>NC_042616.1:519361384-520647162 GCF_901001135.1 Rhinatrema bivittatum
TTTGATACCAAGATGTTAAACTGTCTCTTTACTTTTATTATGTGATTGCTCTTTGTCCTAGCACTTGATACTGTTTTCCATGCAAGATTTATCTTGTTTTTGTTCAATGAAAAATTAATAACTAATACATTTTTAAAAAAATGTAAGTTGTGTTTCTCTCCTAGTTTATCCTTTAATGTTCTATGGATAATACCACAGATTGGAGTTGTCATGATCAAGGTAATTAAAATACAAAATTTGCTCAAGAACATAGTTGTCATTGACAAGCTTAGTTCTAGTACACCAATTATCCTTGTTTTCTTATGATATTTTGAAATTATATAGATAAATATTCAACGGGTTTGTTTGAGTTTTAAATTTCTTGCCCTACAAAGTGGATACATTTTAGCTGAATAAGTTATTATCCTGTTAAAATGTAACTGGATTCAATGAAGCAGGGCAGGTGGCATTCCAGGGATGTCAACAAAATATATCTGGCTAGCACCAATATTCAGCTTTAGCTAGATAAAGCAAGCTGGGTAGGCCTAATAAGAGAAAATGCTATCCTAAAGTCACATGAGTAGCTTTACTTGAGTACTTTCAGCGGGGAACACTTACCTGGGTATGTTCCACTGAGTATCCAGATACGCTTACCCAAGTAACTCTCTTGCTCCCCAGCTTAATCAATATTGACCTCATAAAATAAATGGATTTCTGAAGTTAATTTTTAGTTTTATGTAATATAACCTGGTCATCAGGCAAAAGTAATGCATTTATAAATATATTACACTTCAAAAGTGGCACTCAAACATGGGGCTGGATTTTTATTTCTGCTACAAAGCTACAGAAATTGTATTAAGGTACTCAGTGGCAGTACAAGCTAGCTGACTAGCAGCAATCTTACAGTGTGTTATTAAGTAGAATTGTTCAAATTGATCAAATGGATCTTTGCAAAAAACATGATTATCGTGCAGATCATTCTGTGTTTATCGGTTCTGTGGCTCCTGCAATTGCAGACAGCAGCATTCAATCGGTTTTTAGCTCTGTAGACTCAGTCACTAAGCTGCAGCATATGTGTGCTATTATGCTAGACAAGGTTTTATGTGAATTCCAAGATCCTATTGTTTGCTGTCATTTTGGAAGGGCAGTTTTGGAGTGAGAGACTAGCTGTTCCATGGACAGTGAGTCTCAGTAAGCCCAAGGTGAGAAGGCCACACAAAGCATATTCAGTGGAATTTTGGGGTCAACTAAATTTTAAAGAAAGTCATTAAACAATATTGGTGATAAGCAGCATCCTTGTACTTCATTTAATTTAATTGGGTTTTTTTTTAATAATAATCAATAGATATTTGGGTTTTATCAGATAGACTTTGAATGGTATTAAGTATTGAGGGTATTCTTTCAACTCAAAGATCTGCTACAATTTATTACAGTCAACCCTGGATTCTATAAAGGCTTAATGTATTTCCAGATTAATTTCTTTTCTCTATTATTTATATATAATTAATAGTAAACAATAATATATTAGGTATCAAAGAAAACTGAAGAGCAATATTTTAGACTTTGTACTTTCAGATTTTAACTAACAACTATTAGGCATGTACATGTCATAAAAGAGAGATTTATCATAACTGTACTAACGTTTTGGAGATTAACAGAATTGTTATAAAACAGGTAAAAGAACCAGGTAGGATACATGCTTGGATATTAAGGGAGCTCAGAGAAATTCTGGCAGAACCACTGATAGTTCTGTTTAATAACTCTTTGGTTATTGTTAAGATTACTGCCATTGTAGACTGCTATGATCACGCCATATAGATAAGGAAAGATTTATGCCACAAGAAGTTCACTTCATAAACATTTTTTTTTTTTTGCCACTGATGCAGATTTATTTTGAAACACAGGCCTGTGCTGAGTGCTTTTTGGAGTACTTTTTAACTTTCTGCCTGGGGTGGTGAATCTCGCTCTTCTTCCAGAAGCAATGAAGCTTGACAGATGTACTGCATTGGCTTGCATGGGATTATTTCCTACTGTCTATTTACAGGAGAGTATTTCATCACAGTTACCAGCTTTATGTTTTGGAAATTTGGGATTCAATATTACTACTGCTACTTATCATTTCTATAGCATTGCTATTTGTACACAGAAGTGTACAAGTTTTTGAATTTTGATACTATTGGTTTATTTTAATGTTTTTTTATATCTGGACATGGTTTTACCTGCAATATAAACAAAATTCATGTATAAAAGTAAACAAGTTTGAAGATAAAACATCCTGATATGAGTCTCAACAACTTGTCGTTTGGTCAATATACATCACATTTATAGAGAACCGTGTGGGTTCCTGCTAAGAGAAAAAAGTCCATTCTTATAGGAGGGAAAGAGATAAGGGAGTTAAAACCCACAATAATATTATGTAAGAGCTTATGTGAGCTCTCTGAGCATATAAACCCCTGCCACCATTTTAGGATGTGGAATTATCAGTTGTCCCTCCTAGGGGAAGCATGTCCTTTGCTGCTCCTGCTATGGTATATTTTCTTCAGAAAAGGACCCTTGGATCTCTAGGGATAAGACCTAGGTAGAGTGAAGAAGAAAGGTGCCGTTGCCTGATTTACCATGCCTATTGGAAACCATTTGGTTAGGACAGGGGTGGCCAACTCTTGTCCTCGAGATCCACAAACAGACCAGCTTTTCGGAATATCTACAATAAATAATGTGATGGAGTGCAGTGCTGCCGGGGGCAGGAATGGATAAGATACCATAAGGCGGCTAGTAATGCTAGAGCCAGCCAGCAGGGGGAGCAGGTGAGGGCGAGAAACTACAAATCCCAGGTTCCTAGAACCACCACCTGACCTGTGGGGAGAGCCTGGAGGACTTGGACTAATGAGTCACAGATGAGCCTAGGGAGCTAGATGAAGAGGGCGTGCCTAGGTAGCGGCAGTGGCCAGAAAAAGCCAGTGCCAGGAAGCAAGGGGGAGAAGGAAATGGAGGTAGGTTCCGGGGGAGAGGAATCCTCCAGCTGTCTCATGGGTGCAGCCTAGCCAGAAAAGGGAAACGGATAACCTGGACCCTAAGGGAAGTTAGGGCAGGGGTGTTTGCTGGTGAACTGGAGAGTCGGGGGGGCTCAAACAGTACCTTTGCTCCAGCACATGTGTTAAGGGGTTTGCTGGTGAACTGGAGAGCCGGGGGGGGGGGGGGGGGGCTCAAACAGTACCTTTGCTCTAGCACATGTGTTCAAGGGGTTAGACTGCTGGAGAGCGGGGGCAGGGCCATTTGTTCAGCTCCTGAGGGGACGGAGCCAATGTAACAGATTCAGCTACTCTGCTTTATAAAATTGCTTTGAGGAACCTCTCTCTCTGTGTTATCTTTGGGGGTTGGGGGACTGCTTCAACCCCACTCCATTCAAAGAGAACCCAGAAGCCCCGCAAAACCAGGGCCAGCGGAGACCGGAACCAAGGGAGTCCTGTGCGACTGAGGGACTCCAGGGATATCCAGGACTTGCGAGGGGCCTGAGCTGGAGGCAGCGGAGCGGCACCCATGTCAGCACGGGCGGTGAGCCTTCACAATAAGCATGAGATAGATTTGCATGCATTAGAGGCAGCCATCTTCTCTCCAAGCTGAACAGCTGTAACTTCTTTAGCCTTTCCTCATATGGGAGCTGTTCCATTTTGGTCACCTTTTTCTGACTTTCTCCAGTGCAACTATATCTTTTTTGAGATATGGCAACCAGAACGGTACACAGTATTCTATGTGGGGTCTCACCATGGAGCAATACAGAGACATTATGACATCCTCCATTTTATTAGCCATCTCTTCCTAATAATTCCTAAACTTCTGTTTGCTTTTTTGACCACCACAGCACACTGAGCCAACAATTTCAATATAATATCAACTATGATGTTCAGATCTTTTTCCTGTGTGGTAACTCCTCATATGGAACATAACATCATGTAACTACAGCATGGGTTATTTTTCCCTATATGCATCACCTTGCACTATCCACATTACATTTCATCTGCCATATGGACGCCCAATCTTCCAGTCTCAAAGTTCTCCTGCAATTTATTACAAGCCACTTGTGATTTAGCTACTTTGAATAATTTTGTGTCATCTGCAAATTTGATCACCTCACTCATCGTACCCCTTTCTAGATCATTTATAAATATATTAAAAAGCACCGGTCCAAGTACAGATCCCTGAGGCATTCCACTGTTCACCTTTTTCCACTGTTAAAACAGACCATTTAATCCTACTCTCTGTTTTTTGTCTTTTAACCAGTTTAAAATCCACAAAAGGGCAGTGCCTCCTATCCCATACTTTTTAGTTTTCTTAGAAGTATTATCTCAAGTTTCTTCTGAAATCTCCTCCTTTGCAATTTCCCATCATGAACCACTGTCCATGAGTTTCCTTTACTATGAAATATTTCACCTTGTTGATCATATCTGATAATTTCAAGGCCGCAAAATTTTGTAACAATACAGTGGCCAAAATCATAGGACTTATAGGGTGTATATGGAGAGGAACAGCTAGTAGCAAAAAGGAAGTGATAATGGTTTTGTGCAAGTAATTGGTTAGCCCTTTTCTGGAGTACTGTAACCAATTTTCTAAAAATTATAGACAGATCAGAGGTGGTCACGGGAAAAGCTACCAAAACTGTGCAGAGTCTGCATCAAATGCTTTATTAAATAAAACTAATGGAAGTAAATATGTATACCTTAGAGCTGAGGGGGGTCCCCAAATCTTTCACGAGAAGAGCCACATAGAGCTATTTCAAATCAGGTAAAGAGCTAGAGGAGGGTAGGCTGGGGCAGGATCTCCATCAAAGAATTTGCAGTTGTAAGACCTCTGCTGGGTTTATATATGGTTAGTCTTCTTTTTCAAATAGTCTGGCTCCAGACTGAAGACATCTGTGCATCAGTGTCAGAACTTTAAACTTGATATGACTGATACAGTTGCCAATATAAGTCCCTTAAAATAGGTGAAATGTGGTCTCGAAGTTTTGTACCTGAGATTAACTGGGCTGTATTATTTTGAATAAGTTGGAGTCTCTGTAAATTTGATTGCAGATGATCTAATAAAATTGAGTTATCAACTGTGACAAATGCCTTGTTCATATCCACTTCTCTGTCAAATAATTTATGGAGGCCATCTACTACTGCCACTAAAATTGTGTCAGTACTATATTTAGTCCTAAAGCCAGATTTAGAGACATCGAGAATCCCATATCTTTCTAAGGAAAAATATAATTGCTATGCCACTGGCAGGTCAATGATGTTGCTGGACACTGGCTGATAGTTATTTATTTATTATTTATTTATTTAATGTCTTTTTTATACCGATAACCGTTCACACATCGTATCGGTTTACAGTTAAACAGGAACCATTGGGCAGAACCCTTACATATAACATTGCAAACAGGTTAACTTTTGGGCAGGGCCCTTACATAAAATTGAGAACAGCAAAATCACTATATACATATCACCAAAACTATATACAAAAGATAAGTACATAGTTATAATAAAAGCTTGGGGGTCCAGAGAAGGTTTATTTAGAAAAGGTCAATTAATTGCTTCTTTAAAGGGTTTAGACATGAACCCTTCAGATAAAGAGGTATTAATAAATTTGCCAATAGAGCTAGAAAGGTCAGTTTTGGCCTGTTTGATCAACCAAGTTGTGCAAGGATCTAATTGGCATGTGCCATATCAAGATCCTCCAAGGTAATCAAAATCTGATTTGGCGATAAGGTTATAGACATAATTGAGTGAAATTTTTTTTCTGATTAATCGACATCCTGTTCTCAAAGTATCTCTCACTTTAACAGCTGCTTATTCTACACCTAGTTTTATCACCTGTTTTCCCATTTCTATGTAACCCCTGTTCTATGTAATGCCTGTTGCAATATTCTGTTCTACTGTAAACCGATATGATATGTAACTTTCTACATGAATGTCGGTATAGAAAAGTTCAAAATAAATAACAAATAAAATAAAATAAATAAATAAATGTAATATCAAAATCCTCATTTTTTCTAATATTTATTTTCTCTAAGAGGAAATCAGCAAGAATGATTCAATCTGAAGCAGAAAAACTATTCTGACTTATTGACCATGATTGTTTTTTCAACAGCTCTTTAATGACTCTATAGACTCGAGTTCTTTGGGTCTGTTTTGGGTCAGTGTTAAAGAATTAGAGAAATTATTCTTTTTGACAGCCATAATTTCAACATTACTGTATATACATTTAGATATTTATTTATTTTTTAAAAATTTGTATCTCGCTCAATCCAATAAACTCAATGAGTAACAAATTTACACAGATAAATCAAAATACACTTATTTTATATAGACTAAAAACTGGTCAACATACAACAAATAACATAAGAACTTAACATTTGCCATACTGGGGCAGATCAAAGGTCTATCAAGCCCAGAATTCTTTTTCCAACAGTGACCGATCCAGGTACCTGGCAGGATCCCAAGACGTAGATAGATTCCATGCTGCTTATCCCAAAGATAAGCAGAGGATTTCCCCAAGTCCCCCCAAGTTTATGGACTTTTTCTCCAGTAATTTGTATAAACCATTTTTAAACCCAGCTAAGCTAACATCATTCACCAAATTCTGTGGCAATGAATTCCAGAGCTTATATATTGAGTAAAAAAATATTTTCTCCTATTTGTTTTAAATTTACTACTTAATAACTTTATTGCATGTCCACTAGTATTTTTTGAAAGATTAAACAATTGATTTGTGTTTACCCATTCCATTCCACTCATTATTTTATAGACCACTACCATATCTCCCCTCAGCCATCTCTTCCCCAAGCTGAAGAGCCCTAACGTCTTTAACCTTTCCTCATAAGGGACTCATTCAATCTTTTTTAACTAATCCTGTTATATCTTTTTATTTTAGAAATTGTGACCAGAATTGCACACCTCCCTAGTATGTACTGACCAGCAGAAATTATGCACTAACTAAATTACTCTGTCACACCATCAGAATGAAAATCCTACACATTCCTATTATTCAACTCCATAGGCCTGCTTAATGAAATGAGCTTTCACCTGTTCCCTAAATGACAGGAAACATTCAATTGCCCTTATCTTATCTAGAAACTCATTCTAACATTGAGGACCTGCCACAAAAAATGTTCTTTCACCAGTCTCCTCCAACCAAGACTGATGGATAGATAATACTTCTGAAAGGCTATGTTCGACAAATCTTAAAACTTTGGAAAGTTTGTAAATCTTTAGCAGAGAAATAACACACACTGATGTGTCATGGCTCGAAGTTTGATAAATTAAAAGTCACAATCTTAAACTTAATTCTCCAATATATAGGTAGCCAATGGAGCAAATGCAATGCAGGAGTGATATGATCAAATATACAAGTTCCTGTAAGTAATCTAGCAGCAGCATTCTGCACAGCCTGCAGGTGAATTACAGTAGTACAGTTTTTATAAACTAAGGCCTACAGGACTGAGCTGAAAATGTCTGTTACGCAGGAAGTGGACCCTTGGGCCAAGGTGGGGTTGATGCTAACCGTAGGAAGGATCCTACGGGACCCCACAGTCGGCATGCGGAGTGGGCTGACTAATGGAGGCCGGCTGGAGCTTCGCCAATACCAGCCCTCATTCCCCATGGGTTGAGCCTTTGGGTACCGGGATCGGCTGGACCTAGGTTGGCCTCCGTATGTCGTCGTCGGTGGAAGGATGGCGAGGTCAGCCCAGAGGCAGCAACAGCAGAGCCGGAAAGTCTGTACTGGATGAGGCGGAGACCCGGGCGCCAAAAGAATCAGAGTCAGACAGGGGGAGCCCAAGCAAGAACAGGCTGAAGCCTGAAAAGGCCAAGTCCAGGACGTAGACAGCAGAGGTGTCGTAGAGCAAGTTGGAGTCAGGGCCAGCGGCAATCAAGGAGTGGTGGCAAGGCAAGGCTGAGGTCGGGTCCAGGAGATGATCAGTAGCGTAGTCAGGCAAAGCGGAGGTCTGGACTAGGAGATGATCAATGATGTGGTCAGGCAAAGCAGAGATCAGGTCCAGGAGAAGATCAGTCTGTAAGGAAAGTTAGGTAGCAGGAACTCAGGAATGGAGAAGACAACCAGGAACAGGAACTCAAAGGGAACAGGAACTAGGAATGCGATGAAATCACCAGGAGGCAACAACATACATGACCAGCTTGGAGACCTGTTGCAAAGGCGAATAACAGGAGCTGAGCCCGGCCTTATATTACGGAGCTTCAGTGACATCATCATCCAGGCCTGTGGCCAAGTTCCCGCCATGGGCCCTTTAAAACCATGAGTGATGAATGTGCGCACGCCTAGGGATGGGCGTGGCGCTGAACGATGGCGTCTCTCCACAGGCCACACGGAGAGGCCCGCTGCAGAATACAGGAGCTTGTCACAGTAGCTGGAGCACCGAGGCTAGCCTGAGGACGGAGCTGGCGGCTCACTGCTACAAGGGACGTGGAACTAGACGCTGGATTCAGCAACAGAAGGTGAGAGAGCCGGGCCACGGACCTGCCGCAGCCGGCACATGCAACAGTACCCCATCCCTAATACCCCCCCTTGGAGGTCTGGGTTTGCCCGGATAGGCACGATGAAACTGGAGGAGGAAGTTTTTATC
Organism: Rhinatrema bivittatum; assembly: GCF_901001135.1. Lineage (NCBI taxonomy): Eukaryota > Metazoa > Chordata > Amphibia > Gymnophiona > Rhinatrematidae > Rhinatrema > Rhinatrema bivittatum. The sequence goes on from NC_042616.1 coordinate 519,369,981, forward strand.
CAGGATGTTATGAGCTGGTTCCCACAAATTCTCTTCTGGGCTGTAACACTCCCAGGAAAGGAGGTGTTCCCACCGGTGGCCCCTACGGTGAACATCTAGGACTTCATGGACCTTGTAAGTAGTGTCGGATTCCGCAACCAGCGGAGATGATTCGGGAACTTTGCATGAAGGCTAAGATAGAACCACTGGTTTTAGAAGTGACATGTGGAACATATTATGGATTCCCAAATTTGGTGGCAGCCGAAGCTGGTACGTAACAGGTCCAACACAACGAATGATTGGAAATGGTCCAATGTATCTCGGTGCAAACCTTTGGGAAGGTATCTTAAGCCGAATGTACCGTGTACTCAACCAGACTTTCTGGCCAGGGAGGAACTCAGGAGCAGAGCGTCGATGAATGTCCACAGACTTCTTGGCCAGGGATGCGGTTTGGCTTAAGCGAAGGTTCGTTTGATTTCAGAGTGCCTTGAGGGTGTCTGCAGTGGCTTGCATAGCAGGAGAAGGTACTGATAACAGTATGGGCAGTTGTGGTTGAGGTTGCTTTCCATAGACAATGGAGAAAGGCGACATGCCTGTGGCAGCAGCAATATGGGAGTTGTGGGAGAACTCTGCCCAAGGAAGGAGTTTGGACCAGTTGTCTTGATGGTCATTGATATAGGCGCGAAGGAAAGATTTTAGTGAGCGATTCATTCACTTGGCTTGCCCGTTGGCTTGCGGATGGTAAGCTGTGGTTAAACTGATGTTAATGCCAAACTTGTTGCAGAGAGCGTGCTGGTAGCGTGCAGCAAACTGTGGATCTCTGTCTGAAACAATGTCCTTGGGTAAGCCATACAGCAGAAATATGTGGAGGAAGAACAGGCGTGTCAATTCTGGAGCAGATGGTAGGCCCGATAATGGAACAAAATAGGCCATTTTTGAAAACCTATTAATGGTAACCCATATGATCGTGTGACCCTTGGATGGTGGTAAGTCCACAATGAAATCCATGGAGAGATGCAATCACAGTTCTTCGGGAGCTGGAAGTGGTTGAATCAAACCCCATGGTCGACCAACTGGGGGTTTCTGTTGAGCACAGATATTGCAGGAATCGACGTACGCTTTAGCGTCAGAGACCATAGTGGGCCATCAGCAGAAACACTGGAGCAACGCTAGAGTTCGTGCTCGCCCTGGGTGGCCAGCAAACTTGGAATCATGGGCCCATCGGAGAACTCTTTCACGGAGGCGACAGAGCACAACAGTTTTTGCAGCTGGGACTGGGTGAGTTGCAGACAAACAGATACAAGCTGGGTCAATAATATCACCGGGTTCTTTGGGAATGTCTTCGGGTTCGAAGGAACGTAACAGGGCATCTGCCCAAAGATTCTTTCCAGCTGGAGGATAGCGAAGTTCAAAGTTGAACCTAGAGAAGAACAAGGCCCATTGGGCTTGATGGGCGTTGAGATGCTGGGCATGACAACTGTTCTAGGTTCTTATGATCGGTAAATATTGTGAATTTGTGCTGAGCACCCTCTAGCCAAGTGCGCCATTCCTCCAAGGCTAATTTAATAGCAAGTAGTTCATATTCTCCGATGCTATAGTTTTGTTCTGCAGGGGAGAACTTGCGTGAGTAGAACGAGCATGGAACCAAGGATCAGGAGGTTGAATGTTGGCTCAGAACCACCCCAGCCCCAATAGCAGAGGCATCCACTTCGACCAGAAAGGGGCGGTTTGGGTCTGGATGGTGAAGGCAAGGTCCAGCAAGGAAGGCCTCTTTGAGACACTGGAAGGCTGTAACAGCTTCTGGGGTCCAGTTCTGGGTATCTTAGCCCTTGCGGGTCAACGCAGTGAGAGGAGCCACCAAGGTTGAATAATGGGAAATTAAATGTCGGTAATAATTCGTGAATCCAAGGAATCGTTGCAACGCTTTAAGGCCTATGGGCCAAGGCCAATCTTGGATAGGGATGTGAATCGTGTGCCCGATCGTCTTAACGATTGGGTTCGGCTAGAGAGGGAAAAAAATCTGATCGGTGGTGATGGCTGGCGCGATCCGATGGCGCCAGCCAGCCAGTGCTCCTACCATGTGACAGGGGCCGGCCAATGGCACGGATACCCTGTCACATGGTAAAGGCAAAGGGCCATCGGCTCCATCTTTATGAGTGGCAGCCGATGGCCCGAGAATGGGAGATCGCTCCTGGGACCACCACTAGACCACCAGGTAATTTTAAAATGTTTTGGGGGGCTCGGGAGGGTGGGGGAAGCTAAGGGGTCGTTTTTAAAGGGTCGGGTGGGTTTTTTTTTTTTTTATCGGGCCATTGGTGCCTTTTCTGAGTGGCAGCCAAAATGGCGCCAATGGACCGAGAGCAGGAGATCGGTCCCCACGCCCCCACTGGACCACCAGGTACTCGTAAAAAGTTTTGGGGGAGTTCGGGAGGGTGGGAGAAGGTAAGGGATTAGTTTTATAGGGTCGGGGTGGGTTTAGGGGTTGTTTTGGTGTGCAGGTTTTCCCCGCCCTCCCCCTCCACCGATTTACGATTTTTCACGATAAATCGGGGGAATTTCTATTGTATCGCGACTCAACGATTTTTGACGATTTAAAAAATATCTGACGATTTTTTTAAATCGTCAAAAAACAATTCACATCCCTAATCTTGGATTCCTTAAAGCTTTTCAGGATCCATGAAGAATCCTAACTGCGAGATTATATACCTCAGGAAGGGCAAGATGGATTTTTCAAAAAGGCATTTGTACAACTTTGTGAAAAGATGATTCTCTGGGAGACATTGAAGGACCATGCGTAAATCTGCACGGTGTATAGCTAGATCCTTAGAAAAGACAAGGATGTCATCAAGGTATGCTACAACCTTGGGGGCGGATTTTAAAAGGGTTACACATGTAATATACGCGCTTAACCCTTTAAAACCCCTCCTGCGTGCTCCGAGCCTATTTTGCATAGGCCCGGCGACGCGTGCAAGCCCCGGGATGCGCGTATGTCATGGGGCTTGAAAAAGGGGGTGAGGCGTGGGTGGGGCCTGAGCCTCCAGGCACAGCAGCCATTTGCTGCTGTGCCCGGGATCGCGGGCTGGCCATTGGCCGGCGCACGCAACCTACACCTGCCCGGAGGCAGGCACAACTTCTAAGTTAAAGGTAAGGGGGGGTTTAGGAAGGGCTGGGGGCGGGTTAGGGAGGGGAAGGGAGGGGAAGGTGGCAGAAGGAAAGTTCCCTCTGAGGCCATTCTGATTTTGGAGCGGCCTAGGAGGGAATGGAGGAAGGCTGCATGGCTCGGCGTGCGCAAGGTACACAAGTGTGCACCCTCTTGTGCGCGCCGACCACGGATTTTATAACATGCACGTGGTTGCGCGCGCATGTTATAAAATCGGGCATAGATTTGTGCGCGCCGGGTTGCATGCACAAATCTATGCCTACGCCTAAATCTTAAAATCTGGCCCTTGACGTACAGTAGGTCTCTGAAGATTTCATTAATCATCCGTTGAAATACTGCTGGAGCATTACAAAGGCCGAAGGGCATCACCAGATATTCGTAATGCCTGTCTCTGGTGTTAAAGGCCGTTTTCCAGATATCTTTGGGGTGGATACGCACCAAGTTGTAGGCTTTGCGCAGATCCAATTTGCTAAAGATGGAGGCTCCTTGTAAGTGATCGAATAGTTCTGAGATCAAGGGCAATGGATACTTGTCTTTACGGGTGATGGCATTCAAGCCATGATAATCGATACACAGCCTTAGGGATCGTAACGAAGAAAAATCCTGCTCCGGCAGGAGACGTTGATGGTCGAATAAACCCTTTAGCAAGGTTCTCTCGGATATACTCCATCATAGCTTTAGTCTCTGGTAGTGACAGAGGGTAGGTCCACCCTTGGGGAGGTGTAGTCCCAGGCATGAGTTCAATAGGACAATCAAACCTCAGAAGAGGTGGCAGGATGTCAGCCTTCTGCTTTAAGAAGACATCTTCAAAGTCTGCACAAGGAGCTGGTATGCCTGAAGAGGTGGTATGAAGAGCTGGTATGCCTGAAGCGGTGGTATGAAGAGGTGGTATGCCTGAAGAGCTGGTATGCCTGAAGAGGTGGTAGCCAAGGGAACTGTAGGGGGTAATACCATCTTTTTTGAACAAGTCTGGTGGCAGGTGGGACTCCACTCCACCAGTTGGAGACCCCCAGTCAAACTGGGGGGAATGACGTTGGAGCCAAGGTAGCCCCAGGACTACTGGGTGAATCGATTTTTCCAAGATGAGGAGTTCAATTTCTTTAACATGAAGGGTGCCAGTGAGGAGACGAATTGGTTCAATAATTAAAGAGATTCGTCCAGGTAATGGTTCACCATAAATTGAAGCAATACCCAAGGAAGTTTCCAAGGGATGTGTATCAATACCAAAAAGTTGAACTAGATCCTTGAGAATAAAATTTCCTCCTGCTCTGGAATCCACTAGAGCGAGGACTGGGAAGGACCAGGAATCCCAGGTCAAGGTGACTGGTAAAGACAGTTGAGGGGACAGTGAGGTTGTGCCCAAGTTCAGGACCCCTACTGAACTTAGGCCGGGTAGTTTCCCGGACGGACTGGGTAAGTCTGTAGACGATGGCCAGGTGCTCCACAATATAGACATAGGCCTGATTGTCTCTGCCGGAGGTGCTCTTCTGGGGACAGCCACCACGGCCCAACTGCTTGGGTTCTTCCGCTTTGGCCACAAGAGGAACCCTACTGGTGGCAGGGCTGGTGGTCAGTGGTGAGCGGGAACGTACCCGAAAGGGCCTTCTGGACATCCAATTCTCCCGGTGGCACTCTTGGAGATGATGGTCAATTCGGCCAGTCAGATCAATATGAGCCTCAAGCGAGGGAGGGAGCACCTGAGCTGCCAGTTCGTCCATCAGCTGCTGAGATAGTCCATCTAGGTAGATAGCTTGCAGGCAGTATTCCTGCCAAGAGAGCTCAGTAGCTAAGGTCCAAAATTCAATCATGTAGTCAACACAGGCTCCTTTGGCCTCGTCGAAGATGAAGCAGATTAGCACTTGTCACGGCATGCCGCCCTGGGTCATTGAAGGTCTGCCAAAACACGGCCACAAATCGAGATAGTTCTTGCAGGAGTGAATCTGAACACTCTCATAAGGGCGAGGCCCAAGCCAACGCCTTCCCCTCCAGACAAGACAAGATAAAGGTGACCTCTGTAAGTTCATCTTGGAAGATGGAGAGCTTCAGAGCAAACTGCATGTAGCATTGGTTGATAAACCCTCTGCAGAGCTTAGAGTCACCATTGAAGCAAGGCGGAGCTGGTAGAGCCAGCAAGGCCCTGAAAGTTGAGGGAGATGGTTGTTGGTGGGAGGAACCTGGTGCTGGAATTGGATTACCAGATTGGGCATCAAACTGGGCATGCAGACACTCGATGGAGGAGGCCAGTGCCTCAAGAAATCGTTGCTGTTCTTGTACCTTTGAAGCCAAGCCAGGAATAGCCTAGAGGGCACACAGCTCCACCGAGTACATGGCTTTTGCCACCTGTTTATTTATTTATTTATTTGTTTAAAAATGTTTATATACCGCCTTTACAATTCAAAGGAATTAATCAAAACGGTTTACAACCAAACATACATAATGGATACATTTTTTAAAATAAAAATAAAAATGGTTTTCAACCGGACATACATAATGGATAAAAATAAAAATGAAATAAAAACTAACATTAAAATAATATTACAATAAACATTCATGCCCTACAGCATTAAACAGTGAATTGGATTGAATCTAAAGTATTATTTCTTATGGATATATCTGTTTGAAAAAAGCAGTGTCAATATGGAAGATAAGTGAATATTAATTTTGTGAGTTAGAGAGTAAACTGTATGCTTTCTGAAATAAGTAGGTTTTTAATGATTTTTTAAACTGTTGTGTGGAAGAAATAAGGCGAAGAGAGTCTGGGAGTGAATTCCATAAAACAGGGCCGGCTACTGAAAAAGCCCTTTTTCTAGTTAATTCGTGTTTAGCCAGTTTAATTGTAGGTACATCTAAAAGACTTTTAGAGAGAGATCTAAGTTGTCTGGGAGGTTTATATATGCGAAGATTAGTGCATAGCCAGGTAGATGAAATATTATAGATAAGAGAATGAATAATTGCTAACACTTTAAACTGAATTCGGTATTTAATTGGCAACCAATGGAAAGAGAATAAGACAGGTGTAATATGGTTTCGACGTGAGGTACCTGCAAGCAGCCGAGCAGCAGAGTTTTGAATTAGTTGCAGAGGGTATAGAGCAGTCTGATAAACCTAAAAATAGAGCATTGCAATAGTCCATACCCGAGAAAATCAAAGACTGCAAGACAGTACGATAATCTTTAAGATAAAGGAAGGGTCGAATTCTTTTCAATAAATGTAATTTATAGAAGGATTTTTTTGTGATATTGGCAATATGATCGGCCATAGAAAGGTCTGAGTTAATTGTGATACCTAGGCTGATAGTGGAAGTACTAATAGGGATAAGAATGCCCTTCACATTTAAATGAGAAGGGGGCCCTATAGTGGATTTAGAAATGGATGAAAGATGGGTAATAGTAGTTTTTGAGGGGTTCAATTTTAAACGGTTGGGATCTAACCAGGTATTAATTGTAGAGAGAACCAGAGATATTAAAGAAAACGTTTCTGACCATGAATTTTTATAAGGGACGAGCAGCTGAATGTCGTCTGCGTAAATTCAGAAGTAGACGTTTAAGGCTGTGAGAATGTGACAGAGGGGAAGCAAGTATATATTGAAAAGTATCGGGGATAGCGAAGAACCTTGTGGTACACCAGATGATGATATATATGAGTCTGAGCAATGATTATTAACTTGTATGTGTATGTGACGATTAGTTAAAAATGATTGAAACCAAGAAAGAACAGTGAATTGAATGCCTATGAATACCTGTTGCGCAGGAGGTGGACCCTTGGACCAAGGTGGGGTTGATGCTACCCGTAGGAAGGATCCTATGGGTCCCCACTGTCGGCAGGCAGAGTGGGCTGACTAACGGAGGCCGGCTGGAGCTTCGCCAATACCAGTCCTTGTTCCCCGCATGTTGAGCCTTTGGGTACCGGGGCCAGCTGGACTTAAATGGGCCTCTGTATGTTGTCGTCGGTGGAAGGATGGAGAGGTCAGCCCAGAGGCAGGAACAGCAGAACTGGAAAGTCTGTACTGGATGAGGCAGAGTCCCGGAAACCTGGGAGCCAAAAGAATCAGAGTCGGACAGGGGGCGCCTGAGCAAGAACAGGCTGAAGCCTGAAAAAGCCAAGTCCAGGATGTTGACAGCAGAGGTGTCATAGAGCAAGCTGGAGTCAGGGCTGGCAGCAATCAAAGAGCGGTGGCAAGGCAAGGCTGAGGTCTGGACTAGGAGATGATCATAGCATAGTCAGGCAAAGCGGAGGTCTGGACTAGGAGATGATCAATAGTATAGTCAGGCAAACCTGAGGTCTGGACTAGGAGATGATCAATAGTATAGTCAGGCAAACCTGAGGTCTGGACTAGGAGATGATCATTAGCGTAGTCAGGCAAAGCAGAGGTCTGGACTAGGAGATGATCAGTAGCATAGTCAGGCAAAGCAGAGGTCAGGTCCAGGAGAAGATCAATGACATGGTCAGACAAAGCATAGGTCGGGTCCAGGAGAAGATCAATGGCGTGGACAGGCAAAGCAGAGGCCGGGTCCAGGAGAAGATCAATGACATGGTCAGGCAAAGCAGAGGCCGGGTCCAGGAGAAGATCAATGACGTAGTCAGGCAAAGCAGAGGCTGGATCCAGGAGAAGATCAATGACGTGGTCGGGCAAAGCAGAGGCCGGGTCCAGGAGAAGATCAATGACGTGGTCGGGCAAAGCAGAGGTCGGGTCCAGGAGAAGATCAATGACATGGTCGGGCAAAGCAGAGGTCAGGTCCAGGAGAAGATCAGTCCGTAAGGAAAGTTAGATAGCAGGAATTCAGGAATGGAGAAGACAACCAGGAACAGGAACCAGGAACACGATGAAATCACCAGGAGTCAATGAAGTACACGACCAGAGTGTAGAGACCTGTTGCATAGGTGACTTACAGGAGCTGAGCTTGGCTTTATATACCGGAGCTTCAGCGATGTCATCATCCGGGGCTGCAGCCAAGTTCCCGCTGCAGGCCATTTATAACCAAGAGTGATGCTCGCGTGCGCGCATAGGGAGGGGCATGGCGCTGAACGATGATGTCTCTCCGTGGTCCATGTGGAGAGGCCCGCTGTGGAACACAGGAGCTTGTCACAGTAGCTTGAGCACTGGGGGTGGCCTGAGACGGAGCCCCAGACAGAGTACATTTGTCGAACTTGGGAAGCGATCTGTTCCTACAAGCTATGCAGAGGCTATTCACCCATCCGATGGAGCAGCCATAGCCATTGTTGGGGGTGCCCATAATGTGTGGGTGGAAGGTACTTCCATGCCCATGTGTGCCGGGCCCCTGTGACGGAGGCAACTGAGTCCAGGAGAGCATTTGTAAATGCAGAAGCATTAGAAGTAAGCTGGGAGGTGCCAATATGTATGTGGGAGGCCTAAGGGTCTTCCCTCGTTGCCACGGATGATCAATGTCGGGCCGAGGCGAGGCCTCGATGGATCTAGAGCTGAAATGAGGGGAGGGGTTCCGGAAAGGCTTGTTTTGTGGCAGCCGGGCTGAGATCCTTCCAGTGGATGGGCACCAGCAGGGGGCTTGCTTGTGGCGGCCCGAGCTGAGGAGCCCATCTGGTGCTTGGCGGTCATAGTGACTGTTCCAGGGGCCCGCTAGTGGCGGGACCCTGCGGCTCTGCATGGGTGGAGATTAAAGTATTGGCACCTGCCCAGCCTCAATTTCCATAAACATTATGGACTGGCCTCGGTGCCTGATTAGACTCCCCTGTTAGGGATTCTAATAAACGGCTGCGGCTTTTGCATCCAAATTATGTGTCGTGTTTTCCTTGTGAGTAACTGATGAGACCAGCAGGGCTGGGGTGGGAGCGATTTGGAGTCTGAGGGTGTCTGAACTGCCCAGTTAATGGGTGACCCCTGTTATTGTTTGTGAGGATTTTAGGTGGACCCCTGCACTCTGTAGCAGATGACCTCGCCCACGAGGTAAGGTCCCATGAGGGGCCACAGGTCAGGCTCAGTTTAGGACACACACACAATCAGATCTTTTATTAGACAGTAATGGTGAGCCACCAGAGGTGGCGGTAGTGAGCTGGAATATAGCCCGGCTGGGCTTGTAGTCCCTCAGGCTCTGGAACAGAGATCCCACAATGGATATGCTGTAGTGAAGAGAAACTGATATCATGAGTAGCAGCAGTGAATGCAGAGTTCAGGATTAGAACCTGGTAATGTACTCATGCAGCAGTCTCTCAGTATGGGACACAGGAGCTGAAGTAAAGGCAGGCCCTCGAGGAGCGAGTACCTGGTTCCAGGGAACAGCTCTGAGAGAGATAGATAGTAACTCACAGATGGTATAAGCAGCGATGTCTTCCAGGCAGAAGAGAACTCCAGGTAGCAAGCCCAGGAACATGGGCCCTCGAGGAGCGAGTACCAGTTCCCGACAGCGACCTGAAAGAGAAGAGAGAGAGAGGCCCCCGAGGAGCGGGTACCCCAAATACAGTAGTCCAATAGCGGAAGCAGAGTAGCTAGGTATGGAGAGCAAATCCCATCCGTTCGGAAACTTTTGCTAACTCGACGGCTAGCAATCGCGTAGGCTACTTGTATCCGGGATGCATGACGTCATCACAGGGGGATGCCCCTGAGGTTCGCGCCACTGAAGGTACTTGAAGCAGGGCTGCGTGGTGTGTGAGCCCTTAGGCAGCTGAACAGCATGGTGGGAGGCAGCGCCCAAGCCGGTCCGGGGACGCCAGAGAAGACGGCAGGAAGATGCCGCTGCAGCCAAATGTCCGTCAACTGCAGGAGGAGTCGCCTGTCGGGTCTCCTTCAAGCTTCAGCTGCCGGCGGGATGGGTACACTAGTGTCCCTGTTGCCTCCCACAGTCTTCTCTGGCTAAGGTGTGTCAGCGGCCTATCAGGCCTCTTCTTCTGTAGTACGGGCTTTCTTCTATCTGTGCTTACTTCCTGCAGAGCCCCTTAGGGGTCTGCAGACCACAGGTTGGGAACCAATGCTGTAAGGAACACATGTTTAGATCTTTAAGTCTGACCCCCAGCCACTTTACAGTGAAGACCACTTACCATTTTAGCAGGCACCCTCTACACAGACCCTATCCAGTTTATATCCTTTTGAAGACGCGGTCTACATAACTGTGTAATATTCCAAATAAGGTCTCATCAGCAACTGACATGGAGTTGTATTTGTTTCAACAGCTCAAGCAAAGCAAGCCAGGTGTTACTGAAAATACAAGAACACATCTAGGACAGAGCCACCAGGTGAAATTCGGCATGTTTCAGCAGCTCCTGCAACAAAAAGCATGCTGTAAAGCAGTGCACACTTCAGAACAAGACTGTGGATAAACTGGTATTTTTCCAAAGTGGGCTCTTTTCAAGATTTTTATCACAGTTCTCCAGCCATTTAAAAATATATTACAAGAGAAATTATTTCAAACACTGCAACACTTGGTCAATTTATATCTTTAATAAAAAAAAAACCCTGATCTTTTGTTTGAATCATATTCTTGCCAATATGGACAAGCAGACCATGTAATGCTGACACTTTATAACTGCCGTGCAGAATCTAGTATAATTCCTAAGCTTTTTGCCTTGTAATGTGGATGTAAGGTAATGCCATCTAGGATGAGTCAGTGGGAGAGGGGGAGGGCTTAACAGGCCTCAATGAGTTGCTGCCCATAAGATTTTGGTTTTGTTTATAAGAAGTTGATTGTTGGTCATGAAGATTGTTATTTTCCTAAGGCATTTCTCTAGTGTTGTTGATGTTTTTTCCCAGATGTCTAATGTTTACATGTGGATTTGGATGTCATCGGTGTAGATGCATGCTTCAAGTCCATGTAGTGTTATGATAGTTGCAAAGGGTATGAGGTATACATTGAATAAGATGGGTGGCTTGGTGTTTGCTCCATTTTAGGGGCCAAGGTTTAGAGATTTTTGTGTTCTAGTATTACTAGGGTTCTGCTAGTGAGGAAGGATTCAAACCAGTTTTTCATTTTACTCTCGTACCTATATCAGTCAGCCTGGTCAGTATGATTCTGTGGCTGATCATGCCGATTGTAGCAGAAAGGTCACGGAGGACCAAGAAACCCATTTTACCGTGGCCCATCAGTAGTCAGATATTAGCTAATAGGGAAACTAGGTTAGTTTCTGTTTTGTATTCTGTACAGAATCCTGATTAGATTGGGTCCAGTCTGTTAGTCTCTTATAATTAGTCTTTTAGTTGTTTGATAACTTCAGACTCCAGGAGTTTGGCCAGAATATTGGAGTTTCATACTGGATGGTAATTGGCTTATTTTGAGATGTTCAGCAAGGGTTGTTTTTTTTAGCATATACCTTATGAGGGGTAATTTTAATGTGTCCAACTTGTTTCCTTGCTTAGTAAATAGGGACCTTAGGAACTCATTCACCAAGTCACATTAGGCCATTCACCACATGGTAAATGTCCTAACATGGAGATAACACGAGGTATTTCAAATACTTCACATTAATCTGGACCTAGCATCACATTTATTGAAATGAGTCGATTAGCATACAAATGCAAAATCCCCTACCCTTCCTTTTCAATCAAAAAATCCAGGCTCTACAGGCCAGGACCCCCACCCCCTAAATCCCCCCTTACTCACAAAATTAACACTAGTGGTCCAATGGGGGTCCGGAGTATCCTCTAGTCTCCAGGCCTGGCAGCTACCATTTTTCAAAATTGCAGAGCTCAGCTTTTGCCTCATCCCACTTGGCCTTTGCCCCATTTAATCATGAGGAATAATACCATGGGAATCACAAAGCAGGAGGGCCAATTGCAGCAGCTCTGTGACTCTTGCGGTATTTTTCACTGAGGGAAAAATACCACAGCTTAAAGGTGACTTTTAAAACCAGCACGCGAGCGCACATTAATCGGCCCATGCCCAAGAACACAGCTATTTTATAACATATGCGCATACTTACGCTCATATTATAAAATAGCCTGGTCGCATGCAAAAATTTTAAGTGGATGCATGCCTGTGCACCCAAAAGTCACTTCCACTGCATAAAGTAGGGGGATTTTAAAAGGGATGCATGCTGATACCATTGCCAATTTTCCCAGTTCATTTCCAATTCACCCAGTTAAAGAATAGGTCTTCCAAACCCCCCTAGTTTAATAGCCTACCTTTCCCCCCCCTGTTAGTTCCGAACCTTAAAACCCCACTGATCTGCCTAGATTTTTTTGTTTTATCACTTACATATCATCCATAGCAAAGGTAAAGTTACCTGGCAGGGAACCCTGGCGTTCACCTGCTCGCATAAGTATTTACGTGCAAATTTCAGGTTAAAATCCTGGAATGCCCATGCCCCACCCATGCCCCAGTCAGACCACGCCCATTCCCCTCCCCTTTTTGGAAACTTTTCATTTGTGTGCGTCACAGGAGATACGTGCGTAACCAGGTGGATTTTAAAATCCGCTCGGCGTACACCAGCCTAACTTATTTGAGCATCCCCTAATTGATGCGCACAACAGACTTTTAAAATTTATCTGATAGTGAATGAGCCCCTTAGTTTGATTTGATTTTGGTTTGCTGGGGTAGTATCCAATTATCTCCCTCTACCCGTGATTGTGTTGATTTGGTTGGATGTGGGTGTGGCTGTGAATGTGGGGTAGATAGTGTGAGCTGTCTGTGTCATTGAGTGATAGCAGTCAGTTTGTGTTTTGGTGAGTTTATTAAGAATTTATCAAAAAATCAAAACCAATCAGAACTCTTTTGCATTCCTAGTTCTGATTAGAAAAAATTTTAATTCTCATGCAATAAGGAAAGCTAAGGAAGGGCGTTATTAATGTATATGGTTCCTAGAAAACAATAAAGAAGCATGAAAAGATCTGTTGTAAAGCAATTTCTAATATAATTTAGTTAGATTTTATATTATGTAATATTTTCTTTTTAATAATGTTATATAAAAACTCACTATTTTTCCAATACTATTTGAAAGAAGGAAAACATCTGAAAATCATTCAAACTCATCACTTTTTCTTTGTGAAAACAGGTTTAGCATTTGTAAAGGTTGCCTGAGGCAGGTTTAGCATAGGCATTTACGCACTATAGCAAAATTTGCTATAGTCAGGACTTATGCACATGTTGCTGGAGTGTAAAATTGCAGATGCTAACATTATTTCTTAATTTGCACTGCAGAGGCAAAAAACACTAAATAGTGATTACGCTAGGATTTTCTATTCTGCAGTATAATTCCAAGATCCAGATGTACCAAGCATGTTTCCTTCAGCACAGATGGAGATAAACCCCTTACTGTATCTGGCTCCCAATTTGTTATTTATTTCCTGCCTATCATCTTGCCAGCTTGATAGAAGAAGACAATTGCATTGGTATCATGTGAAAGAATACAAACGGTGAAAATGACCAATATTCTGTTCACTCCCACTATAAACTCTCGCTTTGGAAGCTCCAGGCTTTACCTTCAAAATTCACTGTCCCATGCCATTCCTGTGTTCTATATCTCCTGTCCACTAGGGTCAGCAAGGGACAGCCATATCACAGACATGATGTGCTCTGGGGGCACAGAGAAGAATGAACACTCTGCAGATGACTGTTGAGGCTCAGGAGCGATGCACAAGTGTTTAGCTTCACCTTCCAGTCATTAGCTGGCAAGATCACCCAAGCAATTGTTTTAAAGAGTTGATGGTAGAGAAAGTGGATAGCAGTGGTATGAGTCTGATGCTTTGTTGGCACAGCAGCAGGCTGTTAAATCAATAAAGATAGCTGACTAGCAGTCAGGCCTTTAACAGTAAAAGCTTTTTTTATGAAGTTGGAGGCCCCAGCTAAATGGCAGAAAGCCAAATAAACCACTAGCACTGCATAAAATAAACAAGTAGCGCCAGTCTAGGAAGCAAAGCGTTGTTTGTCTGTATTTGCTATAGGCTTAACTCAAGTGGTTTGTTTGTTTGTTTTGTGTTTTGTAGTGCCTAGTTCTAGTTGCCTACAGCAGCAACTAGGCCACATTTCACCAACTATAATTTAAAAATATTTTAAAACAGATCAGCATTTGTATCGTGCATAACATCAAGAATTATAATTATTAACACTGAAATCAATTAATGTGAACCAAATTTCCTAAACCAATCAATTAAAAAAAAAAATGTATAAAGACCTCGTATATACTGACCCCACTGGAAAAAGAGGGCAAAAAAACCAAGGAGTTTCAAGTGACCCTATTTCTACAATGCATTTTCACTTATAGTGCAACCAATCATTGCTATCCGCAAATCAGGGCCGGCGGAAGCACTAGGCGAACTAGGCGGTCGCCTAGGGCGCCAGCTTCCCGGGGGCGGCACTGCCCCGGTAAAATTAAGAGAGCCGCCCCCCCCCCCCGATAAAAATAAAAGAGCCGCTGCTGGCAGCCCGCCCCTGCCCCGCGGTGCAAAAAAAAAAAAAAAGCTGTTGCATCCGCGGCTGCCCTTTTCTTCTTCCCGCCCCCCCCGACCCGGAACAGGAAGTGATGCGCGGGAAGCAGTGGCGTAGCCACGGGTGGGCCTGGGTGGGCAGGTGCCCACCCAACTTAGACCCAGGCCCACCCAACTGGCACCGGAACTGCAAGGCTGTCGCGGGATCCCATCCCCGCGACAGCGAACAAGAGAACCCACGCCTCGCGCGCCATCAGGGCACACGTGGGGAAGCGCTGCTGCGGCCGTATGGCCAACCGGTCTTCCTGTTCGGGGCAGGGGGGGAGTGGAAGCGCCGCGCGCAGCTTCCTTCCTCCCCCCAGAGCAGGAAGATCAACTGCCTCTCCTGCTGCCACCCGTTCTCCTGCTATCTTCGGGCGTCGGGCCGTACTGCCCGCCGAACTTCCTGTTTGGGGGTGGGGGAGTGGAAGCGCCGCGCACAGCTTCCGCTTTCTCCCCCAGAGCAGGAAGATCAGATGCCTCTCCTGCTGCCACCGGCCTCCTGCTATCTTCGGGCGTCGGCCGTACTGCCCGCCGATCTTCCTGCTTGGGGGGGGGGAGGGAGGAAGCGGATGTTGTGCGCTGCGCTTCCGCTCCCCCCCCCCCCGACAGGAAGTTCGGCGGGCAGTACGGCCCGACGCCCGAAGATAGCAGGAGGCCGGTGGCAGCAGGAGAGGCAGCTGATCTTCCTGCTCTGGGGGAGAAAGCGGAAGCTGTGCACGTGCTTGAATGTGTATGCGTGGATGAGAATGGGAGTGTGTGTGGGTGAAAACTGGAGCCTGGGTGTGTATGTGGGTGAGAATGGAAGCTTGAATATGTGGGTGAATGGGAGCTCGAATGTGTGTATGTGTGGTTGAGAATGGGAGCCTGGGTTTGTGGGTGGGTGAGAATGGGAGCTTGAATGTGTGTATATATGGGTGAGAATGAGAGCCTGGGTTTGTGTGGGTGGGTGAGAATGGAAGCTTGAATATGTGGATAAGAATGGGTGCTTGAATGTGTGTATGTGTGGGTGAGAATAGTACCTTAAATGTGTATATGTATGGATGAGAATGGGAGCTTGAATATGTGTGGGTGAGACTGGGAGCATGGGTTTGTGGGTGAGAATGGGAGTCTGGGTGAGAATGGGTGCCTGGATGTGCGTCTGTGTGTGCATAAGAATATAAGCCTGGGGAGGGGTGGGAAAGTGAGAACTTGAATGTGAGCTTGTGGGGGGGGGGGGGGGGGGGGGGAGAGCATATGAGAGTGACAGCTTGAGTGTGTGAGAGGGAGTCTGTGAGAGAAAGCGTGTATGTGTGTGTGTGTGTGTGGAAGGGAAGAAGACAGTAATAGAAGAAAGACACTGAAAAGGAATTAGGAAATGAGCTATAAGGGAAAAAATGGGAAAAAGAGACCAGGACCAACTGATTAGAAAAATACAAAGATCAGACAACAAAGGTAAAAATATATATCTATATTTTGAGATGTTAGCAATTTAAATATAAGCAACACAACCGCTCTCTCAAAATTTATGGACAGGTAGGAGCCGTGTATAAAATCGTAATAATAAGAAGGCTAAAGTACCACAAATCACCGTGAATTATGTTTGCATCATTAAGTAAACCTCATACTTAGGCGTAGATGTGAATGCTATGCTGCATAATTTGGCATTATTTATCAGTAAAAAAACAACTAGTAGACCTGCATGCCTACAGTCCACCCATGTTAACCTTGTGCCCACCCAAAAAATCAATTCTGGCTACGCCACTGGCGGGAAGGAGAAAGAGCCGTGCCGCATGAAAAAAATAGCGGCGACAGCAGCATCAGCCCCTGAGCAATTGAAGCAGCCGTAATCTGGAAAGGAGTCAGCAGCACGAGCCTCCTGCGGCCGATGGGATTCTTCCTTCTTGGCCTGTGGGGGCTGGAGGAGGCTGCGGCAGCTACCATTTGTTCTCGGGGGGGGGGGGGGGAAGTGAGTGAGAGAAAGAGAGAGAAGCAGCCAGCTAGCCTGTGTGTGATTGAGAGCCTGTGTGTAAGTGAGAGAATGTATTTGATCGAGAGCATGTGTGTGTGATTGAGAGAAACTGGTCAGAGAGCTGATGTATGTGTATATGTGAGAGACAATGAAAGTGACTGCTCAGAGAGATGACTGATGTGTGAGAGTGTGAGACAGTCAGGGATGTGACTGATGTGTGTGTGTGTGTGTGTGTGAAAGAGAGAAAAAGCATGGAAGTGAGAACTCTGGGTATGTGTGTGAGAAAGAGAAAGTGATTATGGGAATGAGAAGCCTGTGCATGTGGAGAGAACAAGCATGGGAGTGAGAGACTGGTGAGTGTGTGTGAGAAAGAGAAAGTGATTATGAGAGTGAGAAGCCCATATATGTAAGTGGAACACGGGCATGGGAAGCCTGTGTGTGTATGGCATGAGAGAAACTGTTCAGGAAGGTGACTGGTGTGTTTGTCAAAGACTGTTTGGGAGGTGATTGGTGTGTGAGAGACAGAAACTGGTCATGAGGGCATGACTGGTATGGTGTGTGTGTGTGTGAGAGACATGGGCCTTAAGGAAGAGGTCCATGAGTATAGAGCTTAGCCACTACTGCTGCTTCTGGTGTGTACTACAGCCTGCATGGAAGAGGAGTAAGAGAGCTGCTGGAGGGGGTAAGTAAAGATGGCTTTTTAAGTTTATTTTTCTTGATTGACTGCCATTTTAATTATTTAATATTATGTGATGTGTCTGCTTTTTTTGTTTGAGCAACAAGTATAGCTTTGGTTTATGTTTATTTAATTTATTTTTATTTATTTATTTATAAAAGTTTCTATACCGTCGATAAGACAAATCATCTCAATGGTTTACATGGCATAAAAATGTCAAATAAGTGTTCTGTTATAAATACAGACTTCGTTATTTTCATTAATGCACAATGTAAGTTAATTGTGTGTGGAGGCGGGGGGGGGGGGGGGGGGCGGCATAGCTGACGTTTCGCCTAGGGCGCCTAATACCCTTGAACCGGCCCTGCCGCAAATACAAGTAATATTTCATTTTGTGGTTATAAAGCTGAGAAAATGTTGTTAGATTTTGGATTTTTTGAAAAATACTCTAGTTTGGAAAAGGGCAATTTAATCCCACTCTACCAACCAACAGTATTTTACAATACAACCACTTTAATTCATTCAGGTTAAGAGTTCCTCAGACATCTGTGGCTGACTATGAGGACAGTCAGTCCCAGAATTCTCAGTATAGTTTTGTCTGCATGGAAACAAGCGGTGAAAAAAAAGACCCTCCCATCTGTCTGTTAACATGAAAATAAAGAAATAAATGGATTAACTTGCAATACGCAGTATATCTGAATGCCTGTGCTTACAAGAGAAGCATGGTTTCAGAGCAAAATGAAATCAAAGTGAAATACTAATTGAGAATTCCTAAAAAAGTTGTATCAGCTGGCACAGTAGCACTGATCCACATTATTGGTTGACTTAATAGGTGAAATTTCAAAGACTTGCACGTATAAAAATCAGCTCATACTTGTGTGTATAACCCAGACCACCTTTTGGGTTACTAATAGGTCTTACAGCAATTTAGTGCAGTTAGGGAAATAATTAGGGGAGTATCCATTCATAGACAGCCCTCCCACTGGTGGAGCTGTAATGGATACCCTTGGTCCTGAGGTTTTAAAGCAGAACTCTGCAATAGTCTCTAGGAGTAGTATTATTTGGAAGTCAGAGAAAGAGTTTGTATTTTGCCTAAGTTGAATTTGGGGCCTACCTGGAGTCTCAGAAACCCTCCGGGACCCCTCCACAATAAGCCAAAGGGGCTCCGCTGCTGTATTCTCCCCAGAAGGTGCAGAGTGGCTGCTATGGGATTATTTTGGGATTTTGAGCCTTATTTTGAGATGAGCCCTGCTGGAGGCCTGGGCCTTTCTGAAGCCAAGGAATGGGGAATCCTGACCTGAAGATGCCCAGTGCTTAGGGAAGACCTGCCCAACAGAGGTGGTGACCCATTGCAGCGGATTCCTGCAGTTATTTAAGTTGGGGAAAGAAGATTTGTTTTCCAACATCTGGGAGGAAATGTTTTTCTGCTCCTCTTCCTGCCATCAAGAACTGCAGTCCACAAGGATCCCTACCACCAGGGATCCCACCAGAAGATTAATCTGCTAACTGTGAGTAAAGATCAAATTCAAGGGAGGACACCCATCCAGCATCTACCAAAGCCCTGAGGGATAGAGACATTATACTCTGTCCTAAGATAGATTTTTGTGCCATCAGGAGGGGTTTCCTGTCCATCCAAGGGGGCCTACCCCAGAGAGACCACTGCACAATCTAATCCAGAAGTGTGGATGGACTTCTGGCTTAATAGAAGCTAATGCACAGATAGAGGAGAAAAGATCTGTAACTTTGAGAGAAACTGCAGAGACTGTGGTGTGTGACTTACCATATTTAATTGCGTCACTGAATGAAACTGTATCAGTAAAGCATTATTTTGGACACTGCCTACCTAGTGTGAGTGTAGTTTGTTTGGCACTCAAGACAGCTCACAGCAGAAAGAGGAATCTCCTTTACAGCTCACTTGTCTTCCCGTACTGGGACCAGAGAGGACACCTTCCCATCCCTAGTCTGACAGATCTACACCATGGGATGGGAAGAGAAGTAAAAGCTAGCTAGGGTCCCTTCCCCAAAGAACTTACAAATAACTTTATGTCCTCCTCCATACTTGACTTGTACACTAAGGAGGGTTTACATGTGAATAGCATATAGTAGTGTACATACTATTTTATAAACCACAAAATACACATGTAAGTAAGTGTATGTGAGTAAATTTGTGAATGTAAGAAAGGGGCAGGCCAGGGGCAGTCCGGGACGGGGGTCAACATTTATGTAAATTGCTATTTTATAAGCAATATATGCATGCAAATTTTACAGATTACATGCATATATTTACATCTGCTCTATGTCTGGAGTAAGTGATTGTAAACATCTTAAAAGTGAAATAGTGACTGGGTGGGGTTGTGGTTGAAATAGGGGGAGTTGAGGCTGAAAAGCCACGAGGGTCTCGAGGACCTGCAGATGGACTGGGCGAACTGGTAGACTAATTTGTAAAACTGGTAATTTTATTGCTGCGTGCACATTAGAAAATCTCCCAAGTTGCACGTGTTAAATTCAACTTACTGGGTAAATGCGTTAAAATTACATAGGTGAAATCTTCACGCATATATTTTTTAAGTTAGATGTAAAAATATGTGAGTATAGCAGCTGCACACTACTTATCTGGATAATGTCTGATTTATACTGTTAAATCTTGACAGAGGGACTTATCCAGACAACTTCCAACTTATCTGGTTAAGCAGCGACATTTATCCAGACAAGTTCTGACTTATCCAGCTAAGTAGCAGCAAAGTTGCTACATATCTGGATAAGTCTAAAAAGTGCTACTTATCTGGCTATCTGACTTAGCTAAGTGCTGTTTTAAGACTTATTTGGCTAAGTAGAGGCTTTGCCGCTACATAGCCAGATAAATCGGAACTTAACTAGATAAGTGCAATATACATTCATGCTTTATTTTTACATGCATGTGCATGTTGCAGGATAGGGGTGTGCATTCATTTGCAACGTATTGGCAATCCGTAACATATAGATCCATATTCGTTGTATTCGTGGATTCGCGAAACGTATCGCGATCCCCCATGAATATAACATATCATATGTTTTATTCTTTTGGCGTGCTCGCAGTGATTGCTAAGCAGCCGTTTGAAATAGGAGAATGCCATTTGGGTGTATCCATAGCCAAAAACCAGCCCTTTCCTGTGAATCATCAGTGAACTCACAGCCCTGTCACAGAGTGGGTCGGACAGGTTGGCAAGGAGACCAGAATGCAACATATCAGCGGTAAGAATTTTGGCAATGCAGCCAATCGCGCTCTCACTCAGTGATCGGTGACGCTTTTGCTGATGTCTCAGCACTATATATACTTAAGCATGCGGCGTGCCATGCACTTTCTTTGCAGGGGTGGTCTGGGGAGGTGGTCTGGTCTGCGGAATGTGGCTGCACGCAGAGCTAGTCTGAGTTCTCAAATCTGTATTCAATTGCTAGCTAGCTAGGCTAGCATTGGGAACTGAATTCACTTTGGAGCTGGGATCTTCAATGAGCCAGAACCTTTCCTGCTAAAGTTAAGTCCATTTTGGTTGTTATCTGTTGTTATCTGTGCTTAGAAGTAGGGCATTATATCTGCCAAAACTAGTGCACTGTCTTTAAAACAAAAGCACAACTGAAATAGATATTTGGGAGGGCTGTAGTCTGCTTTAAACTGTTTAACACCCTTCCACCCTACCCCTCTACCCACCCACCCCTAGGTTTGTGTTTCTTATATACCCTGCCTAGATTCATAAATGGCAACAAGGTAAATTAGTATTTCCATAATTGCTATTCATCAAAAGTCAAAACTTACCAAAATGAGGATTATCCAATGTAACTGCTGTGGAGCCTTTATTCTGAGGGAAAGCATATGGAAACTTAGAGCTTGCCCAATTTGTGCACAACTCTCTTCCTTGACAAAGGAGCTGAATGAGGTTAAAGCTCAATTAGCTTCACTTACAAGAATTACACCCACATTGCATTACTCGGAAAATAATTCCCCAACATCACAGAAAAACCAGAAGTCAAGAAAAAGAGATTCATTAGGCTCAGGCAGGACCCACAGTCACCCATTCTTGACAGATGGACAGCCAACAGGTACACCCTCCCACTCAAACAGGTCATTAAAAAATTATTTAAAATCCAGGATTACAGTGGGCTCTGGTAGAATTAGACCTGTGATGAGGAGACACACTATGTACCGAATGCAAAAAGAACAAAAAGCCTTCTCTATATTAAAAACTGAAGAAGTTCTTGAGAAAAACATTGAAGTGTTACCAGAAAAGAGAAAACAAATGCAATGCATGCAGAATTTCAAGATCCATAAACAAAAGAAAAATCTAATTGAGATGGATAACTCTGTCAACAGTGGCACAACTGCAAAAGGAAAGAGTGAAGTGAATAACAAATCTCAAATAAAATCTCATAAGGAGTCCAGGAAAAGCAATAACCTTAAAGAGAGTACCTGGAAGGCTATGACCACAAATGCTCATAGTTTGGGAAATAAAATCCCAGATCTGCAGGCCCTAATGACTGAGGCAGAATTGGACATTGTTGCTATCACAGAGACATGGTTCACAGAATCTCACGATTGGGATACAACAATACCAGGCTTTAACTTGTTAAGGAAGGACAGAGAGGATAGAAAAGGGGGAGGTGTGGCTCTTTATGTCAGAAACAACATCCAAGCATCTGAGCTGCAAGGAAGTTGGGGCAAGGAAGACGCTCTATGGGTCGACCTAAAAAAAGATGACGGAGCATCCATTTATATTGGAGTGGTGTACAGGCCTCCAAACCAAAAGGAAGAGCTGGACAGAGATCTGGTTGAAGACATCCATAAGATAGGTAAGAAGGGAGAAGTGGTGATCGTGGGTGACTTTAATATGCCAGATGTAGACTGGAAAATCCCATCTGCAGTAACTAAAAATAGTAGAGCGATACTGGATGCCATGCAAGTATCTTTGTTCAAACAAATGGTGTTGGAACCCACTAGAGAAGGAGCTATACTCGACTTAGTGCTCACTAATGCAGATAATGTCTCAGATGTCCAGGTGGGCGCCCACCTCAGCAGCAGTGATCATCAAACGGTATGGTTTAATATCACTAAAAGAATAGGGAAAAGAACCACAAAGACCCGAGTTTTACAGTTCAAAAACACAGACTTTGAGGAAATGGGGAAGTACCTGGAAGAAGAACTTAAAGGATGGGAGAACGAGAGAGATGTGGATCAGCAGTGGTCCAATCTAAAAGGAGCAATCACCAAGGCAACTGCTCTATATGTTAGAAATGTAAAGAAAAGCAAAAGAAAATTGAAACCTATCTGGTTCTCAAAGGAGGTGGCTGACAAAATTAAAGCGAAAAGAACAGCATTCAAGAAATATAAAGGATCCCAAAGGGAGGAGCACAAAGAAGAATCTTTGTATCAACTGAGGGAGACGAAGAAATTAATCAAGTTGGCAAAAAGTCAAGCAGAAGAGAGGATTGCCAAAGAGATAAAAAATGGTGACAAAACATTTTTCAGATACATCAGCGAAAAGAGAAAGGTCCAAAGTGGTATAGTGAAATTGAAAGGTGGTAATGATCAATGTGTGGAGAGAGACGAAGAAATGGCAGAAATATTAAACGAATACTTCAGCTCTGTGTTCACTAAAGAAGACCCTGGAGAAGGACCATCTCTACACAACAAAAAACTGGAGGGAAGTGGAATAGATGAAAATCCTTTTACAGTAGAAAATGTGTGGGAAGAGCTAAAGAACCTGAAAGTGGACAAAGCCATGGGGCCTGATGGGATACATCCAAGGATATTGAGGGAGCTCAGAGATGTTCTGGCGGGTCCGCTGTGTGACCTGTTCAATAGATCCCTAGAAACGGGAGTGGTGCCGAGTGATTGGAGAAGAGCGGTGGTGGTCCCGCTTCACAAGAGTGGGAACAGGGAGGAGGCTGGCAACTACAGACCGGTCAGCCTCACTTCGGTGGTGGGAAAAGTAATGGAGTCACTGCTGAAAGAGAGAATAGTGAACTATCTACAGTCCGGAGAATTGATGGACCAGAGGCAACATGGATTCACCAGGAGAAGATCCTGTCAGACAAATCTGATTGACTTTTTTGACTGGGTAACCAAGGAATTGGATCGAGGAAGAGCGCTCGATATCATATACTTGGATTTCAGCAAAGCTTTTGATACGGTTCCACACAGGAGACTGGTGAATAAAACGAGAAGCTTAGGAGTGAGTGCCGAGGTGGTGACCTGGATTGCAAATTGGTTGACGGACAGAAGACAATGTGTGATGGTAAATGGAACCTTCTCTGAAGAGAGAGCGGTTTTAAGTGGTGTACCGCAAGGATCGGTGTTGGGACCGGTCCTGTTCAATATCTTTGTGAGCGACATTGCGGACGGGATAGAAGGTAAGGTTTGTTTGCGCCTGGAGCGCAAACAAAAGTAGGCTGTTCGAGCTCGTCTGAAAATCTACCCCTCAATGCATATCCAGCATAGTTCTCTGCTTCAACGGCAGGGCTGAAGAAAAACTGATACTTCACACATCCAGCAGAGCTCTCTGCTTCAACGGCAGGGGAGAAGAAAAAAGGGTTCGCACTCACAAAGCGGGGAGTAGCTGGCTTGTTACGGCGGTTACTACCCCAAACCAAATGTGCCTGATACTTCACTTTCGATGCATATCCAGCATGGCTCTCTGCTTCAACGGCATGGGAAAAGAAAAACAACCAATAAGGGCTGTATATC
This sequence comes from Rhinatrema bivittatum, assembly GCF_901001135.1. Classification (NCBI taxonomy): domain Eukaryota; kingdom Metazoa; phylum Chordata; class Amphibia; order Gymnophiona; family Rhinatrematidae; genus Rhinatrema; species Rhinatrema bivittatum. Next base: position 519,393,827 of record NC_042616.1, read on the forward strand.
ATAGTCTGGGTAAAACAAATAAGCATGGGTGTAGCTTGCTTATTGCGGCGGTTACTACCCCTACTACCCCTAACTAGCTAGACATTTCACTTGGATGCAGCTCCATCACTGCTCTCTACATTAATGGTGGGGGTGGAAGGGAAATAGAACCAAGAGCTAAGAGAAACAGATAAGTATGAGAGAAAAGATGTGTGGGGCTTGCTGGGCAGACTGGATGTGCCGTTTGGTCTTCTTCTGCCGTCATTTCTATGTTTCTATGTTTCTATGTTACTTTGATAGAAAAATATATTTGTTCTGCATTTGGCTGCAGTGCCAGCTACTAGCCCTGTTTTTATTTTACTGCAAATATTCTTATTGATCTGAGACGGTTTCTCTCTGCCACTGAGAGAAGTTGCTAGCACTAACAGTGGCATTTTGCTCCTTATTTTACCCCCTGGGGTCGGTTGCAAGCAGCATTTGGGTGTTGTGAGTGGGAGATATATTCAATTTCTAGCTAGTTTGACAGAATTGCTATTGGAAAATATATTTCATCGATTTTGTTGCTGTGTTAACTGCAGTAGTTTTTTTTTTAATTGAACTCACTGTCTCTCTGTGCTCTTTTAATCAAAGAAGGCAGTGCACTGGGCATCAGTGATAGTGGGCACTGGGCAGTTTTGCAGACTCACACATATTGGGACAGCAGTGCTCTGTGAAGCCAAATCCCCAGTGGGCCTCATTTGTAGTTACCACTTTGTTGTGTGCACATAAATTACATTAGTGCACATCAAGGCACTGTGCCTGTGGGCGGGCAGTTTAGCAGACTCATGTATATTCGGACAACGGTGGTCTGTGAAGCCAAATCCCCAGTGGGCCTCTGTTGGAAATAATTCTTTTAATTGAAATCCCTAGTAGGCAATGACATTAAATCCATAATGTTAGGGAAAGCTAGACGTGGTTGGGTGATTGGGACTGGGAGAGGAGACACCTCAAAAGGGAGTGCCAGACTCCCATTAAAGTTAAAAAGGGACCTGTTGCAATCTAAACTCTTTGGAGGGGCATGCAGTTCCATCCAGAAAAAAGTGAAATCTAAACATGATGCATCACCACCACCTGTTTCTGACCCTGTAGTTTTGGAGGTGAGGGAAGTGGAGGCTGAGTCATGCAAGACAAAATGTTGACACCCAAAAGCAGCAGTGGGACAGCAGTCTTGACAAAGCATTGACAATGTAGCACAGGCACTGTTTGATTCTGATTCAGATGAAAAATCATCTTGTGTGGGATTCTCATCAGAAATGGAAGAAGTAATAGCCTCCACTTCAGTGCAGCAGGGGAGAGATGAAACTGATGATGATGAGGAGGAAGAGCAGACAGCGCAGGCACAGAGTGTGACTGATGCCCCTAGCATTGCTTCTCAGGGTGCACCCACTACTTCAGCTCCAGTGCCAGCATCTACCCCCATGGCTATACAGAAGGGAGGATCATGAAAGACCTCTGCAATCTGGAGCCACTTTAAAGTGAAGGAGCACCCACGTTTTGCTTGGTGTAATTACTGTGGCAGGACTATTAGCAGAGGCAAGCAAATGGGACATCTATCTAATTTTGGCATGATGCATCACGTGAAGAGGCAACACCCAACAACAGTACTGCCATCTGGGGATGGTGGCAGTACCAGTCAGGGGACCCCTTCCAAGCACCATAAAGTGGTTGAAAAGGAGCAGAGTCACCCCACACCCTCAGCCCCTTCTAGCAGTCAGATGGCAGGCCAGCAACCCCCTGACATGTGGCAGAAGCGACAACCCACCATGGAGGAAATGGGGTGGAGTGCGGTAACACTATCCCAGGGTAGAAGGCAGGCAGCCTCAAAAGTTGTAACCAGGAGCATTGGGGAAATGATTGCCCTTGATGAACAGCCCTTGCAGATAGTGGAGAATGTGGGTTTCAAGCATTTTCTGAAGGTCGTACTTCCAAATTACAAAGTCCCCTCCAGAACCACATTTAGCAGAAAGGTTATCCCCAGCCTGTACAAGCAGTGTTACAGTCGCATCCAAGCGCTGCTAGCTAAGGCAGAGGGGAGTGTGCATTTCACCTGTGATATCTGGACCACCATGAATGCTACACACTCTTACCTCTCCCTGACAGCACACTGGTGGGACCTGGCTGAGGCAGGGGCAGGCAGCAGCTCTATTAGTGAACAAGTATCAGGGTGGAGGTGGGCTTTACTGCACACCCACCTGACGGACCAGGCCCATACCGCAGCCAATATTCTAGCATGCATCAGACAGATGCTGGAGGGCTGGCTACTATACCAGTGAGACAGGAATCCTCAGGCAGGCTTCTTTGTCACAGACTATGGTGCAAACATGGTTAAGGCAATAACCGACGGGTGCTTTAAGAACATCCGATGTTTTGCACACACTCTGCATCAGGTAGTAAAGTCAGCTCTGGGGTTGGAGTCCAAGCATCAAGAGAATGAATACCTGCAGGACTTAATACACAAGTGCAGGGACATAGCAGGGCACTTCCACAGAAGTGTGAAGGCGGGGCAGGTTCTCCGACAAAAGCAGACTGATTTGGAGATGCCTCACAAGCATCTCATTCAAGACATTGCCACCTATAGGATCCTGCAGAGGTTAGTGGAGCTGCAGACACCCCTTCATGAACTTTCTGATTCAATGGACATAGGTGTGCAGAATCCCCTAGGGCATCATGATTGGTTAGTCATGAGTCAGCTGGTAAAAATCCTGCAGCCCTTCAAGGATGTCACGGAGGAGCTGAGTTCCAGAAGTGCCACCTTGGCTGACATCATCCCTATAGTTAATTCCCTGGATGAAAATTTGGAGGCCTTTAAACAGAAAGAGGGAATAACAGCTGAGGTGCTGCATTGTCTGGACGTTTTGCAGTAGCAGGTGCAAGAGAGATTAAGGCCTTTAACAGAAGAGCACACATACATGCTCGCCACAATCTGTGATCCCCGTGTGAAAGGGAAACTCGCCCTACAGTACAATTGTCTCCTATTGGTGAAGGACCTGCTGTTAGCAAAAGTCCGTGAACAGGAGCGCCATAGGCAGAGACAGATTAGGCATGAAGCAGAGGAGGAAACAGCGGGCACTTCCGACAGTTGTGCTAGCCCAAGTAGTAACAGCACTCTGTCAGTGACAGCTAGTACCTCCTCCTCCTCCTCCACTTCAGTACACCAAAGGCATGTTGCCCATAAAGATTCATCTTTAGTGCTACGGGCTAGAGAGAAAGCAGCTGGCATGAGTGACTCTGAGGCCACCCAAGCAAAGGAGACACCAGCACAACTGTCAGTGACACGGTATCTCTCAGAGCCCACAGAGGACATGCAGACAGATCCGCTGGCATATTGGGCACACAAGTCCACTGTCTGGCCACACCTAGCCAAAGTGGCTCAGCGATATCTGTCATGTCCACCAACCAGTGTGCCCAGTGAACGTGTATTTTCAATGACAGGGGATATCATGAGCCCTCACCACTCAAGGCTGGCACCAGAGTTGATGGAAATGCTAGTGTTTTTGAAAGTAAACCTGCCTTTGCTTGGGTTTCCAAATTTTCCCTATGAATGGCAAGATGAATAAAAGCAATTGAAAGCCTTGCAGCAGCTCCAACTGCCTGCTATGCTCCAGATAATATAAGCACTGCAGCACATGTACCTGACCTGAAACGCTATGCCTGTCCGTCCACTGTCCAGGCCATACGTCCCTATAAGGGCCTGACCTCTAACGCTGTGCCTGTCCGTCCACTGTCTAGGCCGTATGTCCCTACAAGGGCCTGACATGAAACGCTGTGCCTGTCCGTACACTGTCCAGGCCGTACGTCCCTATAAGGGCCTGACCTCTAACGCTGTGCCTGTCCGTCCACTGTCCAGGCCGTACATCCCTACAAGGGCCTGACCTGAAACGCTGTGCCTGTCCGTACACTGTCCAGGCCGTACGTCCCTATAAGGGCCTGACCTCTAACGCTGTGCCTGTCCGTCCACATTTGGAATGTAAGAACATAACAAGCTGACTTAAGATGTTTGGAGCTTGCATATTTCATGCTCAATATTTTTCATGACCTTTATAATATGGGCCATGTTCCCTAAATCTTTCTTAGATGCCAACAGTAATGTTTCTAATACTATTGAAAACTGGTGGTAATTGCACTCTAGTTTATCCTCTGTGTTTCCATTGTTTACAGAGGCACTGTGTAAACCACAAAGTCAACATAGGTTGATATTGTAGATTTGGACTTGAGTAGTGGTTTTCTTATTTCTGAGAGCTCTTCATGTTCCTTTGTCATCAGCTGAAGTGCATAAGTACAGTTAATAGCTTCTGGGTATTCACAAATAATCTCCAGCTCAGTTCTTGCTTCACAAATGGCAGTCTCTATTGCTCTAAAAGCATCCTCTGTTGAATTATCTTTCAGAAATGGCAGTGAACCAGTTCAGGAAGAAGTGACAGGTCAAACCACAACATACCTGCACAAAGGAAATCCTCTAATGCTGTGCCTGTCCGTCCAGGCCTTATGTCCCTAAAAGGGCTTGACCTCTATCCTCAAATATTGTGCCTGCCTGTCTGTCCAGGCTTTACATCCCTACAAGAGCTTGACCTCTATCCTCAAATGCTATGCCTGTCCTTCCAGGCCTTATGTCCCTACGAGGGCTTGACCTCTAATACTATGCCTGTCCGTCCAGGCCTTATGTCCTAAAAGGGCTTGACCTCTATCCTCGAATGCTGTGCCTGTCCATCCAGGCCTTATGTCCCTAAAAGGCCTTGACCCCTACTCGAATGCTGTGCCTTTCCATCCAGGCCTTAATTCTCTATGAGGGCTTGACCTCTAATGCTGTGCCTGTCCATTCAGGCCTTATGTTCCTACAAGAGCTTAACCTCTATCCTCGATTGCTGTGCCTGTCTGTCTAGGCCTTATGTCCCTAAAAGGGCTTGACCTCTATCCTCAAATGCTGTGGCTGTCTGTCCAGGCCTTATGTCCCTAAAAGGGCTTGACCTCTATCCTCGAATGCTGTGCCTGTCCATCCAGGCCTTATGTTCCTAAAATGGCTTAACCTCGAATGCTGTGCCTGTCCATCCACATTTGGAATGTAAGAACATAAAAAGCTGACTTCAGATGTTTGGAGCTTGCATATTTCATATGATTAATAGTTTTTCTGACCTTCATAATATGGGCCATGTTCTCGAAATCTTTCTTAGGTGCCAACAGTAATGTTTCTAGTACTATCGAAAACTGGTGGTAGTTGCACTCTAGTTCATCCTTTGTGTTCCCATAGTTTACAGAGGCACTGTAGGGTACAAAGTCAACATAGGTTGATATTGTAGATTTGGGCGGGAGATGACATCAGCACTTCTTTTGGTTCTAACGGCTGAACCTTCGTTGCAAAGGGAAACCTCAGTCTCCGGCAATTCAAAATACTAACATAAGAACATAAGAAAATGCCATACTGGGTCAGACCAAGGGTCCATCAAGCCCAGCATCCTGTTTCCAACAGTGGCCAATCCAGGCCATAAGTACCTTGCAAGTACCCAAAAACTAAGTCTATTCCATGTTACCATTGCTAATGGCAGTGGCTATTCTCTAAGTGAACTTAATAGCAGGTAATGGACTTCTCCTCCAAGAACTTATCCAATCCTTTTTTAAACACAGCTATACTAACTGCACTAACCACATCCTCTGGCAACAGTATGGATCCTTAAATAAAACAAACAATTGTCTTTTCCTTTCTTGCTCAGGAAGTCATGATCTGTTTGCACATGCTTAAATCCTAACAATTTGTAACATTATACACTCTAGGGGCCAACCCATTCCGTGGAGCCCTTTCCTGCTCAAAGGAAAGGGAACTCTCCCCGGAGTAGCAGCCTATCTCTTAGCACTGGTTGACCCATGTTGAACCGCTGTTCACATGGCATCCTGCTTCACGTCGCCACGCTTTGAAGGCTCGTGCTCCACTCTAGGGGCCAACCCATTCTGGGGAGCCCTTCCCTGCTGAAAGGAAAGGGAACTCTCCCCGGGTGTAGCAAGCCTGTATCTACTCTCTGACCCATGTTGAACCGCTGTTCACATGCACCTTCCTCTGCCTCGGCCTTGAAAATTCTCATTTGTGTATCTGCTACGTCCACCATATTTTAAAAGACCAGCGAGAGCTCACTAGATGCCAATGGAAACACCCCACTCTAGGGGTGAACCCTTTCTAGGAAGCCCTTTCCTGCTCAAAGGAAAGGGAACTCTCCTCAGGGCCAACCTGTCTTGCCCCTATCAAAACCACAGGGACCAGACTACTCCGCTCTGCCAGCCTGTCTTGCCCCTATCAGCTTTCTGCCACTCTGCCTTGCTGCCATACACCGGATGACTCACTCAACTCCTTGTGGTGTTCTTGCCACTATCATGGTTCCTCAGTGTGTTGGTGCTAGTCTTTCTGCTTGCTATGTTCACCATTCACTGTGCTGTAGGATGTTGATGCCACTTGTCTTGCCGCTTTGCCTGTTGTGCTGCCTTTGATGGTTCATGCATCTGTTATCGGTGCTCTCTTTTGAAGCTGTGGTGTGTTTTTGACACTCTCACTGCTGCTTTGTGCCTCTGTTAAAGCACTCTTTCCACTTCTTGTACCCCTTTGCTCCTTTACAGTGCCTTAGGCTATTCATGCCACTTTGGTGCCACTTTGCCACAGTCTAAGTACCTTGGAGCTTTTTTCTTGTTCTAATGATTGCTCCCCAGAAGTTTCATCAGAATTGATAATAAAACCCCAATTCTGCAGCCAAAAATAGTCTCCCGACGAATACGAATACCGAATCGGACGAATCCATCCCTTCTGCACATCCCTGTTACAGGGTGCATTTACATGTATTTTATAACCTGTGTATATCATAGAAGCACACATTATAAAATACAGGAGTAGATTTTTACATGTCCATATGCATGCAAATTTAGGAAACATGCAAGTTTCAAAGTTATCCTCATAGTGTATAAAAGCAAGTTTGCTTGCCTTAAACGGTGTTTCCATAGATAGCAGGATGAATTAGCCATGCTGTCTGGGAGCATCAACACGACTGGAATAAGCGGAGCTTCCCTCAGATAGTGTCAGAGTTTTCAACTCTGTGCGTCTGCACGGTCGTCTTCCCATGTAAATCTGTTTCTCTCCTCAGTCTCTTTGTCACCAAGCGAGGTGTATAACCAAGAAAGTGATAAGTAGAAATATGGACTGCCTAGGGAGGTGGGAGGGATCACATGGCTAATTCATCCTGCTATCTACGGAAACACCGTTTATGGCAAACAAACTTGCTTTTTCCCGTCGATAGCAGGGCTGAATTAGCCATGCTGTCTGGGAGTCCCAAGCTCCTGGGTTGTGTCCGTCTAGGTTGTAGTTAAAGAATTAGGATCACAACCCTTATAAGTGTAGACAGTCCTAAGGCTTGGTAATGGTTGATAAGGCTGCAGTTCCCAGAGCAGCGTCTGTAGCAGCCTGTTTGTCAATACAATAGTGTGACGTGAAAGTATGAAGAGAGGACCAAGTTGCTGCTTTGCAAATGTCCAAGAATGGTACTCGTTTAAGATGAGCAATTGAGGTTGCTGTCGCACAAATTTGATGAGCTTTCGGTTTGTGCATGAGTTTGGTGGAATGCTTGTTGTAACAAAATTCGATGCAATAGCATAACCAGTTTGCTATGGTTCGTTTAGAAACTGGCTGACCTGGGTTGTTTGGATTGAAAGAAAGGAACAACTGAGATGGTCTCGATGGAGAGTGAGCTTGTAATAAGCCAAAGCTCTCTTGCAGTCCAATGAATGTAGGAGCTTGTCCCGTTCATTCAGATGAGGCTTTGGTTTAAAAATGGGTAAGGTGATTGTTTGATTGAGATGAAATGGAGTAACTACTTTAGGTAGGATTGATGGGTGGGGTCGCATAGTGACCTTATGGTAAAATTCTAAGTAAGAAGAATAATGAACTAGAGCTTGAAGTTCGCTAACACATCGCGCAGATGAAATGGCGACCAGAAAAACTGTCTTCCAGGTGAGGTACTTGATGTGACAGGAATCCAAAGGCTCAAAGGGTGGAGCCATAAGTTGCTCTAGCACCACATTGAGACCCCATGGTATCGGACATTTTGTCATTGGTGGCTTTAAACGTAGCATGCCCTTCATAAATCTGGAGATGAGGGGATGATTAGAAATCGGGAGACTGATATGATATTGATGAAAAGCTGCAATGGCGCTGATATGTACTCGAACTGAAGCACATGCTAAACCAGAGAGGTAAAGCATATGGAGGTAGTCTAGCAGCTGGGTTGCCTTTGATGTGAAAGGATCTTGTTGACGAGGTGCACACCAGTCTGCATAGCGGCGCCGTTTTCCTGTATAATTACATCTAGTAGACAGTTTTCTAGAGGCAATTAATATGTCTTCTAGATAGAAAGGGAGGCCCAAGTGGTTTAATACAGCCTTTCAATCTCCATGCTGTCAAATGGAGGGAGTGGTGCATCAAAGGGAGAAGGGTGCCTCCTTCCTGAGTCAATAGACGTGGGTGATTTTTTAGTGGAATCAGAGGGAATATGGAGAGACGAATGAGATATGCATACCAAGGTTGTCTTGGCCACACCGGGGCTATGAGGATCAAGTCCGCTACGTCCTGAATGCATTTCTGGATTGTCCTGGAGATGAGCGAAATGGGAGGGTAGGCGTACAGAAGGCTCCCCGTCCACGGAATGAGGAAGGCATCTGGAGCATATCGGAGATTGCTAGGGTAGATTGAACCAAAGTTTTCTGTTTTACGATTCGTTTGCATGGCAAAGAGGTTGATCGTCAGGAAACCCCATTGTTGGAAGATTGTGAGAGCTACTTCTCGATTTAGAGTCCATTCGTGTGGATGAAATACCCTGCTTAAGCGATCCGCTGTGACATTGTCTAGGCCCGGCAGGTAAGTAGCTTGAAGCGTAATTCCTTTTGCAGTTGCCTAATATAGGATGTGAAGTGCTTCCTGACAAAGTATCCATGAACCTGACCCTCCTTCTTTGTTTATTTAGAACATCACGACCTGGTTGTCTATGTAGATCATCAGACTTTTCCCCATGATTTGTGAAGAGAAGGTCTGTAGAGCTCTCCAAATTGCTCGAAGTTCCAGGAGGTTGATTTGGAGTATACTTTCCCGAGCCGACCAGCGGCCCTGAGTTTTTAAGTGGAGAAGGTGGGCTCCCCAACCTTTCTGGGACACATCTGTCATTAGGGTGAGTTGATGAGGAGGTAAGCGGAAGGGTGCTCCTCCTAACAAGTTGATTGGAATCATCCACCATTGAATATCCGTTTTCATCTGATTGGTGATTCGTACATGGGAGGAAAGAGGGTGACGGAACTGTGACCATTGACTCTTTAGACCCCATTGAAGATGCCTCATATGGAGTCTTGTGTAAGGAACTACATGGATAGCTACCGCCATATGTCCTAAGAGCTGAAGGACTCGACGTGCAGATGTTTGTTGTTGCTTGTACAGATTCTGAGCTAGGGAGGTGAGAGTGAACCTCCTGTCCTCCGGAAGGTAGGCCCTCACTTCCGAAGTGTTGAGGAATGCTCCAATAAACTGCAACATTTGGGATGCTTGCAGACTCGATTTTTCGTAATTTATCAGGAATCCCAATGACTGTAGGCAATTTATCGTTTGACTGGTGTGAGCTCAAAGGGTATCCTGATCCGAAACTACCAGTAGCCAATCTTCCAAATAGGGAAAATTTTGGATCAATTGTTTTCGGAGGTGAGCCACCACCACCGCTAAACATTTGGTGAAGACCTTCGGGGCTGAAGAGAGGCCAAAGGGCAGGACTCTGTATTGGTAATGTTCCTCCAGAGCCGTGAAACAAAGGTAATGCCAGGATGAAGGGTGCATAGGTATATGGGAGTATGCATCCTTGAGGTCTATTGAACATAGCCAGTTGTTGGGTTGTAGGAGAGGTAGAATGTTTTTTAGAGAGGTCATTTTGAATTTTTCTTTTTGAAGGTATTTGTTGAGATTCCGAAGATCCAGGATTGGACAAAGTCCTCCGGATTTTTTTGGAATGAGAAAATAGTGGGAGTAGAACTCTTGGTTCTTTTGCATTGGGAGAGGTTTGTGAATGGAGTTTTGGATGCAGAGAGTGTGTAATTCCGCATGAAGATATTCGGATTGGGATGATGTTCCCCGAGGAGAAGGAACGTATGGAACCTTTGGAGGAATAATGAAATTTAGGCGATATCCTTCTTTTATGATATCTAATACCCAAAGATCCGTGGTGATAGTTGTCCAATTGGTATAGAAGTTCAATAGGCGACATCCGATGAAAAGCGGTGGGAGTGGCTCGGGTTTGCTCAAAAAGCTGGTGCCTGCTTTTGAGGTGCCGGAGTTGGTTGTTTTTGAGGGTGTGGTTGGCAAGGACACCCACGTGGTTGTTGAGTTGGAGCTTGATATCGCTGTTGCGAGTAACCTTGTGGGCGATAGGACTGGTAGGGCCGGAAGGCAGGTCTTGGAAATGACCTTCTTCGGAAGGTAGGGAAACATTTTCTGTAGGATGGTTGAGAATCTGTGGGTGTTGTGAGTGCTAGTACCACAGTTTTCTGTTCTTTAAGGTGTTCAACCATTTCGGTGAACTTTTCACCAAATAAGTTGTTCCCCATACAGGGAATGTCAGCTAATCTGTCGTGTACGTCTTCCCTTATTGAGCTAGCTCTTAACCAGGCCATTCTGCGGGCTGCGATGGCTGTTGCTGAGAAACATGAGGACATTTTGAAAGATTCATATACTGATCACAGTAAATGCCGTAGCCCTTCTTCCATATCAGTAAATGGCTGAGGTAAAGAGTCGTCAGGAGCTATGCAAAGGGGACGTAAGTTTTGCAGAGTTTCAAACAAATACTGGATCATATAAAACAGATGGTGCTGAATCCTTGTAGAAAGCATGGAGGAAGGTAGACCTTGTGACCAAAATCATCCATGGATTTATGCTCCTTTCCTAGAGGGGAGTTTGCATGTAATTTAGAGTTCTTAGACTTAGATAGAGCAGACTCTACTACAATAGAGTTATGAGGTAATTATACCGAGTCATATATAGTGGAATTTCACATTCTATAATTTAAATCAATTTTTCTGGATGCAGGTCCTGTTGAGTTTGGTTTTTCCCACATTTTGTATAGAACATAGTTTAACACATCATGTGGGGGTAAAGCTGTTGGTTCTGGTGGAGTATTGAAGATTTTTAAATTTCCAAGAACCTCTGACCTAGGATCTGGAATTGTTGCTGTTTGTATTTTCAAGAGATTCCTCACCTTCTCAATGAATTTTGCGTAAGTCAAGTCTTCTGGGGGGGAATAGGATTCTAGAAGGCCTTCTGATGGGTCTGAAGGCATGCCCGAGGATGAACTGGGAGAAGACGTGGAAGCATGAGACAGTGTGCTATCTGGTCTCTTTGGAGTTGGAGACAATCCCAGTGGAATGGGTTGTGACAGACCAGGAGAAGCAGGCAGTGAAGATGGGTTTACCGGTCTTGGATATGTAGATTGTAAATCTTCAAAAAAGGTATTTAAAGCTTGAGATATTTGTAGCATTGCCGTAGAGGCAAGATGTGTTTGTGGCCTGAAAGGAAGTGGAGTTTGTGGAACAGTTGGTAGAGGAGGCACCGTGAACGGCACCGCATGCTCTCGGGCGGTTTTTGGAGTGGGATGTATTGTAGATGTCTCACTGGAAAGTGAAATACCACTGCATGATGGAGGCCTAGATGAGCCAGAATTGAAAGAGTGTTCTACATCCACCTCCGAATCTGGCCTTGACGCAATAGATAGAAATGGTTTTTTAAGTACATGTTTTGTTTTTGTGTACTTTTCCGAGGTTGGAAGGTAGTTGGTGTACCCTGTTTGCTAATGTGTTCATGGTGCACAGATGTGCCCTAATGTTTTGTGATGCTATGATGCTTCGATGCACCATGGAGTTTAGATGCATCGTAATGCTTAGGCAGTGCGCCCATGTGCCATAATGCGTCATCCTGCGTCGATGTGTCTTCTTGCGTCGATGTGCCGTGTCGCCGTGCGCTGATGCGCGCCGATGCACCATGGTTTTTGGACGCATCATGATGCTTCGATGCGCTGTGCTCCGAGCGTCTATCTTTGTGGCTCCGGTGCTTGAATGCAGATTGCGATGAATGTTTCTGCGCCGTACGGGAGGCAGCAGGAACAGAGCCCTGATTCCCGGTCAGTGTTTGAGGGGATTTAGGAGGAAGAAACTCGACCCCTTTATTCAGCAGTATTTGGCTGACCTTGCCGAATCTCCCGGTTCCGCCGACGCAGGCCTTTTTCCTTGGAGCTTTCGAGACTTCTCCGGTCCCAGAGAAGATTGCGTGGAGGGTGTTCTCAGACGCGCTATCCGATCCGTGAGTTGTCTTCTGGTCCTGGGAGACATCTGACCGCAGTCCCTACAAGAGGACTGGTTGTGCTCCGGGCCTAAACAAATATAGCAATAATTATGTCCATCCGCGATGGACATAATTTTGCCACAATGGCAGTATTTAAACCCAGAGGGTTGATCACGTGATGCTGTTCGAGTGACCGGACATGCTGCTGATCTCTCAGAGGACCCCCCTCGGGCAATTTTCGTCAAAATCAATATTTTAACCGGCGTTTTACCGGAAAAATTCACCGAGCAGCAGAAATAACATCTGAGGCAGGAAAAAGGGCCGTTTCGGTGCAACGACACATTGGGATGGTGACAAAATTGGCAAAGAAAGAAAAAGAGAAGCCGAAGGGTCCCAATTCCAAAATGGCTGACACGGCAGACCCGACCCCAGCGACTGATAACACTGACAGCACGGGTGCAGACATAGCTGCCAAAGTCACTGCCGCTCTAGAAGGTAGATTTACCGTGCTATCATCTCAACTTACTGGGGTCAGTGTACAACTAGCGGCTATACAAGCTCAAATGCAAGACAAGATGGTGTCGGAGGAACGAGCAGTGCATGATCTCCAAGCCTTCTACATGGAGCTAAAACATAAACTGGATGATCAAGAAAATCGTTCGCGCGTAAGAACATTAGAATGAACGGGATCCCTGAAATCATCTTAGAGCAAGACCTAGGAAACCGCTTAGAAAGTTGGCTTTTTCAAAAGCTCCAAATTGGCACACAGCACGGAGCTCTGCACATTGAGCGTGCTCAGATGCTAGGCCCTATGCCTCCAGGGCCTCAAGCACAACAACGGCCTCAAGCAGTAATTTTTAGGGTCCTCAACGTTGCACACAAAGTACAAATACTCAGAGCCTACCGACAGGCCAAGGACCTGACCTTTGAAGGCTCTAAAGTTCTTTTGTTCCAAGACTACTCAGCCTCAGTAGCCTCACAAAGGAAAGCTTTTGTGCTTGCTTGTACACAATTATCAAAGTTAAATATAAGGTCCACTTTGCTCTTCCCTGCCAAACTGCGTATCAACTACAATGGGCAAGTCAAGATCTTTATGGATGCAGAGGCAGCGATGACCTTCATCCAGGGTCTCAGAGCGGGCTGAAGGACATTGGTTGGCTTTTCTCTCAACATCCCAGCTCGTCCTACACCCTCAAGGAAGGTTATATATGTACAATGCTAAGCTGGTTATCAACCATTTAATGGCGTTATTTGTTGGCTAAATTCACTTGTTAAATTCTTAAATGTGGGGAGGGGGTCCTCACAGCTCTACTGATCCTATGCAGATGGTAGATGCTAGGGAGGAAGCTGGAGGACAAATGAGTGGCCTTGTCAGCTTCCTCTCTCAACTACAAAGGGGTTTTTCACAGGGGTTAGCAGGGGTAACACTGAGCGGGGCAATGTATACTGGGTTATTTTATTCTGTTGAACAGGTTTTTCAACTTTGGATAGGGGGTGATCATGGTGACTTACTTCTATGGGATGGGGACTCAGGCTGGGGAGCCACCTTCCCTTTCTCAGAGAGTTTTCAAACGATACATAGCATTCCTCATGTTCTCTCTTGATTATGGGAAAGATACGCTGTTGTACATGGAAGTTTGTGGCATAGCTTTGTGGTTAAACTTTATAAAATTTTACAGGCCCTCCATCGCCTGAAGGCGCAGATTGCGCTATTGCAAGAAACAAGGCTTACTGATCCAGAACATGACAAATTACAAAAACAATGGGTGGGGAAGGTCTTTTATGCTTCTTCTGGTCTAAAAAAGGCAGGGGTGCCATATTGCTCCATAAACTGCTCCCTTTCCAATTAATAAGCTCTATAGTGGATCCCGATGGCAGATATGTCTTTCTGAACATCGAAATCTATGGGAAAAGGCTTTTCTTAGGGAACATTTATGCCCCTAATACCTACTCACAACCCTTTTACAACAAGGTGTTTGATATTCTCCAATCCCATTCCCATTTACCACTTACCATTGGGAGCGACTGCGGTACTAGACCCAACTCAGGATAGACAACCATCACAACTGGCTTCTCCCTTAGACTCCACTAGGGGCCTACCCTTCCGATGTCAACAGTTGGGACTGGTTGATGTCTGGAGAGCCTTACACCCTACTGAGACCAATTACATGCACATTTCACGAGCTCATGGGTCTCAATCGCGTATTGATTACTTGCTGGTCAGTCATGGCTTCTTCTCCAAGGTGTCGAGAGCTGAAATAGGTCCCCTCATTATTTCAGACCATGCGACAGTATGGGCAGATTTCACAGAAATATCCTCTGCAGGGGGGGCAAAAACGCTGGACATTCCCAGCTCATTTATACTATGATGAGAATTTCAAAACGTACATTTGCCCATTTCAATCAGCAACATACCAAAGAGCCATTACTATATTGGGACACCGCCAAAGCGGTGCTGTGGGGCGAGATAATAGCATATACAGCCAAAAAAAACAAAGAGATCTCAGCCACAATTCTTAGATTGGAAAAGCAACTACAAAATAGGGATGTGAATCGTTTTTTGACGATTTAAAATATCGTCCGATATATTTTAAATCGTCAAAAATCGTTAGGGCCACGATACAATACCAATTCCCCCGATTTATCGTCAAAAAATCATAAATCGGGGGAAGGGGGAGGGCAGGAAAACTGGCACACTAAAACCCCCTAAAACCCACCCCCAACCCTTTAAATTAAATCCCCCACCCTCCCGAACCCCCCCCCCCAAATGCCTTAAATTACCTGGGGGTCCAACGGCGGTCCAGGAACGGCAGCGGTCCGGAACGGCCTCCTGCAATTGAATCGTGTTGTCTTCAGCCGGCGCCATTTTTCAAAATGGCGGCGCAAAATGGCGGCGGCCATAGACCAACACGATTCGACTGCAGGAGGTCGTTCCGGACCCCCGCTGGACTTTTGGCAAGTCTTGTGGGGGTCAGGAGGCCCCCCCAAGCTGGCCAAAAGTCCCTGGGGGTCCAGCGGGGGTCCGGAAAACGATCTCCTGCCGCGAATCGTTTTCCGTACGGAAAATGGCGCCGGCAGGAGATCGACTGCAGGAGGTCGTTCAGCGGGGGTTCCGCTTTTCCTGCTCTCCCCCTTCCCCCGATTTAGCTACGGACCGCCGCTACGGAGGTAATTTAAGGCTACGGAGGTAATTTAAGCTACGGACCGCCGCTACGGACCCCCAGGTAATTTAAGGCATTTGGGGGGGGGGGGTTTGGGAGGGTGGGGGATTTAATTTAAAGGGTCGGGGTGGGTTTTAGGGGGTTTTAGTGTGCCGTGTTTTAGTGTGCCGCTGGACCCCCAGGTAATTTAAGGCATTTGGGGGGGTTCGGGAGGGTGGGGGGATTTAATTTAAAGGGTCGGGGGTGGGTTTTAGGGGGTTTTAGTGTGCCGGCTCACGATTTTCACGATTTTCACGATACTTTAAACACCCAAACGGCAACAATATGATTCCCTCCCCTTCCCAGCCGAAATCAATCGTTAAGACGATCGAGGACACGATTCACATCTCTACTACAAAAGGCTAAACATAAATACGATACATACCCCACTAAGGATAATCGCACTCAATTCTACTCAGTTCAAAATATATTGCATGACAATATCCAGTAAAAAAGATCGAGTGCACCACTGAGCTGGGATGGGGCCTTCCCATTGAAATGGGCCACCAATCGGGTAAAATACCTTGGCATTTTTCTTCCGAATGACATAGCCAACCTCTATGAAGCAAATATCCCCAAACTACAAGACAAGACAGAAACATTGCTCATGGCATGGTTGCATCTACCACTGTTCCTGATTGGACACATTCATTTACTTAAGATGACGGTGCTACCGTGTTGGCTGTATGTCATGGGAGTTCTTCTTATATTCTTAAAGAGGGCCACATTGCTCAAGCTTCAAAGGACAATGATGAAGTTTCTTTGGTGAGGCAAGAAACCATGGCTGGCTCTCAAATTCTTAATGAGACCAATTTTGGTGGGGGGATTTGGACTTCCAGACTTGCGAGTCTATAATCATGCCATAAACCTACGGCACATAGGTGACTGGATTTCCAACACATCTTTCTTTTCTGATACACTACTGGAAGCTCAACTACTTTCCCCCATCTCATCAAGTTTTGCCCTACACAAGCCTTATGCATCTTTGTCACCGGTCATCAGCTCCAGATTGTTACTCCAACCTCTGTGGCAGACATGGAAATGGTTTTTGCAGAAGGCATCTCTACCAACCAATGTTTCACCCTTTCTTCCTTTTCGGGGCAATACGGCATTTCCAGCGGGACTGGGAGCTTCCCGGTTTCTAGCCTAGGAGTGGCACCATCTATCTTGTGTCGCCCAAACCCTTCATACGGATGAAACGCTGATGGACTTTCCAGAGATCTGCCAATCCTACGGGATCTCACCCAATGACTTCCTGCAATACCAGCAAATATGGCACTATGTGCGTTCTAGAGATGTGAATCGTGTCCTCGATCGTCTTAACGATCGATTTCGGCTGGGAGGGGGAGGGAATCGTATTGTTGCTGTTTGGGTGTGTAAAGTATCATGAAAATCGTTAAAATCGTGAGCCGGCACACTAAAACCCCCTAAAACCCACCCCCGACCCTTTAAATTAAATCCCCCACCCACACGATCTCCTGCCGCGAATCGTTTTCCGTATGGAAAATGGCGCCGGCAGGAGATCGACTGCAGGAGGTCATTCAGCGGGGGTTCTGGACCCCCGCTGAACGACCTCCTGCAGTCGATCTCCTGCCGGCGCCATTTTCCGTACGGAAAACAATTCGCGGCAGGAGATCGCTCCCGGACCCCCGCTGGACCCCCAGGAACTTTTGGCCAGCTTGGGGGGGCCTCCTGACCCCCACAAGACTTGCCAAAAGTCCAGCAGGGGTCCGGAACGACCTCCTGCGTTGAATCGTTTTGGTCTATGGCCGCCGCCATTTTGCGGCGGCCATTTTGCAAAATGGCGCCGGCTGAAGACTACACGATTTAGTGTGCCGGTTTTCCTGCTCTCCCCCTTCCCCCGATTTAGCTACGGACTGCCGCTACGGAGGTAATTTAAGCTACGGACCGCCGCAACGGACCCCCAGGTAATTTAAGGCATTTGGGGGGGGGGTTCGGGAGGGTGGGGGATTTAATTTAAAGGGTCGGGGTGGGTTTTAGGGTGTTTTAGTGTGCCGGTTTTCCTGCCCTCCCCCTTCCCCCGATTTACGATTTTTTGACGATAAATCGGGGGAATTGGTATTGTATCGTGGCCCTAACGATTTTTGACGATTTAAAATATATCGGACGATATTTTAAATCGTCAAAAAACGATTCACATCCCTAGTACATAGAAGCAATAACTCATATTGCAGTGAGGTACATGGCAAAAGATAGTACATAGGGGAGCAAACGATTGAGGGACAATAGAAGTGGAAATAAAAAAATAACCCCAAGTGGCACCACAAATTAGCTTAAGTATCATTCAAATAATCAAGATATGGCTCCCAAGTACTGGTAAATTTAGCATGCTTACCCTTAAGACTGTATCATAGCTGTTCCAGATCAGCAATAACCTGTGTTTGTGAGCGCCAGTGAGGCATACTAGGGGTGACTTTTTTTTATGAATGAGAGTGATCGTAGCATCAGCCATAGTGCCCAGGGAATGTCCACCACCACCAGTAGGGAACCCATCAGGGCCAGGACATTTACCCTCCGGTAACAACTTGATAGCTGCCTGAATTTCAAGCAGAGAAATTGGGGCCACCATAAGATTGCATTTTTAAACAATGTCTACACCTGTTGTACACTTTTAACCTCTGCAGCTGCACCTTTCAGTTTTTTTCTATTTCGCTCATTTTATCAAAGTTTCCCTTTTGAAAATTTAGTGTTAGAGCTGTAGATTTACATACTGTCCCCTTCCAGTCATTAGTTCAAATTTTATCACGTTATGATCACCATTGCCAAGTGGCCCCACCACTATTACCTCTCTCACCAAATCTTGCATTCTACCAAGAATTAAATCTAAAATTGCTCCCTCTATCGTTGGTTCCTGAACCAATTGCTCCATGAAGCAGTAGTTTATTCCATCCAGGAACTTTGTCTCTAGCAAGTCCTGATGTTACATTTACCCAGTCAATATTGGGGTAATTGAAATCTCCTATTACCGCACTGCCAAATTTATTAGCTTCCCTGATTTCTCTTACCATTTCATCATCTGACCATTTTGGCCAGGTGGACGGTAGTATACTCCTATCACTGTACTCATACCCAACACACATGCAATTTCAACCCATATAGATTCTAATGAGTATTTAATCTCTTGTATGATCTTTATACTGTTGGACTCTATAGCCTCCTGGATATAAAGTGCCATACCCTTCAAGTTGATCCTATCATTGCGATATAATTTGTATCCTGATATAGCACTGTCCCGTTAGTTATCCTCCTTCTACCAAGTCTCTGTGATGCCAATTATGTCTATCTCATCATTCACCGCTATACACTCTGACTCTCCCATCTTACTTCTTAGATTTCTGGCAATGGCATACAGACATTTCAAAGTGTGTTTTTTGTTTGTATTAACAACCTGCTTTCAGATGATAGGGATAATTTGGATTCTTTACTTACAGGCACATGGACTACGTTTGCATTTATTGGAACCACTCTGTTGGGATGCCATAGCTCTCCTATTTCATTAGTATCCTTCAAAGATACATTCCTCCGAACCGTTTAAAAGCTGTTCTATCTCCTTTTTAAAAGTTAGTGCCAGCAGCCTGATTTCATTCTGGTTTCCCAGTTTCTTACAAAACTGAATCCCTGCTCCCTGCATCATCGTCTCATCCATGAATTGAGACCCGAGAGCTTTGCCTGCCTCTGAGGACCTGCACCTGGAATGGGCAACATTTCAGAGAATGCCACCTGGAGGCTCCAGATTTCAGCTTTCTAACTGAAATCCTAAATTTGGCTTCCAGACCTCTCTCCCACATTTTCCTATGTCGTTGGTGCCCACATGTACCTCGGCAGCCAGCTCCTTCCTAGCACTGTCTATAATCCTATCTGGGTGACGCGTGAGGTGTGCCACCTTCGCACCAGGCAGTCCTCATGTCCACCAGCCACCCAGCTAGCTACATTTGTGATGGCCGACCTAACCCTTCCCTCCTGGGCAGTAGCCCTAGGAGTCTTGTACTCAGTGCGAGAGGACAACGCATCACCTGGAGAGCAGGTCCTTGCTACAGGATCATCACTTCCTGCTACACCAAGATGATGTTCTCCAACCGTGAGACTTTTCTGATCCAAGGCAGCACCGGGTGACATGTGAGGTGTGCCACCGTCGCAGCAGGCAGGCAGGTTACCAGGCAGTCCTTCCATCCACCAGCCACCCAACTATCTACATTTATGATGGCCGACCTAACCCTGCCCCCCGGTACTGTAGAGGTTACATGGGGTAAATCAATCAGGAGCCTGAGTTTTTTTTTTTAATTTAATTTTATTTATATTCCAACTTTCAGCACTTCAAAGTGGATGACATTCAGGTACTGTAGTTATTTCTCTATTCATAGTGGGCTCACAATCTGACCCTGAGGCCACAAGGAGTGGTGACAGTGGTATTTAAACCCTGGCTTCCCACTGCTCTAACCACTAGTCTTTTACAACCTGCAAGCAGAGGTGTTTCAGGGATGGAGCTGAGGCAGAGCTGGAGGGGCGGAGTCAGCAGAATTTCAAATGTCTCTCTGGTACAGCACAAAAGTCGAGCCACGCACTTGGAAAATTATTGTTGGTGATGAGCAGGAGTTTTACTTGTTATTTGCCTGGTATATTGAGAGAAGGTTTTTTTATTCAGATGATCTTCAGCCGGGCAGCAGTATAAGAGCGCAGAGTTCCACTGGCAGCAGTAGCTGGAGCTGAGGGGATGAATCCCAGGACCGATGTCTTCACCCTGCTGCTAAGTTCTGAGAGAGAGAGACTGTAACACTGAGAGAGAGATGCTCATTTCAGCAGACATTGCACTGCTGCTGAGGATCTGTTAGAGGGATAGAACGGGCTGAGAGAATGAGAGGTGGAATTAGCAGAAAGAGAGAGAGAGAGACCTGTTTCAGCTGGGAAGTACAGCTGTGGGGTGACAAGAAAAGATTACACAGCACCCTCATATCTGACTAGGAAGGAAGCAGCATTTCACTCTGCAGACAAACTGTTAAGTACCAGCAGTTACTGCTCCTTTCCTTTTTTCCTCTTTGCTGTTCGCAGTTTTCCAAGCCTTTTGAGTTAACTGTAAATCCTTTTCTTATATATTATAACATTCATTTATTAGCACTGTTTCTGTGAATGATTAGTGACAGGTAAGTTAGTGCTGGGTATCAGCAGGGTCCTGCACCAAGTCTCACACTTCTTTCAGGTTTTTGTGTCAGGTAGAGCTGGAGTAACCAACAAGCATCTGAATCAGTGAGGAGGTCTTCTGACCACAGATTGTGCTAATAAATAAACATTACCTGCTATTAAGTTCACTTAGAGAATAGCCACTGCCATTGGCAATGGTTACATGGAATAGACTTAGTTTTTGGGTACTTGCCAGGTTCTTATGGCCTGGATTGGCCACTGTTGGAAACAGGATGCTGGGCTTGATGGACCCTTCGTCTGACCCAGTATGGCATTTTCTTATGTCCTTATGTTCTTATTTGACTGCTATTTAGTGATTCCTCAATTGTTATATTTATTGTTTTGTCTTTTCTGGGTCCCTTTTCTAAGGTCTAATCACCTCCCAGAGGAGGACCTAGTTTAGGGTAGTGAGTGGACTAAACCATTTGCTATGGCTCACTGGAGTAACTATAGAGGGCAGACAGTTCCCTGTGATCTGAGGGACTCCTCGTCTTTGAGAAATCAGTGATTAGCACTGTGAAATCCCTGAATACCAACAAAATGTTTCTTCATTTATAGTTATAAACTAATAGGTCCATTCAGCGGTGCTGAGAGCAGGAAGTTAGCTGGACTTACCCAGGTACGGGTTCCCGCTGGATAGACCCAAAGACAGTGGAGTAAGTTTCTCTATCTCACTTCAGGGCTGCTACCCAGCTAAACATAAGCCCCACACCCGGTCATCTCTTTTTATCCAGGTAAGTTAGCCATTCATTGGCCCACAATTTTAACACTTTGCGGTTTGTCCAGCTAAATTCCAAACTCAGCCGGACAAATCCGCTGACCAAGGACCTTTAAAAGTATTATAGGGCACAAAGCGATGTTTGCAAAGTCTCCTTACCGGTTTTTTTTCTTCGAAGCGCATGCACTGCAATCAGACCAAACACACACGGGATGTCAAGGAGAAGTAAGGGAAAGGAAAAGGGGAAAGGGGAAGCATAAACAAGACAGAGAAAGGGGAGGAAAAGTAGAGAACAGCAAAGGCAGGTGGGCAGAGAGGAAGGAGGAGGGAGATATAGAGAAGGGAGGCATGGGCTAGGGAAGAGGAGGGAGAGCAGAGAGAGCATTGGAAGGAGGGTGGGAGGAGTTGATACAATAACAGGAAGGAGCAAAGGAGAAAAAGATGGAAGGGGGGAACAGGAGATAAGGCTGGGAGATTGATGGGAGAGGGAGGAGGGGAGATGCAGAGGGGGAGGCATGGGGTAGAAGAGAGGAGAGAGAGCAGAGGGAGCAGTGGAAAGAGGGATGGGAGTAGCTGCACCGGTGCTGAAGTTTGCAGGACGAGCGGAACCGGAAAGAGAAAGAAAGGAGATATGTGAGCATTTCCTGATGTCCTACTTTCCATCTGAGGGACAGGCATTGATATTGGTTATCACAAAGTTAATTGTGCCCATTTCTGTATACAAAGTAAGCGGTAAGTTTTCAGAAGAGCTGCTAAGTGACCACAAGAGTTGATTCCGTTTACTGGATAAATTTTCAATCACAGCTTGGCGGCTGGAAATATTCCCAAATTTAGCTTAGCCGGTTCAGCACTGAGAAGCCTCCTGAAGACTTACCCTGAGCAGCTCCAGAGGATCTAACCTCACTGAAGGGCCTGTCCCTTAATCTAAAAAATATACCCACCTCTACCCTGACTCCCAATTGCTCGGTCATTTTTGATGCAGGCTTGTCTTTGTCTGTTAAAGAAAAGTTCAAACTTTAAATTGTGTAAGGCTGAATGCACATCACCATTATATACAGGGAGGACAATAATGAAAGCCATTTCTGGGGATAAAGTGCTCTTTTATCCACAGAAATAGGCTGTTTGATTACTGTCCATCCTCTACACAAGTAAAGGTAGGAGCATATAACAAGGTATATTTCTGGTTTGGAGTTCGGACAGGGGGAAAACTATATGCTACCCAGCTAAACATAAGCCCCACACCCAGTCATCTCGTTTTATCCAGGTAAGTTAGCCATTCATTGGCCCACAATTTTAACACTTTGCGGTTTGTCCAGCTAAATTCCGAACTCAGCCGGACAAATCCGCTGACCAAGGACCTTTAAAAGTATTATAGGGCACAAAGCGATGTTTGCAAAGTCTCCTTACCGTTTTTTTTTCTTCGAAGCGCATGCACTGCAATCAGACCAAATACACACGGGATGTCAAGGAGAAGTAAGGGAAAGGAAAAGGGGAAAGGGGAAGCATAAACAAGACAGAGAAAGGGGAGGAAATGTAGAGAACAGCAAAGGCAGGTGGGCAGAGAGGAAGGAGAAGGAAGATATAGAGAAGGGAGGCATGGGCTAGGGGAGAGGAGGGAGAGCAGAGAGAGCATTGGAAGGAGGGTGGGAGGAGTCGATACAATAACAGGAAGGAGCAAAGGAGAAAAATATGGAAGGGGAGAACAGGAGATAAGACAGGGAGATTGATGGGAGAGGGTGGAGGGAAGATAGAGAGGGGGAGGCTTGGGGTAGGGGAGAGCAGAGGGAGCAGTGGAAAGAGGGGTGGGAATAGTTGCACCGGTGCTGAAGTTTGCAGGATGAGCGGAACTGGAAAGAGAAAGAAAGGAGATATGTAAGCATTTCCTGATGTCCTACTTTCCACCTGAGCTACAGGCATTGATCTTGGTTATCACAAACAGGCCAATACAGTAAGGTGCGGTAGAAAGAGGTGCATTAGTGCCGGGCGCACCTGCGTTTGCCGCACGCACAGTTCGGATCACATACCGTTCGAGACTGTATTTAAATGGCAATCTTTGCGTGCCTTGAAGGCTTTATGCATAAGCAACACGAAATCAGACGAAAAAGAAGAGTCTGAAGACAAATCTGTCTGATCCCCCTCAGGGACCTCTGGATTGGCAGCACAGCTGGGTCTCGCAGGTCTGTCCCCCTTAGGGACTCTGCGTTGTGGTGACAATCACGGTGGAGGCTCGTCCTCCCCCCGTGCCGCTGGCGCCGTGGGGCGTTCCCTACGGGAACGGGTCGGCACCTGAAGAATGTAAGTCCCCAAATGCTTCGGTCACTGTTTGGACCCTCACTAGGTCCCTGCCCATGGCCGCAGAGACTTCCTTGGCTCCGGAGAGGCAATCGGAACACAAATTGTCCCAGGACAGTTGCGCCCGCGCGGTGCCGCAGGCCCTACAAGCGGCCCGATGCGGCATGCTGCAGCAAAAAACAGCCCCGAAAATCGCTCGGAAGGTGGCGAAAATGGCGCACAAGCACCCAAATGCGACCGGAAGGGAAGGAGAATGAAGCCCCGACAGAACACACACAAAAAAAATTTTAACTTTTTTTTTTTTTAAAAGATACTCGCCCAATAGTCTCCGGGTCCTGGACCTACTGGGGGGAGTGAGCCGGGCTCCCCGGTATCACCCCCAGTCACGAATTCACGCTGGCAGGAGGGCAAAGCACCCCACACCTCAGCGGCCTCGGAAAGCAGGGGGGATGGTCCCCTCCGGACCTCACAACCCCCCGGGAGGCGGGAGACTGGACCTGCAGGCAAACCACTGCGCTCCTATACCTTATTCTAACTTTATCCTTCTTTTTACCCAGCTAACAATACTATCTAGAACTGAAAAACTAGGCCTCAGCACAGACTGTAGGTTCTGCACCCCCTCCACCTGCTAGGAGACAGAAGAAGACTGCCAGACTGTAGCTGGCACCAGCCTATATAAGGCATAGGTTTGTTTGATAAACTTCTGTCTCCAACTGCTAGCGGGGGGGGGGGCAAAACCCAGGAGTCTGGACTGATCCGAGTATGTACAGGGAATTTAGCTTAAGCCAGTTCAGCACTGAGGAGCCTCCTGAAAACTTAGCCTGAGCAGCTCCAGAGGATCTAACCTCACTGAAGGGCCTGTCCCTTAATCTAAAAAAAATACCCACCTCTATCCTGACTCCCAATCGCTCGGTCATTTTTGATGCAGGCTTGTCTTCGTCTGTTAAAGAAAGGTTCAGACTTTAAAATGTGCAAGGCTGAATGCACATCACCATTATATACAGGGAGGACAATAATGAAAGCCATTTCTGGGGGTAAAGCGCTCTTTTATCCACAGAAGTGGGCTGTTTGATTACTGTCCATCCTCTACACAAGTAAAGGTAGGAGCATATAACAAGGCATATTTCTGGTTTGGAGTTGGGAAAACTAGATGCAGAGTTTTCCTTTAACACCGAGCCCTCACAAAAAGCAGGCAGGGGTATTTTTGAGGGGGCAATAAACAAAGCAAATCTAGATGTGTACTTTTGCATTCCTTATCACCTCAGGTTAAAATTCAGATGGGATTGGCCAGACCTTGCATACTTTGATTATTTAGGTCAAGGCTGGGAAACATCCAGACCCAGGCGAGACCCACAGCTCAGTCCCAGGCAGCCCCTGCCAGAGCCCCAAACCAGAGGTTCATGGAGGGAGCTTTTGCTCCGTGTCTCTGACTCCTCCCCCTCCCCCCATAATCAAATGTTCACGGCAGGAGCGAGCATGATCTGCTGCCACAGCTTGGGTTCATCTCCCCACCTTGTCCTTGAATGAAATATTCATAAGGACTGGAGAGTGGCACGAGAGCTCCTGCCTCATCCTTGGCTCCTTCCTGCAGCCTCCCACCCCAAGAAAAACTGGGAGAGGCAAGACTCGCTTTCAATTGCTTCCCCGCCCCCTTTATAATCCCACACAATGTTTGTTTTGGTTAAATAAAGGCCGCAGTTTATTATAACATGACCCGAGCCCCTAACACTTAATACACTATTCAACATATACCCCCCCCCCCTTTTATCCCCTTCTTAACAACTTGCTCCCCACCTGGACCCAGTGGTAGAGCTACACCCATAGAGTCCATTTCCTTACCCCGCCTCGCACCAGCGTGGGTAAGTACCCCGGCCTCTGAGCTTCGGCTCCCCTCTTGCTCATTGGCCACCTCATGTAGCAGCCCCACGCTACACGAGATACCCCCCCCCCTCCCCCAATGCCTTTTAACAAGACATAACAAAATCAACCATATTGGGCTGGAGTTACCCGCCACTGTGACAATCAATAAAGACAACACACATTGAATAACATCCAATGATTCTACCATAAGGGAGGGAGGAGGGAAATTATTCCAGCCTGCTCCCTCAGCCCTCTCCCACCCAACTGAGGCGCCAAAGGGCTCTCTGCCCTAACTAACTATTACCCCAACCAATCCCAGCTCCTCAATTCAAAATACTTCCTTTTCATTGGCCCCTTAGCTTTACTTTCTTCCCCTCCCCTTTCCCTCCTAACTTATAATTTAACCCTATCCTACCGCTCGCTAACCCCCGTTATTATCTGCTAAGCAATACCAGATTGCTTAGCCTTCACTTAAATGTTCACAGGGAAAACAGAGCAAGAGCTGTGCTGCTTCTGGCTCTGCCCCTGCCACACAGAATGAAATATTCATGGCAGGAATGAAGAGCAGACATCACATCTCTTCCTTTACCTCCCTGGAATAAAACATTCTTAGCAGAAGTAAAGCAAAAGCTGCTTCACCTGACACTCGGAGGTTAAACCCTTGCTCACTTGCTTGGACCTTGAAGATCCCAGCAAGCACTGCAGAGGCCTTGCCTGCTCCTGCACTTGTGCCTCTCCTGACAACCTCCCACCCACCAACTGGGTTTCCCAAGTACCCTACCACCTGCTCCTTCATGAGGGCTTTCTGAGGACATTGTGACTCCCCAAACCTGGGGTTTCACAGTATCCAGACAAATAAAGAAGGCACATCCAAAAAATACAAGAATCACTGAAAAACTCACTTACCTAGGATCCACAGTGCTAATAAACAGAGCTTGTTATGAAGACTGTATTACAAGCAGGGGAAGAAGAAAAGGAATTTCACAGTAACTCCAACTGGTTTTTAAGTGAACGTTTTTGCAGAGCTGAATGCTGCACCTGTCTCAGTCGGCTATGAGGGTGCTGATAGGATCAGCTCAGACTGCACAACTGGCTGGGCTTCTTTAGCTTTACAAACTCTCCCTGTCTGTCCCTATTAACCCACAGCTCTCTCTCTCCCTCAGGGACCCTCTAATGGTAATAAAAGGGAATTTTACATGGGAGGGAAATAATATTAACCACTAAAACTGTTTTGCTAAAAGGAGAAGTAAGGGAAAGGAAAAGGGGAAGCAGAAACAAGACAGAGAAAGGGAAGGAAACGCAAAGAACAGCAAAGGCAGGTGGGCAGAAAGGAAAGAGAAGGAAGATATAGAGCGTTCACCCAGCAAAATAGGAACCAATCTCTTGAAGAGACAACATAGTCCAGGCAGAAGGTCTGTGGCAGATAGTGAAGAGACGAAGTGATGGTCACAGGAACATGGAGACGTTGGAGGCATGAAGACCCAAGAGACGCTGGAGGCATGAAGACACAGGAGACGCTGGAGGCATGAAGACCCAAGAGACGCTGGAGGCATGAAGACACAGGAGACGCTGGAGGCATGAAGACCCAAGAGACGCTGGAGGCATGAAGACACAGGAGACGCTGGAGGCATCAAGACCCAAGAGACGCTAGAGGCATGAAGACACAGGAGACGCTGGAGGCATGAAGACACAGGAGACGCTGGAGGCACGAAGACCCAAGAGACGCTGGAGGCATGAAGACACAGGAGACGCTGGAGGGACGATGACACAGGAGACACTGGAGGCACGACACCAAAGCACAGGGATCACAGCCCAGGAGCAACAGAGGACGTCTGTTGCAAAGAGCAAGAAAGAAAGGAGTTGCCTGGTTTCAAACCTCTACTATGGTGATGTCATAATCAGACATCATAATCACGAGCTGGCTTAGCTCTCCAGCTGCAGCCCTTAAAGGGACCTAACACTTTGCTCTCTGGCTATAGTTTTCCCCCTGTCCGAACTCCAAACCAGAAATATGCCTTGTTATATGCTCCTACCTTTACTTGTGTAAAGGATGGACATCATTATTGTCCTCCATGTATATAATGGTGATGTGCATTCAGCCTTACACATTTTAAGGTCTGAACCTTTCTTTAACAGACGAAGACAGGCCTGCATTAAAAATGACCGAGCAATTGGGAGTCAGGGTAGAGGTGGGTATTTTTTTAGATTAAGGGACAGGCCCTTCAGTGAGGTTAGATCTCTGGAGGCTTCTCAGCGCTGAACCGGCTAAGCTAAATTTGGGAACATTTCCATGCTGGTAATCAGTTTGCCTTCCTTCCATTTTTCTTAATGCATGGAATACACCTGGTCTGTGTTTCTAGGATGCTACCTTTAAACAAGGCCCACACCTGTTTTTTCTAACTACTTTTCTCATTTTCTCAAAGTTTCCCTTTTGAAAGTTTAGTGCTAGAGCCATAGATTTACATACTGTTCCTCTTTCAGTCATTAATTTAAATTTGATCATATTATGATCACTATTGCCAAGCAGCCCCACCTCTGTTACCTCTCTCACCAAATCCTGAGAGGAGAGGATCACCTTGCTGGTGGCTGAAAGGAATCAGTAAGTTTTTGCTTGGGACATTGTCTTTTTTAAAAGTATTGGGGCAAAGTTAACTATTTGGGAATATTATTTAGTGTATTTGTGCCTTTAATAGTCAGAAAGGCAGTGAATAAATAAGTTAGACTGTATTTTTAAATAGTCAGTCAATAAGGTAACAGTAGGTAGGCAGTGAATAAACAAGTTAGACTGTTTGTATTTTTAAATAGTCAGTCAATAAGGTAACAGTAGGTAGGCAGTGAATAAACAAGTTAGACTGTTTGTATTTTTAAATAGTCAGTCAATAAGGTAGCAGTAGGTAGTGTGTTTATTTTTAAAAGTCTGCAGAACTGAGTGTTCTCCAGACTTTTAAAGAACTGAGTGTTAGTATTAAATACAAACTTAGTGTTTGTATTGAAAAAAAAAAAACACAAAAAAAAAAAACAACCAACCCAAAAAGTATCCAGAAGCTAGAAATAAGCTAGGAGCAGTATATACCTAAGTAGAAAAGTTGAATAGTTCAGCTCAGTTACTCACCTTGGAAAGGTGTTGAGGTAGTGTGATTGGGTTTGAATAGGGACCAACATTTGTTAATCAAGGGAGCAGTGAGTCACTCAGGCTGACTAACTGAAGTTAAGACTGTTTGTATTTCCCAACCCTCCAACCCCCCCAGGTCATCCCTTAATTTATAGGCAAGTGCCACTTTCACAAAAAAAAAAAAAAAAAAACCCAACAAAACCTTTATTGAGAATTCGATCAGAGCCCAGTAGGCCACTACCAGACACATAGTGAATTCACTAATACATTTAAAGGACGTTAGACACATTCCTACTCCCATAGCAACCTAAAACTTAACTAGCAGCTGATCAAAATTGAGATGAAGACAGCAGTCCAGCACAAGAGGGGGGCTTCCCAGTCTTTTGCATCGAGTGTCACATGTATGATTTTTTACCCACCGGTGAGAAGTTGTACATGTGCATGCGATGCAAAGAGCTCCTAGCTCTCAGAGAACGAGTCCGATCTCTGGAGGCTAGAGTGGCAGACCTGGAGAAGCTGAGGCAGACAGAGAGGTATATAGATGAGACCTTCAGGGACATAGTAGTCAAGTCCCAACTTCAGACTGGCAGCCCTGGTGCTGCCTTGGAGGAAGAAGGTCTCATGATGGGAGAGCACCAACCAGGTGCAGCAGGAAAGGATCCTGTAGCAAGGACCTGCTCTCCAGGTGATGCATTGTCCTTTCTCACTGAGGATATCTCCCCAAGGCCTACTGCCCAGGAGGGAAGGGTTAGGTCGGCCATCATAGTTGGTGATTCGATTATTAGGAATGTAGATAGCTGGGTGGCTGGTGGGCATGAGAATCGCCTGGTAGCTTGCCTACCTGGTGCGAAGGTGGAGGACCTCAAGCGTCTCCTAGATAGGATTTTAGACAGTGCTGGGGAGGAGCCGACTGTCGTGGTACATGTGGGCACCAACGACATAGGAAAATGTGGGAGGGAGGTTCTGGAAGCCAAATTTAGGCTCTTAGGTAGAAAGCTTAAATCCAGAACCTCCAGGGTAGCATTCTCTGAAATGCCCCCTGTTCCACCCGCAAGTCACCAGAGGCATGCAGAGCTCCGGAGTCTCAATGCGTGGATGAGACGATGGTGCAAGGAAGAGGGATTCAGTTTTGTTAGGAACTGGGGAACCTTTTGGGGAAGGGGGAGTCTCTTTCGAAGGGATGGGCTCCACCTTAACCAGGGTGGAACCAGACTGCTGGTGCTAACCTTTAAAAAGGAGATAGAGCAGCTTTTAAACTAGAACAAAGGGGAAAGCCGACAGTCACTCAGCAGCGCATGGTTCGGAGAGAGGTATCTTTAAAGGATATTAATGATGCATTAGAATTAGGGCATCCCGACAGTGAGGTTCCAATAATTAGAAAAGTAGTCCAAGTGCCTGTAACTAAAAACTCTCCTGAGCTAAAAATTTCTAACTTATCCCTATCAATTAAAAAGCAGAATGAAAATACAAA
The DNA here is from genome assembly GCF_901001135.1 of Rhinatrema bivittatum. Taxonomy (NCBI): domain Eukaryota; kingdom Metazoa; phylum Chordata; class Amphibia; order Gymnophiona; family Rhinatrematidae; genus Rhinatrema; species Rhinatrema bivittatum. Next base: position 519,424,025 of record NC_042616.1, read on the forward strand.
CAAAAAACAAACTTTGAAATGTTTGTATGCTAAAGCAAGAAGTCTAAGAAGTAAGATGGGAGAATTAGAATGTATAGGAGTGAATGATGACAGACTTAATTGGCATCTCAGAGACATGGTGGAAAGAGGATAACCAATGGGACAGTGCTATACCGGGGTACAAATTATAGCGCAATGACAGAGAGGAGCACTCGGGAGGAGGTGTGGCGCTTTATGTCCAGGATGGCATAGAGTCCAATAGGATAAACATCCTGCATGAGACTAAATACAAAATTGAATCTTTATGGGTAGAAATCCCTTGTGTGTCGGGGAAGACTATAGTGATAGGGGTATACTACCGTCCACCTGGTCAAGATGGTGAGACGGACAGTGAAATGCTAAGAGAAATTAAGGAAGCTAACCAAATTGGTAGTGCAATAATAATGGGAGACTTCAATTACCCCAATATTGACTGGGTAAATGTATCATCAGGTCACGCTAGAGAGATAACGTTCCTGGATGGAATAAATGATAGCTTTATGGAGCAATTGGTTCAGGAACCAACGAGAGAGGGAGCAATTTTAGATCTAATTCTCAGTGGAACACAGGACTTGGTGAGAGAGGTAACGGTGGTGGGGCCACTTGGCAATAGTGATCATAATATGATCAAATTTGATTTAATGACTAGAAGAGGAACAGAGTGCAAATCCAAGACTCTCGTGCAAAACTTTCAAAAGGGAATCTTTGATAAAATGAGAAAAATTGTTAGAAAAAAACTGAAAGGAGCAGCTACAAAAGTAAAAAAATGTCCAAGAGGCGTGGTTATTGTTAAAAAATACCATTCTAGAAGCACAGTCCAGATGTATTCCACACATTAAGAAAGGTGGAAAGAAAGCAAAACGATTACTGGGTGGTTAAAAGGGGAGGTGAAAGAAGCTCTTTTAGCCAAAAGATCTTCATTCAAAAATTGGAAGAAGGATCCAACAGAAGAAAATAGGATAAAGCATAAATGTTGGCAAGTTAAATGTAATACATTGATAAGACAGGCTAAGAGAGAATTTGAAAAGAAGTTGGCTGTAGAGGCAAAAACTCACAGTAAAATCTTTTTTAAATATATCCGAAGCAGAAAGCATGTGAAGGAGTCAATTCTTTTTACCACACAAGGTGTTGGCTTAGGAGTTTACTTAAAGCTTTCTTATTTCATCTCCAGTAACCATTCCCACACTTCTTCTGGGGAAGTCAATATCTGCTATGAATCAACTGTACATCATTTCATGCATCTGATGGTGTGGACTGTGTCCTCGAAAGCTCATGCTTTAATAAAACAGTTAGTCTAAATGATTCCACTCGACTCCTAGTGCTTTTTTATTCAGATGAAGAGTCATTACTTGTTTTCCCTGAAATAGAAGCTATTGATAGTGTACCAGAAGGGGAAAATTTGGGAGGCCTTTATAGTAGTGTGTTAGCCACCTTATCCAGTTCTTTGATGGGGGAGGCAGGACAAAATTAGGATGTGGCTGAAGAGCAGGCAGCACAGTTAGAGAGCACATCTGATGCCCTTGGCATTGTTCCTCAGAGTCCACCCACTATATCAGCTCCAGTGGCAGCATCCTCTGCTAAGTATGTAGAGAAGGGATCAGAGTGGACTTGGAAGATCTGGAGACATTTCTAAATAAGGGAAGGCCCACGCTTTGCAAAATGCAAGCACATGGCTAAGACACAGGTCCTGGGAAACAAATGGGGCATTTAACTAACACTGGCATGCTTTATAAGCCACAGAAGCAGCAGCCCTTAGGACTAGCATCTGGGGAGTTTGGAAGTGGCAGAAAAGAGGAAAAGTGTTTCCCAATCTGATCCCATGCCCTCAACCCTTTCCATCATTCAGGTAAGAGGCAAGCAGCCCCCTGCCAAACATGAGAAGTGAAAAGCTACGATGGAAGAAATGGAACAGGTTTCAATAGGAATGCCCCAGGACAGGAGTGAAGCAGCAGTCAAAGTTAGAAAAAGGGGCAGTTCTGAAATAAATGCCCTTGATAGCCAGCCCCTGCAGCTAGTAGAGAATGAGGGCTTGAAAATAGAACTACAAGGATAAAAGTGAAGCAAGATGTTTTGAGGATCCTCCACTAGCACCTGAGGTCTTTCTACAAATGCTAATTTTCTCTCAGAGAGTAACTGCAGGGAAATGACCAACTTTTGCATTCATTCTGCCCTGTCATTCCAGTCCATACTGCCAAGGATATACTGTTGCAGTCCATCACAGGGGATGACCACCTCAGGGACAACAGGACTAGTGCAAGACAGTTATCATCACTGTCTTCTATTGCACTCAACCCTCCTGGATAGCTGTGCTTGCAAGATCTTTGTAGGATTGCTCCCAAGCTGTTCCTAACAAGGTCCCATAACAATGCAAGCATTCACTGACACCAATACAGCTGATGGCTGAACATCTATAAAATGCTCATCCACTGCTAGAAACATAAAGTGGCTCCATTGGGACTTGAAACCAAGACCTTCTGGGTGTGAAACAGATGTGATAACCTCTACACCATGAAACCATTTCCTTGTCTGGTTGCTTCCTTATTACACTTTCAAACACCTATCCAATTATTTTAGAATACTGTTTGAATAATTCATGGGTTAATCGCCTCAGCCACCATTCACATTCTAACATTTTTTACTCTTGGCAAAAACTAGATCTTCCAAGAGCCATCCCATCTACCATGAAAAATTTGTTTTACTAGAGTCACTGCTGAATTCTTTTTACCACACAAGGTGTTGGCTTAGGAGTTTACCTAAAGCTTCCTTATTTCCTCTCCAGTAACCATTCCCACACTTCTTCTGGGGAAGACGATATCTGCTATGAATTCGCATGAGATCAAGTAGCACGCATAGAAGGAAGGGCCTGTAAATCTATCCCTTGCATATAGACTGTGGGTATCCTGAAAACCTGACAAGTGGGGTTTCCACTGCACATATATGGAACCCATTGGTCTTCAACTTGCTTTTTCGGTATCTAAGTTATCCTTGCACTCAGACTCAGGCCTGTTTCTGCAGCAAGTTAAAAATGGCTCCACTGGGGATTGAACCCAGGCCCTTCTGCGTGTAAAGCAGATGTGATACCCACTACACTATGGAACCAACTAACACCTTCTTTAAGTCTGTGAGCAACTGTCGAACCCTTGATGCCCACCTAAAGGAGGACTAAATGAACAAGCATCTCAGCTAGAGAAGTGCATTCATTGAAAACAAAATATAAAAATGAAATCAGTGGAGCCAACTTGATTCTTTTTTATTTATTTAGTTTATTTATTAAAAATTCTTGTATACCATCGTTCATAATATACATCACAATGATTTACATGTTACAAAATCATAAAATCAAACTGAAATATCTAAAAGGTACAGTAAAATATGATAAAAAATAAAATAGTTAATCAATTATTAATAAATGAACATAAAACAAAGATAAAAATAATGTTTCTTTAAACCAATGAGTCCTTTTTTTCAAGATAGTCAATATAAGCCTGTTTGAAAAGCCATGCTTTTAGAGCTTTTTTAAAAGCTTTAAACTCTGACTCTAAACTCTTAGGGTCCAAAATGAGCTGAAGGGGACCCGTGAACTAAAGGAATCCTACTTGTTTCATTTCTGTCAAACAGAATGATTTCTATAAGCAATTATAGTCAAAAAACCCATGGAAATCATAGGCATAGCAACAGTTGCAAATGTATGGAGAAAGGTTCATACACTGTGGAGCGGGCAGGCTGCAGAGAAGGGACGGATTGGCATTCCGTCAAGCAATGAGAGTTATGATGTATCGCAGCGGAGCATTTTCCTAGTCTCCTATAATGCCGCAGAGTGGGTTACAGTGATGCTGAGCTCAAAGAATGAGCATGTCACAGCCTTGCTCTGCATTGTTTCTCTAGACATTGTCTGTGTGAAAGCATAGCACTGAGCTCTCTCCGAGTTCTTGGTAAGGATTTTTGCTGTGGCAGCCCATTAACACAAGACAGGAAAACAAACCATGGAGGCAGCCTGGCATCACAATATCTCTGCATCATTGTAGATTTGTGTTGCTTCGCTTGCTGTTCTGTTTATCCTTTTTCGTGATTGAAGCCTTAGCTACACTTCAGATTAGTTATTTATTCTCTGTATGACTGCCAGTGGGCACAGTGTAGGCAGTGGCAGCTAGGTAGTACTGGGCATAAGCGAGCAGTGAAGGCAGGCCAGAAAGTGCAGCATAACAGGCTGTATTGTGAAGCCTGTCTGTGACAGAGAAATAGTGCACACAGAGCAGAAAGGATGACACTCACTGTTTGCCTGGCAGAAGGCAAAGTGTGTGCAGTGGGCACTAGGCAGTGGGCATTATAATACCACGGAAAAATGTTAAATCGTTGTTGTAATCTTACACATCCCCGGTAACATATATACAATGATGTGAGGGAGAGGGAAAGGCAGAGCAGATGAAGTAAATTTAAATGTGTCCAAAATTGCGCACTTTTGCACTGGCACCGGCAGGTAAAAACCAAAAATGAGGTCCTGCCCTGAAACTGAAGAGGGATTTCTTCTGGACTACTACAACAGCAGGAGCCAGCTTTACGCTAAAGAAACTGGCATACGAGCTTGATGATGTGTCACTGCTGCAGAGTGCAGATAACAGTGAGTGTTTTTCTCTCCAATCTTCTGGGTTCAGCGTAGGGATTTGAATCGTGTGCCCTATCGTCTTAACGATCAAAATTGTTTGTCAGGAGAAGAAAATTGTGTTTGGCACGATTTTTTAGTTAAAAAATCGTTAAAAATCGTTTTTTTCCGATTAGTGCGCACTAACTCCCAGTTAGTGCGCACTAACTGAAAATGATACAATTTGACACTTTTCAGGTCAGTTAAGGTCAGTTTAGGAATGAATATGTATTCCTATTGGCTGCCCTCTTATTTATTCATGTTACCAAGGTTCCCACTGACAGTATATGGGGGATGGGAAATGGAAACAGTTGGTAGCTTGACAAAAAAAGTAATGTGATCAGTCAATGTGACTAGAACTTGTGCCCTAACCCTGATACCAGGAGTGTTGTGATCTTCCTGCACACAGTGCCCTAACCCTGGCACCAGGGGTGTTGTGATCTTCATGTACACAGTGCCCTATCCCTGGCACCAGGAGTGTTGTGATCTTCCTGCACACAGTGCCCTATCCCTATTAATACCAGGAGTGTTGTGATCTTCCTGCACACAGTGCCCTATCCCTATTAATACCAGGAGTGTTGTGATCTTCCTGCACACAGTGCCCTATCCCTATTAATACCAGGGGTGTTGTGATCTTCCTGCACACAGTGCCCTATCCCTATTAATAGCAGGGGTGTTGTGATCTTCCTGCACACAGTGCCCTATCCCTATTAATACCAGGAGTGTTGTGATCTTCCTGCACACAGTGCCCTAACCCTGATACCAGGGGTGTTGTGATCTTCCTGCACACAGTGCCCTATCCCTATTAATACCAGGAGTGTTGTGATCTTCCTGCACACAGTGCCCTAACCCTGATACCAGGGGTGTTGTGATCTTCCTGCACACAGTGCCCTATCCCTATTAATACCAGGAGTGTTGTGATCTTCCTGCACACAGTGCCCTATCCCTATTAATACCAGGAGTGTTGTGATCTTCCTGAACACAGTGCCCTAACCCTGACACCAGGGGTGTTGTGATCTTCCTGCACACAGTGCCCTATCCTATACCAGGAGTGTTGTGATCTTCCTGCACACAGTACAGTACAGCTGTAAAGGAGACCTGCCTTTTCCACAACCTGGAGTCAATGTGTGCAGGAAAGGAGACCTGCCTTGTCCCCAAGCTGGAGTCAATGTGTGCAGTAAAGGAGACCTGCCTTATCCCCAGCTGGAGTCACTGTGTGCAGAAAAGGTGACCTGCCTTGTCCCCTAGCTGGAATCAATGTGTGTGCATAATGCAATGCACAGGAAGCAATGATGTGACTGCTGGAGTGGTGCACTGCCTGCCTACCTAGGCTTGAATATATTAGTGCTGCAGTACTAATAAAAATAAATTATAATTCTGCTAAAATGCCACTAGCCTCACCAGTGACACTAGCCTAGTAGCCTAGTCAGACATTCACCACCACCTAATAATAATTAATTATTAATTCAGTGATAGCAAATGTTGCTTACCTGATGTAACAGGTGTTCTCACAGGACAGCAGGATGTTAGTCCTCACAAATGGGTGACATCGAGGATGGAGCCCACCACGGAAAACTTCTGTCAAAGTTTAAACAGAACTTTGACTGGCCCCTACTGGGCATGCCCAGCAAGGCACTGACCCTGCAGCCAGCAGGGGTCTCCCTTCAGTCTGATTTTCAAAGCTACAGGCAGTGCCTAGAAAGTAAAAATAAAACGAACCCAACACCGCGGGGAGGCGGGCGGGTTTCGTGAGGACTAACATCCTGCTGTCCTGTGAGAACACCTGTTACATCAGGTAAGCAACATTTGCTTTCTCACAGGACAAGCAGGATGGTTGTCCTCACAAATGGGTGAGTACCGAGCTGAGGATGTCCTGACCTGCACCAAATGTACCCAACGGTGTGCAGCAGGCACAACAACTGAGGAGAAATTTGGGAAAGGGCATCCACACCCTACCGGGTAGGTGGAAGGGTGTTGGTACATCAGGTTGGAAAAAGGTTACGCAAGACAGACTGGCCGAAGATGGAGTCCTGTCTTCCAGCCTTGTCCAAACAATAATGGGCTGCAAAAGTATGGAGAGAACTCCAGGTTGCAGCTTTGCAGATGTCAGGAAGCGGCACCGATCGAAGGTGTGCCACTGACGTCGCCATGGCCCTCACAGAGTGTGCTTTAACACGGTCTTGAAAAGGAATGCCAGCTTGCTCATAGCAAAAAGAAATGCAGTCCGCCAACCAGGAAGAAAGAGCCTGCTTACCCACAGGTTGTCCCAACTTATTAGGATGGAAAGAGACGAATAATTGAGTGCTCTTCCTGTGGGAAACTGTACGGTCTAGGTAAAAAGCTAGAGTCCGTTTACAGTCTAGGGTATGCAGGGTCTGCTCTCCAGAGTTGGAGTGGGGCCTGGGAAAAAAGATAGGTAGTACGATAGATTGATTGATATGAAACTCCGAAACTACCTTAGGTAAAAATTTAGGGTGAGTGCGGAGTACCGCCCGGTCCTGCAGGAGCTTAGTGTAAGGCGGATAGGTAACTAGGGCCTGTAATTCACTAACCCTGCGAGCTGAAGTAACAGCCAAAAGGAATAACACTTTCCAAGTGAGATATTTCAAGTCACAGGAGTGCAGAGGTTCGAAAGGAGGTTTCATTAGACGACCAAGAACCAGGTTAAGGTCCCAGGATGGGGCCGGAGGACGCAAGGGTGGCTTTAGATGGAGTAAGCCCTTAAGAAAGCGTGTTACTAGGGGTTGCACTGAAATAGGATTACCCCCAATACCCTTATGGAAGGCGGCTACCGCACTGACATGCATTCTGATAGAAGAGGTTTTAAGACCTGATTCAGAGAGATGCCATAAATAGTCCAAGAATTTGGAGATTGGACAGGAAAGGGGATCAAGGGACTGAGAAGTGCACCATGATGTGTACCTTTTCCATTTGTATGAGTAAGACTTTCTTGTGGAAGGCTTTCGTGAAGCTATCAGGACCCGAGAAACGGAATCTGAAAGGTTAAATGGTTGAAGGACTAACCTTTCAACATCCATGCCGTCAGGGACAAGGCTTGGAGGTTGGGATGGAGGAGGCATCCGTCGTTTTGAGTGAGCAGATGCGGGTCCTTTCCCAGAGGAACGTGCCTGCGGATGGAGAGATCCTGGAGTATTGGAAACCATACTTGGCGTGGCCAGTAAGGTGCTATCAGGATCATGGTTCCTCCGTCCTGGCGTAGCTTCACGAGAGTCTTTGACACAAGAGGGAGTGGAGGGAATGCATAGAGCAGACCGGTTGTCCACTTGAGGAAGAATGCATCTCTCGGCCGAGAGTGCTGGCTCCGAATGAGAGAGCAGTAATCGTCCACTTTGTGGTTCTGAGGGGACGCAAAGAGGTCTATGCGGGGAGAGCCCCACTTGTGAAACAGAGAGGTCGCTACCAGAGGATCGAGTGACCACTCGTGTGGTTGGAAGACACGGCTCAGCTGGTCTGCTAATACATTGTCTACTCCCGGCAGGTAAGTGGCCCTGAGGTACATGGAGTGGGAGAGGGCTTCCGCCCAGATCTGCGCAGCTTCCTGACACAGAAGGAAGGAGCCTGTGCCTCCCTGCTTGTTTATGTACCACATGGCCACTTGGTTGTCCGTCTGGATTAAGATTATCTGATGAACGAGATGATCTTTGAAGGTGCGGAGCGCATAGCGGATTGCTCGAAGTTCCAGGAAATTGATCTGGTGTTCGGCTTCCTCTTTGGACCATAACCCTTGGGTTTGAAAGTCGTCCACATGGGCTCCCCAACCGATGTGAGAAGCGTCGGTGGTTAGGATTACTTGCGGATCCGGTGGAAGAAAAGGTAAGCCCTGAAGGAGGTTGACCTGAGTCGTCCACCAGGTTAAGGATAGGCGCAGCGCTTGTGTGACTGTGACTATGGAGGACAGAGGCTGAAAAGCTTGAATCCATTGGTGTCGTAGAGTCCATTGTGTTACTCTCATGGCTAGTCGGGTCATGGGAGTGACTTGAACCGAGGATGCCATGTGTCCTAGGAGAATGAGGAACTGGCGAGCCGTGGCAGTGTTCTGAGACTGGAGCTGGCGAGCCAGGGATATTACGGTGTGGACCCTCTGAAGAGGAAGGTAAGCCTTTGCCTGTAAGGTGTCCAAGTCTGCCCCAATGAAGGATAAGGTTTGAGATGGGACTAAACAAGATTTCTCGTAATTGACAAGAAACCCTAAGGAAAGGAGTGTTTGAATTGTCAATTTTAGGGAGGATTGAGCTATCTGTTGGGTGGAGGCCCTGATTAGCCAATCGTCCAGGTAGGGGTAGACGTGGACACCTTCCTTCCTTAGGAATGCTGCTACCACTACGAGACATTTGGTAAAGACTCGTGGGGCAGAAGCCAGACCGAAAGGTAGGACACGGTATTGATAATGGTCGTGGCCTACTAGAAACCGCAGATATTTGCGATGGGATTGTGTGATCGCAATGTGGGTATAAGCGTCCTTGAGGTCGAGAGAGCACAGCCAATCCCCTCTTTGTAGCAGAGGGAGCAGCGCGCCTAGGGTTACCATTTTGAACTTCTCTTTTTGAAGGTATTTGTTGAGGGCTCGAAGGTCCAAAATGGGACGTAGTCCCCCTGATTTCTTTGGTATTAGGAAGTATCTGGAATAGAATCCCTTGCCTCGTTGAGAGGGAGGAACGGGTTCTATAGCATTTGATTGCAGAAGAAGAGATACTTCCTGTTGTAATTGAGCCAAATGGGTGGATAGACTCCACGCTTGAAGAGGCGGGGAGTCTGCCGGAAGAGTTATGAAGTTGAGGTGGTAACCCTGTGCGATAATTGTTAGCACCCACTGATCTGAGGTGATCTGCAACCAAGGTTGTAGAAAATGGTACAGTCGACCTCCTACAGGAATGTCTGGAAGAGGGGTTTGGCATGTGTTCCCTACAGGGGAGTCAAAGGCCAGCCGCAGGCCCAGGAGGAGGGGCTACGGTAGGCCTTTGTTTCCTAGGCTGACGCGGCTGAGGCCTAGTAGAGGATCGAGCTGGACGAGGCCTGGCCGATGGAGGGTAGTAACGGCGTGGCCGAAAGAACGACTTCTTAGAGTCCTTCTTAAGTGGTTGTTTGGAGGAAACCTCAGACGGAACAGAAGAAAGTTGTTTCAACGTCTCGTGGTGATCTTTCAATTCAGCTACTATTTGCTGAATTTGTTCTCCAAACAAATTGTCCCCTAAGCAGGGTAAATCCGCTAAACGATCCTGGACCTCTGGGCGAAGGTTGGATGACTTCAACCAAGCCCAACGTCTGGCCGAGATGGCAGTAGCTGAAACCTTTGTGGAGGCATCGAAGATGTCATAAACCGTTCTGATCTCGTGCTTCCCCGCTTCAAACCCTTTGTTAAGAAGGGCCTGAAGCTGTGGCTGGTATTGGTCAGGTAATGTGTCAGCAAAATCTTGCATCTGTTTAAGGATGGCTCTGTTATATTGCGTCATGTAGAGTTGATATGAGGCTATGCGAGAAATCAGCATAGCTCCATGGTACACTTTCCGTCCAACACTGTCCAGGAATTTATTGTCCTTGACAGGCGGAGTGGAGGAGTGTGGCTTTAGACGCTTGGCCTTTCTTTGTGCGGACTCAGCCACAACAGAGCGATGATCCAGTTGAGGCTTTTGAAAGCCTGGTGCTGACTGGACGAGATATGTGGAGTCAGCCTTCTTGTTAACTGGTGATACAGATGAAGGAGATTCCCAGTTTTTCTTTAAGAGATCGAGAAACACCTGGTGAATGGGGATGGAAGCGATGATTTTTGGGGCGTCCAAAAATTGAAGCAGTTCCATCATCTGGTGTCTGTCATCGGTCTCAGATTGCAGCTGAAAAGGTACAATTTCGGACATCTCCTTTACAAAATTAATAAAGGAGAGATCCTCTGGAGGAGATCTTTTTCTACTCTCTGTAGGAGAAGGCGGTGATGGTAAATCTGTGTCAGAAGATGTATCATCACCCCAGGTATCATAGGGATCACTTGGGGGTTGAAGCCCCGATGGACCTGGTTGAGGATCCGAAGGCATCGAAGGAAACCTTGGAGGAACTGGTGGTACAATCGGTACTGGGAACGGCATCGAGGGTTTCGGTGTTGCCGATGGAGTCGGTGCCGGTCTTGGAACCGATGGAGCCAAAGGATAAATCGGTGGAGATATACGAGAAGGCACCGATGGGACCACCCCGGAAGGGGGAATCAGGAACGGTGTTTCTCCCGCCGATGAAAATCCAGTCGGAGACGATGGCGCTGTCGGTGCTACTGGAATCATCGATGGGAGGGCATGTACAAGTGCCTCCATACGTTGTAGTAGCGGTGCCAGCGCTTCCACCAAAGGTTCGGTGGTCGGTTCCTTCCTCGGTGGCGGAGTCGGTGCCGGGGTCGATGCCGGTGGCGGTGCCGGAATCGGTGCCGGAGACGGTGCCAATGGAGGTTGGAATCTTTGCATCGCTTTCTCGATGGCCTCCTGGACCAGCCGGTCCAGTTCTGCCCGGAGACCAGGGGTAACAATACCCGGCTCGACGGGAGAGGGAGGCTGAGGCAGAGCCGGAGGGACCACCGTAACCGGTGGGATCACGGCTCCCACACCCCGAGAGGGTGAGGGTTTCCTCGATGCCTGCGAACGAGACGTGGACGGTGCCAAGTCTGAACGAGGCCTCTTAGTCGGTGGCTCGGCTTGTTCAGAGGTCGATGACTGTGGATCCTCGACAGGCCGAGACTTGTGCCGTCGATGGCGATGCTTGTCCTTCCGGTCTCCTCGCCCATCCGGGGAGGGGACAGGAGTCGACGGCCGAGAAGTCATCGATGGTGGACGGTCACCGGAGGGTTGACGATGGTGGTGCAACTTCGACGGTGCCGGTTCCGATGACGTCGATGCAATCGATGGCGTTGGGGTGGGTGCATGGAAGAGGAGCCCCATCTTCTCCATCCTGGCTTTGCGACCCTTAGGTGTCATTAGGGCACATTTGGTGCAAGTCAGGACATCATGCTCACTACCCAAACACAAAACACAAACCCTATGGGGGTCTGTGATTGACATAGTCCGGGTACAATCCGGGCATCGACGGAATCCCGTCGCCATGGCTTAAGGCCAAATTTAGTTGCGGGCTCGGTAATTGCCAACAGGCCTCGAGGGCCAAATTCGACGGTAGTCGAAGAAAAAAGGCAAAAAACTTACCGGTTTCCACGGAGGTGACAAAAATTTGTCGAAGGGAGACCCCTGAGGGGCAAATTTTCTTCGGAAAGAAAAATACCGAATTCCTGTCAGGAACGTGGTAAGAGAGCTCCTTTCACCGCGTGGCAACTGCTGCGCGGAAAAAAGAAGACTGAAGGGAGACCCCTGCTGACTGCAGGGTCAGTGCCTTGCTGGGCATGCCCAGTAGGGGCCAGTCAAAGTTCTGTTTAAACTTTGACAGAAGTTTTCCGTGGTGGGCTCCATCCTCGATGTCACCCATTTGTGAGGACAACCATCCTGCTTGTCCTGTGAGAAATAATAAATCATTTTAAAAAAATTGAGTAGGTTAATATAATAGATGACTGTAGTAGATTGAATAAAGATCTGATGTTTCTGCTCTCCTCACACCAAACAAAAGCAACACACAAGCAGAGAAGCCCTTCTTACAAAGCTGAGCTAGTGAGTTAAGTAGGAGGAAAAGTAAACATACTGGTGGCCAGTGTGGCTACTTAAAAAATACACTTACCAACAATCAATTACCACATATATTTGAACTGTGTAGTTCCAGCCAGGACCACCTTTCTAAAATGCACAGTGATTGGCAAATTCAACATACACTAGCATTTCACGTGCCTGCTAACAAAAATAATAAACAAACAAGTTCTAGTCACATGAGTGATGATCATCACGTTACTTTTTTTGTCAAGCTTCCAACTGTTTCCATTTCACATCCCCCCAACCATTACCTCAGTGGGAACCTTGGTAACATCAATAGATAAGAGCACAGCCAGCCAATAGGAATACATATTCATTCCTAAGTGACCTTTACTGACCTGGGAAGTGTCAACACTTTGTTTCATTTTCTGTTGGTGTTCGTGAGTTTCCAGTTCTATTTCCCATCCCCCCAACCATCACCTCAGTGGGAACCTTGGTAACATCAATAGATAAGAGGGCAGCCAGCTAATAGGAACACATATTCATTCCTAACTGACCTTTACTGACCTGGAAAGTGTCAATTTGTATCATTTTCTGTTAGTGCACACTAATGGGAGTTAGTGCGCACTAACTGGGAGTTAGTGCGCACTAACATGATTTAACGATTTTTAACGATAAATCGTTCGAATTTCTATTGTATTGTGTTCTATAACGATTTAAGACGATATTAACATTATCGGACGATAATTTTAATCGTTGAAAAACGATTCACATCCCCAGTGCGTTCACTTGGGACCTCAGACATTTCTAACCCAGGCTGGAGCTTGCTGCAGAACTGGTTCGATCTGGACTGCCCTAAAAAGCAGTCCATTTCCTTCTACTATAAATATCTGGAATCCTCCTACAAGAGCTGGATACTGGACGAGATTCGACTCAAATGGCAACAAGAGCTTTCCTATGTGATTACCCTGGAGGAACTCAAAGCTACATTCTGGAACATGTCACGAGTCACTAACAATATCCTCCTGCGAGAAACAAGGTACAAAATAATCCTTCGGATGTATATCTCACAACATCAAGCTTTTCGGGCAGGATTCACAGATACGGAAGCTTGCATTAAATGCCAGGCCCCGGGAGCACACTTGGGTCATGCTTTGTGGAACTGTCAGACCCTTCAAACTTTTTGGAAAAAAGTCTTTCGATATGCGAATAATCTCCTGGGTCTTCAGATCTCTTTCTCGCCTTTGATAGCTTTATTTGGCATTTTCCCTTCGACATTCAAGGGAACAAAGACGCAGATATCGTGGATCACAAAAATTCTTTTATTGGCCTGCAAGAGTATACTTGTGGATTGGAGAACCCCAACAGGACCTTCCATGGCTCAGTGGCACTCCTCTGTTCTTCAGCTTCTAACTATGGAAATGCTATACAATAGACATATGTCCGCAAATGCCAGATGAATCCTCAGTGCGGTTTGGATGCCTTATATTCTGTCTCTTCCACAGGACTCCAAAAACCAATTTCTTAACCGATTACTCCTGTAATCTAGTTACTAGCGATCACTACCCTGTTACACCAGCATATCCGTCTCAGTGCAAAGGGGGGAGGGAGGGAAGGGAGGGTTAGTTCCGTAGATTAGTAGTGGTTTGGGGTATGCCGGCTGGGCAGATCACTATTGTTAAATTGAACCTACAATGATATGATATGTAAAAGGAAAAATTATGTATCATATATCAGTCCTATGTTTTATTTGTTGCTCACGCACAATAAAAAAGATTTGACATAAACCCAGAGGGTTTAGGCGCCATACTGCCCAGAAAACATTCTGAGAAAAAGTGGAAGTAAATCGCTGAAAAGCGCAAAATATCCAACAAGGAGAGATAGAGAGGGAACCCCACATGCTATCAGCTCGTGGAAAGAAAGAGACTGAGGAGAGAAACGGATTTGCATGGGAAGACGACCGCGCAGATGCACAGAGTTGAAAACTCTGACACTATCTGAGGGAAGCTCCGCCTACTCCAGTCGCGTCGACGCTCCCAGACAGCATGGCTAATTCAGCCCTGCTATCGACGAGAAAAAGAGGCTATATGAATAAAATAATATGAATAATCACAAGGGGGTTAGTTTTCAAAAGTATACAGCACACACATTTTGCAGTTATGTGTGTAAATAGTATTGTATGCATGCACATGGGCAGTATTTTGTAAAAGCTTATGGTACGCGCATATAAGCAGTATAGTGCATAAATGTAAATGAAAAAAAGGGGGCAGTTTAGGGGAGGGGTTCAGTATTTCATGCACAAGTTGGTATTTTGTAAGTGGTATACGCACATGCATTACCAAAATTATATTGCATGCTTCTACACATGCTAAACAAGCCATGGAAATTAAATCACACTTGTCTGCAATTTTTGGGTGGGAGGTCTGGTTAAGTGGTGAGGCGGTCATGGTGAAATGGTGGAAATGCGAGTGAACTGGTGGAAGTTTCAACAAACTGGTGATGAAAAGTATACACACAAGTATTTTCATAAGCAGAGTACATGAATACCTTATAAAACATCTGCCTCCGCACATAAACTGCGTCAAATACACTCATGTTACAATTATTCTGCGCATAAATTAAGTACATGCACCTTTATAAAATATTCATAGAAATATTCAGTTTTCTGTATTACAAAAAAATGTGTGTGCACTGAAACATATTAGCATACTTCCGGGGCTTTGAGATATGCCTATTTTATGAAATGTAGGGTTCCTGCAACACATTCTATAAAATACAGTCATACCTTGGTTTGCACATACTTATACGTGTATGTGCTGACTTTACATACACTGTTGAAGATTACCCTTCCTATAATTTCCTGATAATGATTAGATTTTCAGTTTTATTATGAGATTTAACATTAACTATTACTTAATTTGTTTGGGTGTAATATCAGCCTTTCACATTGGGGAAACAAGAGATTTATTTTATTATAAGTATTACCAAATACTTTCTTTGTCAGTCATGCTGTATGCAAAATTATAGCTTTATGATTAAATACATTTTTTATTTAATTTAAAATATTTGTCTTTTTTGACATTTTCCCCCAATCTAAAATGTGTAGAGGACAATATTCAAAAAATCTAGAACAAATACTTGGCTACATTTAGCTGAATAAGTTATCCTGGAAATTCAGAAGGAAAAACATCCTAAAAAATATCTCTGATCAAAGTTATCTGGATAGCCAGATAACATTTAAAGCTAGCTGGCTATCTTTTGAATATCGCCGGTTAGGCCTAGTGTTGTGGATAGTGTTAAAAACATTAGCCCAGGGCAATAGGTGGTCTATAAATTTATAAAGAAAGAAAGAAAATAAATTTATAATTAAATTATCCGGCCTTCTGTTACTAGAGGGACAGGCTATCTTCATTTTTAATTTACTTAATTTCTTCAGAGGGTTTTGGATAGGTGGGATTACTGGACCTGGTAGGGCCACTTCAACTGGCTTGGGAGGCAGGAAAATTGTCATTTGGGACATTATGCCCATAAGGTAGTTCTTTTTAGTACTCTAGCTTCTCTTAACTAGCTATATTCTTTTGAATATGGCTGGTTAAGGCTAACATTTTTGGCCATACAAGACCGGATAACTTTAGGCCTGCTCTCAGACATGTCTTGAGTTAGCTGGATAAATAATTTGGCTAATTTCAAATATTAGAGTTAGCTAGATAAATTATTCAGCTAACTTAACCCCTCCCTAGAACACACCCAACACGCCCATTTCTTATTCTGCTAATTGTTAGCCAGATAATGACTTATCTAACTAACTTGTAGCTGGATAAGAAAGAGGAATATTCAAAACTTGCCATTTAGATGGATAATTTGTGAGTTATTCTGCTAAATGACTTTGAATATTTATTTTAATGTGTATTTGGAAAGCATTCCTACCTTGACATAGGGGAAGCGCCTGTGCTTTACACAAGGGTTCCACATGACTATTTTTAATGACATTTTAATTCTCTCTCATTCTATAAACCTCATCTTTCTTTATGGCCTCTATCAGCCATAAGCCTTCCAAAGCAGCCAAGAGCATCACTTCAAGTGACAAGAATATCACTTCAAGCGACCTAACTCCTCACATCAGCAAATGTCATGAGCCTCTTTAAGGCCAGTGAAATCAAGTTGCCTAGGACAACTTGCAATATGTAATTTTATAGAGTGTCACTTGCATTTCCCTCCACAGCAAAGTTGCAAATGCGGCCTCTGCAGCACTCCCAGGCTTGACCAGCTCAAATGGCACCAATGAGCACTGCTTTTAAACTCAAATTTCCCATTTGACAACCCAACACCATCACTGAACCATGAGATCAGAAGCAAACATGAAGAAGCATGATGGCATACATACCGGCCAAGAACTACAGGTAGCCAAGGAAGCAAAGTAACCACACTATCCAGGGATGAAGGACTGAGGTATAAAAATAAAGCTGAGCAGAGAAAAAAAAAAGAAAAAGAAAAGGGTTTACATGGGTGGAGCTCTGGGAGAAGGGAAACACAGAGTTTATCTTAACCAGGCATACCTCCTGAATCCTAGAAAAGGCAGAGGAAGCCTAAGAGCAGGATCCAGGGAGAATACAGATATAGCCTAACAACTGAACTCCCAACAGTGAGGAAAAGGAGGAGAAAAGGAGAGACACTATCAATATGCAGACCAGGAGAACACTGAAGCCTGAGTTATAGAAATTCAGCCACAAAGAGGAGGGAGAACCAAGGATTAGGTGGCTAAACACATCAGATCTCCTGCATCATGCCCTTTTAAAGAGCAATCCAATTCAATAAAGGCTGCATGGGCAGGCAAGTAGTTGTAACATCTTCCAAACAGACTGAAATGTGGGCTAAACATGAAGGTCCTCAGTGTTAAACAAAGTGTTGGAGAGGGATCCATCCAGTAGGCAACTCTGGCTCTAAAGATCTTCTCCGGTCTGTCACTATGGCCTGAAGCATCCAGGGATTGTCATATGAGGTCTGTCAAGCAAAGTCCTAACCCTTTTCAGCTAATTACATATATAACAGAAGGTGGTTCTCACTGAACAAAAAAGCTGCCAACTATATTCTTCTGTGTAACCCCCCAACTGTTGGGCAGACTGGTTAATTAACTCAGATGCGACCCAGTGGACACCATCATTTGGCTTCGAAGCACTGAAGAAATTAGATGACCCAAGACGAGGACTTCCCAGTTCCAGGCGTCGGGACCTGTCCTCCTGGCTGAAGCCCCAGCATCAGGCCTGGGTCCAGGCCTAGGCCTTGGCATCAGGACCCAGCCTCCAGGTTGGGTAGTGGCATCGCGCCTGGGCTCAGGCTCCAGCCTAGGCTGAGCCCCAAGCATCAGGACTTGGTCTTTGGGTGGGGGTTGTGGCATTGAACCTGGGCCCAAAGCCGAGGCCCTGGTGTTGGGACCTGGCCTCTGGGTCAGGTCATGGCATCGAGTCTAGGTCTGGACTCCAGACTAGGTTGAGGTGTTGGCCTTGAATCGGCTAAGGCTGCAGCAACCTGCCTCAGCCTATGCAAGTCCGAGGCTTTGGCCTAGTTCTAGCTGGCAGATCCCCACCGGACCAGGTACGTGGGGGCTGGAGGGAATCCTGACTCCTGCATTTTTCTGGGAGGGTGGGAGGGAGGCCTAGTTTTTGTTTTTTGGCCATGTTTTTTTTTTTTTTCTTTCATTGTTTGATTCATTTTATTTTACATGAAAGAAATGAATCAAGCAATCCATGAACCAAAATTCATGGGGAAAAAACCTCCCGAAAACAAATCAAAAACTGAAAATAAATTGTTTTCTTCTGCACATTCCTATTACTCTATTTAGGCTAACATCTTTTTGGAAAGGTTTGATAGATGCAAGAAAAAGCTTTCGTTTACTGGTTTATAGTTTTTAATTGAGATATGAAGAACATTTTTAATCAAAGATAGGCAATGACAGCACAAAGCAAAAGTCAAAATCAAATGAATGACAAAGAAGAGAAGTAGAAGGAAGAGAATGTTAGAATCAGGTTCAGTAGCTAAGAGGTTCTCAACCTTTCATGATTACTGTATCTTCCTCTCTCTGGTTCTTTTTCCTTACCTCTCCCCCTATATCTCCCAGCCTTCCATCTTCCTTTCTCCCTACCTATTAGTATTTCACCTCCCTCAATTAATCTCTTCCCACCATCCAGCCTTCCACATTTCATCTCTTGATCTCTCTTCCCTTCTCATCCCATTTGCTCTCTCCAATTCTCAGCCCCATCCCTCCCTTTGGCTTTCCTCACTTCTCGGTTCTCCATTTCCCTAGTTTTGGCTTTTCTCCCATGGTGATTGGAGAGCAACCATCACAAGCAAAGGAGTCGTGGTGCTCAGAAGCAGCCAGCTACAGAACTAAAGCATATGTATCAGGCACTGTAGGGGGAAGGTGAAAGCTGGCTAAGTGCTTTCGAATATGGACCTCCAGGAGTTTTGGCAGAGTCAACTGTACATGATTGTAGCTTTGAAAAGACAAAAATAAGTAAAAGCCATTTTCAAAAGAATTTATGTATGTAAAACTGGATTTTACACATGTAAATGAACTTTTGAAAATTGCTACTTTTATGCACGTAATTCCTTAGAAAATTCACTCCATAGGGCTAAATTTTTAGAAGATTTTGTGTGTAAATGGGCTTTTGACAATTTCTAGAACATATGCTACTCTTACATATGTAACTCCTTTGAAAATTCACTCCAGTAACTTCTAGTGCAAGCAAAGCTGAAAAGATAACTAAGAAAGGAGGAGGAAAGAGATATAACTAAATATTGTACCATTCCTGATGGCTTCCAGTATTGCTTTGACAGCAAGTATTACTCTGACAGCAATAATGACAGCTTATGCTGTCAAAGCAACACTGGAAGCCTCCAGAAGTGGAATGATTGTACCATGATCCTGGCAGCCATGGAGGTTTACAGGGGCCCAAGGTGGGCCAGAGTGGCAGTAATGTTCTGAGAAAGCTCAGAGTGGGAAGCTGGGATGGTTCTCAGGCCAATAGGCCCACAATTTTATTACTATCTTTTGGGGGCTTGTGGAGGAGGAGGAGATCAAAGCAATACCCAATATTACTTTCAGGCATTTAGTGGAAGAGTGGTGGGGAGAATCGGGCCTGCAGGCATGTTTTTTTTTTAATTTCTTTTCCGGCACTTGATCAACTAAATAATTTGAATATAGATGATTAAGGTAAAGTTATCTGGGTACAGTGCCTGGATAACTTGAATTCTAACCAGCTATATTCAAACATTGCAGTTAGGTTTGAAATTTACATTGTAACACATAATAATATAGTAATGACAGAAAAGGAACAAATTGTCCATCCAGTCCGTCCAGCAAGGTTCTTATGGTAGTATCTGCCACACTGGTGATGAGCATTCTTTAAAATTCAGACAGTGCTGCTTGTCGTGCTTTGCTTATTTATAGACATGGCTGTTGAAGCAGTCCTGTGCTTTTTCCCTTATGTCTGCATATCAGTACCTCAGACCGCAAAAGTCAGGTTGTCTTCTGAATCCAATTCCTCTCCATGCCCGCCCCGCCATCAAGGCGGAGAGCGATAACTTCATTTTAATATTTTCAGTGGGATGGGATGTTTATCCTGCTGAATATCTCTGACAACCTATCTGGCTAATTGTTAGCTACTTTTCTGAATATTGTCCTCAATATGTTTAAAGCATAATTTCATAACTATGCATTTTCATAAATGTTCCCACTTAGCTCATTTTAGATTGGATTTAGTTCTACTCTTGTTAAATGTTTCCTCTTCTACTTCAGTTTGGGAATTTATTCATGATCAGAATGCTAGCGGTTTAAGAAATGGCGAACTGGAATAACCTTTTGCACTTGACTAGATCCTGATGCCAATATGCAGGACTGGAAAAAAATTTAAATAACTTGAGTGAGAGCCCAGAATATTTAGGAGCCATGGAAATATTTTTCCTTAACTTTTTTTTTTTTTTGCTTTGTTTTCTATTTTTTTTTATTTTGCTCGTTATTTTTGTTTTGACTATTTTTTTTATGAGGGGTATTTGTTCTTATGGTGCTTTCTCTCGCTTCATATTTTTGACTTTTTGCTTACCCTTTCTTCTAGCTTCTTTCCGCCCTTCTCCTTTCCCGCCAGCCTTTCTATCTGCCACTGCAGTTCTCCTTGAGTTTGGGCCTGGTGGTAGATCTCCCCAAGCAGGTGCCAAATTTTAGCCACCAAAGGGACTTGAGCGCCTTCTCATCTTCTCTTTTCTCTCCATTGTCACAAATCAACATGCATCCTGTTTGCAGCTGAAGAAAATGCCAAATTTAGAGGCTGATTCACTAAGGTGTGTTAGGTTTTTAACAGGGAAACCACATGTTATTTACCATACACCCACCTTTTTCACTGAGGGTTATCCGCTAATGACATACTTTTTCCATGTTAAAAATATAAACACAGCTTACCACACCTTAGTAAATCTGCCTCTAAATTCACAAGGAAAAATGTTAGTAAAATGAAATTCAGTGCTATGAGAAACTGATTGGAAAATATTTTCTTATGGGGTAAATTTTCAAAATCTTAGGGGGTCATTTTCTAAAGCTAGCGCACGCGAAAAGGGACGGAAGAGGAGGAGTCGGGGAAGACGCTGCGAAGACAGCGTGGATGGCGAAAAGGTAAGGAGCCTTTTCGCTTCCAATTTCGTGTCCAATAGCACCACCTTCGTCCTCCTGTATCGCGCGATTCACGACACCGCAGTACGTTAGAAAATCTAGGCCTTAGTTGGTTCCTTCCTGTGTAAAATAAGGAATTAAGCAAATAGGTTGGCTGAATGCGCCTAATGGACTTCAGTCACTAAAAGTATGCATGTAAGTTCATAATGAAGTCCATATTCATAAAAATTTGACTAAGTTGGCATTTGGCCAGAAAAACCCAGAGGTTTTAAAATTTCCCTCCTGTCTGACCGTCCCCATGTTATCAGGCTAACAACTTAGCAGGATAAGTTGGAAGTTAGCCAGATAATGTTGACATTCTGCTAAGTTTCAGAGTAGTCCTAAAGTTATCTGCATATCTACTCAGACCATTTTAACCTTAACAGGATGAATTCAACATATAGCCAGTTAAGTATAATAAAAACAAAATCTTCTGGGCCAGCAGGCTTGATTCCCCACACCTGTCCCAAGTAAGTTAAAATGATGTCGGAGCATATCATCCAGTGGCCACCCAAAACTCCCCAAACAATTAAAATACGTAGCAGTTCTTAGTGGCTTGCCACCCACATATTGAAAATATCACGTGGGCTCCAGGCCCTCACCTAACCCCTAACCTTTCCTCTCCACCTATATGCAATCCATACCTTAACCCCCAACTCTACCAGGAAGTCCCCCAAATCCTCAAAGTTTCTGGGAGTGTGGTATATTTGTATCACCCACTAGCATTCAGCACTGCCCTGACTGCAACACTAGCAATATATGCTACCAGCACTGCTGTCAGAGTATTACATTACAGCAACACTGGACACACTGCTGGGAGCCGTCCTTGCGGCCTTGGGTGTTTTGGGGGTAGGGATTGCGGATAGGTGGGATGGAGTTTAGAAGTGGGCCTGGAGATAGGACTGGGATTTTCATATCTTGGGGTAGAACTCAGGCCCCTATGGCCCATACCTACTTTTCATTCTTTTGGGGGAGAGGGAAGTTGCAGGAGGTCCCTGAAAAAAATGAAAAGTAGGTACGGGCCATAGAGGAAAAGGAAACCAATATTAGTCTCCAAAGAGGGCGCTGAAAACATAAAGGCAAAATGATCGGCATTCAAAAAGTACAATGGAATATAAAAAGGCACACAGGGAAGAACAAAACAAGGGAAAAACACTTTAAAGCATCAGATCAGCAAGGAAGGAAGCATAATTGGCAGAAGCACAAATACAGTGGAAAATATAGAGAGCTATTCCAGAAACCGCAAGTGGATAAAGATTTGACACAGCAGTGGTTATGGAGCGGTGAACTCAAACCTATATAGTGGATGAGAGATTGATAATTGCAGCAGAGGATAGTTGACTATGCACAAGACAGTTCCCAGCCAGCATAGAAAAGACTGGTAAAATGGATAAATGCAGATTCTGCAGAACAGAACTGGATATGGTTACATATATCGTTGCTGGATATGATGTGCTGATGTCAGAAGGCCTGTATACAGAAAGGCACAACAAGGTGGCATAGCTTATTCATTGGAAACTGTGTAAACATTATAACACAGATGTACCATACAAATACTGGGAACATAACCCAAATAGAAGAGAACAAATAAGTTATGATCACCTGGGACATTTCTATTCCCACCGAAAGGAAGATTGATGCTAAAAAAAACAAACATTGTGGTAAAGGAGAAAAACACAAGAATCGCATTGCTGATAGAAGTGTCAGTACCCAGTGACTATTCTGTGGATCTTGTGGCGAAAGCTAAGATTCTTAAGTACCATGAGTTGCAATCAGAGACCAAGAAAATGTGGCAGATAGATACAGAAATAGTTCCAATTATCTGGGTGCCACTGGCCTGATCAAGAAGAATTTCCAGTGCAACTTGATATGTTGCCTATAAAAATTACACCCCATGAACTCCAGAAGGAGGCTCTCTTTGGCACAATGCAAGTACTCCAAAGGGCATTAGCAGTAAATTTGAGAGATGGAGATCATGCCCCACATACCCTGGTTTACGAATTAGATTCATCCTGTCAAATAGCACAAAACAAACCTTTTTGGAGAAACTACACCTGGAAGAATATCTGGTTAAGCTGAAAGAGATGAGAAAAGAAATCAGGATGGCAAAAGCTGGAGTGGAAGAAAGGAGTTAAGTGAGGTAACAAAACATTTTTCAGATATATCAGAGAAAGGAGGAAAGCCAAAGGTGGCATTGTAAAACTGAAAGGAGACAAGGGTCATTGTGTGGCAAAAGATGAGGAAAAAACAGAAATTTTAAACACTTCATAGAAGACTCTTGGGGAAGGATTGTTGCTGGTTGGTAAGAACATGGACAGGAGTGGGGATAGATACCACCCCATTTACGGAAGAGTGTTTGGGTGAAACTGTGAGTGGACTGGACAAGGCATTGGGACCAGTTTAGATACTCTGAAGAGGGAAGAGTGATAAGTAGAGAGTGTCTCAGGCATCAGTTCTGGGACCAGTTCTGTTCAGTATCTTTGTGAGTGATTTTGCAGAAGGGGTAGAAGGAAAAGTTTGTCTTTTTACAAATAACACTAAGATCTGCAACAGAGTGGATACACATGAAGGAGCAGAAAGACTGAAAAGCGATGTAAGAAAACTTGAGGAGTGGTCGAAGGTTTGGCAGCTGGGATTCAATGCCAAGAAATGCCGAGTCATGGGGATTTAGACATCTAAAGGATCTGTACATGATGGGGGGTGGAGGGGGGGGGGTATACATGAAACTCTGATGTGCACAGACTGGGAGAGAGACCTTGGGCTGTTAGTGCCTGACCATCTGAAGGCAGCAAAGCAACTTGAAAAGGTGGTGGCTAAGGCCAGAGGGATGCTAGGCTGTATAGAGAAAAAGTATAACCAGCAGGATAAAGGAGGTGATAATGCCCTTGTACAGATTGTTGGTGAGGCCTCATCTGGAGTACTGTGTTCAGTTCTGGAGACCTCATCTCAAAAAGGATAGAGATAGGATGGAAGCGATCCAGAGAAAGGCAGCCAAAATGGTGTGCGGCCTGCGCCAAAAAGAGTTATAAGACGAGACTGAAGGACCCAAATATGCATACACTGGAAGAGGGGAGAGACAAGGGTGAAATGAAACAAACTTTTAAATACCTGAAAACTATTATTAATGCACAGGAATCAAATCTTTTTTGATGGAAAGAAAACTGTAGAACAAGGGGTCGTATTATGAAGCTCTAAGTGGATCAAGTCAGGATCAACATCAGGAAATATGTCTTAACGGAAAAGGTAGTGGATGCATAGCTTGCCTTCCCAGAAGAGATAGTGAGGACAAGGATGGTAATGGACTTCAACAGGGCATGGATAATACACAGGATTCCTAGAAGCTATATGACGGAGGCAAAGAAAAGGATAATCTGTATTGACTGGGGTAACCTGCACAGAGCAGCAATTAACCTACAAATTTAAAAAAAAGCCGTTGCGGGGAAGACTTTTACTTATTTTGGGAGGTGGGAAGATGGGGATCAGGCCTGCTGCCACAACATATTGTTTTTTTCATAACTGGCTACATGTCACTATAGTTGGCTAAGGTTAGAGTTATCTGGGTACACCTATCTGGATAACTTTAGGACTTTTCTGTGGCAATAGTAAAAACTTAACTGCATAACTTAGCTAGATAATGCTGAATACTGGGGAACGCCCCTAGACCGCCCTGTCTTATCTGACCCAGCGAGCTAATGACTTATCCAGGAAATTTGAGGGTGGTCAAACAGGAGGGAAATTTAAAATCCCCTTTATATATGAATATCCACAAAGGAGCCCAATATTCAAAGGTAATTTATGTGGGTATCTTTGGTTTTGTACTTGCTTAAAAGTACACTTGGCACTTTGCAACCAGGTGCACTATGGAAAGTATACCCATATTAAGGGTATATTTTCGATTTGAGTTGCAGAAATCTACTTTTTATCCCTGGTGTGAGCAGATGGAATCTATCTACCCCTGCCAGGTACTTGTGACCTAGATTACCCACGGTTGGACACATGATACTGGGCTTGATGGTCTTTTGGTCTGACCCAGTATGGTAAATCTTATGTACTCAGTACTTATGTACCCAAATATGGAAAGTACTCCCCATATTTATTTTGCATAGTTAATGCTGGCTTATCGTGTAGCTTCAAACAGAACTTAACTGGAAATCTCATATATGCACAAAGAAAAAAATAGCGAGAGATGTGTGTGGAAATCATTTGCTCTCCTGTGGTTATCTGTTCCATCAAAACTGAGATCACATTTTGTATAACAAAATTATAGCACTTCATCCAAAAGAAAAATGCTTTACAACTGAATTTTTTTTTTACTTTAGTTTGCTTTTTGCCATATGCTAGCTGTTTTGTTTTAATTGGTATACTGTTGTGCCATAACTTAGGGACCCTATGCAATGAAGATGTTTCCTACAGCGAAAAAAATGAGATGCTTTCTTTCAGAAAGTCAATGCTTTCATAGAAATCATTGAGCTGTTTTCTCAGACTTTATCTATGGGAGGACAACAGCAGTCAAATTACACTTTTACAAATAAAATGTAATTGTGTTCCATTTACTTGCTGTGTAATTATTGCTATGGCTATTTGTTTTCTGTAGATCGGTGTACTGTAAGAACTAGAACTTGCACACATGGTAATTATAATTAAAGTTGCATGATTACTCCAAATGCAATTTATGGGAACTTAGGAAGCATGCACTCACTCATAAGTTACTTCTCTACTTTTTACATTTCAGAATGGATATTAAGAGCTCCATTTTCTGGTGGGCATGCTGCTGAATATCTCCAGCTATCTTAAAGCTAGCCGGATTAGTTTATTCAGCTAGCTTTAGGACAGCTCTTCAACTGCCAAAAGTTATCTGTGTTAGCTGGAATCATGCTGAATTAGTTTTCTTAGTGATTTGGACAATTTTCTATCAGGTGGAGAGCCACATAAATTTTATTCTGTAGTATATGAGCCAGATATTCAGCGTAATTTAGCCAGATATGCTGGGACTTATCAGCTAAGTGATATCATTTCAATACACAGTTAGTGGCCAACATTTACCCAGATAGCTATTTATTTGGCTAAATAGTTCTCTAGCTAAATGGTGGGAGAGATGAGGGCATTCTGGGGAGGAGCTACTTATTAGGCTAACTTAGGCCTAGATTTACTAACAGCGATAAGGCCAAAGAACGTGATAAACAGCGTTTTACATGTGTTAAATGCTATTTATCATGCAATATCACCATATTGTGGCACTATTACACAATATCGTACGATATTCCCGAAGATTTCCTCCCCCTATAGAAATTAGCTACTTTGCATGCATAAAATTACCTAATGCATGCAAAGCAGCTAATGCATAGGCAATTCTAAGGTAATAAAATAATGCAGCTGACTCAAAAAATTCAGCCATGTTATTTTATCACGTTTCAAGGAGGTGTAGTTATTTGTTTCCTGGGGACATCGGGATGCTAACCAGCATCCCCAAGAGGACTGTTAAATGTTCAGGCCTCCAAAAAACTACACTCTCCACTGCAGAAAATAGCCCCCCAGGGGTCTTGTTAGACCCCCTTTCCATTCCAAGGTTGCATGTTGAGGCAGCCCCAACCCCCAAAATAAACCAAATATTACTGTAAAAATTGTGTGGCAATGCCCACCCCACCCCACCCCCTTCCCTTTTTCATCAAATATCCCTTGCCCCCAACAAAGCTTCACCCATAGTCAGATACCCCTCTCCCCACAATGGCCCTAGAACCTCCCCTTCCCCCGGAACCCCCTTTCAAAAGAAAATCCCTGGTGGCCTAGGATAGGCCCCATTTCCATTCCTCTCCCCAATCCCCTCCGGTGGTCTAGGACTCCCCACCCCCTGGACCCTCCCCTACCTGAAGTCACTTTAGTGGGCTAGTGGGATCCAGGAGCATTCCCTAGCTTTGGACCCAGTTGATGCCTTTTTTCAAAATGGCACCAAATGGCCTTTGCCCCTACCACATGTCCCTAGCCCTTACCACATAGTAGGGATAAAGGCCAGTTGGCGCTACTTTAGAAAATGGTGTCAACTGGGCCTGGAGCTAGGGAGCGCTCCAGGCCCACTTTAGCCCAGCAACATAATTTCAAATAGATAGGATGGGGATGTGGATGGGAGCCCTAGATAACCAGGTATTTATTTTATGGTAAGGGATAAGGTTGGGGAGGGGGAATGTGAATAGGGCCTACCCTAGACCAACTGGAATTATTTTTTGAAAGAAAAGTCTGGGTGGAGAGGATTGTAGGGCCACTGGGGGAAGGGTCTGGCTATTCGGAGGGGCTTTGTTTAAAGGCAGGGAATATTTGATGGAAAAGGGGATGGGTTAGGGGAGGAGAAGAAGGGCATCACCATGCGATTTTTACCATAAATTTTGGTTTATTTTGGGGTTGGGGCTGCCTGAACACACAGCACTGGAGTGCATGGGGGGGGGGTGTTTCTAACAAGACTTTGGGGGGGGGGTATAATATTTGAGAGGGAACATTTGGGTTGTATGCTCCTTTAAAGTGATGGTGTCCCCAGCTGAATTGATCCGCCATTGTGTGTGTAGGCCCCATTTTGTGGTGTGATTTTTATCAGAAATTTCTTCTACAAAGAAAAATCATGCCACGATATTTTGTTGGGGAAGGGCCTAATAAGGCAGGGACTTCCTCCCCCACGATAAAAAATCATGGCTTTGTAAATCTCCCTATTAGCTGGATAAGTTGTGATATTGTGATAAAAAATCATAGCTTTGTAAATCTCCCTATTAGCTGGATAAGTTAGATTTGCTGTTGAGGAGGTCTAAAGTTAGCTAAATCAATTTATCAAACTAACGCCATTTATCCAGGTATATTGAGGAGCACAGCCATGCCACTGAGTATCTTGGCTAAGTTAGTCAGATATATTTATCCGGCTAACTTACTTAGCCAGATATTCTCTGAATATTTCTAATTCTATGTTTTTTATGTTTTATTGTTAACCACCTTGCGGTGAGCAGCGAAAGGCAAGCAAACAAATTTACAGAAATAAATAAATCATATTCAGGGAGTTGGTTTGAATATAGTGAAAGAGAATTACAAGCTGCTGGGCATATGGGTCTGGGATAGTTGATCATAACATTTAAATTGTGCCATTTCAACCTTATCTCTGTATTTCTAATTTGCACAGAATATAAAGCAATTTTAGATAATTCAATAGACAATTGAAAAAATAAAAACATTAAAGATCTTCCTTTTTTTTCTTTTTTAGTTTCATTGCTGATGATATATTCATATTTAAAGATTTTGCACTCTGCTACTCAGCCTGTGAGGGAGTATAGAGAAAACTTCCTCAGACTACCTTAAAGGACCAGGCACAGGTATCTCGCCCAGTCCTCTTTAAAATCCAGAGCCACAGGGAATCTTGGGTGAAAGGAGGAGCCCCTCATCAGAGTTTAAGAACTCAGGGCCTGGAAGGGTTAAACAGGCCCAGGGGAGTAGGCAGAGACCCATTGTAATGCAAGACCTATTATGTTTAAGGACTGTGTGTTACCTGAAGTTAAGGTAAGCTGCACTAATTGTTTTGATTTTGTTTTTTCCACTGTAAATAAACTGCATCTAAGGAACCACCAGAATCTGCCTCCTTATTTTTCTGGCTGTTTCCAAGCTGCTATTGCTCAAGTTACCAAATACGGTGGTAAAAGTGGGATCTCTTGCCTCAGTGGAAAGCAAAGGCAAAAGCCCTCAGCCACAGCAGTAGGAAAATAAAAACCCTGCAGAGTTTTTACTTTTTCCTGGGGCCTCCCAGTTCCATCCAGCCAACCTTCACAGAAGAGGCCAAGGTGGCTAGCCTATGTAGTCGGGGTTCAAGTAGTAAGGGCAGGACAGGCCAGCAAGGTTTTTTTTTGTTTTTTTCTTCCTCTCCTTTCCCTGGAGAGGTACCTAGTTTGGAGGCAGCTCTTTGTCACACACGGAGTCTGATTTATTCGTTTTTATTTTAGAAGTAGTACCCAATCTCCCTAGAGGTGGTGATTTTGACACCCATTTGATCCGCTGTGAGCAACGGTGGATTTACCGCCTCAATACTGTTTCCCCTGGAGGTTTAAATAAGGAAATAGAATGGGTTCACTTTACCTGATTTTGATTGGATAAGAGTTCTCTGTCCCGATTGGTGGGTCATCTCCTCAGCTGATTGGTCCGTGAATGTTTTGGCGCCTTTTCTGTATGTTTAAAGGCCTATGCTTTGTTTCATGAAATGAGCTCCCTGCCATGTAACCTTGCAAATTTGATACAGGTAAGATTTGTATACATGTTTATAATCAAATGGTGTACGGCATTGGTGCTTTCCTTTATCACAGCCCCATTTTTATGTTTTTGTTTATAGTGCTTGTAAAGATTCACTGTGCGTCCCTCCCGATGCAGCCCTCGGCGAAACACGGGTCCATGTCGGGGGACCCTGCCTTCTGAGAATATGTTTGTTCTATACAGTGGAGTTGCCGATTGAAAATAAAGAAGCTTCTTGAATTTAAACTCTTTGGAATTTCAGGACTCTGTAACCCTCTATCTAGCACTCATTCTTGGACAAAGAGTTGTGCCAGTTGAGGAGCAGAAGGGAGACCAAGCAGGGCGATGAAATGTGACATCTTGGAGAAGCAGTCAACTACCACTCAGATGGTAGTATTGCCATCAGAGGGCAGAAGGTCTACAGTGAAGTTGGTTGAAATATGCATCCAAGGCTCCTTGGGGATCGGTAGTGGCTGTAATAGCCCCCAAGGTCAGCCCACCAGGGGTTTTTGCTCAGGCACAGATGTGACACGAGTCCATATGGGTGCGGACATTCTCTCTCATACTGGGCCACCAATAGAATTGTTGGAGAGAGGTGAGAGTTCGAGCTTGTCCAGGGTGGCCCACAATGCGGGAATCGTGAACCCAAACAGTACCTTGTCACGGAGTCTTTGTGGCACGACCATTTTCTCAAGTGGAATGGTTATGGTGGTGGAGAGTAGGACTCGTGCATTGTCTATAATATGCCACAGTGATTCGGCGGCATCTTCAGGAGTGAAGAACCAGGAGAGGGTGTCCGCTCTGAGGTTCTTGGCTGCGGGTCAATAATGGAGCACAAAGTCGAAGCAAGCGAAGAAGAGGGCCCATCGGGCTTGATGTAGGTTCAGACGCTGGGCCTGGAGTAAATGTTCCAAGTTTTTATGATCCGTGTATACGGTAATGCGGTGTTGGGCTCCCTCCAGCCACGGAAGCCATTCGAAGGCGAGTTTGATCACCAAGAGTTCCTTGTCACCGATCCCGTAATTCCGCTCCGCTGAGGAAAACTGTTTAGAGAAGAATGAGCACAGGTAGAGTGTGTCAGTGGAGGAGTGCTGGCTCAAGATAGCCCCTACCCCTTCGGAGGAGGTGTCAAACTCCATGATGAAAAGGCATCGAAGGTCGGGGTGCCGTAGATATGGCTCCCCGAAGGCAGAGGAAGGCAGCCTTTAAGTGCTGGAAAGCTGCTTCAGCCTCGGGAGGTCACCGCTTAGGGTTCTACCCTTTAAGTGTCAGGGCCATGACTGGAGCCGCCAGCTTTGCATAATTGTGGATGAACATGCAATAATAATTGGCGAAGCCGAGAAATCTTTGCAAGGCCCGCAGTCCGGTCAGTTGTGGCCAATTTTGAATGCTTTTGAGTTTCTCTGGGTCCATCTGGAATCCTTGTCTGGAGACTATATAACCCAGAAATGGCAGACTCTCCTTCTTGAAGGAACATTTCTCAAGTTTGGCAAATAATTGGTTGTCCCGGAGGCATTGGAGCACATGGGATATATCTTGGTGGTGGGTCTTGAGGTCTTTGGAGAACACCAAAATGTAGTCAAGGTATACGACCACACACTTGTGCAACATATCACAGAACACCTCGTTTATCATATTTTGGAAAATGGCCAGCACATTGCAGAGTCCAAACGGCATTACTGAGTACTTGTAATGGCCATTTCTGGTATTTAAAGCAGTCTTCCACTCGATGCCTTCCCGGATACAGATCAGGTTGTAGGCCCCCCGAAGCTCTAACTTGGAGAACACTCTGGCCCCTTGAAGGCGGTCAAATAGTTTTGCGATGAGCGGCAGAGGATAATGGTCTTTTTGGGTGATGGCATTCAAACCCTGGTAGTTGATACATGGATGAAGCATCCCATCCTTCTTCGCCACAAAGAAGAAGCCTGCCTCTGCGGAGGAGGTGGATCGCCATATGAAGCCTTTGGATAGGTTTTCTTGCACATATTCCGACATTTCCCGGGTCTTGGTAAGGGACAGTGGGTAGACCCGGCTTCGGGGAGGCTCCGTGTCAGGCAGGAGGTTGATGGCACAATCATACTGGCAATGAGTTGGCAGTGTGTCCGCCACCTATTTCGAGAAGAGATCCGCGTATGACACGTATTGGGGTGGAAGCCCAGTAGGGAGGAGCGAGGTAGCAAGACAGTGTTGGGCAGTGACCATCTCCAGACAGGAGGTGCTGCAGGATGGACCCCACTGGGATAGCTGCAGGGACACCCAGTCAAATTGGGGGGAGTGCTGCTGGAGCCAAGGTAGACCAAGGACCACGGGGTGAATGGCTTTGTCGATGACGTGGAATGCCAAGAGTTCCACATGGAGGGAGCCTGTGTGGAGCTTCACATGAATGGTGGTGTGAGTTATCCTGCCTGGTGGAGGTTCGCCATGGATGAATGAGAGCATGAGCGGCATCGGGGAGAGACAGGTGGGAATCTGGAGGTGTTTCACCAGCTGCTTCAGGATGAAGTTGCCTCCTGCTCCGGAGTCCACGAGTGCTAGGGTATGAAAGTCATGGTTACCCACCGAGAGTGTCACAGGAAGGGTAAGTGGGGGAGCTGATAAAGTCAGGCCTAGGGGCAGTCTCCGCCGCGACCTAGGCCCGAGAGTTTACCGGACGTACTGGTTAATGGGCTATTATATGCCTAGCCTCTCCACAATACAGGCAGAGCCCGGATCGCTGGCGTCGGAGGCGTTCTTCTTGGGTTAGCTTGCCGTGACCCAGCTGCATGGGTCCCTCTGCTGTGGCCCCAGTCAGAGCAGGGCTCTGTTTGGGAGAGGGAGAATGCCGGGAGTGCTGGGAAGAGGGTGGATGCCTCTTCAAAGGTTGCACTTCTCGTGTCTGCTCCAGAAGTCGGCAGTCTATGTGGCCGGCTAGATCTATGAGGGTGTCTGGGGAGGTAGGTAACTCGTGGACCACCAGCTCATCCTTTATCCGGGCAGCCAGTCCATCTAGGAAGATGGAATATAAGCAGTCCTCACCCCAGTGGAGTTCCGAGGCCAGGGTCTGGAACTCAATGATGTAATCCGTTAAGGAACAGGAGCCCTGGTGTAGGTAGAGGAGAGATGAGCCAGAGGTAGTCTGCCGGCGAAGGTCATCGAAGATAGTGCAGAAGAGAGCCAAGAAGCCTTGCAGGTCCCGCAGGACAGGGCCAGTGCATTCCCACAGGGGAGAGGCCCAAGCCAAGGCCTTGCCATCCAGGAGGGAAAGGATGTAGGTGGTCTTTGTGGCATCATCAGGGAAGAGCACGGACTGGAGGCAGAAATGCATATTGCACTGATTCAGGAAGCCTCGACAGTGTTCAGGGTCCCTGGAGAAACGTGAAGGACAGGGAGCGGTACATCGGGATGTGCCATTGGTATGGGGGCTGCGTAGCCCGGAGCAGGACCTCAGAATCCCTGATGAGCGCCAAGCCGCTCCACTGCCATAGCAAGGGTTTCCAAGACCTTCTGCTGTTCCAGGATCTTCTGAGCCAGGCCCAGGATGGCCTACAAGGCAGATGCTTCCACCGGGTCCATGGACTTGGCAATCTGTTATGAATCTGTTACCAAATGTGGACCCTTGGCCCGAGGTTGTGTTGGCACTACCTGTTGGAGAGACCCCCCGCAGATCCCCACCATCGGGAGGTGAGGCCGGATGGGAAGCAGAGGCCAGCTGGAGCTTCGCAACTACCAGCCCACATTCCCCGCAGGTTGAGCCCTTGGATACCGGGGCCGGCTGGTCTTAGGTGGGGCCTCTATGTGGATGATCCAAAGGCACGGCCAGGCGAGCCGGAGGGTCATGAGGGCTTGAAGGCCAAGACTGACGAAAAGCGCGGTCAGGTTCGGTCCGGAGTTCGAAGGCAGGCAGCAGAAGACATGGTCAGGTCCGGTCCAGAGGTCAGAGTCAGGCAGCAAAAGACAAGGTCGGGTCCGGTCCGGAAGAGGCAAGCCGGGTCAAGAGCCAAGGTCAGTCCGAGGGAAGAGGAATCCGGAACAGGAGCTGGAGGGCAGGATCAGGAACACTGGATCAGGGACGCTCAAGAGCACGATGAAGAAGGCAGTGAGGAGACCTGTTGCCAAGCCACCTGCTGGGAGCCTGATGCAGCCTTAAATAGGCTGGGGTTGATGATATCATCCAGAGGGGCTGGCAGAATTTTCCCACTGCCGGCCCTTTAAATCCCGCGAGGAGACGCACACATGTGCGTAGGGGAGACCTGTGCTGGGGTGGCAGTCGTTGGCGTCCCGGCCACCGAAGATGCAGGAGAGGCTCCAGCGGTCCTGGGGAGAGGTGGCCTGCATCAGCAGTGGCTTCCCACCACTGCCAGAGAGCCGGAACCCACTGCCAAAGCTGGAGGGCATCGGGAGTGAGTGGGGCCAGTTGCGGAGCCCTGCAGCCGGTGAACGTAACAACACCTGAAAGATGATTCTCACATGTGTGACACACTGAGCATATGACCATCATGGGGCTATATGTAAACATATACTCTGCATCCATGGGAACCCCCTCAACCCCCAACAATGGGTCAGAGTAGAACTAGGGCATTACCCATACAACTCACCATACAAAAAAGATGTTCTGGTGACATCTCAGTTAAAGCAAAACAAATTCCCTTTACTACCAGACACAATAGCCTTCCTTATGAAAAGGCAGTAATTTACCACTAATGCATATCCTATTGAGAAAACACAAGAAATAAGATTGATACAAATGCCTATATGCTATTAAAATACCTCATCTCGTACACATAGCTGACCTTCACCAAGGATAGAATGACCACAAATTATAAATATGGAGACAGAAACTGGAATGGAAAACCAAAAAAGCCACTCTGCATGCAATGCAAACCCGGAGAAATGGAAATTGAAATACATCACCTAACATAGTCCCAGGATCTGCAATAATGCACACAAAATTATCCGCACGAAGTTACACCTGCATTATGGCATGCACTCAAACAGTAACAACCCTATCTATGAAAAGGCAACACTACAAATATTAAACCAGGCCCTAAACACCAATAATCTTCCTATTAGGAAAACAGAATAAGCCAAGCTGCTATAAATCCTCACACAGAAATAATTGTAAAACTGTACTAATAAATGTTTCAAAACAGCTGATGAACAGAATAACATCCAGTAATTAAAAACTCATAAAAATTATTTAAAATTGTCCAAATACCAATTAAATATTTCAAAATAGACACATTACATAATACCCAATAATTAAAATGGCAGTCAATCAAGAAAAATAAACTTAAGATGACACATTTACTTACCTTCTACAGCAACTCTCCTACTCCTTTCCCTTGCAAGCCAAAAGCACACATCAGAAGCAGCAGCGGCTGCTGAAGCTCTGTCCTCACAATCCTCTTCTTAGGGCCCTCAACCAGTCAGTCACTCACTCACACACACACACACACAACCCCAATTAGACCCCATGATCAGTCTCTCACACACACTAGTCATCTTCCTGACCAGTCTCTCTCACACAGAAACACATCACCTCCCTGACCAGTCTCTCTCTCAATCACACACATGCTCTCTCTTATATTCAAGTTCAAAATCACACACAAATGCTCTTGCACCCATTCATACCCACACCCACCAGCACTCACCCAGGTTCCCACTCACACCCACACCTACCAGCTCTCACCCGGCTCCCATTCACACCCACACCCACGCTCCGATTCTCACATGCATTCACCGGGCCTCACTGCCAAACCTTTTCTTCCTTCGCTGCAGTTCCACTGCGGCTTTACTACAGCGAGCCTTCTTTTTCACCACCATGGGGATGGGCTCCCTTGGTGGCCTTGCTTGCCTAGGGTCGGGTTTCCTCTTCACTGCCATGGGGATGAGCTCCCGTGATGACCTTGATTCGTCGAGGTCGGGCTTTTTCGCCGCCATAGGGATGAGCTACCATGGCGGCCTTGCTTGGCTGGGGTCAGGCTTCCTCTTCACCGCCACGGGGATGAGCTCCCATGGTGGCCTTGCTTTGTTGGGGTTATGCTTCTTCACCGCCACAGGGATGACCTCCTGTGGCGGCCTTGCTTTGACACTTCCACTCCTCCCAGCCCCCACCTGCCTATGCTATGCCCCTTCTTCCTGCCTCACCAGCCAATCAGAGGCTTCCTCCCTTCTTCGTACTCTCACTGGCATGTAGAAGGGAGGAGG
This sequence comes from Rhinatrema bivittatum, assembly GCF_901001135.1. Taxonomy (NCBI): domain Eukaryota; kingdom Metazoa; phylum Chordata; class Amphibia; order Gymnophiona; family Rhinatrematidae; genus Rhinatrema; species Rhinatrema bivittatum. The sequence continues at coordinate 519,459,438 of NC_042616.1, forward strand.
CTTCTGATTGGCCTGCGCGAGAGCAGGAAGAATGGAGGAGGCTTCCCATTGGCCCACAAGGGCAGGGAATGGGAAAGCACAACCGGTGCAGTGGGACACCGGGAGCTGCGACACACCTGCCGGTACTTGGTGGCACACTGGTGTGTCGCGACACACCAGTTGAGAATCGCTGGACTAGGGGATACACAATGAAATTACTAAGTTGTACATTTAAAACTAATAACAGAAAATATTTTTTCCCTCAATGATAATTAAGCTCTGGAATTTGTTGCCAGAGGATGTGATGAAAACTGTTAGTGTATCTGTATTTAAAAACTGTTTGGACAAGTTCCTGGAGGGAACATCCATAAACCATTATTAAGGTGGAATTGCAGAAATCCACTTCTTATGCTTGGGATAAGCAGCATGGAATCTATCTACCCCTTGGGATCCTGCCAGATACTTGTGACCTGGATTGGCCATTGCTGGAAACAGGATACCAGGCTTGATGGACCTTTGGCTGGGCCCAGGATGGCAAATCTTATGTTCTTAATATTCTGTAGCACTGGAGACAGTATACATATCAATGGGAACAGCTATAATGTACTTCTATACAATGGGATGATTTATGAAAACAAGTCCCAATAAAAGATTTTTGAAAAAGTGATTATAGTCTATAACAATGCCACAAAATGATCAACAGAATAATCACCATCACTGCAAGACAACTGGATTCTTCTCACCAGTATAAGAATTCAAGTAAACGTTACAAACTACCCCAGAGAATTATTCAGGGAAGACTACTTAACTTTCTAGTGTAAACTAATAACAAAAGATTTGCTACATTTTTTGGGTGGCTGGAAACTAGAATAGTCACTGACAAAAGTGTCAGTCTGCAATACTATTAAAGTGTGATGCCAAGTGGTATACGCCCAACAGTCTTAATTTATACATAGTTTCTTCCATGTTCTTTCTGTGTAAATATAAATATCTGATAAATCAGACCCCCCCATCCCCACTCCCCCCCCAAAAAAAAATGAATTAGCATGGAATAGAAGATGCAGAACAAATGAATAACAGATTGTTATCAGTATCAACATTACAAGCAAGAAACTATAGACAGGAGGGTTGGATTAGGAATCGGGAAGGTGCCATTTTCACATTAGCAAAGATACCATCAGCAATGCTAGCAGCCTGACTGGGGCCATTATAACTTTATAAATTCTTATTGACAACTAGAAGCTCATGGCCATTGGATTTCCAATCAGCTTTCCAAACTGCCCCCACAGTATGCAGCAAAGATGACATAGTTGACTAATGAATTCAAGCTTTTCTACTTTTTTGGATAGCAAGTGCCTGTGACAATAACTGAAAATATAGGCAGCAGCGTTAAATATTCTCTCAGAATAGATACTGGTTGGTAAGAAACCTATGCAGCTATAGCATTCTAAGGCATTCTAAGGTTGACCAAGTGATGCTTTCCTTCTGCTAGTAGACAAAAGGAGTGATTTCAAATGTTTACTTTTCCAGCATTTTTTAAATGATCTTCAATCATCGCAGAGCTAAAATATGCTTCAAAAAATATTACAGAAATTTCTTATTTATGGTCTTGTAATTCTGTCCAAGTGTTGTCTTCATTCCTAAGATCAAAATGCAGGTTTTGGGGTTTGTTTGGTTTTTTTTGCCATTTCATGATGTTATGCAGGGATGAATGTTGTTATGCATTTCATGATGTTATGCAGGGATGAATGTTGTTATGCATTCATATTGTTATGCAGGGATGAAGTAGAATGTTATTGAGGGATGAAGTAAGATTTCTTTGCAGCAACAGGAGCAGAGTTAAAATACTCATTTCTGAGGAGATACTTTCTACAAGTAGATCCTTCCAACTGTTAATATTTATATATATGTTTATGCCCATTCCTGAAGACAAAAAGGTTGAGAAACAACCCATCATAAACCTGGGGACCAGCACTGTTGTCAAGTTACAGTGTTTTGAGACATGTGTGGCTGAAATCTTTGGGGCCAGATTTAAGGTTTGGAGGGATTCGGAGCAAGACAAATGTCTCCCCTGTTTTCCAGCCATATCAAAAGGGATGACTTGGCCTAGGCTGGCTTTGTTAGAATTAATTTCTCAAGTAGCCCTTTCAATGCGTTACTAAAGCTCAGAGGTGTCTTCCTTCCTATATTATCAATGGTTAAGGAATTCTTAGCTAGCACTAGAAGAGGGGCTCTGCACATATCCCCAGCACTGAAAAATATTGTGCACAATGCAGGAGATCAGCACTGGCTCTGGGGTGGGCCTTTCACAGTTAAATACTGCAGTATGCTAGTCTGAAAGTGCTGGTAATGGCTTCTTAGACCTTTGTTTGTAATAACAACTCTGACTAAGTCTTAAATCACACAATAATATATTTATTATACTGAGTATAAACAATGGTATACGCAGGAAGCAAAGGTATACTTACAACATGTACATAGCACATCTATGGTCTGGAACATTTGCTTAATTTTTTCTTTTTGCAAGCTCTTTTTATATACATTTTCTGTAAGCTAATTGATAACTACTATTTGTTCCAAAACCACAAGATTTCAGTTAACCTTGCTGCTAAGTGCAGCTACTCTTTGTTCCCGTTTAATCTTATCTTACTTCATATGCACAAACTTTCTTCACAGATACCCTTTTTCAGATCTGTTATCTTCACAGATACCCTTTCTCAGACCTGTCATCTTCTTATCTTATGCTCATCCTGTGACTTCACTTGTTGACGTTTCACCTGGATTCTGCTAATGTGTGTGTTACTAGGCCATAGTTCATATGTTGCTTTACAAAACTAGGCCATAGTTAACCATAGCTTCTTCTTCTTTCTTCAGAGCCTTAATTCATTTTGAGGCCTCTGGTATTTTTTTCCTCAGTATGTTCTACAATCCTCCCTTGAGCCAGATTGACTCTGGCTCACATTAGGTGTCTTCATTCTTCACACAGGGGAACAGCATAGAGACTAGGGTTTTCTTCTTTGTATCTGTGGACACCTCCCTAGGACCTCCCTTTTTTAACTGCTCTCACTTTCCGTTTCCCAGCTATCATCTGTACTGATTGTGGTTTGGATCATTCTAGTAGTTCTCAAGTTTATATTGCTATACGCTATCATATTGGTTACTGGTTTTGGTGTTGGCATCTTTGGTCGACAATATTGTAATACTGAACAAATACATGGAATACAAAAACATAACATTATACCTAAAACTAGTAATCCAAGAAAAACCCCTACTATCCCCTTCAAATGACTAGATAAGTTAGAAAACCAGGAGGTTATGGAATCCCACCAAGTTACTGAGATTCCTCCCTCAAAATCGCTAACTTGAAGTCTAGCCAGTTCTTGTATCTTTTGCATTGCGTTATAAACTATATGAGAGCGATTAACCACTACTGTACAACATTCAGAGCTATTAAGTACCGTACACAATCCGCCTTGGGCAGCCAATATATAGTCCAGACCATGTCGATTATATGTAGAAACAGTAGTTAATTCATCTACCGTGTCTTGAAGGGCTTTAAGGGCGATCTCTAATTCATGCGTGACTACATGGAGAACAGATTGTAGTCGCCGAATGGCCATTCCCAATTCAGCTGCAACTGCAGGTTGGGCAAATGGTAACCATGAGGTATAGCTTAATGCGTCTAATCTAGTTTTAGTTAAAGGGTAGGTTGTGTTAATATAATCCAATGAGAGTTGGATTGCTTGATCTTCAGGGACAGCTGAGGGAACACTCCTTCGGGAGCGGGTATGCATAGGGTGATTTAATGGAATAATTCGAGAAAAATAGTTAAATGTAACTAACACACAAAATTCATAGTATGTAGGGAGTTTGAGGAAGACTATTCCATCACACAACCAATAATGTCCAACATAAAGATTTGCAAAGTTTTGTATTACGGTATTATTGCTATTGTCATAAGGGCCATAAACAAAAGGAGATTTATATTTTCCTAATACACTACAAGGAACCAAAGATAAGTCATTTTCAGATGAACAGTTATTGTCTGCTATGTTGAAGAGGTCACACAGACGTGGACAGACAGTGTATGTGGAATTGAAAGTGCGTATATATTGGGTGTCGGTGGCTACATGTACAATCTTGGACAGATTTGCTATACATGGGAGGCAACCTGGTGGAGGAGATGCAGTAATATGTGAAAATGTGCAATTACAGCTTATTACAATGTCAGTGAAAGGGGTGCTGGGTAAGATGGTTCCCTTACGAATAATCCATGTTGTATTGTATGTGGAGTAAGTATAGTTGCAAGGAATAGGGTTCGGGGAAGTAACATTACTAAGGCAAAGAAAACCATTTTTTGGTAAATCGGCTGTAAGTGGGGGAGGTTTGGCATTACCCAAATATTGTGTCCATGTTTGTCCTGCTAATGGATCTATGGTCATATTGTGTTGTCCATTATCTTTAAATCCTAAAATATGGTGTAATGGAACTGGAAAGGAAATGGCTGGGACATGTGAATGGGCTTTTTGATGTGGAGTACAGACGATACAATCAGTAACATCTGCTGGAAGAGTCTTTACTAATTCTTGTATTGTCTGTACCCACAAATTTGTTAAACCTGAAACAGGGGCCTGTTGGAGAGGGAAAGAAATAACAAGTGGCCATGTATACGTTAGTACATATAAACAGGTTAGTAAACATAACATTTTCTTTTCCTGCAGTCGTCAGTCTACTTCAGAGAGAAAAGATAATGCAACAGTCCAATTATAGTATCGGATTAAATGTCCGTATATCCGACAAATGTACCCAAGTGGAATGTTCAGATAGTTTAGCAGCAGTATGGCTGAGGTCTGTGATAGTGAAAGGTCCAACGTATATCGGATCCTTCCAAGTCTTGTGGGTGTAATTCTTTCGTAGTACTTGATCACCTACTGAAAAGTAAGCGCAAAAAGATTGTTTAGGAACCTTTTTCGATTCAGTCTGTATGAGATCTGCTGCCATGGCTACTAGGGGCTGAACTTTTTTCCAATACTCTACTTGAGTATCAGTTTGTCTTATTCTCACCGGATTCATAATCCGTCCTGTCTGTAATTGAAATGGAGTAATCTCATGGATTGTACCTGGCGTATTCCGTATATTCATTAAGGCCAATGGTAATACATCCAACCAGGTATATAATTTGTTTGTTTTGTTTTTATTTAATGCTGCTAGCAATACCCTCAATTTGGTTTTCAATATTCCATTATATCGTTCTACCAAACCATTCGAGGTTGGCTTATAGACTGACACACGTCGATGGATAATATTACAGATCTCTTGTAATTCATTCATAATTTGATTATTAAAGTGTGTCCCATTATCAGATACAATTTTGATTGGACATCCATGGGCTGGTAAAATTCTATGTAAAAAGGTATCAATAACTACATGAGCTGTTTCTTTTGTACATGGGAAAGCTTCTATCCAATGTGAAAAGCTATCCACCCATACCAATACATACCGTTTTCCTTTAACTGCTTCAATCATATCAGTGTAATCAATGTGCCATTCCAAACCTGGTCCCTGGGGGATAGGCAAGTTACCAGGACTCACAGCTGGGCCTCGGCGAGCTATATGAGTAGAACAGACTAAACAGTTATGAATTATCTGTACAGCTAGAGCATAAAGATTCTGGTTCCAATGGTTACTTTGTATGCCTGCTAATAGTGCAGTGGCAGACAGATGCATGGTTGCATGCCATGCCAAGAAGTATCGCAACACTTCTGATGTTGTCAAACATTTTTTTCCATTAGGGTGGAGCCATTCTTTCCCTTTTTTATAACATCCAATTGTCACCCATTTCTGTAATTCCTCACCACTAGGTTGTTCATGGAGTATGTCAAGTGGCATGGGATATGGAGTATGCATTAATTCTGAGCTAAACCGTGTTTGCATAGTCATTAGTTTCACAGTAAGCACTTCTGTAGCAGCTTTATCTGCTAGGTCATTTCCTTGTGCCTCAAAGCTCATATGTCCAGTATGTGCTGGCGTCCATACTATAGCAGTTTTAGAACCAACCCCTTCCCTTTTTGATAATAAGTTCAATATTTGTTTCCAGTTGTTGATATGTTGTAAGGGCTGACCCGTGGCAGTAATCATTCCCCTTCTTTTCCATTTCAATAAATGGTATTGTAGAGAACTAACTACATATGAACTATCAGTATAGATTGTGCAGTGCTCTTTTATTCCTGAAGATTTCAAAGCTGCTATTACAGCAAGGAGTTCAGCTTCTTGTGCTGTTACACCTTTCTCTGTTTGATACTGTATTTTGGTAATAATATCTAAACTGGGTGTAACACTTAATGCTGCAAACGCTGCTTGCTGGTCTTTCTGTGCCCCATCTGTAAACCATATTAGTCCCTTGTCAAGGGGATCAAACTGGGTCAGTAAAAGGTCCGGGATGTCTTTTCTTTCAATTTGTCTCTGTACATTACTAGGAAAAAAACAATCTAGTAACTTATTCTGAGCTTTCGTGAGAGGTGCTGTTACTATATCTTGGCCAGTCAATATTGTTTGATATTTACCAAATCTGGTTGCTGTCAATGCAGCCTGACTAGTCGTTAGCAAATGATGTATTGAATGAGCACAGTGTAAAATTAACGAGCTATATGGCATCATAGCTCGCCATTTACCAATAGCGGCGACAATAGCAGTTAATAACTTTGGAATTTCAGGTAGAGCCATTTCCACTGGACTATAGGATCCAGATAGAAATGCCACTGCTTGTTTCGGTGTATCTTCTTGATTTACAAAAGCAGCCCATGTGTTTCCCATGTCTCGGACCCATATATGCACTTTCAGCCTGGGGTCTACAGTACCTAAGGGTTCAGCCTGTAGTAAAGTCTGTAATACATCTTGTATTACCATTTCGTCATCTTCAGTCAATTTTATTTGCGCATAAGACCCAGTACCAGCCGGTACCTGTAAATGCCTCAGTAGAGGAGAAATGCGCGCTGAATAACTTGGTATCCATTGTCGACAGTAATTAAAAGTTCCCAATAAACCTCGTAATTGCTTTAAATTCTGGGGAAACTCCTGTTTCTGTAGTTCTAACAATAGGTCCTTTGTTATGTGTTTAGTAGCTGAGGATATTATTTGACCTAGAAAATTTACTTGAGTCTTAGCTAATACACATTTTTGTTGATTACATTTATATCCTGCCTCACCAAGCCTTTGTAATAATTTAAATGTCCATTCACAACATTCTATTTTAGTTTCAGCAGAAAGCAATATGTCATCAACATATGTAAATAAAGATACTGATTTAGGTAAAATACTTCTGAACTGCTCTAGATCCTTGTTCAATTGTTTTGAAAATACAGTCGGGCTATCTGTAAAACCTTGGGGCATCCGTGCCCACCGATAAGCCTTTGTGCCTAATACAAAAGATGTTAGATCACGAGAAGCAGTATGTAGAGGAATTGCAAAGAATGCATTAGATAAATCAATGACAGAGTTGAACTTATATATGGGCTGTGTTTGTAATAATGTCAGAGGATTAGCACATACTGGATATTGTGGAATCACTATATCATTCAATGCACGTAAATCATGAACAATTCTGACATCATTTTCTCCTTTTGGCACAGGGAACAAAGGAGTATTATAGGGTGACTGTGATTCTTCAATAATACCATGTTTTAACAATCTAGCAATATGTTTCATAGTAGGTTCCATTAATTTTTCTTTTACTGGATAAGGGCTCACATTTGGTCCCAGCTCAAATGGTACTGTTTTAATTCGATAAGCTGGAGCTGTTTTTGCCCTACCATAAGGAGACTCTTCAGTGCTCCACAAATCTAAAGGTAGTTGATCCCATTTCCATTCATCCGGGATTTCATTCTCCTCCTCACTTCCTATTGAAGTGAGTAATGAAAGGAGACTTTTAGAGGTTGGGATTTTAAAGGTGAGAGTTAATCCAAATTGAGTAAGTAGGTCTCGTCCTAGTAAATTTACAGGGCAATGTTCAGCAATTAAGAATTTAACTGAAGCTTCTCTTTTACCTTGTGTAGTGTTAATTACTACTGGGGTTAATTCAGTTAAATGTTTTTTACTGGGCTTGCCATCAAAGCCAATAGTGGTGTTTGTTTCAATGGATCTTTTTACAGCGCTTGGTTTAACACAAATAACAGATGATGTAGCGCCTGTATCAATCAAAAATTGCATTGGAACCTGCTGAGGACCTACTAATAGTTGAATAAACGGCTCTGAATTCTGTAAAAACACAGTATCACCCTGCATTATTCCCTTATTCCCCGACGTCTGTCAATAATTACCTTGGCCCCACACAGGGAATTGTGAGGGCTGTTGGCCAGCCTGTAACTGATCTGGTGCAGATAACGGCGGTGTCTGCAATGTTTGGTTAAGCGGCGGCGGTGTCTGTAAAAATGTTTGTTGATCAGGGACTCCTGATCGCCTGCATTCAGTTGCATAGTGTCCAAATGACTGGCAATTCCAGCACTGCACATGAGCTCTTCTATCAGGGGACGGTCTATTCATTATCCCCTGTGCAAAACCTCTTCCTCCCCTTCCCCTTCTCATCCCTCGACCTCGGGGGATATAGGAGGGATATGCTCCCTGATATATTCCTGCATACGGGGTACGCGGAGGACCCTGTATAACATAACAATCCTGTATATCACTGCCTTGTAGGTTTACTGTATCCTGATTTCTTTGTGTTTTCATATTCTTTTTCTCTTCTAAGTCCGCTATCTGTAATGTCATTAATTTGCTAGCCATTTTCTGTTGCTCTTTATTAGAAGTTCTTATCATTTTGCAATGCACTGAGGCGAAATGCATTAAAGTGTTTCTCACCTCTGGCCATGTTTTTGTTGAAAGTGCCACAACATTATTCAAATTAGTCTGCATATTTGCAGGCAAAGTAGCATAGAATAAATGTAAAAATACAGGGATGTTTGGCTGTATATCAGCATCCTGCCCGGTTTGTGCCTTATACATGTCCATACATTTTGTCAAGTGCATTGCAAAATCAGTTAAGCCATCCCATTTGGCTGCTGTGATGGCTGTAAAATCTATGCTGGTAGGATACAGGACATTTAAAGCATTTACCAAATCTATCCTATCCTGTCCTTGAAAAGGGAGTCCATCAGCAATATGGGTTATAAGTCTTGGACGTGCGCTTACTGCTGAGAGTTGTGGTAAACTAATGCCGCAAGCTGCACATAGCGCCTTAAAATCCCCTATGGCTAAATGTGTTCCGGCCGTATTAGTATCTATTGCCTCGAGCCAGAGCCTTGCTCCTTTATGTATACTAGGCAATTTTTGTATAATCGTACTAATATCTACTGGTGTATATGGTTTATAAGCTGCAATGGGTGGCTGTTGCCCATTATCTCTTAGGAAGATAGGAAATTCTTTCAATTCCACATTATCTTTCTTGTTTCTTACTCCCTTAGAAGGTGGCGCGTTTAAATCTTGTATACATTTTAACCATATGTCTAGACCTTTTTGGATAAATTCCAAATCTTCTGACTCCGTACAATATTTGTTGATTAATTCCCTTATTTCTGAAAGCTGTGCTTCAGTTACTGGCCCTTCCGGGTGGCAAGGAGTGTTTATATTTGCATTGCCTAATTCTGTCTTAACAGTGGTCCACCATGGAGCCCCATATGAACCTTCCTCATTCGTTTTAATCCTTTCTTTAATCATCTCTGGTGTCAAGGATGACCCTTGAGCCGTTTCTGTTAACCGACTCTGTGGGGTTTCTGATAACACATTAGCCCGTAATTGCTGACAGTCCTTGCCATCGGCAGGTGTCAGGTGCACTAATCCCTTGATTTTAAAGTTATCTGTTCCAGGGAAAAGCTCAGCAGCTTCCCGTTCAAATTTAGCTGCTTGTTCTAAGTCCGGATATAAGGGTTTAGGCTTTTGTACAGGACCTTTTAACGGACCATAGCCTGCTGGTATGGGCATGGGCATTAAAATTTCGTGATCACTGTCTTCCAACAGGGCACATGTAGTCACATATGGGGGCGGATTTAGGGATTTTGATCCTATTTCATCTATAACCTTATTTTTCTTTTTTATTTCTTTATCAGCTGTATATAAGTCACCTGTCACTGAAAATAAATTCCAGACATGCAGGTGTTTCTCTAGACTATTTTTCTTTTTATTATCTTGTAGGAATGTTAACAATGGCAATAAATGACTAAGTTTCAAAGATCCTTCCATGGGCCAGGAAAGAAAGGAATCTTTAGCAGAGTATTTACCCCATTTGTCATTTGTTTTCTTAATAAGGTCTTTCTCAAATGGAAATAAATTAATTACATGCTGGACAGCCGTACATGTATCATCACTGTTAACATATAATGTACGTACCGTGTTAGGCTTTCCTAATTGTCCTTCTGGGACCCTTTTAGGGGTTGGGTGTGTGTTAACCATTTTAAACTGTCGTTTACTTAGTCTACGCACATATAACTGTATATAGTAACCAAAACAAAATAAGAACACAAAATATATACACGCTAATATCAACCCACACAGTAAATACAAGAAAAACAACAATTGCTGCAGCGTTAAAACCTCAGGCGCCTTTTCTAAACTATCACCACGATTTACACAGGACTCTTGGCGTTAATTACGATTACTCCTGGGCCCAGTTGATCAATCTGGGCCCTAGGGAATCACACCAAGAGAACGTAAATCTTCTACTCTTCCCAAGAAATAATCAGAGTTGCTTCCGCAAACATGTGACGAATGCCCGCATTCTCCACCAATTGTTTGTAATAACAACTCTGACTAAGTCTTAAATCACACAATAATATATTTATTATACTGAGTATAAACAATGGTATACGCAGGAAGCAAAGGTATACTTACAACATGTACATAGCACATCTATGGTCTGGAACATTTGCTTAATTTTTTCTTTTTGCAAGCTCTTTTTATATACATTTTCTGTAAGCTAATTGATAACTACTATTTGTTCCAAAACCACAAGATTTCAGTTAACCTTGCTGCTAAGTGCAGCTACTCTTTGTTCCCGTTTAATCTTATCTTACTTCATATGCACAAACTTTCTTCACAGATACCCTTTTTCAGATCTGTTATCTTCACAGATACCCTTTCTCAGACCTGTCATCTTCTTATCTTATGCTCATCCTGTGACTTCACTTGTTGACGTTTCACCTGGATTCTGCTAATGTGTGTGTTACTAGGCCATAGTTCATATGTTGCTTTACAAAACTAGGCCATAGTTAACCATAGCTTCTTCTTCTTTCTTCAGAGCCTTAATTCATTTTGAGGCCTCTGGTATTTTTTTCCTCAGTATGTTCTACACCTTATAATCCTTTGTTTTGTCCCTCTCCTCTTCCATCTCTATAGTTTCTGTTTTTTTGCGGTCGCTATCACTCTTACTCCACCTTTTTCTTTAGAGACCTGATTTACTAAGTCTTTTTTTTCCATTCTGCATCTACGGGAAAAAGTTTGGTAAATCACTCCCTAAATTACAAGGTATGTGGTATTAAGGCTTAGAAGATTTCTATGTTTAAAAACCTGATTTTACTCAGTAGGACGTTAATGGGGCGCTGTGGCATTCTTTACAATGGGAAAGTTCCAGAAAAGGGAAGTTCACCAAAGGGATAAGAGATATAAGAAGTGGTTTAGTGATTGGCATGTGGTAAAGCCCTTTTGGGCAAGTGCTTAAGAGGAGGATATAACCTATGGTTCAGCGTGGGTCTGGGACTTCCCTAGGGGAACTGAGTGGTGTAAGGATGTAGCTGTTACCCTCTCCCTGGGGTATACAGCAGGGGAAGAAAGGTATACAGGTAGGATACTCTCTCAAGCATCCCACCTGCATACCTCTCTCATGCATCTCAAGACCTGGAAAAAGAAACTGCTTGTGGCAGAATGAAATGAAGACAGTTAGAGGACAGGAAGCTGTATTGGGAGCCATCAAGACCAGAAGGAGAAACTGTGCCTGGCTTGGAGCTTAGTGCAGAGCTGAAGAGACTTCATTGCCTGAAGAACAGGGGGGGGGGGGGTGAGCCTTTCTAGAGCCATTCTAGGGACTCTGTAAGCACTAGAAACTGAGGTAAGAAAGCAAAGGGAAGAGACTGTGTTTTAAGCCTGGGTAGGCTGATGTTTGGAGAGGGAGCAGAGAGGAAGCTTGTTGGGAGAAGTGGATTGTGAAATCTTTTCTCTTTCTCTGGAAACTGAACTAAAAACTGCGAGTTGATTATCCTTGTTTTACTCTGCTGAACTGATTTTTTTCTAAGCGCTTTTACTTTAGGAGCACAATATTTGGTGTGGCCAGTGAATTTTTTTGTCCGTGTCATCGGCCCAGTTTGGCCCTGCAGGTTAGTCTGCCCCCGGCCCACAGCCCAAGAGGAATTGGATCCCATCCTGGGAGAGGGATGGGAAGGTGACTCCGAGTGGAAGAAGGGTTACATTGGTTTCTTGTCTTTCTCTTCACCTGTCTGGCATTAAAAACCTGGCATTATTTATTCTGCTATGTGGCTTTCTTAATTTATCACACATTAATAAACAGATCCTGTAGGACAAGCATGAGCATGCAAGGCTTTTTCCTTTAAGTGTTTTTATTTACAGTGTCAGTCATCAGCATTTTATGTTTAAACAAACAATTCCAAAACACATTCTCAGGCTAGCTATTGTCAGAGGCTGCCTATTCCCTCTGTACTCACCTAGTTTTAACTTCACAATCAGGTCAGCAATATTACAGGAACTGACTTATGGAGTCCTAGGAACTGTCTTCCTTCCCCTGGCCTGCACTCTTAACCCAGATTTCAGGGCCCGGCCCTTACAGCTACCTAGTTGCCTTCCATTTTTTAAGGTGGATCAGGCAAGATGCCTGGTCCAGCACTGGTTAAGGAGGGTTTTCAGGAGCATTTCTTCACAGACCCTGAATACTAAAGTTCACGATTACGACAGTAGCATGCAATTTACATTTCATGTGATAGTCTGACTCATTAATATAATAAAATTTGCAATACACCCATTATATGGCATTTCTATGATGGTGTTTTGTAGTGTGAAACAGCACTGAAAATGAAAAATTTGCTCAATGTGTATTAGCAATAACCCCTTGTTGGATGAGGAATTAAATTTATCATGCAAAAAACAACCATCTTCACATGATAAATCTATTAATGTCATTTACTAGTCTTCTTAGAATGCTAGCAGGTGCAGAAGCAGACACTGACATTTTGACAATAACATTGCTTAAATTAACATAAAAATAATAATAATGATAGTGGTAGTTATGAAAATGAGTATCAGCAGACAGAAAAAAATTACTTATGCTCATCTGGGCTCAAGAACCTTTATTTTGTTATTTAAAAATGCCTTCCTCTGAATCTGTGTCTGAGCATGATACAACTCTTTTAAACAGATCATCTCATTTTCAAAATCATTATCGCTATATGAAATTCATGCATTCATATAATTCACATTATACTCCTATATACTAGATTAATGTGCTCATAATAAACACACATATAGAATGAAGCTCAGTGTAGTTATGTTACTAGTATCATGTCACTTCTATTATGGACACAGCATATTCTTGTACTATTGAGATCAATGTTAATATAAGATATGTGTTCTTAAGAGGTAATGCAAATTTATTACTTGTAAACAAGGTTCTTCATAGACAACAGGACTGAATTAGCTATGACGTGGGGAGTCCCAAACTGAGGGTTGTACAGTGGAGCACTTACTGAATAAACAACCTGGCTCCACCTGTGAAGAATGGATTACTTGGTGAACAGGTTGTGCAAAACAGCTTGCCTATAACTACTGTTATCTCTTGACTTGCTGTCCAGGCAGTAGTAGGATGTGAAGATGTGCACAGACAACCAAGTCATAGCTTTGCAGATGTCTTCAAATGAAGCAGCCCTGAGGTGAACCAATGAAGTCTCCACAGCTCTAACGCTTTGAGCCTTGACAGAGCCTGTAATTTATAAGCCAGCTAATGCATAACAATGCATAATACAGTCTGCTAACCAATTAGACAGTTCTCTTGGAAACTGCTATTCCCAGTTTATTGAGACCAAAAGATATGAACAACTGAGAAGCCTGATGGTGAGGCTGAGTTCTTCTCAAACAGTAGGCCAAGGATCTCTTACAGTTCTTGGAATGATGAACCTTTATTTATTTATTTACTTATTTACTTACTTACTTATTAAAATCATTTATATCCCACATCATAAAAAAATATCTGAGCGGGTGACAATTCAATGTACATAATCTGATTCAAGGATCACTCTTGTGGAAGAAGGTCTCTACTGAGACAGTCCACCAGGGTCTTTTGAGCTCCCAAAAGATATGTCACTTTCAGATTAGCTCTGTAATTGAAAGCCCACTCTCAGACTGGAGAGCCTCCTGTCAAAGGGCAAAGGAGCCTGTTTCCCCCTTGTTTGTTATCATAGAAATTGGCTACTTGGCTGTCCATTTGGATAAAGATTCTTGCCAGAAGATGAGAGAAAGCTTTTAGTGAATATCAGATGGCGCATAGCTCTGAGAAGCTTATCTGAAGACAACTCTCTTCTAAGGACCACCTTCCCTGCATTTGAGCTATACTGGTATGAGCTCCCTACCCCCTGAAGGAGATATTGTTGGAAAGAGTCACTTGATGAGGTAGAACCAGTAGAGATAGACCCATATCCAGGACCAAGATTTAGCGACCAATCATTCTGATTGTAACCAAAATGCAATGGGATAATGGTTGCCACAGCTAGTCCCACTGACAGAGGAGGCCCCATTGAAGACCATTGGAATGACATGTATTGCTGCTGCCATATGACCAAAGATGGCTAAAGCTAATGTTATTGGTGTCCAGTTTTGCAGCAGGAGTGCCTTAACTATGCTTCTTAGCACTACAGCCCCTTTCTCTGGGAGAAACATTTGCTCCTGAGCCAAATCTATCCAGGATCCCGTGAACTGGATCCTCTGGACATGGGTGAGACTTCACTTTGCAAAGTTAACCAGGAACCCAAGAGACTTACGACTGGATTTTCAAAAGTCTGTGCGTGTAAAATCCAGGAGATACACGCGTGGCCGGGCCATGTGTGCACCAAAAGCATTTTAGAAATGGCCCAGACATGCACATATCTCCTGGTATGCGTAGATGTTATGAATCGGCTCCTGCGGAGGGAGGAGTTAACAATCCGTTAAGGTATAGACTGTGGAGTTGCAATCTGTTATGAATCTGTTGCTGAAGGCTCCTGATGGAGAAGGAGTAGCAATCTGTTACCAGTGGAGTGCTTGGAGAGGGCACCCAGCTGTAGAGGAATGTAGATAGGTGGATCCTTAGGCCGATGGCAGATGACTGCGCCCCCAGGAGGATATCCTGAGAGGGACCACCGGCTAGGCTTGGGTATGGAGACAGACACAGATAATTATTTTATTAGACAGATTAGTAGAACCACCAGAGGTGGCAGTAGTGAGGTGATATGCCCGGCAGGGCTGAAGTCCCTCAGGTACTGGAACAGCGATCCCAGGGTTGCTGAGCTGCAGAGAAACTATAGATAGTGAGTAGACAGGGAATGCTGTGTTCATAGTGAGAACTGGATGACAAAACTCACATAAGGTCTTAAGGAAGCTCAGTAGCTGGAAAGGGTTAGACCCTCGAGGAGTGAGTACCTGGTTCCAGGGAAAGCTCTGAGAGAGTGATGGCAACTCACAAATGTCCGTATCTGCGATAGCTTCCAGGCAGTAGAGAATCTTCAGAGTGTTCAGGAACATGGGCCCTCGAGGAGCGAGTACCGGTTCCTATCTGCAATCTGAAATAAAGAAAAGAGAGTGAGGCCCTGAGTAGCGGGTACCCCTGGTAAGTCCGAGGAGGCAGAGTAGCTTGGGAGAAAAGCCGAAGCAATCCCCTTGCTAACTCGATTCGTTAGCAAATACTGAGACCTTTTATATTGGAAGCGGATGATGTCATCCCAGGGGGATGCTCCCGAGGTTCACGCCCTTGCTGGTACTTCAATTGGAGCGCGTGCGCCCTACATCATCAGGCAAAATGGTGGATACGCAGAGTCGTGCCGGTCCGGGGACACCGGAGGGAGACGGCAAGAAGATGCCGCGGCAGCTAACCGTCCATCAAACTCAGAGGAAGTCGCCACAGAGGTAAAGAGGGCAGAGTGAGGGCATCGAGCAGTGAGGGACGCAACAGTACCCCCCGTCAAAGGGCGATCTCCTCCTCGGGTACCAGGCTTAGGTTTCAAAGGATGAGCGAGGTGAAACTGATGAAGCATCTCTTTGTCCAAGATATTGGTCTGAGGCTCCCAAGTGATCAAATCAGGGCCGAAGCTTTCCCAAATCAGAAGGTATACAACAGTCTTGCCTCTGTAGTGAACATCCAGAATCTCTTTGATCTTGATTTCTAATTCATCTTCTGCAATGGTGACAGATGGATCTTGAGATTTGGAAGAATCTTTCAGAGTGCTATAGATGATATCAGCAGCAATGGGTAGAGTTGCTGTGGACGTCACTGAGGAATTTAGTGGAAGTGGTGATGTGAAGAATGTTCAAAATCCATTTCTAAAGATGACTCTCCAGTAGAAGATGCTGGATGATAGATGGTAGTATTTAGCAGCAATAGCTAACTGCTATAGACGCCACTGAGACGTCAACGGAAGTGGCGATGTTGGGGTACGTCCAACCCCGCTTCTAAAGGTAACTCTTCAGTAAGTAACCGATGAGGTGTTGAATTCAGCAGCAATAGCTCAGCTGCTATGACGTCACTGAACCTTCAGTGGAAGTGGCGATGTTGGGGTACGTCCAACCCCACTTCTAGGGGTACTTCTTCAGTAATGTAACTGGATGAGGTGTTGAATTCAGCAGCAATGGCTCAGCTGCTATGGACATCACAGAACCTTCAACAGAAGTGGCAATGTTGGGGTACGTCCAAAACCCACTTCTGGATAACTCTTCCGTAGATGAAGCTGGAAGAGAGATGGTGGCAGCACCAGCAAATCAAACAGGCTGGTAGCTAGAGATATCTTCTTCGGATCTAATTGTGCTGTAGTGCTTCAGACATGGCTTCCAAGTGAAACAAGCGTAGCAAATATCTCTAAGTTATAGTCCATGAAGACGGTAAAGATGTAGAGCGCCATCTAGCCATGGCGAACATAGCAACCGCTATGAATATCAGCAGCCAGGAGTAGAACTGCTGTGGACGTCATTAAGATCCTCAAGAGAAGTGGCGATGTAAAGGAAATTCCAAAGCCCACTTCAAGTTGTGATGCAATAATGGATCTTCTAATTTGACGAAGGGACTCCTCAGGTCTTCCACAAAATGTCTGAGAATAAGGTTGCCTCCTGCCCCTGAGTCCAACAGGGCAGGGGTCCGAACTGTTGCTGGTCACTGAGACTGAACGAGAGAGCAGAGGAGATAACGCAGTATGGCCCAAGAACGGTCCTCCCGCGGGACTTAGGCCCGTCCATTTCCCAGATGAATGAGGAATGTAGAGACATCATGGCCAGGCAGACCACAGTGCATGCACAGGCCACGTTTCTTCCGAAATCTTCTCTCCTTTGAGGTCAAGTGGCCATGACCAAGTTGCATCGGTTCATCTTTATCAACAGCAGGAATTGCTGGACCCATCCGAGGTGCAGGGGTACTAGCCTGTTTCAACCCAGTTAACACCTTAGGCTGGAGTTCCTTCACCTTGTCTCGGAGCCGACAATCAATCCGAGTTGCTAAGGCTATCAATTCTTCCAGTGAGTCAGGTGTCTGGCGAGCAGCCAGCTTGTCTTTAAAGCGGTTATCCAGGCCTCTGCAGAAGAGAGTCTTGAGAAATCTGGGGTCCTAGTGAAGTTCCGCTGCAAGAGTCTTGAATTCTATGGCAAATTCAGCCAATAATCTGTTGCCTTGCTTCAAGTCCACTAAAGCAAACCCGGCAACAGACATACGAGCAGGATCATCAAAAACGGAGTTAAACAAGTCCATAAATCCTTATATGTCCTGCAAAATAGGGTCCTTGTGTTCCCACAAGTTAGATGCCCACGACAAGGCTCTCTCATCCAAGTAAGACAGGATGTAGGTGGTCTTCGAGAGACCCATGGGAAACAATGAAGGCTGTAAGGTGAAATGCATGCTGCACTGGTTCAAAAAGCCCTGCGTCTTCTGGAGTTCTCCGGAGAAGCGAATAGGAGCAGCCAGTGGAACAGCAGTCTTTAAAGTTACCTCCTGTAACTGACCTTCTTGGGTAGACGCTGTGCCTTGCATCTTCTGTGTGTGAAGCTGATGGAATGCTGCAGTAAGTTTCTCCAAGGTTTCTTGCTGTTCTGAGATGCGTTGAGCCAGGCCCAGTATAGCCTGCAAGACGGAGAGGTGTGCCGGGTCCATGGGTTTACTGACATCCCATACCTTAAGCTGGATTCCCAGGAGTACTGCTTCTCCAAATTAAAGCCGGATCCACTGGAGATAGCAATCTGTTATGGAACTGACTCCTATGGAAGGAGGAGTTAGCAAACTGATATGCTCTACTCAAGAAGGGAGGAGTTAGCAATCTGTTGTGAATCGGCTCCTGAGGAGGGAGGAGTTAACAATCTGTTAAGGTATAGACTGCGGAGTTGCAATCTGTTATGAATCTGTTGCTGAAGGCTCCTGATAGAGAAGGAGTAGCAATCTGTTACCAGCGGAATGCTTGGAGAGGGCACCCAGCTGTAGAGGAATGTAGATAGTTGGATCCTTGGGCCGATGGCAGATGACTGCGCCCCCAGGAGGATATCCTGAGAGGGACCACCAGCTAGGCTTGGGTATGGAGACAGACACAGATAATTCTTTTATTAGACAGGTTAGTAGAACCACCAGAGGTGGCAGTAGTGAGGTGATATGCCCGGCAGGGCTGAAGTCCCTCAGGTACTGGAACAGCGATCCCAGGGTTGCTGAGCTGCAGAGAAACTATAGATAGTGAGTAGACAGGGTATGCTGTGTACATAGCCAGAACTGGATGACAAAACTCACATAAGGATGTACTGAAGCTCAGTAGCTGGAAAGGGTTAGGCCCTCGAGGAGCGAGTACCTGGTTCCAGGGAAAGCTCTGAGAGAGCAATGGTAACTCACAAATGTCTGTATCTGCAATAGCTTCCAGGCAGTAGAGAATCTTCAGAGTGTTCAGGAACATGGGCCCTCGAGGAGCGAGTACCGGTTCCTATCTGCAATCTGAAATAAAGAAAAGAGAGCGAGGCCCCCGAGGAGCGAGTACCCCTGGTAAGTCCAAGGAGGCAGAGTAGCTTGGGAGAAAAGCCAAAGCAATCCCCTTGCTAACTCGGTTCGTTAACGGATACTGAGACCTTTTATATTGGAAGCGGATGACGCCCCTGAGGTTCGTGCCCTTGCTGGTACAGCAAGGCAACATGGCGGATCCGCAGCATCGTGCTGGTCCGGGGACGCCGGAGGGAGACGGAAAGAAGATGCCGCGGCAGCTAACCATCCATCAGACCCGGAGGAAATTGCCACAGAGGTAAAGTCGCCACAGAGGAAGTCGCCACAGAGGTAAAGAGGGCAGAGTGAGGGCATCGAGCAGCTATAGACATAACAGTAGACATGCTGTGCCATCCAAATAGGGCAGGCCGGAGGGGCCGGGACTTGGATGGGAAGAGCGGGGACCTTGGGAAGTGCACACTGGCAGCTGACCGGCACATGGAAGTTACTTCTGCTCAGAAGGAGCAGTAAGTTATAAAACAAAAAAATGAAGTGAAGCAGACTGGAGGAAACTGGGAAAGGCCTACTTGCATCGCTACATGTATTTTTTTTAAAATCCCACCCGTTGCGTGTGTGACATGACACCCACCTGCACATGAGCGCCGATATTAAAATCGGCTGCACATGTGCGTGCGGGAATCGTATTTTATAACATGCGTCTGGTAAAGTGCGCATGTTATAAAATTGGGAAGCATGCGCACATGGACACGCATGCGTGCCTTTTAAAATCTAGCTTTTAAGGAGTCAAAGAGACTCCACTTCCCATCACCAACCAATTGTCTGGGAAGATACAGATTTCCAGCTGACATAGGTATGCTTCTGCCATCACTAAGCACTTGGGGCCACAGATAGGCCAAAGAGAGAGACTTTGTACTGGTAATGCATCTCTTCCACCACGAATCTGAGGTACCTCCGGGGAGATGAATGGGGATATGAGCATAGGCATCTTTCACATCAAGTGTGCTTATCCAATCTCCGGGCTGAATGAGCAGGAGAATCATGTGGAGGCAATTCTTCTTAATTTATTTCAAATCAGAAGTTTGTTCAGTCTTCATAAATCTAGAATGTGTCTTATTCCCATGAAACCATGGGACTAAGGAAGTAAAGGGAATAGAATCCCTGACCTTGCTCCTATGAAGAAACTGGTTCTCTCACTCTGCTGATACAAATCCATCTCCAGTTGAATACGAGCAGACTAAGATAGGTCTGAATTGAAAGCTGAACACCACTGGGTCGATGGTAGGTGAGAGAAACACACATAATAACTCCACAATCCTCAAGAACCTACAATCTTTGGTGATCATTTACCATTTGGATAGAAAGGACTGGATTCTCCCTCCACCAGAAATGATGGGGAGTCAGGCTTGAGACTTACCAAAACTAGGCCCAGTTTCATCTGTGGTTGTTGCGGGGCCTTAGACTAATGTCTTTCTCTTTGGCGCTGTCTGGTAGGAAGCTGCTGCTACTGCATGATAGAGATGATCCGATGATGCTAATAGGAATGAAAATGGCATCTCTGAAAGAATGCTTGCCTATAAGAGAGGTATTGGCACCTAGAGGGCAGAAGTTGGTTGCCACCTCCCTCTGACAGAGGTTGAATGATGGCTTGATATGCCTTAATATGAGTCAAAGTTTCTTTGACTTTGTCCCTTAAAGGTTGTGTCCAGCACAAGAGACATTCGCAAGCCTGTCATAAACATCTTACCGCAGACCGGTGCAGCAAAATGTGGACAATATAATTTTGGGTGAGAACTTTGAAGATATGAATTATTTTCATTTTATATTTTTTGTTAATAGTTCTTTAAATCAATTGCTGTTGTTTTTCTACTGTAGATATACTACCCATCCAGCCATTTTGAAAAGCCATCATGACTAGGGATGAGAATCGTTTATCTGACGATTGAAAATATCGTCCGTTATTGGGGGGGGGGGAACGGGAAGAAAGGACACAACCTAAAAACACAACCTGACCCTTTAAAATGAGTTTGTTAGTATCCCCCCACCCTCCGGACCCCCCCAAACATTTTTTAAATACCTGTTGGTCCAGTGGGGGTTTCAAGAGCATACTCCTGCGCTCGGGCTGTCGGCTGCCACTAATCAAAATGACGCCGATGGCCCTTTGCTCTTACCATGTGACAGGGGCTATCGATGCCATTGGTCGGCCCCTGTCACATGGTAGGTGCACTGGATGGCCCACGCCATTTTTAAAGATGGCGCTGGCCGTCCATTGCTCCTACCATGTGAAAGGGACCGGCCAATGGCACAGATACCCTGTCACATGCTAAGGGCAAAGGGCCATCGGCACCATTTTGTTTACTGGCAGCCGATGGCCCGAGCGCGGGAGAATGCTCCCGGGACCCCCGCTGGACCACCAGGTATTTAAAAATTTGGGGGGGGGGGTCCGGAGGGTGGGGGGATACTAACAAACTCATTTTAAAGAGTCGGCTGTATTTTTTGGTTATCGGCTCGGGCGCAG
Organism: Rhinatrema bivittatum; assembly: GCF_901001135.1. Taxonomy (NCBI): domain Eukaryota; kingdom Metazoa; phylum Chordata; class Amphibia; order Gymnophiona; family Rhinatrematidae; genus Rhinatrema; species Rhinatrema bivittatum. The sequence continues at coordinate 519,481,121 of NC_042616.1, forward strand.
CCGATAAAAAAAAAACCCGATCGGACTGCAAGATAAAAATTTCACGATGTGAATCGGAACCGGAATCCGAACCGATACTGGTTCCGATTCACATCTCTAAGCATGACCATACAAGCATATATATATATTCTGCCTCTAACATCTGTGTGAAAACTGTGATTACAATAACCAAAAAAAACCAGTGACACAAAATATGAAAAGTCTCCCTCAAAAATGTATGGCATCAAAAAAAGACCTGGTATCATAATTGGTGAGCTATGAGCTACAAAATTGTAAATAGCTCAAAAGGGCTTAATACTAGCTCTAATTACACAGTTAGATTGATTTTAAACTGTGGCTCAATCCAATTTTGTTGTAATCCGCACTGAACATCTGTCTGGAGGTTGCAGAATATAAGATTCTAAATAAATAAATAAATGGGGTACCATCCATGCAAGGATGTCTTCTCACTCACATTGTCAGAAATCACGGCATCTTACATTTCAAGATTCTTCCAATGATTCCTCTAGTGAGGAATTATATAGTGACTCACAAAGAGACATAACCGCTGGTCCCCCTCCTCTGCTCCCTGTTCATTCCGCTGATCAGGGAGGAGATTTTGAAGGTCTGCCTTTTTTACTATGGCGGCAACAACCTGTGGGATCTTGGGACTGTGAATTATGCAAACAACAGGGCGGTCCACAGGACAAATATACCCTGTGGACTCGAACACAGCCTTGCAATTATTGCCTGTGTTCTACTAAGATTTTAACAGATGATCAAATGTCTCTTTTGGAAAAATGTTTATCCTTTTCCCCTACAAATACTTTTGACCATTTGCATTTGAGATGGTCCTTCAAAAATGTATATGGACTTTGCGATTAAAATCATTTTTTTAATAAAGCACATTGGGACAGTCATCATGCTTCTATTATGGACAGACCATCTCGTTGGTCCCCTCCTGGTCTGGTGGAACCTCATATAGCTACGTTTATGGATTTGGTCAGAAGAGATTTAACTCGTACACAAACTGAGACATCATCTTTTCATCATCAATGGAATTTGTTCAAAAGGGATCGTTTGGTTTTGTCGCAACTCCAACAAGACTCTAGTATAGTATTAAAACCAGCCGATAAAGGGGTTGTGGTGCTTAATATGACTGATTATAAAAATGAAGAAGAGCGGCAACTTTCTAACAGTAATTTTTATTTACAATTGCAAGAAGATCTGACTCAATGCCTTAAGCAGGAAATAGACATCCTATGCATACAGACTAGGGATTTGAATAGGATTACAGCTAAAGAGGCAGGTTTTTTGAAAGTACCTTTTCCCATTGTCCTTTTTATATTTTACCAAAAGTACACAAAAGCCTCACACACCCCCTGGGGAGACCGATAGTCTCCTCATGGGGATCTTTACTGGAGCCAATATCAATTTTTGCTGATAAATTTTTGAGAGATTTTGTGTTCAACTTGCCATCATATATTTGAGATGCTGGACACATTATTAGAATGTTGGAACAATTTATAGAACCTATCTCTGATTTGATCATGGTGACTATTGACATTGCTGCACTTTATACCAACATTCCCCAGGATAATGCAATTGAAGTTGTGCGAGAATTTCTGCAAACTTTGGAAGAACCTATTCATGTTCCTACTGATCTTTTGATGTGTCTTATTATAGCGATGAAGAATAATTTCTTTTGTTTTGGCGATTGTCTTTTTCATCAGTCAAAAGGTGTTGCTGTGGTGGCCTCGATGGCCCCCAATGTCACAAATTTATATGTAGGTGCTTTTGAGGCCCAATGGCTTTCCAAATGTTCTTTTCAGAATTACATCATACTTTGGAAATGTTACATAGATGACTTTATTATATTATGGACAGGGGGCCTTGATGCTTTGATTTTGTTCTATAACTGGCTGGAAACTAGAGATGTCAATTTAAAATGTACTTATACTGCTGATTCACAACAAGTTATTTAGACATTCTTATTAAATATGATGGTGTGAAGTTTTGTTTTCTATCTATCATAAACAAACCGACAGAAATACTCTGTTGCATTACAGGAGCTCTCATTCATAGCTTGAAATGCATCCTACCAGTCAGTCAGTTTTTACGCTTACAGAAATTATGATCTACCTCTGAGGAATATACATTTAGAGCTAAAGAAATGGAAGAACATTTTCTTGAGAGAGGTTATGCATGGCAGATTGTGCATACAGCATGTAAATAGGGGAGGTGGGCAAATAGGGAGCTATTGTTACAACCATCTAACAAGTGTATGCATGCTACCTTTTAGTCCTATTACATGGAAAATTCAACATAGCATTCATCATCATTGGAACATCTTGAGTTTTCAGCCAGTGTTTAATGAATAGCCAGTTTTTGCATTAACAAGATCTGTTCTTACTATGTACGTAAGTTTGTAAATCGCCTAGATGGACATGTAAGTGCCCAAGTGCGCGATATATTAAAAACTTTTAAATAAATAAATAAATCTAAAATTTGCGTGACAAATTAGTGAAATCAGACTTTGGTGAAGAATTAATGGTTGCCACAGCACTGCCCTGCAAAGGACATTTTCCTTGCGGGAAACGTTTAGTCTGCCCCTGTTATTTTAATGGGGATACTTTAATTTTTCCAGGTCGTTTGATCTTTTTCTTTAAAAAGGACTATTACGTATGATTCAACAAGATTGATTTACATTATTTGGTGTTCTTATTTCAAAGTGTATATTGGGAAGACAAGTAATGCAGTCAAAATACATATTCAGGAACATTTAAGCTGTTTTAAATGGCAACGAACAGAAGCTCCACTGGTTAATGACTGGGTGGCTAGCAAGCATTCTGTTAATAATTTTTCATTTGCAATTTTGGAGCAATGGTCCCCAAGAAAATGAGGAGATTTTTCAAAATTTTTAATTCAAAGAGAACATTACATATATACTTGGGAGACATGTGAACCAAATGGACTTAACAAGGAAGTTGACTGGGAGGTGTTTTAATGATTGTGTCAAACATTCAATACAGGCTGCCGATTGGTTCATTTAAGAATAAAAGGGAGGGGATCTAATGACGTATGTGTGCCACCATTTTTTACAAGCAATGAGTGAGACTGATGTCCGATATGAAACAGGTATAAATGTGTTGTCCCTCAACAAGTTTGTGGATAGGACTGATATGTGATATGATACATTATTTTTATTTCTTCTAGAAGTTTGCTCTAATCAGCTCTCCAGAAGCAGGCACTCATTCGCCAAACCGCTGCAGCATCAGGGTTTTCTGTGCTATGTGGACTTATAGCATCACGGTGATTATGAAGAAGATACACTTGTAAAGGGTTCAGCTATGGGAAATATCACACTAGTTGAGAAGCACCTTTAAAATATACACTAAAGGCCTTTTGACAAGATAAGTGACTGTGTAGATTTTTAATTACAAAAAAAATGTTTTTTAATTACATTTTTCTGGTATGTGATTAAAATAGGAGTGAGCCACAATTTAAAATCGATCTAATTGTGTAGTTAGAGCTAAGTATTAATCCCTTTCAAGGTTTTTACAATTTGTAGCTCGTTGCTCACCAATTATGATACCACCTGATACCAGGTTGTTGTTTTTTTTTACTCCATTAGAAGACATGATATTTTGTTTCACTGGTTTTTTTTGGTTATTATTTTAAGTAACAGAAACGGGCTTGGTCTGTTGTTTGTTTGGGTCCTTGAAAACTGTGATTTACAGGTTTTTTGGCTGATTTGTCCTTCGTGTTATTTAGCAACCTTTGAATATTATGATTATATAAGCAGTTATAGCTCTAAATTTATTTGAATACTTTGTGAATTATATATATTCCCCTACTGTTTTCAAACTGGTCTGTATCACTGTGACCCCTGAAGCCAGCTGTGAGGTGAAATTAGGGCCTGTAGTTGGGAATGTATGAATTTTTATATTGTATGTGCACATATGATTTGTGTGTAATTTATATGTTGAAATATTTTTTAATAAAATACTTTGTGAAATTTAGTCAAGCACCTAATATGTATTTCCTGTTAATATATTTTGATGGTGCCTTGTTAATATAACCTTCCTATTTGCTATACCTTGTAACCAAGCCATCATGTAGGCCCCAATGGCCAGCACTAAAGTTCCATTCACAATGTCTTTCGCATTCCTCTGCATCTCTACCACTTTCTGAACCAAAGCTTGATCCAAGGCTAGCAATTATGTTAGAGACTTTAGCTTCATAACATATTTGTGCATGTACTACACCATGTATAGCTGATGTGCCAATTTATGAGTGATCAGCATGGAACTCTGGAGCACTTTCTTCTCAAAGATGTCCATGAGTCTTGGGTCTTTTCCCTACAGGGTCATCTTAGCCCACTTGAGTGTTGACTCAGACACAACAGAATAGTGAGGAAGCTGGACCACACCATATCCTGGTGTTGATTGCACCCTATACGATAAGTTGTTTCCTGGCAATTGGCAGGCAAATGTGAGATTATGCCACATCCTGGACCAGATATCCAGGAGCAACTTGAACATAGGATTCACTGCCAAGACCGTTGGAGGTTGTAGTACCTGTAGCAAATAGAAAACCACTATTCTTGGATCAGCCTCTTTTCACACATTGATGCCCAGCATGTTCACTAGTTTATTCAGGAACTTGGAATAGCAGATGTCCTCAGGAGGAAAGGAGTTATTGTGGCAGATCAGATAAGGGGTTCTGATAGAATTCCCATGGATCTTTCTGATGCTGACAATAGGGTAATGCTAAACTATGACCCACATAATGAAGAGGGAGATCAAGGCAGATATGTCTGTTGCCTCAGAGGGTTTATAGCCAAGTGGAAGCTGACCTAGTTGGCACTCTCTCCCCATTCTCTGTCTCTGAGAAGGAATTTCCAACCACAAGCAAAGATCTGCCCAATTGTACAGGGCTAATAATTATGCCCATGAACTCTTGCAGTGGGCTTTACCTTGTTGTGGAACTGGGTGGAGCTTCAGTTTTCAGGAATATCTCTCCCATTTTAGATAGCAGAGGCTCCAGGGCACCTCTCCTGCCTGTAGGGCAAGATGTCAAAGAAATTATTCACCACTGGCTGCTTGGCTCTTTAGGACAAAGTTAGAGAAGAGACATCCTCTTTACAGAACCATAGAGGCGTATCCTCACTTTCTTGGAATAAGGTTAAAGTATTTGGTTCCAACAAAAGATTCAGTTCTGAAGAATACAGAGCTAATCTGATGGGGCTGCATGCCAAGACCTCTAATGTCTGCACCAGAGTGCACCTACTTGGCACATTTTCATTGACACCATAAGCATTGTGTCTCAAGCCTTTGCACTGACAGGGCTATAGAGTGTCTCAAGCCTTTGCACTGAGAGGGCTATAGAGTGTGCACGCTGCATCAATACCCTGACAGAGCCCTGGAGGTGTCGGGTTATGGGAAGAAGAAGTGGTCCAACACCATGGGGACTTTCTGTGCCATGAAGAATGAAGCTGCCTATGCTGACATGGCCCTGGTCATCTTAGGAACCAACAATGTTGCTGCAGATGCAGGGCCATATGACTTCTTCTTCTTTTCATTGGTTCCAACAGGTTCCACCTCGGGGATGGGCCCCACTTAGGTGCTGACTCCCATGCCGCTTCTGGTGCCAACCACTTCTGTACTCCGCTCAAGACTAAGTCTGAGGGAGATCTGGGACCCAGCACCACAGAGGGGGAACCTTAGCTGTAGAACATTGGTGTAAGGAGCCCTTGCTCAACTCGGCGTGGTATGAGCTAAAGGACATCCTACTCTGGGATGAAGAACAGCTCCAATATCCAGACTTGTGTGAGCGTTTCTCCTTATGCACACTGCGTAGGTCCTGCATCACCCAGATTCAAGACTGCTGAACTCTGTGGTACATATGACCACAGTTATAGCAGTTAGTCATATCATGGTTGAGGCCCAAGCACTTGCAGTAAACCTCATGGGCATATGTAATAGACATATGATGCCCGCAGACACAAATCTTGAAGCCACTAACAGGCCTATTTATTTATTTATTAAGTTTTATATACCGGTGTTCAATTTGGAATATTACATTGGTTTACATTGTAACTGTGTTCAAGAAGTAGGGACTTCCTGTTTTACATTATAACATCAATATAGTCTTATTTAACATTGTAAATAATTCTTATTTAACATTGTAATTAACTTTTATTTAACATTGTAACTTTACACTTTATTAAATTCTTACTAGGAGATTAAACCTGAAACAGTGATGGCAGTACATCCTACGTAGAGTCTTGTTATTATGACTTTAACATTAATTCTTGGAAAGGATGTTGTATGGATCATTTACGACAGTATGTCTTGTTGAGTGTCTTGTCGTATAATAACGTGAATATTCAGATGTAACTTATATGTCCTTACCTAGTGTCTTTTTGTATGGTAGAATCAGAAGTGGATATTAGGTGGTTGTTGTAAAAGCTTTTTGGAAAAGCCATGTTTTAAGTTTTGTTTTGAAGGTTTGCGTTGTTGATTCTAGCCTTAGATGTAATGATAAATTATTCCAGAGTGAGGGTCCGGCCATAGACAGAGCTCATTATCTTATTGTGGTCAGGTGGATTATTTCTGGAGAGGGGATTGGGATGAGATCAGTGTTGTTGGAGCGGAGGTTCCTTTTTGGGTTGCAGAAGTAGAAGGATGTGTTCATCCAGTTAAACGTCAGTGTAGAGAGCTTTGTGGATGAGGGTGAGGACTTTATAATGAATTTTGAATTGAATGGGTAACCAGTGTAGGTTTTTGAGGATAGGTGAGATGTGGTCCGATCTTCTGCTATTTGTGAGTAGTCTTGCTGCTGCATTTTGGAGTAGCTGCAGCGGTCTGAGAGTAGTTGTTGGGAGGCCAAGTAGGAGGGCATTACAATAGTCTAATTTGGAGAATAACAGTGCTTGGAGGACCATTCAGAAGTCATGGGTGTATAGGAGAGGTTTGATTCTCTTTAGGATTTGTAGTTTGAAGAATCCGTCTCATAATATTGTGTTAATATGCTTTTTGTAGTTTAGGTCTTCATCGAGGATAATGCCAAGGTCTTTCACTGAGGAAACTATTAGCTTCTTTGTTTCAGATGTTGTGCAGTTTTGCGTGCTCATTGTGGTTAGATTGTTTTTTTCTATGTGTATAATCTCGTTTTTTTTATGGTTGAGAGAGAGTGACATTTGCGAGAGTAGTTGGGTTATCTTTTGCAGGTGTGTGTGCCAGAGTTTTACGGTGGTTTCCAGAGTATCATTCAGTGGGAGCAGGATTTGAACATCATCTGCGTATATGTAATATGATAGTCCTAGTTTGGATAGGAGGGTGCAGAGGGGGAGGATGTAAATATTGAAGAGGGTGGATGAGAGGGAGGAGCCTCGAGGGACGCCGTATGAAAGGGGGATTGGTTTGGATTCTGATGAGTTCATTTTGATTTTATAGGATCTGCCTGAGAGGTTTGATTTGAACCAATTAAGTGTGGAGTTGCATAGGCTGATATCCTTCAGTCTGGTTAAGAGGATTTCATGGTCGACGGTGTTGAATGCTACCGAGATGTCTAGTAGGATCAGTAGGTAGGAGTGACCACTATCAAGACCTTTGAGGACGGTGTCAGTGAGGGTAAGGAGTAGAGTTTCCGTGTTATAAACTCTTGATCTTTTCTTTTTTCTTTTAGTAGCACTTAAAATGCTGTTGAGGGGCTGCCGAAGCATTGGAGAAAAATTCAGAACTGCAACGAAGCAGAGAAAAAAATCTAATGCAAAACTCTAGACAGAGAGAGTTACAGGTCCCTGCAGAAGCTTGGACAAATTCAGATTGAGGAACTCACAAGACAGCATGTACATGGGAACTACTGCACATGATCAGTAAGACTTTTATCCAAGCTTTGAGAGATACGTCCGTTCGGTGCAGTCAGTTGACATCACTTACACATCATGGCTAATTCAGCCCTGCTTGTCAATGGAGAATTTATGCAACATTATTATAGTTTATTTCTTTATTTTCTTTTAATGAATCTTCAGTTGTATTAATTTGAAGTATACTTCCATTTTAATTTATTTTCATGTAGGCCTGAATTTTCAAAACCAGGTTTAATGCAAGTATTTTGATGGTATTTGCATGCAAGAAGTATGCACATAACTTAATTTTGCATGTACTTTTATACAGACAAAAGATGCATGCTGAGGGGCAGAGTTGGGGTTGGAGTAAAAATGTAATGCATACTTTTGATTTTAAAATGTGTGTGCATAAATGCAAGAGCAGATGTAACTTTGTGCGGGGGGAGTTTGTGCGCATACTTTCTGAAAATTTTCAGATTATGCATGTGAAAATTTATGGAAAGTCTGAGTGTAAAGAGAACCCACAGACTTCCATCTTTGAAAATTACCCTTATGAACCACATTTCCCATGTTCAATGCAGTAGTATAATAATATATATTATAATAACATACTGGAATCTAGAAATCTGGAAATATCCATGCCTTAGACCCTAGAAATTTGAAATTTTTTAAATTTGAAAAATAGGCACAAAAGCAAATGTAACTAACAGTATTCCTCTCTTGATTTCAGTATATCTAGTTCTTTCCAAGAGCACTGTCAGGTCAAAATGTCCATAGTGGTCCATTCTTCTCCATAGTCTCTTTCCCATGGATAGATAATAGCTCTTGGCAATAAGTAGAATACATTTAGCTGTAATTTAATTTGAGAAAATCAGTTAATTTGCAGGAGAGAGATTTAGGGAAATTGAGTACACAATGAATAAAGGTATGAGGAGAGATGCATTTATATGCGGTCAAGGAGCTATTGGTATTAGGAGGTCCTTATGATATGTTTGGAAGCCAGAGGGGAGAATGTAGGAAACCCTGGGGTCTGTTATGTGACCAGGATGACCGAGGTAGGGGCTCTAGTTAGGAAAGTTAGTTGATTATGGGGCTTTGTGTTGCCTTAAGGTTCACTGGATATCTTTGTGACTCAGAGGAAAGAAGGTAGGAAACTCTGAACTTTATTAGGCAGCCGGGATGATGGGGATGGGGCTTTAGTTAGGAAAATTAATTGGTGGTTGGGCTAAGGGTTATTAAGGGGGTAAGAAATGGATAAGGATGGGTAGGTAGGTGTATTTTAGAGGAGACCTAAGATAGGAGCAGGGGGCTGATAGAGTAGATGTGATGAGCTGAGGGGGTTGGGTTGGAATGATGTTGACAAATAGGATTATATTTGATTTTGTGGGTAAACTGTGAGATGATCTTGATTTGAGGAACCTTCTCAGTCTTATATGGAGGCTGAAAGTATTATTCCTTTTATTCAAGATCTGGCTATTCTCATGGATAGAGAATAACTTTTTAGGACATTGTATTTGAACAAGGTCTAATGGAATGTTTCTGCATGTTTGTGTGTTTAGTCTAGACAGTATAACTATGATGTTTTCTGTTTGTTTATATTTAAATATTTGTTATGGAATGTCAGTTTAGTGGACCCTTGGGCCAACCTGCAGGAGACTGGGAAAGGTATTCAAAAGTCTCTAGTATACTACAGGCCGGGAGGCAGATGTTCAGGCTGGACATAGAGGTGCTCTTCACCCTGGAAGCTGGTATTCCCCCGGGAGGAACCCGTAGGAGCCCAACCGCTGGGACTTAGGTGGCTTCAACCTTGGAAGCCGAAGCCCCCCCGGGAGGAGCCCATAGGGGCCCGGCCGCTGGGACTTAGGCGGTGGTGGATCAGGACTGGAAACTGGAACCAGACTAGGACAGTAGGTCAGTACTGTAACAGGGCTCGGGTTCTGGAACCAGGCAGGAACTGTAGCAAGACTCGGGTACTGGAACCAGGCAGGAACTGTAGCAAGACTCAGATACTGGAACCAGGCAGGAACTGTAGCAAGACTCAGATACTGGAACCAGGCAGGAACTATAGCAGGTAAACAGGAACCAAGCAGGTACTGTAGCAGGCAAGCAGGAATGGAGCGATTAGCAAGGCAGGACGCTCCGGGCACAGCACAACAGGGATCTGGTAAGTAAGCCCGTTGCAAGGCAAAGACTGGGTGGCCAAGGCTGGCTTATCAAGGCCGCAGCGTCTGACGTCAGGATTTTGGCGGAGTCACCACTGGCGGGAAACGGCCTAGAAAAGCGCCCAAGTGGCGCGCGCACCTAGAGACAGGGTGTCCATGGAAGTCTTCCCGGCGGCGCAGCCCTTGCTGGGACGCCGCCGAAGAAGACAGAAACTAGGCCGGTGAAAGCGGGAACAGGTCCAGAAACATGGAGGTAAGGGTCTGGTCACGGCGCTCACGGCCAGAACCGCAACAGTACCTCCTCTCTTACGCCCCCTCTTAGCCGGTCCGGGTTTACTCGGGTGGTCCAGATGGAACTGCCGTAATAAATCCTTGTCAAGGATGTTATGGGCCGGTTCCCAAGAATTATCCTCGTGTCCGCAACCCTCCCAGGCAAGCAGGTACTCCCATCGGCATTGGTGAAACCAGACATCCAAGACCTCACGTACTTGATACGTAACCTCATCCGGTACTGAAGGGTCCGAAGGTTCAGGAGCCCGGGAGTGGTACCTGGATAAAAAAAGAGGCTTCAGAAATGACACATGGAACACATTGTGCATGCACATGGAGGAGGGTAGGCATAGTCTGTACGAGACTGCTCCCACTCGTTCAGCAACTCGAAAAGGCCCACAGAATCTTGGAGCTAGTCTTCGAGACAGAATACGTAGCTGAAGATTTTTGGTACTTAGCCAGACACAATCTCCTGGGAGGAAGATAGGTGCTGGCTGACGATGTCTATCCGCCTATTTCTTGGCGGACTGGACGGCTTTACGGATCTTTCCCTGGATAGACGTCCACAAGGAAAGAAGCTAGCAGGCTGAAAGTTGCACTGCTGGGAGTGCACTAGGTTCAGGTGAAGGTAAGGGCGGTCGAAGTTGCTTCCCATAGACGACCAAGAAAGGTGAACTTCCAGTAGCAGCATGCGTGTGATTATTGTATGAGAACTCCGCCCATGGGAGTAGCTTGGCCCAATTATCTTGTCGTTCGTTCATGAACGAACGGAGAAAAGTCTTCAAGGTTCGGTTAGTACGTTTTGTTTGCCTATTACTTTGAGGATGGAATGCAGACGAAAGACTAAGTTGCACTCTAAAGCGTTTGCAAAGTGCCTTCCAATAATGATCAGTAAACTGTGGTCCTCGGTCGGAGACTATATCCTGTGGGAGACCGTGAAGTCTGAAGATATGCTGGGCAAAAAGGTTAGCTAGTTCAGGTGCAGAAGGCAACTTTGGCAGGGGGACAAAATGCGCCATCTTGGAGAATCGGTCTACGGTTACCCAAATGCGTAACTCCTCGACCCGCCCCGAACCATCGCCCACACCCCCGGACCCGCCCCGGACTGCCCCCTGACCCCGGACACAGCCCCGGACATGCCCCCTCCTGCCCCTTTTATGAAGCCCCGGGACTTACGTGCATCCCGGGGCTTTGTGCGCGCCGGCGGCCTATGCAAAATAGGTGCACCGGTGCACGAGTGCCCTGTGCGCGTAAATCCTCCCGGATTTACGCGCGCAGGACTTTTAAAATCTAGCCCATTGTGCAATGCCGGCCCCCCAACACATGGCACTGTCATCACCTTAAAGGTCCATGTCGCCCAAAAATTGGCCCCCAAAAAGACAAAAAAGTGGTCATTGTCTGGTGTCTGGACCTTGCCCCAGTCATGTGACGGGGAAAGGCCTGGTCAGCACCATTTTGGAAAATGGTGCTGCCCTGGGCTAGGGGGTACCTCAGGCCCTTCCAGACAACTGATAGCCTTTATTTGAGATCACGGGGTGTGGGAAGGGGATCTAGGGGGCTCCACTAATACAACCAATAACATTATTTTGACTTGGGGGTCTGGGGGGCGAGAGTAGGGGGGAGGGTACAATAGTTACAATGGTTTTATGGAAAAGGGGTTGGAGGGCTACCCTTTGGATATGCTTCATTCTATGTGGACGGGGCTGGAACAGGAAGAAAGAGCGAGTTGTTGCACAAAACCTTTTAAACTATTTTTAAACTGGTTTTGATGGGACCACCCTGACTGTACTCAAATTTCTACTATCTTCACCTTACTGAGAGAAGTCTCTGATGGCTTGGTTATGTCCATAGTCCAGACAATAGCAGAATTTTCAAATACATCCTATAATGAGAGCTAGCCTCTAGCAATGTAATCTGCTTTGAAGTGCCTGAAAAGCAAAATTTAAATTAAAAAAACAAAACAATTGTTTGCCTATACCTGCAATTCAAAGGTGTCTGCAAGCATGATCTCAAGGCTCTTGACTGTGACATTAACACTAGGAATCATCTGCTCAAGATTGCAGTCACTAGAAACACGAATTCCACAAGGACCATCAAAAATGTAATATAAGAGAGCTGAAAGGAAGAAATAACAAAACGCAGCCATAGCTGAGTCAATTTTCTGCTGCTGTCATTGCAATACAAATTGTCATTCACATATGAGTCTTTATAGTCAGAGAAGGCACTGTCCACTTAAAAATAGATGAACAGAAAGCAGGACCTCTGAAAAAAGGAACCCAATAAAACAATGCAAAAAATAAAATTGTGTTACCTAATATTCATTGGAAAAAAAATTGAATAAAAAAGAACTTCAAATATTACAATAAAGATCTGAACTAACAAATTAAAGTGAAAATAAAGGTGAAAAACAGCTAGTTCAAACAAGCACTCCTCCTCTAAGCTACTCCTAAGGAATAATGGTTCAAAAAGTAATCTTGACTGGACCATTAAAAAACACACCAAAAATCATTACAAAAACTTTAATTAAATCTAATTAACTCTTAAAAATTCAGCTAGCATTCTTCCAGGCACAATGAGTAGTCAGCAAACTTTCACTAAATGTCACATATCCAAGATCTCTCAACACCAAAGGAGCCTAAAAAGCAGATTTAAGAAAATGCTTATAAATAAGAAGAATAATCTATATTTGAAAGATTTAACTTTGGTTTAAAGATTCAGAATCACAAATCGTATCTTTCATAGGAAACAGCTAAATTACGCAAACCAAATTGTTCCCACTTTTGTAAGACTATGGATGTGCAAGCAGGCAAAAACAAATTATTCTGTCTAAGCATTAATGATGAGAATTAATTGGCAAATTATATCTTACAGAGTCCCAGACCTTCAACACCAAATCTATATTAAGATGGCAGGAGGATTTATACAATTGAAAAGGTTTGGGGATCCATGGATGCGCTCTCAATGCCATTCCACAACCAGTTTTCATTGATGGGCCCTGTAATAGCATTGAATATTAGGGATACCCATGCCCCCTCTCCCCTCATTTTTATGTCTATAAAAGTTAGCTTTATATAGTCTTGGAGATTTGTTCTTCCAACTGCCTAATCTTGAAAGTTTGAGATATCTGCAAACTGTTTTCTTAGAAGTGGGGTCTTATCAGCATTCCGGGAATTTCTGCTTCCATCATGTTACAGAATGTGAAGTGGGGTATGGGAGTACCTCTTAAGAACATAAGACTTGCCATTCTGGGTCAGACCAAAGCTCCATTAACAAGCCCAGTATTCTGTCTCCAACAGTGGCCAAGCCAGTCTTCATCCTGTCATGTGCTGAAAGGTATTACAGTACTTCTTTCATGAGATACAAGTGATGTAGTCATGACCTGTCTTTTGCATCTCAGAGCTTCATCACAGGATAAATATTAGTTCTTCTGCTTTCCCAGGAACTTTTATAGGCTTGGGTATTAATTAATTTTGTTCTGTGAGGTAGTAATTTGCACAATATTTCTACATATTTCTGTGTAGACTGTTCCTTTTCCTTATGTTTCAGAGATTTATGCAGCTGACTTTGGGAGTTAGCTGGACAAATTGCGGTTTAAATTACAACCCCCGCCCCCCCCTCACACACACACACACACACACACCTGCCCCTGTTCCACTGAGGGGTACATTTCCTTTGGGCAAATCATTGTTTGCACAAAATTTGCCTGCATAAAAAAAGAGGGGGAACTGAAAGCCTTTTTAGCCAGTCAGCACTGCTATACAGCACTTTCTGGCTGAAGTAATGGGAGTAAGTCTAATCTAGGAGAAAGGCTGTTCTAAAGTTATCAGACTTATCCAGATAAGTTCCGCTGAATTTCTGGATACATTTATCTGGATAACTTACCCACTTGCCAGTTCTTTGAATATGGACCTCTCCGATGATAAATAAGATGTGTGGTATGATTCCTGGTTACATAGTTACATAATCATTCTTCAAGTTGTGCCTTCTAAAGCAGGGTCAAAGCACATTGGCAGGGCAGAGTGGGGATCACTACTATTTATGCTGTGCCAGTGCTGTGAATACAATAAGGGCTTTAAGTTTTTGTGCATCAATCCAGTACCTTTTGGGAGAACTATATTCACAAGCAAAGGGCATTTGTTCTAATTGGACTGAAAAGAGATTGTGTATGCATCTAAGAAGGGGACTGGACTAACCACATTCAAAATCGTAGATGGCAACTTTCAAACCGGCGCACGGACACACTTTGGCGCGTGCCGAGATATGTGGCCATTTTATAACTTGCGTGCACATATGCCTTTGCATACATGTTATAAGATAGACTGGCCATGCACACGTGTGCACACAATTTTAAGTGTGCGCGTGCTCAGGGGCGAAAATCTGGTTTCTACCGCGTAAGTCAGGGTATTTTAAACCAGTGCAGGTCCAGGCCATGACCAGTTTCATCAGTTCATCCAGTATTGAGCTACGACCTCCAAACCCTCCATGGGTAATAGCCTGCATTCTCCCCAGTTACCCCAGAACCTTTAAACCCTTCTGAAATGGCTGGATTTAGTTTTGTTTTGTTTTTTATAGTTACACCTCCTCCATAGTGGAAGTAAAGTTAAATGGCAGAGGACCATTGTGTTTGTCAGGGTGTGTAGGTATTTAAGTGCATATCTCTTGGCTACACTCTGAAATGCCCACACTCCAACCAGGCCATGCCCAGACTTCACCCCTTTTTTAATCGAGTGAGATGTGGGGTCAGCAGGAGATACACGTGCATTTGGGCAGCTTTTAAAATTCAGTCGGTGTACGCAAGCCTGATTTGTGTGCACATTCCCCAATTGATGCGCAAGCTGGGCTTTTAAAATCTACCTCTAAGGTAGACCTAAGGAGGTATAGCTACAAGTAAAGAACTGCATAGTTTAATTTTTACTGTTTAAGGAAGAGTGCAATAAATTGATATTCTTCACCTGCCAAATAATTGTGACCCAGGCTCTAAATTTTGTCCCTATACCACTAGTTTATTTATTTAAAAATCATTTATTTATGTGTCTAGTAATCTAGTACTAGTAGTAGCTAGTAATGTGTCCTTCACTTTTCCCTCACCTTCTCACTTATCCCCTTCTTCTGGTTGTGTTGGCATTATGGTGATACAGAAGAGGAGTGTGCCCTGTGTAAATATAAGCCTGAGCGCAGAGTGGGTGTGTGTGCGATTTTCCATAAAGTGATTTAGAGGAATCTCTTGAAATGACTCTGGGAATCCCTGTGGACCTGCTGTTTCTTCCAGTGTGGCAGGTCATATGTTACGATAAAGCCTGGTGCTCCTAGGCATTTCCAAGAGGAATCTGGGAGGAGCTATGGATACTAACTACTGCAAACTATGGGAGATCTTGTGACTTTCTTTGGGATATTTCCTTCTGTGAAAAATTCATTGATTTGATGTGAATACCATTGACTAATTCTCTAGGGTGTTAGCAGAAGAGAAACGGATTTTAAGATGATACTAAAGGAAGAGGAAGAGTAAAATTGGGTTTATTTTGTTGCTGCTGTTGTCTTTGCTCTGGAATCCTGTGACTCATCACAATATGTGCAGGTGCAAGCTTCCTTCCTCCCAAACGCGTATAATTATGTCTTGCTAACTTCTTTGTAATGAAAGACACCAAACTCATTTGTTCACAAAAAATTCTTTATGTGGGTAATTATGGCCACAGTACAAGCTTTCATTAACAATTCCATTGACATAGAACATTGCATCAGTATTAAACTTATGGATTCTACTACTACTCAAACCTTATAAACTCGTAACTGTGTCTGACTATCAAACCTTGCAGGGTGACCAGGCTCACGTTAGTCCATCAGCTACTTCTTTTGGTTCTGAATCTTTGGACAATCCCAGTCTTTGAAGCCCCAAACCGCTGGTGCTAGTTAGCATGTGACGTGGCTGGGGCCGCTTTCCGTAAAAGTCTGGTGCCCCGACTTGTTACTTGCTGTTTTCCAGTTTCCCTCCGCCGTTGAAGCGTGGGAGTTTCCGTTACACATAACTAGTGTTGCCCTCTCACCGTAGGAGCTAGCTTCCGTTGTGGGCGCCTTATCCTTCGCCCATTCTCATCATTTGGTCATCCCGCTTGTGCTGCGATTATATAAAATTGTTTTCCTAAACCTCTTGCAGATGGGAAGGGTGAGTGGGAACTGCCATGAGGATGCCAGTTGCCACAAAGAGGGGGTTTTCTTGTGCTCATGTGCTTTTAAACTTTTAGGGCTGTCCTACAGCAGCTCCCCTTCGCCCCTCCCCAAGTTCCCTATATCAGCCCACCCCCTACCTTACCCCTCCCCTTCCTCACCTAATTCTCCCTTCTCCTGCCTGCCTCATCCCTACTGAATGGCTCCCTTCCCGTCGTCAGCTACACGCACACATATTGTGCCTGCTCCGGACATTTGATTTTGAATGTGATTCTGGTAGCCCAGAAGAATAAACGTTTTTATAATTTTGAAATATAATCCATTGTGTGAGACTGATTTAGACTTCCTAGGGTTGTTGATTTGGGCTTTTGGGTCTGCTAATAAGTGGTATAAAAGATAAGATAGAAGATTTTGTATAGGGATGCAGTCTGAAAGTCACAAAGGGGAAAAGGCCGAGTTTGGTAATTTACCCTGTCCTGCAGTAGAAAAAAGTATTTATTTATTTGCCTATTTATTTATTTATTTCATATACCATCATTTTATATAAAAAATACAATAACGACGGTTCACGAGAATCAAAAACATTCACAAAAATTAAAATGACATGTACATAAACTTCAAAGCAGATTCTGCTTTTAAGCCTCTCAGCCAGATCCAATCCAACATCTACCTGACCACAGAAACCCAGCATCAGACCTCTTCTATTTTTGTACCCCACATTGGGGTAACATAAAGAAATCACATAAACCTTACTCTAAGATGTTTATGGATGGCCAGGTGCATTGGATATATCTAATCTTATCTTTTTTTTGTGGCATGGCAGCTGCTAGATTTGGTTTCTGTTAATAAGTTGCTACATATCTGGCATATTTCTTTGCCATCAGTATTTTGTGTGACATTTTATTCTATCTGACATAGATGCAAATGATTTTTAAACTAACATCATTTAAATATGCAAACTATAGATATGCATTTAATTAATTACATGATTCAGCCTTTTCACTACATTAAAATGCATCATTAATGACTTTTTGTTGCAGATCATATTTGTTAAAAGGTGAATTTTAAAAGCCCAGTGCACTCCAAAACTGGGAGATATGCATACAAGTTGGACCAGTGCGCACCAAGAAGATTTTAAAAGCCGCCCGCATACACACATACTTGCTGTTATGCATGCAAATGAGAAGTTCCCAAAAAGGATGGGGTGTGGGTGTGGTCTAGGCATTCCTGGATTTCACATTGAAATCTGCGCATACATACTTAACGCACAGGTTTGTGCCTGGCTCCCCGCCACACAACTTTACTTCCGCTGCAGATGGTGTGCAATTAATAAAATAAAGACAAAGAGACAGATCAGCAGGGTTTTAAGGGTTGAGGCTCACATGGGAAACGGGAGGCAATTAAACTAGGGGGATTTGGAAGTCCTATCCCTTGGGTGAACTGGGTACAAACTGGTAACACTGGTAATGCCATCAGTGCATATGTCTTTTAAAATTTCCCCACTTATGCAGTAGAAGTGGCATTTTCGCGCATTGGCGCAAGTCCATTTAAAATTTCATGCACATGTGCACGCAGTGAGGCTATTTTATAACATGTATGGATATATGCGTGTATGTCAAAAAATTGGCCGTATCCCTGGGCACGAGTTGATGAACACGTGCAGATGTGCACCGGAGCACCTGCCTAAATTAATGTCCCTGCCTGTGTTAACAAACCATTAATATTTAATAATTAATTTACTAAGAAAATAATACAAATAATTAAATATTTTAATTGAGTATTACTCCCAGTTTCATGTAAGTTAAATATATTTAGTTTTATTTTATAGGATTTAATTTGAGATACACAAATATTGGGTTTGCTGCATTCTGTAAGCAAACTTCTAAGTTCTGATTTTGGCTTTAAAAATGTATCTATCTGGATTTTAAAGCTGGGATTTTTTGAGTGTGTTGTTTACTAGTTCAGTATGGCTGACTTAAACAAGG
Source organism: Rhinatrema bivittatum (assembly GCF_901001135.1). NCBI lineage: Eukaryota > Metazoa > Chordata > Amphibia > Gymnophiona > Rhinatrematidae > Rhinatrema > Rhinatrema bivittatum. The sequence goes on from NC_042616.1 coordinate 519,499,534, forward strand.
CAGATTGGCTGATTGTCTGTGGTAGAATTTATCTTCCTTCTATCTCATCATCCCTCACCCTACTTGCTTTTCTTACATGGGAAAAAAGATCTTCCTGAAGAGAAAATAGTCTCTGTTCAGAGATCTGGTGCTTGAAAAAAATACTACTTCATAGCATTTACAAATGGCTGTTAGAAAGAGAAGCTGAAAAGGAATTAAACTATTTTTAATAAAAGCAAAAAAGTAATAGAAATCTTGGGAGCACAATGCCAATGCAATGTCCATTGGTCAGCAATCTTTATTTATTTATTTATTTATTTATTTATTTATTTATTTGTTGAGTTTTATATACCGTTATTCGGTAGAGCCATCACAACGGTTTACAAAAGTGTACATTTTTCTTAGCAGTTGTGTAACAGAAAAGCAATGTGAACGTTATACATTTTCTTAGCAGTTGTGCAACAGTAAAAACTTTAGAGACCTTCTGAGAAGTATGGTGTTGCCCTAACTGTGTCCACCTTTCTGGACTGAGAATGAATGTTGCTGAGTTTGAGGCACAATTAGTCTATCAACTCTATTGCCCCAGACGATCCCAAGATTGAGGAGCGACTGGGTTACAGTGAGTTCAGATAGGTAAGAGCAGAAAGCCATGAAAACATCCCCCCAAAAAATACTGGGAGCAAGCATAGACTTCTTTTTTTTCATTTTGTTTTTGCTTTCATTTTTCTTGGTTTCATTTGTTGTTTGTTTTATTTATTTTTGTTTATTTAAAGTAAAAAAAAATTGAAACAGGCAACAGATAACATTTTAAAAATGAAAAAAAATTGGAAAACCAAACAAAACAAAAATGTTGACTCCATTGGAGAAGAAAAACAAATCCCTCCAGGTCTCACTGATCACCCCAAACCCCCCAAACTCTCTTACCATATTTTTCTTTTTAATTCATGGGGCAGGAGCAGTTCCCCAGTTACTCCAGCACCACTGGTAGTATACTTGGAAATAGCATCAGCAAAGCCAGGCTGGCACTATTTTGTATGGAAGAAATTAACAATGGCGCCAGCCTTGCCATTTCTAAGCGAGCCCGAGGTGGGGCAAAGAGAAACTGAGGATCCCTCCTGCCCTATGAATAAAAAGGAAAGCAAGGTAAGAGGGTTGGGAGGAAATAGAAGGGAGGACTGAGAGCTTTTTAAAAAAAATGTTGTTGGCAGCAGTGGTGACATTTTTTTAAATGAAGTGAAGGAAAATGAATGAAATTTTGTTAGTTTTTCTTTCATTTCATTTTAAAATCAAACTGAAAAGAAGCAGGAAATTTCATTAAAATTTTCAGTTTCATGTCAAACAAATGCACATCCCTAAGCAATTTCCATTACAAAATGTCTTCATACTGTTGACCATGAGAGGACATCTCACAGGAGCATCTGCAATGGGGACAGGGTTGATGATGAAGATGTACCATGAAGGAGAACAGAAGAATTATGGCAGAGGTGGTAGGTTATTCCATTTTCAGAGAAATAGATTTGGGGACAGGACTGGAGTGTTAGATGATTAAGTTCCTCCTAGGATCCACACCTTGGAAGGTACAAAGCAGATATTCAGATTGTTACAGCAAAAGGTAGGGAGGGAGGGTTTGATACAATTGTCACTTGTGGACAAATGACCAGAGTAAAAATGAACTGTAGTACATGAGGAGCTCAAGGGATTGAGGAAGGATTCTAGACAGATAGCCCTTCTCTGAGGTATTGCCTCTGTGTGGCATAGGGGAAAGACAAGATATACTGTATCAAGAACTTCAGTGTATTACGGAAGAACTGGTACAAAGAAGAGGGTTTTGACTTGCTTGGAAGGTGGGGCCTTACTTAGAAAGTAAGTTGTATATATATATTAGCAGTGGCCTGCATCTAAGAGGGAGGCCATGGTCATTAATGAATGTTTGAGATCATATACTGGCTAAAGTTTAAATTAGATAGCAGGTGAAAGGTGGATGGAACTCGACCTTTCATATCTTATTAAAGCCTGCTAGATATTTAAATGTTTGCATCATATCATTCCCGAATCCCTTTAGCCCAAATTTTCAAAAGGCCACGCACGCAGAAACCGGGATATACACGTGTGGCTGGGCGGTGTGCACGCCGAGCGCATTTTAGAAATAGCCCAGCCATGCGCATGTCTTCTGGTACGCGCAGAAGTGCCGAACCATCAAAGAGGGGAGGGCCTGGGGCTGGGTCTGTGCGGGCCAGAGGGTGGGGAGGGAGCCGGCTGGGACAGTGCCATTTTGCGCTATCCCAGGGAAGCGCGCACAACTTACATCTGCTCCTTAGATCACTTAAGTAAAACAAAAAATCTAGGGTAGTTAGAGTGGATTTAGGGGTCAGGGAGGAGAGGGGAAAGGGAGGGAGGAAGCCTAGGGAGGGAACTGGGAAAGGCCTTCTTGTGTCGCCACGCATTGTTTTTTTAAATCCCCCCCCTGCACTCCTCCAGTTCAAATGGAGGCTCTGAAAATTAAAAAAACCATAAATAATATTTAAAAGGACAGTAAAAACAAAAAGGAAGCAAATATGAGAAAAAACCTTATAATCAAACATAGTTCACATGAGGTCACGAAGTATGGATAAACAAGATTATATGGAAACACGCAGCATTAGAAAGCAGAGTCTAGAAAAGGCACATGAAATAGGGGTCGACAGAACCGCGGGGGTGGAGCTTAAGTGGTGAAATCAGAGATAAAGAATGACAACAGGCGACCTCAATTTTGGAGTTTTGAATACAAGAGCAATGCTCAAAGGGGCGGATTTTAAAAGGCCTGCACGCGTAAATCCTTCCGGATTTACGCACGCAGGGCCTTCGCGCGCCTATTTTGCATAGGCCGCCGGCGCGCGTAAAGCCCCGGGACGCGCATAAGTCCCGGGGCTTTCGAAAAGGGGCGGGAGGGGGCGTGTCCGGGGGCATTCCCGAAATGACACGGCATTTTGGGGGCGTGCCGCAGCATTTCGGGGGCGGGCACGGGGGCGTGGCGCCAGCCAGGGGGCATGGTCGAGGCCTCCGGACCAGCCCCCGGGACCGGAGGACGGAGCGGGGCTGCCGGCCAGTGCGCGCAAAGTTAGGGGGGCGTTTAGATAGGGCCGGGGGGGTGGGTTAGGTAGGGGAAGGGAGGGGAAGGTGGGGGGAGGGCGAAGGAAAGTTCCCTCCGAGGCCGCTCCGAAAATGGAGCGGCCTCGGAGGGAACAGGCAGCGCCGCTGGCCTGGCGCGCGCAGGTTGCACAAATGTGCACCCCCTTGCGCGCGCCGACCCCGGATTTTATAACCGCGCATATCTTATAAAATCCAGCATACTTTTGTTCGCGCTTGATGTGCGAACAAAAGTACGCGATCGTGTATTTTTTAAAGATCTACCCCAAAGATTCTAGTTTTGAGTTTACAGGTCATTTTCCCAATGTGCAAATGATCACAAGGATAAAGAATCGCATAAATAACCCCCATTGTGTCACAGATGATATGCTTTACCTGTGCTTGGATGTGTGAACACAGAGAGACTACAGGCTGAACAACACCCGCAAGGAGAGTGGCCCGAGGCTTGAGTCAAGGTCATTTTCAGGGAATCCAGAAAGGATGACACTGAAAAGTTGCAGAGATTTTTACGCCTCTTAAAGGCAAATCTAGGGCGATCTGAAAAAATAGAAATTGGAGAAAGCACCTGCCAATAATTACACTGGGCAACAAATTTTCACAAAAGTCATGTTACGGAAATGAAATTAGTCAATTCTTATACATTTCCATGTGCTAAACATGAATGTGACTGTGAAAATGCAAAATTGGCTCTAGTTTTTTTGTAATATGCAATAATATAATTACATCTTGAATTGTATGCCAATAGTAGGAGACCTAAGGTTAATACCGTTTGAAAAATGAAGTCATAGACTACGTCTTAGATTTCTTTGCTTGTCTCTTGTACACCTGTTCGGGAGCATCTCTGCGGAGTGTCCAGCAGTAGTCAGCCAGCATGAATATTTCAAATGCTCACCCTTTCTGACTGGGCTTCATATAGTACACTGCTGACGTCTGCTTACTCAGCAGCAGCATGGCAGTAGAACTGCATTGCATCAGAAAATGATGTAATAAACTCTGGATGATGTGTGCATGATGGTATTATGCAATATGATGCAATATTACATCATTCTAGGCTTATTTACAGTCCTACTGGATAAATTTACATGACTAAACATAGAAAGTGAACTATATTAAATATCTTCAAAACGAGAGCCAATAAAAACTTTTCATGGTCATATTCGTGTTCAGCACATCAAGATACTACAGAGTAGGACCTTTTTAGGTCAGTAACACTTTCATTGTTGCCCATTGTTATTAATGATAGAACAGATTTCACTGATGCAGCTGGAGAAAGGGAGAACGCAAGACATACGATTATCTGAATGGGCATTTGATGTTAAAAACAACCATTCACAATGCTCAGAAAGAACACATTTAAAGACTTTCTTGAGGACATGATGGGGATAACCTCTGGAAAGGAAACGAGAAAAAAGAGTATGTGACTAAGTAATGAAATCAGCAGTGGAGGAGCACAGGTGTCACAATCTTAAAAATTGTCCAATGGGAATATTGTTTCTTAAAAATAGGGGATGATCACTTGTGAACTGCAAAAGTGTATTGTGGTCTGTGGACTTACGGTAATTAGAAGTAGTAAAATGTCCGTCTTGTAATGTGACTGTAGTATTGTTGCATTTGTGCCTCTTTTCTTCCTCGCTCCACCCTCTCTACCTTGGGAGTGACTCCCTTTGGCTCTGACGGACAGATGCAGCCGCGGCTTCTCCCTGCCTCTTGGTCCCGGTGTCCCCGGGCTGGCTCGATGCTACGGATCCACCATGTTCTTGATGACATAAGGGCGCGTGCGCGCACTCCAGAATTTGTACAAGCAAGGGCGTGAACCTCAGGGGCGTCCCCCCGTAGTGACATCATCCATTTTCACTTTAAAAGGTCTTTGTTTGCTAACCTCTAACGAGTTAGCAAGGAACTCCAACAGGACTTGCTTCAGCAGTCCACGATGCAACAACGATCCGAGTCAGCGAGGGGAATCCTTCTCCACTGCTCAGCCTTTTCAAACTTTCCAGGAGTACCCGCTCCACGGGGGCTGTGCTCTCTCTTCTTGATTTCAGATTGCCAAGACGGGATCCGGTATTCACTCCTCGAGGGCCTACGTCCCTGAATACTCAGACTCCTCATTGCCTGGAAGTGATCACAGACGTGAACACAGTGAGTTCTATGGTAGATAGGAATCAGTACTCGCTCCACGAGGGCCTACATTCCTATAGCTCTGAAGACTCCCTTCCGTCCAAGACGTTGTCGCAGGTACGGAGATCGTGAGTTATATTGGCAAGATTGCAGATAGGAACTGGTACTTGCTCCACGAGGGCCCATGTTCCTAGAATCCTTTACAGACTGTCTTCTACTCTAGAAGCCATTTCATATACAGCTATTGTGAGTTCTTATTATAGACTGTTATAGGAACCAGTGCTCGCCTACGGCTCCTGTTCCTGAATGTACTGAAGACTCTCTGTGGCATAGAGACCATTGCAGACATCTACTATTGTGAGTGTACCTTCTTGTATCCAGTATACCCTGCCTACTCACTACTTCTAGTCTCTCTCTACAGCTCAGCAACCCAGAGGTTATATTCCAGTATCAGAAGGACTTCAGCCCTGCAGGACACATCGACTCACTACTGCCACCACTGGTGGTTCAGCTTCCAGCCTAATAAAGAACTATTTGTGTTTATTTCATATTCTAGCCTAGCCAGTGGTTCCTCTCAGGATCTCCTCCTGGGGGTGCTGTCATCTGCCATCGGCCCAGGGATTCGCCATTTCCTCCAAGTGGTCATTCCTTACACTACTGTCACTCTGTGGGAGCCAACCACTACCGACCATTAACACCGCTTACGGAAGTATTATATAGATAGCTGCCTCCTCTTTCTATGGGACTTGCCAGCAGCCTATATATAACAGATTGCTACTCCGTAGCGGAGGCATGATAGATTGCTATCTCAGTAGAGAAGTACAATATTCCTATTGTTAACTCCTCTCCTCAGAAGAGTATCCTCTTCCCTGGGGAGTTGATCCATAACAGACTGCTACCTCCTTCCCTTACAGGAGCATCTAACAGCAGTTCGCTAACAGATTACTAACTCCGCCCTCCTGGCGGGGTAAGCTCTACAGATAGCTAACTCCTCCCCTCTGGAGGAGCAGATCATGACAGATTGCTAACTCCTCCCCCTTTCAGGAAGAAAGCAGAATAAGTATCCAAACAAGGAATGTAGTGGTGAGACGATAACTTTCAAACCAGCGTGTGAGCACACATATGCGCATGTTTGTCGGCCTGCGCTGTTCGCACATGTGTATCAAATTTTAAGTGGGCACACGCAAGTGTGCACAAATGCTACTTCTATTGCGTAAATCGGGGATTTTAAATGGTGTGCATGCCGATGCCATTTCCAGTTTTACCAGTTCATCCCCAGTTCTCCCAGTTAACAGATAGGTCTTCTGAACCCCCCCCCTTGGTTTAATAGCCTTTATTCCCACCAGCTATCCCCGCCCCTTAAAACCCTGCCAATCTGCCTATTTAGCTTTACTTTATAATTTACACAGTATCTATAGCAGAAGTTGCGTGGCAGGAGGCATTGGCGTGCGCCGGATCATATATGTATTTATGCGCACATCTCAGCTTCATGCCCAGAAACGCCTCACTCCAAATCATGTCAAATCTTCACTGTGCTGTTTGTACGTCTCACTGTGCATGTAAAACTGGCCCCCAAACCCTAGACCACCACCAAAACCTCACCTTGAGTTACTAGCTGGTTGTCCTATAGCAGCAGTATAAATAGTTGACTGCTATGTATGGCACCCCAGAGGCTCTCTCTCTTTCTCTCTTTACGCCACTCCACTTCCTCTGCCTTCTCCTTGCCCTAAAATGCCCAAAACAGAATTTGCAATAAATATCACAAATTCCACTTTGGGCATATCGCACAGCTTAATGCCAGGAAAAAAGGTGTAGTTATTTCCTCTGTTAAACATATGCCATAGCATAACACATGCTGCAATAATGCCCCTCATTTTCATTGATCCCACCCCTTTCAATAAATTTGAAAAATGTGCATTTGCACCGCACGATGTGATATTTATCACAGTGTTAAGGCCCTAATGCCCACGATAACACCATAACGCATTTCAATGAATGACCCTGTTTGTTTGTATCTGAGGCAATGGAGGATAAAGGAGGGGGCAGCAGAATATGAATGCTGGTTTCTGTGGTTTGTAACCTGCTGCGCTAATCACTAGGCTACTCCTCCACTCCGCTAGGGATAGAGAGGAGAGACCCAAATTCTTACCTTTTTCCTTAAAGGTTAAAAAGTTAATCTCATGCATGATGTCTGTAGGCAAACTATTCCACAATGCTGGAGCTATTATGGAAAACATTTGCAATCTCAAACAAGAACACTGTACCTTGTGCACAGAATGCACAACAGGCCACCCTGACTAGATATATGCTCCGGTGATTAGTGATGTCTTGATATGACAGTGTTGGATCTATCCTCTGGAATTCCCTATCAGTAGATATAAGAACAATCAAGAAATCTAAATTTTTCAAGAAAGCATTTAAGACTCATTTTTTCCATATGGCACTCAGCTGAATTTCCTTGCCCTATGTAATATGTTTGCTGATGTATTTTATCCTTTTTTTCTTCTTTGCTTTTGATTCATTATGAATATATTCTTGTGCTCTGCCCTGAAACTTGGAAGGGTAGGTAATAAATATTTTAAATAAGTAAATAAAAATAAATGTAAAAATATCTTACAATATCCTATGAATTATGGAGTTTAAAGGGATTTTTCTAATGAAAAGATGTGGAGGTCCCTATTCAGCAGCATAGGGACCAAAAATGTATCCAAGTAACTTTACCTGAGTAACTTGAGGTGAGAAAATCACTGGGACTTATCTGGGTAAGCCAGCTGCTGAATATACTCACCTAAAGTTACCTGAATAACTAGGCCACAGTTTTGTCTCTAACCAGACCTACCATCATATGTTTAGCTGGGCAAAACTCAATATTGTCGCTTTCTGTCTAAAATGAAGCTCTGCCTCGGAAAGCCCATCTTCTACCCTCCCTCTTTTCACCCAGCAGAATGTTACTTGGTGAGAAAGAGGAAATGTCCAATTAAAGGTTTGATTCTGGGTAAATTAAGTTGCTTGGACAACTCTTTGACTATGGGCCTCATGGTGTCTTTGATGGTTTCAGGATAAGGCAGTCATTAGTCCTTTCCACATTCAACAATTAGCTATACATACCAAGAGACAGATGCAGTATGCTCTGTAAATGAAGGATATTTTTTAAAACATTGTCTTTATTGTATTTCAGTTAAACAAAACCAGTTATAAACCCTAAGGAGTCGATTTTAAAAGGAACGCGCACGCGTTCATGTGCACGTGGTTCGCATGTGCTCATATGGATACACCAAGTTTATAACATCCGTTGGCCATGCGAACATATGCGGGTGGCCCACGACTTGCACACGCAGAGGGAGAATTTTACAAAGTGATGTACGGCGACATAATTGGGCCTCCCCCAGTTCCCTCCCAGTCCGCTCCAATTAAGGAGCGGGCTGGGAGGGAACTTTCCTATACCTAACTCTATCTTTCTTCCCTCTTCTCCTCTCCTCCTTGCCCCCTAAACCTACCCTAACTATCCCTATTATTTTTTTTTTATTTTAATACTTACTGCTCCTTCAGAGCAGAAGTAATCTGTGTGTGCTGGCTGGCTGCCGGTGCATGCTTCCCTGAGACAGTGGCTAATGGTGCTATCCCGTCCCGTCCCTCCCCACCCAAACCCCCAAGCACCCCTTTTCCCTCAGATGGTTCATTGTAAAATGTGCACAGCACGTGCAAGGCCCAGCCAGCTGCATAAACCCTGAAATTTACACATGTAGCCCCTTTAAAATCTGGGCTTAGGCCTAGATTCATCATTCTGCAATATTTATAGCAGAATGATGAACTGCATGAGAAAAAGGGGTGGGGTGTATTTATGCAGCCAGCCACATTGTGGCTGCGGCCAATCCGCACTGTTTTGCACCCATAGCGCACACGGGAAAAGATGTAGTTATTTCCCGCGGTGCTGCCGGCGATAATGTAGAAAACATTATTGCCCGCAGCACTACCGGGACATAACTCCTCCCAAACCCCTCCTACACTCCTCCCCTGCCCCTGATTTGCATTGTACTGCCATGATGCGGCCGATATCGCATGCGGTAGGTTCTTATCACGTGTGCTAAAGCCCTAACGCACACGATACTGGCACATTGTGGTCTGCTGAATGACCTGCATAATTTGGCACACAACAAAATGGTAATACCTTCAAGTTACGGGGCCTAAATCCACCTATTGGATATCACCGTTGCATGATGACTAAAGCTTCCTCCTCGCCAGGGTTTGTAAATGCTGCTTCCACGGCATTTCCAGCCCTGGTCAACCTGGGGAACAAAGGACCTAAGCTGGAAATTGCCTCCACTCCCAAAAAGGATTTGAAAACCCAGAAACAAAGGATACCCTAACGAAATGCATTTTCTGCATTGGAGCATGATAATGCTCCAGTAATGGAAACTAAACTGGTATCAGAAATAAAAAAAAAGGCACCCAATGTACACACAAACCCCAAAATGTTGACATCAACATCAAACAGAAACATCAAAACAGAAAATGTCTGCTGGAGACGCTAATGTCAAAGACATTAACTTGGAGACACATTTTGAGGGGCGCACAATAGTTAAATACCTTCCTGGATCTTCAGTTAGTAGAAATGCAAACCATATGTTAATGTAATTAAAGAAGAAAGTAAAGACTATAAAACTGATATTAAAATCCATTTGGGATCAATGACCTTGCTAGTAACAGCATCTCTGCAAATACAGAGAGATTTTCAGACTCTAGGGAAGCAGATTGGGCACATGAGACCACAGTCTTTTCAGAATTTTTACCTGTTCATGGAAAGGCAAAGGAAAGACGATGCCATACAGACAATGTCAATATGTAACTTTAACCTGGTATAGAGAAGAAGGTTTTAGATATTTTGGGAGCTGGAGCCATGTATGGAACAGTAAAAGCTATATGGTAAAGATAGCCTGCATCTCCTATGGTAAGAAAATGGATTCCAAGTGAGAAATTCAGATCATATGTCAACAGGCATTTAAACTAGAAGTTGGTGGTGGCAGACAGAGGCCAATAGATTCAGAACGTCACCTTCAACCAATACCTGAAATAGGAGAAATTAACAAAATAAATTAGCTCAATGATATATGCTTAAGCAAAAGGGCAGAAAATGAGACCAAGAGAAGCTGAAAGTCAAGGGATAACAGATGGAAAGCTTTGAGCACAAATACTCAGTGTGGGAAATAAAGTTCCAGATGTGCAGGCTCTTATAGTAGAGATAAACTTGGATATTGTTGCTATTACAAAAGACATGATTCGATGAATTTTTAAATTTGATATGGTCATACCGAGCTTTAACCTGTTGAGGAAGGATAGTGATAACAGACAAAGGGGAGGAGAAGCTCTTTATTTCAAAAGGAATAGCTAAATAAGCACTGTGGGCTGTTTTAAAATAAAGACAATTGTACTTCCATTTACACTGGTGTGGTCTACAAGGCTCTGACTCAAAGAGGAGCAGGAGAGATCTGCCTGAAGACATCCAAAAGGTGAGAAGGAAATGCTGCTTGTTGGAGATTTTAATCTACTGAACGTGGATTGGAGTATCCCTTCTGCAGAATCTGTAAGAAGTAGAAAGATTGTGGATGATATTCAAGAGATTATACTCATACAAATGGTGATGGAATCCATGTGGGGAGAAATGATACTGGACCTGGTGCTCACAAATGTGTTACACGTGCCATCCATGGCAGACCCGTGGCACAGCCCCCTCATCTTTCTACAGTGACTTCAGCTCCTGGTTCCCCCTCGCTGGTGGCGGTGGGCTGCAGCTCCATCCTCGGGCCTCTCCCGGTGCCTCTGGTCCTGCTTCAGCCCCCGGCATTCCCGGTCTAGCCACTGCACCCATTGCTGCTTGTCGAGCCTCTCCGCGTGGCCCATGGAGAGATGCTGCTACTTGGTGCCGTGCCCCTCCCTAGGCGCGCACTTGCATCACTGATATTCAAGTAGGGACTGTGGCGGGAACCTATCCACGGCCCCGGATGATGACATCTACAGAGCTATAGTATTTAAGTGCAGGCTCCGCTCCCTAATGTTGCCTTTGCAACAGGTCTCCTCGCTGGTCAAGTACTTGTTGCCTCCTAGAGATTCATCTTACCTCTATGTTTCTGTTCCTTGTTATTCCTGGTTCCTGTCTCCTTGTTCCTGTCCTGCTTCCTACCTAGGATTGGCTACACGGATTTCAACTTCACTTCGCCTGACCACGCCATTGACTCTCTCCAAGCCCGGACCTCTGCTTCGCCTGATTACGCCATTGACTCTCTCCAGACCCAGACCTCTGCTTTGCCTGACCACGCCATTGATCCTCTCCAAGCCCGGACCTCTGCTTCACCTGACCATGCCATTGACTCTCTCCAAGCCTGGACCTCTGCTTCACCTGACCATGCCATTGACTCTCTCCAGACCCAGACCTCTGCTTCGCCTAACTACATATTGCCTATCTCCAGAGCCAGACATCTGCTTCATCTGACTGCGCATACTACGTTTGACTTTCTCAGTGATCAGACCTCAGCCTTGCTTGCCACTGCCTCTGGATTGCCGCCAGCCCCGACTCCAGCCTGTTTCTCAATGCTTGTTCAGCTTACTTCCTGGACTTGGTCTACTCAGGCTCCGGTCTGCTCTTGCTCGGGCGCCCCCTGTCTGCCTTCGTTCCTTTGGTGCCCGAGTCTCCAGGACACTAGTGTAAGACTGTACCATCTCTCATCTGCTGTCTCTGGGCTGAACCAACTTCTACAGAGACCCGCCTAAGTCCAGCTGGCCCCGGCACCCAAAGGCTCAACCTGCAGGGAACGAGGGCTGGTATTGGTGAAGCTCCAGTTGGCCTTGGTCTTTCAGCCCACTCTGCCTGCTGATGGTGGGGAGCCGTAGGTCTCCTACCTACGGGTTGCGTCAACCCCACCTCAGCCCAAGGGTCCACCTCTGATGCAACAAAATGGAGACAGTATCTCACATATCTGGGTAGGTGCCCACCTGAGTTCCAGTGATATAATGGCCACGATGGAGGCAAGTCACACAAAGCTCAAAGTCCTGGATTTCAAAACTGCAAAATCTGGTAAAATGGGGATGTGTCCTAGTAGAATCTACAATGCTGGGAGATGGGTGAAATGGAACAAAAGTGCACAAAATTGGAAGGAGCTATAATAACAAATATAACAAAACTATATGTAAAAAAAGTAAATAAAGTAAGAGAGTGGAGTGAAGTGGAAGAGTAGCCTAGTGGTTAGGGCAGTGGGCTTTAGACCAGGGTTCAAGTCCTACTGTCACTCCTTGTGACCTTGAGCAAGTCACTTTACTCTCCATTGCCTCAGGTACAAACTTAGATTGTAAGCCCTCTGGGGATAGAGAAATACCTACAGTACCTGAATGTAATCCACTTTGAAGCGCTGAAAAAAATGCAAAAAGCAAATATGAAAAGGAAACTTGTATGGTTCTTCAAAGAAATGGCTGAAAAAATGAAGGCAAAAAGGTCAGCATTTGAAAAGAGGAACAAAGGAAAGAATATAGCCTGAATTTTAAAAGTGCTGTGCGCAGGAAAATCAGGGGTTACGCACATGGCTGGGCCTTGTGCATGCTGTGCATTTTAGAACAGGCCTAGACATGCATGTAACCCTTGATGCGCGCAGAAGTGCTGGGCCTGTAAAAAGGGGTGGGTCGAGGGCATGGTCTGGGCAGGACGGGCCAGGACAGAGCCATTAAACGCTGTCCCAGGGAAGTACGCACCGGCAGCCGGCCGGTGCACGGTGTTTACTTCTGCTCCAAAAAATATTTATTAAAAAAATAAATTGGGGATATATAGGTTTAGTTTAGGGGTCAGGGAGGCGAGGGGATGAGGGAGGAAGGATACGGTTAGGGAAGTTTCTATTATAAAATAGCTGCGTCCATGCGTGCGCCAGGAACTGCACGCATATGGACACACACGCGGTCCTTTTAAAATTGACCCTTATCTGGAGACGCTGAAAGAGAGGAAGAAATAAATCAAGATGTCAAAAGTTCATGTGGAAGAAACGATTGCCAAAGAAGTAAATCAAGGTGACAAAACATTTTTCAGATATATCACAGAAAGGTCAAAGATGGTATTGTAAGACTGAAAGGAGACAAGGATCAATGTGTGACTAAAGATAAGGATAAAGGAGAAATATTAAACAAATACTTCAGTTCAGTGTTTACTAAAGAAGATGAGGACCATTTCTAGTTGGCAAGAGTTCAGATGGGTGTGGGGTAGATACCTCCCCATTTCTCAAAGACAGTGTTTGGGTGAAACTAGCAAAATTGAAAGTGCACAAGGCCATGGGACCTGATGAGTTTTGTCCCAGGATACTAAGGGAGCTCAGAGTGGTAATGGTGGGAAATGGGAATGATGCTTCAAGATTGGAGAAGGACAGTTGTGATTCCGCTTTACAAAAGTGGTAGCTGAGAGGAGCCTGGTATCTATAGGCCAGTTAGCCTTACCTTGGTGATGGGAAAATTAATGGAGACTCTGCTGAAGGAAAGCATAATGAATTATCTACTATCCAATAGGTTGAACAATTCGAAGCCATGTCAAATGAATCTGATTGTTTTGTTTGGGCAACTAGAGAATTAGATCAATCAATGATGTAGTTTACTTGGATTTCAATAAAACTTTTGATATGGTCCTGCAAAGGAAGCTCATGAACAAAATGAGAAGCCTGGGAGTGGGTCCCAAGGTGGTGGAATGGATTACAAATTGGCTGACTGACAGGCGACACCAAGTAGTTGTAAATGGAACCTGCTCTGAGGAGAAAAGTGTAATAAGTGGAATGTCTCAAGGATCAGTTCTGGGGTCAGCTCTGTTCAGTATCTTTGAGAATGCTATTGGGGAGGGGTTAGAAGGTATAAGGTACTAAGAACTACAACAGAAAGTTGTAGGAGTAGAAAAAATTAAAAGCAATCTAAGAAGACTTGAAGAGTGGTTGAAGGTTTGGCAGCTGAGATTCAATATGAAGTCGTGGAGTCCTGCATTTGGGGTGCAGTAATCCAAAGAAGCTGTTGGTGATGGAGGGTGAGACACTGATATGCACAGACCAGGAGAGAGACCTTGGGATAATAGTAACTGATGATCTGAAGGTAGCAAAGCAATGTAACAAGATAGAGACTAAGTAAAAAATGGTGACAGCTGGCCTCTTTTCAACTTATGGCTCTATCAAAGTTTGATATATTATAGTTTCTATTTTTAAAAATGCATATTCCTTTTGAAAACAAATTTAATGCTAAGTGATAGGGTCATAAGTTGAAAAGCAGCTGGCCTGTGCCATTTTACTAAGACAGCAGAGGGCCTGGAGCCTAGGGGCTGATTCAGGCCCCACTAACCCACAGGGATTGAAAGGCTAAGGGGAAGGGTGGGGGGACCAGGAGGGAGGGGATCAGAAGATTTTCAGGAAGTTGAAGGCCTGAGGCAGGGACCTTTTGATAAAGAGATGGGGTTTTGGAGAAAGGGATGGGGCCTGATTTTTTTTGCTTGCAGAGGCTGCCTTTAGGGGTGGCAGGAGGTGGGACAGGAGTTTCACAAGACCCCCAGGGATTTTCATATTTGAGGGGAGGAGACTTCAGGCCACTCTGGAACTTTAATTTTCAGCCCCAGGAGCATTGGGACCCACATTAGAGTCCTAGTGCTCTGAGGAAATGTTAGCTACAACTCCTGAAATATAGATAATTTTCATAAAAATAATGTGGCTTGTAATTTTTCAGGCAAGCCATGTTATTTAATTATCTTTAAAGTGCCCAGTAATGAGCTGCTTTGCATGCATTTCACAATATTTGCATGCAAAGCAGCTCATTACCATGCCTGTGAAATCGGGGGTGAAATAACATGAGGTATTTAAAATGTCATCTGTTATTTCTGCACAAAGACATTTAGGGGTAGATTTTAAAAGGTGCGCGCGGGCATACATGTGCGAGCGCTACCCAGCGCGCACACATGTATGCCCAATTTTATAACATACGCGTGCAAGCGCGCATGTTATAAAATCAGGGGTCAGCGTGCACAAGAGTGTGCACAATTACATAAGAACATAAGAACATGACATACTGGGTCAGACCAAGGGTCCATCAAGCCCAGCATCCTGTTTCCAACAGTGGCCAATCCAGGCCATAAGAACCTGGCTAGTACCCAAAAACTAAGTCTATTCCATGTTACTGTTGCTAGTAATTACACACAAAAAAACGTATCTACCACAATTTATAATAGTATTTTAAGGGACCTTCATATCATCCCCTCACTTTGACATCTTTTAGAGCCTTGCGTAATGCTCTATCGATGAATCATTGGTCCAACATTTTTAACAATTTTTTTTAAATATTTTTGCAAAAAACTTTTAAATGTTTAAAAAGTGCACTACTTCCCCATTTTGTTGAAGTTAATTCAACAAAACGGAATGATATGAAGGTCCCTTAAAATACTATTATAAATTGTGGTGGATACATTTTTTTGTGTGTAATTGTCAGTTCGTATTACCTATTAAGGCTTTTTTTCTATATTACTGTTGCTAGTAATAGCAGTGGCTATTTTCTAAGTCAACTTAATTAATAGCAGGTAATGGACTTCTCCTTCAAGAACTTATCCAATCCTTTTTTAAACACAGCTATACTAATTGTACTAACCACATCCTCTGGCAACAAATTCCAGAGTTTAATTGTGCATTGAGTGAAAAAGAACTTTCTCCGATTAGTTTTAAATGTGCCACATGCTAACTTCATGGAGTGCCCCCTAGTCTTTCTATTATCTGAAAGAGTAAATAACCGATTCACATCCACCCGTTCTAGACCTCTCAAGATTTTAAACACCTCTATCTTATCCACCCTCAGCCGTCTCTTCTCCAAGCTGAAAAGTCCTAACCTCTTTAGTCTTTCCTCATAGGGGAGCTGTTCCATTCCCCTTATCATTTTGGTCACCCTTCTCTGTACCTTCTCCATTGCAATTATATCTTTTTTGAAATGCGGCGACCAGAATAGTACACAGTATTCAAGGTGCAGTCTCACCATGGAGCGATACGGAGGCATTATGACATTTTCTGTTTTATGCACCATTCCCTTTCTAATAATTCCCAACATTCTGTTTGTTTTTTTGACTGCTGCAGCACAGTGAACTGACGATTTCAATGTGTTATCCACTATGACGCCTAGATCTCTTTCTTTGGTGGTAGCACCTAATATGGAACCTAACATTGTGTAGCATGGTTATTTTTCCCTATATGCATCACCTTGCACTTATCCACATTAAATTTCATCTGCCATTTGGATACCCAATTTTCCAGTCTCACAAGGTCTTCCTGAAATTTATCACAATCTGCTTGTGATTTAACTACTCTGAACAATTTTGTATCATCTGCAAATTTGATTACCTCTTCGTATTTCTTTCCAGATCATTTATAAATATATTGAAAAGTAAGGGTCCCAATACAGATCCCTGAGGCACTCCATTGCCCACTCCTTTCCACTGAGAAAATTGTCCTTTTAATCCTACTCTCTGTTTCCTGTCTTTTAGCCAGTTTGTAATCCATGAAAGGACATCGCCACCTATCCCCTGACTTTTTACTTTTCCTAGAAGCCTCTCATGAGGAACTTTGTCAAATGCCTTCTGAAAATCCAAGTACACTACATCTACCAGTTCACCTTTATCCACATGTTTATTAACTCCTTCAAAAACGTGAGGCAGATTTGTGAGGCAAGACTTGCCTTGGGTGAAGCCATGCTGATTTTGTTCCATTAAACCATGTCTTTCTATATGTTCTGTGATTTTGATGCTTAGAACACTTTCCACTATTTTTCCTGGCACTGAAGTCAGGCTAACCGGTCTGTAGTTTCCCGGATTGCCCCTGGAGCCCTTTTTAAATATTGGGGTTACGTTAGCTATCCTCCAGTCTTCAGGTACAATGGATGATTTTAATGATAGGTTACAAATTTTTACTAATAGGTCTGAAATTTCATTTTTTAGTTCCTTCAGAACTAAAAACATCTGGTCCAGGTCCAGGTCCAGGTGATTTACTATTCTTCAGTTTGTCAATCAGGCCTACTACATCTTCTAGGTTCACTGTGATTTGGTTCAGTCCATCTGAATCATTACCCATGAAAACCTTCTCTGGAATGGATACCTCCCCAACATCCCCTTCAGTAAACACTGAAGCAAAGAAATCATTTAATCTTTCTGCGATGGCCTTATCTTCTCTAAGTGCCCCTTTAACCCCTCAATCATCTAAAGGTCCAACTGACTCCCTTCACAGTCTTTCTGTTTCAGATATATTTTAAAACGCTTTTACTGTGAGTTTTTGCCTCTATGGCCAACTTCTTTTCAAATTCTCTCTTAGCCTGTCTTATCAATGTCTTACATTTAACTTACCAACGCTTATGCATTATCCTATTTTCTTCTGTTGGATCCTTCTTCCAATTTTTGAATGAGGATCTTTTGGCTAAAATAGCGCGC
Source organism: Rhinatrema bivittatum (assembly GCF_901001135.1). Taxonomy (NCBI): domain Eukaryota; kingdom Metazoa; phylum Chordata; class Amphibia; order Gymnophiona; family Rhinatrematidae; genus Rhinatrema; species Rhinatrema bivittatum. The sequence goes on from NC_042616.1 coordinate 519,517,211, forward strand.
TGAGCCATGCTGCCTTCCCCCGTTCCCTTTCCCCTAGCCTGTCCTTCCCACCCCTTCCCCTAACCTTTCCCCCCCCCCAGCCCTACTCTAACCCCCCCCCCCCAACCTTTGTCTTACCTTTTGCACCTGCCTCCAGACTGCCGGCACGCAATCCTCCAACACAGTGGCATATGGCCGCTATGTCGGAGGCCTCTGGCCCCGCCCCTGCCCCGGACCGCCCGTCCCACCCACACCCTGCCCCTTTTTGCAAGCTCCGGGACTTACACGCATCCCGGGGCTTTATGCGCTTCATCGGGCCTTTTTAAAATAGGCCTGGCGCACGTAAATCCTCTGGATTTACATGCGTAGGGCTTTTAAAATCCGGCCCTTACTGAGCAGTAAACACTAAACGCAGCTAAGTAAATGACCACTAAGTTTGACCTGCCCTGAAAATCTCCTGGAATGCTCCCAATTTATACTGATATGTTTGATCTGATTATAAATTTTCCCAGATGAATTGGACCTAGTCAGCATGATGGGATTTTAAAATCCCCCAGTTTGTCCAGCTAAATCCCTATCTTAGATGGAAAATTGTCTCAGTATCCACCTCATTGTTTTTATTCTTGTTGCTGAAATAATCCTTTTCTGAGCAAAGGAAAGGTGATTGCTGATGGTACAAGACTTAAAGGCATTAAAAACACCAGAAAAAGAAAGCTTCTGTCAGTCTTCATCAAAGTAAGGATGTGCATGCAGCAGACAGGACATTCTGTCCTGAGAAAGCTGAATTGAAACTGCAGATGCTTAAGTGGAACACATTATAGGCCAGACAGCTTCTGCACAGCATAGACAATTATTATTGGTAAATCGTACCCATAATATAGTTCTATTTCTGGTTTCTACCTCAAAAGATCAGTTGAATTTTCAATAAAATTGACATCTGTAGAAGGGATCTGTATGTTCTCAAAAAACTCATACACTACATCTTTTCTGCTGGTGATTCGATAGTAATGCTTGCTACACTGGTCCTGCTCCCTCCTTTTACCACAGCTATTTCTTAAACGATGAACAGCAGCTTCTGATCCTATCAGCTTTACAATGTGCAGCACAGCTGCAAGGGCAGTTCATCAGAGTTAATTAAATAAACATCTATTTTTACTTACTTGAAAGGGCTGAATTAAATCCCATGGTAATTTCTCATAGTTACCAAAAGCCTGATAAAATGCACAGGAAATGGATTCTTCTTTCTTTTCTACTTAGCCTAGCTAAAGATGGATATCTATTTGAGTTCTGTCTCCTTGACTCTATTTTTTATGTACATATAGGTAGACATTGAGCCTTGTGAAGCAGATTTAGAGATGGTGTCAGAGTATGTGTGAGGAGAGTCAGGCTGACCAGAGCTCCTGTCTCCCAGTTCTGTAATAAAGTACGTGGATGCTTGGTCTCTTGTATATACCACCCTCACAGCTTGTCTGTTGAAGTGAAAATGATGGCAATTCTGTGATATCTGGCTAGTGGCTCCTTCAAGATAGTAGTCAGAGCATGGCTGCCATGAGTCAGTCCAATTTACTCATTTTCTTCTCAACTCTATTTCTTTCATGTCTACTTTGTTTTGTCCTATTCTCCTTGGGATGCTATCTAACCAGGTAATTCTAGCTCAGGGAAATAAAGCTGTTATCCATGTCTTTCCAAATTCTTATTAAGAGTTCTAATTCCCTAGCTAGCTCCAAGGTTTATTGTTATTCTACACTACACTATATAATTTTATATTTCATGTTATTTGCAACCATTTAACCAATTGCACCTTATGCCCTTTGCTTTGTTAATCCACCCCCCCCCCCCCACTTGTGGTTGTTTCTCCCCTCCCCCCCCCCCCCCCCCCCCCCCCCATTCACTGTATTTCTCTTAGTTCCTTGTAAACCGATATGATGTACCCACGAATGTCGGTATAAAAAAGTTGTTAAATAAATAAAAGGTTGTTGCCTTTTAGGTGAATCAGAATGCGATGCAGAGAGGACATGGTTCTTCCCTCTAAAGTTGGTATCAATTGATCCCACCTAATTCCACATATTCCCATCCAATGCGTGGGTACCTCTTGGGGGTCTAATCTTAAATGCTCTCACCATCTCCTCTTTACAGCTTCCATCTTTGTCTAAAATACAAGAGTGGCCACAATCTGGCCTGACATCCTTCTCGGGTTTAGCCTTCTGTTGTCACGTAGTATTCCTGTCAGCACCAACTCACTGCAGTGACCTGGCCCTTCTCTGGAGGGTAGTAGCCCAATTACCCACACAGTTTACAGTAGAAGTAGCTCATGTTTCTCTATTTTTTCACTTTTTTGCAACTAAGGGTCTTCTATATTTATCTTACACCATCTTGATGTCCATTGCCATTTTAAACTCCATCTCCTGTTCCTGGAGGGTGCATCTACCACACTTTTCATGAAAAAAATATTTCCTGACATTGTTCCTGAGTCTATCATTTTCAGCTTCTTTTCATGACTCTTGTTCTACAACTTCCTTTCCACTGAAAAAGGTTTACATTATTAATATCTTTTAAGCACTTGAATGTCTCTATCATATCCCCTTTGTGCACCCCTTCGTGCAACTCTTTGTGCTTCATTTAATATTTTTTCTTTTACGTTTTCTGTTAAGTAACCTTTTTTCAAGTTCCTACCTTATGCCTTTGTTAACAATTTTATTATAAATGTTCTCTGTATTTGACTATGGAAATTTTTTTCCTGCTTTTTCTGTTTTATGTAAACCGGTATGATTTGCATTTTAATGTAAGAATGTCGGTATATAAAAATTATAAATAAATAAATAAATAAATAAATAAATAAATAAATAAATCTTTCATCTCCTGTAGAGTATACATATTTAGGATAAATCTCATCTCCTTTGGCTTTTAGTTCAAACCTCACATTCAGGCTGATACAGTACAGTGCGCTCCGACGGAGCGCACTGTTAGCCTGCTATTGGACGCGCGTTTTCCCTTACCCCTTATTCAGTAAGGGGAGGAAAACGCGCGTCCAACCCGCGGCACCTAATAGCGCCCTCAACATGCAAATGCAGAACTCTTCCCCTGTGGGTGTATGAGAATGGTTACTCATGCTCTTCAAATGACTCTTCCAAGTAGTGATCTTCCTTCCTTCCCAAGCCATCCATTAATCACCTGTTGCCCAGACTAACTGTGATACTCACTGTGGAAATCTCTGCAATGGACAGCTGGCTTAAAGGGCAGAGTCACAAACAACCCTTCTGGTCTACTCTCACTCTCTCTCTCCCCCTGCCCAACCACACTCCAAAAAATCCAGACAGTTTTGAAATCTTTGTATTCTCAACTCTTTCATTGGTCAAATCTTCATCTGCACTCCATTGGCTCTAAGAGTCATGTGATGAGGTGCATAGTGCAGTCCCATGAGGAAATGACAGGCTAAGGCAGCCATGTTGAGAAGGTCTGCAGCTGTCCCAGTAGTAGCAAATCAACAGTGTCACAGCTGCACGTTTGTGACAAACGTAAAGGTACTGAATGCATACAAAAAGAACACAATAAGAGGGTACTACAAGCAGATAAAATGAAAAGTGATTTAAGAAAGCTTGAGGACTGATCAAATGCTTAGCAGTTATTAATGTAAAAAGTAAAGAGTCATGCATTGGAGTGCAAAAATTTGATGGAGCAGTACATGATGGGGCTAAGAATCTGATGTATACTAACCAAGATAACGTGTCTGATGATCTTAGGTAGTGGAACTGTTTGTTAAGGCAATGGCCAGAGTCAGAGGGATATTTAGGTGCATTAGGAGAGGCACAACCAGCAGAAAAAAGGAGGTGATATTGCCTCTGTGCATTGGTGAGACCTCACCTAGAAAATTGTATTCATATCTGGAGGCCATATATCCAACAGAATATAGGCAGGCTAGAAGCAGTCAAGAGAATGGCAACCCTAATAAACGGGCCGATACAGTAAAGTCTGCGGGAGAGCGGGCAAACGTCCCTAGCGCCTCCTTTTTGACAGGAGCGGTGGCTGTCAGCGGGTTTGACAGCCGCCGCTCAATTTTGCCGGCGTCGGTTCTCGAGCCCGCTGACAGCCACGGGCTCGGAAACTGGACGCCGGCAAAATTGAACATCCGGTTTTCGGCCCGACAGCCGCGTCCCAAATTCAATTTTTTTTTTTACTTTTTTTACTCTTCGGGACCTCCGACTTAATATCGCTATGATATTAAGTCGGAGTTGGTGGAGACACCAATGACGCTATGATATTAAGTCGGAGGGTGCACAGAAAAGCCGTTTTTACAGCTTTTCTGTGCACTTTCCCGGTGCCGGAAGAAATTAGCGCCAACCCTTGCATAAATCAGTGAGCTATCAGACTATAGGGATGTATATTCTTTTTTTTTAATTTTCATTTTTAGTGCATCCTAATTTTTTTTACTGTATACTAATGTGATTTAGTATGCACTAAAACAAAAACAAAATGGAATAGAAAACAAAGAAATAAAAATGAAATGAACCAAAAAGAAACAAACATTTTCTGGTTGCACATATCTATCAGACTTTTCACCAATGACATATATTGCCACATTAAAAGCATAGTTATTCATCCTCACCAGAAGAAAGCCTGGTTAATACACTTAAAACAAAGTCTTTATTGTTTCTGATTTTAATCCATTAACCCCCTGTTGCAGGACCCCAAGGCTGGAAGAGGGCATCCCTTTGTACATCCCAGTTGAACTCTGCATGTTTCATTAACACCTCTTGCTCTCAGAGGGACTGAAGGAACATCACATTGCTGTTAACCCTCAAGGGTTAAGGGACTTTATATATGTAGTATAGAAATTGTCTTCTGAAGGTCTGGGGGAAATTGTATATACTTTTGCATGCATATTACTGAGCCCAGTTATTAGTGTAAATATATACCCTCAAGGTTTATAATGAGTTCACTAATAATATAAAGGCATACATAAGAACATAAGAAATTGTCATACTGGGTCAGACCAATGGTCCATTAAGCCCAGGATCCTGTTTCCAACAGTGACCAATCCAGGCTGCAAGTACCTGGCAAGTACCCAAAAACTAAGAATATCCCATTCTACTGATGCTAGTAATAGCAGTGGCCTTGGTACCAGTAGATTTAAAGCTATATTTTATTGACCTTGGGCAGAGTATTAATAGAAACCTGTATGACTGTATCTATATTCATATTTGTCTACAGCTAACCCTTTAATGTGCATTTTATATTATTTTTTATTATTTATTGTATTTGATATACTGCAGTTCCATTAAGATCATGAAGGCAATTCACAATAAAATATATAAAAATAATTTATGTAACGTAATAAATAAAAAAAATAAACAATAAAAATGTTCCAATCAGATAACACCAATAGAACTATATTAAATCGACTACATAAAACAACAATTGTAACATACATATAGTACATTTAAAAATGTCTTAAATCATGAAGTTAAGTTAAGAAACACTAAGGGCCTCATTTTCCAAGGAGTTACCGTGGGTGATAATTCTGCAAATCGCGCTAACAGCTGTTAACGCGATTTGCGAATGCAAATTTTGTATTCAGGGGGCGGAGCAAATGTAAAGTAGGGAGGATTTATCGTGTGCCGTGAAACAGCCGCAGTGTTAGCATGGCCAATAACTACCTATCAACCTAGCTTGATGGACTCTCTACCTGGGTAACAACAAGCTAGGTGGAGAGAACATTGCACAAATCTCATCTTGGCGTGAGTTTCCTCACTCCGAAGGCCAGCAAATCTTCACAAGAGACCACTGTTCTGTTCGTACATCTCACGTTGAATGTTGAATGTCAAAGTGGCCCCTACCCCCCTACACTAATACTTAACCCTCACCTCGAGTTACTAGGTGGGCCTCCCATAGGGATACAAATACCTGTCTAGGTCAGAGGCACTCTAGCAGGTGCTCTCTCTCTCTCTCTCTCTCTCTCTCTCTCTCTCTCGCTCTCCTCGTCTCTCTCTCTCTCTCTCTCTCTCTCTCTCTCTATCTCTCCATCTCTCACGTCTCCTCTCTCTCTCTCTCTCTCTCTCTCTCTCTCTCTCTCTCTCTCTCCCCCCCCCCCCCCCCCCCCCCCCGAAACAGGCCTGTCTGGAAACATCGTGAACCACAATATATACTAGCAATGTAGCCCAAATTGGGCTAATAGTGCAACTTGCGATAACAGCCTTTCACATAGCTGATATCACAATTTGTGATACACATGCTTATTAGCATAAGGTACACCCCTTTTTGGTATCGCATGCGATATTGGAAAATGAGGCCCTAAGGTGTTTCATAACTTAATTGTGAATCCTGCGAAAACGGTGAATCCTTAATGGTGAATCCTGCGCAAACGGAGGGGCCTGCGAAAGCCCGCACCCGCAGCCTTCGCACCACTCTGGTGTGCCAGCTGCCGGCTTTCACACCGAATAGCGACATCATAAAAGGGGTAGTTATTCAGCGCGCTACTGCTGACGATAATGTTAGTAACATTATCGCTGTCAGTGAAAACACCGCCGACTCCACTCCTCCCCACCCCGACTCCTCCCCTCCCCCTAATTTGCATCATACCGCATGCGAAAAGGCTTTTTTCGCATGTGATATGGCCTTATCGCGTGTGTTAGGGCCCTAACGCATGCGATAAGGGTTTAGAAAATAACCCCCTAAGAGTTGAATTTTCAAAATAAGCACATGTAAAAAATAGCATTTGCGCACATAAAATGGCATATACACAAGTTGTACACAAGGGACCACAAGTAAATTGGCATGTGTAAAAAAAGAGTGGGTCAGGATGTTCCAGAGAAGAGCCAACATTTAAGTACATGAGTTGCTATTTTACAATCTGCCAAAGTGTTGCATGTCTTTTATTTGCATATATTTATTTACTCCTGCTCATTAATGGTGTAAGTGATTGAAACAGTAAAAAAATGCCTGGGTGGAGGGGTCTGGGTGAAATGAGGGGCTTTAGGCTGAAGAGCCAGGATGGTCTTCATGAGCTACAGATGGACTGGAAGAACTGGTAGACTAATTGGTAAAACTGGTTATTTAATTGCAGCACATGTTATAACATTCTCTGACATTCATATAGAAGCAGCCTTATGGGGGGTAAAATTGCTTTTATCCTTTCAAAATTTGAAGTACAAATATATGGGTGGGTATATCATTTGTGCACATTTATCCAGCTAAATTTTGACTTATCTAGCTAAGTAGCACCTTTGCCACTACTTAGATGGACAAATATGAACTTATCCAGATAAATAGTGCTTTTTTTTTTTTCAAAATAATTTTTATTAACTGGAAAACATTACACACACATGGGATAACAATAGCATACGCAACACAGAAAACAGCGTACAATACAAGCATTGCACATAAATGTTCGGTCTAACAACCGATCCCACTGTAAACGTATTCCCTAGTTTTCCTTTTTTATTGCCTCCATCCAATCCTGGCCCTACCACCCCCTCCCCGCAGAACCAACTCCAAAGCATCCCCATTCACACCTCATGCATACCACATACAGACCTCCCTTCCCCCCCCCCCCCTCCATTCCCTCCCCCCCTCGGAACCTCAGTTAAGACCAGCTATCTTACACCCAGATAAGTCTGAAAAGCGCTACTTAGACAGACAAGTAGTGCTTTTCAGACTTCTCCAGCTCAGTGCCACTAGTACTTAGCCACATAATATCAGAACTTATCCAGATAACTGCTACTACTTTTCCGGATAAGTCCAAATTTGCAGGGCTCGCAGTTTTACATACGTACATATGTTCGCATATGTACTCTTATTTTATAACTTGCACATATCATTTGCACGCAAGTTATAAAATACAGTAGTAAATTATCGTGTGCCCATATACATGAAGGGGCATGCAAGCAGTTTTGAAAGTTATCCTCCAAATGAATAATATCTAAACGTGCACTTTTAAATAAATAAATAAAATCCAACCCAGTCTTAGCGATTGCTATAGGCCTTGCAAAAAAACATGCTTTAAGAAGGTAATTTCCAAGAGAATTTACATGCATGCATGATGTTTTTGAAAATGACCCTTAGGGGTGATGTACGCATAAAAGAACTAGCAGAAATGAGTTATCGGGGCAAAGATGGTTTGGGGAAATCATTTACATGCGCACTTCTGATTTTCAAAATATCTGCATGCACATTTATACCTTTTCTCTAGCAGGTGTAAATATGTGCGCCTATGCTGCGCTAAGGTTCACAGTGGATTAGTTCATATGGTATTAGATGGTTGGCTAAATATAAAGGATGGTCCTTGGTGTATGATCTTGAATATTAGAGTAAGAATTTTGAATTTCATTCTGTAAGCTAAGTGGAGTTTATGAAGAAGTGGAGTCACTGAATTGTACTTTTTTGCCCCAAAACATAACTTAGCTGCAGTATTTTGTACTTATTGCAGGCATTGTATCTGCCTGACTGTGTACCCTCGATAAGGGCACTGCAATAATCTAAGAAGCTAAGTACTAATAAAGAGTAGTCAACATTTCAAAATGTTCCTTATCCAGAAAAGATCTTATTTAGCATAGAAAAATGAAAAAAGTAAAAACAAGATTGGACGATTGCAGAGATTTGGTCATTCACTGTAAATTTAAAATCTAATTTTACGCCAAGTGCACTGACCCCATTTTTAGGGTAAATCACCACCCTAGATAAAATAGGAAAACTGTTTAAACAGTGGTTAAGGTGGTTATCTACTAAAGGATTTTTTTTCCCATTTTGTGTCTATGGGAAAAATGCTTAGTAAATAAAGCCCTAAGGCCATCTTCACAGAATGATGAATCCTGTGAAAATGGGGGGTGGGGGGACAAAGGGGGGCAGGCCTGCGAAAGCCCGCAGTCTTAACACCACAGTGGTGTGCCGGCTGCCAGCTTTTGCACCGAATAGCACCACTGTGAAAGGTGGTGCTATTCTGTGCACTACTGCCGACGATAATGTTAGTAACATTATCGCCGGCAGCAAAGACACCACCGACTCTGCCCCTTCCCCGCCCCGACTCCTCCCCTCCCCCTATTTTTCATTCTATCACATGCGAAAAGGCCCTTTTCGCATGCGATAGAGGCTTATCGCATGTGATACGGCTGTATCACGTGCAATAAGCCTTTGATAAATGACCCCCTAAATTTGCTAATCTATAAAGCCTCTCTAGTTGAATTAAAAGCCCTACTCATGCAACTTGGCCCAGCGCACACCATGCAGATTTTAAAAACCGTGCGAGTATGCATGTATCTCCCGCTACGCATATAAAAGTTTCACAAAAAGGTTCAGGGCATGGGCGGGGCATAGGTGGGCCAGAACTGCACTATGAATTCTGCGGGTAAGTATTTACACGCACAAGCGCGCACCGGGGTCCTCTACTGCATAATTTTACTTCTGCTATGGACGTAACTTCTGCTATGGACGTAACTTCTGCTATGGATGTAACAAACAAAGCTAGGCCAGTCAATTGGGTTTTAAGGGTCGTGGCTAATATGGTAAAAGGGAGGCAAGTTAGCTAGGCGGTTTAGGGAGTCCTCTCCTTTACTGGAGTGAACTGGGAATGAACTGGGGAAACAGGTGTGCGTATCTACTAAAATTCCCCCCACTTAGCCGCTGGAGTCACCATTTGTGCGCAGATATGCACGTCAATATAAAATCGTGCGCACATGTATGCGCGTATAGCCAATTTTATAACACACGCGTGTATACATGCATACATGCGAGTATGTTATAAAATCACTGCGTCCATGTGCGTGTACCGGCAAACACACACACATGCGCACCCGTGCGTAGGTCTTAAAATTTACTTCTTTGTTTTCAAGGGATTAAGCTTTAATTTATGTTCTTTTAGCTAGGTGGCAAATGAGGCCAAACGTAAATTTAAACTAGATTAGTCATCTGAAACTGATGAATCTATAAAGGTGATTATCTGAATGTTGTCTATGTGAAAATAGCAACTAAAGCTATATTCCTGCATTAACATGGCTAATGTGCCAAAAACAGATTGAAAAGCATTAGAGTTAATATGTAGTCCTGAAATACTCCAAAAAGGAGTGGATGCAGAAGAGATTTGGATCTAGCCCAAACAACCCTAAATGATCGGTTAAATAAATAAGAATAAAGCCATTTTAAAACAAGACCTTCGTAACCTAAGACAGTAACCTTCAAATGTGTGCATGGGCTCACATACACGCATGTGCATCGACACACGCCCAGAGAAGCACCAGTTTTATAACATGCGTGTACATACGCACGTCTGTTATAAAATAGCCTAGGCACACGTATATATGTGCCTAATTATATGCTTGTGCATGCCCTGCAGCATAATTTGGGTTTGAGAAACATAACTGAGGGAATTTTATGAGGTGCTCATCCACACCATGACTATTTTCACCAGTTTGTCGACCAGTTCTCCCAGTATAGAGCTAGGCCCTCCAAACCTCCCTGGTTCTTTAGCCTGCACTCCCTCCAGTTACCCCAGACCCCTTAAACCCCTCACGGATGCCTGGAAATACTTTTATTAAGACTTATACCTCCTCCATAGCAGAAGTAAAGTTACGCATCCCTGGAGTTGGACACATGCCCAGGTGCATAGGTACTTGCACACACATCTCTTGGCCCTGTCCCGGAATGCTGATTCCCCACCCACAATGCACCCACATTCTACCCCTTTTTTACCTGATGTGAGATATTTACACATCCAGATCTGTGTGCGCATGTGGGTAGCTTTTAAAATTGGATGGACACACACATGTCCTACAAGAGCACAAATCTCCCTATTTTGGCATGCGTCTGGCTTTCAAAATTCACCTGTACGTTTTGTAGGTATTGTAGCACTAACGAATGATTGATGAATTGAATGATGAATATGAGGAGCTCATTCTTTCTTGCATCTGCCTTAATCTTAATTTTGTTGACCAATGCTACTAAGGCTGATTTAGGAATAAAACTAAATCTATATCCTGATTGCCTTGGCTAAAAAAAGTCTTTTCTTTAACTGCAGCCCTGGTTCTTAAAATGATAAAAGATGTACTCTTCTTCCTTGGTGTGTTCATTGACTCACAGGTAAAGGGGGTTTGCCAAACTATAAAGAATACTCATTTTAGGAAATGCTCCCCTCAGAAAATTATTCACTGAGTGGGAATCCATCATTATACATCCTAATCTCTGGGTGTGGCTGCATACTTCTTCATGAAAGCAGATAGACTATTGAGATCTTTGTGTCATCTGTAAAATGGCAAACCTTTTCTTTTCCTCCCTCTTCAATATTGCTCAAATGATATTGAACAGAACCAATTCCATCTCAACACTTCATTCATCACCTTTCTTTCCTAAAGGTGAATTCCATTTACCATTACCCTCTGTCATCTTAACCAGTTTCTAATCGAGTCTATCACCTTGAAACCTATCTGCAGATTGCTTAGTTTATATACAAGCCTCTTCTATAAGAGAGCGTCAAAGGTTTGACTTAAATTCAAGTGAACCACATGAATGCTCAGTCTTGATCTAAGTCTGTAGCAACCCAATCAAAGAAATCAATATTTAAATGACATAATTTTCTGATAAATCCATTCTGCTTTGTATCCTGCAACCTGATTGATTCTAGATTCATCACTCTGTTTTCATTCAGTAGAGTCTCCATCAGCTTTCCTATCACCAATGTAAGACTAACTGGTCTGTAGTTTCCCTCCTCCTCCCTATTACCATTTTATAAAGAGAGACAACATCCGCCTTTCTCCAGTCCCACAAAACCATTCCTATTTTCAAAGATCTGTGGTACAGTTCCTTCAGTGGACCCGCAAGAGCTTCATTGCAAAGAGCTGCAGAAAATGAAGCTGACTTTGATTAAAGAGAAATTGGCTAAAATTGGAGAAACCTCTCCCCTGTTGGCTGGGAAGGCTCTCCAGGATTAGAGGAGTGTAATGGTAAGCAGGGACTAAGAAATTGCCTAGGGGTGGCCACTGTAGGGGTTCGGCCACTCTACTACTGGAAGTACAATCCAGCAACGGCCCCTGTATGGCTGCGACCTTATGTGAAGGGACTCCCCCAGGCTAGCTGCAAGTTCAGAGAGGGACCTCCCTAACCTCAACTGGAAGTATATTCCACCTTCAGTCAGCACTGCTGTTGAGACTGGAGTTAATAACCCTACTTAGACTATTTGGGATGCTATTGCTGTGTTAGAGAGGTTATTGTATAAATGGATTTAAAAAAATATCTTGCTTGCTACAAATTTGCAAACTCAGGTGCAGCAGCAGGAGGCTGTAGTGAGTTCTCATTGTAGGGAAGTTGTTGAGTTGGATCACAGAGTGGATATTTTATTCCACTACAATGGCCCTAATTTAGGACCAAACAGCCATCCATCACAAGCTGGAAAATTTGAAGAATCAGACAAGATATCTAAACCTGGAATTTATTTATTTATTTTGCCAAATTATTCTCTTGCCTTGCACATATAGATTAAACATAAAATTACAAATAACATATCCAAACAAATATAATCATAAAATAAAATCACAATAAACAGAGGTGAGGTCATATGATGTGGTGAAAGGCAGAGGACGCATTCCTAGTTGTTGTGGGAACCTTTTCTTCTGTGTCAATGGAGTCTGTAGCTAGAACTACCGCTTCCTGGATCTAGAAGTGTGTTTTGGTCTTAGCTGCTGACAACTTAAGAGGAGATCTACTCTGAACATTTAATGCATTATGGCAATGAAATCCACTCACAAAGATAAAGATAAGTCAAGAACCGGAGAAATTAAATGGTAGATTCACCATATGAATGCCTGATGGGTTTTGCGCTGGAGGTGGACCTTTGGCCTGGTGCAGGATTGGATACAGCCCTCCGGTCGGACCCGGAGAGCGGAGAACAGGAGGCGGAGAACAAGAGGAGGCAGAGGCTAGCTGGAGCTTCGCCAATAGCAACCCGAGGTTCCCTCAGGTTGAGCCCTTGGTTACCCAGGCAGCCTGGTCTTAGGTGGGCCTTGCAGGGTTTCCTTGAGAGGAAGCGCAGAGGCGTGCCCACCACGAACAGGGGTGCACAGTCGATGTTCAGGCGAGAATGTTCAGAGGTCACAGGAGGCCAAAAGAGAGTGTCCGAGTGGATAGCGAGGATCAAGGCCAGAGTATCAGACCAGAATGGTGAGCCGAAGCAGGGGTCAGTACCTGTAGCCAGTCCGGGAGTAGTCAGGCCAGGCAGAGGTCAAGTTCCAGGCAGCGATCAGGAGTAGTCGGAGAACAGGCAGAGGTCAGGTTCAGGCAGCAATCAGGAATAGTCAGAGAACAGGCAGAGGTCAGTACCATGAGATCAGTCTGAAGGGTACTACCAGGGATGGAGAGATGAAGGAACAGGAGACGCTGGAACAGGTGACACAGGAGACGCTGGAACAGGAGACGCTGAAATAAGAGACACTGGAACAGGCAAACTAGAGTACACCGGAGTGTACGACCCCATTGCCAAGGCAGGGATCATGGGTCTGAGCCTTATATATGGAGTCCTTGTGATGTCATCAGCGTCCGCCTCTCAGGGATTTCCCGCACTTGGCCCTATAAAGGGCTGCAGGTCAGCCGCGCATGCGCCTAGGGGCGGGGCTGAGGACACCGTGCATGTGGAGCCCCGACGGGAGCTCCGCTGTGAGGCCTGCATTGGAGATTGAGAGCGGGGGAGCTGGGGACACCGCAAACTGACTGCGGCTGCGGAGAATGAGAGCCCGGAACTCATGGACAGGAGAGCATGTTGAGAAGGGCCAGCTGCGGAGTGGATTCAGCTGGAATGCACAACAATGGGACAAGCAGGAGAACCTTGAACTAGCAAAGTAGTAGCTGCGGTGGTCCTTGCATTAGAGAAGAAATTTGTGAAGATATACAGAAAGTTTGATGAAACACATGAGCATTTGTTGGACATGAAACATAAGCTGAAAATGCCTGTGTTACTGACTTCTTAATTATGTAGTTCAAAACCTGGAAACAGAATTTACCATTCTTAGGGGATCATTTTCAAAAGGATTTACACACATAAAACTGGGTTTTACACATATAAATGCACTTTACCTATGTAAGTGGGTTTTTGAAATTTGCTATAATATATGCCCATAGATTTATACATGTGCAAGTGCACTTTACGTGCATAAATTACTTTTGAAAATTGCTATGATAGTATGTTACATTTTTATATGTAACTTCTTTGAAAATTACCTCCCCTAAACAGAGGCAATCAGACATGCTGAGAAAATGGAAGATTTAAAAAATCAATTGCATAGGTGTAACCTATGTTTTATTGGACTTCTTGAGTCTATTGATGCAGCTAATCTTGGTATGGATCTTAGTTAATAAAGTAAGTACAGCTTACTTTATTAACTCCAACTAAGGTTGGAGTCTTAGTTAATAAAGTAAGTACAGCTGGAAGGAAATCATAGCTACCTGAGAGTGAAGAGGGCACATGGGGTATAGTAATTGGCTCTAGGCAGTTTTTGTCACAAAATTGAACTTTGCTCATAAAATAGAAATTTAGCGAGCATATAGAAAAAGGAGGATCTTCAGTATGAGGGAAAGATAAACTTAATATTTCAATATTATTCTACTGCAGTTGCAGTGAAGTGAAAGACCTTTTCTTTGGTATGTGTACAATTAGTGGAGTGGAAGATCCACTTCACGCAACAATTTCCTGCCTGGCTTAGGCTGATCCATGATGGGAAACTTGTAATCTGCAATTCAGTGGAAGAGGCAAAGAATTTTCTATGAGATTTAAGTGATGGGTGCAATTGTTTGAAATCATTCAATTGCAGGAGAGTTAATGTAAGGAGAGATAAGAACATAAGAACATGCCATACTGGGTCAGACCAAGGGTCCATTAAGCCCAGCATCCTGTTTCCAACAGTGGCCAAGCCAGGCCATAAGAACCTGGCAAGTACCCAAAAACTAAGTCTATTCCATGTTACTGTTGCTAGTAATAGCAGTGGCTATTTTCTAAGTCAACTTAATTAATAGCAGGTAATGGACTTCTCCTCCAAGAACTTATCCAATCCTTTTTTAAACACAGCTATACTAACTGCACTAACCACACCTTCTGGCAACAATTTCAGAGTTTAATTGTGCGTTGAGTGAAAAAGAACTTTCTCCGATTAGTTTTAAATGTGCCACATGCTAACTTCATGGAGTGCCCCCTAGTTTTTCCGAAAGAGTAAAAACCGAATCACATTTACCCATTCTAGACCTTTCATGATTTTAAACACCTCTATCATATCCTCCCTCAACCGTATCTTCTCCAAGCTGAAAATTCCTAACCTCTTTAGTCTTTCCTCATGGGGAGCTGTTCCATTCCCTTTATCATTTTGGTCACCCTTCTCTGTACCTTCTCCATCGCAACTATATCTTTATTGAAATGCGGCAACCAGAATTGTACACAGTATGCAAGGTGTGGTCTCACCATGGAGCGATACAGAGGCATTATGACATTTTCCATTTTATTCACCATTCCCTTTCTAATAATTCCCAACATTCTGTTTGTTTTTTTGACTGCCACAGCACACTGAACCGATGATTTCAATGAGTTATCCACTATGATGCCTAGATCTCTTTCTTGGGTGGTAGTTCTTAATATGGAACCTAAAATTGTGTAACTATGGCATGGGTTATTTTTCCCTATGTGCATCACGTTGCACTTATCCATCAAGTTTTTGAGAAATTTTCAGCAACTATTTCTCATAATATATAAATGAGGTATTCTCAGTGATTTCAGTTGCATATGTTGCTTACCAGTAGATTAAAATTATTGTAGATATATTTTGAATTGGTAGAGGAGACATTACCAAATGATTGTTGGGCTGGTGAATAAAGCAAAAGTGATAGGTATTGCGCTCCTGCTCGTGGGCCTAGTCACGAGCAGGTGCTTACCTTTGCGGCAGGAGGCTGCTGTTGCTCTGCCATGCGGCTGGTACAGCCCCCAGACTTCCCACACGGCTCGGAGGCTGAGCTGTGGAAGAGTGCTGCTTGAGTTCTCCAACACGGCAGGAAGCCGCCATCTTCCCGCTGTGCTTCAATGTGGTGGGAGCCACCGCCGACATCATCTGTTTCGTAGCCCAGAGGCTGCAGTCCTCGGTCACCCTTGCGGCTGGGTGCCACTCCTTGCTCCCTCCTCTGCGGCAGGATGCCTACGTCGACGTCGGGGCCTGCCCTGAGGCCCAGCTCCTGCATGTAGTGGCAGGGATGCCGCTGTCCAGGGTCCTGCTTCCTTTTCCAACTCCTCCTAAGGTGCGAGGCCACGCCTCTCTTCGCTACTTAAAGGGCCAGTGCAGGTGTGGTCCTCCTCTGACTTCTCCCTGGGCATTCTCCTCTTCAGCCCTATAAAAGGGCTCTGTTGTCACTTCTGCCTTTCCTTCGCTAGGACCCAGTCCTCTTGGGATCTTCTCCTCCTCAGGACTCCTCGTCCCTGCTCCTGCCTGGTGTTCCAGTCTTCTTGGGATCCCTCCTCGTTCTGGTCTCTTCACTGGATGTTCCATGTTCCTGTCCTGACGTCCCCATCTCTGATGTCCAGATGTCCTCCGTGTCCTGACGTCTTTCATCTCTGATGTCCAAATGTCCAGATGTCTTCAGTATTCCTGACGTCCTCCATCTTTGATGTCCAGATGTTTGCCCCTTCCTGGGCAAGCCCCACTCCCCTCGTGGTCCGCGACCAGCTGGCTGGCTGTGTAGGGCACCTGAGGGACCTTGCTTGCCCGTCCACCTTCCTCCAGTTCTTGGACTCCCTGAGGGGCCGTCATCCATCCTCCTCTCCATGCTGCTCTTCATCGAGTGTCCGTGAGTGGCGGGAGACCCTGCGCTCTCTTGAGAGTTCTGGACTTTTACTTTCATGATTTTAGCTTGTCTTGTCCTTGGATGTCTTGGTCCGGCTCCTCCTCTCTGTGGACCATCCTCAGTTCAACTTCTCTGACCTGTTTTGCCAGGTCTACAAAGCTCAGTCCAAGATGGTTGCTGCATAGAATTGCCCGGATTCTTCTTCATCCCAAGTTTTAGCCTGTCTGAGTTCTCATCTGTTCCAAGTTCCATGTCTTTCATCTTTTCCAATATCCAGGTCTTCGTCTCATCTGTTCCAAGTTCCAAGCTCCAGTGTCTGTGTCTTCGTCTCTTTGTCCTGTGTCAAGATGTCTTCATCCGCCCTTGACCTCTGTCCAACCTGCCACTTCTTGCTGTTACCCAGCGGCAGGTCCAAAAGAGCTTGGAGTGGTTGGAGGACCACTCAGAGACCACCATTGTGTTGGTGGCCTCACAAAAGTGTGCAGGTCCGGTAGAGGGTCAGGGTCTCCAGATTCCTCCTGTCTATTCCCAGTTGAGGACCCATCTCACCGCAAGGGCACACTCCACTCATCCCGCAATGGGGAGTGCCCCTAGTGCTCCTCCCATTGCATTGCAACAATAGGTATGCATCACTAATAAGGGTGATGGGGGACACAGAGGTAAGACTCTTCCTGCAGAAAGACATAATAATTTGTACAAGAAAACAGACAGATAAAAGGATCAAACTTATAGCGATAATGAATATGAAATATACTCATTTCCCAGAAGAAATCTGTTGCAAGGCACTGATCACTGATGGCAGTTCCAATTTGGCTGGCAATACTTTCAATGATGAAAGAAAGGTTAAGGACAAATTTTTCAAGTTGAAGACCCTTCTTAACTCGGCAATGAAAATTAACATCATGATGGTAAAGAGAGTTCCAACTATCATTGTGATGGTGGACAGAGAAATGAGGAACAACATAGCCATGGTAAAGCAAGTCATCATATTGGCATATAGTTTCTTGAAAGCCCTGCTTCCAGTGACAAAACAGAGACCTTGGCATTGCCATAAGGCTAGATAACCCGTGCAACCAAGGGGGTAATGAGTTAGGGCTCCCTCCTCATTTGCAACTTTGAGGTGGAATTATTCTCTGTCCTAACATAGGGTCATCCATTCAGATTCACAGGCTGAGGAACATGGAGAGATGTTGCACGCAAAGTACACTTCTGGATCACAGCACTGGAATTTGGCAAAAATAAGTAGATACCTGGAGTCATAGAGTTATTGTGGGTACCTGAGGGAGTCATAAAATGTGCTTGACCTGAAAGGCCCGATACTTTCTTGAGATAATTGGTAATAGGGTCAAGGAAGGTTTCACATAAGGGCTGAAGACTGGACTTTGAGGAAACCACATTAAGTAGGTAATGATCTTTGTCTAGGCATTATTGAGAGTGGCACTTCTATTAGGATCATAAAGAATGTTGTTGCATAGTGAATAGTCATTGGAGATGTTCATGTCTGAATTAGGAGTCAATGAGTAGTCAAACTTGAAGCACCAGTTAGCCGGCTCATGGTCAGGTCTGCTCTGGGCAATTGAGGTCAGTGGGATTGATGGAAAAGACTTCCTGACAAAATTCTCCCCAGTTTGTAAGGATGAAATTTATTGGATGGGCAGTGAACATATTGCCATAGTTGGTCACAGTGCCAGGCATATGGGTACAAAGCCAGCACCGAGTAAGTTTGAGGCCAGAGCCAATGAAGTGAAACAACTTGATGGCAAGATTATAATGTCGGTATAGATGAAGATCAGAGGATTCATCAGATAGAATAATCAGGAGCAGGAGCACAGACAACATCTTGATCCCAGGGGACACCTGGCTCTGTCAAGGCACTAGTGAGGATTAGATAACACTCGAGCTAGGTTGGCTTGTTCCGGGAATGGGTGTGCCTCACTCCACTAGTGATGTTCGCAGTGACTCTGTTGGGCTCCAATGAGACATGCTTGATTGACTGTAGGGAAGTAGTCTCTGACTCTGGTTCATAAATCTGTTGCACTGGAGGTGGACCTTTGGGAGGAGGTGGGGTTGACACTACCCATAGGAGGGATCCTACGGGTCCCCACCATCGGCAGATGGAGTGGGCTGAAGGACGGAGGCTGGCTGGTGCTTTATCAATACCAGCCCGTGTTCTCCGTGGGTTGAGCCTTTGGGTACCGGGGCTGGCTGGGCTTAGGTGGGCCTCTGTATGTCATCATCTATGGAAGGATCGAGAGGTCAGCCCAGAGGCAGCAACAGTGGAGAGAAGAGGTCTGTACTGGATGAGGCGGAGTCCCGGAGATCCGGGCACCAATAGAACCAAAGTCAGACAGGAGGCGCCCGAGCAAGGACAGGCTGAAGCCTGAATAGGACAAGTCCAAGACGAAGAAGCGTCATAGGGTAAGCTGGAATCAGGGCCAGCGGCAATCTGGAAGCAGTGGCAAGCAAGGCTGAGGTCTGGATGAGGAGAGAGTCAAGAGCATAGTCAGGCAATGCAGAGGTCTGGGCTTGGAGAGAGGCAATAGAGTAGTCAGGCAATGCAGAGGTCTGGGTTTTGGAGAGAGGCAATAGAGTAGTCAGGCAATGCTGAGGTCTGGACTTGGAAAAAGGCAATAGAGTAGTCAGGCAAGGCAGAGGTCTGGGCTTGGAGAGAGTCAACGGCGTGGAGAGAGTCAATGGCATGGTCTGGCAAAGCAGAGGTCCAGGCTTGGAGAGTGTCAACGGCAGGGTCAGGCAAAGCAGAGGTCCGAGCTTGGAGAGAATCAACGTTGTGGTCAGGCAAAGCAGAGGTTATAATCCAAGAAGGCAATCCGAGAGTAGGTTAGGAATCAGGAACACAGGAACGAGGAAACCAGGAACAGGAGTCAGCGAAGAACAGTAACCAGGAATGAAGGAGAATCACCAGGAGACAACAAGTACATGACCAGCATAGAGACCTGTTGCAAAGGCAATCCTTAGGAGCGGAGCCCGGCCTTAAGTACCGGCGCCCCACTGACATCATCATCCAGGACCACGGCTAGGTTCCCGTCATGGGCCCTACTTAAAACTCAATGATGAGCGCACACGTGCCTAGGGAGGGGCGCGGCGCTGAGCAGTGGCATCTCTCTGCAGGCCAGACGGAGAGGCCCGATGCGGAACATAGGGATCTGCAGCTGAACCGGAGGCACTGGGGTGGCCCGAGGACAGAGCCGGTGGCCCACCGCTGCCAAGGATGAGGAACCAGGCACTGGATTCATCTGAGAGAGGTGAGGGGGCTAGGCCTTGGATCTGCCGTGACCGGCACATATAACAAAGTCTTTTTACAGTGGCTGGCATGTACCCAATGATCAAGTCCCCTAGACTTCAACGCTAAATGACTGGCCAACAGCACTTGGTCTGGGCTTTTCCACATAGACCATAAACAGTTATTATTTCTGGAACACTTTATAATAGTCAAAGTCACCAAGACAGACATCAGGGAAAACTTGGTTATAGGATTCTGGATCACAGGAAAAACATTCTGATGTATCTTCATGACCTACTGATGTAGCTGTGAAACAAAATGCAAAATCAGTTTGTCTTGTACAAAATTCAAGTCTACTGGGAGACTGGGCATGGAGGGCATAGGCATAAGTTGGCCCATGAGTATCTTGTGAGGAATGTGACCATGTTTATGATTGGACATGTTCCTAATGCTTATGAGGACACGTGGGAGAGCAGACAGCCAGTTCAAAAAGGTCTCATGGGTGATTTTGGCCAAATTATTTTTCAAAACTTGGTTTAAGCATTCAGTAAGGCCTGATACTTGGGGTCCCAGTTCTTGCATCACCATTCCTGCATAATGGGTACTTTTATCACTTTCAATAGTCTCTGGGATCCCACAGCAAATTATAACCTCAGTTAAAAGTTTCTTAGCAACAGTCATTAAGCAAGACAGACCAACTGCCTTAGATTAAATGATTTATTTGTACATATATTACTTGCTAAAAAGGAGCCCAACTTTGGTTGAGTTTCACACAATTTTATTTATTTATTTATTTAAAATCTTTTCTATACCGTTGTTAAGGTGGGTACCGTCACAACGGTTTACAGTAAGGCACATAAAGTAATGCAATTAAAATCTTTCAGTTTACATAGGTGCCATAAGGTTCGGTAACATAGTTTTTAATAAATGCTTCAGGGGCTTTAACAGAGGCACAATTAAAAGTCAATTTTTCAGGTTGTCAGTAGTGATCTAAAATAAATTGTATAGTTTCACAGCAGAATTTAGTGTATAACTTGGTCTATTAATGTGACTTCTGATAACCATGCAAGTAGACGAGAAATTTCACGATATCCTACTGCCCCTGAAGCAGCCTTGTGCGAAACTCGGCCATAGTTGGGCTCTTTTTTATCAAGTAATATATGTACAAAAAAATTATTTAATCTAAGGAGGTTCGTCTGTCTTGCTTAATATTTGCCTTCTGGCTTTGACAGATCACCTTCCGGTCTGTTTTCTGGGACCTTAGCAACAGTCATGGCATCATCTTTAATTACAGGAAATGCCTCAGTTCACTCATTAAACATACAAACATGTAAAATATATCTCCATTTCAACACTGAGGACATCACAATAAAGGGCATTTTTAATCTAACAAAAGATCCCCGGGGGGTGCAGTGACGCAACTAAAGGCCTTTCCCTGTGTTGATTGAGCAGGTACTAAATCTCCCTACAACATAATCAAAACCCCTATAGCCCCCTCCCTTTGCATACATGGGGATTTTGTAGGAAATCAAGGGAAGGCAGAATGGTGGAAGGGACCAATGGAAATCAATTTGGGGCCAAAGAAGAAGCCAGCAGGAAAAAGTACACAATGGTAACGCCTTCACAAAATGTGAGCACCTGTAGAGGAAACAAAGTGCCATGCGAAGGAAAAAAAATTGTAATATTAGATAGTGCCACATTCATATGCAAGAGCACTCTTATGAGCTTCAAGGTATCCAGAAATGGTTTTGAATAATATCTTAGCACAACAGTCTGTAAATAAAAAACAAAGATTATAATAAGACTTGACAATGGTACCAAAATGATATAGTATTCCAAAAACATACTGGGATCCCAAGAAACTTGTGTAAATGGGAAGCAGCAAAGAGACAGAGATGGAGTGATTGAGTGCTCCTTATTTGAACCTATCATGACAGCAAAAAGAACAAAACTGGGCATGCTCAGGGCCAGAGATAATGAGAGACTCTATGGGTCTGTTTAAAAATAACAAGGTATGCATTTTAAAAAATTAAACTGGCCAGTTGAGCTTACATTGTCTCAAGCAGAAAAGATGAAAGGTTACAAGAAAGCAGAAGTGAATAGAAACTAGGTTGGCCAAGGGAAATATCTTTGATGGGTCTCCCTCCACTCAAACTCCCTGAAAAAGCAGAAGTTGAAAAATAAAAAGCATCCAAATTGTACAATTAAATGCTTTGGATTTTTTTTTCCTCAGAGACAAAAAGGAACTATAGAAAGGAACCAGAAATAAAGGTAAAATCCTGGTGGTCTCTGCAAATGTCTACTGTGAAGGAATATAGTCTGGTAGTTGCTAACAACTTCTGGAAACATACAGTTTGTTCTTAAAAATCTATGGGTCTTTCCTTTTATTTCTTTCTGACATCTATAGAATTTATTCCAAAATAACAAAGCACAAAAAGTTCTCTTGCTTAGTAAAATAATTCAAAGGAATTTTAGATAAAGAAAGCTGTTAAGAAATTACAGTGTGCTTTTTTAGAGCAAGAAATCACATACTGAGTTTTTGATTAACCACACAGGGCTCTTTCATATGCAAAGAACTTGGTCATTCATAGAATTGAGAATGATCATATATGCTCTAACAATCAGCTCAATACAGTAAAGTGTGGCCGCGGTTACCCTGCTCCTAACCGGCTTTCTACTCACTTTTCGGTCGCGTTAGTCCAACTCGCGATACACTATCCCCTTTAATCCATCCTTACCGCCTCTTTAAATCCCCGGGTAACCCCTTCCATACGCAGCATGTTTATCAGATGTAAACGATCGAATTAGCTATTCCCTCCCATGCAGTAACACGCGCCCCAACTATCGCTATTTTACCCTGCCATTTTGCCCCGCGTTTAACCTGCTAACTTACCGCCTACCCCTACCCCTGCGTTAGAGGCAAGGGTTAAGGGTAGACGGCAAACTTTCCCTCAAAAAAAACCTTTTTTTCTTTTGAGGGAAGAGCATTACCGAACGCCGACGTCACATGCTGTGACGTCAAGCATCGTGACGTCACGCCTTGAGCGCCAAAATTGCATGGGCGTACACAGGCGTGCATTCATTCACTGCCGGCGGGGGCTGCTGGAGGCCGCTTTCGCCACCGGCTCCCTCCACCTGGATGAACGCACGCCCGCCCGCCAGCTCCCACCGCCGCCTGGATCAACGCGCGCCCACTCGCCCGCCGGCTCCCACCGCCGACTGGATCAACGCGCGCCCACCGGCTCCCGCCGCCGCCTGGATCGCGCGCCCACCCGCCCGCCGGCTCCCGCCACCGCCTGGATCAACGCACGCCCACCCGCCCGCCGGCTCCCGCCGCCGACTGGATCAACGCGCGCCCACTGGCTCCCGCTGCCGCCTGGATCAACGCGCGCCCACCCGCCCGCCGGCTCCTGCCGCCGCCTGGATCAATGCGTGCCCGCCGGCTCCCGCCTCGATGAACTCGCTCCCGCCTCGAACGCGCGCCCGCCGGCTCCCGCCAGTAAGTTTACTTTTTTTACACTTTATTCCCTTTTGTTTTAATTTTCACCCTGCGCCTTGCTTCGGGAGGGGGGGAACCATCCACTTCCTGGTACCTGTCATTTCAAATGTCAGTTGAAATGACATTTGAAATGACAGGTACCAGCGCACCCAGGATACTGTATAGGCGCTGTATTAAGCGCCTATACAGTAAAATGGGTTGCGCGGGCCTAACGCTTCGCCTAACGCTTCGCAGACGCGGCTTGCATTTGCAAGCAATTTAAATAGAGTATCGAGCGGTATGTGAACAGAACTGTGCGTGCGGCAAACGAGGGTGCGCCCGGCACTGCCGCACTCTTTCTAATGCGGCCTTACTGTATTGACCTGAATGTTAACTTATTTCTTACAAGGGAAGAACATTCTCATTCAAACCAAAAACCAAGTAGACGTGTTCTGCGTGAACAAACAAGGAGGTATAGGGTCATGGACCCTCTGCTAGGAGGAAATAAAATATGTGAATGGGCTTGTGAGAACATCAAGCTGTCCTGCAATTAACCTACCTACCAGGATGCAGATCACCTCAGCAGAGTTTTTTGACTGCACAGCAGTCAATGGCCGACAGGCTATTCAATCTATAAAGGACTTCCAGTAATTGATCTATTTGCATCAGAGCAAAACAGAAAACTGGAAAAGTTTTCCTCCATTCTTCCCAGTGAACTCTAATCTGTGCAGGATGCTTTTCTCCTCAGCTGTAATATAGATCTCATGCATGCTTTTCCACCAATTCCACTAATAGCTAGAATGGTGTAAAACTTGTTCAAAGACTAGGCACATCTGAACCTCATAGCTCCAGCATGGCCCAGACAAGTTTAGTTGATGTGTCTCTAATACAAGTGTCCATCAGTCCATTGATCTCTCTTGAATACAATCCATCCTTAATAAGTGAAGAAGAGGAATGTCTATTTCATCTAAACCTTCCTTCCCTCAACTTGATGCCCTCAGTCTTCTTACCCAAGGAGACTGAGGACATAATTGTGTCTGTCATAAAATCAGCAACTAGGAGAGTCTGAGGTTTTAAATGGGAAAAGATTCTCCACGAGGTAAACACAAAACTATGGATCCGTCACATGTGAATCCAAAGAATTAGTGAACTACCTTTCTGCTTCAGGACATAGCACCTCATCAGTGCGAGTAAATCTCACATCAAGGATAAGCCAATCTCCACTCATCCATTAGTCTCAAAATTCATGAAAGGCTTATTGCATACTAAACCTCCAGTTGTGAAGCTACCTGTTCCATGGGATCTAAATGTGGTTCTGCCACAACTGATGAAGCCATCATTTGAACCATTGGAGTTGGCTTTCCTCAAATTTCTAACATGGAAAGTAATATTCCTTGTAGCAGTCATGTCAGCCAGAAGTCAGAGAGTTTCAGGCTTTAGTTCATTATCTTCCTTATTTGCAGTTTTTCCAGAATTTGGTGGTGCTCCACACCTACCAAAAGTTGTAACAGCATTTCATATTAATCAAGCCATCATGTTACCTATATTTTTTCTGACGCCACAAGCTCATGAAGGTGAGAAAGTCCTTCATTCCTTGTATTATAAAGGGACCTTGGCTTATTACAAAAGACGAATTTAACCACATCATCAGGTCTTGCAACTATTCATCTATTATATTCCTAACAGTCTGGATACAGCAGGGGCCAAATGAACATTGTTCAACAGGCTACCAGACTGCATTGCACACTGCTATAAGTTAGCAGGCCTACAAGTTACAGACTCCATCAAGGCTGATCAGGTAAGAACCATGGCTGCATCAGTAGCTTATCTATGAGCTATACCTCTTAAAGACACAAAGCTGCAACATGGTCAACAGTACATACCTTTGCATCCCATTACAGTCTGGACAATCTCTCAAAGAGAGACAGTTGATTTGGACAAGCAGTTTTGCATAGCCTGTTCACCCAGTAATCTATTCTCCATGGTGGGGTCCAGGTTCTTTATTTAGTAAAGGTTCTACTGAACCCTCAGCTTGGGACTCCCCACATGTCAAGGCTAATTCAACCCTGCTTGCTGATGGAGAAAGCAAATTTGCTTACCATAAATAGTATTCTCCGTAGACAGCAAGATGCTAAATATCCACCCACCTCCCTGGAGAGTCAACTATCTAACTAGAATTTGCTCTAAAATTGACTGAGCGGGTTCATGAGGCAACACTCATATAGGAATTCCCGTACATGCTCAGTAGATTGAAAGCTCTATTAGCTATGAGAGAGAGGTCTGTTCAGTGCCACTGAATGACATCACCCACATATAATGGCAAATTCATGCTGCTGTCTACATAGAACACCATTTACAGTAAGCAAACTTGTTTTCCTTTGAAGTGAGTGGAGGAATCTCTTAAGTACCAAGTTATTATTCTTCTCAGGGATCTTAATAAATTGCATCAACTCAATTTTATGTCCTTACAACTATGAAACATGTCTTTCATAATTGATCAATGTTTCCAATTTCTTTGCTAAGGAAGGTTCATTTATTTCATATGATGATTTTGCCAAAATGGTACTATGTGTTGTGGGAGTCTCAGTTTAGTGGACCCTTGGGCCGACCTGCTGTAGACTAGGAAATGATGGACAATGTCTCTGATGAACAGTGGGCCGGGAGGCAGATGTTCAGGCGGGACGTAGATGCTCTTCACCCTGGAACCTAGTGCTCCCCCGGGAGGAGCCCGTAGGAGCCCAACCGCTGGGACTTAGGTGGCTTCACCCTTGGAAGCCAAAGCACCCCCCCCCCCCCTGGGAGGAGCCTGTAGGGGTCCAGCTGCTGGGAATTAGGCGGGTTGTGGATCAGGACAGGTAACTGGAACAAGACTAGGACAGTAGTGATAGTAGTAGTGTAGTAGTAGTGTAACTGGGTATGGGTTAGTAGTGTAGTAGTAGTGTAACTGGGTACGGGTTCTGGAACCAGGCATGAACTGTAGCAGGCTCGGGTACTGGAACCAGGCAGGAACTGTAGCAAGACTCGGGTACTGGAATCAGACAGGAACCAAGCAGGTACTGTAGCAAGCAGGCAGGAACCAAGCAGGTACTGTAGCAGGCAGGCAGGAACGGAGCAACGTAGCCAAGCAGGTCACTCCGGGGCGCAACGCAACAGGAAACCAGAATGCTAACCCATTGCAAGGCAAAGGTTGGATGGCCGCGGCGTCTGACGTCAGGAATTGGGCGGAGTCGGCACTGGCGGGAAACTGGCTACAAAGGCGCCCAAGTGGCGTGCGCGCACCTAGGAACAGGGCGTCCACCGGAACCTTCACGGCGGCACTGCCCCAGCAGGGATGCCGCCAAACAGGCCGCAAGCCAGGACTCTGGAGGCGGGAGCAGGTCCGGGAATCAAGAGGTAAGGGCCTAGCCGCGGTGCTCGCAGCCAGGACCGCAACAGTACCTCCCCTCTTACGCCCCCTCTTAGCCGGTCTGGGTTTACTAGGGTGGTCCAAATGAAACTGCCGTAATAAGTCCTTGTCGAGGATATTACGGGCCAGCTCCCAAGAATTGTCCTCAGGTCCGCAGCCCTCCCAGGCAAGCAAGTATTCCCATCGGTGTTGATGCAACCGGAAATCCAAAACTTCACGTACTTGATATGTAACCTCGTCCAGTACTGAAGGGTCCGAGGGTTCAGTAGCCCTGAAATGGTATCTGGACAACACAAGAGGCTTCAACAATGATACTTGGAACACATCATGTATGCGCATGGAAGAGGGTAGGCGTAGACGGTATGAGACCACTCCCACTCGTTCGGCGATTCGGAAAGGCCCACAGAATTTTGGGGCTAGTCTTCGAGAGGGAATACATATCTGTAGATTTCTGGTGCTAAGCCAGACACGGTCTCCCGGGAGGAAGATAGGTGCTGGTTGACGATGCCTATCCGCCCACTTCTTGGCGGACAGGGAGGCTTTATGGATCTTTTCCTGGGTAGAGTTCCACAAGGCACGGAGCTGGCGAGCTGAGAGTTGCACTGCCAGGAGTGCACTAGGTTCAGGCGGAGAACGAAGTTGCTTCCCATAAACAATGAGGAACGGAGAACTTCCCGTAGCAGCATGCGTGTGATTATTATATGAGAACTCCGCCCAAGGGAGTAGCTTGGCCCAATTATCTTGTCGTTCGTTCACAAAGGCACAGAGAAACGCCTTCAGGGTTCGATTGGTTCTTTCCGTTTGCCCATTGTTCTGAGGATGGAATGCAGACTAAAGACTAAGTTGCACATTAAAGCACTTACATAGGGCTTTCCAATAGCGGGCTGTAAACTGTGGTCCTCGATCGGAGACGATATCCTGCAGAAGACCGTGAAGTCTAAAGATGTGCTGAGCGAACAGACCATCTAGGTCAGGGGCAGAAGGAAGTTTTGGCAAGGGAACGAAGTGCGCCATCTTGGAAAATCAGTCCATGGTTACCCAGATGACCGAATTACCTCCTGAGACAGGAAGATCCATGACGAAATCAGTGGAGATATGTGTCCAAGGCTTCACCGGGATGGGTAATGGTTGCAACAAGCCCCTGGGCTTCCTGAGGAGCAGTTTTTGAACCGCACAAGTAGGGCATGAGCCCACAAAAGCTTGGACGTCTTGTCTCTCCGTTGGCCACCAGTAGAAATGGTTTAATAAATCTAACGTCCCTTTCCAACCAGCATGGCCCCCAGTGAGGGAGTCATGGGCCCAAGCGAGGACTGCTCTCCTGGAGCGACATGGAACGACGGTCTTCCTCTGGGAGGACACCAAAGTTGCAGCAAGGCTGACTTTTTCAGGGTCCAAGATATACTGAGGTGTATCAGGGGTCTCTTCGACCTCAGAAGAGCGTGAGAGCGCGTCAGCTTGAACATTCTTAGAGCCGGGTTGGTAGCGTAAGGTAAAGTCAAACCGATCAAAAAACAGCGACCATTGGGCTTGTCTTGGATTCAGGCATTGGGCTTGCTTCAAGAACGCTAAGTTTTTGTGATCGGTGTAAATCGTGACCGGTGGTTGGCTCCCTCCAACCACTGTCTCCATTCTTCCAGGGCAAGTTTCACGGCTAGCAACTCTTTGTCACCTACACAGTAGTTGCTCTCAGCCGGGGAGAATTTCCTTGAGAAATATGAACAGGGCAACAGCTGTCCAGAATCAGAGTACTGGCTCAGTACAGCCCCAACGGCCACATTGGAGGCATCAACCTCCACCATGAAGGGCCGGCTGGGATCCGGATGATGAAGGCAGGTATCTAGTAAGAAGGCTTCCTTGAGGGTCTCAAAAGCTTGGCAGGCAGAAGGAGGCCAATCCACCGCGTTAGCCCCCTTACAGGTGAGGGCAGTTAACGGAGCCACAATACGGGAGTAGTTGAGGATAAAGTGACGGTAGAAATTAGAAAAGCCGAGGAAGCGTTGCAATGCTTTCAGACCCCTGGGCCGGGGCCAATTCTTAATAGCCACCACTTTCTCAGGATCCATTAGAAAGCCTGCTGCAGAGACTATGTAGCCTAGGAACGGCAGGGAGGTCTTCTGAAAACTGCACTTTTCCAGTTTCGCGTATAGACCATGCTCCCTAAGGGGTAGATTTTCAGACCGCGCGAATAGGCGTACTTTTGCTGGCGCATCAGGCGCAAGCAAAAGTACGCGGGATTTTAGTAGATATGCGCGTAGCCGCGCATATCCGCTAAAATCCTGGATCGGCGCGCGCAAGGCTATCGATTCTGTATAGCCGGCGCGCGCCGAGCCGCGCAGCCTACCCCCGTTCCCTCCGAGGCCGCTCCGAAATCGGAGCGGCCTCGGAGGGAATCCTCTAACGCCCTCCCCTCACCTTCCCCTCCCTTCCTCTATCTAACCCACCCGCCCGGCCCTGTCTAAACCCCCTCCTTACCTTTGTCGGGGGATTTACGCCTCCCTCCGGGAGGCGTAAATCCCCGTGCGCCAGCAGGCCGCCAGCGCGCCGGGACGCGACCTGGGGCTGGGTCCGGAGGGTGCGGCCACGCCCCCGGGCCTGCCCCCCAAATGCTGCCGACACGCCCCCTAAACGCTGCGTGGCTCGGGCCCGCCCCCGACACGCCCCCGACACGCCCCCCTCGCCAAACCCCGGGGCTTACGCGAGTCCCGGGGTCTGCGCGCGCCGGTAGGCCTATTGAACATAGGCGCACCGGCGCGCAGGGCCCTGCGCGCCGGTGCGCCCTGCTCGCCTAAATCCGCCTGGATTTGGGCGGATTTAGGCGAGTAGGGCTCTTAAAATCCGCCCCTAAGTATCTGGAGCACTTGGCGGACATGTTGACGATGTGACGGCAGGTCCTAGGAGTAGACTAACACGTCATCAAGGTAAACAATTACACAGGTGTTCAGAAGGTCCCGCAACACCTCATTCATCAGGTGCTGGAACACCGCCGGGGCATTACATAAGCCGAAAGGCATCACGAGGTACTCGTAATGCCCGTCTCGGGTATTAAACGCAGTTTTCCACTCATCTCTGGGACGGATTTTGACCAAATTATAGGCTCCTCGTATGTCCAACTTTGTGAAAATCTTCGCTCCTTGGAGCCGATCAAGGAGCTCCGGGATTAATGGGAGCGGGTATCAGTCTCGCTTGGTAATCAAATTTAGGCCTCGATAGTCTATATACGGCCTCAGTGAGCCATCTTTCTTGCTGACAAAAAAGAAACCCGCCCCTGCAGGCAACTTGGACGGGCGGATAAACCCCTTGGCCAAATTCTCTGCAATGTACTCGGACATGGCCCAGGTCTCAGGTATGGATAAGGGATAAACCCTTCCTCGAGGGGGCATGGTACCAGGTAGCAAGTCAATAGCACAGTCATATGGATGGTGCTGCGGAAGGATCTCTGCCTTGGTCTTGGAGAATACATCGGTGAAGTCCTCATAAGGTGCAGGGGGACCCACAGCAGAGTGCATCAACGGAAGTGAGAGGGTCCTAGGCACCTTCATACAATTAGCTAGGCAGAAGGGACTCCATTTAACAATCTGTAGCGTATCCCACTGAATCGTGGGCGAGTGTTTCTGTAACCACGGCAACCCTAGCAGTACAGGGTGGACAGCCTTATCCAGTACTAGGAAGGCTATCTCCTCCAAATGGATCGCCCCGGTGCGGACCGTAATGGGTGCATGGACAGCTGAACGGGACCAGGAAGGAGCGTCCCCTGGATCGAGGTAATTCGTAACGCGACCTCCCGTCTATGTGTAGGGATTCGCAACTGGGAGACTAAGTCGTGCAGGATGAAATTACCTCCTGCTCCAGAGTCCAGGAATGCCATTGTCTCAAAGGAACCTCCGGGGTATTCCAGAGTAACAGGAACAGTGCATTGAGGAGCTGTAGCACAGCCTAGGAGGAGCTCCTCCCGACCTCCTAGGCTTTGGCGTTTTCCGCACACTCCTGGCAGCGTGCCAAGAAGTGGCCCTTCTGGCCACAATATAAACACAATTTCAACGAATGGCGACATTGTCTTTCTTCAAGAGAAAGTGGGGCCTGTCCCAGCTGCATGGGTTCGCTGGTGGGGATGTCTGGACGAAAGATCTTAAGAGAGGGCACAGGTCTCGGCCCACGAGCCGGACTATGGCCAGAAGAGTGCTGCTCCTTGGCCCATTGTTGTAGGCAGTGGTCTATGCGAGCAGCCATCTCGATCAAGGCATTGAGGTCTTCCAGCAAATCTCAAGCCGCAATCTTATCCTTAATGTGACCGGAAAGGCCTTCCAGGAAGATGGCCTTAAGACTACCATCCTGCCAACCTACTTCCTGGGCTAAAGTCTGAAACTCCATTGCATAGTCTGCCAAGGAGCGAGCCCCCTGACGAAGTTGCAGCAGATCAGACGTAGCCATGGCTACTCGGGCGGACTCATCAAAGGCCTGGCGAAAGTTCGTGATGAACAATTGTAAATCCGTTAGTGAAGAATCATTGTTTTCCCAAATGGGAGAAGCCCATATCAAAGCTTTCCCATCGAGCAAGGACAGGATGTATGCCACGTTCACCGCATCCGAGGGAAACTGCCGAGGCAACAAGGAGAACAGTACAAAACATTGGTTCAGGAAGCCGCGGCAAGACCTTTAATCACCAGCGTAGCGGGAGGGTGCTGGCAGCTGAGTCACTGACGAATCTTGGGCCTCGGGTGCTGGTTCTGGGGCAGAAGAGGCCCGGGCATCCAGTCGTGCCGACAACTCCCCTACCGAACCATTGAGGACCTCGAGGTATTGTTGCTGATACTGCAGCTGCTGGGCCAACCCTGGCAGGTCCAAGGGAACAGGCGCATCCGCCGAGTCCATGGCCTTGCAATCTGTTCTTGGAGTCTCAGTTTAGTGGACCCTTGGGCCGACCTGCTGGAGACTAGGAAAAGATGGACAATGTCTCTGATGAACAGCAGGCCGGGAGGCAGATGTTCAGGCGGGACGTAGATGCTCTTCACCCTGGAAGCTGGTGCTCCCCTGGGAGGAGCCCGTAGGAGCCCAACCGCTGGGACTTAGGTGGCTTCACCCTTGGAAGCCGAAGCCCCCCCGGGAGGAGCCTGTAGGGGCCCGGCCGCTGTGATTTAGTCGGGTTGTGGATCAGGACAGGTAACTGGAACCAGACAAGGACAGTAGTGATACTGTAACTGGGTACGGGTTCTGGAACCAGGCAGGAACTGTAGCAGGACTCGGGTACTGGAACCAGGCAGGAACTGTAGCAAGACTCGAGTCCTGGAACCAGGCAGGAACTGTAGCAAGACTCGGGTACTGGAACCAGGCAGGAACTGTAGCAAGACTCGGGTACTGGAACCAGGCAGGAACCAAGCAGGTACTGTAGCAAGCAGGCAGGAACCAAGCAGGTACTGTAGCAGGCAGGCAGGAACGGAGCGATGTAGCCAAGCAGGTCACTCTGGGGCGCAACGCAACAGGAAACCAGAATGCTAACCCATTGCAAGGCAAAGGTTGGATGGCCACGGCCGGCTTATCAAGGCCGCAGCGTCTGACATCAGGAATTGGGCGGAGTCGGCACTGGCGGGAAACTGGCTACAAAGGCGCCCAAGTGGCGCGCTCACGCGCCTAGGAACAGGGTGTCCACCGGAACCTTCACGGTGGCGCTGCCCCAGTGGGGATGCCGCCAAACAGGCCGCAAGCCAGGACTCCAGAGACGGGAGCAGGTCCCGGAATCAAGAGGTAAGGGCCTGGCCGCAGTGCTCGCGGCCAGTGTAGAGTATGGAGGCAAAGAACACACTTGAGACAGCTTTCATCGCAGGCAGGAAGAGAAGGGAAGGGCTGAGCCCTCACGAGGCTCTTCCTTTTATTGTACATTCATACAAAGGCAGATGATGTGTCATTACATGATTGGCTACTTTCCCATAGCAACAGACGAGTCCCTACACTATTGGCTTTGGCTCAGGGGGTGTGCACGGATCATTTCATTGGCTGCTGAAATCTATACCTCCTGACTTTGTCCTGCCTCTGACTAGGGAACACCCAGCCCCTCCCCCAGGAATTCAGGGCTAAGCACAAGCCAGAGAAATACATGATAGTCAGGTATCCTTTCCTAGGCAGAGACTTAAGCACAAGTGATGCTTTTATTCAGGCAAATGTCAGGGAGAAGGGAAGTTAGTGTTTAAACCCTGATGAAATGGCTTGCTGGCAAGCGCATATTTCCCACATCGCACCCTTTCTGTTTTTGTTTAAGCAGCTCAGTAAAGCTTTAGACCCTTACTGAAATCTGTTATGTCTTGGTAAGGGCTGGAAATAGGGGAAGGGGGATTATGGAGAGAAGAAAGCTAATTCGACGTGGTGTGCCAGCTGCCGATGAGCTCCTGAATCTCCATATCACCCAGAGCTGGTGCAGCGTGGTGTGCCAACGCTGCAGGGCTCATGATTCCCTATTAGGCATCTTACAAGACATCTTTGTATCCGGGCTGAGAGCAAGGTTCCAGTATGGATATGAGGTTGGGTATGCACTGAATACAGCATCACAGGCAAACAATTAAGACAATTACGGTTATTATAATAGAAATCGCCCTTTTGAGACCAGAAATATCAGGGAGTCAGGACCATAGCCAATCCCATGGAGAAGTTGGTATTCTGTCTGAAAGTGGTGCATCAGCAACCATGGTTTCTATCTGCTCTATGGTATGTGTAAGGTTTGCTTTATAAACTGATATGTACACACAGCAATGAGATCCAATTAATGCACAAACACCACCCTTTAAAGCTAAAATTGTGTCTAAGGTATAGCTGTTCTGTAATAGGGATGTGAATCGTTTTAGGACGATTAAAATTATCGTCCGATAATTTTAATATCGTCTTAAACCGTTATGGAACACAATACAATACAGATTCTAACGATTTATCGTTATAAATCGTTAGAATCGTGAGCCGGCACACTAAAACCCCCTAAAACCCACCCCCGACCCTTTAAATTAAATCCCCCACCCTCCCGAACCCCCCCCCAAATAACTTAAATAACCTGCGGGTCCAGCGGCGGTCCAGAACGGCAGTGGTCCGGAACGGGCTCCTGCTCTGAATCTTGTCGTCTTCAGCCGGCGCCATTTTCCAAAATGGCGCCGAAAAATGGCGGCGGCCATAGACGAAAAAGATTGGACGGCAGGAGGTCCTTCCGGACCCCCGCTGGACTTTTGGCAAGTCTCGTGGGGTTCAGGAGGCCCCCCACAAGCTGGCCAAAAGTTCCTGGAGGTCCAGCGGGGGTCAGGGAGCGATTTCCCGCCGCGAATCGTTTTCGTACGGAAAATGGCGCCGGCAGGAGATCGACTGCAGGAGGTCGTTCAGCGAGGGTTCCGGCGCCTCGCTGAACGACCTCCTGCAGTCGATCTCCTGCCGGCGCCATTTTCCGTACGAAAACGATTCGCGGCAGGAAATCGCTCCCTGACCCCTGCTGGACCTCCAGGAACTTTTGGCCAGCTTGTGGGGGGCCTCCTGACCCCCACGAGACTTGCCAAAAGTCCAGCGGGGGTCCGGAAGGACCTCCTGCCGTCCAATCTTTTTCGTCTATGGCCGCCGCCATTTTTCGGCGCCATTTTGGAAAATGGCGCCGGCTGAAGACGACAAGATTCAGAGCAGGAGCCCGTTCCGGACCGCTGCCGTTCCGGACCGCCGCTGGACCCGCAGGTTATTTAAGTTATTTGGGGGGGGGGTTCGGGAGGGTGGGGGATTTAATTTAAAGGGTCGGGGGTGGGTTTTAGGGGGTTTTAATGTGCCGGTTTTTTCGATTTTTCAATTTTTCGATTTTTTAACGATTTTTCACGATTTTTCACGATATTTTACCCCCCCAAACGGCAACAATACGATTCCCTCCCCCTCCCAGCCGAAATCGATCGTTAAGACGATCGAGGACACGATTCACATCCCTATTCTGTAATGCTACTTCTCTAATCTGAGAAACTTCTGTTGTGAGTAGTTTTAATGCATGGACTGTCTGATTAAATAGGGCAGTCGTCCAGTTAGCTAGGATGTGTAAGTCTCTGTAATTCATAGCTGTCCCCATTGGGGGAAACAGGCTTCTAGCTATCTGACTTTCTGTATACTTTTCTATGGGATTATTTATCGCCTCCCCTTTGTTACGGAGCCTTGCTTTGGGTAAATTTTTGACTGCATAGTATGAGGGGAGGATGTAGCCTAAAGTGCATCTGTCTCTCCATCTTGGGGAAATGTACATATATGCTCTACGCCCACATAACATCCATATGTTTCCTAACAGATTAGTGGACATGTCATTGGTTAACATTTGGGCTATATAACTACAAAAGGTAAATCCTTCATCCACTCTATACTTTCTGTACTTGCTTGGGTCTCCCACTGCACATCCTGAAATCTGCCAATTGCATACATATATGTGGTATAATTATGTAAGTGTTCAGTGATTAATACAAAGGTTCGGTTACAATATGGATATTTCCCACCTGAATTCCCTTCCCATCCCCTGTATCATAGTCCCAACAAAGAGCGGCAGTCTCTTGAATACGGCTACCAATGTGTAGTATGGTATTATTAACTGGAGAGTTAATGAAAACACCTCTCTGTAAAGGATAATTAGTCCATACTGTAAGGTTAAATGGTACAGCATGCATCAGTAGTTCTCCGCAGGCTTGGGTGGCATGTGTGTGCAGATCTAACAGTCTGTTCGATTCAACAGGTGTGAAAAGTTCTGTCAGAGTCCTTGTTCTGAAATTGCCATAGCTGGAGAAATAAGGCAAAGGAGGAGGGTGCAGAACACAATTGTTAATGAGTTGGCATTCAGGCAAGAAAAGACGGCTAATAAGTTCTCTGGAGTTTTCTCAAGGCCTTGCTGTTCTAAGAGTTGTGCAGGTTGGTTGGATAGGGCCTTGATCTGTCCCCAGGTCATGTGGTGCTGCTTTTTGCAAGGAGTCCGGTCTCTGTCCTTCTGAGGGCTGTGGAGGCTCAGGGAGAAGTTGGGGATCGGGTCCTGTAGACCTGGACACCTTTCCATCTCTCCACGGCTTGATACCTGTGGAAGCAAGCAGAGAAACATATCCTCGTTCCCCATTTTAAGGGAACGGGACCGTACCAGACATTAAATATTCTATACAAAACTGATGGCTGTGGGTAACTAACCCTAGTCCCATAATGATTACTCATGGCTGTGGTCTTAAATTTGATATGTTTGGATGATTTAAAGTGATTTTAAACAATACTTTGTTCTTGTTCAGCCAGTCCTTCTTAGGGGGAAGATCCAGGGGCAATCCCACCTTTTTCTTTTTGTTTGGTCCAGAGCTCTTAAGGGTATGATTTGCTCTCTCCACAAGGGCTTGCCCTGTGGTGTTGTAGGGGATGCCAAATACGTATTTAATGTTCAATTATTGACAAAATTCATGTAAAGGAATGGCTGCAGTAAATAGAGCCATTATCAGTTTTCCGAACAGAGGGTAACCCCATTATCAAGAAAGTTTTTATGCAGTGATCAATTTTCATTCAGTAAAATAGCAATAAATGTAAATTAATCATTTAAAGGAAAAGTCATTTGCTGTAAGCTGAATCAAATAACAAGTATATTAGACATTACATTAAACATATGTTACACAAGACTGACATATATTCATATTCATGCATCCTGCAAATATTCATTCATAGTCTTCTTGGCATCAAGACAGACAACAGATAACACATAATTTGAGCTAAAAATCTTATCAAAAAGTTATCAAAAACAAAATTAGATCAAGGATCAAAAGTCAAAAGTCAAAAGGTGTTAGAAAAATGTTTGAAAATGTTAAAATAAACTGCAAAGTGTTCACCTTCACATCTCCTCATGGCAGAAAGGCTGTAAATCTGGAAAATATTAAAAACTGGCATACAGCAAAAATTTACTAAGGTAAGGATTAAAGTGAAATTCTTACTTTTTTAACCTTGGAGAATCAATTCTATCATTCAATTTAATAAAATCAATTTGGATTTGCAAGAAAAGGCTTGGGAGGGATTGCTTTAGATGTAGCAACCTCTGTCAGTAAAACTTTTAAGGTTCAGAATTCTGTAAAAATTTGTGAAAAAGAAAATAAAACTGAAGTTTCTTTAATACAGAAGGTCTGTAGGTCTGAAAAATAAAAACAATTTACAACAGAATTATTAAAACAATAATATAATATAACTTGTAGAATAACATAGCGCCTCCTAGTGGAGACCCCATCATTACTTTTATAGATTGCAACTATTGTTCCAGGTTGCAATCAATAATACTCTGAGCTTACTTTCAATGTGGAATATCAGAATAGAATTTCTTCATATAATTATTAGAATAGGAAATTAAACACGCTGTTCGCTCAGCTCTGTCTGCTGCATGCTAAAGTGACTGTAACTACTATTAAATGTCCTTGTCAGTAACCTCAGTTCAGTATTAACGAAGTTTGAAAGTATGTTTGAAAGTATTAAAAGATTAATGACAGATTGAGAGGAAGGGCTAGTACAGGAATGCTGAGTTATAACATATATATACTAGAGAGAGAAACTGCAGTACTAAGTCCAGTTTTTTTTCTTTCCAAAAGTTCTCCCTCCCTCCCCCATGAGTGGCAAGCAAGAGTTACAGTAAAGGGGGGGAGGAGCAGTGTTTCTCAAAAGAAAAGAACTGCACCCAAGGAGTTAATCCTTCAGTCAATAGGAACTTAAAGATAGCATTGTTTAACAATTGATAACATCGACCATAGACAATGGCTTGGCAAGGACTTGCTGATTCCTTGCAGACAGATACTATTTTTATTTACCTTTGTCCTGAAAGGGAGAATCACAGTAAAAATATAAGTTCTGTACGCTAGCAATTCAAACTATAAACTTAAAGCTCAGAGAAATGGAGTCATTTTAAATGTGAGCCAAATAAACTTTGCAAAAGGGAAACTTTCACATGTAATTTACACAGTAATTGTTCAAATCTCAGTACAGTTTTAACATAAGGTTCTCCATTCACTTTGTGGGGGAAAATACTCTCAAAGTATGCAGATGTTTTGTAACTGAATTCAAAGACTAATAGAAACAATTTTTTCCAAATCTGTACTGTTTGTTGAGAGAAACCATTTTTTTTTCAAATCTGTACTGTTTGTTAAGAGAAACCATTTTTTTTTTTCATAGTGATATTTTCTTTGCTTGTAACGCAGGAGTCTAATTAAATCCTTTTTTTCATATTGATATTTTCTTTGCTTGTAACGCAGGAGTGCAGCTGCTTGGCCCAAGGTCTTATATGCTGATTTCTTTGAAGACCTGTGGGCATAGCCACTGCTCATGGCACTCAACTCTATTGCTGCCACACCTAGTTCTTTAATTCCTTTTGTAATAGGAGAGGCTTGAATCCCTTTCAATAATTCCTCTCTTGTGAGATTTCCATGTTCTAGATGAAATCCCATGCTGACCACGGCACATAAATTGTTACCGGGAGCAGTGGTTTGAGATGGTAATTTACCTGGACAAGTTGGTGATGCAGAATTAATGACTGTCTCAGGCAATGGCAAATGAGGGTACAGGGAGTGGTTGGTGGGGGAAGGGTGTTGCAGGCAAGATGGAGGAAGGCTAGTTTTTCTGACCTCAGTGTTTTCTATTTCCTGGGGCCTTTTCTCTGAGGTGGACGCAGAGGAAGCCACAGGAGCCATGTGAGTGTGTGTCCCCAGATGTTCTATTTCATTTTCTGTCCCCCTTTGTTCATGGTTCTTTTCTGTGATGGGGAAGGCTTGAAGTCCTTCCAACAATTCTTTTTCTGTAAGGTTTTCTTTCTGCTGAAGTTCAATGCTAATCACCCCACCCAGGCCAGGTTGTGGCTCTATTGTTCTCAAGGGTTGCTTTTCTAAAGAAGTGTGAATGGGCTTGGGTGTGGGTATGGAGAGCTGATACAAAGAATTTGCTGTCTCTGAGGAAGACTGAGCATAAGATGGGGGATTGAGTCTGCCTGCTTCTAAAAGCACATGGTTTGAAACTGCTGTCTTTAAACTTTTTTTTTCTATGTGTTCGATGGCCTCTGTACATTTTTGCCAGATTAATCTTTGCTTTATGGGAGCTCTGGGAGCCATATGAAGACAATTGCCGATTGAAATCCATTCCTGGGTATTTAGAGTTCCCGCCTCCATGGAATACCAAGGGCAACGGCAAGCTATTTCACTTATTAATTTTTCTAAGTCCCCCAGGCTGACTTGCACTATTTTTCTTCTGGTGATGAAATAATGATTATTGATGATTTGCTGCAGCTCCCTGGCATGTATCCTCTGCTGTACAGTCAAATCATTGCCCATGCTCACGAGTGTGGGGAACAAACTTGCTGAGAAATACTTTAAAAATTACTAAGAAGTACTTTTTTTTTTTTTTTTTTAAATATTACGATTGCAAATCTGTTGAACGGTACGTACCTAGGCTATGACCAGCCGAAATAAGCATGGAGTTTATCATCTCGTCGCGGGTCACCAGATGTAGAGTATGGAGGCAAAGAACACACTTGAGACAGCTTTCATCACAGGCAGGAAGGGAAGGGAAGGGCTGAGCCCTCACGAGGCTCTTCCTTTTATTGTACATTCATACAAAGGCAGATGATGTGTCATTACATGATTGGCTACTTTCCCATAGCAACAGACGAGTCCCTACACTATTGGCTTTGGCTCAGGGGGTGTGCACGGATCATTTCATTGGCTGCTGAAATCTATACCTCCTGACTTTGTCCTGCCTCTGACTAGGGAACACCCAGCCCCTCCCCCAGGAATTCAGGGCTAAGCACAAGCCAGAGAAATACATGATAGTCAGGTATCCTTTCCTAGGCAGAGACTTAAGCACAAGTGATGCTTTTATTCAGGCAAATGTCAGGGAGAAGGGAAGTTAGTGTTTAAACCCTGATGAAATGGCTTGCTGGCAAGCGCATATTTCCCACAGCCAGGACCGCAACAACTATATTTCAGCTGATACCAATATATTTATATACAAGAAGGATACACTTCAAACTATTCACGTTACTGCATGCGTGCATAGGTGGTTGTGCAGAGATTTATGCTAGTATTTTATAACTTTCATAGCAGGAGCTGCACAGCTTAAACACCTGGTACTTATGCTCTGAAAAAACACACTTTTTCTCCCACTGCAATGAAAGCATGAAAATACTTAGTTTTCCTACCTATTTTAGAAACACATGCACACATACTTTATTATAAGTGCATAAAAAAAGAACATGTACACATAAAACAAGGTATTTTACAATGTACACACATATAAATACTTTATTGTACATCAATTTGAAATCACCAGTTTGCTGATACCTCTGCCAGTACACCCAGTTCTTCTCCAGTTCACCTAGAACTTCTAGCTCTTCATCCTGAACCCCCACCAGTTCACTCAGACCTCCTACCCAAAAATTGCAGACTAGTCTGATATCAGTTAAGCTAATTAGGTTTAAAATTATGTGAATATGTTAGATAATTTATATGTGAATATCTTCATAAATTATCAACATCCTTGCAAACCTCTTGACCCCACCCCAAAATGCCCATAGACCATCCCTTTATTATGCCAGTAAATGTGTGTGTATGAAACCAACAATATGTGGCTTTTTTTGATGTTTATAAAATAGAATGTACGCGAATATAGGCTACCTACGCACATATATGCTAATTTTTCACATGTAACTCCATTGAAAATTTACTCAATCGGACTTGGATACAATTGGAGGAGTAACAAGGAAATATTTATGGAAGGGACTAAAGCAAGATTGGCTCTGAATACCTTGATGAGAAAGCGGGAACAGGGTGGATTGGAAATGCCCAATCTTAAATTTTACAATTTAGCTTGCACCATGAGACACGAAGCAGATTGGTTAATAGATACTACCCACTGCACATCTATTAAAACCTCTTCTACCACCTTCAGACTTCCGCTCAGTGAGCCAATCCCTCATCTTAACAAGCTTGGATTATTGTAACGCTCTGTACCTAGGCCTGCCGAAATCCACTGCACATTAGTTACAACTTGTCCAAAATGCCACTGCTCGTGTACTGTTTAATATACCACTTAGAGAACACATTACTCCGGTTCTACAACATTTACATTGGCTACCTATATCTTACCATATTACATATAAAATTCTCAATATTATACATAATCATTTACACAACACAAACTCAATATGGCTCTGCTCGCTTCTTAGAATCTACAAACCCACAAGGCAACTACGTTCAAAGGACAAATGTATGTTGGAGGTACCCTCAGTAAAACTTGCACATCTGGAATTTACACGTAAACGTGCATTTTCAGTTGCTGGACCAATTCTCTGGAACGCTATTCCAGAAGAAATTTGTTTAATGGCAAATACTAAAGAATTTAAAAAGGCTTTAAAAACATATCTTTTTACCGCTGCCTATAACATCACTTAACAATCTCTTTTTAAGTTTTTGACAACTTTGACAACAATATCCCAAAAAGAACTGCAATATGTTTTTTAGTGTTCTTAAGAAGTAATTTTTAAATGTTTTTATTGTTTTTTGGAAGTGCAATTACTGATGTATATTGTTTTTTGTTTTTTAATGTGTATTTTTAATTATGTATGTTTTATTTCTTGTAAACCGCTTAGCCGGACAGGTCTCTGCCCAATATTGCGATATATAAATCCTTTTAAATAAATAAAATAAATAAAAATACTGGAATGGAAGCCGCCTTGGTTGCTTTTGTGAATTTGGGCTTTATACTTCATACTCTTCCTTCAAAATGCCTTCTAAATATTAGTGATAATATTTTATTCAAAATGATTCTTAAAACCTGGAAATGGCTTTGTAGTAGGATGAACCTGAATTATTTCAGGGAAACAGAGATTTTGCCCCAGGGAGTCAGGCTAGAGTTTTTGCTACCTGAAGGGTCAAAGGGCTTATATTAATTCAACATGGGGCAGATTTTCAAAGGGTTACGTGCATATATTAAGGGGTAGATTTTCAGAGCCCTGCTCGCCTAAATCCGCCCAAAACCGGGCGGATTTAGGCGAGCAGGGCCCTGCGCGCCGGGAAGCCTATTTTACATAGGCCTCCCGGCGCGCGCAGAGCCCCGGGACTCGCGTAAGTCCCGGGGTTCTCGGAGGGGGGCGTGTCGGGGGCGTGTCGGGGGGCGGGCCCGGTCGTCGCGGCGTTCCGGGGGCGTGTCGGCAGCGTTTTGGGGGCGGGTACGGGGCGTGGCTACGGCCCGGGGACATGGCCGCGCCCTCCGTACCCGCCCCCAGGTCGCGGCCCGGCGCGCAGCAGGCCCGCTGGCGCGCGGGGATTTACGTCTCCCTCCGGGAGGCGTAAATCCCCCGACAAAGGTAAGGGGGGGTGTAGACAGGGCCGGGCGGGGTGGGTTAGGTAGGGGAAGGGAGGGGAAGGTGAGGGGAGGGCAAAGGAAAGTTCCCTCCAAGGCCGCTCCGATTTCGGAGCGGCCTTGGAGGGAACGGGGGGAGGCAGCGCGGCTCGGCGCGCACAGGCTATACAAAATCGATAGCCTTGCGCGCGCCGATCCAGGATTTTAGTGGATACGCGCGGCTCCGCGCGTATCTACTAAAATCCAGCGTACTTTTGCTTGAGTCTGATGCGCAAGCAAAAGTAGGCTGATCGCGCTTCTTTTAAAATCTACCCCTAAATGTGTAACCCCGAAAACCCGCTCCTGCGCATGCCGAGCCTATTTTGCAAAGGCTTGGTGACGCTTACAAGCACCAGGATGTGCGTATGTCCCGGGGCTTGAAAAAGGGGGCAAGGTGTGGGCAGGGCAGGGTGGTCCGGGGCAGGGCAGGGGCAGGGCTGGAGCCTCCAGGCACAGCGGCCATTTGGCGCTGTGCCCGGGATCACGGGCTGGCTGTCACCGGTGCATGCCACCTACGCCTGCCCAAAGGCAAGCGCAATTTAAAAGCTAAAGGTAAAGGGGGAGGTTTAGGTAGGGCTGGGGCGGGCAAGGGAGGGGAAGGGAGGGGAAGGTGGGGGGGGGGGGGGGCGGAAGGAAAGTTCCCTCCGAGGCTGCTACAATTTCAGAGTGGCCTCAGAGGGAATGGAGGAAGGGCTCGGCATGCGCAAATTGCACAATTGTGCACCGCCTTGCGAGCGCCGACCATGGATTTTATAACATGCGTGCGGCTGCACACGCATGTTATAAAATTGGACTTAGTTTTTAAAATCTGGCCCCATATGTTTATGTTTCTGGAATATTTATGTCACCCATAATGAGGCCCTCGTCGACACACTAAAGAACAGATTTTAAAAAGCATTTACATGCTTAAAATTGGATTTTTCAAATGTAAAGGCACTTTACCCATGTCGGTGGGCTTTTAAAAATTTAATTGTTCAAAGGATATTCACTTTACAGGTGTAACTCGCTTTTTAAAATTGCTATGATAGTATGTTACATTTACACATGTAACTCATAAGAACATAAGAAATTCCCATACCAGGTCAGACTGAGGGTCTATCAAGCCCAGCATCCTATTTCCAACAGTGGCCAATCCAGGTTACAAGTACCTAGAAAATACCCAAACATTAAATATATCCAAGCTACTAAAGCCAGTAATAACAGTGGATATTCCCTAAGTCAACTTGATTAATAGCACTTTATGGACTTCTCCTCCAGGAACTTATCAAAACCTTTTTAAAAACAAGCTATACTAACTGTCCCAACCACATCCTCCAGCAATGAATTCCAGAGCTTAATTGTGCATTGAGTGAAAAAGAATTTTCCCTGCTTTGCTTTAAATGTGCTACTTGCAAACTTCATGGAGTGCCCCTAGTCCTTCTATTATCTGAAAGAGTTAATAACTGGTTCATATTTACCTGTTCTAGTTCTCCCATGATTTTATAGACCTTTATCATATCCCCCTAAGCCGTCTCTTCTCCAAGTTGAACAGCCCTACCCCTTTAACCTTTCCTCATAGGGGAGCCATTCCATGCCCTTTAACATTTTGGGGCTCTTCTTTGTACATTCTCCAATGCACTGAGTGGAGAGGATCACCTTGCTGGTGGCTGAAAGAAATCAGTAAGTTTTGCTTGGGAAATTTTTTTAAAAGTACTGGGGAGAAGTAAGCTAGTGGGGTATGTTATTTAGTGTGTTTGTGCTTTTAATAGTCAGTAAGACAGCTAATAAACAGAAGTTAGTGTGTTTATTTTTAAATAGTCAGTCAGTAAAACAGCTAATAATCAGAAGTTAG
Organism: Rhinatrema bivittatum; assembly: GCF_901001135.1. Lineage (NCBI taxonomy): Eukaryota > Metazoa > Chordata > Amphibia > Gymnophiona > Rhinatrematidae > Rhinatrema > Rhinatrema bivittatum. Next base: position 519,561,300 of record NC_042616.1, read on the forward strand.
TGTGTTTGAATTTCCTAACCCTCTCACCCCTCTCCTACCCACCCCTAGTTCATCCTTTAATTTATAGGCAGGTGCCACTTTCACTCTTAAAAAAAAAAAAAATCAGCCTTTTAACTTCAGTTCATGAATTCCCCACACCTTTCTGAGAGTTTGATCATTCCCTTCTGGCCACTACTAGACATATAGAGGCAGATTTTCAAAGGCTTTGCGCGTAACCTGAAAAAATCTGCCCCTACGTGCGCCGAGCCTATTTTGCATAGGCTCGGCGGCGCGCGCAAGCCCCAGGAAGCGCGTATTTTCCGGGGCTTCAAAAAAGGAGCGGGAAGGGGGCGGGTCCGGGGGCATGGCGGCGGTCCGGGGGCAGGTCGGGGGGTCAGGGGGCGGTCCCGGGTGGGTCCGGGGGTGTGGCGGTGGTTCGAGGGCAGTCTGGGGGGCGGGGACGAATCCTCCGGCACAGCGGCCTGTGCTGGAGGATGGCGAGCCAGCACGCGCAAGTTACGCCTGCCTCAAGCAAGCCTGACGTTATATGTCTTTGACATAGACACTAACTGGTCTTTTCAATCATCCACCTTCATCATCCTTTAATGCTTCAAAAATAATTTTTATAATTTTTTCTTTCTTAATATTTAAAATAGTCCTCCATCCATAATATCAAAATGACTCGGACTCTTAACAGTCATGCATTATTATCGCCCTACACAGGCCGGTGTTTCGCTTAATCAGCTTCCTCAGGGGCACATCAAAAATGCTTTAGCAAGAGTCAGTTACCTAAAAAATCCATAATGTTGTTATTTTACTTGCCAAACAATTAGAGGATGATAAAGCCAATACTTATCTGAAAATAGCGTGGCTAACCATTCAAGCGGGACCAGACGTCTCAACCATCTTGTCAGGAAAAGAGATGGAGTAACCGAAACCGAGGCTTGCGTCTCTTTAAATTCACCCAGGGTATGATGTCAGCGACCTAGATCATACATTCTTAATATGTCAATAAAGTAATCTGCCAAACATAATGAAAGAGAGTTATCATCCTAAAAAAGCATATAGATCCAACTCGCTATTTAAACTAGATGGGTGAACAGTATTAAGTCGGTAAATCCAACATTGTTCCGCCTGTAATAAAAGACGTTGCCGATCTCCCCCACGCCAGTGTGGTAAAACATGATCTATCACACAGAAATATAGATCATCAAAAGTATGTCTTTGTTCCATACAGTGCGATACCAAAGGTTCATTTTCCCAGTTGTTTTTTATATTAGAACGATGTTCAATCATTCTGGTCTTAAGAAGGCGTTTTGTCTTGCCAATATAAAGTAGTGAACAAGGGCATTTGATCAAATAAACAACCATTGAGGAATCACGGCAAGAGGAAATGTGGAAAAAAGGATTTTGCACTCACAAAGCGGGGAGTAGCTGGCTTGTTACGGCGGTTACTACCCCAAACCAAATAAGCCTGATACTTCACTTTCAATGCATATCCAGCATAGCTCTCTGCTTCAACGGCAGGGGAGAAGAAAAACTGGATACTTCACACATATCCAGCATAGCTCTCTGCTTCAACGGCAGGAGAGAAGAAAAACTGATACTTCACGCATAACCAGCATAGCTCCCTGCTTCAACGGCAGGTTAGAAGAAAAACAACCAATAAGGGCTGAATAACATAGTCTGGGTAAAACAAATAAGCATGGGTGTAGCTTGCTTATTGCGGCGGTTACTACCCCTACTACCCCTAACTAATCAAGCTTGATGTTTCACTTGGATGCAGCTCCATCACTGCTCTCTACATTAATGGTGGGGGTGGAAGGGAAATAGAACCAAAGAGCTAAGAGAAACAGATAAGTATGAGAAAAAAATGTGTGAAGCTTGCTGGGCAGACTGGATGGACCGTTTGGTCTTCTTCTGCCGTCATTTCTATGTTTCTATATTATGTTTTAGGAATATTTTATAGCCAGAGGGCGCAATCAGATGATCTTGAATGGACATAGATGAGTTGCAGACAGAACAAGTATTACATGGATGATGTGATCCAATTGCATGACTGGACGTAGTCGATGTCATCGAGCTATTAGATTTCACTAGCAAATTTTTTAAGTTCATAGCACGCGAAAAAGTAATGCATGGAGGTAATTGAAAAATGTCATGCACCTGTAAAACGTGCCAATATTTTAAAATTGACTGATGAATCTTAGAAGCAGCAGTTGAATATGGTAGAATACATGTCTGTCGTGAAGAGTCGTCTATTGATTGAGGAAGAAACAGCCATTCTCGATGAGAATATTTGGCTCGCAAATAAGCCTTCCGAATGCTTGAACGCGGATAGCCTCTAGCTGTAAAGCGTTCATGTAACACTTTCGATTGAATTTCAAAGTTAGCTGGATTGGCCAAAGCTGTATCTCATAGATGGGAACGAAGCTCTTCCACTGAAGAGGCCAGTGATTCCAAAGCTTGATGATGTTCTTTAACTGTGGCGGCCAAACCCGGTAGGGCCCTGAAGGTGGGAGACTCCGCTAAGTCCATGGCAACCTATTGAGCTAAGGGGTGGACCCTTGTCCTGGAGCAGGAGGAATGGCCTCCTGATAGGGATCAGGAAGCACCTGCCTGCAGGAGGCGGAGCACTGGAGGAGACAGAGGCTAGGATGAGATTCACCACTGGAAGCCATGGTCTTCCACTTGTCTCCAGGCTTTATCGGACCAAATTATAGGCCCCGCGAAGATCCAATTTTGTAAACACTTTGGCTCCGTGGAGGCAGTCCAAGAGTTCTGGAATCAGAGGGAGTGGGTAGCGATCCTTGCGAGTGATAGCATTAAACCCCCTGTAATCTATGCAGGGTCTTAATGAGCTGTCCTTCTTGGTTACAAAAAAGAACCCTGCGCCCACTGGGGAAGAAGATGGACGAATGAACCCCCTGTCAAGATTTTCTTTTATGTATTTGGACATTGCTTGAGTCTCTGGCAGGGACAGTGGATATACCTGTCCACGGGGTGGAACACTATTGGGCAAGAGGTCAATGGCACAATCAAAGTGGCGATGCTCTGGAAGGGTCTCCGCCTCCTCCTTGGAGAAAACATCGGAGAAGTCCGCATACTGTGGAGGCAGAGGAATGACAGTGGTAGCAAGTTGGAAATGCGGTTGTGGCGTCTGGTGTAGGCAGGTTGCAAAACATTTGGGGCCCCAAGCAGCGATTTGTAGTGTCCTCCAGTCTATAGTAGGCGAGTGTTTCTGCAACCAAGGAAGGCCCAGCATGACTGGGTGAATAGCTTTCTCCAGGATGAAGAAGGATATCTCCTCCTTGTGGAGAACTCCAGTTTGTAGAGTCACTGGAGCTGTGCAAAGAGGGACTCAGCCAGGAAGTGGAGTGCGGCGAAGCACCGGGAGTTGAAGTTGGTGTACTAATTCAGCCAGAATGAAGTTTCCTCCGGACCCAGAGTCGATGAAGGCCAGAGTTGTGAAAGATCCTCCAGAGAACTGGAGCGTGACAGGAACTGTACATTGAAGAGCAGGGTTGATGCAGCCTAGGGTCAGCTCCCCAGTGACACCTAGGCCTGAGAGTTTCACAGACGCTCAGAGCATTGGGCCAATAGGTGACCCTTACTACCACAGTAAAGACACAGTCCAAGGGTCCTGCGGCGCTGTTTCTCTTCTGCAGTCAGGCGACTGACCTAACTGCATAGGCTCCTCCCCGTGTTCCGGCGGAGCCTCAGGAGCTGCTGGAGAGACCAATGGGCGAGAGAAGGAGGGAGCCAGAGGAACCATATGACGGACTGGCTTTAATTCCTTTGCACACTACTGAAGTCACTGATCAATCCGGCCTGCCAGATCAATGAGAGCCTCAAGTTTGTCTCGAGCGGCCAGCTCATCCTTAATACGGGAGGACAGACTGTCGAGGAAGATACTGCGTAAGCTGTCCTCACGTCAGCCCAGTTCGGAAGCCAGGGTGCGAATCTCTACCGCAAATTCGGTCAGTGTACAGGGACCTTGGCGAAGATGAAGCAATTCAGAGGCGGCAGTGGATTGGCATCCTGGTTCATCGAATAACTGGTGGAAGGTCTGCACAAACCAGGGAAGATCTCCGAGAATGGAATCCCCGTGTTCCCACAATGGAGATGCCCAGGCCAGGGCCTTCCCGTCCAGTAAAGACAGGATAAACGTAGTCTTTACTTGATCGGTTGGGAACTGTGTAGCCTGGAGAGAGAACCTCATAAAGCAGTGGTTCAAAAACCTTTGGCATTACCTTGGATCCCCAGCATAACGAGGTGGAGCAGGCATATGAAGTAAAGGAGACGTTGAAGCAGGAAGCATGGGGGGTGAGGTGGCAGCCCTGGATCCAGAAGCTGACTCTAGGTGATTAGCCAGATGCTCCACTGTGGCGGACAGCACTTCCAGACATTGCTGCTGCTGCTGCTGCTGCTGTAAACATTGAGCCAAGCCCGGAATAGCCTGAAGGCCAGACAAGTCCACCGGGTCCATGGCCTTTGCAAACTGTTATGGTTGTGGACCCTTGAGCTGGAGTGAATGGTGGTGACCACTGAGGCATTGCCCCCAATGGAACTCATCTCCGGGAGGTGGCACTGGTGAGGACAACCCGGCAGGACCTTCACCTTTACCAGCCCTCGTTCCCCGCAGGTTGAGCCCTTGGGTGCCGGGGCCGGCAGGACTTAGGTGCGGGTGCCTCAGTGAAGAAGGTGAAGAGGAAAACCGAGACAGGGTCAGCAGTCCAGGTCTGGGCAGGCAGCGAAGAAGCAAAACAGAGTTCAGGCGGAAGATACGGGGCAGGCAGCAGACAGACAAGAACGGAGAACCAGGCCAGGCGTTGAGACGAGCAGCAGACAAGGAGAGATGAGAAGAAAGCCAAGGTCAAACCTGGAGATCAAGCCGAGAACTGGAGAACTGGAACTGAGGAGCAAGGATGAGGCTGGAAGCAGGAACGAAGGCATGGTCAGGAAGGCAGGAACTGGAAGCAGGAACAGGATCAAAGCAGGAACTGGAACAAAGGACGTCTGGATCAGCAACTAGCACTCAAAAGAGATGACCTGTTGCAAAGGCAACTTCTGTAGACTGCTGTGGGGTTTAAATAACCCTCTCAGGTGATGTCATCTTTCGGGACCGAGCTTAGTTTTCCCGCCGTGGCCCCTTTAAAGGGCGGGGCCTCCCGTGCACGCGCCTAGGGAGAGCCCCCCGCTGGACGGAGGAGGACGCCATCACAGCCATGTGGCAGGCTGCGGTTGGCCTGCCGCGGAGCGGACCGTGCCGTGCCGGGCCGCGGTGAGAGGAGCAGGTAGGAGGGACCGGTCAGGGGCTGCCACGGCCGGGAACTGCAACAAACAAAAAGCAAGACTATAAGTACCTGCTTGAGGGGAGTAAAACCAGGACTGGATCAACCTGTCCTGAAAATCTGGAACCAGTAGGCAACCCTGCCCCACCCACACAGCCAGGGACAGTGGCCATTTTAAGTCCATTAGTCTCTATGGGACATTTTTTGGCAAAGTATCCAAACAGCTTCAAAATACAAAAAACATCGCCAAAACAATTTTTTGCATCTTCTGAAACTTCCTCCATCACCCAAGCAATGCTTTTGAGTCCCTGTTCAGGTGCCACCTGTAGCTCCCTCTTGGTTTAGAGGTCCCTAATGCAGGGGTCACAGCAGAAGTCTCTGGGGCCACTGTCTGCCGGATATCTCTTTCCTCTCGCTTGCACCATCCAAAACACTACAGTAAGCCACCAAGGGGGGCTGGCGTTCAACTAGCAGGGAGGAGGTCAAGCCTCTGGGACACCGAGCTCCTGGGGGTAGGTAACTAGTACAGTCACAACTGTCTCTCTCCAATATGTACTCACGTAGGCAGATCTCACACTTCAGCAGGCTCATTCTTGAGGTGTGAAAGAGCATGCAGAGGCTTGGAGTGCTGTTCAAGAAAAAGCAAAATTGCTTACCTTGTAATAGGTGTTGTCCCAGGACAGCAGGATGTAGTCCTCACATTTGGGTGACGTCACTGGACGGTGCCCTATCACGGAAAACTTTCTGTCAAAGTTTCTAGAAACTTTTGACTGGCACACTGAGCCCACTGAGCATGCTCAGCATGCCATGATCCCTTGAGCCACAGGGGTCTCCCTTCAGTCTCGTGTGTAGCAATAAGCGTTAGCAAAAATAAAATAATAACACATATCGGACCCAACTCCACGGGGTGGCGGGTGGGTTTCATGAGGACTACATCCTGCTGTCCTGGGATAACACCTATTACAAGGTAAGCAATTTTGCTTTATCCCACGACAAGCAGAATGATATTCCTCACATATGGGTGATTAGCAAGCTACAGGCTGAGTCATTGTTGCATTGGACCAACAGCAAACAACTTGTGCAACGGGCACAACAACTGGTGTATTGTTGGAAAAAATGAGGCAGCCTGAAATCACAGCAGGTTGGATGTGGAAGGAGTTGGGATTATGCTGGAAACAAGTTCTTTAAGACAGATTGTCCATAGGCTGAATCTTGTCTTCCTTCTTTGTCCAAACAGTAATGAGCTGCAAAGGTGTGAAGAGAACTCCATGTTGCAGCTTTACATATGTCAGCTATTAAGAGTTGAGTGGATTTCCTATGGACTGCAGTGTGATCTAGGTAAAATGCAAGTGCACCTTTACAGTGAGTCTAGGGTGTGCAAAACTCTCTCACCTTGGTGAAAGTGAGGTCTTGGGAAGAATGTGTGCAAGACTATGGACTGATTCAAGTGGAATTCCGTAACTACCTTGGGAAGGAATTTCGGGTGTGTACGGAGTACCACTTGGTCATGTAGGAACCTTGTATAGGGTGAGTATGTGGCAAGTGCTTGAAACTCACTAACCCTTCTAGCAGATGTAATAGCTACTAGGAAGAGAACTTTCCATGTAAGAAATTTGACATCGCAGGAATCCATGGGTTCAAAAGGAGAATGCATGAGTCTTGTTAGTACCACATTAAGGTCCCATTCTGTGACTGGTGGCCGTAACAGGGGTTTAAGGTGAATTAAACCTCTTATAAACCTACTGACAAGGGGTTGCGCAGATATCGGTGCATCCCCTACTGTATGATGGTAAGCTGAGATAGCACTTAGATGTACCCTTACCCTTACTGACAAGGTCTGGAGACCAGAGTCTGAAAGGTGCCAGAGATAGTCTAATAAAGATGCTATGGGGCAGGAAAAAGGGTCAATACTTTTCTATGCACACCACGTGGTGAATCTTTTTCATTTAGAACGATAGGTTTTTTGTGTGGAAGGTTTACGTGAAGCTACAACACTTGAGAGACATTAGCTGAAAGATTGAGTGGTTGCAGGATCAAGCTTTCAACATCCAGGCTGTTAGAGGTAGGGATTGATGGTTGGGATGGCGCAACCTGCCCTGATCCTGAGTTATGAGAGTGGGAGCTGTACACAGGTGAATCGGTTCTCTGATCGAGAGGTCGATAAGTATGGGGAACCACATTTGTCGAGGCCAATATGGGGCTATGAGTATCATCAACCTCTAGACCTGTTGCAGCTTCACTAGAGTTTTGGATATTAGCAGTATCGGGGGATATGCGTATAGAAGACCTGAATTCCAGGGGCAAGCAAAGGCGTCCATGGTTAACTGGTTTCTCTGTTTGTGCAGGGAGCAGAATCTGTCCACTTTGTGATTCAGCTCGGATGCAAAGAGGTCCACTGTTGGTTGAACCCAACGTTGAAATATCCTGGTTGCTACTGAAGGATCCAGGGACCACTCGTGAGGTTGGAACTGATGACTGAGGCGGTCTGCATCTACGTTGTGAATGCCTGCCAGATAAGTGGCCTGGAGAAACATGGAATGTGTCAGGGCCCAGTCCCAAATCTATGCGGCTTCTTGACAAAGGAGATACGAGCCCGTACCTCCCTGTTTGTTCAGGTACCACATGGCTACTGTGTTGTCTGTTTGTATAAGAACAGTCTTGTGTGAAAGACAGTCCTTGAACGCACGTAGAGCATAACGTATAGCTCGAAGCGCCAGGAAATTGATTTGAAATGTTGCTTCGAGTTTTGTCCAAGTACCTTGAGTTTGGAGATTGTCTATGTGTGCTCCCCAACCTAAGGTGTATGCATCTGTAGTTAAAGTTACTTGCGGAACTGGTTGTTGGAAGGGTAGGCCTGTGCGCAAGTTGTTCTTGTTCTCCCACCAGAGGAGAGATGAACGTAGTTGGTGGGTTATTTGAACTGGAGTCGACAGTGGTTGAATGGTTTGTATCCACTGTGATCTTAATGTCTATTGAGTTATTCTCATTGTTGATCTGGCCATAGGAGTGACATGAACTGTGGAGGCCATGTGGCCGAGAAGAGTTAGAAACTGATATACTGTCGCCTGTTTCTTTATGCGCAGAGATTTTGCTAATGAGGAGAGTGTCTCTGCATGGTCATCTGGGAGGAAGGCTCTTGATATTTTGGTGTTCAAGTCTGCTCCGATGAATTGCAGTAGGCAAGATGGTATGAGATGGGATTTCTGGTAGTTGATTAGGAATCCCAACGAGTGGAGCAGATTGATTGTGAGTCTGAGAGGTGAGAGCTCCCTGCTTTGACTGGCTTCTGATGAGTCAGTCATCCGGGCAAGGAAAAACGTGTACACTTTCTTTGTGCAAATGAGCCGCTGCTACCGCTAGGCACTTTGTAAATACTCGGGGTGCTGAGGCAAGTCTGAATGGCAGAACCCGGTATTGGAAATGTTGATAACCCACCAGGAAACGCAGAAACTTGCGATGAGGAGGGAATATTGGAATGTGAGCGTAAGCTTCTTGCAGATCCAGACAACAGAGCCAGTCTCCTGCTTGAAGAAGGGGAAGCATGGTGCCTAAGGAGACCATTCTGACTTCTCTTTCTGTAGAAATGTGTTGAGATTTCGGAGGTCTAGGGTGGGACACAAGCCTCCTGTTTTCTTTTGAATGAGGAAATAGCGGAAGTAGAATCTTCTGCCCTGCTGAGGTCGGGGAACTAGTTCCACAGCCCTGGCTCTCGGAAGGGTGGATAATTCTGCTTGCAGAAGAGTGATATGATCTTTGTGTATCCAAAGAGACTTTTGGTAGAGTCTTTTGGTACTGTGTGAAAATCCAGATGTTAACCTTGTATTATAATTGATAGCACCCATTGATCTGTTGTGATATTTGACCAATGGGGCTGAAAGAGAGAGACCTGACCTCCCACTGGTAACTCTGGGCTCAGGTTGGTGGAGTAGCTGCTGTCCTCCTGAGGAGGAGGCTGAGGCCTAGAAGCTCTTGGTTGTCTAGGCTGGGTTCTCTGCACTGGTCTGGATGCTCTACCACGGGGTGCTGGTGGATAGTACCTACGTGGTCTATAATAGGGCTTCCTGGTGTCTTTTCTCACTGTCTGACGTGTGGCAGATGAGGTATCTTGTGGGATAGCAGACAGTTGACGCAGAGTTTCAGAGTGTTCTTTTAACTGTGCTACTGCGTCTTGAACCCTTGTTCCAAAAAGGTTATCACCAACACAAGGCAGATCCGCTATCTTCTCTTGAACTTCAGACCTGAGGTCAGAAGCTTTGAGCCAGGCCCAGCGACGTGCACTGATCCCAGTTGCAGCTACTCTTGAAGAGGTCTCAAAACTGTCATAGGCAGCATGTACTTCGTGCTTCCCTGCTGCCAGACCCTTATGTATGATCTTATTTACTGAGTCTTGGTGTTGTTGAGGTAAAGATTCCACAAGCTGTTGCTTTTGTTTCCAGATGTTACATTGATACTGAGTCATATACAATTGATATGACGCTATCCTGGAGACCAGCATTGAACCTTGGAAAACGTTTCTTCCTAGAGTGTCTAAGAATGTTTGTTCTTTGCCAGGAGGAGTTGATGAGTGGGGACATATCCACTTTGACTTTTTCTGGGCAGATTCTACCACCACAGATTGGTGTGGGAGTTGGGCCTTCTGATAACCAGGGATGTGCTATATCAGATAGGTGGTATCCATTCTTTTCTTCACCGGTGCTCCTGAACATGTGTGCTCCCACAGTCTGTGTTGCAGGTCCACCAGGACTTCATGCAATGGGATTGCTAATACCTCATTAGAAGGGTACACAAACTGCAGAACCTCTAAGGTCTTCTGCCTGGTATCTTCTTCTGATATTAGTTGAAAAGGAATAGTATCAGCCCTCTCCTTTATAAAGTTGGTAAAATATAAGTCCTCTGGGGGTGACATTTTCCTGTCTTCAGCTGGGGACGGCTCAGATAAGATGTCCTCTGAAGAAGTATCAGTATCTCTGTCATTCCAAGTGTCCGATGCAGGGTGCCGTGGAGGAGAAGCATGAGGTATAAAAAGAGGCATCAATGGCATCGGTGGTTTTTGTGGAGGCACTGATGGAGGAAAAAAAGGCATCGATGGAGATATCGGGATTCTCAGCCGAGAAAGTCCGGAGGGCCCTGGTATGGGTTCAGATGGCAGAGAATCCCCCGAGGCATTGTCGACACCGATGGGAATCGGAGTTTTAGGTGCTGATGGTTGCACCGGTAGAGCTCCGATGAGGGCATCGAACTTCGACAGAACTGGCTGAAAAACTGAGAGGTCTGGTATCGGTATCAGCATCGGCGTCAGTACCGGAGCTGGCATTGGCATCGGAGTAGGCATCGGCATCAGAACAGGCCTTGGCATTGGTGATGGCACCGGCACAGGCATCAGTTCCAGCTGTGTCAATGGCCGAAGATCCCAGAGAGCTTCTTTCACTGCCTGGCGGATAAAAAACGTCCAGTTCCTCCCTTATAGCTGGTGAGGTCAGAGCAGCTATAGGTGGTGGCAGAGAAGGTGTAATCGGCACTTCCACAGGTCCCTGTGGTAGATTGATACTCGGCACCTCTACTGGTGGGGATCACCTTGGAGTAGTAGGCCTCGAAGGTAGTGATGGCTCTTGTAGACGAGACCTCTTCAGTGATGGCTCTCTCGGTAACAATAAGGCCTCCGGGGTCAACATCCGTTGATGCCAATGACGATGCTTTTCTTTATGTTCCGTGCTTTTCTTTTCAAGCACAGATGTCGATTTTACTGATGCCCGGGATGGAGTCGGTGATAGCCGGTCTCCGGAGCCGTCAGTACGACACTTTCGAACGACTAACCTTTAGATGCTCCAGCCGGAGACGATTGAGTCGACGTCGATGTTGATGGGATAAGTTGAATATGGAAGAGATGTTCCATCTTCTCTTGTTGGGCTCTCCTGCCCTTGGCCTTCATTTCAGCACATTGAGGGCAGGAAGAAACATCGTGAGACTCACCCAAGCACAGGACACACTCGACAAGCGGGTCAGTGATAGACATTATGCAAGGGGACTTCGGGCATTTTTTGAAGCCCGTTGTCATAATGAAGGCTAGACAGCCGTTGACGGCCTTCTGACAGAAAAATTATTTTAACCTGATCAAAACGGGAAAAAACTGTATTCACCGGCCAGTGGTAACAGGGAGACCCCTATGTAGGGGATGAATAGAGAGCTTTTTTAAAACTTTTCTCTCAAATTTGATGTGTGAGGAAGTCACACAGGGCTCCTTCACCACGATGCTAATTGCAGCGCAGAAAAACAAAGACTGAAGAGAGACCCCTGTGGCTTGAGAGATCATGGCATGCTGGGCATGCTCAGTGGGCTCAGTGAGCTAGTCAAAAGTTTCTAGAAACTTTGACAGAAAGTTTTCCGTGATAGGGCTCCGTCCAGTGATGTCACCCATATGTGAGGACTATCATCCTGCTTGTCCTGGGATAAATAGTTTTACTGTAACTTAAAAATAAAGTCCAGCAAGAATGGCAAAATCATCAAAAGAAAAAAACAGGATGGCATCTCCAAGTACCTCAGCGTCTATCCAGGGTCAACCTCTGAATCGGTGTCCTAGTGTCCAAGTCTCTCCCCAGTGATAGGAAAGAAAAAAACTCTCTTCAATAGTATGGCAGGGAGCTGGTGATGGAAAAAACAAACCCCTCCCTCCTTCAAAACAAGATGACAAAGAGTCTTCTGCAAAAACTGTCTTCTGCTCCTTATAGATCACTACAGTCTCCACTGTTTCTGGATGCAGGGCAAAGTAGCACCCCGGGCATTGCAGACCCCACCTGGATTGGTGGTAGGGCAAACAGCACCCAATCCTGTCCCCTCAGGCAAAGGGGTTCCTTGCTGAACTGGGAGCAGATAAAAAAAAACACAACCCAGCTCTCAAAAGTCAAAATCCTCCAAATTCTCCTGGTGTATCCCACTGGTGCAGTCTGGGGGGCCTACTGGGATCCACCAGCAGCTTCCATTTCCAACAAAAAACTACCTCCAACCACACCTTCCTCATGCTCAACCCAGCTTAGAAAAAGGAGCTCAGCCAATCCCTAAACAAGGAGGGATGGGCAACCAATGGGAAAGATATAAAAATGTAAACCCTCTCCCAGCAGCTGGAAAAAAGGCAAAAACATCTAGTAAGGAATGAACAGCTCACATAAATTAGACATCAAATACGTGCATCACGTACACCAGTTTTCAAAGAAATATACATGCATAATTTCCCTTCTGAAAATTACTCCAGCAATACTACCTGCACACAATCACACATGTTGTATTATACACAGAAACGATTAGGGGAATTTTACATGCATACTTTGAAAATCCAGAAGTGCAAACTCCTTGGCTCAGTCCGGGTAAGCAGCTGCACGAGCATGACATATGTGCAGAATTTAACCCAAATTCTGAATGGGCACTTTTGACAAAGGTCATTTTGGGTATAAAACAGCATTTTATCAGCAGAAGACCTTTTGAAAATTACCCTCACAGTATGGATATAGTTTGAAAAAACAAATAGGAAGCTGGCAGATAGCAGTGCAGGGAGAAAAGAAAAAATGGAGATGGAATGAATGTCACTCTGAAAACTAAAAAGATATACTAAGGTAAATGAGCTTGGGGATAGCTGGAAACTGACTTCTAAAGAAACAGTTGGTTTGATGATCTCTGATTTCTCTGCAGTCTGTGAGGATATAATTGATTGTTCTTCATATGCTCTGGTCTTTTTTTTTTTCTTGCATCAGATGGCATTAGATTGGGCATTAGATCTCCAAGCCAGATTTGAGGTATGAAATTAGACTGCACTCAACAATAAAATTAGAAAGTCAGTTAATAAACAGACAGCAATAAACCAAAGTCACAAACAGGAAGAGACTCAGATAATCGTTTCAGGCTTCTGCTTCCCCAAGGGACAATGGTGTCACAGTTATGCTTCATTAAGTATGACAGCAAAACATATGCACTCTCTAATTTTACTACTGAATGCAATTTTATTTTGTACATCTGATACTCCTTTTCAAAAGGGTTTGTTGGTTAACTTTTGAAGTTAGCCAGACAAACCCCATAGTTAGTATTTCTCACCCTACCTCCATGCAAGAGCATTCGATGGGGCATGACTTAAAGTTTATCCAGCTAGTGCTGAATAAAAGCACTATAAGGATAAAGTTATCCAGCGAACTATGTTCAGAAAAATTCCTGTCCTAAAGTTAACTGGATAACAACAACAACAACAAAAACATACTAGTGGCCAGGCAGTAGCTGATTCCCCTTCCCTGCACACCCCCAACATGATCAAAAATATTGCTCAGCTAAGCTGTCAGCAAAGGCACCAATCATTGCCTGAGTGTAGTGAATAAATGAATACTATGTGCCAAGCCCTGTCAGAGCTATTGGCCCTTAATATTCAGAAAAGCAGAAGCAGGTAACAGCATCTCCTGCTCCTGGCTCTGCTTTCGGAATAGTTTTGGGGATTCAAAGCAAATATTTGGCAAGACCTTTTTAAAGATACATGTTGCGGGGGATCAGCACTACTTTCTGTGAGACAATTTTAATCTAAATTGGTGGTTTTTTTGGCTTTTTTTACATAATCAGCTATATTTTGAATATAGCCAGTTTAAGTTAAAGTTGGACTGCTCTCAGGTACATCCAGAGGTAGCCAGATACTTTATCCAGCTAACTCTGAATATTGTAAAATACGCATGTACTTTATAAAATAGCATATCAACAAGTGCATGCTATTTATATGCATATATGCTATTTTTATAAGCAAAACCCCTTTGAAAATGTATTCCAGGAAGTACAGAGCATAAATTTGCATTGCAGTTCTAATAAAATAGTAATCTTTATTTTGAATTTTATCCAGGATAATTTCAAATTGCCTAGACAAGATTGCTTTAAAACTTTTCCTTTTTTATCTCTCCATCTTCGATCTCTGACTTCTATCCCAATTGGCATACTTGGGCTGCTCTGAGAACCAATGCCGGCCCAAGGAAAACTCAATCCTGCTTCTTGATTAGCAAGGCTGACACTATAGTGGCAGTTGTCTATCCTCCTTCCTTAGGCCTGAGCCCACCACCTCCATGGTATGCTCTGTCCAAAATGGCTATGATGGATTACCTCCAAACCTGGAGTCCCCACTCCACAGCATACAGTAATGCAACCTGAGTAATAAAGTGAAACATTTTAAAAATAAACTGAGATATAGAAATGTAAGAACTACTGGATTACCTTTACATGTGAAGGAGGGATTTTCTGTAGTTTCAGCAACTATTAAATGTGAATAAGTATTACTGTATTAATAGTCACAGATTTACACAGGGTGTTGTGGGCCCCATACAACATATAAAACCCTTGATCTTTCTATGTCTCATAGAAGGGGGGAGTGCTCTGTTGGGTCATATTTTTAGCAAAATCTATTATAGAAACTTTTGAATTTGGTGAAAAAGAAACAGGTTAGATGAATCTGTCTTTCCTAATGTTTTATGATTAATAAAAACTTGTCATTAAAGATGTTGGGATCCGTGGACTACTGGCCTAAGAACTGTACACACTGATATTTTAGCTCTGCCCTCGAGCCGGACTCCCCCCTCCACAGGCATCATCAGCTTCAGTCCAGGGGCTAGATAAGGATCCCAGTCGCCAGAGAAGCCATACTGATGGCCACATCAGGCTTCAAGAGGGGTCTTGCTGTTTCTAACCCTCTAAATCCTGGAGAATCCTTGGGCCATGGGCCTGTGAATTTTGCACCACCCCAAAACTGAACTCTGTCCTCCATGGACATCATCTGTTTCAGCCCGGAAGCTAATTAAGAAATCCAGCTACAAGAGGTGAGTCACTCCCCTCTAGGATCAACCCTTCAGATACCTTGAGGGAACCTAAGGGAATATAAAGAGAAGGCAACTCTGATTGTTTACTACTAGTAATTGATTGTTACTTCTTCATAGGAATTCATCCCACAGTAATGTAAGAACATTTAATTTATTTGTAATTTCTTGGTTTTGCTGTTAAATAAAACTAACCTTGTGAGCTTTCGGCAACTATCCTGTATAGCCTGCTGTTGTGTGATCTTATAGAGTTTGGAATTTCTTCAGCTATTGTTTAAAATGTGTATGATTGTGGCTCCTATTGAAGTCATATGGGGCAGAAGACAGAATAATAGCCCTATTAAGGCTAGATCTGGGATCAGATCACATAATTTGTGCTTTATTTCCCAGTAAGCAGTCAGTGGTTGGTGCCCCATTAGATGCTACCAAACTACAAACTGTCTTACTGAATGTTTGATCAACTAAAAAGTGTTGCTGATTTATGATCTACTGCTGGATCATTGTTATGCCTAACAGAAACTTGGTTAACTGAAGATAAGGTTATAATGGCATAACTCTGCCCTCCTGACTATGTGACCTACCATCATCCTAGGCTACATAGGTTAATGTTAATTTTAACCAAGGTAGAGGTCAAAGCCAGCTGTTTTAATCAGCCATGAAGGTGCGGATCCAAAAAGCAAGTAGTTACCTTCTCATTCTTTAGAATAAACTCAATATCTTCCTCTGATAAAGCCCTACAATCGAGAAATAACTGATACGATCCTACATCAGGAGACATAGGGCTCAGCAAAACATCCTGATAATTCATGTAACACTTCTCTTTCCACTGGAATAAATATTAAATTTTTTGCCTGGCAAGGCCTTCATATTTAAGGCTAATTTTTATTTATTTTATTTTATTTATTTGTGTTTTTCTATACCGGCATTCACGGAGTTCGTATCATGCCGGTTTACATAAAACAAGGGGTGAGCAATACATTATAACGTACATAACTATAACAAGAGAGTATACTTTACAATTTAAAACAAGTGCATAGAAAAATAAGTTACAATAAACAGGGATGAATCTAACTGGGAGTAGAATAAGAGGAAAGATAGAGGTTTAACAGGAAGTAGAATGTTGCAGTAATTGGTAAAGTCTGGATCAGTTTAAAGGATTATGATCAGTCTTGCTGCATTTGAAGGAAGAGAATCAGTAAGGGTCCGGAAAGACTTTCTTGAACAGCCATGTTTTAAGTCTTTTCCTGAAGGTTGGAAAACATGTATTCTAATCTGATTTGTCTTTTTTTCTAGAAAAAGCTTTTATAATTGGCAAATTGACTTATCTTTCTGGATTAAAACAGGCTGAATAGATAACTCTTCTACAACCTGAAAAAGATTTTTAAGTCAATCTTATCTGCTAACACTAGCATATAAGAATAATAATTATTTTTAGCCAAGCTAATTGCAGTCCTTTAAACCTTTACATGCTCTTTGTATCTTGTATGAGCTGTTACAGAATATATCATATACCATTGGTGGTCTAGTTGATGTCTCTGCCTTTTAGCAAGCGCAGTGGTGGAGTACAGAATGGAACAGATTTATTTATTGGAATAGTATATACTTTTTTTGGTTCAATCTTGTCTACAAATATTTGAACCTCTTGATTCCAAATTTTCACAAACTGGTCCACATTTTTATCTTCAAACCTATCTGGCAGAAGCCAAAGGCCTCCAAAAAAATTAGAGGCAGTCAGCTTAATTTTACTATGGACTTTGTGGCATTCAAATGCAGTTATTGTTGCGCACACAGACTTTGGCAAGGTGTTGTGCACAGGAGGCCATAAGCATCTGTTGCACAGGAACGAGAGGCGTGTGCCCTTGGACCTCGTCAAACCAGGAGAGGAGCTCCGAGGAAGCACCGAGGCAGGTGAGACGGAGTCTCATCTGGGAGGTGACTAGAAGCCCAGGCCCCCGCCGATCTGCATGGCCTCCGTGAGGCCAACCATGCAAGGTTGGTCTCTGAGTGATCCTCCGACCATTCCAAGCCCTTTCGGACCTGCCGCTAGGTAATGGCAGAGGTGGCAGGCCGGACAGGAGGCAAGGGCAGATGAAGACTTTGGAGCTGAAGACTCAGACGAGGAACTTGGAACGTGGAGACTTAGATGAGGGCTTGGAACGTGGAGACTCAGATGAGGAACTTGGAACATGGAAACTCAGACACTGGCAAGCAAGGTCCCTCAGGCGCCCTACACAACCAGCTGGGCTGGTCGCGGCCCACACTGTCCCCTATGTGCCCTACACAGCCGGTCGGCTGGTCACGGACCACGAGGGGAGCGGGGCAAGCTCTAGACAGCAAACACGGGTCAAGGAGGAAGCAGCCCCAAGACCCTCCAAGGTTGGAATAGGAGACTAGACTCTGGATAAAAACTCAGAACCCGGAACTCGGAACTTGGAAGTTTAAAAACAAGGAACCTCTGGAGGCGCGGGCTGTTCACAAGGAGAACATCAGGACTTGGAACATCAGGACTTGGAACATCAGGACTGGATAACGGAACATCAGGACTTGGAACATCAGGACATCAGGACTGGGTCATGGAACATCAGGACTGGATCCTCAGGACTTGGAACATCAGGATTTGGAACAGACACGAAGGACGAGGTCAGGAATACAGACGACAAGGGATCCCACGAAGAACATAGAAGCCAGGCAGAAGCAGAGACGAGAAGTCCTAGGGAGGACTAGCCCCTTGCAAAGGCAAGGAACGAATGGAAGCAGGATCCTTAAATAGGGCTGAAGATGAGGAGATGTCCAGGAAGGAGTTCAGGTGGGAACCGGGGCATATCCAGCTGCGGGCCCTTTAAATATAGCTGAGAGATGCAGGCTCGCCCCTTAGGGGTAGTGGGCAGGACCCTGGACAGCGGTGTCCCCGCTGTTGCGTGCAGGAGCTGGAGCAGGCTGCGATCAGGCCCAACACTGGAGCAGCGGCATCCTGGCCACGGAGCGGACAGCTGGGAGTGACTTCCTGCCCAAGCGAGG
Source organism: Rhinatrema bivittatum (assembly GCF_901001135.1). NCBI lineage: Eukaryota > Metazoa > Chordata > Amphibia > Gymnophiona > Rhinatrematidae > Rhinatrema > Rhinatrema bivittatum. The sequence continues at coordinate 519,579,412 of NC_042616.1, forward strand.
CTGGGGACTGTGGCCTCCGGGCCGCGAAGCGGAGATGACGTCAGTGGCTCCTGCCGCTCTGGAATGCCAGCACGGACCCGCCGTGCCGAAGAAGGAAGGCAGCCTCCGGGCCGAGGAAGGATGGCGGCAGCAGTGGCTCCTGCCGCTCTGGGAGGTCCGGGGAAGACAGCAGCCTCCGGGCTGCAAGGTAAGCACCTGCTCGCGGGTTGAGCCTTTGGGTGCCGGGACCAGCTGGACTTAGGTGGCCTCTGTCAGTGGTCGTCGATGGGTGGATCGAGGTCAGCCCAGAGGCAGCAACTAGTGTAGGTATCAGTCTGTACTAGACGAGGCGGCGTCCCGTAGACCCGGGCGCCAATAGGAACACAGTCTGACAGAAGGCGCCCGAGCAAGAGCAGGCCGAAGCCTGAATGAACCACATCCAGGACAAAGGCTGAAGAGGTGTCTTTAAGCAAGCTGGTTTCAGGGCTGGCGGCAATCTGGAAGCAGTGGCAAGCAAGGCTGAGGTCTGGACGAGGAGAGAGTCAAGGATGGTCAGATGAAGCAGAAGTCTAGGGCTGGAGAGAAGCAACGGTGTGGTCAGGCGATGCAGAGGTCCGGGGCTGGAGAGAGGCAATGAAATAGTCAGGCAGTGCAGAGGTCCAGGGCTGGAGAGAGGCAATGAAGTAGTCAGGCAATGCAGAGGTCCGGGTTTGGAGAGAGGCAACGAAGTAGTCAGGCGATGCAGAGGTCCAGGGCTGGAGAGAGGCAACGGAGTAGTCAGGCGATGCAGAGGTCAAACCAAGTTAGCAATCCAAAGGAGAGACAAAAGAACAGGAACTCAGGAACAAAGAAACAGGAACGAAGGCAATCAGGAACCAGGAACAGAAGAAGCGATGAACACTCGACTAATGAGGGGACCTGTTGCAAAGGCAATTTGAGAGAGCGGAGCCCGGACTTATATACTGGAGCTCTGCCAAAGTCATCATTCAGGGCCGTGGCCAGGTTCCTGCTGCGAGTCCTATGAAAGGATCAGCTGTGCGTGCACGTGCACCTAGGGAGGGGCGTGGCGCTAGTCAGGACGGCGTCTCTCCACGGGCCATGCAGAGAGGCCCGACATGGAACATCAGGAACTGCAGCAGAGCCAGAGGTCCCAGGGGCAGCCCAAGGACGGAGCCAGCGGCCCACAGCCACCAGAGACGAGGGACCAGGTGCTGGATCACTTTGAAAGAGGTGAGGGGGCTGAGCCGCGGGTCTGCTGCGGCCGGCGCGCGTAACAGTCATGGTACATGGAGAACCATGACTGGGATATAGTTACTGAAATAGAAAGACAAAATACCTCAATCACAGTATTATTTGCAATGGCAATATTCTGAATAAATTTATCAGGTGTCAGCAAGCCAAGACTGGTGCTAGTCATCTTGTGAAACCAAAGAGGATGACTGGACCCCTCAATCAGCCACCCTAGAACAAACAAACATTTTTTAATATAGCCCCTCCCCAGTGTGCAATCCTAGCATAGGTGAAGCCATAAACTTATTTGTACTCTTTGGGGCAGGAACCCAGGCCAGCTGTACTACTTTTCTTCCTTCCCAGGATTTAGGTTCAATAGACTTGGGGATGAAAGGAGTCCTCTCAGTTCCCAGTGCGGGGTGGGAAAATTCTCACTCTCTCTGATTTCCTTTGGTGATGCATTAATTAAAGTAACGGTGTGAGCTGGGATGCCAAATAACGAATGGAATCACTGTGTAAGGGTCCAAAATAATTCTTTACTGAAGATAATATATGTGAAATGGCACAAATCCTTGATCCATAGCAGCACAATGAAATAGTTTGCTACAATGTTCTCCTAAATCTGTGCAGGAATATCTTAGGCCAACCAAGGGAATTCCTACTATCCAGGGCTTGGAAAAATAGGATCCCCAGGTGGGCAGGGTGTCATTTGCATAGGCAGAATCACCCCTTCCAACTGGCAAGAATACTCCACTTCATTAAACTTCTCTCACTCCACAGGGTCTGAAGAATCGCTGGATGGGGGTCCTTTTGAATGTTAGGTTTTGTTTTTATTCACTGTTAGATGATCCAAACCTTCTTTGTTCATATGCAGTCCTTTGTGCTTTTATTCGAATCCCTGATGGGAGGGATGGTAAGCAAAAAAACATCCAATGTTCCAAACGGAGTATTTAAGACTTCAGTATATTACATTCCACATCACCACACAGAGCTTGAAAGAGCCTTCCTACCGCCTAGCTGAGAGTGGTAGGAAGGCTTGTTTGTGGTTCCTGCTCTCAGCTGGGCGGTAGGAAGGCTCTGTGTGGTGATGTGGAATGTAATATACTGAAGTCTTAAATAGTACTCCATTTGGAACATTGGATGCTTTTTTTGTTTACCATTCAAATACAGAGTTTGTCATTTTCCAACAATTTCACCACCTGATGAAGCCCATGGAGGTGAAACAATTGGCCTTTGTCGGGGTTTCTGATAGAGGGAAGACATCTTAAGTGTATTATAGACGTCAGCATTGATTGCAGTAACAAGCCAGCTAAGGATGGATTCTCATGTGAAGACAGGATAACATCTGCATATTCAACATTGGCTGGTATAAATAGTTCATCTAAGGATTGTTTTAGTTGGGCTCTTAACTTTTTATGATATTTAAACATTTTTGTATTGGAGATTGTGCTATTTTGATATCTTGCATTTTTATATACTGATTTGAATTTTTTTAATATGCTCTAATAAAAGTTGCTTGATTTTTGCATAAGTGTCCTGCAATAATAATCTATATATATACCTTCTATATATGAGGATAAATTTTCTTTTCCCAAAAATATTTTATTCATCAAATTCAACATCACATTGTATCCCAAATACAAAATATCAAAAGAGGCTCTTACACCTCACTTTTCAACAGCCACAGCTGTATATGAAGATCAAGAGAATGTGGGCTGTTTACCAGTGAGAATCTGAGATACAGCTGTGGCTGTTGAAAAGAAAAGGAAGGTGGTTACCTTTGAAGATACAGCGGGATGGGAAGATATGAACATTTGTGGGGAAAAGTGAGGTGTAAGAGCCTCTTTTGATATTTTGTATTTGGGATACAATGTGATGTGATTTTAAATATGTGGATGTGCAGTTGAATTTGATGAATAAAATATTTTTGGGAAAAGAAAATGTATCCTCATATATAGATGGTATATTAATAGTGTGGGAGGATTTTGTATAAATATAATAATACTGTCTGACATTTTGGAAACTATATATATATATACTATGGGGTACATTTTAAAAGACAGCGCATGCGCGTACTTTTGTTCGCGCATCAGGCGCAAACAAAAGTACGCTGGATTTTATAAGATACGCACGTAGCCGTGCGTATCTTATAAAATCCGGGGTCGGCGCGTGCAAGGGGGTGCACATTTGTGCAACTTGTGCGCGCCGAGCCCTGCACGCGCTGCCCGTTCCCTCCGAGGCCACTCTGAAATCGGAGCGGCCTCGGAGGGAACTTTCCTTCCACCCCCCTGCACTTTCCCCTCCCTTCCCCTACCTAACCCACCCCCCGGCCCTATCTAGACCCCCCCTACCTTTATCCGAAAAGTTACTACTGCCTCCGGGCAGTAGTAACTTACGTGCGCCGGCGCAGCAGGCCCCGACACAGGCCGCTGTGTCGGGGCACTCGGCCATGCCCCCGGACCACTCACAAACCCCCAGACACGCCCCTGATCCAAAACCACGCCCCCTGTCACACCCCCGACCGCCCCTTTTTGAAAGCCCCGGGACTTGCGCGTGTCGCCGAGCCTAGGCAAAATAGGCTCGGCGCACGCAAGGGGGTTTTAAAAGGGTTACGCGCGTACCTTATGCGCGTAACCCTTTTAAAATCTGGCCCTATATATATATATATATATATATATATATATATATATATATATATATATTTAAAAAATATTAAAGCAACAGCACTACAGGATTTATGAGGTAAGGAGGAGGTACTGTGGATTAATCTGGAAGAAGGGAATGGAACATCCATTTATATTGGTATGATATACAGACCTCTTTTGCAGTCAAAAGAAATGGATAGAGATTTAATTGAAGATATTCACAAAATTGCAATGAAAGCAGAGGTACGTTTGATTTCAATCTGCTGAATGTTGATTGGGACATCCTGGTTGTGGTGTCATCTAGAAGCAGGGAGATCCTGGATTGTTCTCAGGAAAAACTGTACTGGTAACTGGTAATAGAACTGACACGTGAGAGGGTGATACTGGACCTTGTAGATACAAATGGGGAGACTGTTTCTGATGTCATAGTGGGAGATTATTGTGATCTAGTGATCGCAAGATAGTGTGGTTCATTATTAGAACACAGGCAATAGTGGTTCATTCAAAGGTGAGAGTTCTGGACTTCAGGAAAAGTTTGATAAGATGAGGAAGTAAATCAAAGAGTCATTAACTAGATGAGATAAGCTAGGGGAAACAGAGGAGCAGTAAGTAAAACCGAAAGGAGATATTAATGTCTATTTGTCAAATTTTGAATCTGAATACTTTATTGTATATCACTTAGGCCACCTTGTGCTAAGTGATTAATACATTTTAATAAATGTAAATTTAAGGGCAACAAAACGTTTTCTTAGGAAGATAAATAAAGGCAAGAGAAAAACTAGGTCACTGTGGTTTTCTAAAGAAATAGCTGAAAATGTATTGAAAAAAGGTTACTGTTCATAAACTATAAGAGCTCTCAGAAAAAAGACAGTCAAAATTTCTGGAGATGCTTTGAAAAGATTGGAAATTAGCCAGGAAAGCAAAGGCACAAAAAGAAAAAATAGAGTTGACATACTGTTTTTTTTAAATACAGTATATTAGTGACAGGAGGAAGTGAAAAATGGGATTGTAAGACTTAAAGGTGAAAGGTGGAATACATAGAGGTGGATGAGGAGTAAGTGGAATTGTTTAATAGATAATTCTGTTCAGTGTTCACTAAGCAAGGGCTTGGAATAGAACCACAGATAACTGCCATAAATAGAAACAGAAGGGAGATAGAACTCAATCAGTTTTCAGAAGATTGTGTTCTCGAGGAGTAAGAAAAATTAAAAGTAGATAAAGCAATGAGGCCAAATAGGATACATCTGAGGATATTAAAGTAATGTATGGAAATTCTGGCAGCTCTGCTGTCTGATGTTTTTAAGGCTTCTTTAGAGTTAGAAGCAGTTCCAAAGTACTAGAGACAGGCAGATGTGGTTCATCTTCACAAATTGGAACCTCAGACTGGTTAGTCTGACCTTGGTGATGAGAACATTTATGGAATTGCTGCTAAAACAGAGGATTTATTTATTATTATTAAAACTTGCCAGCTTGCCATTCCCAACTGCATCAAAATATCTAGTGCAGTTTCCGGAATCCATGGATTACAGGATCCGAGACAGCATAATTTTACCAGACGTAGGTCTTGTCAGACAACTCTAATCAATTTCTTTGTCTGGGTGACCAGAGAGTTAGATGAGGGGAGAGTGTTAGATGTAGTGCACTTGGGATTTCAGCAAGGCCTTTGACAAGGTTCCACATGGGTGATTTATAAACAAACTGAGTGCCTCAGGTATGGGCCCTAAAGTGACTGGATGAGAAACTGGTTGAATGAGAGGTGACAAGTGGAGTTTGCTCCATGGAAAAGGGGAGTTATCAGTGGTGTATTGCGGGGATCGGTCCTCTGTCTGATTCTTTTCAACATTTTAGTCATTTTATTGCAGAAAAGCTATTGGGAAAGGATTGCCTTTTTTGCGAATGATACCAACATCTGAAACAGGGAAGACACCATGGAAGTTGTGGAAAATATGAGGGATCTAGTGAAATTTGAGGAATGGTCTAAAGTTTGGCAGCTAAAATATAATGTTAAAAAACGTAGGATTATATATTTAGATTGCAAAAATTCAAGGGAGCAAGTACAGTATTTACAAGTCCAAGCAAATAAAAGCAGAGATTCAGTACTGATACTGCTAGATCTTAAGGCAGCCTTAGACCCTAGGCCATATAATTTTGTTAGAGTGTTTAAATGGAATAGACATCAGATGCACTGTATTCTAGTGGTTTGTGTCTTTCTTGCAAAATCAATGGCAGTATGTACAATTGGCTGAAAGATATTCTCAGCCATGGCGTATAAAAGTGTGGGGTACCACAAAGGTCAATTTTGTCCCTGGTTCTTTTCAATCTGTACCTCCAGCCACTTGGAGAAATGATTGCTAGGCAGTTTGGTACTATTTGTTGATGGCATTCATCTTTACACTATTTAGATGTTGCTCAATCAATGGGAATTACAAATTTAAATATTTGTCTACAGGTGGTGGCAAATTGCTAATGGACCAACAGACTTAAATTGAATCCCGCTAAATCAGACCTACTGTGGGTCAGTATAGGGAACAGGAAGTTGGACAGATGCCCTTAGTTAGAAGAAGTTGAGTTGTGTCCAAGAAAAACAGTTCATAGTCTGGGGATTTGGTTGGATGCACAGTTTACAATTGATAAACAAGTTTCTGTAATTATGAAAAATACATTCTGTTATCTTATGATGGTTCAGCAGCTCCGTCTTTTTTTTTTTTTTACTATAAAGGACCTATTGTTAGCCGTTTCTTTTGTAACTCATTGAACATAAGAACATAAGAACATGCCATACTGGGTCAGACCAAGGGTCCATCAAGCCCAGCATCCTGTTTCCAACAGTGGCCAATCCAGGCCATAAGAATCTGGCAAGTACCCAAAAACTAAGTCTATTCCATGTTACCATTGCTAATGGCAGTGGCTATTCTCTAAGTGAACTTAATAGCAGGTAATGGACTTCTCCTCCAAGAACTCATCCAATCCTTTTTTTTTTTATTTTTTTTTAAATCCTTTATTTATCCTTTTCTGTGTGTATAAAAAGAATCCCACACATAGTGATAGTAAATACAAAACAACACAATACATATTCAACTTTGCAAAAAACAGAAGACAACTGATCTCTCCCCCCCCCCCCCCCGTACCCCCCTAGAGCAAGGCTGTATGCAGGTACAAGTTATCGAGTGCAAACAAACTCTGTCCATATGGCCATCATCGCAATGCTAGTAGGTTGTTCCTGGCTTTGGTGTTGAGCGACGTCAGGTATGGTCGCCAGACCGACATACAATGTGCATAAACCTTGGAAGCGGTACGATGTGCAGTTAATATTTCAAAGATGGCCATTCGATGGAGACAAATTCTCCAATATGTGGCGGTTGGAATGTCCATCACAGTCCAATGCTCCAGGATGGATTTTATTGTTATCAGGAAAATATTTTGTAGTAATAACCATTGCTCATCTGTGATATGTTGAGGCAAACCGTCCCTCTGCGCGAACAAACAAATCAAAGGATCAAGCGGGATTACAATTTGCATCCACTTAGCGGCAAGGCATAGGACTTCACTCCAGAAGCCTGATATTTTTGCACATCCCCAGAATAAATGTGATAGAGTACCAGGCTCTTCATTACATTTGGTACATTTGTCAGAAGGTAACAATTTTCACTTAAAAGCCCATATCGTGGGTTTGTACATCCTGTGGTAAAATTTGAATAATGACTCTCTATGTAACGTATGGTCCGAAATCTCCTTGCAACCCTGAAAACATTGAGCTAGTACCTAGGGGGGGATAAGTGTTCCTAATTCCTGTGACCAACGCTCAGCTAAGCTTGGAAATACTGGTAGTTGCCTGCCCTCTATTAGTGCTCTAACAATTACCACACATGAAAGTGCTGTCCCCGGTGGAGGGGCAAAAAAGTTCTTCACACATCCCGAGGTAAAAGATGACCAGTGTGGTAACACTTCCTATTCTACAAAGTGCCGGGTTTGGAGGTAAGCAAAAAAGGTTCTAAAGGAAGATGAAATTTCCCTCAGAGGTCCTCAAAAGACTTCATTGTCCGTCCCCCCCGTTTGCTGTACCAGTTGCCGAAAGTGGCAAAGCCCTTGTGCAGCCCAAGTGAGGAAAACTGAGCTATCCACCCCAGGGGTAAACCGGGGATGACCCACTATGGACATGTATGGGGAGATGGTCCAGGAAATTTGTAGTCTGCGACACAGCCATTTCCATGTCAACCAGCAAACAGACACTATGGGGTTGGCTTGAATGAAGCCGGGAAGTATGGAGTGAGGCACATGTAGCAAGTTCCCCACCTGGAAGGATGCGCTCCAGCCATGCAGAAAGCGCACAGGGAAAATGTTTTCCTCATTGGTTAGCCATTCATACACATGCCGAAGAAGGCACACCCGGTTGTATAGTCCTAAATCTGGACATCCCATTCCCCCCTTTCCCCACGGTAATTGCAATTTCGCCAGGGGCAGTCTAGCCCGTCTGTTTTGCCATAAATATCTGCTCATGGTCGTCTCTAATTCCACAAGGTGGCCCCTGCTTAACTGGATGGGTAACATTTGCAATACGTACAACCAGCGTGGCAGTTCCACCATTTTAAACAATTGGATTCTACCATTGAGCGACAAAGGCAGTGAGGTCCACTCTTTCAACCGTTGTTTGGTTTTCTGCAGCAATGGCATAACATTACTTTCATACAAGGAGGAACAGTCCACTGGAATGAGTACTCCTAAGTACCTCATTGCTTTCCCTACCCACTTCCAGGGGAAAACCCCTGGCCACTTCCCCTTCAGCGTCCCACTGACATCCAAGGCCTCTGATTTATCCCTATTAATTTTAAGGCCTGAAAATGTACCAAATTGGATCTGTAAAGCCATTACCTGCCGTAAGGAATGGACCGGGTCTAATAAAAATACTAAGACGTCGTCTGCGAAAGCGGCTACCTTAAAAGATTCCCCTCCCTTGGTAAAGCCTTGGATATCCCGGAACTCAGCAATCCGATGTAGTAAAGGGTCTATTGAAAGGATATACAGCAATGGGGATAAAGGGCAACCTTGTCATGTACCCCTTTGCAGTTCAAAATCCTCCGAGACCCCCCCCATTAGCCACTATAGCAGAGCAAGGATGTTGGTAGAGTAAGGCTATGCTCTGAATAAAGGTCTCATCAAAGCCATAGCGCCGTAGCACTGAAAATAGGTAGTGCCACGAGACCCTATCAAAAGTGTCAAATCCTACGGCCAAAGCCGGTGTCTGGGTGTATTTACAATGGGCCAAAGCTGTCCACAGTCGGGTTATATGTTTACTGGCCGTCCGCCCTGGTACAAAGCTTACTTGATTATGCGATATTAAGTTAGGCAAAATGGCATTAATTCGGTTTGCCAATATCTTTGCATACAATTTAATATCATAATTTAGCAAGGATATGGGACAGTAGGATGCCGGCGATGTAGGATCTTTGCCTCCCTTCGGCAAAACAGTAATAAATGTTCGTTTGGCTGTTTGGGGGAATGATCCTTCCTGTTTTGCCGCCTGGTAAAAATCCAGAAGGGGGTGGGACAGTTCTACTTTAAGGATTTTATAGAAGTTTGCATTATAGCCATCGGGGCCTGGTGCTTTGTGTAGTGTACTAGTTTGAATTCCCTCTAAGATTTCAGAAACTGTTATTGGGCTGTTAAGAGTGGCTAATTGCTCTGGGGTCACCTTAGGCAATGTTAGGGTCTGGAAAAAGGACTCTTCCGCCTCCCGTGCCCCTGACTCTTTCTCCTCTGAGTATAATTGAACATAAAAGGCCCGCAAAATGTTACAGATCTCATCAGCTGAAGTCCCTTTCTTCCCATCAGCAGCAGTCAACGCATCAATATAGTTATGACCGCGTTTGACTCTCACCAAATTTGCCAGGAGCTTACCCGCCTGGTTACCAAATCTGTATAGCCTATGAGCATTGTTGAGTAAGGCTCTAGTCGTTCTTTGGTGTAGGTAACAATTTAATGCAGTTAATACTTCTCTGTAAGCCCGTCTGGTAGTACCATTGGGATTTGCCATGTATCTTGTCTTGACCTGTCGGAATACCCTCTCTAGTTCAAGGATCTTCCGATTGAGAAGTTTGTTCCTCCTTATCTGAAAGGCAATAATATCACCTCTCAAAACAGCTTTCCCCGCTTCCCAATATAGCAGCGGATTATCTTTGGCTGTATGGTTGTGTTCCGCATAATCCCACCATTTCTCTTTGAGATACTTTTGAAATTCAATATCCCCTGTTAGATGTCCTGGGAATCTCCACCTTTTTGCTGCCTGGGTACCAGTATGTCGCTTAATATCTAACCAGATCATCGCGTGATCGGAGCACTCTACAGGCCCAATTTCCGCCCCACTGATGAAAGCAAAGTTTTTGCCACTGGTTAGTAGATAATCAATGCGTGACATAGAATCGTGTGCTCTGGCAATGTGCGTGTAGGACCTATCTTCTGGGTGTAAAACTCTCCACGCATCGAACAGCTGTAAGTGATTGCATAAATATGAGACCCCTTTTTTTCTCCCCAGAGGGATCGCCGGGGAGTGAGAATTTCTGTCAATAGTTGGGTCTACCACGCAATAGAAATCCCTCGCTATGTACAATGTGCCTATGGCCTGATTGGTTATTTCATGCATCAGTGTTTCAAAAAAAGCATGAGAATAAACATTGGGAGCATAAATACTAGCAATGGTTACCAATTCACCATAAAGTCTACCGGTAATTAAAACCAAGCGGCCTTCTGTGTCCCCATATGTGGAAATATGTTCAAATGCCACCCCTCTGCCGACTAAAATTGCTACCCCCCCTTTTCCTTCCTGCTGCCGGGGAGTAGTAGACTTGGTCCACCCAGTCTCTTGCTAACTTTTCATGTTCCTTTCCATTTAAATGAGTCTCCTGAAGGCATGTAATTTTGGCTTTATGACGTCTAAGGGAAGCCAGAATTTTCGCCCTCTTTATAAGAGAGCCCAAACCCGCTACATTCCAGGAGATGATCCGGGTCATTTCGGCCATATTTTATCTAATAACTTCGATAGAGCACTGTAAGAAAATTGAAACATCGTCTTATGTTCCAGGGTCCCCCCCCCCCCCCCCCCCCAGCCTAGGGATCCCAGACCAGTAGTCCTATTGCCAATATTACAATGACGGCCACAGCGAACCCCCATCTTCAGCAGCCTTGATCTACCCACCCCACCCATAAAGTGAAACTGACCTTGCTCCCCTTTCCCCTCCCCCCACCCTCCCCTGCTATCAATCTGGTGCCCCCTGCCAGATTGTACTCCTCCGAACCCATCCACCTCCTGTAAAAATAGAAGGATGAGGAACCACATTGTGAACCGTTCCGGGGCTCCTCTCCCTTTAGCCAAATATGAAACAGCTGTAATCCATGTGCCCAGATATTAAAACAAAGAACACATAGTCACAAGTGGTATTCATAAAACTTTAGCCTTCATTCATTTGACCCAGGTTCCGTCCATAGCCTTATACTCGCCATGCCTACAGGCTGTTCAGGAAATCTTGTGCAGCAGTTACTGTGTCCATTACTCTCCAGGATCCTTGATGCTCCACTCTCAGCTTAGCAGGGTATTGTAGATTAAACCGGATTTGGCGCTTGTGAAGTTCCGCACAGATAGTCGAGTATGCCTTCCTCTTCTGTGAAACTTGCGTGGAATAATCCTGGAAGATCAGAATTCTTTTCCTGTCATAAGAGAGAGAGGAAGCTTTCCTGTAGGCCTGCAGAACTGCGGCTTTGTGGGCAAAATTAAGAAATTTAGCTATTGCCACTCTCGGTCTGGGCATGTTAACTGCCCGGGCCCCCAGGCGGTGTGCCCTTTCCACAAAGCATTGTCCCACTAGGTGCGTGAGGTCTAGTTCCTTGAGAAGCCAGCCTTCTAACAGTTGTTGTAGTTCATGATCACTCACTGTTTCAGGGAAGACGACAAAACGGAGATTGCTCCTCTGGGCCCTGTTTGCCATGTTGTCCATCTTGGCTTCCAAGGCCTTCACTTGCTTTACCAAGTGCCCCTGTTGCTGGCTCAGAGTCTGCGCTTCCCCTTCAACTGCAGCCACTCTTTGTTGCGTTTCCTCCACTTGTTGTTTGATGGCAGTTAATGTTTCATTCCCCGCAGCAATTTGTTGTGATAGCTCCAAAAATTTCCCTTCTAGAGCCACCACCACTGCTCGGGACACCGGCTCCACCAGCGCGCTCTGAGTCTCCGGCGCTGTTCGCGGGCTCGGCGGTCCGTCCGCCATCTTGGAATCTGCTGGCTTGCTACCAGTTTTCTTTTTGTGCTGCGTTTTACTTGCCATTTTATCCCCGCCGCACTCAAAGAAGTCCACAATGTGCGTTTGGGAAGCCACAGGTGTATTTTTTAAGGCGATCTGTCGCGTTTTGGAGATCTGTTTAGCAGATTTTTTGAGCAGGCCCCGGGAGCGAGTCGGAGAGACGTGTCACTCGCTCATCGGTCACGTGGTCTGATCCAATCCTTTTTTAAACACTGCTATACTAACTGCACTAACCACATCCTCTGGCAACAAATTCCAGAGTTTAATTGTGCGTTGAGTAAAAAAGAACTTTCTCCGATTAGTTTTAAATGTGCCCCATGCTAACTTCATGGAGTGCCCCCTAGTCTTTCTACTATCCGAAAGAGTAAATAACCGATTCACATCTACCTGTTCTAGACCTCTCATAATTTTAAACATCTCTATCATATCCCCCCTCAGCCATCTCTTCTCCAAGCTGAAACGTCCTAACCTCTTTAGTCTTTCCTCATAGGGGAGCTGTTCCATTCCCCTTATCATTTTGGTAGCCCTTCTCTGTACCTTCTCCATCGCAATTATATCTTTTTTGAGATACGGCGACCAGAATTGTACACAGTATTCAAGGTGCGGTCTCACCATGGAGCGATACAGAGGCATTATGACATTTTCCATTTTATTCACCATTCCCTTTCTAATAATTCCCAACATTCTGTTTGCTTTTTTGACTGCCGCAGCACACTGAACCGACGATTTCAATGGTTTACCGCAAGAAATGCAAAATGGCTAAAGCTTATGCAAAATACAGTTGCCAGATTATTAGTTGGAGCTAGCCCTAGAAACCATTCTGCATGACCTTCATCGGTTGCCAGTTGTCTAGAGCAGGGGTCCACAACCACCGGTCCGCGGACCGGGACCGGGCCGTGGGAGTTTTTTGCCGGTCTGCGGCGCCGCCAAGCACCAGCAGGTGTGTCGCGTGCTCCCGGTCTCTCCCACTGCCGTTGCCGCTGGGCTGTCAGCACGTTCAAGCCCAGTGGGAATGGCAGCAGTGCTAAAAGAAGCTGTACACCCGTGGCTGGCCTTTTCTTTTTCCCGCGCCTGCCCTCTTGTGACCCGGAACAGGAAGTGACACGCGATACGCGGGAAGGAGAAAGAGCCGAGCCACGTGGAAAAGTAGCAGCGGCGGCTGCAGCATCGGTCCCCGAGCAGTTGAAGCAGCCGGTAATTGAGAAAGGAGTCAGCAGCATGAGCCTCCCGCGGCCAATGGGATTCTTCTTTCTTGGCCTGTGGGGGCTGCTGCAGCTACCATTTGTGCTCTGGGGGGGAGGAAGTGAGTGAGAGAGAGAGAGAGAAGCAGCCAGCCAGCCTGTGTGTGTGTGATTGACTGGTCAGAGAGCTGATGTGTGTGTGTATGTGAGAGACAATGAAAGTGACTGCTCAGGGAGATGACTGATGTGTATGTGAGAGTATGAGACATTAGTCAGGGAGGTGATTGATGTGTGTGTGTGTGTGTGTGTGTGTGAGAGAGAGAGAGAGAGAAGGCATGGAAGTGAGAAATCTGGGTATGTGAGAAAGCATGGGAGTAAGAAGCCTGGTGTTGGGGGGGGGGGGGGATGTGTGTGAAAGAAAGCATGGGAGTGAGAAACCTGGGTGAGTGTGCATGCATGAGAGAGAGAGACTGCTTGGTAAGGTGATGGTGTGTGTGAGAGAAAAAGACTGGTGTGTGTGAATGTGAGAGAATGTGATTCAGGGAATGAGAAGCCTGTGCATGTGGAGAGTGAGCATGGAAATGAGAGAGACTGGTGTGTGTGTAACAGAGAGAAAGTGATTGTGGGAATGAGAAGCCTGTGCATGTGAAGAGAGTGAGCATGGGAGTGAGAAACCTGGGTGTGTGTGAGACACAGCATGGGAGGGAGAAGCCTGTATATCTGAAAGAGAACATGGGAGTGGGAAGCCTGTGTGTGTGTGTGTATGCATGAGAGAGATCAGGTGACTGGTGTGTATGTGTGTGTGAGAGAGAGAGAAATAAAGTGATTATGGGAATGAGAAGCCTGTGCATGTGAACAGTGAGCATGGGAGTGAGAAACCTGGGTCTATGTGAGACACATCATGAGAGGGAGAAGCCTGTATATCTGAAAGAGAACATGGGAGTGAGAGACTGGTGAGTGTGTGTGTGTGTGAGAGAGAGAGAAAGAAAGTGATTATGGGAATGAGAAGCCTGTGCATGTGGAGAGAACAAGCATGGGAGTGAGAGACTGGTGAGTGAGTGAGTGAGTGTGTGTGTGTGTGTGTGTGTGTGAGTGAGAGAGAGAGACAGAGAAAGTGATTATGAGAGTGAGAAGCCCATATATGTAAGTAGAATACGGGAGTGGGAAGCCTGTGTGTGTGTGTATGGCATGAGAGAAACTATTCAGGAAGGTGACTGGTGTGTGTGTGTGTGCCAAAGACTGTTTGGGAGATGATTGGTGTGTGAGAGACAGAAACTGGTCATGGGGGCATGACTGGTATGGTGTGTGTGTGAGAGACATGGGCACTAAGGAAGAGGACCATAAGTATAGAGCTTAGCTTCTACTGCTGCTTCTGGTGTGTGCCACGGCCTGCAGGGAAGGGGAGTAAGAGAGCTGCTGGAGGGGGTAAGTAAAGGTGGCTTTTTAAGTTTACTTTTCTTGACTGCCATTTTAATTGTGTGATGTCTGCTTTTTTGAAATATTTTATTGGTGTTTGGAGAATGTTTAATAGTTTTTATGAGTTTTTAATTGTTGGATGTTATTCTGTTCATAGCTGTTTTGAAACATTTATTCTGCTTATTAGTATAGTTTTACAATTATTTCTGTGTGGGGATCTATAGCTGCTTGCTAGTTCTGTTTTTAGGACCTGATTTAATATTTGTAGTGTTGCCTTTTCATAGATAGGGTTGCTCCTGTTTGAGTGTATTCCACAATACAGGTGTAACTGTGTGCGAATTAGTTTATGTGCATTACTACAGATCCTGGGAGTATGTTAGGTCGGATCTGTGTCTGTTACCGAGATGAGATATTTTGCTAGCATGTAAGCGTTTGTATCGGTCTTATTTGTTGTGTTTTCTCAAGAGGACATGCATTGGTGGTAAACTGCTGTCTTTTCATAAGTAGGGCTATTGAGCCTGGAAGTAGAAGGAGTTTGAGTTGCTGTTACTGAGATGTCATCAGAACCAGAATATCTTTTTTGTAGGGTGAGTTGTATGGGGAATGTCATAATTCTGCTTTACATCCATTATTGTGGGTCAGGGGGGTTCCCGTGGATACAAACTGTACTTTTACATCTAGCCCCGTGACGATCATGGGTCAGTGTGCCATGCATGTGAGAACCTATGGTGAGTTGAGTCACATTCACATTATAAATGTCATAATTAAATGATAAGTGTGCACTAAAATCCAACCCCCTCCATAACCCCACCCCATATGACCAAAGCCCCGCCCCTGCCTCACCCTGCCGGGCCATGGAAAAATGGTCTTGCTTGAAGCCGGTCCCTGGTGCAAAAAAGGTTGGGGACCACTGGTCTAGAGGATAAAATTCAAGGTTTTAAACATGATTCACAGAGTGCTGAATAATGGGGAACCCAGTTATCTGAAGGTATTGCTGCATGATTACTTGCCAAGCAGATCTTTTCTATCATTTGAATCAATGAAAGGTACCAACAAGAGGAGCTGATTTGTACAATGCAGTCTCTAGCTAGCCTCAAACCAGCTAGATAGAAATTCATCAGTCATATCAAATTTGCAGTTAATTCCTCTGACTGCGTATGTAACCCCCGCCCTCCCCCAAACCTGCCCAAAAGTGCCTTGCAGGCTTGTGACCCGATTCCCAGCCCCCACTTCAATATGCCTTAACTGGCCCTGCCAAACCGAGCAGCAACCCCCTCCAAACCCCCACCAAAGACTTTAAAACATTTTTTTCCCAGGGTCTCAGATCGGCCCACCACCCCACCTCTTCCCTATTTTCTTTTTAAAAGGCCCCCTCCTGCCCCCTCTCCAACCTTTACCTGCCCGCAACTTCAAGAACATGCACCCTCCCCTGGGACCCGGAAAACCTTTGCCGGGATCAAGGTATCTTATGCTTGCTCCTGGTGCTTCCAGTTCTGTTCTGCTAGCAGATGTAGAGGGAATGTAAGCTTCCCGCGGCGTATGCCTCCAGTACTGCTATGACAGCAGCAGCGCTGCAAGCATAAGCTGTGCGTAGCCTTATGCTTACAATGCTTCTTTTATCAAAACAGGTAAGAGCTACCAAGGGAGGGTGGAAGGTGTGGGTAATTTTAGGCGAGTATGTTCAGTGGGACATTTATCCCACTGAATATCCAGGACAAGTTATCTGGTTAACTTTATCCAGATAACTTGTCTGCTTGCCGGCTTACTGAATATGGATTTGAGAATGTTTTGTTACTATTCCAACAGAAAAGACACTGAATAAAAGATGCATACACATTTCCAAGACACACGCTTGAGCCCACTTTTTAGAGCATAGCATTTGATTTGTTTTTATTCAGTGAATTTGGCATATATCTTTCCACCCAAGTTTTCTCGAAGTCCCAAATTTGGGTGATTTAAATGCATGAAGCACAAATGACTCTCCTAATACCCAAGACAGTCTGGACTTCAAATTTAGGGCTTTTTATATATGGTATAAAATGTGGAATTACACATGATGATCAACAGTAATTCACTATCGTTTGCAAGGGCCGGCAAAATAGATTTCCCTAGGATCTCTCCTGTTCTAGAAATTATTTTGGCCAATGACAGTGTTGTAATCTATGTTCAACATAGAAATTTAAAAATTGTATTTACTATTTCTTATGTAATTTGTTAATTCCAAAACATATTGGAGCATTGTAAAACAGTTTTCCTACCATTTTTCAATTAATTTCTAAAGCACAATTAAATTTGCTAAAGCATCCATGTCATAAAGTAAAATTACTCTACATGACTTGGAGGTATAATAATTACAATAATACTTTCAATATGTCTGTCTCTTGTATGCTGCTGCAGTGTATAATGGATTTTATAGTTTCCTGATGTCCTGTCCTAAGAATTTATTGGCTCTGATAGCAATTAATCAAAATTAAGAACAGACTGCAGAGAGTGAAGTAAATTCAAACATCCTGCTGCTGCTAAGAACACCTGTATATTAAGATTAATTGCAGACTGTGCTTGAAAGTGACAGATATATCAATATTACACAGAGGAACTAGTATATAACCCATATCACCTTTTCTATTGCTAGTGATAGAGCAATAGCTGCATGTTCAATACGCATACCTACCTAAAAAGGACAATGCTTTTTATTTGGTAAATAATATTAGCATGGACAATTTCAGTCAATAATATTTCTCAAGCTCCTTACTACTTTGAATGTCTCTTCATCAGGTGTCCATGAGGAACCATAGAACATTTGCATAAAAAATAGGGGAATGTTATTTAGACCAGGGATGGGTCTAAATTGGTCTCCCTACCTCATCCATCAAACCCCTCCAGATGATTCAAAACTCTGCAGCTAGAATCCTTACCAATACAAATAAAAGAGACCATATAACCCCCATACTAAAACTCCTCCACTGGCTGCCTATTAAGCAAAGGATTCTCTATAAAGTATACACAGCAATTCATAAATCTATTTACAACATATCCCCACTCCACTTAAGTACCCAACTTCGTTTTCACTCTTCATCTAGACCTATCAGAGGAGCTTATAAAGGCACACTCTATGTTCCTTCAACAATATCCTTACATCAGAAACGTACCATCTCTTTAGCAGGACCCGTCCAATGGAACATGCTCCCGCCAGACATCCGCCTTGAGATCTGCTTCGCTTCCTTCAAAAAGAAAATTAAAACCTGGCTCTTTAGCCAAGCTTTTCCAGAACTTTGATTATTTTTTACCTCCAGCTATCAAGATTTTCTCACCATCGCAATCCCTTCTGCAGATCACATTTATCTTAGACAATTACGCCTTATTTTATGATTTGGTTTCTCAAAGAGACTATACAATTTTCTCAATGTTATTTTTCGAACCTGTTTTCCATGTTTTCCAAGTTCTATAACCTTGTTATATGTACCGCCTCTTGGCGTAATTTTTATGTTTCAATGTAAACCGATGTGATCTGTATTTTAATACAGGAACACCGGTATATAAAAATCTAAAAATAAATAAATAAATAAATTTTTGTGCTGGAGCCACATTACAAATTATCGACTGCAACAAGGGCCAGGGGGTGGGGAAGCCCCCTTGGAGCTCTTCAACACAGCAATCAAACTCCCAGCACTTGCTGCAGGAATTTCAATATCCTGCAGGCTTGAGCACCATCATTTATAGCACCTGAGGAACCCCTTCAATCATGAATCCCAGCCTTTACCAAAATCTGCAAAACCTTCAACCTAAGAGGTGCAAGATGTTTTCCAGGCTAGCAGACTACAGAGAGACCCTCACCAAATAAGAATAAAAAGGCTATAAAGTATAAATAGAAAGGTACAGACAAAAAACTGAACTCGAAACCACTAAAAGCCAGACTTATATTCAGTGCAATAATGCACTCATTTACAAATTGTTAAGACAGAATCCTCGGGGGTACACTTGATCAGTGACCAAGATGGCCGCTTGATCCCGCTCCTCTGCAAGATCCCTTTGCTTAATTCCTTCTGCGCCTGCAATTTATCACAGTGACCAGCTTTTTTTTTTTTCTCTTATTCCTTTCTCAGCAATGTCTGGCCCTAAACCAGGGAAGATAGAAGCTGTGTTCGCAGCAGTTTCTGGCTCGAAGAGGGGAAAACAAGACCCACAGACTCCAGAGAAGGCAACTCCTGTTAAATCAATGCCGTCGGCCGATTTGGTTCTTACAGAACTCAAACAGCTCAAGGAGCTGATACAGCTGAATACTGATGTGACTTCGGCAATTCGGGGAGATCTTTCAGTTATGTCTCAACAAATGTCTTCCTTTCAATCAAGGCTTAAGGACTTGGAATCACAAACGTCATCTCTACTTCTGGCAACCGGCCCTCTCCCCCAGCTAACTCATAAGGTTGAACGCTTGCAACAGGATTTGGAAGATCTCGCCATTCAGAACCACTGGAATAATATTAGACTTCTCAGCGTTCCAGAGAGGGCCAAGGGCTCCGATATAATCATATTTCTGACTACCTTGATTCCTACGTGCCTTCAGATATCTTTCAACCATCCTTCTGAGATTGAGCGCGCCTATAGAACTGCTGTGTTTTATACCTTTCTCTAGGTCTGTTATTATACAATAATTGTAATTGTTCCTTGCAAACTGTTATTTTTAAGATCCAGTATACCTGCATTTCTATTATTGTATAGCTGTTCTTTAATAATCGGGTTAATATTGGCACAGAAGTGCTGAGGGGGTCCTTTAATAGGTAAGAACTAGAAGGTTCCTAAGGTGTCCAGTTCAGGCCAGATTGGGTGTGGCAGAGAAGGTAAATAGTGAACTGGCTGGGCATTGCAGACTGCTTGAGGCAGCCCCAGAGAGAATTCTTCTTCTGTTCCTGTGCAGATAAGACTCTTAATTTTCTGTGGTGCTCCTCTGGGGGAAAAAAGACTCTTAATTTTCTGTGGTGCTCTTCTGGGGGAAAAAAGAAAAAAACAAAAAAAAACCTGCTGGTTTTCTTTCACTATTCCTTCTAATTAATTGCTCTGTGTTCCACTAATATCTGGGCTTTCTGAGCAGTAGAACTGCTGTGTTTTATACCTTTCTCTAGGTCTGTTATTATACAATAATTGTAATTGTTCCTTGCAAACTGTTATTTTTAAGATCCAGAATACCTGCATTTCTATTATTGTATAGCTGTTCTTTAATAATCGGGTTAATATTGGCACAGAAGTGCTGTGGGATCATTTAATAGCTAAAGGACTAATAAAGTTCCAGAAAGTGTCCTACTCTACCCAGCTTGTCCTAGGTTCAACTGTTTGATTCCCTCCTACCCTACCCCTCTACCCACCCACCCCTGGGATTAGATTACTAATATAGACTGACTAAATTAGCATTAGCAACAAGATAAATTAGTATGTTAACAGCTAAGGAAATACCAATCCAAAACTTTACCAATATGAGAACTATCCAATGCAACTGTTGTAGAGCCTTTATTCTGAGGGAAAGCATCTGGAGACTTGGAGCTTGCCCGATCTGTGCACAGCTCTCTTCTTTGAAAACGGAGCTGACTGAGGTTAAAGCTCAATTAGCTTCAATTACAGGAATTACACCCACATTGCATTACTCAGAAAATAATTCCCCAACACCAAAGAATAACCAGGAGTCAAGAAAAAGAAATACAGGAGACTCAGGTAGGATAACACATGTGTCCCACAGTCACCCATTCTTGACAGATGGGAAGCCAACAAGTATACCCCCCCACTCAATCAGTTCATCAAGTAAATCATTAAAAAACAGGATCACGGTGGGCTCTGGTAGAATTAGACCTGTAACAAGGAGACACACACAGTATCAAATGCAACAAGAACATAAAGCCCTCCCTATATTAACTGAAGAAATTCTAGAGAAAAACATTGACGTGTTACCAGAAAAGAGAAAAAACCAATGCATGCAGAATTTCAAGATCCATAACCAAAAGAAAAAGCTAATTGAGATGGATAACTCTGTCATCAATGGCACAACTGCAAAAGGAAAGAGTAAAGTGAATAACAAATCTCAACTAAAGTCTCATAAGGAGTACAGGAAAAGCAATAACCGTAAAGAGAGTACCTGGAAAGCTATGACTACAAATGCTCATAGTTTGGGAAATAAAATCCCAGATCTGCAGGCCCTAATGACAGAGGCAGAACTGGACATCGTTGCTATCACAGAGACATGGTTCACAGAATCTCATGATTGGGATACGGCAATACCAGGCTATAACTTGTTAAGGAAGGACAGAGTGGCTAGAAAAGGGGGAGGTGTGGCTCTTTATGTCAGAAATAATATCCAAGCATCTGAGCTGCAAGGAAGTTGGGGCAAGGAAGAAGCACTATGGGTCGACCTAAAAACAGATGATGGAGCATCCATTTATATTGGAGTGGTTTACAGGCCTCCAAACCAAAAGGAAGAGCTGGACAGAGATCTGGTTGAAGACATCCATAAGAAAGGTAAGAAAGGGGAAGTGGTGATCGTTGGTGACTTTAATATGCCAGATGTAGACTGGAAAATCCCATCTGCAGAATCTAAAAACAGTAGAGCAATAGTGGATGCCATGCAAGTATCTTTGTTCAAACAAATGGTATTGGAACCCACAAGAGAAGGAACTATTCTCGACCTCAGCACCAGTGATCATCAAATGTTATGGTTTAATATCACTAAAAGAATATGGAAAAGAAGCACAAAGACCAGAGTTTTACAGTTCAAAAACACAGACTTTGAGGAAATGGGGAAGTACCTAGAGGAAGAACTAAAGGGATGGGAAAATGAGAGAGATGTGGATCAGCAGTGGACCAATCTAAAAGGAGCAATCGCCAAGGCAACTGCTCTATATGTTAGAAATGTAAAGAAAAGCAAAAGAAAAATGAAACCTATCTGGTTCTCAAAGGAGGTGGCTGACAAAATTAAAGCTAAAAGAACTGCATACAAGAAATACAAAAGATCCCAAAGGGAGGAGCACAAAGAAGAATATCTGATTCAACTGAGGGAGACGAAGAAATTAATCAAGTTGGCAAAAAGTCAAGCGGAAGAGAGGATTGCCAAGGAGATAAAATATGGTGACAAAACATTTTTCAGATAGTGAAATTGAAAGGTGGAAATGATCAATGTGTGGAGAGAGACGAAGAAATGGCAGAAATATTAAACGAATACTTCGGCTCTGTGTTCACTAAAGAAGACCCTGGAGAAGGACCATCTCTACACAACAAGAAACTGGAGGGAAGCGGAACAGAGGAAAATCCATCAAGTGGAGACATTCAAACACTGCACGGAGCGGCAGTAGCCACAGCGGCATTCAAACACTGCACGGAGCGGCAGTAGCCACAGAGGTGTTCACGGAGCGGGGTGCCAGTGGCCAGTAGTTGGTGTTCCACCTTCACGGAGCGGAAGGATGGAGGGCTGCTATTTCCAAAAAAAAAAACAAAACAAAAAATAAAAACAGGGGTGGGTAAGAGTATGGGGCAAGGGGTGGCCTGCTTGTTGCAGCGGTTGCTACCCCCAATTGAGCTGGATGTCACTTGGATGCAGATTCAAAGCTGCTCTCTAAATTGGGTGGAGGGGAATTAGGGCTGGAGGGTACTGGAAGCCAATAGTAACAGGTGGGAGAGAGAAAAAGGGAAAAAAAATGGATAAAGTGCGTAGCTTGCTGGGCAGACTCGATGGGCCATTTGGTCCTTCTTCTGCCGTCATTTCTATGTTTCTATGTTTCTGTAGGATTCCATCTAAACTGCCTCGGAACTCCAAAATTCCCAGGCCTATTATTTTTAAGGTTCTTTGCTATCTGCAAGCTCTCTTGATATTGGCAATGGCACGATCCAAATCACCAGTCACCAATCAAGGGAACTCACTTTTGTTTATTCCAGATCTGGCAAAAACTACCACAGCGAAGTGCAAGTCCTTTCTTGCTATGCGCCCTCGCTTGCAGGCGTTGGGTGCTCGCTATGGCCTATTATTTTCAGGGAAAATGAAATTAACCTACCATAATCAAATCAAACTTTTCGATCTTCCAGAAGATTTGGACAAGTTTCTAACTTCCCTTGAGCATTCTCAAAGCATAGTCACTTGAGGAATGGTCTTACTGACCTATCAAGGTTTGTTTTTTTTTCACTTCTGTCAGGAGACTTCCCTAATATTTCCATTGGATGATGGCCGATTACCTCTCTTTTGACATTTCTATTTTTTTGAATCATTGCAGTTAATCTTCGAGGGATTTATTTGGCTCATTTTGGACTTGGTTAAAGATGGACATTCCTTTCTTAATTTGCTTCCTGCGGGCATAGGCTCTTTACACATTTCTACTTTTTTTTTTTTTTAGTGGGATCTCCCCTTCCCCCCCAAAAAAGGAAAGGTAAAAATAGGAAGGGTGAGGACTAAAATGAAAAAAAAAATAGCTCATTGTGTAGATTTTGAATTTGAATATAGGTTGATCTAGAAATCTGAAACTTGGAAGTGACATGAATGTGATTACACAGAATCTGATGGAAATGCTGGAGAGAGAGGGGAAAACAAGCATAAAATAAATTCAAAGTAGAGTTGATCATGGCATGAACAAGCTTTTCATCAACTAGGAAGATTTGCAAGAATGAACTAGTGAAGGTAACAGGATTTAGGCTATAGCATAGTGTGATAATATCATGAGAAACTTATACAAAATACAATAAGATGATGTATGGAAAGATATATATATATATATATATATATATATATATATACACACACACGTTCGGTGGCTATGGAAAGTCTACAGCCCCTTCCAAAATGTTCACCTTTTATTGCTTTTTAGCCTGGAACTAAAATGCATTAAAACAGTATCTTTTCATGTCCAAACATTGTATCCCATAACTGTGAAGTAAAAAAATATTCTAGAATTCCTTTAGAAAATGAAGTGGAAATGAAAACATGGAATAGCTGGATATATGTCCACCTCCCTTGTACTTCTGTAGGAATCCTATGTCCTGTTAGCTCGAGTGTAACCAGTCTCCTTCCAAAGCATATACCAAGTTTGGGTAATTGCCAGGTTCTTGTAGCCTGGTTTGGCCTCTGTTGGAAACAGAATGCTGGGCTTGATGGACCCTTGGTCTGACCCAGCATGGCAATTTCTTATGTTCTTATGTCACTGGCTTGCCCTGAGGCTCATTTTTCCTATGCCGCCATTTTATGGCTTTAATTGTTCCTCCTGCTCTTTTTTGATTTTTTATTCTTTAGGGATGCAGCTCTTTTGTGCTTTTTCAACTGGCTTTTCCACAATGTCATCTTTGAGAAACTGGTTGTGCTTGGCTTTCATTGCTAGATATTTAATATGGCTTCTACAATCTCTACACTTCAATTGGTCTCACTAAATGTTAATAGCTTTCACACCCCATTAAGTGCAAGAAGATTCTCACATATTTGCAATCTTTACATGCTGATGTCGCCCTGCTGCAGGAGGCTCATATTTCTTCCTCTGAAGCTCTCAAATTGAAGCAGGCCTGGGTGGGCGAGGTGTTTTTTAGCCATGCTCAACATAAGAAAAGAGGGGTGGTCATTCACAAGAAGCTGGGGGCACAAATCTCACATCACATATCTGACACCGATGATCGTTGAGTCTTTGTTAAGGCTTCTATTCACAATTACTTTCTTATTTTTTTAACATATATGCTCCTAACTTCGATAATCCTGATTTTTTTCATGCATTTTTTGCTCAGATTATAGGGATGGGATCTGCGAATTTTGTTATGTGGGGGGGGGGTTTCAACCAACCATTAGATCCTTTTCTTGACAAACAATCTACAGCTAGAATATCTCTCACCAAGTCATGTAAGGTTCTACATGACTTTATTACTTATTTATTTATTTATTTTTAACTTTTATATACCGATGTTCCTGTATAGGATACATATCGCACCGGTCTACATAGAAACTGAACTGTTGCCGTGAGGCAGATACAATGAACATGTGGTACAATAGAAATATACTATAATATAAAGAAACATGGGGCTATACATGATGACACTTCAAAATAAACTTATGGTGAATGCCATAGTAACAGGAACGGGAAGAGCTAACTTGTCTAGCGGGCAAGTTAAAAGGAAAGAAATCAAACAAAGATGCATTAAGAACTTCTTTTGGCTTGGTTGACCCTTGGCGTATACTGCATCCTACCGATAAAGATTACACATATTTCTCCCCTCCTTATTCTACCTACTCTTGTATCGATTATTTTTTGGTTTCTGGGTTTATGATGCCTCACATCATTCTGCTACTATTTACCCTATCTTGGTGGCTGACCATGCAGCTGTTTCATTCAGTTACACTTGTCTTCTCCTTGCATTGAAGATCATCAATGGATATTTAATCCGGCTTTGTTAGCAGATTCTTCTTTTTTAGCTTTTTTCAAAGAATAGATCACTGATTATTTTTCATATAATAACACTCTGATGTTTCTTTTTCCACCATTTGGGCTGCCTTTAAAGCCACTGTTCATGGCGAGATTATTAGCTACAGATTTCGACATAGGAAGGAACAGAAAACCGCCCTTGCCTCTCTTCATGCTAAAATGGCCACACTAGAAAAATCACATTACATTTCTGACCTCTACTACTTTACTGCAGCTATTAAAAGCTCACTATGCTTACAATAAGCTCTTAACCTCTCATGTGGCTCAAGCTCTTTTTACTCAGCATGCTCATTATTATGCTGAAAATAACAAGTGAGGCCATCTGCTTGCCACATACCTTAAGCGTCGGAAAGATAAGAAATGTATTTCCATGATTAAGTATCCATCAGGTGATATTCTCCTCTCGGATAATGATATCTCATATGCGTTCCATGATTTCTATTCTAATTTCTACCAGTCGGAATCCACTGCTTCCACATTGGATATTAATCGGTTTCTTTCTCAGGTTTCTTATCCCTCTCTCACAGCAGAGCAACAAATGTCTCTGGATTGATCTATCACTCCAGAGGAAGTCGCAATGGCTTTATCTAATCTTTCCTGTGAAAAAGCACCCGGACCTGATGGCTTCACCATGGACTTCTATCAGGCTTTTCAGGATGTGCTTTTTTTCTGATATGGTGTCTCATCCTTCATCTGCTTCTTTTTTCTCTGAAGCATGTATAGTGGTTCGTCCAAAGCCAGGGAGGGACATCCAGCAGAAATCTAATTACAAACCAATATCTCTTTTAAATACACATTACAAACTTTTTACTAAGATTTTACTAAGATTCTGGCTCTTAGGCTGTCAGATGCTATGAGTTTTCTCATACACCCTGATCAATCTGAGTTTATTGAAAATAGGTTAATTACCAACAATGCTTGCCTCTTCCTTTATATACAGAAACAGGCCTTCTCCTTCTCTTCCCCGGTTGTGGCGTTCTTGTTAGATGCTGAAAAAGCTTTTGACCATGTGGAATGGAGATATTTATTTGAGGCGCTCCGATGGTTTGGTTTTGGCCTTACCTTTTTATCCTGGGTACAATTCCTTTACCATTCCCTGACTGCCTTTCTGTTTATTAATAATCAGATCACCCCCCACTTTCTTTTGCACAGAGGCACTCAATAGGGGTGCTCTTTCTCCCTTTTGTTGTTTAACCTGGTTTTGGAACCCTTATTGTTAGCTATTAGACAGAATTCCAACATTGAAGGTGTCCCCATTGGATCTGAACTGTATAAATTGCCTGCATATGCAGATGTGTTATTATTCCTTGTGAACCCTGCTACTTCCCTTCCTCATTTGTTTGCTCTCATCTCATCTTACTCTATACTTTCTGGTTATAAGGTTAATTGGTATAAAACTGAGAAGCTTGCCTTAAATTCCCTTGGAGCTTTGATAGACCTGTCAGGTTACCCAATTCGTAAAGTCTCTCAAGGTCTCAAATACCCGGGTATTCATTTCTATGATACAATTTTTCATACTGTGTCACATTGTGAGTCCTCTCTGTTACAAATGCTAAGTGATGTTGTCTTACAATGATCTCCTCTTCACCTAACTTTCAGGCCGATACAGTTTACCCGCAATTGGACGCGCGTTTCGACTCGCTAGCTTTACTCCTTATTCAGTAAGGGGTAATAGTGCGTCAAAAACACGCGTCCAACCCCCCCGAACCTATCAACATGCAAATGCATGTTGATAGCCCTATTAGGTATTCCCGCGCGATTCAGAAAGCAAAATGTGCAGCCAAGCTGCACATTTTACTTTCAGAAATTAGCGCCTACCCAAAGGTAGGTGTTAATTTCTCCAGGCACAGGGAAAGTGCACAGAAAAGCAGTTTTTACTGGTTTTCTGTGCACCCTCCCACTTAATATCATGGCAATATTAAATCGGAAGTCTTGAAAGTTAAAAACAGTTTAAAAAAAAAAATTTGAAATCGGCCCGCGGCTCGCAGGTTGAAAACCGGATGCTCAATTTTGCCGGCGTCCTGTTTCTGAACACGGGTTTGAGAACCGACGTCGGCAAAATTGAGTGTCGGCTGTCAAACCCACTGACAACTGCCACTCCTGTCCAAAAAGAGGCGCTAGGGACGCGCTAGTGTCCCTAGCGCCTCTTTTTACCGTGGGCCCTCATTTGAATACAGAATCGCGCGCATAGGAGAGTGGCCTATGCACGACTTTTACTGTATCGGCCCGTGGGTGGGGTAGCCTGGATACCGTTAAAATAGTTCTTGCCCCACGGCTGAATTTTGCTCTTTCTATGTTACCCATTTTCTTTTCCAGGGATTTCTATACCCAGGTTGACCATCTACTTTCTCGTTTTTTATGGCATAATAAAGTTCCTCATATTGCTTTATCTAAATTGAAGGCCTTTAGTTTGCAACAGAGTTACTATTGGTTCTCTCATTTAATGGTTCTCTCGGATAGCCCTCGTTGGTTGTCGATTGAAAAGGTGCTCATATTCCTGTTTCCTTTGGAAGGGTTCCCTGGGATTATTTCCTCTTATTCTCTCACCTCTCATCCAATTTTATGCTCCCTTCACCAGGCATTTATGGAATTTGAGCACATTCATCCCTCCACCATCCCTCTTTGGAAATGTTCTCATTTTGCTCCCTTATGGCAAAATTCTTCCATCTCCATTGGTGGTGATGCGATCAAATGGCGTATTTGGCAACATAATGATATTTGGTTTCTCTCTACCATTTACCATAATGGCACTTTTCTTTCTTTCCCCGAACTGCAAGAGGAATTTTCTTTACTTTGCTCTCAGTTTTATGCATGGTTACAACTTCGTATTAGCTTATTTGCTTTACTGCTGTCTCTGTCATGTTGCTTAATACCCCTCTCTGTACTCTCTCTACAGGATTTATAAACTTCTGAAAGCTTTTTTTAGTTCAGTGATTGGGTTACATACTGTATGACTTTCAGAAGTTGATTGTCCTTCTGTTGTGGTTAATTGGGAGTCTTTCTGGAGGTTTACTTTTCGTATCTCACTTTCTTCCAGTTTGACGCAATCCTCTTTTTTCATCTCTCATCGGGCAGTGTGGACTCCCTGGAACTTTTTTGAGTTGGTCTCCTGCCCTCACATAATTTTTGGTCTTGTTCTGCGGCCAAGGCCACATTGTCACATTTGCTTTATTTTTGCCTTATGGTTTTGTCTTTTTGGCAACAAATTCTGCACTTGTCTTACCCACTTCCTTACCACATTGTTATTTTTCGAGGAGCAGCATTACCCTTTTTTATTTCTTCTCCACATCATAAATTGCTGGATTTTCTTTTAGTTGTTACTATGCATCTAATTTGGCCAATTGGAAAATTTGTGATTTACTATCATACAATTTTGGTGGAATTCTGTCTGTTTGTATAGTAAATATGAAAAAGCTATAGCTGTTAAATATCATAGAGTAACTCAGTGGGCGCTAATGTGGAAGCCCTTAGATGATTATGTTGACTCTCTGTAATATCGGCTTATGTGCACAACCATGGATTTGTATAATTCTTCTATTTTTCAAATGCCTGTTTAATACATTGCTGCATCTCTTAATCATACTTTTGACCCCCTTATATTTGTTTTGATTCCTTATTATTCCTTTGGCTCCCTTTGTATTTGATATTGTTTGCTGTTTACCTCTGTAACCCTATTTAATCTTAATAAACAGATTTGAACTTAAAAAAGACAGAATCCTCATAAAACAAAATAAAAAAATATAAATCATCAGTCACAACAGTGAGTAAACCATACTAATAAAAAGAATATTTGAAAACAGATGACAAATAGAACAACTTCTAATAATTAAGAAGAATAAGGATAAAATAAAATTTAAATGTGTAACCCCATCCTGGGGAGCTTACTACACTCTGGTGGGGCTATAAAAGATTTTACTGTCTCTTCGGGATTGGAACTATTCTTGACTAGCTTTACCATTATTCTCTTTCCCCCAGGGTCGGGATTTTTGTTGGGGGGGGGGGGAAGATATACTTTCAAGGCCCAAAATGATAGGGGTGACCCCTTTGTACCTTCATTCTTGTCTCTGGGAGAGGGGCACATTTCCTCCTCTCCAGTCCTGAAGGCTTCCTCCACAGTATCACCCCAGCTGGACCTACTTTCTGCTGCTACTGGCATCTCTTTTGGTGGGGACTTTGATGGGGGAAACCCCTACGTTGGCTGTTTCGCTCACTGTTACTACTCCGGCCACATCTCCTCCCATAGGAGATAAAGAAAGACTTTCAAGTTCACTTTGCTGGAATACAGCTCAAGCTGCATGGTTGTCACTGGTCTCGGAGGCATTGGAAGGTTAAATGGATTTTATTTTTGAGGGGGAATAAGAATGTAGGGACCCTCTAGGTTCCCCTTAGCTATTTTATCCTTAGCTTATGCCCTAAGTTAAGATTAGTAGGAGGTAGGCATTTGTAGATCATCCATTGTAAGAACACCCTGTGAGGATGCCTGGATTGGTCAGCAACCTGTATAAAAACAGGGAGAGCATGAGGAGAGTATGGATGTTAGAATGTGGGAGAGTAAGGAGTATTGAAGTGTTCCCCATTTTTAAACCCCACAGTCTTGTATCAGGGGAAGAGACATATTCCTGGCCCTGCATCTCACAGTCTGGCAGGAAATGTCTCTGGGAGTGAAAGAGAGTCTTTGTGAGAGTTTGTATTTTGGAAGAGTTCTTGTTTGGTGTTGAATTTGGTCATAAGAACATAAGAATTGCCATACTGGGTCAGACCAACGGTCTATCAAGCCCAGGATCCTGTTTCCAACAGTGACCAGTCCAAATCACAAGTGTTGCGCGTTCCAGCCGTGTTGGTGCCACGACCGGGCTTGCTTACCTCGCTCTCCCTTCCACCAGCTCCGGCTTCTCTTCTCTAGCCGCCGCGGCCAGCTCCCACCGTGCACAGCGCTCCTAGTCTTTCCCAGGCCCGTGGGGGCCTTCCGACTCTCAGCGCTCCTCACGCTGGGGCTCGGCATCCTCCACAGCATCTTCCCTGTCCCTAGGCGCGTGCTCGTGCACCGCGCGTCCCTTTAAAGGGCCCAGTGTGGGAACCTGGTCTGCGGTGCCCAATGATGGCATCACATAGTTCTTGTATATAAGACGAGGTCCCGTCTCCAGAACCTCATCTTGGCAATTGGGTCAGCACTTCGGTGTAGCTAGTTTGCTGTTCCTTGTTTCTGTGTTCTCCTGCTTCCTCGATCCAGTCTCGTTCCAGTGTTCCTGTCGTGTTCCAGTGCTCTTGTGTTCCTATCATGTTCCAGTGCTCCTGCATTCCTGGGTTCACGTGGTCCTCCTTGTGTTCCAGTGCCTCTCCTGATCCCTGCTCTTCGTTCCTCCTCCTGATACATGGTACTGACCTTTGCCTGCCTTCTTACTATGTTTGACCGCTGCCTGGAACTGACCACTGCCTGCCTTCTGACTATGTTTGACGGCTGCCTGGTACCGACCACTGCCTGCCTTCTGACCATGTTTGACCACCGCCTGGAACTGACCTTTGCTCATCTTGACCATGTACGGACTGATCTTGGAACTGATCCTTGCTTTGGCTGAACACCCTTGGACGGATACCCTGGCTCTGACCCTTGCGCTACATTCAGATACTCTGTTCGCTTCCATGACCACCAGACTGGCCTGCTCTGATACTACCCATGGTCTCTCCTTGATCAGACAAATAGGTGCTGTCTATCTCGCCTGGAAGACCTTCACTTCTTGCCTCATCCAAGAGGTCTCCGGTGATCCTATCTTCATCAGCTGCGCACATTTGCTCATGGTGGGCACACCTCTTTGCACCTCTCTGGGAGACCCTCAGAGGCCCACCTAAGTCCAGGTGGTCTGGATACCCAAGGGCTCAACCTGAGGAAACCCCGGATTACTACTGGCGAAGCTCCAGCTAGTCTCTGTCTCCTTGTGTGCTCCGCCTCCTGGTGGCAGGCGCTCTCTGGGTCTGACCAGCGGGCCGTACCAATCCTGCATCAGGCCAGGGGTCCACCTCCAGTGCAACAACAAGAACCTGGCAAGTACCCAAACATTAAATAAATCTCAAGCTACTATTGCTTATTAATTAATAGCAATTTATCGATATTTCCTCTAGGAACTTATCCAAGCTCTTTTTAAACCCAGTTATACTAACTACTGTAACCACATCCTCTGGCTCAAATTAGACTATCTGAAGATAGTTTGGATTTTGGTAGGATTAGTATTGGAGATTCCATGTCCACGTTTGCAGAGTCTCTGAGACAGCAGAAGCTGTAACTAACACTTTACCTCTTGATCAAGATTCTAGTAATACAAAGGATCCAACAGATATTACAATTGTTGATGTGTGGACAATAATCTCCAAAATGGATAAGACTCTTATATTAAATCTTTGAACCAACATGATAAATTTTCTACTGAAACTAAGTTAAAAATGAGTGAACTTAAGGGAAGAATAACATCTTTGGAACTGATGGTTTGCACTATGGGGTCTCAGGTTTCATCAATTCAAGCTTAGAATAATGCTCATTTTAAAGATAGTTTAAATCTGCATGGTCAATTGAGAAGTTAGAGAATATTAGTTGCTCAAAAATTCTCTGATTATTGAACTTTCCTGTATCACATTTATTGTCACCTATGAAATTATTTAAGAAGTACTTAAGGGAGGTTCTAAATTTCCATCTGATAGAGAAATTATATTATTTATTTATTTATTTATTTAAAATTTTTATATACCGACGTTCATCGGGGATATCACATCGGTTTACAGTGTAACTGAAACAGGCGCCTGGGAAGGCGTTTTACATCGAACAGATATTATCTAAAATTCAGAATGTTTCTGGATGTAAGAGAGAGTTGGTAAATGATGAAGGAATGTTAGACAACGTGATTCCTACTAGTCCTAATTTATCAGCTTTTTTGGACTCATCTGTTGATAATATTCCAGTAAGAGCAACATTATTAGTTTTTTTGTTTCAGAAATGGAGAAAAATCTAGTCTTGCAGAAATATTTCAATAAGGATTTTTTTTGTTTTGTGGGCAAAAAATCTCTATATTTCCTGATGGATCTAAGGTGACTCAAGTTTGGAGGGAACAGTTTCTTCAATTGAGGCCCAAAATGTTAGTGCTAGGGACTTCTTTCTTTTTAAAATTTCCATGTAAATGCTTAGTTACATTTCAGAAGAATAAATTTGTTTTCCAGGATCCTTAACATTTAGAGGCATTTGTAGTGCATAAGTCTGAGACTGATTAAGAGTTGTTTGATTATTTGCAATCTAGGCTGGATAAAAATGTGTGTCTCTATTTTGTTTAATGTTTACTTGTTCTTATTTGCTTAGGAATAATCTCCCTTCTAACTGTTAAGAGTATTGTTTCATGATTGTAAGAAGGATATTTCTTATGATGATTTTATTTTTCTTTTGAAATGGAATGGAATTGAAATGATATTCTTTGTTTTGTTTAAAAGTAATATTTTTAAACTCTAATTAAAATAAAATAAAAAAAAAAAGAAACAACAAGAGGGGAAACTATTTTAGACCTAACTCTTATTGGAACACAGGATTTGTGTCAAGAGATAACAGTGTTGGAGCCACTTGGCAGTAGTGATCACAACATGATCTACTGTAATGCTCTTCTCCTTGGATTGGACCGATAAAACAAGAGGGTAGGCTATCTAAAAAAGCCGTGAGGGCAAAAAAATGTGTTAGATGCCAAGAAATGTCCATTTAGAATCTTTATTATGGAGACTTGTTAATTCAATGTTAAGCCCGTTTAGAAAGGAGACGTACACTTTGGTAGGATGCACCTAAAAACATTCAGAAAATCTCTATGGTATGCGATAACAATCATACATATTCAAGAGATATCACACACAGCCCCTGAAGCAGCCCCATTAAGGGGGCGAAACTCGGCCTGAGTCGGGCTTAGCATTGGATGAACAAGTCTCCATAATAAAGATTCTAAACGGACATTTCTTGGCGTCTAACCCATTTCTTCTCCCTGGATTGCCATACACAACAATAAGACCACTCCAAATACTGCAAAACTCTGCCGCAAGAATACTTACTGGTAAACGAAAAAATGATCACATTACTGAAACTCTAGTGGAACTCCACTGGCTACCCATCGAATATAGAATCCAATACAAAACACTTTGCACAATACATAAATTAATACACGACGAAAAAGCAGAATGGCTGAACACAGCACTACGTGTTAGAAAGAAGTATAAGTTAATACTATATATAGGAAGTGCCATTAAAGTCCGGTAACATAGTTTCGTAATAAAGACTATTTGTAGAATGTTAAACATCTTGTCCTTTTTTTTTCTCAGTTTTAATTGCATAAATAACTCTAATGGAATGTCTGTTTTGTTTTAATAAAACATGTTTATTTAGCAGAAAATGGTGCTGCGTTCTGAAGTTCTGCTGTCAGAATTCATATTTCACTATCCACTGCTCTCTTTGTAAAATGCTTGCTTGAAAAGCCAGGTTTTTATGCCCTTTTTGAATAGTTTAAAATCTCTCTGCAGTCTAATTTCTAAAGGCATGGTATTCCATAGTATTGATCCGGCTAAGGAGAGGGCCCGTTCTCTAACTTGGGTCAGTCTAGCTGTTTTAACCGAGGGGATGGTTAGGAGTGCTTTGTTGGCAGATCTGAGATTTTTATGTTGGACGTATGTGCCTCAATGTAAACCGTTGTGATGGTATACTACTTAACGACGGTATAGAAAAGTTTTTAAATAAATAAATAAATGATCAAATTTGACTTAATAACTGGAGGAAGGGCCCTATAGAAATCTACTCTGACTGGATGAGGAAAATCATTAGGAAAAAACTGAAAGGAGTAGTTGCAAAGGTTAAGAGTTTATCTCAGGTGTGGATGTTGTTTAAAAATATCATCTTGGAGGCCAAGACCAAATGCATTCCATACATGAGAAAAGGTGGAAGGAAATCTAAATGACTACCAGCATGTTTAAAAGGTGAGGTGAGAGAGGTTATAATAGCTAAAAGAACATCTTTCAAGAAATGGAAAAGGGATTTGAATAAAGAAAACAGGAAACAGCATTAGTACTAGCAAGTTAAATGCAAAGCATTGATAAGAAAGAAAAAGAGAAAATTTGGAAAGAAGCTTGCTGTGGAAGCAAAAACTCATAATTAAAACTTTTTCAGGTACGTTCGAGGTAAAAAGCCTGCAAGGGTATCATTTGGACCATTAAATGATCAAGGGGTAAAAGGCTACTTAGGGATGGCAAAGCCATAGCAGAGAGACTAAATGAATTATTAGCTTCGGTTTTCACTGATGAAGATGTAAGAGAGATACCTATGCCAGAAATGATATTCAAAGGTGATGACTTAGCAGAAATGAAACAGATCTCAGTGTACCTAGAAGATGTAATAGGAAAAATTGACACATTAAAGAGTAGCAAGTTACCTGGACCAGATAGTATACATTCTAAAATGCTGAAAGAACTGGGAAATGAAATTGTGGGCCTTTTATTAGTACAGTATTTTGTAAACTATCATTAAAATTGCCTATGTACCTGAAGACTAGAGGGTTGGCAATGTAATGCCAATTTTTAAAAAGGGAACAAGGGGTGATCCAGGAAACTACAGACCACCATGCAAAATGTTTAAAGGGGCAAAGCCAACATAGATTTAGCCAAGGAAATGTACCAGATTGGTGATTGCCTCACCAATCTGCTACATTTTTTGAGGGTGCAAATAAACATGTGGATAAAGGTGAGCCAGCTGATATAGTGTATCTGGATTTCTAAAAGGAATTTAACAAATTCCCTGTTGCGATACTGCTCGCAGGCCCAACCATGAGCAGCCTCTCACCTTCCTCCCTGCCCCGCTGCTTCCCGCGCTGGGGAGCTGCTGCTGTCAGCCACTTCCCTGTGGCTTAGATGCCGCCATTAACTCAGCCACTCCACCATGGCTTGGAGTTGCCACCGCCGCTGCCTCCCTCCGCGGCTGTTAGCTGACGCCGCTCCTGCCTGCCTGCCGGATGCTGGCCTGCTCCCTCTGCGGCCTAGGGGCCACCGATGCCGCTGTCTTTTCTGCAGCAGAGGTGCTGCCTGCCACCGCTTTTCTCACTGTGGCCGGGTGCTTCCGGTGCTGCTGTTCTCCTCCCGGCAGGGGAGCTGCCTCCACTGATGCTTCCTCTTCGCGGCAAGGATTTTACCGCTGCTCTTCTGAGGCCGGCTTCTTCCTAGGCATGCGCCCGTGCCTTTCCTCTGGATTTAAAGGGCCCGCGCCAGGAAAAGCCCCGCGGCCCTTACTGAAGATGTCACCATCCAGATGTTCCAGTTTCTCCAGTTCCTGTGTCCAGATCTTCCAGTCTCTCTGGTACCTGTGTCCTAATTCTCTTTCCAAGTGCTACCCAGAGTTCTCTCCCTTCCAGAGTTCCAGTCCTGAGCCTATCCCGCTCTCTGCGTGGTCTGCAACCAGCCTGTTCAGGTTGTGTAGGGCACGCAGTGGGACAGTGTGGTCTGCGACCAGCCCATGGGGGCTATGAAAGGCATGCTGAGGGGGTGGTGCCTTGTCTGACTCTTTAGTCCTGGCATTTTGTCCAAGTCTCCGAGTGCCTTCATTTCATCCAAGTCTCCAAGTGCCTTCACAATGTTTTGTCCTTGTTCCAGAGTCATCATCTGTCCTCGACCTCTGTCCGTCCTGATACACTTGCCATTCCCATGCGGCAGGTCTGAAAGGGCTATCGAGTGGCCGAAGGGCTACCCCAGAGACCAGCACTGCATTATTGGGTCGCCTCTTGGTGCTTTCAGGTTCAGCAGAGGTCCGAGAGCTCCAAGTCTTCCACCTGTCCACCCGTGTTCGGATTCACCTCGCATGCCATGGCACATACCCTGCGTTCTTCCTCTGGGGTTTTGCTGTGGTCTCGAACAAGCGACCACTCTCTCTCGCTTGCAACATTCCCTCATGAGAGACTTCTTAGGAAATTAAAAAATCATGGGATGGGAGAAGTGTCCTATTGTGGATTACAAACTGGTTAAAAGATAGAAAACACAAAGTAGGACTAAATGGTAAATTTTCCCATTGGAGAAAGGTGAATAGTGGGTTGCCCCAGCGATGTGCTCTGGGCACATATTTATAAACGACCTGGAAATGGGAACAATAAGTGAGGTGCCAAATTTGCTGATGGCATAAAATTATTCAGTTGTTAAATCACAAGAGGATTATGAGAAATTGGAAGAAGACCTTGTAAATCTTGGAGACTGGGAATGCAAATTGAAAATGAAATTTAATGTGGACAAGTGCAAAGTAATGCACTTAGGGAAGAGTAACCCAAATTATAGCTACACAGTGCAAGATTCCACATTAGTCACCATTCAGGAAAAGAAACTAGGTATCATCGTTGATAATACATTGAAATCTTCTGCACAGTGTGCAGCAGCAGCCAAGAAAGCAAATAGAATGCTAGGGATTATTAAGAAAGGAATGGAGAATAAAACAGAGAATATTATAATGCCTCTGTATCGCTACATGGTGCGACCCAGTGGCGTAGCCAGAATTGATTTTTTGGGTGGGCACAAGGTTAACATGGATGGACTATAGGCATGCAGGTCTGAGACCTACTTATTGATAAATAATGCCATATACTGCACCCTACAATGGCTTTCTAAGTAGTTTACAACAGCCATTATGCATCATTCATGAAACTTTAAAATATTTTACCACAATTATTTCAAGCACTTACCAGCATTAAAAATTCCTTTTTAATCTGTATTAATTTATTTGATATTTATTGCAGTGCATAGTATATCATGTAAAAAACAAAGAAAACAAACAATCAGATCCAATCAATCATGTAATAAAACAAAATTGAATGTATTCTTTCATGAATCCTCTTTATAGAAAGCCAGAAATAATCATAACTACAATAATAAATCATTAATCATCTGAACAGATCGGTGGGCCATACGGCTGCAGAATAGGCCAGGGGCCATTGGCTGGTTAGGCTCCGCCGGAGACCTATGACCTCTCCTGCTGCCGACTGCCCACTGTCTCCCCAGGTGTGCCATGCATACCCAGTCATGCTGGGCCTGGCCTTGCAGGTCTAGCGCTCCTCTTCGCCGTCGCGTGGATGGGATCCCGCGATGGCTTTGCTCTAATAGGCCTCTTACGGTTGGGTGGGCCTGGATCCAAATTGGATGGGCAACTGCCCATCCAGGCCCACCCGTGGTTACGTCACTGGTGAAACCTCAACTTGAGTATTGTGTGCAGTTCTGGTCACCACATCTCAAGAAAGATATAGTAGAATTAGAAAAGGTACAGAGAAGAGTGACCAAAATAGTAAAAGGCATGGAACAGTTCCCCTATGAGGAAAGGCTAAAGAGGTTAGGACTCTTCAGCATGGAGAAGAGACGGCTGAGAGGAGATATGATAGAGGTTTATAAAATAATGAGTGGAATGGAATGAGTAAACATTAAGGGGTAGATTTTAAAAGAAGCGCGATCAGCCTACTTTTGCTTGCGCATCAGACTCAAGCAAAAGTACGCTGGATTTTAGTAGATACGCGCGGAGCCGCGCGTATCCACTAAAATCCTGGATCGGCGCGCGCAAGGCTATCGATTTTGTATAGCCTGCGCGCGCCGAGCCGCGCTGCCTCCCCCCGTTCCCTCCAAGGCCGCTCCGAAATCGGAGCGGCCTTGGAGGGAACTTTCCTTTGCCCTCCCCTCACCTTCCCCTCCCTTCCCCTACCTAACCCACCCGCCCGGCCCTGTCTACACCCCCCCCCTTACCTTTGTCGGGGGATTTACGCCTCCCGGAGGGAGACGTAAATCCCCGCGCGCCAGCGGGCCTGCTGCGCGCCGGGCCGCGACCTGGGGGCGGGTACGGAGGGCGCGGCCACGCCCCCGGGCCGTAGCCACGCCCCGTACCCGCCCCCAAAACGCTGCCGACACGTCCCCGGAACGCCGCGACGACCGGGCCCGCCCCCCGACACGCCCCCGACACGCCCCCCCTCCGAGAACCCCGGGACTTACGCGAGTCCCGGGGCTCTGCGCGCGCCGGGAGGCCTATGTAAAATAGGCTTCCCGGCGCGCAGGGCCCTGCTCGCCTAAATCCGCCCGGTTTTGGGCGGATTTAGGCGAGCAGGGCTCTGAAAATCTACCCCTAAATCAGTTGTTAACTCTTTCAAAACGTACAAGGACTAGGGGACACACAATAAAGTTAGTAGGTGATACATTTAAAACTAATAAGAGAAAATATTTTTTTACTCAAATGCATAATTAAGCTCTGGAATTGGCTACTAGAGGTAAAAGCTATTAGTATAACTGGGTTTAAAAATGGTTTGGACAAGTTCCTGGAGGAAAAGTCCCGAAACCATTATTAATATGGAGTTGTAGATATTCACTGCTTATTTTTGGGATAAGCTTGGAATCTACCCCTTGGGATCCTGCCAGGTACTTGTGACCTGGATTGGCCACTGCTGGAAACAGGATACTGGGCTCGATGAAACTTTGTCTGACCCAGTATGGAAAGTCTTATGTTTTTATGTTCCAATCCTACACCTCCTCTTTTAATTTTCATTGGGTGTCAGCTAGATACAGTATTTTCATTTTGGAAATTTCAGTTTATCCAAATGCAAATCCGCATGTAAATCCACACTATGACATGATTCATGAGGACGTTTTCCATTTCTAAGGCAAGAAAAGCTTAGCAAATCAGTTCTTACATGATGGGCCGCCCAAATTTGCAGGCGACTTGTGAAAGATGGGAACATTTATTGAAAGAAATGAGCGTCTTTAGACTCGACCATAAACTGGGGAGGTGTAGGTATTTTTCGGATAGGTAAATAGGTAATTGCACTTTTGTTTTCAAACAAGATGAGCAACGGAATAAAAAATCTATAGCTGAACTGAGAAGAGCAGCAAGGTTAACCCCGACCAGCTGTACTTTTCTGCAGCCAGAGTAAAGTAATGCAAAATTACGAAGCTGCGGCAGCATAGAACCGGTCACATGCGCCTGCGCGCAGCTCACCCATCTACCTCGAGAGCTCCATGCAGATGTCGTTCCCCGCGCCAGCTCCCGGTCTCGCTCCACCACGTGCCCGCCCCCTTTGCCAAGACAACTGTCGCGTGGCAGCTGTGAAGGTCTGTGCACCTTGTTCTCAGCGTCTCGCGCCTCCCGGTGTTGTCTTTCTCTGCCGCTTTCTTTTTCCCGCCACAAATTCACCGGAGAGGGGAAAAAACAGTGCTAACAAGTACTGGTTTGCTTATTTCTCTGCCATGGCCGGTTCAGTTCTTGTCGGTGTATAACTTTCCCCATGGCTGAATTAGGACTAATTGCTCTCAGAAAGAAAAGAGCAGCAGGCATGTGAAAGAGGTTGAGGGCAAGCCCAGCGTCCACCCTTGTATGCGTTCCCCTCAATTAGCAATGTATACAGACTGAAAGTGAAGGTTGCGATAAGCGCAAGGTGGAAGAAAAGCCTTAGTAAATGTTATTAGTCTTTAATGTTCTGTTTTGTATATCCCGTAAAAATACTGGAGGAAATTGCTTTTCTATTTCTATCTTGTTGTCAGTTCAATAAATTAAACTTTAACATCGCAAACAGCTTTGAAAGTTTATCCTGTTCTGTGAACCCCTCTGGCAAGAATTTCATAGCTAGGTGTTATTTTCTCCCCTCATCTACCATCTGGCTCCTTTTCTTCCTTTCCTGAGCTATTGCCACTGGACAGCCTAAAACCTCTAACAGGTGTGCTATTCTTGTGAAAAAGCAATGTACTGTTTAACTTAACCCTCTTTATTTTGTTTTTGTTTTTTACTAGTTGCAGTTTCCTGTTTTAGTTTTCTCCCTGCCCCACCACCTGCCTTTTGGGTGAAAGCCAGTGCAGTAGAATTTAAAATAATTGGAGTGTGATCTTCCAGCAGACAGGTTTTTCCCTTCTGCTAATGCTCCAGTCAATACACAGCAACTC
Source organism: Rhinatrema bivittatum (assembly GCF_901001135.1). NCBI lineage: Eukaryota > Metazoa > Chordata > Amphibia > Gymnophiona > Rhinatrematidae > Rhinatrema > Rhinatrema bivittatum. The sequence goes on from NC_042616.1 coordinate 519,619,512, forward strand.
TGCTGCTAGGGTTGCCAACTGTTCAGAACTTTTTCTGGACTATACATATCTTTTGGGGTACTGTGGAAAAAAAAGTGTAAAGGCTAAAATGTACAGAAATGTCCTGATTTTTAGCTCACCAGCTGTAGGCCTGCTATGACTCAAAATGGCGCCGATAGCCTTTGCTCTTACTATGTCACAGGGGCTACCGGTGCCATTGGTCAGCCCCTGTCACATGGTAGGAGCACAAGATGGTGCCGGCCATCCAGTGCTCCTACCATGTGACAGGGTCCGGCCAATGGCACGGATACCCTGTCACATGGTAAGGGCAAAGGGCCATCGGCGCCATTTTGATTAGTGGCAGCCGAAGGCCCAGGAGCAGGAGATCGCTCCAGGGACCCCCACTGGACCACCAGGTACCTGTAAAAAGTTTTTGGGGGGGTCGGGAGGGTGGGGGAAGCTAAGGTATTAGTTTTAAAGGGTCGGGGTGGGTTTTTTGTTTATTGGCTCGGGCGCAGCCGATAAACAAAACCGCGATCAGGCCCGATGAAAAAAAACCCACAAGTGAATCGCAACCGGAATCCGAACCGATTCCGGTTCCGATTCACATCTCTACTTGTGATGTCCCCTGCCATTGAGAATACCTATTCACTAACAGGTGAATTTTAAAAGCCCAATGATTGCATCAATTAGGGGATGTGCAAATATGTTGGGCTCGCACAAGCCAAGCGGATTTTAAAAGCCACCTGGGTATGTGTGTATTTCCCGCAATGCTCACAAATGAAAAGTTTTCAAATAGAGGTGGGGCATGGGTGTTATCTGGGCAAGGCAAAGGCATTCTGGAATTTTAACCTGAAATTTGTGCGTAAATATTTGCACGCATTAGCTCACGTCGGGGTTCTTTGGCACGTAACTTCTGCTATGGATAACATGTACTTGATAAAATTATCTAGACAGATCAACGGTGTTTTAAAGGTCAAGGCTAACTGGGGAAAAGGAAGTTTATTAAACTAGGGGGTTTGGAAGACCTATCCCTTAACTGGGCAAACTAGGAACAAACTGTTTTTAGTGGCAATGGCATAGCACACGTCTCTTAAAATCCCACTTATGTGGTAGAAGTGGGATTTCCACACACAGGTATGCACCCATTTAAAATTGAGCGCCAGGCTATTTTATAACATGCACGCATATACGTGCATATGTTATAAAATAGCTGCTTCCCTGGCATGGGTCGACAAGTATGTGCACGTGCACCTGCGTGCCATGATGATAACTCCCATGGCCTACCTCTTTTTGAAAACTTTTCATTTGTATGCACATTGGTATTTACGTGCATATCAGGGTAGCTTTCAAAATCCGTTCGGTGCATGCCGGCCTGACATATTCCTGCATCCCCTAATTGATGTGTGCATTGGGCTTTTAAAATTCACTTGTAAGTACACTATTTGGTGGGGAGGAGAAGAAATGCTGGCCACCTTTGCAACGTCTGTCCCGACCACGATCTTATGTGCCCAATATGCCAATGGATCTTTGGCCTTGTCCTTTATGGCCTCTACAAAACAGCATGTGCCTGATATTTGTGCTGGCGTCTCCTTTGCGGGGGAAGGATAATCTCTGTTCCCTGTACATACACGGATCAGTCCAGACAGTGGGTTATGTCTCCCTTCCAGCAGATGGAGTCAGAGAAAACTTCGAAGGGTGCTCCCATCCTTCAGTATTCTTCTGACTTCAGCAGATGAGAGTGGCAGAACTCTAGTTCCCCACTAAGACTTCTGAAAAGCTAAATTTAGTGCTCTTTTCTCTATTTCTTAGCTTCCTTCCTGTCTTAAGATGGATCAAGGTTAACAGAGGATAGTAAAATAAAAGAGACAGGGAAAGCTCAGACCCTTGTCTAGGGCCCAGCAATCTAACTTGCAGGAAGAGCTGTTTTTCAGTCTCCATTGCTGTTTTTGCTTTGTGGGGGTAAGTTTTTGTACCTCTCTTACTTGCAGGTTAGATTTGTAAGCCCCGGGGTACAAGTTGGTGGTCCAACCTCTCCTCCTTTTCCTCCTAGCCGACCCGCTGCCCTGAGAAGTTGTTTTGCCTCGGGGCAGCCTCCACAGAGACGCAACATTCCTCTGTGTGGTGTAAATAGCAATTCAGGCAGGTAGGGGAGAAGGAGTAGTGCTGCAGATGGGGTTTTTCCCTGCTCCTCGCAGCCACTCACCAGCAATTCGTCGGCGGCTCAGCTCACAGTCCCATGCCGCAGACCTCGAGATGCTGCACGTGAGGAGAGCCTGGATCCTGGCTCTCCCGCGAAGGGATCTGTGTGAGATGCCTCCCTGGTGGGGAGGGTTCGTCGTGGCCGGCAGGACAAGCAGGTTTGCGCGTGATGGCGCGCCTCGATACACTGAGGCTGGCCCCAATCCCGCCCAGCGCAGGAACGGTGGCCATTTTTGATTCTGAGCTGACTGCTCCAGAGCAGCCAGGGGATGATTCGGATGCCATTTTTTCAGTGCTGCCGCTGATCCTGACCCCTGTCAACCCCCTGGACCCTTGTCCACCCGCAGGAGACCCCCCTCGGTGCCTTCTTCTGGACCACCTCCATTTTCGGCGGATTTTGTGCTTTAAATGCACAATGCCTACCTAGCCAGAATGGAACAGCAGCAAGATCCAACAGGGCCTCCTCTTCTTAAGGTGAGCAGGATGGCTGATCCCCCAGGGCCTCCGGGATGCCCTCAGGGAGTGGGGGCCTCAGGACCTGGGATTCACCAAGGTGCCTCCAGGGTCCGCGTGGTCCATCATCCTCCGGGGCGCTTGGCTCTTCTTCCTCAAGGCCCTCTCCCGGACCCAGATCTGGATGAACCCTCTCTGATGGCTCAGATGGAAGGGGATGATCCCCGGGTACTGCGTCTCCAGAGGGATGAGTTTGATCCGCTCATCCCATATGTCATGCAAGAATTGGATATTGAGGATCCACAAGACCCTCCAGGGCCTTCTCCACCAGCTAAGAAAGGGGACCCCATGCTCTCAGGTCTACATCCACCGTCGAGGTCTTTTCCTTCCCATCCTACGCTACTGCAATTGCTGTCCGGGGAATTGGATTTCCCTGAAGCCTCTCTCAAGGTGAGTAGAGCTAAGGATAAGCTATACCCCCTCCCAGACGATTTTCTGGAGCTCCTCAAGGTTCCCAAAGTGGACACGGCGGTATCTGCAATGACGAAACGAACTACCATTCAGGTGACAGGAGGTGCTGCCCTATGGAATATGCAGGATAGAAAGCTCGAGGTGTATCTCAAGAGAGTATTCGAGGTGTCGGCTCTGGGCGTCAAAGCGGTGATTTGTAGTTCCCTCACGCAACGGGCAGGACTCTGATGGGTCCAACAGCTCCTCAGTATACAAGAGCTGTCTCCTGCCAAAGCGCAACAGGCTGACCGCCTGGAGGCTGTGATAGCGTATGGGGCAGATGCGCTATATGACCTGTTCCGAGTTCTGGCCAGGTCTATGGTTTCAGCAGTCTCGACCAGATGCCTCCTATGGCTCTGCAGCTGGTCGGCGGATTCCTCCTCCAAAACCCAGTTGGGCTCCCTACCCATCAAAGGGAAATTACTCTTTGGAGATGATGTGGACCAGATTATCAAGTCACTCATGAAAATAAGGTCTACAAGCTGCCAGAGGATCGGCCGCGGGCTGCTAGGACCTTTGGTTCCACTAGAAGCTGTTTCCGGAGCCAAAGACATTTCCGTCAACCAAGAACAGCTGCCTCTCGTCCGCCCTCTTCACGTTCCTAGTCCTGGTCTCATTCCTTTCGTGGCCGAAGACCGGCCCAGGATAATCTGCCTCAGGGGGCAGCTCCCAAATCTTCACAATGAGGCTGTGCCAGCCCACTCCTCAGTCCCCAGGATAGGGGGCCGTCTCTCCCTCTTCCAATAGGAGTGCGTCAAGATTACCTCAGATTAGTGGGTCCTGGATTTTCTAAAACACGGTTACGCTTTAGATTTTGCTCATCCTCTAAGAGACAGGTTCCTCTTCTCTCCCTGCGGACCACCACAGAAACAATTCATAGTATGCCAGACACTCGATAGGCTCCTGGCCCTCGGAGCAATTTGCCCGGTTCCTCCAACGGACATGGGAGCTGGCCATTACTTCGTCTACTTTGTAGTCCCCAAGAAGGAGGGCTCCTTCCGTCCGATCCTGGATCTCAAGATGGTCAACAATGCCCTCAGGGTCCCACACTTCAGGATGGAGACCTTACACTCAGTGATAGCGTTGGTACACAGCAGAGAATTTCTGGCCTCCTTGGATCTGACGGAGGCTTATCTCCACATTCCCATCCTGAAGGCGCATCAGCGCTTCCTTCACTTCAAGATTCAGGGACAGCATTTTCAATTCCAAGCCCTGCCCTTTGTACTGGCGACAGCTCCCCGTACCTTCACCAAAGTAATGGTAGTAGTGGCGGAAGCCCTCAGGAGGGAGGGAATCCTGGTCCACCCCTATTTGGTCGATTGGCTCATCCGGGCAAAGTCCCTGGTCCAATGTCAACGAGCGATAGACAGAATGTTGCATCTCCTTCAGTCCCTCGGATGGGTGGTCAATTTCTCCAAGAGCAGCCTTACTCCATCTCAGTCCCTGGACATCCTAGGAACACACTTCGATACAGCTGTGGTCAAGGTACTGCTGCGTCCGGATCGGGCCCAGGCTCTCATCTCCCAGATACAGCGATTAATTTCGCTCTCTCTTCCCACAGCCTGGGATTATCATCAGGTTCTGGGCACTATGGCGTCCACTATTGATCTGGTACCTTGGGCTTTTGCACATATACGTCCTCTGCAGAAAGCCTTGCTCTCTCACTGGAAACCGGTTTGTCAGGAGTTTCAGGCCATCCTCCCGCTGCCAGAGAGGACCAAGGTCAGTCTGGCCTGGTGGCTCAACCTGGATCATTTGTTAAAGGGAGTAACCTTGGCAGTCCCTCAGTGGGTGATTGTCACCACAGATGCCACTCTCTCTGGTTGGGGAGTGGTCTGTCAGACGAAATCGGCACAGGGGACGTGGACGGAGATGCAAGCATCCTGGCCGATCGATCGCTTGGAGACCAGAGTGGTACACCTGGCGTTGAAGCGTTTTCTCCCCCTAGTCCAGCGTCGGGTGGGTCGGATTCTGTCAGACATCGCAACAACAATAGCATACATCAGTCATCAAGGGGGAACAAAGAGTCGTCACGTTTCTCGGGAGACGGACAAGTTGCTGGCCTGGGCGGAGGTCCACCTTTCCCACCTAGCAGCCTCTCACATCGCAGGAGTGGACAAAGTTCAAGCCGACTTCTTGAGTCATCAACTCATAGATCCAGGAGAGTGGGAACTCTCTCCGAGGAAGCAGTGGCACTTCTATTCAGTCGGTGGGGTCTCCCCACCTGGACCTGATGGCCACTCTACGGAACACCAAAGTTCCACGATTCTTCAGCCGCAAAAGAGAGCACGGCGCGGAGGGTGTGGATGCCTTAGTCCTTCCCTGGCCACAGCACATTCTCGTCTATGTGTTTCCGCCATGGCCCCTGGTGGGAAAGGTAATCCGAAGAGTAGAGAGTCACCATGGTCCAGTAATTCTGGTGGTGCCAGAATGGCCATGTCGGCCGTGGTTCGCAGACTTGGTCAACCTCGCAGTGGACAGCCCTCTTCACCTGGGACATCTACCACGCTTACTGCGCCAGGGTCCGGTATTTTTCAACCAGGCAGATCGCTTCTCTCTTGCGGCCTGGCTTTTGAGAGATGCCGGCTAAGAAGACGAGGATACCCGGAGGCCATGATCTCACCCTCCTCAAGGCTAGGAAGACCTCTATGTCCATTGCCTATGTCCGAGTTTGGAAGGTCTTCGAGACCTGGTGTGGCTCCGTACCTGTCTTGCCGCGGAGTGCCTCAGTGGCTCAGATACTGTCGTTCCTGCATCAGGGCCTGGAAAAGGTATTGGCCTACAATTCCATGAGGGTGCAGGTGGCTGCCCGCGGTTCCCTGATCCAGCACCGGGAGGGAACCCCCCTTTCCTCTCACCCGGACATCGTCTGATTTCTCAAGGGAGTGAAACACGTTAAGCTTCCAGTACATGCTCTGTGTCCCTCATGGAGCCTCAACTTAGTTCTTCGAATTCTAGGCGGCCCACCTTTCGAACCGCTATGAGCCGCTACCCTCAAGGATCTTACGCCCAAGACAGTCTTCCTGGTGGCTATTTGCTCTGCCTGCAGGATTTCAGAGCTTCAGGCGCTATCGTGCAGGGAGCCTATATCCGTTTCATGGATTCAGGAGTTTCCTTGCGCACAGTGCCCTCTTTCCTGCCCAAGGTTGTTTCCGCGTTCCATATGAATCAGACGGTTGAACTCCTGTCTTTCTCAACTGAAGATTCCCGTGAGCTACGCAAGCTTGATGTTAAGCGCATCCTCATTCGCTATCTGGAGGCCACAATTGACTTTCGCTTGTCGGATCATCTTTGTGTACTTTGGAGTGGCCCAAAGAAGGGGGTCAAGGCTTCGAAACCCACCATTGCTCGCTGGCTGAAAGAGGCCATCGCCTCAGCATATATTGGTGCCGGTCGACAGCCTCTGGTGGGCATCAAGGCCCATTCCTTCCGAGCTCACGCGGTTTCCTGGGTGGAGAGTCAATCCATTTCGCCTCAGGAGATATGCCGAGAAGCCACCTGGAAGTCTTTACATAGCTTTTGGCAATCGGGTCATTCGAGCAGGGCTATCCAGGGACGTTTTGGTACATCCCACTGTCTGGACTGATCCGGGTACGTACAGGGAAAAGAAAATTATTCCTTTCCTGCTAATTTTCGTTCCTGTAGTACCATGGATCAGTCCAGACGTCCACCCTAAGGATTTATGGGATTGGGATTGTCTCTCTGCTCAAATTGTTTTCCATATGCCACATGTTTAGTGACTGTTTCATGGTTCATTTTGCAAGTTTAGTTGCCTCTTAAAGCCCAAGGTCCCCCCGGGAGGAGCCCGTAGGGACTGGGGCCGCTTGGACAGGTGGACCTCACAGGGTCTCCTGGAAGAGTATAAGTCCGGCGTGCCCACAGATGCTAGAGGAGCGCTATTAGGTTCGAGGCTGGAAACAGGTTGGAGGAGAGCAAACCAGAATAGAGATGGCAATGACAAGGCTAGGGACAGCGCCAGAATCAAGCAAGGTCAGGCAAGCAAGGTCAGAGTCCAGACGTCAGTCCGAGGAATGGTCAACGAAGCAAGAGTCAAGATCCAGAGGTCAGGCAAGGTCGAAGAGCAAGATGAGGTCTTGGGCGGGCAGGCAGGCAGGTCAGGAACAAGCTGAGGTCTTGGACAGGTGGCAGGCAGGCAGGCAGACAGGTCAGGAACAAGCTGAGGTCTTGGGCAGGCAGGCAGGCAGGCAGGTCAGGAACAAGCTGAGGTCTTAGGCAGGCAGCAGGCAGCAGGCAGGCAGGTCAGGAACAAGCTGAGGTCTTTACCAGGACAGTCCGAGGTAAGACCAGGGAGGCGAACAACAAACACTGGAACAAGCAGGGCTAGGAAGCAGGAACAGAACAGGAACAGAAGGATCCTGGAACGAGACTAAGAACAAGCAAGCAGGAACACAAGCAAGGGCAATCTCAGGAGCAAACCGACCCGATTGCCAAGGCCAGGAATTGAGGCCAGGAACTTCCTTTTAACATGAGTTCAATCAGGGTGCACCGAGGAACTAGGCCCCACCTGGAATCTACATCAGCGCGGCTGGTCCACGTGCGAATGCAGGGGCATGGCTAGCTGCTGTGATGCCGAGGCCCGGCGTGAGGCCTGGCGTGCAGTCGAAAGCCCGGCAACCGCTACTGCGGGACGCTGAGGCCTAGCTGGACTTGCAAGAGCCACGAGGGAGACAGGACCAGGACCCGCTGTGGAACCCCGAAGGTGAGCGGTCCCGTGTGTGGGACGACCGTGGGTGGGGCGCGTAACAATACCCCCCTTCTAGGCTTCCCCCTACGCGGCTGGGGTTTCTCAGGATTCTGTCTATGGAAGATCTTCAAGAGATCCTTGTCAAGGATATTTGAGAGTGTTCCCACGAGTTCTCCTTGGCCCCATAGCCCTCCCAAGCTAGGAGATACTCCCATTTGCCTCGACGTCATCGGACATCAAGGACTTTTCTTACCTGCAGAGACGTCTCAGGTTCTACCGAGACGCGTGGAGCTGGAGGCTCTTTACGAGAGGGCCAAGACAGGACAAGAGGCTTCAACAAAGACACGTAGCTGGAGCTGATAGGAAACGGCTCCCACTCATCTGAGTACTGGAAAAGGACAGATATACTTCGGGGCCAGCCAATGAGACGGAAGTCGGAGATGGATGTGTTGGGCACTCAGCTAGACCTTTTGGCCAGGTCGGAAGAGTGGAGCAGTTCGTCGATGGAGATCCGAGGTGCATTTAGCGCGCTCAGGAGCCTGCGAGAGGCATTCTCTTACTCGAGTCCACACTTGATGGATGGTTTGAGCCATGGATTGTGCTGCAGGAGATGGAACCATCACAGGAACAGGAAGAGGCAGACGGGGCTGCCTTCCAAAGACCACTGAAAAAGGAGACATGTTGGTGGCTGCTGCGAGATGCGTATTATGTGACAGCTCGGCCCAAGGGAGAAGGTCTGACCAATCATTCTATTGGTCATTGACGTATGAATGTAGGAACGTTTTCAAGGTCTGATTAGTTCTCTCGGCCTGCCCATTGGCCTGAGGGTGATAGACCGAGGTATAATTCAAAGAAATACTGAATTTCTGGCATAGGGAGCGCCAGTACTTGGCAGCGAACTGTGGTCTCCGATCGGAGACAATCTCCTTGGGGAGTCTGTGAAATCAAAAGATGTTTCTCAAGAAGAGTTCTGCTAGTTCTGGGGCTGACGGAAGACCAGGCAATGGGATGAAGTGCCCCATCTTCGAGAAGCAGTCGATTACGACCCAGATCACCGTGTTGCCTTGTGATGGGGGAAGATGAAATCTGTTGAAATACTGGACCAGGGTTCAGTAGGCGCTGGGAATGGCTACAGCAAGCCCCAAGGCTTTCCTTTTGGCGGCTTTTGTTGTGCGCAAGTGGGACAGGAGTCCACATAACTCCGAGAGTCCTGTACCATGGTGGGCCACCAATAATGTTGGCACAGCATCTCCAGCATCCTGGCACGGCCAGGGTGACCTGCCAGCTCAGAATCATGGGCCCACCTTAAGACCCGCTCTCGTAGTCAGCGAGGAAGGACAGTCTTCCCGACTTGAACAGTAGTGGTTGCTACTATTGATATACAGGCAGGATTGATGATATAACTAGGAACTTCCGGAAGATCCTCGGGCTCAAAGGATTGAGACAGCGTGTCAGCTCGCTGATTCTTGGAACCAGGACGGAAACAGAGATTAAAGTCGAATCTCTCAAAAAACGGGGATTTAGAATCTCTCAAAAAACGGGGATTTAGAAGCTAAGCCTTTTTGAGGTGCTCTAAGTTCTTGTGATCTGTGAATATAGTGAATTTGTACTGCGCCCCCTCCAACCAGGGGCTCCATTCCCAAAAGCTAACTTCATTGCTAGTAGTTCATGATCGCCAACTGTGTAGCGTTCTGTGGGAGTGAACTTGTGTGAATAGAAGGAACAAGGAATTAACTTGCCCGTGGGTGAGTGTTGACTTAAGACAGCCCCGGCTCTGATTGCTGAGGCATCTACCTCTACTACAAACAGGCATTTGGGATCCGGATAATGGAGATATGGACCAGAGCTGAAGGCATCCTTGAGCCTCTGGAAGGCTGCGATGGCTCTGGGTGTCCAGACTCAGGTATTGGCCCCCTTCTTAGTCATCGCTGTAATTGGGGTGACCATGGAGGAGTAGTTGGCAATGAAGCTTCAATAATAGTTAGTGAAGCCTAGGAACCATTGCAAGGCTCGAAGCCCTGACTGGCTAGGCCAGTCACGGATTCCTTGGACTTTCTCCAGGTCCATGGAAAAGCCACGATCAGATATTATGTATCCTAGGAAAGGTAGACGAGTGCGTTCAAACAAACATTTCTCTATTTTAGTGTACAGGTGATTATCTCTTAATCGATGGAGGACAGTACGAACATGTTCATGGTGGCTTTCAATGTCCTTGGAGAATATCAGAATGTCATCAAGGTAGATGACAACAAACTTGTACAGGAGGTCCCTGAAGATCTCATTCATGAGACGCTGAAAGACAGCTGGGGTGTTTCATAACCCGAAGGGCATGACTACGTATTCATAATGGCCATCCCTAGTATTAAATGCTGTCTTCCAGATGTCATCAGGTTGGATACGTACTAAATTGTACGCACCTCTCAAATCCAACTTGGAAAATACTCTGACGCCTTCAAAGCGGTCAAATAATTCACTGATAAGGGGTAGTGGGTAACGGTCCTTGTGCGTTATAGTGTTGAGACCCCGATAGTCAATGCAAGGACGAAGTCCACCATCTTTTTTCTTCACAAAGAAGAACCCCGCTCCTACGGGTGAATCAGATGGTCTAATAAAACCCTTCTCCAAGTTTTCTTTTATGTACTCCAACATAGCCTGAGTCTCAGGCTGTGACAAGGGATAGGTTCTGCCTTTGGGAGGCGTCGTGCCCGGCAGAAGTTCAATGGGTCAGTTGAACTTACATAATGGAGGCAAAGTGTCTGCTTTTTGTTTTGAGAATACATCACTGAATTCTGCATACTGTGGAGACAGAACAGGAAGCATTGTAGACTTCAAAACCAGTCACTGGCCGGAGACAAGTAGCTTGGCATTTCGGACCCCACTGTATCAGCTGCAGGGATTGCCAATCAAACTGGGGTTTGTGAGTCTAGAGCCAAGGCAACCCCAGAATTACTGGATGCGTTGAGCGTTTCAACACTGTAGAAGGATGTTTCTTCTTTATGGAGGATACCCACTGAAAGGTGAATAGCCACGGTCCGATGGGTAATTAGACTGGGAAGATGTTCTCCTTGAATGGATACAAATCAAAGACTCACCTCCAACGGTTGAAGGGTATTCCCAGGAGTTTCACAATATCGTCCATAATGAAACTGCCACTCGCTCCAGTATCGATGAGAGCAGTGGTGGCGAACGTGTGGGCCTTGATGCCCAGGGATACTGGGAGCAAAAGTTGAGGGTCAGAAACAGTTGTGCCCAAGCTCGGGACCCCCGCTGGGATCAGGCGTTGCAGTTTCCTAGACAGACCAGGCAGAACTGCAGACGACGTCCAGAGGTGCCACAGTAAAGACAAAGCCCTTCTTTTCTACAGCGGAGATGTTCTGTGGGAGACAACCATCCCCGGTTCACCATGGAGGAAGGTGATGGTGCTACATTCCTTGCAGGAGTGCAGGGTGCACTTGCAGGGCATACTGGAGAAGAGCGTGGGGTCTTTACTTCTAGGCATCTTTGCTGGAGGCGATGATTGATCCTTCCGGCAAGGGAGAGCAGGTCCTCTAGAGACGTGGGAGTCTCACGGATGGAGGGCTCATCCTTTAGAGCAGACGAGAGTCCATCTAGGAAGATGGCTTGCAGGCAATCCTCTTGCCACCCAAGTTCTGTGGCTAAGGTTCGGAACTCCATCGTGTATTCAGAGAGGGTCCTTGACCCTTGACGAAGATAGAGTAGATTATGATTGGTGATAGCCATCTGACCAGGATCTCCAAAGGTCTGCTTGAAGAGAGTAATGAAGTCAGACATCTTGGAGAAGATGGGGTCAGAATGTTCCCATAAGGGAGAGGCCCATGCCAGAGCTTTCCCTTCCAACCGGGACAGGATGAAGGTGACCTTAGTGATCTCCTTCAAAAACAAGGAGGGTTGGAGAGCAAATTGCATTAAGCACTGATTAAGAAAGCCATGGCAGGAGCGTGGATCCCCATTGTATCTAGGAGGTGCAGGAAGTGCCAGAGTTGCTCTCAGAAGCATAGTGGCTGGGAGGCCCACTGGGTTGGCCATAGCAGTGTCTTGTAGCTGGGAGCGTAGCTCCTCTACTGAAGAAGCCAGCATCTCCAGTGCTTGGTGATGTTGCTTTACTGTAGCGGCCAGTCCTAGTAGGGCCCTGGAGGCGGGAGACTCCGCTGAGTCCATGGCCTTGGCGACCTGTTGCGCTCGGGGGTGGACCCTTGTCCTGTGGTAGTAAAGGGACTGTCCACAGGGGGCAGAGCATGGAAGGAGACAGAAGCAGTGTAGAACTTCACCACTGGAAGCCCGAGGTCCCCCCGGGAGGAGCCCGTAGAGACCCAGGCCGCTTGGACTTAGTTGGGCCTCGCAGGGTCTCCTGGGAGAGTATAAGTCCGAGTGCCCACAGATGCTAGAGGGGCGCTATCGGGTTCGAGGCTGGAAACAGGTTGGAGGAGAGCGAACCAGAATAGAGATGGCGATGACAAGGCTAGAGACAGACCCAGAAGCAAGGTCAGGCAAGCAAGGTCAGAGTCCAGAAGTCAGTCCAAGGAATGGTCAATGAAGCAAGGGTCAAGATACAGAGGTCAGGCAAGGTCGAAGAGGAAGCTGAAGTCTTGGGCAGGCAGCAGGTAGGCAGGCAAGCAGGTCAGGAACAAGCTGAGATCTTGGGCAGGCAGGCAGGTCAGGAACAAGCTGAGGTCTTGGGCAGGTGGAAGGCAGGCAGGTCAGGAACAAGCTGAGGTCTTGGGCAGGCGGCAGGCAGACCGGCAGGTCAGGAACAAGCTGAGGTCTTTACCAGAAGGAGAGTCCAAGGTAAGACCGGGGAGATGAACAACGAACACTGGAACAAGCAGGGCTAGGAAGCAGGAACGGAACTGGAACAGATGGATCCTGGAACGAGACTAGGAACAAGCAAGCAGGAACACAAGCAAGGGCAATCTCAGGAGCAAACCGACCCAATTGCCAAGGCCAGGAAGTGAGGTCAGGAACTTCCTTTTAACATGAGTTCAATCAGGGTGCGCCGCAGAACTAGGCCCCGCCGTGGAACCTTCATCAGGGCGGCTGGTCTGCACACGTGCGCCTAAGGGCTTGGCTAGCTGCTGCGACACCGAGGCCCAGCGTGAGGCCTGGCATGCAGTCGAAGGCCCGGCGACCCCCGCCGCAGGACGCCGAGGCCTAGCTGGACTTTCAAGGGCTGTGAGGGAGACAGGACCAGGCTGTGGAACCCCTGAAGTTGAGCGGTCCCTGTGCACGGGACGACTGCGGGTGGCGCGCGTAACAATTACATTTCCATATCCCTTCAAGAATTACTAGATCCTCAGGTAGAGGGATGTTACCATTTCCTTCCCCCAAAATTGCTCATCTAAATAATGTGAGAGAAAGTGCTATTTCCATTGCTGGGCCCCTACTGTGGAACACTATACCACAAGAATTAAGGATGGAAGCAGACATTAAAATATTTAAAAAGGGCATTAAAACATGGCTATTCAAACAAGCCTTCCAAGAATTATTATCCTAATGATTTTAACCTACTGATTATATAACACTGTAAATATATTGTTGATTATATTATCTCTGCTCTTACAATACTACTTCTCTAACTGTCTAAATTTATGATTATTTAGTTTACTATTTTATTTTTATTTATATTATGAAACTATGTATTTACTTCCTTTTCATTTTGGAAATGCAAATATTTTTAAATGAATATTTTGTTGCGGTTCTGGCCACGAGTGCCGCGACCAGAACCTCACCTCCGTGCTCCTGGACCTACTCCCGCTTCTGGAGGCCTGGTTTGCGCCCTGTTTGGTGGCGTTCCCGTGGGGGCCGCATCACCGAGAAGCTTCCCATGGACGCCCTGCTCCTAGGCACGCACACGCCACTTAGATGCTTTTCTAGGCCGTTTCCCGCTAGTGGTGACTCCGTCCAGTTTCTGACATCAGATGCCGCGGCCTTGATAAGCCGGCCGCGGACACTCAGTCTTTGCCTTGCAACAGGCTTACCTCCTGGTTCCCTGTTGTGTCGTGCCCCGGAGTGAGTTACCTTGCTACTCACTCCGCTCCTGCTTGCCTGCTATAGTACCTGCTTGGTTCCTGTTTACCTGCTACAGTACCTGCTTGGTTCCTGCTTGCCTGCTACAGTACCTGCTTGGTTTCTGTTTGCCTGCTACAGTTCCTGCCTGGATCCAGTACCCGAGTCTTGCTACAGTTCCTGCCTGGTTCCAGAACCCAAGCCATGTTACAGTACTTGTCTACTGTCCTAGTCTGGTTCCAGTTCTTAGTCCTGATCCACAACCCGCCTAAGTCCCAGCGGCTGGGCCCCTACGGGCTCCTCCCAGGGGGGCTTCGGCTTCCACGGGTGAAGCCACCTAAGTCCCAGCGGTTGGGCTCCTACGGGCTCCTCCCTGGGGAGTACCAGCTTCCAGGGTGAAGAGCACATCTACGTCCTGCCTGTACATCTGCCTCCCGGCCTGCCACATACTAGAGACATTGACCACCTTGCCCAGTCTCCTGCAGGTCGGCCTAAGGGTCCACTAAACTGAGACTCCATAACATATTGGTTAACTAATGTAAACTGATTTGATATCTACTCATGAAACATCGGTATATAAAATTTTTTTAAATAAAATAAATAAATATAAAGTTAAAAAAGGGAGAAAACAGGGATCCCTGTTGGAGAGAGGTATTCATAAATACAATCAGCCAGTTCAATATATGATCATTAACATTCTGCAATAGCCATGCAGGCCAGGGATCCAATTCATAGTTTACCAAACTTGAATACCAACCTCTGAGTGTTCTCACAGAAATTGTCTCAAAAACCATTTCCCTGGAAGTTCCAGATAGAATGGACAATGTAAATCAAGACTGTAGCTGGTTAACTCAAAAGAAGACTCTAAGGCAGGGTTCCCAAACTTTTCAGAGGAAGGACCACATAAGACATGCCAAACCACTGGTAGAGACTTTCTCAGAGTATACTAAGGTGAGGAGGGATGGGGTGGAGGATGCACATCATGCTGGGAAAGGGGAAAAGCAGGGGGTGGTGTTCCCAAGAGTGTCAGTAATAATATTTCTACATTTCTTAGAAGTTGGCAACTATGCCAGACCACTGGGAACCCTGTCCCCTGCATCTGTTCCGAGATGCGCATGTGTATATGGGGAGATATGTTTGTATTTGGTGTGTGTGTCTATGTATAGCACAGTCCCTTCCCTCCCTGTCAGTCAACCCCCTTCTCTTTTCTTCCATTCTCTCATTTTCACACCTCCTCCCCTTCCTTTCCTCTCTCACATACACCCACCCCTCCCACACATTATCCCTCTTACATTCATCCCTTACCCTCCCTTCACTCTCGCATCCATTCCCCTCCCTTTCCTCTCATATATCATACCCCCTTCTCCTTCCACATATCTTCCCATTCAGATTCCTCTCCCTCCCTTCATTCTTTCACTTCTCCCTTTGTCCCCTCCATCTCACATCTCCTCCAATCTCACACCCCTCCCACTCCTTTCCCTTTTTCTTCCCCTTCACTCCTTTTACTCTCTCCCCTCCCTTCACTCTTCGGCCCTCTCCTTCCCATTTACCTCTTTCTTCTCATTCACTCTCGCCTCTCTTCATTTACTCTCCTCTTCTCCCTCAGCACTTTGCTTCTTCTTGATCTTCTACCGTCAGAAACTGGCCACTCTGCTGGTGGCTCTTTCCAATGCCACAGTCTGGTCGCTTTTCTACTGCTGGTGGGGCCTAGGCTTTCTGTTGGCAGCTCTTTCCAATGCTATGGTCCAAGGGCTTTTCTATCATTAGCAGAGTCTAGGAAATTCTGACAGTGGCATTTTCCAATGCCACAAGTCTGGTGGCTCTTCAACTGTTGGCCTTTCTGCTGCTGCTTCTGCCACCACTGTGTCTGAACATGGGAGATGAGGAAAAAAGTAATTCTTCTACAGGCTGGATCCAATCACTGAAAGAAAAAGTATGGTGGGCCAGGAAACTAAGTATCAAAGGGCCAGATCTGGCCTTTGGGCTATAGTTTGGGGATCCCTGGCCTAAGGCATTCTTTCAGATCAGTTTTGTGAAAGCCAGAAATCCTGAAAGTGGAATCTTTGGCCTCAAATCATCCTTTGAAGTGTGGAAAGGCTAGCAAAAGAAGCAGGGATTCACAATGAAAGAGATGGCACAATCAGGATTACCAGAGTCCGGGGGGAGAGGGGGGGGGGGTGTCACTTTTGGAACCAGGAGGTTAAATGTTACCGCATGACAGTAAATTCTATTTTTTTAACTTTATCCCCTGTTGGTGGTGGCCTCTATAGGTGGTGGGGGTTTCTGCGTGTTTGGAGGGGGGGCAGGGCGTGGTTCTAGCCAGACCCACAGAGGGAAATTTTACATATTGGGGAGGCAGGTCATTAAATCCATCATGGCCCTTTAAGAAGATGGCAGCCCTGGGCGAAGTGGGCCATCATTATGCATTTTTTCCCCCTTTCCCCATGGTATTTTTTCTCGCTGATTTTTTCCTTGGAAGGGAAAATTATGGTGGGAGTGGCCCCCATGTGGTTTTCCACGGCCTGCAGTATTTTTCCCCTCCTGCAGTAAAATACTGCAGGATTGTAAATGACCCTCTTAGACTGTAAGCCCTGTGGAGACAGGGAAAATACCTCTAGTACCTGAATGTAACCTACCTTGAGCTACCAATTATAAAATGTGAGCCAGATCAAAAAAATAAATAAAATATTCAGAGGAGCATAACTAGATATGTGTTCTGCTAAATATACATGGCTAAAGTTATCCAGATAACTTTAGGACAGGCCTCCAGCACAACTAGACTTACCTAGGCGGTATTGAATATCAGGGCTAACTGGCTAAAGTTAAGCCACAATACCCTATCACCACCTTTTTTTTTTTTTTATTCGGCTAAATTCTGTACAGGCAATGAGTTACCTGCACAAAATTTACATAGAGAGTGGAGGGAAATTTTTGAAACCAAAAATCTGTCTGGTTAACTCCTGAAGCTACCCAGAGAAATCTTTTGAATATGGATCTCAGTGTGTTTATTCACAAAACTGTAAAGTTACAATAAGGAGTAGATACATTAGTGATTGCAGCAGGGCTGTTCTAGGCCTTACTAAGAATTTCTTCAGAGGGCAGGCTGGAGAGGGAGGTTAAATCTCAGTAGTCTACATTGAACAACCTGCGCTGGAACTTATCCATGACAGCTCCTTACTCTTTTGAAATCTTTTATTACCACAGAATGGAACAGGGTCTCATTTTCATGTCTCTTCTCAGCAACACAGTATTGGAACAATTATGCACTGGAGAATCACAGAAAAGAGGTCTTTATGTTGCTCCACTAATACAGCTTTCTGCAGCACCAGTTGCTCATGGGAGATTGCTCATCGAAACACTGATCAAACCTAATATTGCTTAGTTTTCAAGATCTCACAGAATCAGAACTGCAGTGTGGTAAGGCTATCATGTAACAATATACCGGTACTAAATGCAAGAACATCTATGTAGGACTTTATGTAATCTATTAGAGGTATGTGATATCTGTTGTAATAATTTTATTATGACAGATTATGCATCATACTTCTAGATATGATTTTGTAAAGACAGTACTTGTACTGGGAATACATCATGTCAGTAAGTTATCTTGTTGTAAATAAGAAGCCATAGACAACTACATTTCCAGAGGTATAGTTAACTGCATGTTAGCAGTTAACAAGTAGAAGAGATAGTGTCCAGGGCCGACACTCCCCCTAAAGTGTCCAGTTCACCTGCCACAACCCAATTCTTGCAAAATGTCAGATTACGCATTCTTCCCCAACCCTCCCTCCCTAGGACCAAGGAAGCAGTAGGAGAAGAAAAGTAACCTACCATGGTCTGGCCGCTTCACTAGTCCTCAGCAAAATGGCAGCTTTGACATCTCATAATCTGAACTGCTAGTTGTACCTATGAACAGTTCAAAGTCCAAGGTGGCAAAGCCACCACCTAGTGATAACTGATGAAGCAGCAGGAGCAAGACAGGCCATGCTTCTCTTCCTGCTGCTTCCTTGGTCTAGTGACGGTGTGAGGAGCTGGGAAGGTAGGGAGTAGTGACTGGACATTTCAGAACGGAGGAGGGGGTGGATTGTGATGGGGAGAGACCCAGTACTTAGAGCAGTGGGCTGAGGACCAGGGAAGGCAGGGTTCAAATCCAGCTTTGCCCACTAATGTTAATTGTGACTTTGGGCAAGTCACTTAATCCTCCATTGCCTCAGGTACAAATTTATAAGACCCCCTGGATTAGGGAACTACCAACAATACCTGGATTTGCAATTTGTTGTAAGCGTGGATTTTCAAAGGCAAATAATTAAACCTAAAATCCAAATACAAATCCATTAGAGGGGGTTGTAATAATGGGGGCATTGTTGGGTAGTGACAGGGAGATCAGGCACTTTGGGATTATAGGGTGTGGACAGAGAGCTCCTGGGTTAGCTCTTTCCCTTCTTCACATCACATCCCTTGCAACCCATTCTAATTGACCCACATCTTCAATCCAGTTAACATTCATTCATTCATTCATTCATTCATTCATTCATTCATTTATTTATTTAATAATCTTATATTCCACAGCCTTGTTCTGGTTCACTCAATATGGATCACACATAAATAACATTCATAAAATACAATTAAAAAAAACAATAAAAACACAAATTTAAATTATAATCAAAACCAGCCACTCAAATAAAACAAAATGTAATACCTCAAATTTTAAAACATATAATTGATCACTTAAAAAATCTCCACATATTGGGCTGCAGGAAACTACACAGAGTGCAGCAGCATTACAATGACCCCATCAAGTTTAACATGGCTATTTTATATGGCTATGTTCAACGTGGGTGATGAATCTGCCTATTTGAACACACATAGAACCTTAAATTGGAAAATCTATAAGCCTAAATAGAATTAGCCAAGTATTTTGTGTATTAGACCCTCTACCCCAGTCAGTTTTCTAGTTGCTCTTTTGCCAGGGCCCTTTTACCTATGGGCAAAAGAGGCAGCTACCTCAAACCCTGGAGAGTAGAGAGCCCATTGTGGCTTCTCATAGCAATACTCAAAAATTTGGTCATATTGTCCATTTCCCAGACTGGCTAGGGATGGGGATCTGTAGGGACAGCATTCACAGCCTGTGGGAATAGAGAGTCCCAGTCATAATGTAGGCAGCCAGGACTATCTCTTCCCTCCGCCAACGCCCTTTACAAAGTAACCACTCAAACAATACAAGACAACAATTGAAAACAACAAGGCCGCAGCTTTATTTAATAAACAGCAGTGCCCGAGCTCGAGTATCCCCCCCCCCCCCAATGAATTGATGATGAGCATCCACCGCCGCCCAGCAAGATGATCTCAGCTAGGTTACCCACCTAGCAATTCAGCCATGATAACTTGCTCGACCCCCGCCATCACCCAGCAAGGAGTCCTGCAGGGATAACTGCACCCAGTTGTGCCCATCTGGCAAATGGAACTTGGTACCTGTCAAGCCATACAATCAATCAGCACAACGCTGCCCCCCTAAGTAGACTCAGGCCACCCGCTACTCCCAAGACAAGAACTTCCCCATACAAACAAAATAACAAATAGGGCGGGCGGGAGGGAACGGCGACCGAACGGCAGGGTGAAAAAAGAGGGGGGGGAGAGCAGCTCCTCCTGCTCACGGAGGTAGCTCCACCCCTACCTGCCAACTCATTCCCTGAGATGGCCAATGGGGCTAGAGAGCCCCGCAATTTAAAAAAGGTGCGAGCAGTTCCCGAGGGAACCAAGGCTATAGGTGCTCGCGTGATCGCGCTCCGCCCAGGGAGCCTCCCCCCGGGCCCTTGACACTGCGCTTGCACCAGGAAAGAGCCTGACGCCACATTAGGCTTGTGCAAGCGGGCATGAAGCCCGCCAGCCCTATCATAATGTAGGCAGCCAGGACTATCTCTTCCCTCCGCCAACGCCCTTTTCAAAGTAACCACTCAAACAATACAGGACAACAATTGGAATCAACAAGGCCGCAGCTTTATGTAACAAACAGCAGTACCCGAGCCCGAGTATTCCCCGCCCCCCCCCCCCCCTCGCTCAATGAATTGATGATGAACATCAGCTGCCTCCCAGCAAGATGATCTCCACTAGGTCACCCACCTAGCAATTCAGCCATGATAACTCGCTCGACCCCCGCCACCGCCCAGCAAGGAGTCCTGCAGGGACAACTACACCCAGTTGTGCCCTTCTGGAAAATGGAACTTGGTACCTGCCAAGGCATACAATCAATCAGCATGACCCTGCGACCCCCCAAAGATGCAGCCCTCAGATTCCCATTACAATAGGTCCTCCAAGGCCTCCTGAAACGAGTTCAAAAATAGATCCATCCCTATGAAGGGCAGGTGAACACCATCCTTTCTGAACAATCCTAGTTCCACATCCCAAGACCACTGATGTCGGATGTGATAACCCCCCCACCCAGCGTAACCATGACCAAATCTGTTGATTGGCCTTCGCCCTGCTTCTATGCCAAATCAACTTACCCATCTCAGGAGGCCTTGCTATTATATCGGACCAACAAATTATCGTATGTGGTGACAAAATGGATATCAGCATCATGTCCTTCTGGACCATGCTAAGAAATTTACACCCCGATATTTTCCCCCAATCATTTCCCCCAAAGTGGACGATCAATAACCTGGGCGGACTGAAGTGCTCCAATGCCCAGCGCACACATGGGATTAAATTGTTCCACAGCATCTCCCCATGTCCTAGCCATCGAACTCCAACCTCTTTTTGGGCAAAGTCCAAATGACCCCCGTAGGAACGCTTGAGCGATAAAGGAGTGCCCCAGAATCCAAAATTCGAGTCTCGAGCATGAAACACCTGAAAAGAGAGCAAAATTAGTATTGTGGCTGTTTAGCCAAAGCAGGGGATGGTACTAAACCTGTAACCCTTGAAAACCTCTGACCGCCATCTGCCAATCGATTGAATCATTTCTCCAGGGAGGCCGGATATCGCCGCTGAGGTGGCAGCACCGATCCTGAAAGAGTGAGTGCCAAAGTTCCAAACATCCAACCCCAGAGCTGTTAAACAAGTTTGCAGGACCACCGCAAATTGAAATTTTGTCAAGGTCACAAGTCGTCATGGACGAGAAAATGATGCCCGCCTGCTGTACGGAGATGCAAATACTCTTGCGAGTTCCGAACCGGGCAAGAA
The DNA here is from genome assembly GCF_901001135.1 of Rhinatrema bivittatum. Lineage (NCBI taxonomy): Eukaryota > Metazoa > Chordata > Amphibia > Gymnophiona > Rhinatrematidae > Rhinatrema > Rhinatrema bivittatum. Next base: position 519,640,564 of record NC_042616.1, read on the forward strand.
GTGAGACCACCGACAGCCTGAAGTGTTATGGAATTGCCTCGCCCTGCTTGGTCAGTTTTAGACCTGGGAATATACAATATTACATAATCGGGACCCAAGACAACAAGTTTTAGGAGTAATCCCGAACCTTCAGCCCCCTTTGTAGCCCTGGCCACTAATTCACCAATTCGGAAAGCCCCAAAAAAAGCCAGAACAAAAGCGGCCCGAAAAAGGGAACTCTCGTAAAGGGGTGTACAAACGCTAGGCAACACATTCCAAAGCTGCACCAGGATGCCGTGAGTAATAGGCACGCGACGATCATACCTAAGATCAGAACCCCTAGCCCAACCCAAGAACACCCGACGAATCACGAACCGTCCCATGGGGAAACCCCAACCGTGAGCTCACATAAAAAAGGAATAACCCTTCATCTGTCTGGCCACAACTGATTTAGAGAGTCCGTCTATTCATAGAGTCACAAAGAAGAAACCACAGGGGAGCTTCAGGCACTATTCTCAGGAGTTTGTAATCAACATAACTACAGAGGTGTTGATTGTCTTGTCCAGTAAGAGTTTAACAGAACAAAGAGAGCCATGGGAAGTGGGCTACACATCCTGGGAAGCCAATCAGGGTAGCTAGCGATGATGTTATCATGCAGTTGACATTACAACCTATGTAAATGATCCTTTGGGCAGTCATGCAAATCTCTAGAATCTTCTATCCTTTTCCTGTATTTGAATGTTATCTATAAAACAAGGGTCACTTCCTGTATCCAGGGAGATGCTGGTCAGTTTGCAAGACTAAGGGCACCCAGTACCCAGCATCTCCCGAGAACACTTAAATAGACTAATAAAAATACATTATACTTTTTACTGAGTCTAAGTGTTCTTGTGTCCCCTGCCATAAGCATAGAGTAAGCTTTACACCTTGCTCTTTCAATAAATTGCAATAACTGCGTATCTGCGACCAGACCCAAATGCCAACCAATGAACGAAAGGAACGACACCACCTTACAGGCACCGTTCACATAACTTGTCCATGTGGATAGGGCTATCTACGCCTGCAGCAGTCTCCATGTTTTGGGAAACCAAAACTCCAAAGGAAAGACTGGACGACTGCTCCGACTGGGTCGGCCTCTGGTGCAAGCTGGTGAAACAAATCCCATTTAGCACGAGACAACGAGTCTGCCACACTATTAACTTCCCCGGGTAGATAGCGGGCCCAGATACTGATACTGAAATACATGCATTGTAGAATTAATTCATGCAATAAGTCAGATATTAGCAGACACTTAGCTGAACGCTTGTTAATGACTTCTACGACGCCCAGATTGCCACACCAGAATATCACCCTTTTGTTAGCAAGATGCAAGCCCCAAAGGCATATCGCTACAACGATAGGAAATAACTCCAGAAAGGTGATATTTTTGGTGACTCCCTAGGCAATCCAGACTTCTGGCCAAGAAGCAGCACACCAAGCTCCTTGAAAATAGGCTGTGAAACCTACTGAACCCGTCGCATCCATGAACAGCTTCAGGTCATGGTTTGATTGCCCATTATCTTGCCAGAAGGAATTCCCGTTACAGTCCTTTATGAATCAATCCCACACCACCAGATCCTCTCTCATGCTCTTAGAAATCCTGATGTGATGGTAACTCCGCAGAACCCCATGCGTGGCAAACAAGAACCTCCTAATGAAAACTCTCCCCATTGGAATGACACAGCAAGCAAAGTTCAGACTTCCCACCAAGTCTTGGAGCTCCTGAAGAGTCACCTTGGCCCACCCTAATAAACCCTTCACCGTCCTCCTCAGGCTGTCCACCTTGTCATCAGGCAACCACAATACCATCGCCACGGAATCTAATTCCACCCCCAAAAAGACTAATTGCATAGCCGGGCCTACTATCTAGTTCTCGGCGATGAGAATACTGAAAACCTCAGCCACCCTGCGGAAACATTGCAGGAGCTCTGTGCATTCTGCAGCACCCTCCCTCCCTACCAAAAGGAAGTAATCCAAGTAATGAACAATGGCTCGTGAACCTGAGCATTTCTCTACTACCCAGTGGACAAAGGAACTGAAAGCTTCGAAATAAGCACAGGGAAATGAGCAGCCCATAGGCATGCATTTATCAACGTATAAGTCCCGTTCGATGCAGAATCCGAATAATCAAAAACAATCCTGATGCACCGGCAGCAATCTGAACACAGATTCTATATCTACTTTGGCAATTAACGCTCCCCTCCCTCAACTACGAACCAACCTAATGGCTGATTCAAAAGATACATACTGTACCATACAGAGCTCCTTTGGAATAAAGTCACTGACAGCGTTACCTTCCAGGTAAGACAGGTTGTGAATTAACCTAAACTTTCCTGCTTCTTTTTGATTGGAATGACTGCCAGAGGGGAGAGAACTAAATTCTTTAAAGGGGGCTCTGCGTAAGGACCCGCAATCTGTCCGAGAGCGATCTCCCCCATTAGCTTCTGCTTAACTATGTTTGGCATGCGACGGACCGATGGGCAATTAGCCCCACCGCCGAGTAAACTGGGACTATTGAAAGGAATGTAAAACTCCCATTGAAAACCCTTGTATAACATAAGCCCAATCTCACCAATTGGGTATATCTGTAACCACGGCCACATCGCGACGACTTTGATCGACGTTGGGGCCCGACGAGATAACTCACTTACTGGGCCCTTTATTGGAGGGTTCGGTGGCAGGCCCGTTGCGCTTCATACATTTTGTGGCGGAGTGATTGTAACCAAAAAAAGGAACAAGTGTGCTTACATTTGCAGTTGGGGAGCAGACATCCTGAGTGGTTGAACCGCCAACAAATGTCTGGGATGCTGGCTGCTGCTGGTCCCACACCTCCCGGTGCGGGACTAGGTCGAAAGGGCCGATTGCCTGCAACAGAGAAGCCGCCTCCCGAAGCCACTAGGCCCTTACCTTTCATTTGAGTCAGCCAAAGGCCAACATCACGCGTACCCCACGAGATCGACTTATTCTCCTCCATTGAATCCCTAAAACGCTCATCATAGTTGAGCCAGGACCATCCCTCGTAATCTTTACTAGCAGCCAAAATGGCATCCGCATATGCCAGCAAGGGGCCATATTGTGAGGGATCATGATGCCCCACTACACTGGCGAGTCTGAGGAATGACCGGGGCCAATTATATTACGGGACACCTTCTTCTGTGTCCCATGAAGGCGCTCACTGTGTCCTTTTTTACATTTTTCTCGTCTATTCCCTCTTCTTCCCTCCAGCAGATTGAATATGTCTATATTTTTCCACCACTGAATCTTCTTCCTGAGCGCCCTCGCTACGTCGTCCCACAGCTCCTTGAACGTTACTAATGCTGGGGTGCCCCTACCCCCACTCTGCCCTTTGCCTAAAGCGTGTTCCGAAGCACAGGAAGACCTCGAGCTAACGGAAGATGTATTGGAAGACAACGAGGAACTGGAGGAACTAGAATTACTAACCTTCTACTTGCGTTTTGAATTTGACCGCTTTTTTCCCGATTTGCTCCCTTTGGCGCTGGATACAGTACCCCCAGCAGTACTACTCTGCTCACCCGTAAAGGCTATGCTTGCACTATCCTTTGACTCCCCACTGACTTTCTCCATCCCAGGGGCCTCAAAAGCCTGCACTGAGGGGGGCTGTTCACCTTGCCCCACCTGAACCCCATCTCTGGCCGCTTCCGCTGCCGAGGAAGGCAACTCACCATGATGCTCGGCGACAGTGCTTGGGAGCAATGGCGACCTCCAAAGCTGCGGCTTGAGTGTTACGCCACGATTCTTGCCTCGAAGTGCCAGGTCTTTCACTCGGCTCCTGTGTAACTGGGCCCTGCAAAGGCAAACCAGAGAGAGCAGCAACCAGACCTGCGCTACCTGCGGTGTCGCCTGCTCCATGACATGCTCGTGACACCATTTCCACCTCCAATGCACCAAGCTGGTAAGCTCCAGGTGAGTGAAGCCCAGCCGAGAAAGACCCCGAACCGGGATACCAACCCCACTGCCCTTAATTACCTCCTGCGAGGTCACCGAACTCTGGGCGAAAAGGCCAATTAGGAGGAGGGACACCCCAATTTGCTGCACTAGTGTGGTAATCGGGGAAAGCAGGGTTAAACCGAGATGCAAATTGACCCTCCCTCTTTGGGAACCAGAATGGACCAGGACCCTCCCACGGAGGCCTCCCCATTGCAGCTGACGTATTATCTGCTGAAGGGAATAGAGCCGCTGTACTAGCCAGGCGGCCGAGACTCCCTGAACTCCCAGAGCTCTGGGCAGATGGGTGACTTTGACATGAATTCTACCATTCCCGTCCCCAAAAAATTGGAGGGGGGATAGGTTTATTCCTCTCGCCTGGGAGGCCTCCGTCTGATGGCCTGTTAGCAGCAATTGTAGGAGGCTGAGCAGCAAATTCCTCCAGAAACGCATCTTGCAGCGCAGGACGAGGGGTGGCGGAACGCCAGTTGCTAGCTTGCACCGCGGCCTGGCTTAGTGGATTACTGCGACTGACCGGAGGAAGAGACTCACTGCGCTGTGCTTGAGCCTTCTTGTCCCTTGGAAGTACTACTCGTGGCACCTGGGCCCGGAAACGCAACATCAGCATTTTAGCATCCGCCTCTCCCCCTTCTCCTATGAGAGCCCTAGTGGCAGGGGCTTGTCGCGACGGCACTTTGGCCTGCGTCGGTGCCCTGGCCCGCATTGCTGTGGGAACACTTACCCAGGGAGGCTGAATACCCAGCTGTAACCCGGACGGCCCAGGCGAGGGGTGAGTAGGTATCTCTCCCATCTCCTCCAGTGCAACTGCTGCCTCCTCAGACTCCATCGCAACGTCTAGCCAAATCTCCGTCCTCTCTCAGTGCTGCCAGGTTCTCAATGAGCTTTCTTCGTCGGCGCTGCTCCTTAGCTCTTTTTTTTTTTTTTAAACTGGTTTCCTGTCAGTCTCACTTCTGTCCCTATTATTTATTACTAGCGGTACCCCACCACGTGTTGCAATGGCAGAGTCAGGTTCTTTTCCCTCCCTCCCCTTCCCCTTGCTCATTTACCTCAGTCACTCATCCTCCTCCCCCTTGGTTACTCACCCCCCCTTCCCTCCCCTGTCCCCACTCCAACTCTCTCCCCTCACACTCACCTCTCCCCTCATTCTCCCTCCCCTGACACTCACCTCCCCCCTCATTCTCCCTCCCCTCACTGTCACCTCCCCCCACCTACTGCCTACCCTGCAGATCAGAAAACTTTTGTCTTTCTATTTCTGTGGGAAACCCCCCCCAAAAATAACAACCCAATCCCAACCCTTTAAATCAAATAATAAGCCCCCCCCCCTCCTGCCCCCCCCCCCCCCAAGACCTGGGAAATTAAAATTGTTGGTGCTACCTGTGGTCTGTCCCTGGATGTCTGTGCGCGTTATGTAGCCAAATAGGGGAGTGCCTAACCAAATTTGCACTTCCAAATTTGTTTTGTGGTCTGGGGAGGGCTATTTTGGTGCGTTCCCGAGATCGTGCAAGTTTAGTGTATGTATTTCTGTGTGAACCTCTCCCTTCCCCCAAAAAACACCCCTATGAGAAACTTTCTCTTAAACTAACCACCCCACACTCTCCTGCCCCCCCCCCAGCCCTGAGAAAAACAGTAGCCCACCCCCTGCCCTCCCAGAGTTGCTGAATGAATGAAACCTGCCCCCCCTCGTGACCCCTCCCCAAGATGTTCGCATAAAATTCATTACCACCCCCCACACTCCAGACCCCCCCGAGACCTGATAAAAATGTCAGTCGGTGGAGCGGGCGTTCAGGAGCGGTCCGGGAGCGATGTATTGGCATTGGTCCGTCGGCTGCGAGCACTGAAACGGGTTCCGACGGCCCTCTTTGCCCTTACTATGTCAGTGGGGTGGAGCAATGGCAGCGGTAGGTCCTCTGACATAGTAAGGGCAAAGGGCCGCCGGCTGCCAGTCCTGAAAATGGCGCCAAGGAGCCCTCGCCCTTACTATGTCACATGGGCTATTGCCGCCATTGGTGTACCCGAGTGGCATGGTAAGGGAAAGGGCCGTCGGCGCCATGTTGATTGCTGGCAGCCGATGGCCGTAGTGCAGGAGATGTGTCCCGGACCCGACCTGGCCCCCTGCTGGAGCCTCCCGGACTTCTGTCAGGTTTTGTGTGTGTTGTGAGGGCCTGGGAAGTAAATAAATTTGGCATGTGGGGGGGGGGGGGGGGGAAGAGTGTGAGGAGGGTGGTGGTTGTATTTTATCTGTAAAGGAAATAGTTATCTTCCGGCGAAAAAAAATGGAAGTGAAACATGGACCTGGACTGGCGAAATGATTAGTGTAGCGTGTGTTAGTGTAAGGTGTAACAGATGGCGCTTACGTCCAGCAGATGTCGCTGTTTTCTGGAAAAAATCTTTAAACCTATTTTACCTGTCACAGGTATGACATATCTGTAATGTAAGTACAGAAGAACCTTCCTGTATGCGAAATGAAGGTTGTGTCCAAATTTGAAAGCAATCGGTTCAGTGGTTTCTGAGATTAGCGATTTTGTCCAAACTATTTAATAGGAATGTGAATCGGGCTTCGGACGATTGAAAATATCATCGATATTTTCAAAATCATCAGAAATCGGGGGCTCCCCCAAAACCATAGGAAAACCCCACGATATTGATTGTGGGGGTTCCCTTATCGTTTTGGGGGAGGGCGGGAAAAACGGCACACAAAAATAACCCTTAAACCCACCCCGACCCTTTAAACGAACCCCTTAGCTTCCCCCACCCTCCCGACGCCCCCAAAAACTTTTTACAGGTACCTGGTGGTCCAGTGGGGGTCCCGGGAGCGATCTCCCGCTCCGGGCCGTCGGCTGCCACTAATCAAAATGGCGCCGATGGCCCTTACCATGTGACAGAGTATCCGTGCCATTGGCCGGACCCTGTCACATGGTAGGAGCACTGGATGGCCGGCACCATCTTGTGCTCCTACCATGTGACAGGGGCTGACCAATGGCACCAGTAGCCCCTGTGACATAGTAAGGGCAAAGGCTATCGGCACCATTTTGATTACTGGCAGCCGATGGCCCGAGTGCAGGAGATCGCTCTCGGACCCCCGCTGGACCACCAGGGGCTCTTGGCAAGTCTTGGGGGACCCTCCTGACCCCCACAAGACTTGCCAAAAGTCCAGCGGGGGTCCGGGAGCGAGCTCCTGCACTCGGACCATCGGCTGCCAGTATTCAAAATGGCGCCGATAGCCGTTGCCCTTACTATGTCACAGGGGCTACTGGTGCCATTGGTCAGCCCGTCACATGGTAGGAGCACAAGATGGCGCCGGCCATCCAGTGCTCCTACCATGTGACAGGGTCCAGCCAATGGCACGGATACCCCGTCACATGGTAAGGGCAAAGGGCCATCGGCACCATTTTGATTAGTGGCAGATGACGGCCCAGTAGCGGGACGACGGCCCGGAGCAGGAGATCGCTCCCGGGACCCCCACTGGACCACCAGGTACCTGGGGGGGGGGGGGGGGGGGGAGGGTCGGGAGGGTGGGTGAAGCTAAGGGGTTCGTTTTAAAGGGTCAGGGTGGTTTTTTTGTTTATCGGCTCGGGCGCAGCCGATAAACAAAACCACGATCGGGCCCTATGCAAAAAAACCCACATGTGAATCGGAACTGGAATCGGAAACGATTCCGGTTCCGATTCACATCTCTACTATTTAACATTTTTATTTATATAGATTAATTTTTTTATATTTTCTTAACACGCTGAATGTTCTGCACCGACTAGCCCACGCTTCTCACACCCTGCCTGCTCCTACCTTATCTGGGGCACTCAGCAATCAATTCCTGCCGCCAAAGAAAATAGGGAGGAGGACTTCACTCCCTTATTGTGACAAACCGCGGCACTAGCAATTTCTTTTTTTTTATAACTTTTCCTCAGTCCTGGAGCTCGCAAAAACAGCGACCGAACGGCTGGGTGAAAAAAAGAGGGGGGGGGGGGGGGAGAGCAGTTCCTCCCCTCCCTGCCATCTCACTCCCCGAGATGGCCAATGGGGCTAGAGAGCCCTGCAATTTAAAAAAAGGCGCACGCATGGTTCCCAAGGGAACCAAGGCAATAGGTGTGCGCATCATTGCACTCCACCCAGGGAGCCTCTCCCTGGCCCCCGACGCGGTGCTAGAGCCTGACGCATTAGGCTTGTGCATGTGGTCACAAAACCCACCTGCCCTGTCATTCTGCAAGTGATACCTAATGGTTGGATTTAAGGTTGATGATTACAGGAATCTGGAGGAACTCCCAGTGCATGGCTCCTGGCCAGGGACTGTTGTGATGGCTGAGAGTTGATATAAAATATGGGATAAAAACCCCAGGTACTTGTGAATGAAGGCTAATGGTGCTGGATTCCAGCCCCAGTTCTGATTGAGCTGGAAGCTGAAAAGAGCAGTAGAAAACTATCAGACCTAATAATAATAATTCCTCTGATTGCCATTACATTCCTGAGTCTAATCTGTCATGTAGGCAATTATGTCATGGTAATACTTTGCCATTGTGTACCATGTTAGATATTATTTTGTGCCAACGTGGAAAGCTATTTTAAAAGCACAGCACAAGTTCATATCCATTTTTTGTATTTCACAAGCCTATAAAATAATTCTAAGCCATCAGGGCCATTTTGAGCTATTTTTCTTTTTAAAACTTTCTTCTATACACATTTTGTAACTTCAGGCTTATTTTTGTAAAAGCAAAATGCAAGAAATGCCAACCCCAAAATGTTTTAAGATTTAGGAGCTAAAAAATCCGGAGTGACTCAGTGTTTCCAACGGATTGGAGTTAGTCGGCAGCTGTTCTCCACACAATCGAAAAACAGAAACAGCAGCAGTTCAATAAGACTGAACACCAGTAGCCTCCAGCTCAAGAGAAAGTAAAAGGGCTGTTGCATCACCTAGGCTGTTAGTGTTCTCTCAAAATATTGAAACAATTTTTCTAGGTCCGGCTGGAGGAATATACGTCTATAAATTCAACCGTTCTTTATATATCACGTTGAAAAAAAGGGTATGAAAAGCCACATTCGTTCAGTAACCTAAAAGCAGAGTGGAAGTTTCCTAAATAACTGTATTCGTAAATCTAAGGATTACAACACGGCTTGGAAATTTCTTATTTCCTTGTCTTCTTCAGGATCCGAATTTGCAGAATGCCAGCGAGGGGTGAAATAAATCCTGGCTCTCGTGTCCCCATCTCCCCTCGTGCAGCTGTGCGCAGAGGCTCAGCGCTGCCACCCAGCGTCCCTTCTCGCCTCGCGCCGACGGCCGCAACCTCAGCTGAACTCTCTCCCCCCTCCACCGCAGCCCAGCTTAGCAGCAAACCCAGCCCTGCATTCTATCAGCTGCCAGCCGGGCCCAGTGACAACAGACGGCGGGGGTGGGGGGGAGCGCTAAAACCTGTTTTTTTCTTTTTTAACCTCGCCTTGTTTACCCTCTAAACGAATTTCCATTCAGAGGGGCATAAAATACTATGGAGGGGATATCTGATTTTTTTCCGATTGTCACAACCAGAAATTCCGCCATCGTACTGCCGCCTGTGAGCAAATGCATAAACCGAAGAATGAATGCGAGCATCGACGTAGACACAGCAAAACATTCCCTCCCTGCCCCTCTGCCTGGGCTAGAATGTGCCTATATGTGGGGCAGCAGGAGCACCCAGCGTGACCTCAGCCACGTGTTCCGTCTGGCTCCTTTTTTTTTTTTCCCAGCATCCCTCCCTTCCCCCATGCCGGCTGCAGCCACGGTCCAGACGGCGAGGTTGAGCCGGCCGAGGCCACGCCCACTGGAGGCGTGGCTTGGCTCTGTAAATAAGGCAACCCGGTGAGTCTGGGCAACTCCGCCCCCGCCTCGGCATCGTGAGAGCCGGCGCTGGAAAGCAGACGTTACACCTTTTTTTTTTTCCCCCCTTACTCGGAGCTCCAGTCTAGAAGCCGCATGCGTTAGCCGTTCTCTTTCCCCCACGACAACATACTTTTTATGCAAGGGTCCACATCTGAAAACGGGAAAATAAAGATAATAGTGTAAAGCTGGGTGTTCGCCGGGATGATCTCTGTAGATGTGCGAAAACGGGGGCGGGGGGAAACTGAGGCCACAAATGAAACGGTGTGGAAATAGCGTCTTAAAAGACAAGAAGCAGCTTAGGCTTTAGGAGACGAGGAAAATAACTCGGTCTCTCAGCTTTGGCTGCCGGGAAACAGAATCAGTCCTTATCTGTTTACCACAGGCTATATAATTGATATAATGGAAGTGTAACCGTCTCTGAAGGGGATGAGCCTTTAAGAGACAAATACATTTTTTAAGGGAGCGAGTAGGCATATTCAATCGCACGCGATAGCAATGCAGAAGAATAAATGATCAAATAATCTACCTCTTTCATAGTGATCCACATCACCCGTAGCCCTTTTTTGCGTTTTATTACTATTGGGTATTTAATCTGAATGCTTCAGTTGTGTACTGCAAGCTTTTTCTGTGCTCAGCGAGGTGAAAACCACCACCACTTTACAAATAATCACTGCTTTTTCGCTGAAAATCTTTCATGCACTCTGTATCCCCTCCCCCTTTTTTTATCTCGCATAACAGATAGAAAATGCATCTCTCCCCTCCCATCAATAATTTCGTGCATTATTATCCTATTCGCACATATATCAGACGCTCACAACGAAAAGAGAAATCTCAGCCGCACTTCTGCCCCTTTTAAAAGTTTGCTGGGTAAATGGAATGAGGTCAGATTTGGAGCTTCTCATTGCACGCGGTGATTATTATTGCATCGGGTTCCAAGCCAATGGGAGAAGGCGGGGCGGGGTTTGGCACGAGGAAGCGTTGGATACAGTGGTTGATTGGCCGACGCGGGCCCTGGGAAGGGATAAAGCGGCGTGAGGCGGAATTGAGATCCGCTCAAAGCTGCAGAAAGAGAGTCAGTGTGTAAGGGGAGGAAAGGCCAGATTCTAAACCCAGGTCCTTTTTCTGGTGGGGTGTGCATGGAAGAAGCAGAAGAACGGGGTCTTTGTGTGTAGACTAGCGCCCGAGCTCCTTGGAAAAACGTTCATTCAAATTCCTTCAGCTGCACGAGTGACTTTTTTTTATACATATATTTTTACTATCTCATGAAACCGTTTGCACAAACTGTTAAAATTACTAGCGTGTTGAACAAGCCCAGGAGGCAGGCATATAACATACAAATTTTTTCTTTTTTTTTTTTTTTTTTGCACAGTTAAGAGACTACATCTGGAGAATGCTTCCCCGTGCATTTCAAGGAAAGCACTTGTGAACTGGAGTCAACTGCAGCTGGGAAAGAAAAAAAAAAACGTATTTGCAAGTGACTGGAGGAGAATTTTTTTAAGTGGATGAGCGGCGGCTGCTTCAGACACTAAATATAAGAAACTACTCTGCACTTGATCGCGGTTGCTGCATCCCCCCTCCCCCAAGTCTACAAGAAATATAAATATATATATATATAAAGCCAGACGTTACTCCCAGCAACGTGCATGAGGCGAAAGCCTGTCTGGAAACTGCAACTACTTCAGCAGCAGCGGCAAGGACTCTACGAGACTACGGGCGCGTCGGACTTTTTTCTGTTTTAGCCCGTTTGTTAATTTGGCCTCCGCTGGCAGTTCCGCCGCTCGCCTCGGGAAGTTGAGAGTAGCGGGCGCCGGGTTTTGCTGGCGCGCTCCGTGCAGAAGCGGCAAGGACTGCAGCCCGGGGCTTGCTCGGAGAGCGCCGGCGGTGGCAGCGCCATGGTGCAGCAGACCAACAACGCGGAGAACACGGAGGCGTTGCTGGCTGGCGAGACCTCGGACTCGGGCGCCGGTATGGAGCTGGGCATGGCGTCCTCCCCGACCCCGGGCTCCACCGCCTCTACCGGGGGCAAAGCAGACAACCCAAGCTGGTGCAAGACCCCCAGCGGCCATATCAAGCGCCCCATGAATGCCTTCATGGTCTGGTCACAGATCGAGCGCCGGAAGATCATGGAGCAGTCGCCCGACATGCATAACGCTGAGATCTCCAAGCGGCTGGGCAAGCGCTGGAAGCTACTCAAGGACACAGACAAGATACCCTTCATCCGGGAGGCGGAGCGGCTCCGACTCAAGCACATGGCCGACTATCCCGACTACAAGTACCGGCCGAGGAAGAAGGTAAAGTCCGGCAACTCCAAGCCGCCGGGGGAGAAGGGCGAGAAGCCTGGCGGCTGCAGCGGCGGCGCCGCCAAACCCGCCTCCAAAAAGAGCGGCGGCGGTGGCAAAGTGCCTAGCAAGCCGCATGCCAAACTCCTGCTGGGCTCCAAAGCCTTCCCGGAGCAGCCCTGCCTGCCCCCGGGCGCCGCCGACCACCACTCCCTGTACAAATCCCGGACTGCCTCCACGTCGTCGTCCTCTTCGTCCAGCAGCAGTAGCAAGCACGTCCCGCCGGCTGAGAAGAAGCTGAGGCGGGTCTACCTGTTCGGCAGCCAGGGCTGCTCCCCCGTGGCGGTGCCGGCCAGCCCGACCCTGAGCAGCTCCACAGAGGCCAGCGACCCGCTCAGCCTGTACGAGGACGGCGCGGGCTGCATGCAGGACGGCGCCGCCTCGCCTGGCTCGCCCTCCGGCTACAGCAGTGGCGGGGCGGGAAGCCTACGGGCGTCGTCGCCGGCGCCCTCCACCTCGCATTCCTCCTCTTCCTCCTCCTCCCGCTCGTCGCACTCCTCCTCCGCCGCCTCCTCGGACGAGGAGCTGGAAGACGACATGCTGGACCTAAACCCCAGCCCGGGCTTCGAGAGCATGTCGCTGGGCAGCTTCGGCTCCTCCGTCCTGGACAGGGACCTGGATTTTAATTTCGAGGCGGGCTCGGGCTCGCACTTTGAGTTTCCGGACTACTGCACGCCCGAGGTAAGTGAGATGATTTCGGGGGACTGGCTGGAGTCCAGCATTTCCAACCTGGTGTTCACTTACTGAACTTGTCAGACCTGAAGAGAGAGAGGAAAAAAAAAAGCAAACCTCTAAGACAAGAAAGGGAAGGAGAAGAGACTGTCTCCTGTGTGCTTTGTTTTGGTTTTGGAAACTGTGACTCTTGTTCTGCCTTTTTGTTCAAACCGTAAATACGAGAGGAGAAGGGGCTCGTCTTTGCGGTGGCTGAAGAGCAGCGCCGCCGCTGCTGCCCCTCGTCCCAGCCCAGCCCCCGGCTCCGGTATTTGCAGAAGCCGACGGCATACGAGGGGTTCTCGACAGGATGCGAAGCGTAACTGGGGAGGGGGGGAGGGGGACTGCTCTCTCCCTACCACTTGCCTGAAGATAGAAGGAAGCCAGCACAGGAGGGTTGGCTTTGCTTGCCTTTTTTTTTTTTTTTTAAGCGCTGGGCAGTGTGGGGTTTTTTTTTCCTGAAAGGCGTCCTGGGAGATCAGGACTTGCAAACGAGGGGGGATGGGGAAGGGAAGGCAGCAGGACTTGGCCCTTGAAATTCTCAGTTTGATGTTTATGTGCAGGCAAAGGAAGGGGGGAGGGGAAGAGTTTGAGCTACGTTTTGTTTTAATTAAAAATAAATAAATGAAAGGAAGGACTCTGAAGGCGAAAGTAAGAAGATGAATTCGGTAACCCAGAACATTTTAACTGGAAATAAGTCAACGGTGAAAGAAGATTGAAACTTAACAAAAATTAACTGAAATGGATTTGCACGACGGCGCGCTTTTTGGGGGTCAGCTTCTTGTGATTTCAATGAGATGTTGGACCTTTATGGACACTAAACTTTTAAAGGAGACAGTTTTAAAATATGCCAATTTAGGTATTTATGTGGTACAGGGAAATGGAGGGCGATTCTTTCACAAAGCAGTTTTTTCCTATTTTTTCCTGGGTCAGAATCGTGGTGGTGTTGGATTATTTCACTGGTGGGTTAATATACAGTAGCATGTTATCCTGTCTATCTTTTTAAAGGTTTCTGTAAGACTGTTGAACAGTTATAGTGTTAGGATAATATAAAGCAGATAGATGGCGCTATGTTTGATTCCTACAAAAATATCACCAGCTTTTTTCATTCTTAACTCTTTAAAGGATTCAAACGCAACTCAAATCTGTGCTGGACTTAAAACAAATTAATTCAGGACCAAATTTTTTCTCAGAGTATGTATCTTGTTCTTTAGGTGTAAATGAAAAGACTGTTTTTCTCACCGATGTTCCATCCTCGTACTGTTTTTTTTTTTTCTTTTGTAAATGTAATCAGATGCCATTTTATATGTGGACATATTTATACTGGCCTAACACTTTTTTTTTTTTACGTTATCCCTTTTTTAAATTTTGTTTAGTAGGTCTCTTGTGTACCCCTACCCATTTTTTGTCTCCTTCACTGAAGGGCTAGAGTTTTAACTTTTAATTTTTTATATTTAAATGTAGACTTTTGACACTTTTAAAACGAGAGAAGAGAGATGAAAACGTTTGATTATTTTCTCAGTGTATTTTTGTAAAAAATATATAAAGGGGGTGTTTAATCGGTGTAAATCGCTGTTTTTTGGATTTCCTGATTATAAGAACAGGGCGGCTGGTTAATTTCTCACAAAGAATAACAATCGGCCCCTATTTCTCCATGTTTACACACAATCTGCAGGCTTCTTAAAGTGACAGCGTCCCTTCCCTAACCACCGGTGCACATTGCTCGCCTTTAATACATATACTTACTGTAAGACCGAGGGTATTCAATACACTGTAGTATGCAGAACAAATGTTTCATTGACTGTAACCTGCATACTGTCCAGAACGCTTTAATAAAGCAACTGGTGCACATACAGCAAAGAAAACAATAACAAAGGGATACTGTAGCTTTAACTTTAAACCACATCTTGTTTGCACTTTTTTATAAACAAAAAAAAAAAAACTAACGTGCCGTTTAAAACCACTGGATCTATCTAAATGCCGATTTGAGTTCGCGACACTATGTACTGCGTTTTTCATTCCTGTATTTGACTATTTAATCCTTTCTACTTGTCGCTAAATATAATTGTTTTAGTCTCTTATGGCATGATGATAGCATATGTATTCAGGTTTATAGCTGTTGTGTTTTTAAAGATGAAAAATGAAAGCGAAAACATCTTTGTACATTTAAGTCTGTATTATAATAAGCAAAAAAGATTGTGTGTTTATGTATGTTAATGACAGGCACTAGGACGTCTGCCTCTTAAGGTAGTCGAGTTAAAGGATTTTCTACTTTTGTTATTGTCATTCATCCTGTGCAATATGCTGTGTAGAATTTTTTTTTTATTTTTTTTTTTGTCTAACGATCACTCCACAACACAGTTTGAGGAAAGAAATCATGCCAGCTAATCATGTCAAGTTCACTGCCTGTCAGATTGTTGATATACCTTCTGTAAATAACCTTTTTTCGAGAAGGAAATAAAATCAGCTGGAACTGAACCCTATAAACCTAACTGCATCTGTCTCTTATTTATAACAATTTTTTTGCAGTGGTAAATATTAAAAATATAGCTGTCTCACTGATACAAATCATTCTGAAGACTCCTACCATGGGTAGAATTTTTGTGTGAGCAAGCAGTAGATCTTTGGCTGCTAAATAATTTGGCAGGCCAGAGCCTTTCAGTAATGAGCATGTGAGGAAGAGAGGGAGCTAGCTGAATGCTTTCTAGGAATTTGAGGACAATGTTAAATCCAAGCTTAAAACATCTGTATAAAACATACAATCAAAGACCTTGCCTGCGCTGCTGACTTTAGTACCCCTACTCAAGACTTCCTTGTTCTGAAAGAAGCCACATCATTTTAGGCTGCCCTAGTGTTGTCCCCTGCAGTTTGATTTCCATGTCTGGGAAATAAAGCAAGCCAGGGTCTCTCTCCCTTTGACTCCAACCTTGGCTATGAAAGATGTGTTCCATTTCTTGTCTAGCATAATAAATATTCAGAGATCATGTTGTAAATGCCTGATAAGTAACCTGGGCAAATCTGTGCTGGAGAGGGGTTAGACTTAAATTCTTACTGGGTTGTTAAAAGGCCATTTGAAATTGTGTTCTCGGAAAGTCTGGACAGTGAGCTATGCTGATTTCTTAGGAAGCCTTGACATGTCAATATCCGATAAAGAAAGGTAAAGTAATAGATAAACAAGGTCGTAACATTTACTCTCTCAGTTCCCATACTCCAAATGGATTTGGATTTTAACCTCAATAAGGAAATAAAGTTCCTGGAGAGATAAGTGTATGTTTTTTTAAATCAGGCCCATGATGTAGACCAGTGCTAGAAAGATAGTTTTTGCTGAACTGTTTTGAGACATGTGCAATTTCCTCTCTTGTTTACAATTGCTAGTTTACTCCCCTCCTGTCTAATCTGAAACAGGTTTTAGCAAGGATTTAGATATTCATGAGATGAGTATCATAAAAAGCTTTAATTGCTCTGGAGACAACAAAAGGAAAGATGATAAATGAGTACTTTGGAAGAAGCATTACAAGTAGAATTTTTGAGCAAGAAGAGAAATGCAACATGAACTAAATTAGAATTATGGTCATTTTTTCTACACGTTTAATGCAGAGAATGCTTTTCTGCAGTCATTTTGGCTAATGGCCAGGTTAGCTCTTGATAGTAATAGTGATAGTCCATTCTGTTTTTGTTTTTGTTTTTTAAATTCCTTATTTGAGTAGTTAAGGTACCACTGAATGGACTGATGTAAATCCTTAACTGGCTTTTGTTGCAGAATAATAAACCACTGCATGTTCAACTATATGATGCAGAAAATTATTAGTTTTAATTCATGTAGCACTTCAAATAATGTAAATGCAGAAATATTTACCCTTGATGCCTCTCAGTTTCTTCACACAGGGGTATATGTTAAGATGAGAATTTGTTTATTGCACTAATGCTAATGGAGATATGAGTGGCTTGGTGTTTTTAGATAGTTTACCAACCTATGAGAAACAGGGGAGAGGGATCAATATTTTATTTACTAAAATTAGTTATAGAAAGTTAACCTTTTGTAAACATAATAGAATCACATTAGAAATAACACACAGAAATAAAAGCTAAACAAAATAAGGTGGTACCTTTTTTTGTATGGAAGTAATATGAAATTTTGTGAAAAGCTTTCGAGAGCTAATACTACTTCAGAGCGGAATTTTAATGAGGAAAAGACATTTACCAGGAAAAGTACAGTAGTGTGGCCTGCCATAAGTGAGTCAAAAGGCATTGCAGTGGAGGGGAAATGGTAAGGGGGAGGGGGGGGGGGGGGTTGATGGGCGATCAGAAATATGGTCATGTACAGTCATTGCTTGTCAACTCAACAATGAGAAATGAAGATCAGTGACCAGGAAAAAGAGAAAAGCTTGATATAAATCTTAGGCTCCTTTCTTATATTTTCACAGAAGTTTATTCACTTGCTTCAGCACTCATATGAGACTGTCTTCATTGTGAGTACAAGGCTATTAGAGGCTGTTCAGCTTTTATGGAAATACATGTCTGAGTTTGACAAATGCCATTAATGTTTGTATTTTTAGATCTAAGATTTATACTTTTTGAGGGCTAAATCAGGAGATGACTGATTAAAACAAGCTATTTAATAAAACATTCCATTATTTAATATGAATGTAAAAAATCCTGCATTGAATGCTGTTCATGTAAACTGCTTTGCCTGAATGTCAAACTTATTTTTTTCATATAGCCATTTCTATAGGCTTTACTTGCACCAGAAAGTACATATACCAAAACTACTTCATCTACTACAGCATTTCAGAATGTTGCCTTCAAAGTCTATGCTCTCTTTTAGGACTGGAGAATCTACTATTCCTATTTGTATGTCTTTGACAATAAGCATATCTATATGTAAAGATGATGCCAGAATGACCACCTTAACAAAAATTATCCCCTTTTGAGTTGGTAATGTGTGAAAAGAAATGGTTGCTGTTAAGTTAATGCAATACACTAAAGTATGAGATGACTGCAACTTCAGGCTGGTGTCTAACATTTAATGGCAGAAAGTGACTAGATTTCAAGCTTGTACACTTACCAAAAAAACAAACTGGAATTCAGTCATGGAAACCAAGAATGCTATGATGTTACACAGTGACAGAAAATACTCAAGTGACATGATTGTCTTTACAGTGAAACATTTTATGGTTTCCTATATGTGCAAGAACATTTTTTTTTAACCGATCTAATGCCAATGAATTCAATATTTCTCTTTGACAATGGTATTGAAGTTACAAAATGTGACCTGTGTTTAAACAATTTAATTGGTGGAAGCTTTGAGATTATATATATTTTTAGACAAGTGAAGATTTAAATATGAGGGCTATAATTCTGTCTGGATGGATGTCTAGCTACTGAATTATTTTGACATTGTTAGCTTGAAACTAAATGTATAATATCCTAATCAGAATTGGCCAAGTTCAGAAAATTGTATAGAAAGAGGATGGACAGGAAATGTGAAAACATTCTTCTATACTGTTTGTTTAACATTGCTGCCCAACTCTGCTTCCTAGTTAGTTAACAAAAAATATGCTTTTCTTTGTAATTCATTTCTCTTCCCTTTCCCTTCTCAACCAATCACTTTCTCCTGCAAACTTCCTTGTTCTTTTAATATTTATATATTATATTTCCTATTCTGAGTAGTTAAAGAACTTCAATGTCTAAGCCCAGCCCTTCTCATTGATCCAAACAGGAAGTGAATGAAGATTTACTTTTAGTAACTTTAAGGTAACTGAATTGTGAATTTTTATAAAACATGTACTAGTGGGCAGGTGCCACACTGTGGAAGGTGCTACTGCCCACAAGTTTCAAACTAGTGCTAATTCAACCTACTTCCAGGGGTACTGTCTCCAAATGGGTTTGTTTTGCTAATGTGACAGGAATTAACTTCATTCATCAGCCAGAGTATATTGTATGTGGTCTCAGTTTCTCAAATTTACTGCTATTCTTTATACTTGTGCCAAAAAGTGCTTCCCTCTCGACCAATTCAATTAGGACTATTTCTGTATCTTTCTTCCACATTTTCCCTCTCAACCAATTCAATTAGGACTATTTTCCCTCTCAACCAATTCAATTAGGACTATTTCTGTATCTTTCTTCCACATTTTCTTGGTCTCTCATTGCTCTCTCTTGGAACTTCATGATCTTCTATCTCTTCATGCATCGTACAGACTAATTGCTTGATACTGACCCTTCTATTAGCAATACTGCTCTTGTGCTTTTTCTCATTTATGTCTAGTTTTCTACCTTTTATAAGTTGGAAAGGGCTGCTCTCAGCTTCATTCTTTACAGTTTTTAGGGTTATGATTCCAGTGTTTTTCTGGTACAGCAATGTACAGTGCTTACACACTTTCAAGTGACTGAGCCGTGCTAACTTAATTGCCTTTGTTTACAGAGGCCTTCTGACAGCAGCCTGTCACATGCAGCAATGAAATGGAATTGTAACTAGTCCCAGTTCTGAGCTACAGAATCTTCATTAGTTTGTACAATTTTTTCTAAGCTTGCTCTGAACCATTTTGTCTATATTCCACTATCCTGCATTGAAATCATCAATTTGTCATTTTCAGTTTTAAGTTCATTTTGTTTTAGCCATTTCTGTGTCTGAATTTCATCTATATATGGTTGCTTAAAACACCGCTTTGTATTTCCCTCTCTTTGTGCTAATTCAGTTCCCTTTTGTGTGTTACTATAGTTTCAATATATGGGTATTACAATGGTTTTCTATGACATTTGCAGTAAAGCTGGATTATAATTAACATGCATTTTGTCAGAAAAAAAAATTAGAAAACTGTTCTCTAAACATGACTAATGCGTTTGGTGCCAGCTCTGACTATGGTGTTAGAAATCAGAAGGCAGTTGAGCCCTCAGATGGGCCGATACAGTAAAAGTCGTGGGAGAGCGGGAGAATGCCCACTCTCCCGGCGTGCGCACACCGGCCACTCCTGTGCATGCGATTCTGTATTCAAGTGAGGGCTCGCGGCAAATAGAGGCGCTAGCTAGTGGCCCTAGCGCCTCTTTTTGGACAGGAGCTGCAGTTGTCAGCGGGTTTGACAGCCGATGCTCAATTTTGCCAGCGTCGATTCTCAAACCCGCTGACAGCCATGGGTTCGGAAACCGGACGCTGGCAAAATTGAGCGTCCAGTTTTCGAGCCGTGGGCCAATTTCAAATTTCTTTTTTAAACTTGTTTTTAACTTTCGGGACCTCCGACTTAATATCGCCATGATATTAAGTCGGTGCCCAGAGAAATTAACGCCTACCTTTGGATAGGCGCTAATTTCTGAAAGTAAAATGTGTGGCTTCTATTAGGTTCCGGGGGGTTGGATGCGTGTTTTTGACACGCTATTACCCCTTACTGAATAGGGGTAAAGCTAGTGCGTCAAACATGCGTCCAATCGCGGGTTAACAGTGCGCTCTACCGGAGTGCACTGTACTCTATCGGCCTGAAAGTTTGCAGAAACCTGGTGGCGTTGTCAATGGGCTTCTCTTACTAAGAATAAGTTTAGAAGATGTGATCAAACACACATTACTTTATCCTTTCCCGCTAATGAGCAGAACACCCACATCCCTTATTTTGAGGATTAACTGAAAATAGTTCGTTTTTGTGTTTTGCCTCCACTTAACCAGTAATTCTTTAGCTTACAAAAAAAAATTGGTCATAGTAAAAGTGTCAAGACTTACCCTGATGTGCTTTTGCCATCTCATTCTTGCTTGTGTTTCTCTTCCAGGTATATTTGCTGAGAAATAGTAGGTATTAGATCTCTGTTCATAGCATTATGTTTTATTTTCTTCCTACTGTAATGAGATGTAAATGTGATCTGCAGTCAAGGGGGAAAAAGGAAGACCAAAATGCTTGTAATGTTTTAGTTCACTTTTTTTTTCCAATGGATCCAACTCTTAAATAGACAAGTGATTACAATGACATTATTCTAGCTGCTGTGCACTGCTTGAAGCTCTCACATTCACAACGTGAACAATATTAATTACTGTACTATGCACACTTTCATGAGACAATGTTACTTCAGTTTCCCCAAACATCACTTTGTGTGGCAAGTGCAAGTAGAAGTGGGAGGCCTGGGTGTTGAACTAGTTGTTACTCAATCAAATGGAAAAGATAGAAATTGGGAAGCTAAATGGTTCTTTTCTGTAGATATCAACGATGGGCCTTAGCTTTATTTTTTTTCCAATGATTTTATTTATGCTGTGGTCTACTTTATTAAAATTTTTTTTTTTTTTGCTTACATATATCACAGGTTAGCAGCCTAACTCTTAATATGAAAGGGTAATGGTAGTCAATCAAGTGAAATAATCATAATTATTAATGCAGACCCATCTTCAAATTCCCATCACAATATATTCTGTATTGCTTATGTTTTTGCTGTGAGAATAAAAGCTGGGCATTGTGTTATGTCTGCCATTCTACGACATAGGCTACAGTATTATCTGCTGCCTTGTAAGTTGGAGTTCCCATGATTCCTCTAATGATCCCTTCTGTTGCTGCTTCTCACTCATTTTTCTCATTGGGCTGCTACCAGGCACAAGTGGGACTTATACTATAGGCATTTGTGTACTGTAAGAGTCAGGGGTTATCACAGGTCAGCTGAGCCTGTCTAAAGATTAATGGCAATTGTATGGGGAATATGACAGAGGGAATTACCTCAAAACTTGAAAAGAGCTTCAGGATTGTGGTTCTCTGACCAAAAGCTGACCACAAGCACTTTCATCTTCAGGTTTCCTGCAATCATGGAATTTAATGGCAGAGGGTCACATGTTGAGGATCTAGGCCTGAAGTAGGTGCTGGCTAGTTGGACCATTCTGAATTCTCTCCTGCGGGAAAGAATGATCTAATGACAGGAATGTGTATATTCAGTGCCAAGGTATTCTGTACCAGCTGAAAGGATGATTAACAAAAGTGAAAGTAAAGAGGAGGTTGCGAAATACAGGGCAGTTAGTCTGATCTCAATGGTGGTAAATTTAAGGGAATAGCTGCTAAACCTGGATTTTCAAGAGAAGCTGCTGGATTGGGTAGCTTCAACCTGTGTGAAAGCATGGAGAGTGGGAACGTGTAGCAGTTTTTAATTGTATTTGGAAGAATGCTATGGGTTTTTGTTTTGTCTATTCTCATTAGCAGGCCTCATGCTTTAGGTCCCTTGGATAAGTGGGTGACTTACTTCCATCCAGCATAGCACCTGTCTGTTTGGGTTGTCTCTAGTTTTGAGTTTTGTTCCTGGATTTTTGTAAAGTTTGGCATCTGGGGAGGACCTTGGGTCAGGGGTGAACTTTGGAAAAATCTTTCCCTGGGAGGGCTAAGATTAGAGAAAGACCTTCTAGCACCAACTCATAACCCATTGATGGTGACTCAGTGGTGACCTGAAGCAGGAGGATTCCTTTTCTTTTTCGGGAGGTATGTTTGAAGAAGTTTTTTTTTTTTTGCTTCCTTTGGGGGAGGCTCTGCCACCTCCTGTCCAGTAGAAGGAAGAACCTGGAATCAGAGTTTGGGATAGCTGGAGATCCCACTGCAGTCTTCACATGGGAAGAAAGAGGAGTGTGGAAATTGAATAAGACTGTCCCTGCACCTCAGGTATTGTGTGGGAGAAGGTTAACCCTATGGCTAGGACCCCATTCCCCTCCTGTAATAACTCATCAGTTCAATTCCTTGAGGGTGAGTCCATCTCAGGACCCAGTCTGAGGGGCAAAGGCATAGCAAGAAAGAGGAACAGTTGTGGGAATTAATTTCTGTAATGGATGTAACAGAAAACAAAGCGATATAATGCTGTATGATTAAAGCAGAAGCCATTCATGGATGAACTTTCAAAGGTGTTATGCATGTATATGTAACATACTATCATAATTTGCAAAAGGTATTTGCCTTCATTAAGTGCATTTAATGTGGATAAAGAACTATTGACAATTCAATGGCATATACTGCAGCCTACATACACAGCTAAAGAGCATTTGCGCATGTAAAATCCAGTTTTAAGCTGTAAATGCTTTTGAACAGCAGGCCCATGGTATAGTTATTTTCGGAGCACCCACTCAGCATATCCTTCAGTCTTCTTCTACACTTACACCTACATAAGCACCATTACATCTAGTGAAAAGAAAATTATTCCTTACCTGCTAATTTTCGTTCCTGTAGTACCATGGATCAGTCCAGACAGTGGGTTATATCCCCCGACCAGCAGATGGAGTCAGAACAGAGTTTGAGAGCGTCAGCATATAGAGTAGTGCACCCTCTGCTGGAGCTCAGTATTACGCATAGCAAAGCCCAAAAGCAAAACACAACATTTTGGATCCAGAACCGTACCCAAAAAGGAACAGAGAAAGATATAAGTAAACAAACGGTCAACGGGACCAGCAACAGTCAACTTGTGAGGAGCTGTGAACAGTAACAATAATCAGAGACAAACAGAATGAAAGATACTTGGAAGAATCCGAGCAGGACCTAATGAAACCCCTAGTGGTGGGCGTCTGGACTGATCCATGGTACTACAGGAACGAAAATTAGCAGGTAAGGAATAATTTTCTTTTCCCTGTACGTACCTGGATCAGTCCAGACAGTGGGATGTACCCAAGCTTCTCTAAACCGGGTGGGGTCCTGAGAGACCTGCTCGGAGAACTTGATCGCCAAAAGAACCCGTGCACTGAGGCGCCAGGTGTAGTCTGTAATGTCTGGAAAAAGTGTGCAACGACTTCCATGTCGCCGCACGGCAGATTTCCTGGGAGGAAACGAAGTGAGATTCC
The DNA here is from genome assembly GCF_901001135.1 of Rhinatrema bivittatum. NCBI lineage: Eukaryota > Metazoa > Chordata > Amphibia > Gymnophiona > Rhinatrematidae > Rhinatrema > Rhinatrema bivittatum. The sequence goes on from NC_042616.1 coordinate 519,664,211, forward strand.
GCCCAGGACGCCGCTTGGGATCGCGTGGAATGAGCCGAGACGCTGCGAGGCGGCACCCGCCCCGCCGTAATGTAAGCCGATGAGATGGCGTCCTTTATCCAGCGAGCAATAGTAGTCTTGGATGCCTGAGAACCTCTCCTCGGTCCTGACCAGAGGACAAACAAATGATCAGATACCCGGAAGTCATTGGGTACCTCCAGGTAACGGAGCAGTACAGGCTTGACGTCCAGGAGCCGGAGAGACCGGGGTTCCTCTGGAGCAAACGCTGGAAGCTCCACTGTTTGATTGATGTGGAAGGCCGAGACCACCTTTGGTAGGAAGGATGGCACCGTACGAAGGGAAACCCCGGAGTCGGAGAAACGCAGATAAGGGTCCCGGCAGGACAAGGCTTGAAGTTCTGAGATCCAGCGAGCAGAAGAGATGGCTACCAGGAAAACAGTCTTGAGGGTCAGGTCCTTGAGGGTGGACCCCCTCAGGGGTTCGAAAGGAGGACCCGACAGTGTTCGCAGCACCAAGTTGAGGCTCCAAGAAGGGAAAGGATCCCGGACTGGTGGCCATAGGTGTTTGGCACCCTTCAGACAACGTGCGATATCCGGCTGAAGGGGTAGAGAGCAATCCTTCTGTACCAAGACATTCAAGGCCGCCACCTGAACCTGGAGCGAATTATAGGCGACATCCTTATCCAGACCATCCTGTAGGAAATGAAGGATCAGCGGGACAGTCGCCTCCATGGTTTGGACTCCGCGGTTGGTGCACCATGCTTCGAAGACCTTCCAAACTCGAACGTAAGCGACGGAGGTCGAAGGCTTGCGGGAACGAAGCATCGTTGAGACCACTGTCTCCGGGTAGCCGCTGTGGCGAAGACGGCGCCGTTCAAAAGCCAGGCCGCAAGACAGAAGAGTTCTGCCTGCTCGAAAAATACCGGACCCTGGCGCAGAAGATGAGGAAGATGGGACAGGCGAAGTGGACAGTCCACAGTCATCTGAAGTAGATCTGCGAACCATGGCCGACGGGGCCATTCCGGGGCGACGAGAATTACAGTCCCTCGATGATGTTCCAACTTGCGGAGAACCTTGCCGACCAGAGGCCAAGGAGGAAACACATAGAGCAGTTGATCCGACGGCCACGGAAGGGCGAGGGCATCCACCCCCTCCGCGCCGCGCTCTCTTCTGCGGCTGAAGAAGCGTGGAGCCTTGGCGTTGAGAAAGGTCGCCATTAGATCGAGGTGTGGAGTCCCCCAACGACGGATGATGAGATGCATTGCCTCGTCGGAGAGAGCCCACTCGCCAGGGTCTAGCTGTTGATGGCTCAGGAAGTCCGCCTGAACGTTGTCCACCCCGGCGATGTGAGAGGCCGCTATCCGGATGAGATTGCTCTCCGCCCACTCCATCAGGGGAGTAGACTCGAGGGAGACATGCTTGCTTCTTGTCCCCCCTTGGCGATTGATGTAGGCCACGGTGGTGGCATTGTCCGAGAGGATCCTCACCTCTCTGTGTCGCACCAGGGGAAGAAAACGCTGGAGAGCGAAACGCACGGCTCTCGTTTCTAGGCGATTGATCGGCCACTTTGCCTCCTCTGGCGTCCAAGTCCCTTGAGTGGTGCTTCTTTCGCAGACGGCGCCCCATCCCACGAGGCTGGCATCGGTGGTCACCACCACCCAATTGGGAACCTCGAGCGAGACTCCCCGAGCCAGATGCGAAGGGACAAGCCACGAATCCAGGCTTTTCCTGGCTAATGGTGGAAGTGGCAGGATCACCTGATACTCCTGGGAGACTGGTTTCCAGCGGGATAGTAGGGACGCCTGCAGTGGACGCAGGTGTGCAAACGCCCAGGGTACCATGTCGATGGTGGAAGCCATTACTCCCAGGAGCTGCAGATAATTCCAGGCGGTTGGTTCTTCAAGAGCCGAAAACCGAGACACGTGCTCTCTCAGGGCTTGTGCCTTGTCCTGGCGCAGGAACACCATACCCCGCCAGGTATCGAAGCTTGCTCCTAAGAAATCCAGGTGTTGCGAGGGCACAAGGGAACTCTTTGGAAGGTTCACCACCCAGCCCAGAGAGCGTAGGAATTGTACTACTCTGGCCACTGAGGTCTGACCATGGGAGAAGGACTTCGCTCGAATCAGCCAGTCGTCTAGGTACGGATGTACTAGGATACCCTCCTTGCAGAGGGCCGCCGCCACCACTACCATGATCTTTGTAAAGGTCCGAGGTGCGGTCGCCAAACCGAAGGGAAGCGCCTTGAACTGAAAGTGTTGACCTAGAATCTTGAAGCGAAGATACTGCCGGTGAGCCGGCAGGATGGGAATGTGCAAGTACGCTTCCGAGAGGTCCAGTGAAGCGAGGAATTCTCCCTTGTGCACTGCGGCAATCACTGATCGAAGAGTCTCCATGTGGAACCGGGTGACCCTGAGGGCCTTGTTTACCTCCTTCAAGTCCAGGATGGGGCGAAAAGAACCGTCCTTTTTGGGAACGATGAAGTAAATGAAATAGTGGCCCAAGCCCACCTCGTCGAAGGGGACTGGAACGATGACCCCTATTTCCTGCAGCCGGTCTTGTGTTGTTTGAACCGCTATCCTCTTGAGATCCGAACCGCAGGGGGAGAAGATGAACTGGTCCCTCGGGGGGCGGACAAATTCCAAGGCGTAAACGTCTCTTATGGTGTCCAGCACCCACTGGTCCGTGGAGATAACTGCCACTCCTCGTGGAAGTCCATGAGGCGGCCTCCGATCCGGGGAGGTGAGAAAGTGGGCTCCTTTGGCATCATTGGGATGACTTTGTGGGTGGAATTCCCTGCCCTGGACCCTCTCTCGCGGGCCTCCACCCACGAAAGGAACGAGACCAAGGCTGGGATCTTGTCTGCTGCGTCCGGGAAGCGGACTGCCGGTAAGACCTATAACGTCGCTGTGCCCTGGCCCTGGTTCTGCCGGAAGAAAATGATCTGAAGGAACGCTGTCTATCCTCCGGCAGCCGATGCACCGAATTTTCCCCCCAGTGACTTGATGATCTGATCCAGGTCCTCTCCAAATAAGAACTTCCCCCGAAAGGGGAGGGAGCCAAGGCTAGACATGGAGGAAGCATCCGCTGCCCAGTTGCGAAGCCACAAGAGCCGTCGGGCTGCTAAAACCGAAACCATGGACCGCGCCATTACGCGAAAGAGATTATACAGGGCATCCGCTCCGTATACTATGGCAGATTCCAGCTGGTCCGCCTGGGCGGCCTCTTCGGGGGGGCAATTCCTGAGAGGTGAGAAGCTGCTGTACCCAGAGTAAGCTGGCCCTTTGCGCGAGCGAACTGCACATCACGGCCCGCATACCTAGGGCGGAGACTTCGAAGACCCTCTTGAGAAAGGTCTCTAGTTTACGGTCCTGCGTATCCCGCAGGGCCGTTCCTCCCCCCCCCCCTTCCCCGTGACCGGGATGGTTGTCCTCTTGGTCACTGCCGACACCGCTGAATCCACCTTGGGCACCTTGATAAGATCCAAAAAATCCTCAGGGAGCGGGTATAGCTTTTCCATGACGCGTGTGACTTTCAAGGACGCCTCGGGAGTGCCCACTCCCTGGTGAGAAGCTGTAGGAAGGACTCATGGATAGGGAAAGCCCTTGCCCTAGGGCGGCAAGTACTGGATCCCCTTTGCGAGACGAGGTGGCGACGGCAGGAGCCACAGGGATCGGCGGATCTGGAGGTGGGTCGAGGTCCAGCTCCTGAATAATATGGTGGATGAGTTCATCCAGCTCTTCTTTTTGAAAAATCCGTAGGGCTTGAGGGTCGTCCCCCTCCGTATGTCCATCCGGATGTGCCTCCGGGGGTTCCGGGGAGACGTCTCTCACCGGCGGAGCCGCCCCCGTGGTACGTCGGGGTGGCACGGGAGAGGGACCTGGCAGGGATCCAGGCGTAACGGACGAGGTGGTGAGACCAACGGCAAGTTTAGTAACCTTGGGTGGAGGGGCCCCCAGGGGATTAGACGCCTGCGCTCCCATACCCTGCAACTAGGCCATGTGCATTGCCAGAATAAATTCAGGTGAGAAAAACGGAGAGCTGATTGGAATCCCTGGGGGGGGGGACCATCCTGGGAGCCCCGGTCGGGCAAACCTCCCGCCGGGGGCAAAGCCTGTTGAGAGCCAGTGCCACCAATCCTGTCTGCATCTGGGAGCGAGTCCGTCTCACGCTGACTCCCTAAAATGGCCGCCGTTCCCGCCAAAGGCGGCGTCGTGGCCGGCCCGCGCCACCCGGGCTGAGGAGGAGGCAGGTCCGAAATCGCACCGGAGGACTGCAGGGTGCCTTCCCTGTCAGGGAAGCACCGCTCAGAAAGCCCCTCCCTCAGAAAGTGATTCCCCGGCTCGCCGCAGGCCTCACACCGCGAGGACCGCGGCATGTCACCACCGGGGAAAAAGAAAAGCCTCGGGGGGGGGCCAAAGACGAGCTAGTTGCGCGGGGGGGCCTGGAAATGGCCCTAACAACCCGTCGAAGGGGTCCAGTAACTGCGGGGGAAACCCCCGTTTCAGTTGAGCACACACCCACGGGCGGAGCTTGCGAACCGCGGGACCCCCAACGACGCGTGGAGCGGCCGGAACCACCGGCATCCACGCGGCACCACCAAAAAGAAGCAAACCTGTGGAGAAAGAAACTCAAAAAACTTCCACTTACCCCAACGGAAGAGGAAAGGAGTACAGAATAGAGAAGGCAAAGCCACAGACACACGCCTCCTCAAAAATTGAAAACTTTTTTTTTTAAACTTTAAGGATCCAAAATGAAGAGAAACATAAGACAGGGAAATACTGTGGAGAAAAAGAAAGAAATAACTAAAAATGAAGAAACCCTGTCAATCTGGGGGGAGCTAGTGGATCCCCCCACTCGCATCTGCTGGAGTCAGAAGAATACTGAGCTCCAGCAGAGGGTGCACTACTCTATATGCTGACGCTCTCAAACTCTGTTCTGACTCCATCTGCTGGTCGGGGGATATAACCCACTGTCTGGACTGATCCAGGTACGTACAGGGAAGAGGTTTGCACCCCCTGCAACTCAGGTCTTGGAAGTTTAGCCTCCCCCATCACAGACTCCATGGCCTATCTTTTGGAATTGTGACTGTGTAAGGATCTAGCCATATAATTTAGGGTCAGTGACCCATGCACCTCTCAAGTAAAACACTGAAGCAAAGACTACATCGATGCCCCAGGGTTGATTCATTCTACTTGGTATTTGAAATATATCTTGAGTAAGAAAAATGTTTCTGAGAGTCCTTGTACTTCTCAACAAGCTTGAATAAATTTGCATGGGGTTTTTAGGCCTGCTACCATGCTCTAACACCTACTCTAGTCTGCTGTTTCATTCCAGATTATACCATGTGGTGTATCATAAGCGATGTGGTTGAGACCTTCAATGTCTAAAAATTTCAGGTTCTCTTCTTTCCCCTCCCTAGTGCTACCACATCTCTCCATCACAAGTTTAAGGTGTTGGTCTGCTGGAGAGAAGATATCTCCCTCCATTATCCCTTTAGAATACCTGCTTTAATTTCTACTGCTGGCTACCAGATTCTAGCTACCTTCAATGGCTCATGTATTTGGCCACTGGCCTTATTCAAGCCACATCAAAGGGGGACTTCTGCTTCAGCTGTGCACGCTTGGAGTGCAATTGAGCATGCATTGCTGGTTGTCAAGTTCATTGCTGCTCTGCTTGTTATCTTGTTTTGTTCCTTGTGGTACAGGTTTTGGCTCTCTGGATCATAGCTAATACTGGAGGAATGCAGGTAAGGGCCTGAGGAACCTTCCCCACCAGGCCTTGGCCTTTGCTGAGGTGATCCTTGGAGACATCCGTTTAGGCTTTTTGTATGAAAAGATGCCAGTCAGGGAGCAGTACTGGCGATAAAGCTAGAAATTTAACACATGCCTCAGACCAATTGTTAACTTTGTAGTGGATTTCCTGCTGCTGCTGACAATTCCTCCAGTGCTAACTGGCTCAAAGTGAAAAGGCTAGGTAGCAAAGGGAATTTCTTCCTCGCTGAAGGTCCGTAGTGCCCTGTATAAAGTTCTGACCCCTCACAGAACAACTGTAGAAGCTTCTTCTAGTACCAATAATGTAAGAATAATGCATAGGTCCCTCTAGGGCAACCTCCTGATTCTCACCAGCTAGAATTACAAAAGCCCCTCGAGAGACTATTCAAGACTTACATGCTCCTCTCCAGCATGGGCACCTACCATTCTGGAAGTGCCTCCTTTTTTTTTTCTGGTAGGAGGGACTGCAGATCCATCCTGCTGGCATGATTTTCAAATGCTGCTTAGTGCTGCTAAGCAGCAGTGTTCTGTATTCCATGGCTCTGCTAACTGGAGGATTCTGTAGTCCCTCCATGGACACATACATTCTGGAAATAATAAAAGAAGCACCTCTATAATGGTAGGCTCCCATTCCAGAGGGGTAGATGAAGAAGGGCCTTGGGTAGCCTCCAGAGGGGTTTCATTATTGTGCAGGGTAGAGATTGGAAGGGGAGATGCCCCAGAGAGGGCTGTGCATTGGCAGAGGCAGGGAAGGTGAAATTAGCCTAAAGAAGGTTTCTGCAGTTGTTCTGCTGGGGAGGAAGGGGAAAGGGGAGGATGTCAGAACTTTTTATGGTGTGCTCAGGGTCTGCAGTGGAAGAGGAAGTCAGCATGATCTTTATGGGGGCAGGCTCTCGTGCTAAACTTTCAAAAGGGAAACTTTGATAAAATGAGAAAAATTGTTAGAAAAAAATGAAAGGAGCAGCTACAAAAGTAAAAAATGTCCAAGAGGCGTGGTTATTGTTAAAAAATACCATCCTAGAAGCAACAGTCCAGATGTATTCCACACAAGGTGGAAAGAAGGCAAAACGATTACTGGCATGGTTAAAAGGGGAGGTGAAAGAAGCTATTTTAGCCAAAAGATCTTCATTCAAAAATTGGAAAAAAGGATCCAACAGAAGAAAATAGGATAAAGCATAAACATTGGCAAGTTAAATGTAAGATACTGATAAGACAGGCTAAGAGAGAATTTGAAAAGAAGTTGGCCGTAGAGGCAAAAACTCACAGTAAAAACTTTTAAAAATATATCCGAAGCAGAAAGCCTGTGACACTTTTCTATACCAACCTTCATGGTAAAGACCATATCAGATCGGTTTACATCGAACAGGGTAAAACTGAAACAAAAATAAACATATGAACGGAGGTGGCAAAGTTACATTCAACAAGGAGGGTGAACTTGGAGGCTTAATCAGCTGGAAAGAGAGGCCTAGGGTGGCAGAGACTAGAAATATAATACAATAAGATGTGAATCGGTTATTTATTCTTTCGGATAATAGACTAGGGGGCACTCCATGAAGTTAGCATGGGGCACATTTAAAACTAATCGGAGAAAATTCTTTTTTATTCAACGCACAATTAAACTCTGGAATTTGTTGCCAGAGGATGTGGTTAGTGCAGTTAGTATAGCTGTGTTTAAAAAAGAATTGGATAAGTTCTTGGAGGAAAAGTCCATTACCTGCTATTAAGTTCACTTAGAGAATAGCCACTGTCATTAGCAATGGTAACATGGAATAGACTTAGTTTTTGGGTACTTGCCAGGTTCTTATGGCCTGGATTGGCCACTGTTGGAAACAGGATGCTGGGCTTGATGGACCCTTGGTCTGACCCAGTATGGCATGTTCTTAAAAGACTACATAGTCCATCCAGTCTGCCCAGCAAGTTTTATATGGTAGTAACTGCTACTCTGTGCAGGATACCCCCATGTTTCTGTTATGGGTAGTAATTGCTGCTCCATGCAGGTTACCCCCAAGCCTTATGTTAAGGGTAGTAATATTAACAATCAAGCAACTGTCAAACCTATAACAAAATTACTGCTAGCAACATTTTTTACAGGGTGGGCAGCCTTCATGCTAATTCATGCAATGCTGCTGCTTGAACATGCTTTGCCGTGGCTGTAGAAGTAGTCCTGTACTTTTCCCCTAATATCTGCATATCAGTACCCTGGACCATAAAAGTCAGGGCTCAATAAAGTGTTGGCTGTCGTCTGAATCTAATTAACTTTTTTCCCCTCATCGTTGAAGTGGACAGCGATGCTGCAGTTGAGTCAAAATTGTGTAAGCTAATTGGTTAAGGGTAGTATTCTCCATGCCTTCTGTTAGAGGTAGTAGCTGCTGCTCCAGTCTGGTAACCCCCATGCACCCTTTTCTTAATTTTCAACTCTAGTTTTTAGGGTTCCACAGAGTTTATCCCATGTCTTTTTTTAATTTGTTTATTGTTTTCGTCTTCTCCATCTTTCTGGAAGGACATTCTAGGCATCCACTACCCTCTCGATGAAGGAATATTTCCTGACATTGGTTCTGAATCGTACCCCCTGAAGTTTCTTATCATGATCCCAGGTTCAATTGTTTGCTTTCCAATGGAAAAGGTTCAAGGAACATTCATCATTAAAACCTTTCAGGTATCTAAAGGTCTATATCATATCTCTCCTGCACCTCCTCTCTTCCAGGGTATACGTATTCAGGTACTTCAGCCTGTCCTCATATGTTTTCTGATACAGACCCCACACCACTTTGGTTTCCTTTCTCTGGACCGCCTCCTTCCTATCTCTATCCATTTTGAGATATGGTTTCCATAACTGAATACAGTACTCCAGGCAAGGCCTGACCAAGGACCTGTACAAGGGTATTACCACCTCCTTTTTCTTACTGGTTATTCCTCTCTCAATGCAGCCCAGCATTCTTCTGGTTTTAGCATTGCTTTGCCACCTTCAGATCGCCAAACACTGTCACCCCAAGGTCTCTCTCCCAGTCTGTGCACATTAGTCTTTCGCTCCCCATCACATGCAGCTTTTTTTTTTTTTTTGATAACTGCATCCCACATGCATGTCTTTGCACGTCTCAGCATTGAATCCCAGTTGCCAAATATTTGATCACTCTTCATGCTTTCTTAAAACATTTTCATTCTCTCTATTCCTTCAGACATGTCCATTCTGTTGCAGATCTCAGTATCATCTACAAATAGACAAACTTTACATTCTATCCCTTCCGCAATGTCACTCACAAAGATATTGAACAGAACCGGTCCCAAAACCGATCTTTGTGGCACTCCGCTTAACAAGGTTCTCTTTTCAGGGTAGGTTCCATTTACCATTACCATTACACATTGTCTCCTGTCAGTCAACCAGTTTGTAATCCACTCCACCACCTTAGGGCCAAGTGCCAAGCTTCTCATTTTATTCTCAAGCCTCCTATGCGGGACTGTATGAAAAGCTTTGCTGAAATCAAGTAAATTACATCTAGCACTCTTCCTTGATACAATTCTCTAGTCACACCCAAATTTGTCTGACAGGATCTTCCCCTAGTGAATCCATGCTGCCTTGAGTCCAGCAACCCACTGGATTGTAGATAGTTCACTATCCTTTCCTTCAGCAGCATCTCCACTGATTTTCCTACCACTGAGTGGAGGCTAACTGGCCTGTGGTTTCCAGCCTCCTTTCTGCTACCAGTCTTGTAAAGCGGGGACCACCACAGCTCTTCTCCAGTCACGTTGCACCACTCTGGTTTCCAGGGATCTTTTGAACACGTCTTTCAGTGGACCTGCATGCCAGAACATTTCCGGCCCCATGGCCTTGTCCACTTTCAGTTTTTCTAGCTCTTCCCATACATTCTCTTCTGTAAATGGGGTTTCATTTACCTCACCTCTATCTTCGGTGATCTCAACCAGCAACAGTAGTTTTCCAGGGTATTCTTTAGTGAATACCAAAGTATTTGTTTAATTTTTCTGCTATTTCTTTGTTTTTCTCCACACCTTTCAATTTCACTATACCACTTCTGCCCTCCCTTCTATCTCTGAAAAATGTTTTGTCACCTTATTTTACCCCTTTGGCTGACCTTTCTTCCACTTGACCTTTTGCTTTCCTGATTTATTTCTTTATCTCCCTCAGTTTCACCAGGTATTCTTTCCTGTGTTCTTCTTTTTGGGATCCTTTATACTTCTTGAATGTTGTTCTTTTTGCCTTTATTATTTCAGCCACCTCCTTTGCGAACCAGATCGGTTTCTTTTTCCTCTTACTTTTGTTTACTTTTCTAACATATAGATTTGTTGCATTTGTAATAGCACCTTTTGAATTGACCCACTATTGTTCTACCTCACCCATTTTCTCCCAGTCTTCTAGTTCTTCCTCCAAGATTGTCCCTATTTTGACAAAGTCCGTAGTTTTGAAATTCAAAACTCAGATTTTAGTGTGACTTCTCTATATCTTATTTGCAATATCAAACCATACTGTCTGATGATCACTGATGCTCAGTTAGGCACCGATGTGGACCTTAGAGATATTATCCCCATTTGTGAGCACTAGGTCGAGGATTATACCCTCTCTCAAGGGTTCCATTGCTTAAGCAGTTTAAGCAGAGCCCCTTCAAGTGCATCCACTATTTTTCTACTTCTTGTAGCTTCTGCAGAAGGGATTCTCCAGTCTACATCCAGCAGATTAAAATCTCCAACTAGCAACACTGCTCCCTTTTTTTCCCACCTTTTGGATGTCTTCAACCAGGTCTCTGTCCAGCTCTTCTATCTAAATCAATGTAAAGGGAAGCACCATTTTCTTTTTGTTTGGATAGCCTATGATGCTTCTTCCCTATTCCATGTCCCTTGCATTTCAATTGCCTGGGTATAGTTTTTGACATGAAGAGCTACTTCTCCCCCTTTCCTGTCCTCTCTGTACTTCCTTAATGAGTTATAGATAAGGATGGCCTTATCCCAGTCATGAGATTCAGTGAACTATGTCTCTGTAACAACAAAGATGTCCAAGTCCGCCGCCAACATTAAGGCCTGCAGGTCTGGGATTTTATTGCTCAGACTATGAGCATTTGTCATCATAGCTTTCCAACTTTTCTTCCTTGCCCCTAGATGCACCAAGCCAGAATATATTTTTCACTGGAGTGGACCCACTATTATGGGGGGGGGGGGGGGGGAATGGGATGTCGCTGCATTAATGGGATCCCTCCACTAAAAAATATTGCAGCTCCATGGTGCATTCTTATGTCTTATGGCCAAACACTGCAGGCCAAAAGATCACTGCCAATGGCCCCAACCTCATAGGACTGCCATCGCAGTATTGGACACTGGCCCAAAAATAAAAAATTATGGCAAAGAGGGGAGTTTGAGTGGGGGTCAGGGCCAACCCCTAATTCAACCCAGGGCTACCATTTGAGGCAACCCCGACTCCAAATTCTAAAAAAATTCTAAAAACAGTTAAAATGTTGCCATGTGACGATGATCTTGGCCCTACCCACCCCTACCCCTTTGGAGCTGAGCTCATTAGATTAATGAAAGGACTAAGATACACTGAGGGTATACAGTTTTTTAGGAACTATACCACATGCCCAGTGGAGCTGAAGAGTCTCATAGAAAGCTCTGAAAGAGAATTTCCAGTTCAGCACCATCTGAATGAGATCAACCAGGTGTGTGATGGGTGGATTGCTGTCACCAGAGAACACCTATTGCAGTTAAGTCACAGTTTTCTTTGAGGGCAAGCAGTTTACCCCATCACACAAATATATAATATAATCCCTGTGATGCCAAGCCAGACATTCTTTTCCAAAGCTTTGTAGGAGAATCTTCAGCTCCATTGGGCATGCGTAGTAGTTCCCATGCAGTGCAGCATGCCTCATTTCTTATTTTCCCCACAGTTTCTGTTAGAGATGTTTTTTCTTACTGAGCAGCCGCTGCAAATAAATTCAGTGATTTTGCTATATTTATCTTTTTTTTTTATGTGCCTTAGTGTTTTCTTTTTAATTTGGTTCCCATATTTATAATGTATGAACTGCTTATCAATTTGCTTGATAAAACTTTTTTAGTGGGAGTTTTATTACATAGGTCTATCCAGTCTTTTGCACTGAGTACCATATGTATGATTATCCACCTGTTGGTGAGAGGTTGTTTTTGTGCATAGGGTTGCAAACTGTCCGGGTTTTCTCCGGACAGATTGGATATTTCAGGAGATGTCTAGAAATCAAAAGGAGGGCTAAAATGTCAGGAAAATGTCCAGATTTTAGCCCTCCAATCCAGCTGCAGTCCATCCTCCTCCTGCCCAGCACTGGTGTCTTCAACTAAGTGAACACTGATCCTACTGCCAAGGTTGTAGCAGCGCCACTTCTGTAGCTCCTGTGGTTCAAACATCAGCTATTTGAACTGCAGGGGCTTCTGTAATTCACGTGCTTCCAACTGCTGATGTCTGACCTGCATGCCAGGAGTGACAGAAGAGGCACCGTGCCGACTTTGGCAGTAGGTACTAAAGGGGGGGCATTATCGAGAGGCCCTGATCTGAGGCCACCGGCAGAGTAGCGACATCTGGCAAGCTGCAAGTGGAGCCCGTCCCGTTTGTGGCCAAGGAGTGGCGATATCCAATGGACCACGAGCAGAGCTCATCTCGCTCATGGCATCAACACAGAAGAGAGAGGCCAGACAAAAATAGCCAGGAAGGGGTGTGATGTGCATGTGAGTAACAGTTTGGGAACTTGTGTGTATGTGTGAGTAAGAGATTGGGAGTCTGCATGTGTGTACAGAAGTGTGTGAGTAACAGACTGGGAGTTTATGTATATGGGAGTGAAGGTGCATGTTTTTGTGTAAGAGAATGAGCACGTGTGCAGGGATGTGTGTTCAAGAGAGAAATGGAGAGAGCCTATAAGGAGGCATGTATGAGAGTGTGTTCAAGAGTGAGGAAGCCTGTGTGAAGAAGAGGGGAACCAGAGATCGCTGGGGGTGTGGGGTATGGAGGAGTGAAACTTGGGGATGCCAAATACTTTAGATTCACTATTAGCAGTAGGGATGATGTTCACTTCATTGAAGGCACCAGCACTGGGCAGGAGGAGCTGCAGCCTGGACGAAAAAGTGCCTCAGGAGCAGTGGGCCAGCAGGAACACCAAGCCCTGCCAGCTGAAAAAGAAGCACAATGGGAGCAGCAGGCTAACAGGGAGCTCAAGCCCTGCTGGCCAAGGAAGATGCATTTCAGGAACAGCAGGCCAGCATGGAGATCAAGCCCTCTTGGCTGAAGAAGAGGCACACCTGGAGCAGAGGCCAACGGGGAGCTCATGCTCTGCCAGTACAAGAAGATGCAACCTGTGAGTAGAGAGCCGACAGTGATTCCAAGCTCTTTCGGCCATATGTATGAACAGAGAAGGAAGCCTAAGTGTGTATGAGAGGGAGAGAAAGCTAGTGAGTGTGAAAGCCTGTGTGTGTGGTAGAGAGAGCCAATGTGGATGAAAGAGCATGTATGGAGGAGGAGGTGAGCCAATGAGTGTGATAGCCTGTTTGTGTGTATATGTATATGAGGGAGAAGGGACTGTGCATGTGAGAGCCTGTGTATAGGAGTAGGAGAGAGAGCCAATGAGTATGAAAGAACCTGTGTGTGGGTGTGTATGTGTGTGAGAGAGTGAGAGTAAGAGAAAGCCAATGAGTGTGAGAGCCTTTGTATGTGAGGGGGAGAGGGCCAGTGCATGTGAGAGAGCTAGTGATGGTGACAGAGCCTGTGTTTGTGTGTATGAGGGAAAGACAGTGTGTATGAAGGAGACAGAATTAGTGAGTGTGGAGTCTGTGTATATGTGAGGGAGAGAGAGCTAGCGTTGTATTTGTGGCATTGTGGACCCTTGGTCGCTATGAAGATGACTCTGCCCACGGGGAGGAGCCCCATGGGGAACACAGTGGCAGGCTAACCTCATATAGCAGACACAGATAGAATGGAAGGCTTTATTGTAGATGGTATGAATCAGAAAGATAAGGTACTGAGGTCCGCGAGGTGCCAATACATTCAACAGTCTCAGATGTAGATTCTCACCCAGATGTTACAGAGAGGCGGGGATCCGTGGTGCGGGCAATGCCAAGCCTAGTGGGTTGAGTTGGAGTACCGGATCGTAAAGGTACTCACAGGAGTGTAGGCGTCTTCCTGGGAGAGATGGTGGGACTTGAAGGTACATGGTACAGGATACTAGAATGGTAAGTCCTTGAGGAGTGAGTACCTGGTAGTCCAGAGGTCCTGTAGGAATAAGAGAGAGAGAGAGAGAAAGAGAGACCCCCGAGGAGCGGTTGTCTCAATTAGTAAGGCCCTGAAGGGAGATGGAAGTGAGCAACCCCCGAGGAGCGGGTGTCTTGAGCTTCTGAAGGAGCGAGGCCCTTGGAGAGTAGAGTGGCGTATAAGCGTGCAGCTTAGAGTGGTCAGAGTAGCTTAATCGAAGTCCTTGCTATCTCAGTGGTGGTAGCGAAGCGGAGGCTTTAAATACCCAGAGGTATTGACATCATGCGGTGGGGTCACCCCCGAGGTTTCCGCCATGACGTGTATTTGAGCATAGGAGAGATGCGCGCGCGCACCCTAGGAGGCCACAGGAGTGAGCATGGCGGACTGGAACGCCCATGCTAGACTGGAGAGACTGAGGCCCTTGGCACTCGGCACCGGACGCAGCCATCTTGCTCAAGGATGAGGAAAAGGGAAAAAAAGAGGTAAGGCAGAGCAGTCGCAGCCGTTTGCGACTGAAGGACGCAACAGTACCCCCCTTCAAAAGGCCCCCTCCAAGACCTCTTCCAGGTGGTCTAGGTTTTTGTGGGTGTGCCAGGTGGAATTGACGAATCATCTCCTTATCTGTAATGTTTGCCAGTGGTTCCCAGGAGTTCTCTTCTGGACCATAGTTCTCCCATGAGATGAGATATTCCCATGTCTTGTCTCTTTTGCATACATCAAGGATGTCATCCACAGCACATTCAATGTCATCTTCAGTATCCAGACTGGCAGGTACTGGGGTTTTCCTGGAGAATTCGGAGAGCATCACTGGCTTTAGTAGAGATACATGGAATGCATAGTTGCAGGGGTGAGCAAAGGTGTCCATGGCTAATGCATTTCGAAGCCTGTGTAGGGAGCAGAATCTGTCCACTCTGTGGTTTGATTCGGACGCAAGAGGTCGATAGTTGGTTGACCTCAGCGCTAGAAGATTTTACTCGCTACACATGGATTCAGAGACCACTTGTGAGGATGGAGACATCGATGGTCTGTTAGTAAGTTCGGTATGCCTGTTTGATAAGTGGCCCAGAGATGCATGGAGTGTGCAAGGGCCCAGGCCCAGAACTGCGTGGCTTCCTGGCAGAGCAGATAAGAGCCTGTACGTCCCTGTTTGTTCGAGTACCACATTGCCACTATGTTGTCTGTCTGTATCCACAAAGTTTTGTGTGAGAGGCAGTGTTTGAAGGCATAAAGGGCATAACGCATGGCTCGAGGCTCCAGGAAATTGTACTGAGACTTTTCATGGAGCGGCATCAACTCAATTTGGGTTTGGAGGGTGTTGATACGAGCTCTCCAACCCAAGTTGGATGTGACCGTGGCCAAGATCATCTGAGGATTTGGTTACAGGATCGGTGATATGGATCAGGGACAAAAGCTGTTGAATGGCTTACAGCCACTGAAATCTTAAAATCCACTGAGTTTTTCTCATGGCTAGTCTGGCCATCAGAGAGACGTGGATCATGGAAACCATGTGGCTCAGCAATGGAAGAATTGATGGGCTGAAGCTATGTTGCATGCGCGCAGAGCTGTGGACAATTTGATAGGATGTCTACGCGATTGTTGGGCAGGATGGCCGTTGCGACTGTAGTGCCCAGATCTGCTCCATATGGGATTTATGGTAGTTGATCAGAATTCCCAGCCAAATGTAGTAGATTTATAGTGAGTCTTAGAGAATTTAGAGCTCCTTGTTTGGATTGACTTCTTATTAGGCAGTTGTCCAGGTAAGGAAATGCGTGAATGCTGCTGTTCTTTGTAGATGAGTGGCAGTCACTGCTAGGCATTTGGTGAAATACACAAGTTGTTGAAGCTAGTTCGAATGGCAGAACTTGGTATTGAAAATATTGTTAACTCACTATGAAGTGTATAGAAAGTCCAAAGAATAGAGGCAACCCCCTTGTTGTAAGGAAAGCATGGTGCCGAGAGACACCATTTTGAACTTTTCTTTCTGAAGAAATTTGTTGAGATTTCTGAGGTCCAGGATAGGCGGAGGCCACCTGTTTTCTTTCTGCTGGAGAATGACCGGGCTGAGCACCTCTGCCTTGTTGCATCCAGGGAATGGTATCCTGAGCCCTGGTCCTCAGTGGGATGGACCGTTCTGTTCTCTGGCAAGGTTGAAAAATCCAGGAGCCTGCCCGACTGGTGGAGCTGGTGTGATCTGGATATCAGTTGGTCTCACACGGGAGCATGAGCGGTAAAAGGTCCTTCTAGCGTCCCTCTTTGCTGTGCAAGAAACATAGAAAGCTGTCGCAGGGTCTCGCGGTGGTCTTGCAATTGAGCCACTGTTTGCTGGACCTTGTGCACGAAGAGATTATCTGCGGTGCATGGCAGATCAGCTAGTTTATCTTGGGCTTCGGGTCGTAAATCAGGGGCTATAAGCCAGATTCACCATCTAGCACTGAGTCCTGTTGCTGGCAATGAGAGGACGTTTCAAAGCAATCACATGTTGCTCAAATTTCATGTGGATGGCAGAGAGGTTCCCTTGGTGTTGTGTCAAATATAGCTGGTAAATAGCAATATGTGACACAAATATAGTTCTTGGAAGAAGTTATGACCTAGACCCTCTCGAAAACTTCTGGTCCTTTTTAGTGACCAGGTCAAAAGGGATGGTTTCAGACACGCTCTTTACATTGGTCTCAATGGGATCGGTGCCGAAGCAGGATTAGAGTGCCCATCGCCCTTCGAGGATCCCGGGATAGGTATAGGGGTCTGTGGAGGCTCAGAAGGATGAGTCGGCATCGATGACTTAGGATGTTGTTGGTAGGTGAGAATATCGATGGCTCCGGTGTTAGTAGATTCTGGAAGGCAGCGAGGACAGCCTGACAGACGAAGATGTCCAGCTTGGTATAGGTAGCGCAGCTACAGGGGGAGACAGGCTAGACATTACTGACACTTCCACATGAATCTGTGGTGGCTCAGTACCTGGCACCAGTGTCGTTGGGGAATGCCTCGGTGCCTCAGGTGCAGAGGAGCATGGAGACTCTTGTACCCGGACCCGCTTCGCAACTGGCTCAATGGACATTGATGCTGGTGTGGTATCAGTGCCGGCACCGAACGTGGAACCACGTCGGTTCTGGTGACGATGTTTCCCTTGGTGCTCAGCTTGGTCATTCTCCAGCACCAAGGAAGCTGCCACCAATGTCCAGAATGGCGTCGGCAATGGACGGTTACCATGGCAGTAACGATGTTTCCCTCGATGTTCGGCCCGGTCATTCTCCAGCACTGAGAATGATGCCACCAATGTCATGGATGGCGTCGGTGACAGACAGTCACCGTGCCAGTGACGATGATTCCCACGGTGCTCGGCCCGGTCATTCTCCAGCACAGAGGAAGATGCCTTCGTTGTCCCGGATGGCATTGGTGACGGACAGTCACCGTGCCTCTACTGCTCATGTCATTGTTTCTCGCCCAAGGATTGGACAGGGCTCTGGTTGAGAACCCGAAGTACGGAGCATTTTCTTTAGTCGAGGGCATCGATGAAGGTGTCGGTGGCGGGTTCAATGGCATCGATGGCAGCATCGATGGCATCGATGGTGCATTGACGGAGGCATCGAAGGTGGCCCTGGTGGCATCGACGGAAACTGCAATGGGAACCGTGGACGTCCCAATCCTTTTAGCCCCAAGGGACCCATATGGAAATCGCAGCAGAGGTCAGGAGTCCCCCCCCCCTTGCCAAAAGTCCCTGGTGGTCCAGCGGGGGTCCTGGAGTGATCTCCTGTAATCGGGCCGTCGGCTGCCAGTATTCAAAATGGTGCCGATAGCCTTTGCCCTTACTATGTCACAGGGGCTACTGGTGCCATTGGTCGGCCCATGTCACATGGTAGGAGCACAAGATTGTGCCGGCCGTCTATTGCTTTTGGCAAGTCTTGGGAGGGTCAGGAGGGTGGGGGGTTGTAGTAAATTAAATTTAAAGGGTTGGGATGGGGTTCTTTTTGGGAAACGAATGCATATGTAACTAATGAACGGATTGGGGTCCCCTGAGAACGGATGCAACGGATTTGGGTCCCAATGAATACGAATACCGAATGGGACGAATCCGTCCCTGCTGCATATCCTTATTAACATACATCAAGGAAAATTTGGCCAAAGGGTTCATAAGACCCTCTAATTCTCCGGCAGGTGCCGGGTTCTTCTTTGTAAAGAAGAAGGATGGCAGTCTAAGACCATGCATAGACGACAGGGGTTTGTACGCAGTAATCCGTAAGGACCACTACCCACTGCCACTTATTAATGAACTGTTCGACTGCCTACAGGGCGCACACATTTTTACTAAATTGGATCTCCGGGGAGCATATAACTTAGTACGGATCCAACCGGAAGACATCTGGAAAACCACCTTCAACACAAGAGACGGTCACTACGAGTATGTAGAAATGCCCTTCAGACTTTGCAATGCCCCTGCAGTCTTCCAGCGGCTAATGATTGAGATTTTCCGGAGCCTTTTGTACTCATTCATTGTAGTATATCTAGACAATGTATTAATCTTCTCCAAAGACCCGAAGTCTCATCACTCCCACGTTCAAACAGTCCTCCAACGCCTCAGAGAACATCATCTCTATGCTAAATTGGAGAAGTGCATTTTTGAACAACCCAGTCTCCCATTTTTAAGCTACATCATTTCCAGTTGTGGGTTCAACATGGACCCCGACAAACTCCAGGGTATTCGAGATTGGCCTCAACCAGTGGGCCTCTGAGCCCTACAAAGATTCCTTGGATTCACAAATTACTGTCGAAACTTCATTGCCGATTACTCCACGCTGGCCGCTCCACTTATCGCCATGACGAGGAAGGGATGTGACCTTCGAGTGTGGAGCCCCAAGGCCCAATCAGCCTTACACGCCTTAAAGGAGGCCTTCTATACCGGCCCATGTCTGTGTCTCCCGGATCCTAACTGCCCCATCATCGTCGAAGTTGATGCATCCGCCATTGGAGCAGGAGCGGTTTTGAGTCAATACTCCACCAAGGGAACTCTAACACCGTGTTCATTGTATTCACATAAATTCTCCTCCACAGAACAAAATAATACCATAGGGGACTGTGAACTACTAGCAGTGAAACTGGTCCTCCAGGAATGGCGGCCCTGGCTTGAAGGGGCGCAACACAAATTCACAATATTTACTGACCATAAAAATCTGGAACACCTAAAGGAGGCCCAGTTACTTAACCCATGAGAAGCCCGCTTGGCCCTGTTCTTTGAGCACTTCAATTTCGAGTTCTGTTATCACCCAGTGGCAAAAATCTTTGTGCGGATGCGCTCTCTCGCTCCGTCGAGCCAGAAGACACACCCGAGACTCCCAGGCATATTATCGATCCAGCTTGCATATCTACTGCAGTCACCACCACAGTACCAGCCGGGAAGACGGTGGTCCTCCACTGTCTCCATGAGCTCGTGCTCCGTTGGGCTCACGACTTCAAGCTGGCCAGCCACCCCAGTGAGGCCCCGACTCTCGAGATGCTCCAAAGGCACTATTGGTGGCCTGGAATGATAAAGGACTCCTGAGAATATGTGGATTCCTGTCCGGTTTGTGCACAGCAAAAACCCCCGACTGGCCGCCCATGGGGACTTCTCCAACCACTTCCTGCGCCCACCGAGCCCTGGACAAGTCTCTCCACAGATTTAATCGTGGATCTGCCTCCTTCAAAAGCAAATATTGTAATCTGGGTCATCACTGACAACTTTACAAAAATGGACTCCCATCGGCTCCTGAGCTAGCTCGACTCTTCTTAACCTACATATTTCGTTTATATGGACTACCACAAGAAATCGTCTCCGATCTTGGCCTTCAATTTGCAGCTAAATATTGGAGGTCTCTCTGTAAAAAGTTCAATATTATGTTAAACTTAACATCAGCCTATCATCCGCAAGCAAACGGCCAGGCTGAAAGGACTAATCGCTCTTTGAAAACCTTCCTGTGATCATATGTCAAAGACCAGCAAGACAACTGGGCTGACCTCCTGCCATGGGCAGAACTATCCCATAACACCCACATCGCCTCCACCATAGATGTTTCACCCATTGCGGTAGTCTTTGGACGTCAACCACGCCTACCACTGCCGGTTCCACTCAGTGTACCCTCACCTGCAGTCCAATCTACAGCACAAAGCATACGCCGGCTCTGGAACCAAGTAAGGGAATGGCTCTGTCAAACATTTGACAAGACCAAACGTGTTACAGATATTCATCGTCGGACTGTGCCTCTGTTCCAGCCTGGACAGAAAGTCTGGCTTAGTACCTAGCACATCCGGCTACTATTGCCTTCCCAATGGCTAGCTCCCAAATTTATTGGCCCATTTCCCATTCTTCGATGCATAGGATCAGTCACCTACCAACTCCAACTTCCAGCTTCCATGGGAATTCAGAACACATTCCACGTGTCGTTACTTAAACCTTTGGTCCTATCATGGCCTTCCCGAAGACCTCCTCCACCTACACAACATGTAGCGGAACCTGAACACACCTGCGCCGTCAAAGCCATTTGGAGTACCTCCTGTCATGGGAGGGCTTCAGCCCAGAAGAAAACTCTTGGGAGCCCTCCCACCACATTCTTGACAAAACCCTGCTCCAGGACTTCCATCGAGACCACCCATAAAAACCCAGACCGTTAAGGGGGAGGCCTAGAAGGGGGGGGGGGGGGGGGTACTGTTGCGCGCCCGGGCCTTCTCACCTTGCTCCTGCACTAGCAGGGCCCAGGTCGTCCTCTCCTGCTGCCGCTGCCAGCACCACCCGTCCGCATTGTCCAGTGGCTGCGTCCCCTAGGCCCTCTACTTCGGGCCTATGTCCACGCCGGGGTGCGGCTCCCTCTCTGGCGCCGGCCCCTCCCCTAGGCACGTGCGCTCCGACCGCCCGGCCCTTTAAAGGGCCAAGGGCGGGAACCAGCTCCACGGCGCAGCCTGATGACATCACCTAACTCCAGTATATAAGCGAGGCCCTGTCTCCCAGGACCTTACTTTGGCAATCGGGTTGACACCGAGGTGTAGTAAGCTTGCCTAATCCTTGTTCCAGTGTTTCCTTGTTCTGGCGTCTCCTTGTTCCGGCGTCTTCCTGTTCCAAAGTCTCTGTGTGTTCCTGTATCCGTACCTCCTGGACTGATCTCTGGTACTGACCTCGGCCTGTCTAACCATTCTCTTCATCTGCTGCATGGAACTGACCACTGCCTGCCTGACCATTCTCTTCGTCTGCTGCCTGGAACCGACCCTTGCTTGCCTTAACTACGCTCAGACTGACCTTGGTATTTGACCCCTGCTTTGGCTGACCACTTCTGGACTGATACTCTGGCTCTGACCCTTGTGCTTCACTCGGACACTCTCTTCTGGCCTACTGAGGCTAACAGACCAACCTGCTTGGAATCCACCCACGGTCATCACCTCTACATCAGCCGTGCACCCTTGCTCGTGGTGGGCACACCCCTCTGCTACCTCTCCGGGAGACCATCTGAGGCCCACCTAAGTCCAGGCGGTCCGGGTACCCAAGGGCTCAACCTGTGGAAACCCCGAACTGTTATTGGCAAAGCTCCAGCTAGCTTCTGTCTCCTTGTGTGATCTGCCTCCTGGTGGCAGGTGCTGTCTGGGTCCGACCAGAGGGCCATACCAATCCTACACCAGGCCAAGGGTCCACCTCCAGCGCAACAATCACTTGATCACTAAAAATAAAATCTATGAACATATACAACTAGCACTCAAAGACCTCCACTGGCTTCCATTTGCCCAAACAATAGAATTTAAAATATTGTGCGTCACCCATCAATTTCTCCCTAAACAAGTTCCTTTGAAGTTATCTAAAATTATGTCTTTGTCAGCCAGCACAGATCTTGCAGTCCTTGCAATATTCGCTTCTCAAATCTACAGCTGGTATTAGGTCTGTAACAATTGAGAATATAACTTTTTCTTGTTTAGGCTTTATGCTTTGGAATTTGTTACTTCAAACTGTCAGGTTAATTACAGATTAATGCACCTTTTAAAAAAGTGTAAATCTTGCTATCTTATTAAGGCCTTTGAATTAGTCAGAATTTTCGCAAATTAATGATGTTATAATTGTTCTGTCTGATGCATGTTGTGTATGGGTTTTTTAAAAATGTATACCACCTTGTAACCTTTTGAGAGAGACAGTTGAATAAATGTAAATGAATAAATAAACGTTATCCTCATGAGAGGCTTCCAGGAAAAGTAAAAAGTCAGGGGATAAGTGGCAATGTCCTTTTGTGGATTACAAACGATAAAAGACAGGAAAGAGAGAGTAGGATTAAATGGACAATTTTCTCAGTGGAGGGGAGTGGGCAGTGGAGTGCCTCAGGGATCTCTACTGTGACCTGTGCTTTTCAATATATTTATAAATGATTTGGAAAGGAATATGATCTGTGAGGTAATCAAATTTGCAGATGATACAAAATTGTTCAGAGTAGTTAAATCACAAGCAGATTGTGATAAATTGCAGGAAGACCTTGTGAGGCTGGAAAATTGGGCATCAAAATGGCAGATGAAATTTAATGTGGAAAAGTGCAAGGTGATGCATATAGGGAAAAATAACCCATGCTATAGTTACACAATGTTAGGTTCCAAATTAGGTGCTACTACCCAAGAAAGAGATCTAGGCGTCATAGTGGATAACACATTGAAATCGTCGGTTCAATGTGCTGCGGCAGTCAAAAAATCAAACAGAATGTTGGGAATTATTAGAAAGGGAATGGTGAATAAAACAGAAAATGTCATAATGCCTCTGTATCGCTCCATGGTGAGACCACACCTTGAATACTGTGTACAATTCTGGTCGCCGCATCTCAAAAAAGATATAATTGCGATGGAGAAGGTACAGAGAAGGGCGACCAAAATGATAAAGGGAATGGAACATAGAGATGTGAATCAGAACCGGAATCGGTTCAGATTCCGGTTCCGATTCACATGTGGGGTTTTTTCCAACGGGCCTGATCGCAGTTTTGTTTATCGGCTGTGCCCGAGCCGATAAACAAAAAACCCACTCCCCTTTAAAACGAATCCCTTTGCTTCCCCCACCCTCTCGACCCCCCCCCCAAAAACATTTTACAGGTACCTAGTGGTCCAGTGGGGGTCCCGTGGGCGTGGGCGGGGGCCATCCAGTGCTCCTACCATGTGACAGGGGCCGGCCAATGGCACGGATACCCTGTCACATGGTAAGGGCAAAGGGCCATTAGCGCCATTTTGATTAGTGGCAGCCGATGGCCCGGGAGCGGGAGATCGCTCCCGGGACCCCCACTGGACCACCAGGTACCTGTAAAATGTTTTGGGTGGGGTCAGGAGGGTGGGGGAAGCAAAGGGATTAGTTTTAAAGGGTCGGGGTGGGTTTAGGGGTTATTTTTGTGTGCCGTTTTTCCCGCCCTCCCCAAAACGATAAGAGAACACCCACGATCAATATCGTGGGGTTTTCCTATCGTTTCAGGGGAGCCCCCGATTTATGACGATTTTGAAAATATCGACGATATTTTCAATCGTCCGAAGCCCGATTCACATCCCTAATGGAACAGCTCCCCTATGAGGAAAGACTAAAGAGGTTAGGACTTTTCAGCTTGGAGAAGAGACGGCTGAGGGGGGATATGATAGAGGTGTTTAAAATCATGAGAGGTCTAGAACGGGTAGATGTGAATCGGTTTTTTACTCTTTCGGATAATAGAAAGACTAGGGGGCACTCCATGAAGTTAGCATGTGGCACATTTAAAACTAATCGGAGAAAGTTATTTTTCACTCAACGCTCAATTAAACTCTGGAATTTGTTGCCAGAAGATGTTGTTAGTGCAGTTAGTATAGCTGTGTTTAAAAAAGGATTGGATAAGTTGTTGAAGGAGAAGTCCATTACCTGCTATTAATTAAGTTGCCGGGTAGCGTGCAAAAATGTACCCCGCGTGCGCTGGTTTTAAATCTGCCCCTTAGGGGTAGATTTTCAAAAGGTTATGCGTGTAACCCCGAAAACCTGTCCCTGCGCGCAACGAGCCTATTTTGCATAGTCTCAGCGACACGGGCAAGCCCCGGAACGTGCAATTGTCCCGGGGCTTTGAAAAAGGTGCGGGAAGGGGACGGGGTCGTGGGCAGGGTGCCGGTCCGGGGCGGGAAAGGGGGGGTTGGCGTGGGTGGGGCACTGGTCCGGGGCGGGACCTCGGAGGGAATGGGGAAAGCCATCGGGGCTCCCCTAGGGCTCGGCTTGCGCAAGGTGCACAAGTGTGTACCCCCTTGCGCGTGCAGACCCCGGATTTTATTACATGAATGCGGCTGCGCATGCATGTTATAAAATCGGGCATAGATTCGTGCGCACCGGGTTGCGCGCACAAATCTACGTGCACGTGTAGGTTTGAATATCTAGCCCTTAGGGAATAGCCACTGCTATTACTAGCATCAGTAGCATGAGATATACCGTATTTTGCGGTCCATAAGACACACTTTTTTTTCCCCTAAAGTGGGGGAAAAATGTCTGTGCATCTTATGTAGAGAATGTAGCGTCTCTCCCTCTCGCGCGCCGTCCCCTTCCTCCCAATTCAACCCAATCAGTATGGCGCAGGTCAAACATTAGCTGTTTGAACCGCGTGCGCTACGGAAGCCCCTTTGGTTCAAACAGCTCCCTGCCAGTCTGCTGTTCCCGGGGTACCGCCGATCTTCGCAGTAAGATGCATCATGGGAACATCAGACTGGCTGGGAGCTGTTTGAACCAAAGGGGCTTCCGTAGCAAACGCGGTTCAAACAGCTGGTGTTTGACCTGCGCCTTGCCGAGCTTCGCAGTAAGATGCACCCCGGGAACTGCAGACCGGCAGGGAGCTGAAGCTCTGCCAGCAGAAGACGATACATGGCATCAAAGTTAGTACAGGCCATTTCCTTCTTATTTGTTTAGATATATTAGAAAATCATTTGACCTGCACCACCATACTGATTGGGCTGAGTTGGGAGGAGGAGGAGGGGGATGGCGCGTGAGAGGGAGAGACGCTACATTCGCTCCAGGGGGAGCTCCGTACAGAGCCCGTCATGGGAACAGAATTTTTTTTTTCTTATTTTCCTCCTCTAAATCTTAGGTGCATCCTATGGTCAGGGGCATCTTATGGACCGCAAAATACGGTACTTGGTTTTTGAGTACTTGCCAGGTACTTGTAGCCTAGATTGGCCACTGTTGGAAACAGGATGCTGGGCTTGATGGACCCGTGGTCTGACCCAGTATGGCACGTTCTTATGTTAAAGTCAGTTGTCATTTACATTTAATTGTTTCACTTATTGCAGTTGGCTCACATCTACCATGACATGGACTAAATATTGGAATGAAATGTGAAGGTACAAAGGGTTAGGTGCTGACTACAACATTAATAAGCTGCTAGTTTTTCCACACAGATATAGAAGTCAATGTGTAAACAGTCAAAGACATTCCTATAACACATTTTACCATATCCCAGATATAATCTGGTAGCTATTAGTATCCCAAAACATTTAGCAGCACATTTATACATATTCTAAAACATCCACATCTTTATAACTATTTTTATATACTCAAAAGATCAACACCGTTAAACTCAAAGTTTCATGTAGGAGTATAACAAAAGCACTTTAAAAACAGGCCACAAACAGCCAGATAAATAGATGATCTAAATATTAAATAATATCTGCTGTCTTAAATTCTAAAACAATTCCTCAAAGAAATTGTACACATAGGACAAATGTTGCTTACCTGTAACAGGTGTTCTCACAGGACAGCCTGATGTTAGTCCTCACATATGGGTGACATCACAGGATGGAGCCCAGAGCTTTGACTGGCCCCTACTGGGCATGCCCAGCATGGCACTAACCCTGCAGCCAGCAGGGGTCCCCCTTCAGTCTTGTTAAAAAGCTACAGGTAGCGCCAAAAAGAAAATAAGAAAATGTTGCGAACCCAACACCACGGGGCAGCGGGTGGGTTTCGTGAGGACTAACATCCTGCTGTCCTGTGAGAACACCTGTTACAGGTAAGCGACATTTGCTTTCTCACAGGACAAGCAGGGTGGTAGTCCTCACATATGGGTGAGTACCTAGCTGAGGATGTCCGAGAAATGCACCAAATGTACCAAGGTGTGCAAGGTACTAGGACTGGGATAAAAATTTGGCTGAGGGCATCCTGAACCCTAATAGGCAGGCGGAAGGGTGTTGGTACGTCACGTTGGAAATAGGTTTCGAAGGACAGACTGGCTGAAGATGGAATCTTGTCTTCCGGCCTTGTCCAAGCAATAGTGGGCTGCAAAGGTGTGGAGAGAACTCCAGGTGGCAGCCCTGCAAATGTCAGGAAGCGGCACTGATCGTAGGTGTGCTACTGAAGTCGCCATGGCCCTCACAGAGTGTGCTTTAACACGGTCTTGAAATGGAATGCCCGCTTGCTGATAGCAAAAGGATATGCTGTCCGCCAACCAGGAGGAGAGAATCTGCTTACCCACAGGCTTCCTTAACCTGTTAGGATGGAAAGAGACAAACAGTTGAGTGCTTTCCCTGTGGGCAGCTGTACGGTCTAGGTAGAATGCTAGAGCCCGCTTACAGTCAAGGGTATGCAGAGCCTGTTCTCCTGGATTGGAATGGGGCCTGGGAAAAAAGGTAGGTAGTATAATGGATTGATTGAGATGAAAGTCCGAAACTACCTTAGGCAAAAATTTAGGGTGAGTGTGGAGTACTGCCCAGTCCTGCAGAAGTTTAGTGTAAGGCGGACAGGTAACTAGGGCCTGTAATTCACTAACTTTGCAAGCCGAAGTGATTGCCAGAAGGAAAATCACTTTCCATGTGAGATAGCAAAGATCACAGGATTGAAGAGGCTCAACTGGTGATTTCATGAGCCAACTCAAAACCAGATTGAGGTCCCAAGAAGGGGCCGGAGGACACAGTGGAGGCTTGAGGTGAAGCAAGCCCTTCAGAAAACGTGTTACAAGGGGTTGTACTGATATGGGAACATCCCCGACACCTTTATGGAAGGTGGCTACCGCACTGACATGCATTCTGATGGAAGAAGTTTTTAGACCTGACTGATAAGTGCCAGAGATAGTCCAAAAACTTCGTGATTGGACAGGTAAAGGGGTCAAGGGACTGAGAAGAGCACCATGACGTAAACCTGTTCCATTTGTAAGAGTAAGATTTTCTCATGGAAGGCTTCCGTGAAGCAATCAGGACACAGGAAACTGGTTCAGAAAGGGTAAGTGGCTGAAGGATAACCTTTCAACATCCATGCCGTCAGGGACAAGGCTTGAAGATTGGGGTGGCGGAGGCACCCGTCGTTTTGAGTGATCAGAAGCGGGTCTTTTCCTCAGGGAATGTGCCTGTGAATGGAGAGATCCTGAAGTACTGGAAACCACACTTGGCGTGGCCAGTGAAGTCCTATCAGGATCATGGTTCCCTTGTGCTGATCTAACTTCACGAGAGTCTTTGAGAGAAGAGGAAGTGGAGGGAATGCATAAAGTAGACCGGTTGCCCACGAGAGGGAGAATGCGTCTCTGGGCTGAAAGTGTTTGCTGCAAATGAGAGAGCAGAAGTTTTCTACTTTGCGGTTTTGAGGAGACACAAGAGGTCTATGTGAGGATATCCCCATTCTTGGAAGATGGAGTTCGCTACTTGAGGGGTTGAGAGACCACTCGTGCGGTTGAAAGATGCGACTCAGCTTGTCTGCCAACACATTGTCCACTCCCGGCAAGTAGGTGGCCCTGAGGTACATCGAATGGGAGAGAGCTTCCTTCCATATCTGTGCAGCTTCCTGACACAGAAGGAAGGAGCCCGTGCCTCCCTGTTTGTTGATGTACCACATGGCCACCTGGTTGTCCGTCTGGATCAGGATAACTTGATTTGAGAGGTGATCCTGAAATGCCCTGAGAGCATATCTGATTGCTCGAAGCTCCAGGAAATTTATTTGGTGTTTGGCTTCCTCTGGAGACCAAGATCCTTGTGTCTGAAGATCGGCCACATGGGCTCCACAGCCAAGGTTGGAAGCATCGGTGGTGAGAGTTAATTGAGGGCCTGGAGCCTGAAAAGGCAAGCCTTGGAGTAGATTGATCTGATTTTTCCACCAGGCAAGAGACTGACGGAGTGAGTCGGTTACGTGGACAATGGTCAACAGAGGCTGAATGCCTTGAATCCATTGGGACCTTAGAGTCCACTGCATGTCTCTCATGGCTAAACAGGCGATTGGTGTGACCTGAACTGAGGACACCATGTGTTCCAGGAGGATGAGAAAGTGGCGTGCAGTCACGGAGTGCTGAGACTGCAGCTGGTGTGCAAGAGACACGAGGGTGAGAGCTCGCTATCAAGGCAGAAAAGCCTTTGCCTGCAAGGTGTCCAAGTCTGCCCCAATGAACGACAAGGTTTGAGATGGGACTAAGTAGGATTTGTCGTAGTTGATGAGAAATCCTAATGAAATTAGAGTGTGTAAGGTTAGATTGAGAGACGACAGAGCAGCTTGCTGAGTGGGAGCCCTGATTAACCAATCGTTTAGATAGGGGTAGACGTGAACACCTTGAGTCCTGAGGAAGGCTGCAACTACTACGAGGCATTTTGTGAAGACTCGTGGCGCAGACACTAGGCCGAATGGAAGCACTCGGTACTGATATTGCTTGGTGCCTACTAGAAACCTCAGGTATTTGCGATGAGATGGAGTTATCGCAATATGAGTGTATGTGTCCTGGAGGTCCAGAGAGCAGAGCCAGTCTCCTCTTTGTAGAAGAGGAAGAAGCGAGCCTAAGATTATCATCTTGAATTTCTCTCGCTGGAGGTACTTGTTGAGGGCCTGTAGGTCCAGAATAGGACGAACGCCTCCCGTTTCTTTGGGGATTAGAAAGTACCAGGAATAGAATCCTAGGCCATGCTGAGAGTAGGGTATGGGTTCTATTGCCTTGGACTGGAGAAGGAGGGAGATCTCCTGATTCAGAAGGATGGAGTGATAGCAAATGTTGCTTACCTGATGTAACAGGTGTTCTCACAGGACAGCAGGATGTTAGTCCTCACAAATGGGTGACATCGAGGATGGAGCCCTGTACGGAAAACTTTTCTGTCAAAGTTTCAACAAGCTTTGACTGACACTGGCACACTGGGTGCACTGAGCATGCCCAGCCTGCAATTATCCCTGTGAGCCACAGGTGTCTCCCTCAGTCTCGTCTTATAGCTAAAAGCGCAAGCGAAACTAAAATAAAAGTATACAGACCCAACTCCGCGGGGTGGCGGGCGGGTTTCGTGAGGACTAACATCCTGCTGTCCTGTGAGAACACCTGTTACATCAGGTAAGCAACATTTGCTTTCTCACAGGACAAGCAGGATGGTAGTCCTTACAAATGGGTGAGTACCGAGCTGAGGATGCCCGGGAATGCACCAGATACACCGCAGATGCGCAAAGGCGTAACGACTGAGGTGGAAATGGGAACGGAGGGCATCCGCAACACCATAATGGGTTCGTGGAAGGATGTTGGGTAGTGAATTGAAAAAAGTAAGAGTAGGCGGACTGGCCAAACATGGAGCATGCCGGCTAGTCAAATGTAAGCAATAATAGGCTGCGAAGGTATGGAGAGGACTCCAGGCTGCAACCTGATAAAAAAGTACAAGCAGCAGTAACCAAAGGGAAGCTGTTAAGGCTAAGACGGACACAACAGTATGTGGATACCCACAGTGTTGTAGTGAAATGTCTGCTTGTTGGTAGGAAAGGAAATATAGACCACTTAATCAGAAGGATTAGGTCTGTGGTGGCCACTGGAAGTAGCAGCTTGACCCGTGCATGAAGGAAAGAGTCAAGTGGAATTCACATGGAATGCAGTGCAATGTAGATAGAATGTAAGCGCAGCATTACTGTCCAGGAATGTGGAAAACCCAGTCTCTCCCTAGGGCGAGAGAGAGAGGTTAGGAAAAATTAATAGAGTATTTCCTGAGGAAAGGAAGATACAACATCTACCTGAAAAGGATAGAAAGTTGAATGCGTAGAACTACTCAGTGGCAGAGGAACGGAGTCAGGTGAGTATGGAAAGAGTGCATAACTCACGGACCCTGCTGGCAGGAATGACATTAAGAGGGAAAGAAGTTCCCTTGCCAAACTGTGGAAGAGAGGAATGGAAAGGCTCAAACGTAGAATGTATGAGACTTATAAGGAGAATATATATGTTCATTCCGTGATTAGAGAAATAGAGGCGGCTTGATCAGTGGATAATCCATGGTAAGCCGACTCAGAGAGGATTACCGAAAACGGGAACCCAACTCCCAAAACGATACACCTCCTAAGAGAAAGGTGTATCTATGTGGAGGATGTCTGGAGAACAGAATCCGAGGGAGTAAGAAAAAATGGTGGAAAAGTAAAAGGGGTAATACCTCTTTTTTTTTTTTTTTTTTTTTTAGCGTCAGGAGGTAAAGCCTGCCATATTAAATGGCAAGATTTATGTTTAGAAGGTTTTGTGGACGCTACCAGAACCTAAGAACATCAGTAAGTCTATGATTTGGGACTGACTGGTGAGGGAATAAAAGGTTACTGATATGATGGATTGAGAAGTATGGGAAGCATACTGATCTCAGTCAGGGAGTGGGGAAAAGAATACTGAACCCCATCCCAGTTCAACATTAGAAGAATGCTGGCTACGAGAGGCAGGCAGAAGAGAGATATAGGAAGAGGCCTTTGATGGAAGAAAAGGCATCTAAGGGAACGCATAGGAAACATGTGTAGGGAGCAGAACCTGTGCATCGTATGGAATGATGCAGACGCAGAGGAAAGTTTAGTTAAACTCAGCGTTAAAAGATTTGCCCTGTACACATGTAATTGAGACCATTCGAGAGGATAGAACCTACGTGGAGAAGGTCAGATAGAGCGTTCATTAAATCTCTTAGATATGTGGCCCAAGGACGCATGAAGTGAACAAGGGCCAAGGGTAGAGCTGCGCAGCTGTCTAGCAGAGCAGCTAAGAGGTTGTGCGTGCTTATGAGTTGGAAAGCACATTGTCCCTATGCTGTCTGTCTGTATGCACAAAGAATTGTTGCAAAAGCAGTATTGGAAGGCATAAGGGCATAACTCATGGGTGCAACGTCCAGGAAGTTTATGAGAAACTATGCTGGAGTGCAATAGATGCATAATGGGTTGACAGCTTTCAGGAGAAACTTTATAACCCTAAGGAATTGCGAGCATGAGTCGAAGGAGACTAGGTCCTAGTTCGAACTGGGATAAGAATCAGGGACGAAAGCAATGAAACCACTTAGGTCCATTGAGTATAGAATGTCACTGAATATAACCCATAGCAGTTTTGAATTATGAGAAAAATGCATAGTGGAAGAAACCCCATAGCCCAACCATGAAAAGTTGAAAGGTTGAGGTTATGGAAAATATGCGCAGGGACATATAACAATGTATCAGAATGTCTGTGCGCATGCTGGACAGAGGGTCTTAAGACTGTGGTGTCCAGAAGTGTTACAGAAGGGATTTATGGCAGTGACAGTAATCCCAGTTAGTAAATGTATAGTGAGTCCTGAAAAAAGTGAGAGCTCCTTGCATGTACTGAAAGTGGTTAGCAGTAGTCTATGCAAGGAAAGTGAATGATGTTACACTCCGCAGAGAAGAAACAGCATTCACCAACAGTGATGCAAAGAGACAGTTCACTTACCGAAGCTGGTGCCGGCGGCAGAGCTTGGGTTGTAATGTTGACTCACCATAAAGCACATAGAAACATTAAAATAATGTACTTACTGCAGTATGGAGTGATGGTACCAAAGATACCATTGTACCTGTGACGTCTAAAGAAAGTTGGATTTTCTTAGGTCCAGGATGTGCTGGAGAGTAACTATTTTCTGTTAAAAGAAAGAATAGTGCAATTAAAACTCCCCAACCCCCCTCCCTTCTCCCCCTCTGCACTTCGTAGCGCCTGGGGGAGTGTACCGGGACTTTGGTACAAGGTGGGGTGGCCGCTCTGATATCTGACCAGATGGGAGACCAGGAGGTGTCCCAATGGAGGATATCATGTAGGCTCCTGCAGGTGTGTGAGCGGTAAGGTGGTACCCCGCATTTCTGTATGCTGTACAAGGAGACACTGAGACCTGTGGCCAGGCCCTCAAGGTGGACTTGTACATGGGGCAATGGTTGCTGAATCTCATGTTTAGCAGATCAGGCAATGCAGCTGGACCTTGGTTGGGAGGGAACCAAGAGTCAGAGCATTGGTCGGCACAGGGGACTTGTTACTGACAAGAGAAGAAGCCCTGCTGCAATCCAAAGAAGATAGAGGGGTTCTCCTGATATTGTGGCTAACATAGCTAACATAGTGATATTGGACACTAATTACAGTTCTAAAAGGCACATGACCCAGAACTTTTCGAACCACGGTCCGAATGGGAGAACACAACTCTATGGGAATGCCGCCGAGCGGGTACTTACCATCCGACGTGGATCGCCGCAAGACGAGCCGGTGAAGATTGTTGACCCCGACGGTCTCCGGAGTCCTCGAGGGTAAGGCCGGGGACGTAAACGTCCATCTCGCTCTGAAACCCGGTATGGTGGCACAGGTACAGAGGAGACATGCAGGCGTGAGTGGCGTTTAGACTGCTAAGTGTAACAGATGGCCATAGTCCCACACCACTTGACGGTGGGGCACGCCAGGAACAGAGGAGCCCTAACGGAACTCATGTTCCCTTCCCTCGTCACAGCGGCTCGATGTGTCGTGACGCCAATGCAGAAGCTGTCGGACCTGGATCCGGAAGTTCTGGATCACCAAGGACTGCCAAAACTGTAGGAACAGTGCTGATGGCAGTGGTGATGTCGCTCTGCCCGAGCGTTGTCCAGCCTGGAGAAGGATGGCACCGATGTGCTGGATGGCGTCAGCGGCGGACGATCACGATGTCGGCGATGATGGGTGCCACGGTGCTCGGCCCGGTCTTTCCCCAGCGCCGAGATGGAAGCCCTCGTCGTCCTGGAAGGCGATCGATGACGAACTGTCAGCACGCCTGCTCTGCTCCTGACACAATGGAGTGTCTTAAGCTAATACGGGGCTTAAAAAAGAACCCAAAGCGTGGAGCAATGTGAGGAGGCGAGGGTATTATGTGGCGGTGCTATGTCGGTATTGACGATATTGAAGGCAACCTAAGGGGCTTCGAGGATATCATCAAAATGGGTATGAAAAATCGTCGATGACTGGCCAGGAGAATGATGACAGTGACGGGCACTGACAGCAGTGGCATAGGTATCTTTGAAACGATGTGGAATCGAATAATCGAAAAACATTGCCGTTATTGAAAAAGATACCGGCATCGACTGAGTCGAAGTCGAATCAATAGGGCGTCAAGGACACCGAAGGAAAACGGAGGTGTTGAGGGCATCGATGCATGGAGGCGGGCATTTATGCCGTTTGTGGCATGGCCACGGGCATCAACTATAGGGCCACAGACGTTGACGGTATCGATTTGGACAGACTCAGATTTCCAAGTGTACATGGCATCGGTGCCCCAGACACGTGTGTCGGTGGCATCGATATGGACACGTATGGAATCGATGGCATGGATCTCCCAGTCGATGAATTCCATCCCGGCATCAACGCCAGTCCTGGAATCGGCATGGGCATCGATGCCAGCCATAAGGCTGGCATTGGCATCAATGCCCATCCACGGAATCGAGCCGGCATGGATACCCACCGATGGGACCCACCTGGGCATCGAATTTCACCGATGGGAGCAGCCTGGCATCGACTGCCCTCGATGGATGCATTCTAACATAGATGCCCATGGATGAAACACCTGGGCATCGGTGTCCATCGATGCAAAAGGACCCGGCACCGATGCCATCGACGGACGGCCATCCGGCACCAATGCCATCGACGGACAAGCCATCCGGCACCGATGTCCATCGATGGGGACCATCCGGCACCGATGTCCACCGATGGGGACCATCCGGCATCGATGCCCACCGACGAATCGATGTGCCACCGATGCCCACCGATGGAAATGGGCTGGACATCGGTGGGGAGGATGGGGCATCGATGGCATCCCCAAAAGGGGGGGGTGGCATCGATGAAGTGACCCTGGGATCGTTAAAAAGTGTCTCGGGCAGCGGGTGGCGGCGACCCGAGTATGAATGGCAGTGACTAACAGCGTGTGCGTCAATGGCATGCATCCGGGTAGGGACGGCACCGAGGAAGCCCAAGGAAAAAAAAAAAAAACAGTGCGTAGGAGGAAAAAGCCTGGTAGCACTGAAAAGCAAAAAACATGGATAAAGGCATCAGGGCACCGTGGGGGGAGGGGCGCTGATGACATATAAAAGCCCAGGGCGGTTTAGGAGGGTCCCGGTGTAGCGATAGGGTATCGACTGCGTGAGGGTACCAGGGAACGAAGGACTTGAAGCTACAGAAGTCCTAAAGTTAAGGAAAAAATCCCTACCCCACTAGCATAAGCAAGCAGAGTGTCACAGAGATACTCGCAAGCTGTTTAAAGCTAACTGAAAAAATGGGGGAAGGGAAGGCTTCAGTCAGTTAACAGCCTTAAGATAGTGACAGGAACCGACCGAAAAAATAAGAATTAGTACTCACCGAGCGTCGTAAAAACGTACGCGGAGGGAGACCTGTGCAGGGAAAAGTGTTTTTTGAAGTGAAAAGTTAAGTGTTTCCATGAGGTAATTAGTTAAAAAATCCTCACAGAGCTCCAACCGCTATGCTGACTGCAGAGCGGAAAAAAGAAGACTGAGGGAGACACCTGTGGCTCACAGGGATAATTGCAGGCTGGGCATGCTCAGTGCACCCAGTGTGCCAGTGTCAGTCAAAGCTTGTTGAAACTTTGACAGAAAAGTTTTCCGTACAGGGCTCCATCCTCGATGTCACCCATTTGTGAGGACTACCATCCTGCTTGTCCTGTGAGAACGGTTGTTCTCCATGTCGGTAGAGGTGGGGAGTCCAGTGGCACGGAGAGAAAGTTCAGATGGTAACCCTGAGCAATTATCGCCAGTACCCATTGGTCTGAGGTGATTGAGTGCCATATGTTGTTCAAGTGGCACAGTCGACCTCCCACTGGTATGTGAGGCAATGGAAGCTGGCTGATGCTCTCTAGGTAGAAGTAAAAAACCTGAAGCAGGACCTGGTTGAGGAGCTGCTTGCGGTTTTTGTTTCCGTGTCTGACGAGAATGGGCTTTTTGAAAAGGTCTCGTGGAACGGGATCTGGTTGGTGGTGGGTAGGACTTCTTTGGGCGGAAGAATGACTTCTTAGAGTCCTTTTGGAAGGGCTGTTTTGAAGAGTAGTCAGAAGGCATCAGAGAGAGCTGTCTTAGGGTCTCATGATGGTCCTTAAGTTCTGCCACCGTCTGTTGAATCTGTTCGCCAAACAGATTATCTCCTACACAGGGTAGGTCAGATAACCTGTCTTGTACCTAAGGGTGAAGGTCGGAAGACTTGAGCCAGGCCCATCTCCTTGCTGAAATAGCGGCTGCAGATACCCTAGTAGCAGTGTCAAAGATATCGTAAGATGATCTGATCTCATGCTTGCCCGCCTCAAAATCCTTGTTTACTAGGGTTTGGAGCTGATCTTGAAATTGCTGAGGCAGGGAGTCTGTGAAATCTTGTATCTGCTTAAAAATGACCCTATTATATTGGGTCATATAGAGCTGATAAGCGGCAATTCAGGAGATGAGCATTGATCCTTGGAAGACACGGCGACCAATGGCATCTAGAAACTTCTGTTCCTTGCCAGGGGGAAAAGAAGTGTGAGGCTTTGATCTCTTTGCTCTTTTCTGTGCAGATTCTATCACTACAGATTGGTGATCCAATTGAGGTTTCTGAAAACCCGGAGCTGACTGCACAAATAGGTAGTGTCAGCTTTTCTGTGGACTGGAGCAATGGAGCCAGGATGTTCCCAGTTCTTCTTGAGGAGATCCAGAAGAACCTGGTGGATAGGGATAGAGGTTATTTCTTTGGGGGCATCCAGGAATTGAAGCAACTCCATCATCTGATGTCTACCATCCTGTTCAGTCTGTAATTGGAAGGGAACCAATTCGGACATTTCCTTCTCAAAATTTATAAAGGAAAGGTCCTCTGGAGGAGAACGCTTTCTACTTTCAGTGGGTGAAGGTGGAGAAGGCAAATCATCAGTGTCTGGGAGGAATCATCAGTCTAGGTATCATAGGGATCAGCACCTGCCCCTCTAGGAACTAGAGGAGGACGAGGTGGTGGGATACCAGAGGGTCCTGGTCTAGGCTCCGAAGGAATCGAAGAAATAATTGGAGGCATCGATGAAGGCATTGAAGGCACCGGCGCAGGCATCAATGGCGTATCGGCACCAATGGTTGTACCGGTGGCGATGGACATATCGGCATCGATGGCTGAGGTAGAACGCCCAATGGAGGGATGTGGAACGGTGTTTCCCCTCCCGATGACAGAGTAAGCAGGGAGGGCACTGGAGCCATCGACGACCCAGGGTCCATCGGTGGAAAAGCGGCAATGAGCGCGTCCATTCTGGAGAGCAGTGGTGCCAACGCTGCCAGAATCGGGTCGGTAGTCGGTTCCACAATCGGTACTGGTGTCGGTGCTGGAGGAACCTGGAGTTGTTGCATCACCTTGTCGATTGCTTCCTGAACCATCCGGTCCAGTTCTTCTCAGAGACCTGGAGCAAGCAGCCCCGGCTCCGGAACAAAAGAAGGAGGCAGAGACATAGCCGGAGGGACCACCGTTAAAAGTGGAGTTGCAGCTCCCGATACCCTGTCGGGTGAGGGTTGCCTTGGTGACCCGGTTGCTGAAAAGGTCAGTGCCTTTTCTGGACCGGGTTTCTTCGACGGCGGCTCGGACGATGGTGAGGTAGATGATTTCACTCCCTCGATGGTCCGAGACTTTCGATGTCAATGGCGATGTTTATCTCTGCGATCCCCATGGTCCTGAGGGGGAGTAGAGGGTGTCGAAGGCTGAGATGTCGTCAATGCCGGCCGGTCACCGGCCGGTGGTCGATGCTGGCACGAAGTGAACGGAGCCGGTTCTGACGACGTCGATGCAATGGACGGAGTCAGGGTTTGAGCACGGAAGAGAAGTTCCATCTTCTCCATTCTGGCCTGTGACCTTTTGGTGTCATTAGGGCACATTTGGTGCAGGTCAAGACATCGTGCTCTCGTCCAGGATACATTACACAGACTTTATGGGGTCTGCAATCTCAACAAATTTCTTCAAAAAGAAAAATTTTGCATGGTTTCCCTGGGAACCATTCTTCCCTTATTACAATGAGGAGTTTGGCTCTGTTCTCTGGATCTTCAAGAAGCCTACGCTCACATTCCCATTTCCCCACAACATCAAAAGTATCTCCGATTCATAATGGGAATAAGATATTTCCAATACCGAGTCCTTCCATTCTGTCTGGCCTCAGCACCTCGGGTGTTCACAAAATGCCTGGCAGTGGCGGCTGCACATTTAAGAAAAAACAGCATTCATGTTTTTCCCTATCTAGATGACTGGCTCATCAGGAATCCATCCAAGCAAGGAGCTCTCGCTGCTTTGAAGAGCACCATATCCCTCTTGCATTCCCTGGGATTTCTAATCAACTATCAGAAATCACATTTGAACCCATCTCAACTCCTTACCTTCATCGGAGCTGACCTAGACACCACAGTCGCAAAAGCTTTTCTTCCAAGTGACCGTGCAAACAATCTAGCGAATCTTGCACACTCCTTGAGCAACTGCAACTTCGCCTCTGCTCATCAATTCCTGACATTATTAGGCCACATGGTGTCTACAGTCCACATAACACCTATGGCAAAGTTAGCCTTGAGAAGGACTCAATGGGTTCTAAAATCTCAATGGCTTCAAGCTATTCAGCCTCTGTTGACCCTGATTCGAGTCACCAACCAGTTACGTCTCTCACTTCAATGGTGGACAGACCAATCGACTTTATGTACCGGGTTACCGTTCCAACAGCCGACTCCTCAAGTAACTTTAACCACAGATGCATCCAACTTGGGATGGGGAGCTCACATCAACAACCTTCAGACACAAGGTACATTGACCCTGCTCGAAAGAAAATGTCAAATAAACTTTTTAGAACTTCGAGCGATACGGTATGCCCTTTATGTCTTCAAGGACTGCCTCTCGCACAAGACTGTGCTGATACAAACGGACAACACAGTAACAATGTGGTACATAAACAAGCAAGGAGGCACCGGCTCCTATCTCCTGTGTCAGGAAGCAGTGCAGATTTGGGCCTGGGCCCTAGCACACTCCATGAGTCTCAGAGCCACTTATCTAGCAGGCATACAAAATGTCCTAGCTGTTATGGTTATGAGGTGTTGGAGTGGATTCTTGGGTACTGCGGTGATGCCCACTCCCATGGGGAGGAGCCCTGTGAGGAACTGCAGAATTAGGCTACACTCTATACACGCAAACACAGATTAGTTGTATTTATTGTACAGCTCGATGGTACTGCCCGGGGAACGGGCAGCAGTGAAGGTAACCCAGTGAAGTAGTCCAGGGATCCTCAGCAGAGGAGACCAGTCTCACACTTGAGTAGGATAGACAGCGCGGCGTAGCAGGGACAGGTCCCAGATGTAGATCCAGTGCGCTGAAGCTGAAGATGAGACAGACTGAAAGGGTTAGTACTCACTGAGGTAGAAAGCTGTATAGTTGAAGGTCCTGGCAGGCAGAAGTTGTTCAGTGGCAGGCACCAGATTAGGATAAGCAGGCCCTCGAGGAGCAAGTAGCTGGTATCCCACGATAGGTACCTGAAATAGAGAAGGGCCCCCGAGGAGCGGGTACCCAGGTTAGTGAAGAATACCCCGAAGGGCAGAGAGAGCTTCCTGTGACAGCTGGGAAGCAGCAGAGCAGCTTAGACCGGAGGCAGTCCAATCCTTGCTAACTCAGTTTGTTAGCAAATGAAGGGCAGGCTAAATACCAGGATGTGATGTCGTCACTCGGAGGGGACACCCCCAAGGTTCCCGCCATGACGTGGATAAAGACGTGGGTGGCGTGCGCGCGCGCACCCTAGGAGGCCCTCAGGAAAATCATGGTGAACACCATCGCCGTTGCCATTCCGGGGACGCCAGAGAGAGCGGCATGAAGACGCGGCAGGAGCCATCTTCCCAAGGCTTGAGGAGAGAGAAGGAAGAAAGGTGAGGCACAGAGATCCAAGCCTTCTGAGACCGACAGACGAAACACTAGCGGACAATCTCAGTCGACGTTTCCATCCCCACGAATGGTCTTTGGATCCCTGTGTAGTGAACATCAACCTCTTTGCGTCCAAGATGAACTACAAGGTGGAAAGGTTCAGCTCCCTCCACAGCTGTCGACAAATGTTCCCCAGGGACACCTTTGCTCGCCCCTGGAACACAGGGCTTCTATACGCGTAACCTTCGATTACACTCATAGCCAAGACTCTCGTGAAGTTACAGCAGGACAGAGGGTCAATGATCCTCATAGCCCCGTACTGGCTTTGGCAAGTATGGTTTCCCATACTTCTCTCGATCAGAGAATCAATTTGCCTGGGCACAGCACCCACTCTCAAAACTCAAAGTCACGGCAGGTTACGCCATCCGAACCTACAAACTCTTGCCTTGACAGCATGGATGTTGAAAGCTTGATTCTACAACCACTCAATCTTTCAACACATGTCTCTCAGGTTCTCGTAGCTTCATGAAAGCTTTCTACACGTAAATCTTACCATTCCAAGTGGACTAGATTTACCGAGTGGTGCACTCAAAAAGGTATTGATCCTTTCTCCTGTTCCACTCCACCTTTACTAGATTATCTATGGCACCTCTCAGATTCTGGTCTCCAGACTTCTGTAGATGTACACCTGAATGCCATTGCAGCATACCACAAACTGATAGGGGATGCCTAATATCAGCGCAACCCCTAGTAAGTCGGTTTATGACAGGCTTACTTCAGCTGAAGCCTCCCATTTGACCACCGGTTACGGAATGGGACCTTAATGTAGTACTTGCACGACTCATGTGATCTACATTTGAGCCTTTGCATTCCTGTGCTGTGAAAGTACTTTTCCTAGTAGCCATTGCATCTGCTAGGAGGGTTAGTGAGTTACAAGCACTGGTCACATACCCTATACAAGGTTCCAGCATGACCGAGTGGTCCTGCGCACTCACCCTAAGTTTCTGTCTAAAGTGGTAACAGATTTTCACCTTAACCAATCCATAGTTTTGCCCACTTTCTTTCTAAGGCCTCACTCTCACCAGGGCGAGAGAGTTTTGCACACCTTAGACTGTAAATGTGCACTCACTTTTTATCTCGACCGCACTGCTGTCCATAGGAAATCCACCCAACTCTTTGTTTCTTTTGACAAAAACAAACCAGGAGTTGCAGTGGGAAAACAAACTCTCTCCAACTGGTTAGCAGACTGTATTGAATTCTGCTATGAAAAAGCAGGCTTTCCTCTCCTGGGGCGAGTAAAGGCACACTCAGTTAGGGCTATGTCAACATCCATAGCACACTACCGTTCAGTACCCATTGCAGACATTTGTAAAGCTCATTACTGTTTAGATAGGGAAGGAAGACAAGACTCTGCCTTTGGACAATCCGTCTTGAAAAACCTATTTCCAGTGTAATACCCAACTCCTTCCACAACCACCTGCTGTGATTCAGGCTGCCTCATCTTAGTCAATGGCACCTCAGTTGTTGTGCCTGTTGCACGAGTTACGTACGTCTGATGAAATCCTATAATATTTTTAATATGTATTATGATTTATAAATGGATGAGACAGTTTCTCAAATAAGTCTTGGATTTTTATTATCTATGGTTTGGATATGTATTGTTTTAACTACTATTAACATTTCATGCTTTGAATATTTTGGTGGTGGAACGTGAAACAAATTAATATTATTATTATTATTATATGATGGCAGATAAGGACCTGCTTGCAGGACCTGGAGATTTTTAACCAAAGTGATCCATACCTTTCTGGAGGTAAAAACAAACAAACCTGGAGTTAAAAAAAAATGCACACAAACCAGAAAATGTGTACAAAGAAAAGGTATAGCATATAGCAAAACATGATTTATGCACAGAAAACATGGTTTATGTGCACACTACACATAAATCATATTTTGTATACATAAACCATGTTTTCTGTGCATAAAATATAAATTATACATATAAAAACGTTTTCAGCACAGAAATCTTTTGTACACATATATCATATTTTATGCGTGGAAAACATGATTTTTGTACATAAAAAAAAATGTTTTCAATACATAAAATCCTGACTACAGGTCCCAGCATTGGAACTCCAGCTTCAACCCGTAGTTTAACATTAGCTCTGGAACTTTACTCCATTTCAGACTAGGAGTTCCATTTCCACTGCTAATAAAACACTAGGTAAGCTAGCGCACTTCTCTACATTAGGGGATAATAGTTAGCATGGAATTTACTCATTTTGGAGGCGCGATGCTAGGCCCTCCAGGAAGATACCATGCAGGCAGTCCTCTCTCCAATTCAGCTCCGCGGCCAGGGTGCGGAATTCTGTGGCGTACTCGGCCACAGTGCGGGTGCCCTGACGCAATTGGAGCAGTTCGGAGACCGCAGTGGACTTGCGGACGGGTTCGTCTAACTTCTGCAGAAACGCAGACAGGAACTGGGTCAAGTCTCTAAAGATCGGATCACTTCTTTCCCATAGGTGAGAGGCCCAGATTAGGGGCTTCCCGTCAAGCAGGGACATGATATAGCTGGTCTTGACCAGGTTGCTGGGAAACTGCGCCAGCAGTAAGGAGAAGTGAACCTGGCACTGGCTGAGGAATCCTCGACACAACTTTGCGTCTCCAGCGTATCGAGAGAGCGCCGGGAGTTGTGTGGGAGTAACTTGCCCCTGGTCACTTCCGGAGGCCTGGACGGAGTGGGGTTGGGCAGGGCGACCTCCTTGCGCCCCAGGCGGAGATGGAAGCGCGGGATTCATAGGCCCTAGTGCTTCCAGGCGTTGGGTCAGGCCCTGTACCGCAGAGACCAGGGCGTCGAGGGTCTGTTGTTGGTCTTTCAGACGCTGGGCCATCCCAGGAATGGCCTGGCGGGCAGATACCTCTGCCGGGTCCATGGACTTGGCAATCTGTTATGTTCAGGCTTGTGGACTCTTGGCCGGCGAGAGGATGGTATACCTTTCGGGGGGTCCGTAGGTTCTCTCGTCAGGTAGCGAGGCATAACAGGAGGCAGGACCAGCTGACTCTTGGCTGTGGAGACTGAGGCAAACACGGAGGCGATGAAGAGACGAGATGAGGCACTGTGTCTTCACCACTGGTGGTCTGCGGTCCCCCCGGGAGGAGCCCGTAGGGACCCGACTGCTGGGACTTAGGTGGACCTAGGGAGGTCAGAGCAACGGTGCAAAGGCCAACTGGAGCTTCGCCCTGGAAGCCCGTGGTCCTCCCAGGAGGAGCCCGTAGGGACCCGGGCCGCTGGGACTTAGGTGGGCCCTTGGAGACGGAGTCTTGAAGGAGTCCTAGGTCGAGTGCCAGAGGGTCGTCGCTCACCAGTCTGAAGTCGTGCACCAGAGAATCACCGCTTGCCAATCCAAGGTCAGGAACCAGAGAATCACCGTAAGCCAATCCGAAATCAGGAACCAGAGAATCACCATAAGCCAATCCGAAGTCAGGAACCAGGAACACCAAGATGGAACAGGAACCGGCATCCAAGCGCAGGGAACTCACTGAAGCAAGCAGACTAGACAGCGAGGAAGGACGTTGCCAAGTCACTGGATGAGCAGAGGAAGTTACCTTTTATACTTCCTCTGCCCTGGCTGATAGGGAACAGGTGAGACCATTTAGAGGGATGGGTCCCTTTAATTCTGTGGAGGGAGCGTGGCCTCGAGCTGAAGCATGGCGGCGGCCATTTTGGATTTCTCCCGCAGAGGGGAGACGCCGCTGGGGGAAGCAGGACGGCTTCCCCTGCAATGGGCAGCGCCGGAGGGCGCGATGGCCCGAGTTGGAGCCCTCCCCCAGGGCTCCCGTGGCGCCACGAAAACAGGTAGGGGGCCGCGGTCGTGGGGCGCCACGGCCGCGGAGCACAACATTATGATGCTGTGTGACCACAGATGAATGGGTGGAGAATCCGGAGGTAACTTTTGAAATTTTAGATGGTACCCTCGGTTCAAGACCCACTGATCAGTGGTGATGAGGCTCCATTGATGTTTGAAGTAGTGGAGCCAACCTCCGACAGGCAGGTTGGGTTGGGGGTTGTTTAAGAGGCTGCTGTTCTTTGGTATTGATTTGAAAAACCAGATGCTGGTCCTGTTTGTGGCGGTGGCTGAGTTTTAACCTGTTGTGGTTGGCGTGGACGTCCTCTCTGGGATTGACGGAAAGGGCGAGTAGAGGAAGTAGGTGGATAGTACCTACGAGGCCGGAAGAAGGGCTTTCTAGTATCACGTCTTGCAGGTTTACATGCTGAGGATGGCTGGTCCGATGGCAACCTGGACAGCTGGCAGAGTGTCTCATGATGATCTTAAGTAAAGAGACAGTGGCTTGGACCTTCTCTCTGAAGAGGTTGTCTCCCGTGCATGGGAGATCCATAAGCCTTTCTTGGACTTCTAATCTGAGATCTGAGGCCTTCAGCCAACCCCACCTCCGCGCACTAATTCCAGCAGCTGAGAAATGGCCGATGTTTCAAAAGAGTCATATACGGCCCTTACTTCATGTTTTCCTGACTCCAGCCCTTTGTCAATGAGTGTTAAGTGACACTTGCTGTTGTTGATGGAGAGTATCTGCTATGTCCTGAACCTGTTTCCATAAGTTCCTTTGCTATTGCGTAATGTATAACTGATATGCCGTGATACGGGATACAAGCATGGATCCTTGGAATACTTTCCTCCCTAAACTATCCAGAAATTTGTGTTCTTTTCCTGGAGGAGCAATGAATGTGGGTTTCTGCTTTTTTGCTTTTTTTCTGAGCTGATTCAAAAACAAATGAATGATGTGGCAACTGTGGTATTTGAAACCTGGTGTAGGTTGGACCAGGTATGTTGCGCTGTTCTCCTATTGATGGCAGGCACAGAACAGGGATGCTCCCATAGGCAATGCTGAAGTTCTAGGAGGACTTCATGGATGGGTATCGCCATGACCTCTTTCGGTGCATCTACAAACTGCAGGATGTCAAGGGTTTTATGTCTTGTATCCTCCTCAGCAAGTAATTCAAAAGGAATGGTATCTGCC
The DNA here is from genome assembly GCF_901001135.1 of Rhinatrema bivittatum. NCBI lineage: Eukaryota > Metazoa > Chordata > Amphibia > Gymnophiona > Rhinatrematidae > Rhinatrema > Rhinatrema bivittatum. The sequence goes on from NC_042616.1 coordinate 519,708,267, forward strand.
ATTTCCCTGATGAAGTGTTGAAAAGACAGGTCCTCTGGTGGGGACTTCCTCCTTTCCTTCTGGTGGAAAAGGTTCAGATGCAAGGTCATCAGTATCAGTATCAGTATCAACATCTTCCCAGGAGTGGGCTGAGGTTGGAAATGGGATTCCAGAAGGATTGAGGGGTCCTGTGAAAGAGGACACTTTTTCATCGATGTTTGGGTTGGAATCTGCTTTGGCATTGATGGAAGCAGAAAAGGAATCGACGGGGGAACCAAAAGGTATCACTTGCACCGATGAGAACTGATGACCGGTGTCACCCGATGGACCAGGCTGTGAGGGCATCGATGGACCAGGGAATGGCATTGAGGGCATCAATGGAATATGGGATTTTTGTAAGCCCAATGGTCCTGGAGAGTGATCAGAGTGTCCATCATTGTTTTCAGATGAGCCTGGTATGGGATATTGCTGGAGTCATCGATTTATTTAATTTATTTATTATTTTGTTATACTGACTTTCATGACAAGAATCACATCAAACCCGGGTTTACAATTAACAATGTGAATAAGGTAGAGAGTAACATAGTAATCAATATTCAAATTCAAACACAGTAAACAATAGTATGGATGTGAGAAAAGTTACAATAAAACAGGGAGAATTAACTTGGATCTGGAAAGGGGGAGATAGTTGTTTCGGCATAGATGGCGCCGATGGAGGCATCGGAAGACCCATCGATGGTATCGGTGTTGGTTCTGGAAGTATACAGAGTAAATAATCGAGTCTTGTAAGGAGAGGAGCAAACATGGTTGGCTCCGGTGTCGGTGCCGGTTTTGATGGTTGCATCGGTGTCGGTGGAGGTTGAATTTTGCCAAGCTTCGGTGACTGCCTGTTTGAATCATTGAAGGTCACTTCTTCTCTGGAAACTGGGACTAGGTGCACTGTTGCAGAAGGTAAGACTGGCACTGCTGGCACTTCCACAGCAGAGTGTGGTGGCACAGCCTCTGACACCGACGTTGATGGAGAGTACCTCGGTGCCTCAGGTACAGAGGGGCATGGTAGCTCTTGTACCCGGACCCGTTTTTTTTATCGGTTTGAAGTCCTTCGAAGCTAATGCAGACAACGATGGTTCCGAAGGAACGGAATCAGAACGGTGCCGATGGCGTCTTTTCTCTCGATGGTCTTTGCTGGATACCGAAGTGGATGCTATAGAAGATCCGGATGGGGTCGGTGACAGACGGTCATCGGCCTTTTTTTACCTCGATGTTTTTCAACAGAGGAAGGAATTATCTTCGGTGACGATGTCGAAGATTATGATGAAGTGATCTTTTTGAAAAGTTCCTCCATTTTATCCAGTCAGGCTCGCCTGCCCTTCGGTGTCATCTGGGCGCAGGTGGAACATGGGCGGACATCATGGACTGATCCCAAGCAGAGAATGCAGATGTCATGTGGGTCTGTAATCGACATTGTCCGGGGACAATTTGGACATCTTTTGAATCCCGTTGCCATTATAAAAACTTTTAGACCGGGTAACGGTCGGTGGCTCGCGGATACTGATAGTAAAGGTATCCAGAATCGACGGAAAAAAGACTCCAAAGAGTACTCACTGAATAGGATGTCGAAGGGAGACCCGAGAAGGACATTTTCTGACAGAAATATTATTATTAGTAATATTCCGTGAGGAAAAAATAGTGAGAAATCTCACAGAGCTCCTTCAACGCGAGGCTAAAGCAGCTCGGAAAAAAAGACTGAAGGGAGACCACTGTGGCTGCAGGGATCATGGCATGCTGGGCATGCTCAGTGGGCTCAGTGTGCCAGCCAAAAGTTTCTAGAAACTTTGACAGAAGTTTTTCTGTGAGGGGGCTCCATCGATGATGTCACCCATATGTGAGGACTACCATCCTGCTTGTCCTGGGAGAAAACATATGCGCCTATGATAGCTATTCACAAAAATGTGTGTGATTTTGTTCATGCATATACTTTCATGAACAGCTATCATACGCATCTATGTTTTTCTGCAGTGCATGCTAACTTCTGGTTCTTCCGGGATGGGATGTGTTTGTAATAACAACTCTGACCAAGTCTTAAATCACACAATAATATATTTATTATACTGAGTATAAGCAAAGGTATACTTAGGAAGCAAAGGTATACTTACAACATGTACATAGCACATCGAGGTCTGGAACGTTTGCTTGTTTTTTTTCTTTTTGCAAGCTCTTTTTATATACATTTTCTGTAAGCTAATTGATAACTACTATTTGTTCCAAACCACAAGATTTCAGTTAACCTTGCTGCTAAATGCAGCTACTCTTTGTTCCCGTTTGATCTTATCTTACTTCATATGCACAAACTTTCTTCACAGATACCCTTTCTCAGATCTGTTATCTTCACAGATACCCTTTCTCAGATCCTTCATCTTGTTATCTCATGCTCATCCTGTGACTTACTTGTTGACGTTTCACCTGGATTCTGCTAATGTGTGTGTTACTTTGCAAAACTAGGCCATAGTTCATATGTTGCTTTGCAAAACTAGGCCATAGTTCACCATAGCTGCTTCTTCTTTCTTCAGAGCCTTAATTCATTTTGAGGCCTCTGGTATTTTTTCCATCAGTATGTTCTACAGATGATTCCAAAATAGCTTCCCAGCAAGGCAGCCTAACTTCACCACCAGGAGCGCTTATATGCTGGCATCCCTGGTGGTGAGTGAGTAACATCATCTCTTGCCTATCTGGGAGGGAGGTTGTCCGCTGGCACAATCACTGAATGAGGCAGGCTTGGAGGCCCAGTTTAATCAGCTGGCTTCCTACTCCTGAGGGTTAATTATATTGTGGTAACTAAAAATGTGGGCAGGGATAGTGGTGGTGGTTGAAGGTAGGAGGTTTTAGGGGTGGGTTAGAGGGGATGGGGGAGAGGGCAGAGAGTATTAAGGGTAGATTGGGGCAATTGGGATGGGGTTGTGGGTAGGGGCATTAGGAGTGGTTTGAAGTAGAATGGGGTTGGGGTATGGGATTATTGGGGCAATTGGGGGGGATTTGGGGGTGGTATTGTGGGTAGGAAGTGTTAGGCGTGGGTTGTGGGGGGCAATTGGGAACACTGATACAAAGACATTTTAGATGGTGAAGGTCCATTTATTTACAAGAGTGGTAGAAATGCAGAAAATTATGTGCAGTTCATACTTCTTTGACCTCTTTATTTGGGAGGATGCTCTACTGCCTTCACCTGTCCCAGTCTTGGGCTCCTCCACAGCAATGGTCAATCACTGATGATGGTGCCCTTGGAGAGCATGGAAACTAGAAGTAGTGGCAGAGGTTGACAACATCTGGGGGAATGTGGAAGGCTGCATTGCTCCAGTGAGGAGATGTCTGGTTGCAGAGAAGATGGTCTGGGAGCAGTGGTGGGCCTCTCTTCTTCAACTACCGTGTTAGGTGAGGCCGGCATGACTTAGCAGGAGGTGCACTCAGGAACAGGTACAAAAGAAAACACACTAAGGCAGAGCTAGGCTACCAGAAACAGAGCGACAGAAGGATGTCCACAAAACAAACACAGACATAGAGTGCGCCACAGACGCAGGACAGACAGGCCTGCAGACAAAACAAGGCAAAACCAGAAGACCACAGATTTGGGCAAGGACTTGAACAAGACTAGGAAAGTCACAGACTTGTGCCAAAGCACACAAAGCTAGAACAAGATTGTACAAGGACTAGGGGTAACAAAGGCCATGACAAGGATCAGAGTTGACTCCAAGCTGAGGCAAGGTACTCACAAAGAGGCAGGCTTTTAAGCTTTGGTAGTACAGAAACATGGCCACCAGCAAAACCTCCAAGCCATAGGGCTAGGAGGACCAAGCAGCAGAGAACATGGCCTACTGAAGGATAAGAGGGGAGCACTGCTCACAAATCCTCACAGGAAATGGCACCTGTCCCAAAGATCTAACCAGTTTTGGGGATCAGGAAATAAAAAGAAAAGCAAGTTTGCTTACCGTAAACGGTGTTTCCGTAGATAGCAGGATGAATTAGCCATGCTGTCATGGGATCTGTCAATCAGGTCTGGGAGGCAGAGCTTGTCAAAGCAGAGATCAGAGCTTTGCTTTCTGAGGCTGAGCGTGTATTCCCGCGCAGGAAAGTAACGGAATCGCCTCAGTCTGTAATTAAGCCTTAGTGTAGTTGAAGACTTGGTGACTGCCAGGGAGGAGGGTGGGTCAGCATGGCTAATTCATCCTGCTATCTATGGAAACACCATTTATTAGAGATGTGAATCGTGTCCTCGATCGTCTTAACGATCGATTTCGGCTGGGGAGGGGGAGGGAATCGTATTGTTGCCGTTTGGGGGGGTAAAATATCGTGAAAAATCGTGAAAAATCGAAAAAACGTAAAATCGCAAAACCGGCACATTAAAACCCCCTAAAACCCACCCCCGACCCTTTAAATTAAATCCCCCACCCTCCCGAACCCCCCCCCCAAATGACTTAAATAACCTGCGGGTCCAGCGGCGGTCCGGAACGGCAGCGGTCCGGAACGGGCTCCTGCTACTGAATCTTGTTGTCTTCAGCCGGCGCCATTTTCCAAAATGGCGCCGAAAAATGGCGGCGGCCATAGACGAACACGATTGGACGGCAGGAGGTCCTTCCGGACCCCCGCTGGACTTTTTGCAAGTCTTGTGGGGGTCAGGAGGCCCCCCCCAAGCTGGCCAAAAGTTCCTGGAGGTCCAGCGGGGGTCAGGGAGCGATTTCCCGCCGCTAATCGTTTTCGTACGGAAAATGGCGCCGGCAGGAGATCGACTGCAGGAGGTCGTTCAGCGAGGGTTCCGGCGCCTCGCTGACGACCTCCTGCAGTCGATCTCCTGCCGGCGCCATTTTCCGTACGAAAACGATTCGCGGCGGGAAATCGCTCCCTGACCCCCGCTGGACCTCCAGGAACTTTTGGCCAGCTTGGGGGGGGCCTCCTGACCCCCACAAGACTTGCCAAAAGTCCAGCGGGGGTCCGGAAGGACCTCCTGCCGTCCAATCGTGTTCGTCTATGGCCGCCGCCATTTTTCGGCGCCATTTTGGAAAATGGCGCCGGCTGAAGACAACAAGATTCAGTAGCAGGAGCCCGTTCCGGACCGCTGCCGTTCCGGACCGCCGCTGGACCCGCAGGTTATTTAAGTCATTTGGGGGGGGGGTTCGGGAGGGTGGGGGATTTAATTTAAAGGGTCGGGGTGGGTTTTAGGGGGTTTTAGTGTGCCGGCTCACGATTCTAACGATTTATAACGATAAATCGTTAGAATCTCTATTGTATTGTGTTCCATAACGGTTTAAGACGATATTAAAATTATCGGACGATAATTTTAATCGTCCTAAAACGATTCACATCCCTACCATTTATGGTAAGCAAATTTGCTTTTTCCCATCGATAGCAAGGCTGAATTAGCCATGCTGTCATGTGAGTCCCAAGCTCCCAATCATGTTGTTTTTGATATATATGTTTGTACGTGATCTTTGACAGTGTGGCAGTCACCGTGGACCGGAGGATAGAGATTGCAGGATTGCTTGCCCTATCTTCGCATCCGTGGCTGCTTGTTGATCAAGGCAGTAGTGAGATGTGAAGGTATGGAGCGATGACAATGTAGCTGCCTTGCAAATGTCTATGGGTTGCACATTCCTTAGGTGTGCCAATGAGGCTGCTACTGCTCTGACTTGGTAAGCTTTTGGCTCTGAATGTAGTTGTAGTTTCTGTTTATGGTAACAGAATTTGATGCACTGTGCTATCCAGCTGGAGATGGTGCGTTTAGCCACTGGTAATCCAGGTGCCTTTGGGTCAAAGGAGACAAAGAGTTGAGAAACACGGGAGTCCAAGTTTGTCCTTTCTTTGTAGTATGCTAAAGCTCTTTTACAATCTAGTGTGTGCAGTAGTTTTTCCCTATCATTTGCATGAGGTTTAGGGAAAAAGGTGGGTAATTCCATGGTCTGATTGTGATGGAACTGGGAAAACACTTTTGGTCATAAGGAAGGGTGAGTTCAGAGAACTACCTCTTGGCGATGAAATTGCAGATATGGTGAATAATGGACCATGGCTTGCAATTCACTAACTCTCTGTGCTGATGTTACTGCAACCAAGAATACCACTTTCCATGTGAGGTATTTAATATGTGCCGAGTCCATGGGTTCAAATGGGGAAGCATGAGCTGTTCCAGAACTATGTTAAGGTTCCATGGAACTGGAGGTTTAGATATCGGAGGACGAATGTGAGTTAGCCCCTTAATGAAACGAGATAATAATATTCCTATATCCAATCACTCCTTACTAACTGGTCTATGATATGCCCCTACGGCACTGAGATGAACTCTGATGGATGATGTTGCTAGACCAGCTGTATAAAGTGTATGAAGATAATCTATGAGCAATTCAGGTAAGCAGTCCAATGGTGGTACACCTTTGGAGGTGCACCATGTAGACTAATGTTTCCATTTATAGCTATAATTTTTCCTCGTTGAGAGTTTCCTGAATTCTAAAAAGATGAATTGTGCTGAGGTGGAAACTCCCTGTTCTGTTACAAGGAGCCTCTCAATCTCCACGCTGTCAAGTGCAGAGATGAGTGTAGCGGGTGTAGAAACGTCCCTTGATCTAGGCAGAGAAGATCCTGGCGATTCGGTAATCGAATTGGATCCATGATGGATAGTCAGAGAAGGAAACTGTACCACGGTTGCCTCGGCCAAGCCGGGGCTATGAGTATCAGTTGAGCTTTGTCTGCTATGCACTTTTGAATTGTCCTTGTTATGAGTGGTATGGGAGGAAAGGCATATAGGAGGTCTGTCGTCCATGGGATAAGGAAGGCATCTTGGGCGATCCTGAATTGGCTTGGTCTTATTGAGCAGAATTTGGGAACTTGAGCATTGATCTCCATTGCAAAGAGATCTATCGAAGGTGTCACCCACTGCATGAATATGTCTTGGGCTATTTCTGTATTGAGTGACCACTCGTGAGGATGAAAGATGCGGCTTAGCTTGTCTGCTCTTGTGTTTGCAACTCCTGGTAGATAAGTTGCCTGGAGATGTATGCAATTTTGATGAGCATGTTCGTAGATTGTCAGGGTCTCCTTGCAAAGGGACCATGAACCGGACCCTCCTTGCTTGTTGATGTAAAACATTGCAACTTGGTTGTCTGTGTAGATCATGACCCTGCGTCAAAGCATTCAGATGGTCTTGGAACACTCGTAATGCATTCCGAATCGCTCTGAGTTCCAATAAATTTATTTGCAGGTTCTGTTCCGAGATTGTCCATAACCCTTGTGTTTCGTAAATCTCGAGGTATGCACCCCAGCCCTTGCGAGACGCATCTGTGCTTAAGACTGCATTGTGAGGAGGGGAGCTGAACCATGCTCCCTTGGATAGGGTGGACTCTAAGAGCCACCATGTTATATCTTTTCTCATTTCGGCGGTCAACGATAACTTCTGTGTCAATGGTTGCGAGTTCTGTTTCCATTGACGTGTTGAGCCCCATTGCAGGCGTCTCATGTGTAGCCTGGTGTTGGGAACCATGAAATTCGCCGCTGCTATGTGGCCGAGGACTACTAAGACTTGTCTTGCTGAAGGTCTCTGAGTACGGTTCAAGGTATGTAACAGAAGACGGAAGTTTGATATTCTGTTGCTTGGTAGGTATGCCCTGTTGTGCGTAGTGTCCAGGCATGCTCCTATGAACTGTAACTGTTGTGTTGGTTGTAGGTGTGATTTCTGAAAATTGATCCCCAATCCTAATTCTTGCAAGCATTGTATCACTCGGTGGAGGTGCTCGAGTAAGATGTTTGTAGTTGGGGCGATTATGAGCCAATCGTTCAGATATGGAAAGATGGTTATACCTTGTTGTCTGAGATGAGCCACCACCACTACCATGCATTTGGTGAACACCCTGGGTGCAATCGATAGTCCAAAGGGGAGAACTTTGTACTGGTAGTGTTGATGCCTGTAGTGAAAGCATAGGTAACGCCATGAGGATGGATGGATTGGAATGTGTGTGTAAGCATCCTTTAGGTCGATGGAGCACATCCAATCGTTGGTTTGAATCAGAGGAAGGATTGATTTCAATGATACCATTTTGAATTTCTCTTTGGTGAGAAATTTGTTCAATTCCCTTAGGTCTAGGATGGGGCGAAGGCCACCCGACTTCTTGGGTATGAGGAAGTATGAGGAATAAAAACCTACTGATTGGGTTCCTGGATAAATTTGTTGAATTGCTTGTTGTTTGCGAAGCAAAGCAATTTCCTCCCCCAGTTGTGGTTGGAAGTTGTGAATCTTGAAAGTGGAAAGATGAGGTAATGTGGGTTTTGTGACAAATTGGAGTTTGTAGCCGTGACGTACTATCTCCAAAACCCATTGATCGGATGTTATTCTCTCCCAGGCTGCCAGGAAGGAATGAATCCTGCCTGGTGGTGCTTGATGTTGTGATGGTGGCTGGGTAATTAAAAAGATGAAGTCACTTTCACTGCAGTAGCCGGCTGTTGTGCCTGCTGTCTCTGGTTACGTGGTTTACCTCTACGTTAGTTGGAGGTATTCTGTTGTGGAGCAGGACGCTGGTACGCAGGGTATGCCTGTGTACGAAAGGACTGGTAAGATCTGTAGGGTCTCCTGGCATATGATTGCCTACGAGTAGATCCAATATAATGACGTGTGGTCAAATAGTTAGGATGTGATGTTAATGATTGTACTGCTAGAGCTTCTTCCTTCAGTTTACCTACTGTGTCCTGAAATCGTTCTCCGAACAGGTTATCTCCTGTACATGGGAGGTTTGTTAGTTTTTCGTGCAAATCTTCACGTATCGAACTTGAGCATAACCATGCTAGTCTGCGGGCTGCAATGGCTGTTGCCGATGCCCTAGACATTGTTTCATATGCTTCATAGATTGACCTCAAAAGGTGTCGGGAACACTCTTCCATTTCATGAAGAGGCGGAGGTATGTGATCCGCAGTCGAGGAAAGCATAACTTTTATAGCCTGTATGCATTCATATAGGTATTGTACCATGTAGAACTAATGGTGCATAATTCAGGCATTCAACATTGAGTTATGGTATATTTTCCTGCCAAAGTCATCTAAATATTTGTTGTCTTTCCCTGGTGGGGAAAAACAACAAATATGAGGAATGCAACTTTGTTTTCTTAAATCTTTGCATCGCCGACTCTACTACAATTGAAGCGTGAGGTAATTGTGGTATAGAATACGGTTATGTTTTCCTCATACGAAATTTTATGTCCGTCTTCCTGGAAACCGCTAAGATTGCGTAAGGTGTTTCCCAGAATTTCTGTAAGACTGAATGCAGGAGTTCTTGTGATGGAAGAGATGTTGGTTCTCCTGGAGTATCGAAAATCTTTAGGAGGCCAAGAGTTTCTGATCTAGGGTCTGTTTCTTTTTGAACCTCTAGATGCAGTATTGAACGTAATTTTTCCAGAGATTTTGGGTATGTAAGGTCTTCCAGAGGGGAAAACGGTTCCTGAGGTTGTTCCTGAGGATCCGATGGGAATCCCGTAGATGATGATGGGGATGTTTGCGGTGAAGGAGAAGCAAAAGATATATCCTGGTTATAATTTGGTGAGGCTGGTCGGTTTGCTTTGGGAGATATTGGAGGCTCCACTGACTGCTCTCTATTAGTCTGTGTCTTATGTTCCGTAGAACTGCCAGAAGCAAGATTAGTCATTTTGAATGATGACTGCAGAGATTCATAAAATCCTGCTAAGGATTGGGACAATTGATAAAATGCCTCTTTTGTATGACGGGGCATTATTGTACGACTATCTGGTTCTTGTGACTCACATGCTTTAGGTTGCATTGGAGTGTTGTGAGGTAAAGTATTGGATACTTTATGGTCTTTCTGTTTTTTGTCGCATATCATGTCCATCGAATCCTCTGAAGCTGTAGAAGCGTTAGAGGAAGCAACTTGTATTACCTCTGTATGGGAGAAGGTATTTGAAGCTGGTATGTGAGATGATTTAGAAGTCGAAGGACTTACTTCCCATGTTGCACTCCTCTTTGCCGACCTTTTGTGGTGGTAGTGATGTGAGTGCTTATGATAATAGTGTGACGACGAGACTGTATGACTTCTACGTGAAGACGGTGATCGCTTTCTGCGTTTTATTGTAAACTCTGTCGAGGTAGCTCTCGAAGAGAGGGAAGTACCCGAACAAGGTGGGGTTGTCAATGGAGAGGTGGAATGAGACATTTGTGAGGGTCCACGTCGTCTCTTCAACGCATGGTGTAGTACATGAGACGTGTGTTCCTGTGTCTTGTGCGCCGATTTGGATTTGTGCACGGATCTAGACTTGTGCGTATAGCTTTCTATGTCTGTGTGCACCAAAGTCATCGGCGCCGATGTCTCCGGTGCCATGCGCACAGCCATGTCTGGCACTGTGCACGCAAGTGTTGTAAGTGCCGTGCGCACAGATCCGGTTGGCGCATTGCACGCAAGTGACTTCGGTGCTGTGCGAGCAGATTTTTCCTTCATCGCGCGCACAGGTGTCTTCGGCGCCCTGCGTGCAGAAATCTTCGGCGCCGTGTGCACAGGGTCCTTCGGCGCCATGTGCACAATTGTCTTCGGCACCATGCGCACAGAAGTGTTGTGTGCCGATTGTTCTTCAAGCGCAGAAGTGTTATGCGCCGTCAGAGTTTTATGCGCATAAGGTATCTTAGGCGCAGAAATCTTAGGCGCCGCAATTTTTGGCGCCAGTATCTCTGGCACCGGCGCTTCTGGCTCTATGGATTGTTTTAAATCTGATGGCCTTTGCCGGCTTGCCACGTCCTTACCTCCAAGATTGGAGGATTGAGGATCCCATGAAGATGCCCTCTTTTTTGAGGGAGCCGGCAAAATTGCAGGACCAGGGAACAAATGAGCCTCCGATGAATCTGGTGAGGCAAAAAGTTCCTGAAGCCTGTAAGCCCGTTGTTTCAGGGCTCTCGGAGACATCCTCGAACAAAATTCACAATCTTCACGATTGTGATCTGGCCCTAGGCATCGGTAACATCAGTCATGTCCAATTCTCCATCCATGACCAACATTACCATGCCACAATTACAGGGTTTAAACCCCGATTTTGACATTTTTATTTAATAACGCTGAGGAGAAGAACAGCTCCGCGTGCGATCCCGCACGCAGAAAGAACAGACTGAGGAGATTCCGTTACTTTCCTGCGCGGGAACACACGCACAGCCGCAGAGAGCAAAGCTCTGATCTCTGCTTTGACAAGCTCTGCCTCCCGGATCTGATTGACAGATCCCATGACAGCATGGCTAATTCAGCCCTGCTATCGACTGGAAAACTGTGTTATTGTTGTTTCTTTTTGGATAGAAATATTGTTGGAACACTATACAGAAGTGTTTCATGTTTGGACATTGATTTCCCAGCCATTAGTTATTAAAGTATTTTATTTTCTATAACAATACAGGTATGGACAGTGTCTTTTTGGAGAGATTGAGTAGTGATCAGGAAGAGTCCCTATGGGGCGGATTTTCAGAGCCCTGCTCGCGTAAATCCGCCCAAAACCGGGCGGATTTACGCGAGCAGGGCCCTGCGCGCCGGGAAGCCTATTTTACATAGGCCTCCCGGCGCACGCAGAGCCCCGGGACTCGCGTACGTCCCGGGGTTCTCGGAGGGGGGCGTGGCGGGGGGCGGGGCCGGAGCGCGCGGCGTTGCGGGGGCGTGTCGGCAGCGTTTTGGGGGCGGGTACGGGGCGTGACCACGGCCCGGGGGCGTGGCCGCGCCCTCCGTACCCGCCCCCAGGTCGCGGCCCGGCGCGCAGCAGGCCCGCTGGCGCGCGGGGATTTACGTCTCCCTCCGGGAGGCGTAAATCCCCCGACAAGGTAAGGGGGGGGTGTAGACAGGGCCGGGTGGGTGGGTTAGGTAGGGGAAGGGAGGGTAAGGTGAGGGGAGGGCAAAGGAAAGTTCCCTCCGAGGCCGCTCCGATTTCGGAGCGGCCTTGGAGGGAACGGGGGGAGGCAGCGCGGCTCGGCGCGCGCAGGCTATACAAAATCGATAGCCTTGCGCACGCCGATCCAGGATTTTAGTGGATACGCGCGCCTCCGCGCGTATCTACTAAAATCCAGCGTACTTTTGCTTGAGTCTGATGCGCAAGCAAAAGTAGGCTGTTCGCGCGCCTCTTAAAATCTACCCCTATGAGTGCAAAACTCTTATGGCCATAAATATACTCTACTTTTCCCCCCTGTGCAGTAACCCCAGAAGGTCACGAGGCTTTGCATGATCCTTGGCACTCCCTATATGTCCACATGTCCAGGACCTTAACTGGATGTGGCTTACTTATATTTGTGTATGATAGAAGACATTATATAGTCTTTATACACAAGCATTTTATATGCCTTTTCTGTGTAAATTGCTCAATTTGTTGGCCTTCAGGATGTGAGGTGTCCAGCTTTCCCACACCTCTCACAACTCCCTCTGAAATGGTGCTAAAGACCAATCTGTTCTGCTGTGAAGAAAGTGATCTGCTCCAATAGGCATTAGAGATGTCGCCACTTGTGGGTTCCATATTTCCTTTATGAGCCCACTCTACTGAACTGCTGCCTATAGAGGATATTCTGGACTTTTATGAACTCTTGAATCACAAGGTCCACTTCTTTTGGCTGGATGTTGAGTTTCCTAAACAGGGCTCCCCTCCTTCCAAAAATAGTGCAATTAGGAAGACAGGCACTGGGAGCAAGTATTTTATATCTGCTTGCACATGTAAAAGACATGTATTTGTGCATATAAAGGGGCAAAATTTACCTGAGTAAAAATTACACATAATCAATATTAAAATAGACAGCAAACATACACGCATAAGTTATATTAATGTACATTGGTTCAATATACATGTGTATAGTGATTATAATGTTGTGGTATACATATATGTTTTCCACATATATGCAGCGTTGATCAATAAATGGGAAAGCAGCAGGCTTTATCTCACATGGGACATTAACTGCCAGTCCAGTGTTTATCCCTATAGCTTTCACTGTGGGTAACCTGGACTGGATCTGCCTGTTCCTGATGACATGGAGTCTGCAGTATCCCACATCCAGAAGGTATATCGTGAGTGTTAGGAAAACAAGGCATGAGTCAATGATGAAGTAATCTCTAAAAATCTAGATGTTTTATATTATGGCCTTAGCTTTTATTCAGTATACCTGGCATTTCATCTGTAAGGAACATAACCTTCATTCATTAATAAACTATCTATTTGGAAATTGTATGTATCCTGTGTATTACAAAATATCAAACAAAGTTTCTACTGGGTATCTGTAGCTTCATTTATCCTACAAAATCTTTGTTGTGACTATTTATACCCTGAGATTGGCAGAGGCCGTCGCAGGTGACTCATCCTCAAGATAAAAATATACACAGAGTGCTACATTGACAACATTACATGTTCCAGCACATGTTTGCAAGAGGCAAAAGAGCATAAGCTCAAGCCAACCTCTTTAGAGGTTGGCCACTAAACAAGAGGCAGAAATCCACTGAGCAGTGACCAGAACACATCTCTACATGGCTTCTGAGATCGGGCACTCTCAGGATACTGGAATTCTTCTGCTGGGTTCCACTTGATGTTGAGATTATCCTGTGGGGGTGGGGGTGGGGGGTGGAGGGCTAAAGAGGGACCTGTATCACTGTCCAGGGGGACATAGGGGTTGCTCCACTTGCCCAAGGTGTGACATCATGGCTCTTTGACAAAAAAAGATGGGGGAGCCTTACTCTCCCATACAGATCTTTTTGGCCTGCCCACTGCCTGTATACTAAACGGAAAGTAAAGAAAAGATGGAAGAAGAGGAACTCAAGAAGGGGGTATACATGGAACATAGGACACAAAAGCAAATCATACCCTTGGGGTTAAAGAACTTAAATAACTCAAAATTAACTGGTGTTTTTGGGGCAGAAGAGGGTAGGCAAAGTAATCCATTTAGTGCCCAAAGGGAGGTGAACTTATCCACCTCCCCAGTGGACATTACACAGAGTTACTCTGCCTTCAGGCGGGAGTGCACGATGGACTTGAATAGGGTCCTGCATTCCAGCCTGTTTGGCTGTGCCCAGAAGGTAGATGACCAGGCAGTCTCATGTAAGCAAGAGGCCCTTTCATGGCAACTTGTGCCCATAAACTAAAAGATGGGGGGAGAAATGTAACCAAAACATAAGTAAAGCTAACTTAAGAAAAAAAGGAAACTAATTGTGGCAATCCATCACAACATGAAGGACACAATTCTCCTTCCCGTAGAACACACATATCAGGGAGGTATCTGTGAACTTAGCCAGATGCTTGTTGGTGCTAAATGCACCATATACCACCTTCCAACATAGGGCCTGGGCTTTCCTGAGAGCTTTCCTGAGAGTTAAATCGTAAGTCCAGTATAGGATGAATGTCGCCTGATTTCTTTGGAATTAGAAAATACCGAGAGTAGAACCCTTGACCCCACTGCAGTTGAGGTATCGATTGGATGGCATTGGACTGCAGGAGGGTTGAGAGGTCTGTCTTGAGAAGTGAAATGTGTTTGGTTAGACCCCCACGCTGGACACAGCAAAAGGTTTGATGGTAGAGTGAGGAAGTTCAGTTGGTAACCGTGGGTGATCACAGAAAGGACCCATTGGTCCGTTGTAATTGTGTGCCATATGTTGGCAAAGTGGCACAAGCGGCCTCCTACTGGAATGGGTGGGGGTTGATTTCTGCCCTCTAGTAAGGAGTCAAAACCCCAATGTTGGACCAGTCTGTGGGGCTGGTTGGGGTTTTGGGGCCCTGGGTTTTCAAGGCTGACCTCTTTGGGAAGATCTAGGCTGTCGAGTATGGGATGGAGGTGGATAATACCTATGTGGCTTATAGGATATCCTCCTAGGATCCCGCCGAAAAAGCCTCTTGGTAGATGGAAAGTCCGAGGGGAGAGTGGACAGCTGGCGCAAGGTGTCATGGTGATCTTTTAATTGCACTACTGTTTCTTGAATTCTGTCGCCAAATAGATTGTCCCCTGTACATGGAAAGTCTGCCAACCTTTCTTGGACTTCCTGGCGTAGGTCAGAGGACTTGAGCCATGCCCAGTGACTTGAACCAGGCAGTTTCAAAGATGTCATATGGTGCCCTGACTTCATGCTTTCCAGCATCGAGTCCTTTCTGAAGGATTGTGGTGAGCCTTCCTGATATTCATCTGGTAGGGTTTCAGAGAATTCTTGGACTTTCTTCCAAAAATTCCTTTAATACTGGGTCATGTATAGCTGATAAGCCACTATACGTGCCATTAGCATAGAACCGTGGAAGACTCTTCCTCCGAAGGCGTCCAAGGATTTCTGTTCTTTACCTGGAGGGGCCAAAGAATGAGGCAGGGATCTTTTGGCTTTCTTTTGGGCAGACTCAACAACCTCAGATTGATGGAGCAGTTGGCTTTTTTGAAACCCTGGAGCTGACTGGACCAGATAGGTGGCATCAGTTTTTCTGTTCACTGGTTGAACTGTACCAGGGTGTTCCCAGGTGCGTTGTAACAAATCAAGGAGCACTTCATGTACTGGAACTGCCATGACCTCCTTAGGGGCATCCACAAATTGTAGTATCTCAAGCATCTTATGCCTGGCATCCTCCTCCGTTTGCAGTTTAAAAGGGATGGTTTCAGACTAGGGGTGTGCATTCGTTTGCAACGTATTGGCAATTCGCAATGTATAGGGCCTTATTCGTTGTATTCGTGGGGAAGCGAAACGTATCGCGACTCCCACGAATCTTCACCAAATTATTCGACCGTCTAAAGGAGTGAATTTAAACAAAACCCCCACCCTCCTGACCCCCCAAGACTTGCCAAAACTCCCTGGTGGTCCACTGAGGGTCTGGGAGCTATCTACTGCATTCATGCCATCGGCTGCCGGTATTCAAAATGGCGCCGATAGCCCCTGTGACATAGTAAGGGCAAAGGCTATTGGCGCCATTTTGAATACTGGCAGCCGATGGCCCGAGTGCAGGAGATGGCTCCAGAACCCCCGCTGGACCAACAGGGACCTTTGACAAGTCTTATGGAGACCTGACCATCAGGGACTTTTGGCAAGTTCTGACCCCCACAAGACTTGCCAAAAGTCCCTGGTGGTCTAGTGTGGGTCCAGGGGGTCCGTCGGCTGCCAGTATTCAAAATAGCGCTGATAGCCTTTGCCCTTACTATGTCACAGGGGCTACCGGTGCCATTGGTCGGCCCCTGTGATGGCACCGGCTGTCCATTGCTCCTACCATGTGACAGGGGCCGACCAATGGCACCGGTAGCCCCTGTGACATAGTAAGGTCAAAGGCTATCTGTGCCATTTTGAATACCAGCAGTCAACGGCGTGAGTGCAGTAGATGGCTCCCGGACCCCTACTGGACCACCAGGGAGGTTTGGTAAGTCTTGGGGGGGTCAGGAGGGTGGGGGGTTGTAGTTAATTCAATTTTAGCCAGGAAACAAATAAGAATGGAACGCATGAACGGATCGGGGCCCCCCCCTTGCCGAATGCAACATATCTGACCCCCCACGAATACGAATACCGAATGTAATGTATGCGGTCCCTCTGCACATCCCTATTTCAGACAGCTCCTTGATGAAGTTTGCAAATGTGAGGTCTTCAGGAGGGGAGCAGCGGCATTCTTCTGGGGGTGAAGGCTCTGATAGGAGCTCGTCCGAGTCCTGAGTGTCAGAAGAATCATCACCCCAGGAATCATAGGATGCATCTCCAGCACCATGTGGCTCTTCAGATGGAGTCCAAATCCAGCCGGATCTCGTGGTGGCACCGATGGGAAAGTTGGAGGTACCGATGCGAGCACCGAGGATGGTGATAGCATCAATGGAATTGGTGCTTTCGATGGACGTCGGGGAGGCAACAGACTCGATGGCCCTGGAACCGGCTCTGGCATCGGTAAATTTTGTTCCTCATCTGAGGACAATGAAATAGGCATCAGTGTCGGTGGCCTTGAAAGTGCCGATGGCATGGAAGGAGCAGGCACCGATGGCAATGCACCGATTAAGGCATCTAGGTGATCAAGAAACGGAGCCAGCATGGTGGGCACCGGTCCCGGTGGAGATTGGAATCCCTGAAATGCCTGGAGGACGTGCGTAACCCTTTGAAAATCTACCCCAAAATGCCTAAATAAATAAATGTAACATGCTTTGAACTCCCTGGCTGGAAAAGTATGTCGTAAATAAATGATGATGATGATGGTGATGATGATTTACACAGAGAGCAGTATGGCTGTATTAAGCTCCCAGGGATAGGTTGCAAAGTAGATTAACACAGAATAACTGTAAGGCTTTGGTATGTTCTCAGATATAATAGGAGAGAGGTTATAGGTCTCCTAGCATGGGTAACAGAACAGTTTGGCTACTTTCTCTAGCTAATAGCAAGAAAAAAATGATTAAAAAGCAACCTCCTTCAGGTGATCAAGCTTTTGTGGATAATATCTGGGAAATCTCCTTAGCATAGAGGATGATAATAAAGATGATAACCAGAGCTAGAGTAGTGTAAGTACATGCAGCTGGGCAGGCTGCATGAACCAAATGGTCCTTGTCTGCTGATATCTATTATGCAATTGTGTCATTGCATGAACTGACTTCTTAGCATACCAGGAGTTAGTGACTTGGTAATGGCTAATGAAAATAAGCTGTTCTTTGTCTCTCCCATTAATGGCACTTTCCAAACAAAGTTGAGGTATACTAGCTGGGTTCTTGGGAGCATTGCTATGCCTGCAGAGAATGTATGTGAAAAACCACAGGTTTGAGTGTTAGCAGTCTGTTGCTTTGCACATATTCAGGAAGCTAATAAAATAAGACAACCTGACCTGTGCATAGCACAGTTCATAGAATTCCAGTGCGAATCTGAAAAACTGAGGTATTTGTCCATTATCAGAGCCATCAGTACCAAGAATTCTCTTTATACTTTAGGAACTTTGATAAGGCTGCATTATAGGGAGATTTAAAAATGAGGAACAAGTTTACTTTATCAGTTGCATGTTACTTCTGGCTGTTTATGCTATTTCCTCTTTTGTAATGTTTTTGCAACACTCACTTCTGCAGATAACCTTGATCATTCATGCATTATTTGAACACAATTATTTATACACTTTTGCCTTGTTGCCAAGTGCTGTTTAATTTCTCCTTTCTTTCAGAATGGTAAACTAGTCAGATCTTGATATTTCTTTTATCTTTGAAGTGAATGGATATGGTTGTGCACCTTATTAGTTCAAAAAAGGTCTGAAGGCAAGAGTGCTATCTGTCCGGTATCCAACATACAGTACATGTCCCACTTCCAAATGTATGTTGTCTTGCTTCAGCAAGGTTGGTTCCATAATTCAGGTTTTAAAATTGAATTAACTACAACCCCCCACCCTCCTGACCCCCCCAAGACTTACCAAAACTCCCTGGTGGTCCAGTAGGGGTCCGGGAGCCATCTACTGCACTCACGCCGTCGGCTGCTGGTATTCAAAATGATTCACTAAAATGATCTGTTACATTTTCTAGAAGATTCTGACAAAAGATTTGGTAAGATAAGATCTGAGGGACAACCAAACAAAAAGACCCCATGACCCCATATACCATACTCCTTCCTCAGAGAATGGGCCTAGATAGAGATATGAGACATGCCTCCTTGCAGCAATGAAAGCTATCAGACAGCACTATATGGAGCCAGTGAAAGCTTGCAAAACAATGCAACACCAATATAAGTCAAAATATTTCCATGAAGCCAAATTTTAACGCATGCTTTTAGATGCACAGTAATAATATTGCTGTCATATTTTGATTTTTCCATCAATAAGCAGGCTAAATTAGCCATTATACCTGTGTCGCATTCACAGAATGGCTTTCTGTGCACCAAGCAGCTTGTGCAGACTTATACTTATGGGAAAAACAACCTAGCAATCACACTTTTAATGTTATTCATACTGCCTGAGGTACTTGGAACTGAGTTTAGCACCTGCTGTAGGCCTTGGGGCAAAAGGTAGTATAAAAAGTACCATGCTTCCCCCATTCTTTTATCTTTCCCATCACTTCCAGCCAGACTTTGCTCTATATGCAATTCTATTACAGCTGTGGCTTAAGACTGCATCATCTGTCTTGTCCGGGGCATGCTCTAGTGCAAGCCCTTGAGGGTCCTGTTTTTCTTTAGTGTCCTTTTTCTTCAAGAAAGGCGGTGCTCTTACTATTGGATTCCAGAGTCCAGGTCTAATAGATATTAAAAAATAAGTTATTTCCTTACATAGAAACAGAAATGACGGCAGAAGACCAGTCGGTCCATCCAGTCTGCCCAGCAAGCTGTAAACCATACAAAGCTGGTTGTTCACTTTAAGTTCAATTTCACTTTCTTACAGAGAAATATACAAACTCTCCCTTTAATAACAAAGCAGTAATTACGATCCATCTCGTAGCATGCAATCAAAAAACAATCATCCCAATATGTAACATTTCACCTCTTCAGTGTCTAGGTGTAGTAATTAATATCCAATTTCTGGATGTTTGTACTAGCCTGGCTTACAAGCAAATTCAGTACCATTAAGTACAGTCCCATATCAAGGCTGCAGCTTTGCTTCTTATATGCGCATGTGTAAAGCATTTAATCAACTGGTGTAGCTCCAAAGTTTCAGTAACAATGAAGACAAAAAAAGAAAAAAATGTTTGACAAGGCTGCAGCTATATTCTCTCAATACTGAGCAAGCAGTGAGTCAGTAAGGCTAGCAATTCTTTAGGTAGTGTGCAGCTGCTAATTAGTCTCCTCTACAGCAGCATTTCAAAAGTTCAACAACCATTAAAAATAAGACAAACATTCAGTAGGTTGAAGTTTCTCTCTGTGTGTCCATATTAGAAGGAAAATTAGAACAAGTTAATGCTGCTCTAGGTGCAACTCCAAAGTTTAAAAAAAATTCAATAAAGTTGCAGCTTTAATTTCCACTTCTTGGCAATCATGTCAAAACATGACTGCTTAACTTAATCCCCCAGAAAAGTCCCTTCTATGCATCTTAATACATCTTGCTGACAGAGAGAAGCCTTCTCTGTGACCATTAAGGCAGAGCTTGCTTAATTTAGCTAATGTGAGTGCTTCCAGCCTCGAATGACTACAATACAAGTTTCAAAAACAAAAAAGAAATACCTTTCAGTGTCCTCATATTTCTTCCCTAGTTAACTTTACTTTATAGTTGGTTGTAGGGATGTGAATCGGTATTGGACTCGTTTCCGGTATCGAGTTCGGGTAAAAACCTCGGGAAATATTCGTTCCCGCGATTCTTACTCGTTTTAATCGGTTGTGTCGTGCCGAAAAAAAAACCCACCCGGACCCTTTAAATTTAATTCTTAACATTGGCAGTCTGCACTCCCATGTCCCCCCTCCTCAGCTGCCCTACATATCACACAAAAACTCAATGCTTGGTGAAACAAGGCCGCAGCATTTATTAACATTAATTAGCATAAATCAACATAATTACATTACCGGTACCCGAGCCGTCGGTACATTAAACCCTAGTGCATTCCGGGCGTCAAAACCGGCGTCCGCCGTTTAAGCCAGTCCGCCACCGTCTTACCGGCCCCCCGCCGTGCCAAAGCCACAGGGCCATTCTTTGAGGCCGCCCACGCCTGAATACATGCACTTTCTTTTACCTAGGAGTTCCAATCCGTCCTGACCGTGTCCTCGAGGTCCCCACCTACCTACCGACTCGGGTACCCCCGCCACCAGACTGGGACAGTGCCCCCACTTGTCCCAGGCTCCCCCCTATTGCTGCGGCCCAACCTTGCTAAACACCCGCTCCAGCGATTCTTGAATGGAGTTATTAAATAAATCGTAACCTATGTCGGACAAATGTATTCGATCCGGCCTATACAGGCCTGCACATGGCTCATCTGCCCATTCGTGCCTGATTTGGTGAATGCCCCTCTGTTGCGCCCATAAACCGACCTGCCTATTAATCTTTTTCCTGCCCCTGCCCCATAACTTGCTGCCCTGCCATTTAATCCTAGGTATGATATCCGATCAAATGATGGCTGTTCCCGGTGTCAACTCCCTAATCGCGGCCAAGTCTCTTTTCACCATCTCTATCAACTGTTTGGCCGAATGCACCCCCAGGTCATTGCCCCCGAGGTGGATAACTATGGCATCTGGATGTTGAGACGTGCATAGTTTGTGCCGCAGATCCGACAACAGGCGTTCCCATTTCATTCCCGACCTTCCCATCCATTTCAGGCTGACTCCTTTCGGAGCCAGCCCCAAGTGTACGCCATAAGGTCTTTCCTGTGCCCTTTTGGCCGCCCATCTCACGAAGGAATGTCCTATTAACCATGCTATCTTCCTTTGGCTCCATGCATCTGCAGGTGAAATTAAATGCATTAGTTATCCATCTGAGCGAACTCAGGCCTCACATACCGCTTGGCCACCGCGGATTGCCAACGACCGATCTTACGGATGGTGTCCATTGGCAAACCCGCTTGCGCTGTGCTGGTTGCTACCCCGATCCGGAACGAGTGTGTTCCATAATCTCTCGGGTCCAAGCCAATGCTTTCTAAAGCCACGCACAACACCGCTGCGAACTGATACCTAGTCAGTGGAACGCCATCCCTATGCACCAGCAAGTGATCCCCGCCCTTTGGCCTTATCCGCACAGGGATAAGTTACCTGTGCCCCCGCCGTTGTCAATAGAATGTCCGCCCCTTTTGCCTTCTGGTCTGTCTTTGATTTGTGGATTCGGAGTTTAATGAGCCGATCCTGAGCTTGTACGTTGCCGTACAATAACCCGTTATGACCCTTGTCATTTTTGGATGGGGCCACCAACTCACTAACCCTTAACGCAGCAAAAAATGCTGTGCAGAAAGCTGCCCTGAACAATGCCACCTTAAATGGCTCGGTGCATACTTGCTGTACCGCGTGCCACAATCTGACCAATAGCTCGTGCGTAATGGGTCGTCTTTTGTCGCCTTCCCATGCTACCTCCCTCGCCCACCCTGCTAGCAACTTCTTGACTATGAAGAAGCTGAACGGATCCCCCAGACCCTGCGCCTTGGTGAAGAAAGCAAAACCGGCCAAATGGTTGATCGTGGCTCCTCTGGACCGGCCTGCCTGCTTTGACCATGATATGAACCGAACTATCTGGTTAGCCTCTACCACCCCTGTCGCGCTGCCCTGCCCTCTCAGAAACTCCTGAACCTTAGCATAACCCCGGCAGTACGTTTTCCAAGTCGCCGGGGCAATAGATGCCCTCAACAATCCCCGCTTGACCTTGCTCCAATCTGCCATAAACGGTCCGATATGGGGACTCCCTCCACCTCTGCCTCTGGCACCTGTTGGCGAAAAAGATCCCACTTAGCCCTTGAGAGCGCATCCGCCACCTGATTCCGGGCACCCGGTACGTGTTTTGCCCCTACGGTCATGTTCAACCGCAAGCTCTGCAGGACCACTTCCCTCAACAACTCGGCCACCCGTGGACAGTGGGCTGCCTGCTTGTTGAACACCGTCACTACTGCCAAGTTGTCGCACCAAAAGACTATTCGTTTGTTATGCAACTTGTGGGCCCACACTGTAATCGCTACCAATATGGGAAAGAGTTCAAGGAACGTTATATTTTTTACCAAGCCATCGTCCCGCCATGCCCTCGGCCATGGCACCGCACGCCAGGCGCCCTGACAATACGCCCCGAATCCCCATCCACCTGACGCGTCCGTGTAAATATCTAAGTCTCTGTTGGACATTACCTCCTCCTGCCACATTGCTATGCCGTTGAAATTTTCCAAGAATTGCAACCACATTACAATTTCGGCCCTTATTGGTCTCGCTATTCTAATGTGGTGATGCGGGTGCTTCACCCCTTTCGTCGCATCTGCCAATCGTCTCAAGAAAGCCCTTCCCATGGGTATTACCCGGGTGGCGAAATTCAGACTTCCTATTAAGGATTGCATCGCGGTTAAGGTGACCTTCCTTGATGCCAATGTCTGCCTAAGCAAGTCCCGTAGCTTACGTACTTTCTCTATCGGCAATCTCGATGTCATTGTCTGGGTGTCTATCTCTATGCCTAAAAAGGACAAGGTGGTAGCGGGACCTTCCGTCTTTTCCTGTGCCAAGGGAACCCCGAAATCTTGGGCCATTTCCTGAAATCCTACTAATAGCTGTGCACAGGTGTTCGTGTTGGCCGGTCCCACAAACAAGAAGTCGTCCAGGTAATGGACCACGTTGCCATTCCCCACCCTTTTTTGTAGTGCCCAATGCAAGAATGTACTAAACATCTCGAAACAAGCACAAGATATAGAACACCCTATCGGCATGCATTTGTCGAAGTAGTAACTACCTTTGAAGTGAAAACCTAGGAGCGGGAAGCTGTCGGGATGAACGGGCAGCAATCTAAATGCAGACTTTATGTCCGCATTGGCCATTAACGCCCCTTGGCCGCATTGCCTTACCAAAGCGATCGCCGCATCAAAGAATGCATATTGGACCCTGCAGGCATCCTCAGGCACGTGATCATTAACGGAATCACCCAGGGGATAGGACAGGTTCTGGATAAGTCTGAACTCCCCTTGCTCTTTCTTGGGCACTACTGCCAAGGGTGATACCATCATATCCTGGAAGGGGGGGTCCGCAAATGGGCCCGCCATCCTGCCCAACTCAATTTCCTTAAGGACCTTCTGTTGTACTATGCCCGCGTGTCTCACTACAGAGACAGCATTACCTAAACTTGTGCTCCTAATTTTTCCGTTAAACGGTATTCTAAAACCGTATCTAAAACCCTCCCTAAGCCTGGCAGCGTCTAATCTTCTAGGGTATTCTGCCAGCCATTCCGACATGGTTGCCAATTGTATCGGCGAAGGTGCCTTGCTGAAAACCCTATTGCTTTCCTCCTCCGCCGAGATTTCCTGCCGGCCCTTGCCCTTTTTTGATACATTTACTTGCTGGGTGCGGTCCGGCGCACATGGAACATATGTGCTTAAATTTACATTCGTGGAAGGTGCACCCTGCCTTATTGAATCTCCAACACACCTTGTTATTCCCGCTCTCTCCCCAGGAACTACTCCCCGGCGTTGGTGTCCCGTTGCCCGCCTTTCCGGTCCCATGTGCTCCGCTTGTATCAAGGACCTTGCTAGTCATCTGACACAGCCATAAACCGACATCCTGTGTTCCCCATGACATGCTCCTGTTGTCTTCCATTTTATCCCTAAACTGCTCTTCATAATTTAACCAGCACCAGCCCTGATACTCCTTGTAACCCTCAAGTATTGCATCTGCGTAGCTAAGCATGGGCGCATACTGCGACGGGTCCTCCCTTCCCGTGACACTGATCATCCTCAAAAAGGCTCTGGCCCAATTAATTATATTCTTTGCCACTTTCACTTCTCCCCCCTTCTTCTCCTCCTTCTTTCCCCTCTTCTTTCTCTCCGCTGCACCTTTCCTGCCCTCCAATATGGAGAATATATCTATATACTCCTTTTCTTATTTTACTTCGCAGCACCCTCGGAACACTTTCCCACAACTCCGCTAAGGGTGGAGGGCCGTTACGGCTGTCGTGCCCGCCGCTACGCGCCCTACCACCAGAGAGGGCCCTCTTTCCCCTTCACTCCCGTCAGATTCCTCCTCTGAGGAGTCAGTGGAAGATTCGCTGTCATTCCTCCTTCTCTTATTACCCTTTCTTTTTGTCACTCAATCCTTGTCTCGTCCTCCACTGCTTTGTTCGCTGGGTGCCTCCGACCCGACCGCCGAGTCCGCTGTTCCTTCCGGTGCTCTTGTCTCACTGTCCTCCTCCGAGCTCGCATCGCCTTCTCGGCTCTCCGTTCCTTGGCCTCTGCCGGCACCGTTCGCCGCGGTCCGTTTCTTGGTCTTCCTCTCTCGCCCTTGGGTGGGCTCCAATGCCTTTTGGGTTCCAGTGACCCTGTCCTGTGGAGCCATCATTCCCCCGGTCGCCGGGTTGTACCATGGCGGAGGTACCTGCCACCATGGGGGGTACATGGTTGTTGGTAAGGATTTACCCATTGAAGCCAGCCATGCCTGGGCGCCGTGCTGAGTTCCTCCCAGCCCACCTTGTGTCGGCATCTCTGGTGATTGGCCGGATGCTCCCGAGGGCTGCATGGCTCCTGCTCCCATCGCTGGCCAGATGGGCCATCACCACTGCGGTGGGCCGCCTTGCCCTGACTCCAACTGCCTGCCCTGCGACCCATGGTGGCTGCCCTGCTCCGCCGGGGTTGTCTTCGCCTGCTGCCGCCTGCCTCCGTTCTTCTTAGCTTGCACCTTCTTAACCTGTTCAGCCGATCCTGGCTCGTTCCGGTTCCTGACCTGCGGTCTTTGCCTCCTCCCGGCTTCTCGCCCTCCTTCCCTTTTGCTTGGGGCAGGATCCGCCGGTGTATCCCGTGGCTCTGCGCCCCTCCGCTGCCTTGCTCCTCCCCGGGCTTTCTGTGCTCCTCTACCTGGCATGCTCGCGATCAATACAAGGACTCTTTTCTTTCTTTCTTTAATTGTTTATTATTGTTTACTCACGGTTTGTAGCTTCTACGGGAGGAGCGCTGGCAAATACCTTGCGTTGTCCTGTACTCGGCTCCAGCTCTTCTAGTCTCCAGAAGTGAGTCCGTATCCCGTGTGCGGTCAAGTGGTTCTCCGCGTCTCAGCTGTCCTGGATCCTGCCTGCTTCTCCCAATGCGTTTGTAGCTGCTTCCTGGAATTCCTTTCTCTGTGTTGTTCCGGCCTTCCTCCGCACTGCTCAGGCTGCCCACGTGTCCACCACCTGCCTGCCTCTTCAAATGCCCAGCCGAATCGCCGAGGTTGCTATTGATCCCGGCGCCGGGATGCCGCAAAAGGGAGCAGTTCCCTTTAAATTTTCTTTTTCTGCGGGTCCTCGGGCCCTCCTAAGGCATCCGCTTCGGTGCCTGCCCCCTCTGTCCGTTCTCCCGGACGTCCCCCGCTCGCAATCGCGTTCGGCCTCCGTGCATGCTGCCCCCGATGCTCTCGGGTTCGGGGGCCCCCCAAATTCTAACGAGTTTGAAAATATCGAATCGTCGGAAAAACGATTCACATCCCTAGTTGGTTACGCTAAAAGGTCAATAGTTCCCTTTTAAGCATCTAAAAGAAAAGAAATTAAACATTGGTTTGGGCTGCCTCCAAGTCCAGTTCTGGCTCTGCTTCATCTTCTGAAAATTTTTCCATCCTGGGACAGTCCTAACTGTATCTCAGATGACTTCTTTTCTCCTCTTCCTTTTACCTCCCTCATTCCTGCTTTTGCCAGCCGTTTGTCTTTATAGAGCTGCTAGCCTATTACTGCAAGCCTGGGTGACTCCAACCTAACTCCTTTTCTGCTGCCAGAACTGTTTCTTAAAAGCTGACAACCAAGGCTTTTGAGAAGTGTAGTTCCACAGGGCTGCCATTTTTATTACCTACTATCTTCTTTTTCTAACCCTTGTTAACAGAAATTCCAAACTTCTTTACATAAGCGCATGGACTAGCAAATCAAGTAAATCATCACATATCCTCCCACTTTTAAAGTCCATGTGCAGTTAAAAGTAACCTTTTATTGCTAATCTGTCATAAGAAAACAGGAAAAATGAAATAACACTTTTCTTTTGAGGCCTTTTTAAAGGAAAGGAGTTTTCTGCAAAATAGCCTCATATGCCTTATGCCATAGCCACATCTTTCACATGTTTACCCTTGGTCTCCTACTTCTAACTATGGGCCTCTTCTTGGATCTTTTAAAAGTCCACCAGCCTTTATTTTTCCTACTACCAATGGTGAACCTGGAAGCTTCGTCCCCGTCCACTACTGTAATTTCGGGGCATAACCCTGTCAGTCTCTTATAGAGTCGCCATCTTCTTCAGCTAATTTTTATATAGCTTGTTCCTGTTGGCCTGTCTATTCATAGTGATAAGGAGTTGGTGAATTAGTAACACTGTCTTTAAAATAGCAACTTCTCTGGCTAGTTGGGTAACATCGTTCTCCAAATAAGACACCTCCATTGCAGTTTCTTGAAGTTGTAGCCTGAGTTGTTTTACCTTTTCTTCATGTTTTTGTTTCAGTTCTTTTGACATGAGATTCACCCTCTTCACTCTCTTCTTCAACCTATTTCCTTCAGTCATATATTTAGAGATTTTATATATCGTCGTTCCGAGTGATAATCACTAAATCACAATGGTTTGCAGCATAAACATTCACAAATATAAGTGACCAGACAAAGGAAAAAAACATATCTTGAATGCTAATTGAGGCATGGTTCACAGGTAATAAGTGTAGGAGAAGGTAAAGTCTCTTCATACAATAGGTTTCATAACTATAATTTTTGTGGGGATCATTCTATTGGAGTTTATTATTTAGATATTATGGATTTGAGAAATTGGATAGTTTATTTTATTATGAGATTATGTAATCAGACAGTTTATATTATGTTATATGCATTTTGGAACAACCATGTTTTCAGGTCCTGTTTGAATTTCTTTTTGTCTGTTGTAGTTCTTAAGTCTTCAGGCATATAATTCCATAGTTTAGGACCTGCTATAGACAGTAGAGATGTACATTCATTGTGGTTCAGGGGTACCTGAACCACGAAACGGATTTTCCCCGAGCTTCGGGGAAAATTCATTTTTCGGGTTAGTGCTGGGGGAGGGGCACATTTATTAAAAAAAAACCAAAAAACACCCCAACCCTTAAATTTTACTTTCTTATATGCCCCCCCACCATCCCGATCCCTCCCCAAGACTTACTAAAAGTCCCTCGTGGTCCAGCAGGTCCCGCAAGCGATCTCTCCGTCCATGCTGTCGGGCCTGCTATGACTCAAAATGGCGCCAATAGCCTTGCCCTTACGATATCAAAGGGGCTACCGGTGCCATTGGTCAGCCCCTGTCACATGCTCCTACCATGTGACAGGGAAAGGCTATCAACGCCATTTTGAATACTGGTAGCCGACGGCCCGAGTGCAGGAGATCGCTCTGGACCCCTGCTGGACCTCCAGGGAAGTTTAGCAAGTCTTGGGGGGGACTCCTGACCTCCCCAAGACTTGCCAACAGTCCCTTGTGGTCCAGCGGGGGTCCAGAACAATCTCCTGCACTCGGGCCGTCAGCTGCCAGCTGCCAGTATTCAAAATGGCGCCGATAGCCTTGCCCTTACGATGTCACAGGGGCTACCAGTGCCATTAGTCAGTTCCTGTCACATGGTAGGAGCAATGGACGGCTGGTGCCATCTTGTGCTCCTACCATGTGACAGGGGTTGACCAATGGCACCGGTAGCCCCTGTGACATCGTAAGGGCAAGGCTATCGGCGCCATTTTGAGTCATAGCAGGCCTGACAGCCCGACGGCATGGAGGGAGAGATCGCTCATGGGACCCTGCTGGACCTTGGGGAAGGATCGGGATGGTGGGGGGGGGAGGGGGGGGTAAGAAAGTAAAATTTAAGGGTTGGGGTTGGTTTTTTTCCCAATTTGCGTTTTTTTTCCCGATTCGTGGTTTGGTTTTTTTAAATTCGTTTTTCCGGTTTTGGGTTTGGGTTCGGGTTCGGGTTCCAGTTTCGTTTTTGGCAAAAAGCCTGAACCAAAACCCGACCCAAGCCAGAAAAATGAAGCTCATATCTAATAGACAGCACTCTTTCTCATGTTTGCAACAAGTGAGAGGTTTGTAATGTTGGGATTGAGAGGAGACCTTTATTTTGTGATCTTAGAGTTCATTGAGGTTTGTGCTGTTTAAGTGCCATCCCAAGCAGATCATTTTTATTTAGGTTAATGTTACTGAATATCATCTTTAATGCTTTATATTGGATTCTTGATTGTATTGGTAGCCAGTGTAGAGCTTTCAGTGTAGGAGTAATATGTTCATATTTTCTGGCACCAGATAATAGACTTGCTGCTGCATTTAGGAGAAGTTGAAGAGGTTTTATGTGACATGAAGGAAGACCTAGGAGCAAGGAATTGCAATAGTCAATGTTCGAGAAATTAGTGTTTGTAAAACAGTTCTGAAGTCTGTAGCAGTTAGTAATGGTTTCAAGTGGCTGAATAGCCTCAGTTTGTTATAACTGGTTTTAATCAATTTACTGATACTTTCTTTCATTGATAAGTTTTCATTGATTTGAACCCCCAAGTCTCTTACTTCCATCGATGGATTAATTTGAAAATTTCTCCCAGGACAAGCAGGATGGTAGTCCTCAGATGTGGGTGACATCATCAGGATGGAGCCCAATCACGGAACACTTTTGTCAAAGTTTCTAGAACTTTGACTGGCACACTGAGCATGCCCAGTATGCCACTAACCCTGCATCCATCAGGGGTCCCCCTTCAGTCTCTTTTTTTTCCATGCAGCAGTAGCCTCGCGGAATTCTGGAGCTCTGAGAATTCCTCACAAAATGTCCTCACGGAAACCTTTTTCAAAAATTTGAAAGTTTTGCCCCATCCAGGGGTCCCCCATCGACCACCGACTTCCATTGACGCCAGTAATTTTACCTCGTCCCTTGCGGTCGGTTCCCGGCGGTGCTTTCTTTGGTGCCCAATGGCCACCAACCGCGCGCCACCCTTATTTTTTTCTAAAAAGATGGCAACCGGGTTCTGAAAGTGCCCCAAGTGCCTGAGGACCATGTCGATTATGGACCCTCACGACATACGTGTCTTGTGTTTGGGGCCTGCTCACGACATCCAACAATGCACTAGCTGTGCCCAGATGATGCCAAAAAGCCACAGGGCTCGCTTGGAAAAGATGGAGAACCTTTTTAAGTGAAAGTCTCCATCTACCCCAGCCAAGGCTACACCGAGTCGGAAGCCTTCCTCTTCAACAAATCCATCGCCATTGAAGTCTCAGCGCCAGTGAGACACCAGTGACCATTCTTCACCAGCTTCTTTGTGTTCGAAGGCATTGACATCTTCCTCTTCGGTGCCGGAGAAGGACCGGACCGAACCGAACATCTGGATAAACATCGTCACCCGCCATCGACGTGAGCCTTCTTCCGATGCCGGAACCGACAAGCCATCAACATCGGCATCGACAGAGCAACCGACCATGAAGTCCCGGGGAGAAGGGGCCCCATCCCCCTCTGGACCTGGGACACCGAGGCGTTCTCCACCTGCACCGGTGCCAGGAGCCGAGGCTCCACTGATACATGTGGACCCTCTGGCAATGCCTTCCGAGCCTTCAACCCTGGTGGCCGTGCTACCAACACCAACTTTCCACCAGCCTCGGGCAGGCGTAACTTAGAGAACAAAGGTGGGGGGGATTTAGGTAGGGCTGGGGGGTGGGTTAGATAGGGGAAGGGAAGGGAAGGTGGGGAGGAGCAAAAGGAAAGTTCCCTCCGAGGCCGCTCCGATTTCGGAGCGGCCTCAGAGGGAATGCCATTGGGCCTTCCCTAGGGCTTGGCACGCACAAGGTGCATAAGTGTGCGCGCCGACCCCAGATTTTATAACATGCACGCAGCAGTGTGCACATGTTATAAAATTGGGTGTACATTTGTGCGCTCCGGGTAGTGCGCACAAATGTACCCCGCACGAGCTCCTTTAAAAATCTGCGCCTTTATATACCATTGTTCCAAAAACAGATCACAACAGTTTACAAAATCAGTATTCCTTTTCATGGTCAACGATCACATACTTTCTTTCAACATTCGCTTTTTAGTTCTATGCAACAGCATATATTCTAGTTGATAATCATATATATTCTAGGATATCACAATACCTATTATGTAATTGAGTTCATATTCATACATTTCATGGTAGACAAAATAGTAAATACAAGTTCTAATTCTCCTCAACATAATAGTAAGTACAAGTTCTAATTCTACTCCCAATACACTTTAAATCATTCATTACTTATTGCTTGCTCCACTAACACTATCTCTGGTACTGACTTTGCTGCATATTGGTATTTTACATTAAATCATATGCATTTCTAAAGAACCATGTTTTCAGTTCGCGTTTGAAATTCTTTCTTTCTATTATCTGCCGTATTGACCCAAGAAGTGAGTTCCAGAATTTAGTATTGTTTACAGAGTGTAGTGTAATGCTAGCAGAGTAAGGCATTCAGGCAGTTGACAGTAATTAGATAGTCCTTGCTGGAGCAGGGTATACCATATAAATAGAAGACATATAGGATCATTCTTTACATATCTAGACAGTTAGTAGATTACAATGGTAAAATAATATTGTTCAGATAAGGTGTAACACATAAATAGTGCAGTAGAGCAATGCAAATATATAATGCAAATATATAATAGAGAAAAATGTTTAGGAGGGTTTGTATCCTTAGTTAGGATAACATACATAAATATTGTAATCTTCTCACATTCTGGAAGACAGTCTGAAGTGGGAATTATGTCCTTGGGTATAGAGTCCCTGAAGTGATCTGTGACTTTAATTGGAGGTAAAGGCTGCTTTGAAGAGCCATGTTTTCACTCCTTTCTTGAAGTTTGATATGGTAGATGTAGGGAGTTTCACAGTGTTAGGACAGAGTCTGCAGTAATGCTGCCCACCCCAACCTAACAACCATTCAGAGTAGATGAAATTATTGGGCCAGATTTTCAAAGGATTTACGTGCAAACTGCTCCTGCGCGCGCCAAGCCTATTTTGCATAGGCCTTGCGACGCATGCAAGCCCCGGGTCGTGCGTATGTCCCGGGGCTTTGTGAAAGGGGCAGGGTGGGGGCAGGACCGAGGCCTCCGGCACAGTGGCCACGCACAAACTATACCTGCCCAGAGGCAGGCGCAACTTATTAAACAAAGGTTAGGAGGGAGTTTTAGATAGGGCTGGGGGGGTGGGTTAGGTAGGGGAACGGAGGAGAAGGTGGGGGGGGGGGGGCGGAAGAAAATGTTCCCTCTGAGGCCACTCCAATTTCGGAACGGCCTCGGAGGGAATGGGGAAAGCCATTGGGGCTCCCCTAGGGCTTGGCACGCGCAAGGTGCACTAGTGAGCACCCCCTTGCGTGCACCGACCCTGGATTTTATAATATGTGCATGGCTGCGGCGCATGTTATAAAATCGGGTGTACATTTGTGTGCGCCGGGTAGCGCACACAAATGTACCCTGCGCGCATAGAGGCAGATTTTATAAATCTGCGCACATGCGAGCCGAGCCGTGCAGCCTGCCTCCGTTCCCTCCGAGGCAACTCCGAAATCGGAGCGGCCACAGAGGGAACTTTCCTTCGCCCTCCCCTCACCTTCCCTTCCCCTACCTAACCCACCCCCCCGGCCCTATCTAACCCTCCCCCCTACCTCTATCCTGAAAGTTACGCCTGCTGGCATAACTAAGTTCCCTTCCCCTACCTAACCCACCCCCCCGGCCCTATCTAAACCTCCCCCCTACCTCTATCCTGAAAGTTACGTGCGCCAGGCCGGCTGCCGCGCTCCATGTTCCGGTCCGGGGGCTGGTCCAGGGGCCGCTGTCATGCCCCCGGGCCGGAACCATGCCCCAGGACACACCTCTGAAATGCCGCGTCACTCCCGGCATGCCCCCCGACATGCCCCTCCATGCAAGCCCCGGGACTTACGCGCGCTGCCGAGCCTATGCAAAATAGGCTCGGCGTGCGCAGGGGGGGTTTGGGGTAGGTTTTCGGGGGGTATGCGCGTACCCCTTTGAAAATCTACCCCATAGGTTTTAAAATCCAGCCCATTATATTTCCATTCTTAGTCCAAGATCCATGCTTCCTGCCCATTTTTTAATCTTACCTGTCCCCCTTTCCAATCATTACCATTGTCCTCTATATCTGTTCTAAGTACTGTTTATTTGAATTCTGTCATAGTTTTGGTTGCTACCACCTCAAGAGGTAGACTATTCTAGGCATTCCCCACTCTCTCAGTAGAAAAATATTTCCTCTGAACCTGCTGGATTTAGATATGGAAACTCAAACCTCCAGCTCTCTTCATATGCCATTACACAACAGTTTGATAACCAATAATGAATTATAGTAACTACTAAGTAGGTTTTATATTATCTTTCTACCTATCAACTTCATCACCCAGTTCTCCTCTCAATACAGTGTTCTAAATGTTGCCATTTAAGAAAGAAGGAATGTTGTTTTCAGAAAATATCAAGAAGATCAGCCTGAAAACATATATGCATTCAACTACTGAACTGCAAACACTGTATCTTTATGGGACTTAGTACCACAACAGTCATTTTGTCAGCCACATAGTCAATGTTGTTTCATCTAATTGTTGAAGTGAAAAGCTATTTGTAATAATAATGGCCAAGCAGCTGATTTTATCAGGTCTTTCCCAGTGGTTTAGTTGAAGTATATGATATTTATGCAAAAACCTATGACTTTGTGACTTCTCTCAGAATTCTGTGACCTTGTCTCTAACTTTAAGGACAATCTGTGAAAGTTGCTATTCATTTTATTTGTGAAGATTATACAACATTCTTCAGTGCTGAGCAAATGAACCACCTGGTCCATAATACAATTTGGGTTCAGTTTGGAACCCACTATTCCCTTAGAAAAAAAGAAATACAGTTTTTTTTTAATCAAATTATATATCCTAAACTAAAGCCAAGTACTCCCATTTCCATGCAGACTAAAGGAAGAGTGAGAAAGACTTTGATGGGTGGCACTAGACATCTTTATAAACTTATGTTCCACAATCCAGCCACACACTAATTCAATGAACTGTATCAGCATCTAAAATTTGTGCTGAAATGAAAGGTGTACAGAAGGGATAACTTTAACCCAACCTAAACATTCTGAGGCCAATATTCTGAAAAACATCTAACGGATAACTTCTCTGGCTAAAGTTAGCCAGACAAGTTATCCTGGATATTCAGTGGGATAAATGTCCTACTGAATATCCCCAAATAGTTATCTAGTTACTTTCAGCCAAAACTAATTGGCTATATTTTGAATATTGCCAATTTGGTTTAAAGTTATCCAGTCTCTCGTGGAATGATAACTTTATATTTAACCATCTATATTCAGAAAAATATAACTGGTTAAGTGGCTTGGAGGAAGGGGAAAAAACAGTGAGGATCAGGTCTGGGGCCTGATTCGCCTAGCCCCTTTCAGGGGCTAGGTAAAAATCAGCCTTAAAGAGCCGAGTCCCCCCAAGCCCCCAAACCCTCCAAGGTTAGATTTTAATAAATAAAAGTGCAGATTCCTTGGTGTTTCCTCTTTCCTTGCCCCTCCCCAAATCTACAAATTTTGAACAGAATGCCCCTTCCTCTCCTTCAACCCCCCTCTCCACAACCCTAAACCTAACCCTCCCATCTACCTGGTCCCTTTAAAAACCCTTCTTCTGCCGGAATTGCAGTGCTGCAAAGCTGAAAGAAACTGGGATAACTTGAACAGCAGAAGGGTTTTTAAAGGTACCAGCTGGATGGTACCTTTAAAAACCCAAATTTGAATTAATGACTGGAAGAGGAACAGTATGCAAATCCACGGCTCTCGTGCTAAAATTTCAAAAGGGAAACTTTGATAAAATGAGAAAAATTGTTAGAAAAAAACTGAAAGGAGCAGCTACAAAAGTAAAAAGTGTGCAAGAGGCGTGGTCATTGTTAAAAATTACCATTCTAGAAGCACAGTCCAGATGTATTCCACACATTAAGAAAGGTGGAAAGAAGGCAAAACGATTACTGGCATGGTTAAAAGGGGAGAGGAAAGAAGCTATTTTAGCCAAAAGATCTTCATTCAAAAATTGGAAGAAGGATCCAACAGAAGAAAATAGGATAATGCATAAACATTGGCAAGTTAAATGTAAGACATTGATAAGACAGGCTAAGAGAGAATTTGAAAAGAAGTTGGCCATAGAGGCAAAAAAAAACCTTTTTAAAATACATCCAAAACAGAAAGCCTGTGAGTGAGTCAGTTGGACCATTAGATGATCAAGGGGTTAAAGGGGCACTTAGAGAAGATAAGGCCATCGCGGAAAGATTAAATGATTTCTTTGCTTCGGTGTTTACTGAAGAGGATATTGGGGAGGTACCCGTACTGGAGAAGGTTTAAATGGGTAATGATTCAGATGGACTGAATCAAATCACGGTGAACCTAGAAGATGTGGTAGACCTGATTGACAAACTAAAGAGGACCGGATGGCATACACACCAGAGTTCTGAAGGAACTAAAAAATGAAATTTCAGATATATTAGTAAAAATTTGTAACCTATCATTAAAATCATCCATTCTACCTGAAGACTGGAGGATAGCTAAAGTAACCCCAATATTTAAAAAGTGCTCCTGGGGTGATCCAAGAAACTACAGACCGGTTAGCCTGACTTCAGTGCCAGGAAAAATAGTGGAAAGTGTTCTAAACATCAAAATCACAGAACATATAGAAAGACATGGTTTAATGGAACAAAGTCGGCATGGCTTTACC
Source organism: Rhinatrema bivittatum (assembly GCF_901001135.1). NCBI lineage: Eukaryota > Metazoa > Chordata > Amphibia > Gymnophiona > Rhinatrematidae > Rhinatrema > Rhinatrema bivittatum. Next base: position 519,743,448 of record NC_042616.1, read on the forward strand.
CAAGGCAAGTCTTGCCTCACAAATCTGCTTCACTTTTTGAAGGAGTTAATAAACATGTGGATAAAGGTGAACCGGTAGATGTAATATACTTGGATTTTCAGAAGATGTTTGACAAAGTTCCTCATGAGAGGCTTCTAGGAAAAGTAAAAAGTCATGGGATAGGTGGTGATGTCCTTTTGTGGATTGGAAACTGGCTAAAAGACAGGAAACAGAGAGTAGGATTAAATGGACAATTTTCTCAGTGGAAGGGAGTGGGCAGTGGAGTGCCTCAGGGATCTGTATTGGAACCCTTACTTTTCAATATATTTATAAATGATCTGGAAAGAAATACGACGAGTGAGGTAATCAAATTTGCAGATGATACAAAATTGTTCAGAGTAGTTAAATCACAAGCAGATTGTGATAAATTGCAGGAAGACCTTGTGAGACTGGAAAATTGGGCATCCAAATGACAGAAATTTAATGTGGATAAGTACAAGGTGATGCATATAGGGAAAAATAATCCATGCTTTAGTTACACAATGTTAGGTTCCATATTAGGAGCTACCACCCCAGAAAGAGATCTAGGCGTCATAGTGGATAACACATTGAAATCATCGGTTCAGTTTGCTGAGGCAGTCAAAAAAGCAAACAGAATGTTGGGAAATATTAGAAAGGGAATGTGAATAAAACAGAAAATGTCATAATGCCTCTGTATCACTCCATGGTGAGACCTCACCTTGAATACTGTGTACAATTCTGGTTGCTGCATCTCAAAAAAGATATAGTTGCAAAGGAGACGGTACAGAGAAGGGCGACCGAAATGATAAAGGGAATGGAGCAGCTCCCCTATGAGGAAAGACTAAAGAGGTTAGCACTTTTCAGCTTCCAGAAGAGATGGTTTAGGGGGATATGATTGAGGTGTTTAAATTCATTAGAGGTCTAGAATGGTTAAAAATGAATCGGTTATTTACTCTTTCGGATAATAGAAAGACTAGGGGGCACTCCATGAAGTTAGCATGTGGCACATTTAAAACTAAGAACATAAGAACATGCCGTACCGGGTCAGACCAAGGGTCCAACAAGCCCAGCATCCTGTTTCCAACAGTGGCCAATCCAGGCCATAGGAACCTGGCAAGTACCCAAAAACCAAGTCTATTGCATGTTACCGTTGCCAGTAATAGCGTTGGTTATTACCTACGTCAACTTAATTAACAGCAGGTAATGGACTTCTCCTCCAAGAGCTCATCCAATCCCTTTTCAAACACAGCTATACTAACTGCACTAACCACATCCTCTGGCAACAAATTCCAGAGTTTATTTGTGTGTTGAGTGAAAAAGAACTTTCTCCGATTAGTTTTAAATGTGCCACATGCTAACTTCATGGAGTGTCTCCTAGTCTTTCTATTATCCGAAAGAGTAAATAACCGATTCATTTTTAACCATTCTAGACCTCTAATGAATTTAAACACCTCAATCATATCCCCCTAAACCATCTCTTCTGGAAGCTGAAAGAGTAAACAACTGATTCACATCCACTTCTCATGATTTTAAACACCTCTATCATATCCCCCCCAGCTGTCTCCTCTCCAAGCTGAAAAGTCCTAACCTCTTTAGTCTTTCCTCATAGGGGAGTTGTTCCATTCCCTTTATCATTTTGGTAGCCCTTCTCTGTACCTTCTCCATCGCAATTATATCTTTTTTGAGATGCGGCGACCAGAATTGTACACAGTATTCAAGGTGCTGTCTTACCATGGAGTGATACAGAGGCATTATGACATTTTCCGTTTTATTCACCATTCCCTTTCTAATATTTCCCAATATTCTGTTTGATTTTTTGACTGCCGCAGCACACTGAACTGACGATCTCAATGCGTTATCCACTATGACGCCTAGATCTCTTTCTTGGGTAGTAGCACCTAATATGGAACCTACCATTGTGTAACTATAGTATGGGTTATTTTTCTCTATATGCATCACCTTGCACTTGTCCACATTAAATTTCATCTGCCATTTTGATGCTCAATTTTCCAGCCTCACAAGGTCTTCCTGCAATTTATCACAATCTGCTTGTGATTTAACTACTCTGAACAATTTTGTATCATCTGCAAATTTGATTACCTCACTTGTCGTATTTCTTTCCAGATCATTTATATCTGGAATTTGTTGCCAGAGGATGTGGTTAGTGCAGTTAGTGTAGCTGTGTTTAAAAAAGGATTGGATAAGTTCTTGGAGGAGAAGTCCATTACCTGCTATTAATTAAGTTGACTTAGAAAATAGCCACTGCTATTACTAGCAACAGTAACATAGAATAGTCTTAGTTTTGGGTGCTTGCCAGGTTCTTATGGCCTGGTTTGGTCACTGTTGGAAACAGGATGCTGGGCTTGATGGAACCTTGGTTTGACCAAGTATGGCATGTTCTTATAAGATTTTAAGAACTTCGGAAGGGCAGTCCCATCCAGTTGCAACATAGAGGAAAGAGAAAGTCCACCCAACCACATACGTAAATTATCATTAGGAGAAAAGAGAGAAGAACCCATCAGCTAATCCCAAAGAATACGAAGCATACAGGCTAAGTTGTAATGTCTGAGGTCAGGGCACTTAAGCCCTCCTCTTGCTAATGGTAATTATAATAAGCTTAAGGAGAGTCTGGTCCTCCTCCCTTGCCATAGAAATGTTCTGAACGCTTTCTCAATCTCCCAGATGTCTTTTCAGAAAAGCCATACAGGTAACATTTGTAATAGGTAGAGCCTCTTAGGAAGCTCAATCACCTTCAAGAAATGAATCGTTCCATTCAGTGAAAGTGGTAGATTCATCCTTTTCCTGAGGTTGTTATGCATAGATCGAAGGAGTGGTTGTATATTTACTTTATAGAGGGATTGCATATCAGCTAGGATATGAACCCAATTCTGAGTGTTCCCATCTCAAGGGGAAGGATCCCTCCTATGTCAGATGTACCACCCCAGTCACGTTCAACACCTCTGAGTTATCTTGATTAATTTTTAATCCAGAAAAAGTACCAATTTGTTTTAATACTTTGGGTAGTGAGAGTTGAGGGGAAGTAAGAAAAATTAGGACATCATCAGCGAATGCAGCAATTTTAAATGAGGTGCCTTCTACTTCTACTTCTGAAATAGAATCGACTTCTAGCGATGAGTCGCAGAAGGGAGTTAATAGAGAGTAAGTATAAAAGTGGGGAGAGGGGGCTCCCTTGTCGGACCCCCTGATGAATTGGGAAGGGAGCAGATCTGCCACTATTCACTAAAATGGATGAGATGGGATTATCACAGAGAAAGGAAATATTGGTCAAACAATTGCCACTTAATCCAAATCTACCTAACACCAAAAATAAGTAGGGCAAGGATACTCTATCAAAAGCTTTTTCAGAATCGAAACTATGGCTGGGATTCCCCCTTTACCTCAAAAGTTCATTGCTGATATTAATTTAATAATATGAGTCCCAGCTGTCCTGCCCTTAAGAAATCCAACTTGATGGGGAGAGATAATAGTGGAAAGGATGAGACTCAGCCTATTGGCAAGAACTTTTGCAAAGATTTTCAAATCGCAGTTAAGCAATGAAATCAGCCTGTAGGATGCTGGGAGAGAGGGATTCTTGCCCGGTTTAGGTAAGACTGTGAAGTGTGCAGCATTAAAGTTTTTTGGAAAGTGACCATTACGTAAGGCATCATGACGTAAGGCCTGTGATAAAATCTTTCAAGATTTTATAATAGTCGTAGGAAAATCCATCCAGTCCTAGGGCTTTACCGGGTTCACTAGATGAGATAACATTGAGAATTTCAAAGGTCTGTATAGGTCTACTAAGAAATTTGAGTTGGGTATCTGCGATATGAGGCAAATAGAGTCTTCAAAAAAAAGGAGTTCTCTTCTGGAGCACCGCCTAACCTGTTCTCAGTATAAAGATGTTCATAAAACTCTCTGAATGTGTCACAGATAGCAGAGTACTTGATGGCCCAGGCACCTTGAGGGGTTTTTAATTTCTCTATAAATGTCTTCCCTTTCGAAACTCGAACAGTATTAGCAAGCAGTTTACCTGCTTTGTTACCAAAGCGGAAAAACGATGCTCTGAGAATTGCAACATACATTGTATCCTTTGGTGGAGACACATATTCAAGCTGTTAAGGGTAGACAAATACTCGGACTTGGAGGCCACAGACAAATTCTGTATCATTTTGTCTTTGGATAGTTTCAATTTAGACTCCAGGTCGAAAATAATTTTATTTAGTTTTGCATTTCCTCCTTTTAGGAACATAATAATCTCTCCTTTGAAAACCACTTTACTAGTCTGCCAATAAAGTGCAGGAACGTCTGCATGGGCCACATTGTGAAAAGCAAAATCTTCCCAATGGGGTAGATTTTATAATTTTGTGCGAGCGCGTACTTTTGTTCGCTCATCAGGCGCGAACAAAAGTACGCTGGATTTTATAAGATACGCGCGTAGGCGCGCGTATCTTATAAAATCCGGGGTCGGCGCACGCAAGGGGGTGCATATTTGTGCAACTTGCGCGCGCCGAGCCCAGCGCGCGCTGCCTGTTCTGTCCGAGGCCGCTCCGAAATCAGAACAGCCTCGGAGGGAACTTTCCTTCCGCCTCCCCTCACTTTCCCCTCCCTAACCCACCCCCCCGGCCCTATCTACACCTCCCCCTACCTTTGCTGGCAGATTTACGCCTGCGGAAAGCAGGCGTAAATCTGCGCGCACCAGCGGGCTGCTGGAGCGCCATCACCCGACCCGGGGGCTGGTCTGGAGGCCTCGACCACACCCCTGGGCTGGCGCCACATTCTCGGGCCTGCCCCCAAAACGCCGCGTCACTCGCAGCCCGCCCCCGAAACGCCACGTCACTCGCGGCACGCCCCCCGACACGCCCCTCCATGCAAGCCCCGGGACTTATGCGCGTCGCGGGGCTTGCGCGTGCCACCGAGCCTATGCAAAATAGGCTCGGCGCGCGCAGGGGGGGTTTGGGGTAGGTTTTCGGGGGGTACGCGCATATCGGACGCTCTTACCCCTTTGAAAATCTACCCCATTTTGTTTTAAGATGTCTTTGGAATTCTTTATTATCACGAAGGAAAGAGGGAAACCTCCAAAGTGCAACCTTGTCTTCGACCTCAGTGAGATGAAAATCAACCCAAATAGGAGTATGATCAGAAACAGCCATGGGTCCAAACTCTGCTTGGAGAATATGAGAGAAAAAGTCATGAGAACCTAGGATATAATCAATCCTGGAGAGAGATGTGTGTGCTCTAGAAGTATGTGTATAAACTTTTAAGGTCAGATTAAGAGTTCTCCAATAATCTAGGATCTGAGGACTATCAAAGATAGTTGATGTCTTTCAGTTGGGAAACTTCTCTTGGCCTGGTGAGGGGGCAGCCTATATAAAAGGGGATCATGTACACAATTAAAGTCCCCTGCTAAGAAAAGCCAGAACATCTTGTTAAGAAGTAAGAGATGAGCTACTTTTTCAAAAAAAACATGATCACAGTCATTGGGACTATAGAGGTTACAGATAGTGATATCTTGTCCCTTACAGGACCCTACTAGGATTAGATATCAACCCTCAGGATCTTTAATCTTCTTGTGTCCGTCGGTGCCTGACGCCCTCTCTCTGCCCTCCTTACCTCTCTGGCGCCTCCCTCTTTGTCCGTGGGAAGATTGGCTGCCACGGCATTCTCCTGCCACTTGTCCTCAGGCGTTCCCGGACTGGCTCGTCACTGCAACCGCCATGTTCCTGGAGGCCTAGGGGCGCGCACGCGGCACGGCCCCGATTGAAGTACCAGCATTGGCGCGAACCTCGGGGGCGTCCCCCGAAGATGACGTCACCCGTGACGGATATTTAAGGTCTTGGAATTTGCTAACACATCGAGTTAGCAAGGATTGACAATGGACTCTCTTTGTCTGTCTAAGCTACTCTGCCTCCTCGGACTTACCAGAGGTACCTGCTCCTCGGGGGCTTCGCTCTCTCCTTGTTTTTTTCAGGTGACAGTCTGGAACCGGTACTCGCTCCTCGAGGGCCCTGATCCCAGACTTGCTTTGTATACTCCTCTGCCTGGAAGTCTTCACTACCAACTATATCAGCTACATCAGTGAGTTACCATCATTCTCTGAGCTTTCCCTGGAACCAGGTACTCGCTCCTCGAGGGCCTATACTTTCTAGCTCATGGGCTTCATTGGGACATTGTGTGAGTGTTACCATCTGCATACCCTGCCTACTCACTATATCTCAGTCTCTCTTCAGCTCAGCCTCCAGGGATCGCTTTTCCAGTATCTGAGGGACTACAGTCCAGCCGGGCTTACCAGCTCACTACTGCCATCTCTGGTGGTTCAGTATACTGTCTAATAAAAGAACTAGTGTGTGTCTGTCTCCATATTCTGAGCCTGACCGATGGTCCCTCTCGGGATCTTTCCCCGGGGGTGTGGTCATCTGCCACCGGCCCGAGGATCCACCCACACCTACCTCAAACAATAAGTAGTAAAAGAGCCCACCCAGACCTGCTGCAGCTTCATATTCTCAATATCTGACAGATGGGTCTTCTGTATACAGGCAATATCTGCTTGTGTTGTTTTAATATTTGCAAAATTTTAGCTCATTTAATAGGTGAACCTAATCCATTAACTTTGAAAGATACCAATCGGACACGATCACCCATGACCCCAGCAAAAAAATTCTTAATAGAAGAGAATAATATCCTCTCTGAGAACTATGCGCCCCCTAGCCTAGGCCCACAGTCTTGTAACAGCCCCTTAGGTAGTTGATGGAGATCAATAAAGAGAACTCAGTCCCACCAGAGACATCCTCTAAGAGCCCAAAAGGAAAATAGCTTTTGCCTGAAACCAGCTGTATCCCTTAGTATCCAAACTATTCTCCCTCCCCCCACCCCCCACCCCCAAACTCAACCATCGTTTGCCAGGAGGAACACTCGGTAATCTGGGCCACATTTACAAAATGTGTGAGCACCAACCCCCCAAAGAAATAATTACCAAGCTTAATGAACCTGCAAAAGAAGAAAATGTCAGTAACCCCCATAATAATATCAGGAGTAACTCTATTAAGAGAAGCATCAATACACCCAGACTGATGGAACCATCAATATAGAAAAGTTCCTTTTGGAACACGGGGAAACGACCTGTTCCAAGAATCACCTCCAGTGCGCTCCCTCCCTCCACTGTAATCCCATTCTGTAAATTCAGCGGTTACACCAAAGTCCCAAGCACATCACAGCTTACATGAAGACATACTTACTCCGATACTCCTTGCTATCTTATCTCTGGAGCAGGAAATAAAAAACAGTAGCACTACCAGGAGTGTGGCCAGGAGCCGATCCACACAGCTCAACTCCAAAGTATTGTGTTACCGGATTCCAAGATGACCAAGATAAACTGTGGGACCGGAAAGTAGCCACTGGAACTCTGAAGCTATTGAAATGTGCCGGCAGGTTGGCCATGCTGACCCCATGACGTCATTCGAACAGGGTATCGCAGCAGCAGGACTTAAAAAATTCGAGGTCTCACATGAGTTGAATGATGGAGCCTCGTGTATGTTGAGAAATTTTAAACTTTATTCACAGTTCTATCGTAAACAAGATAATGAGGCCCGAAGAAAATAGAAAAAAAAAAGAACCAGGAGAGAAAAAAAAAAACAAAACTCAGTACAAAACAGCAAACAAGGACAGGTCAGCTCAAAGTCACCATATAGACCCATGCCGTGTATCAGATCAAATTATGCTAAGTCATCTAAAAATGCTTTTGCTCACTGCACGTTGTCAAAAAGGTGGGTAGATTTAGAATGCCATACCTTCAGTTTTGCCAGGAATTGCAGCATAAATTTTACTTGTTTGGCTGCTAAAGCCAAACAAATAGGAGAGAAGACCTTGCGTCATTGTGATACTTGCGATGAGTAGTCTTGAACTAGCTGGATGGGTCCCCCTTGATATTTAATATCGCGGTGCATTCTATAGGACTGCATGAGCTCTTGTTTATAGGACCAGTTGAAGATCCTAGCTATATCAATCCTAGGTTTTATGTCCCCTTCTTTCTTGCTGACCAACCTGTGAGCCCTTTGGATTTTAAAATTAGCTGAGAGGGATGGAAGCTCTAGTGCCTCCAGGAGACAGCTCTCCAGAAAGCTTGCCAGATTATTGTCGAGGATAGTTTCAGGAAGTCCTATAATTCTAATGTTATTCTGACGAGGCCTGTTCTCTAAGTCTTCCAGCTTCTCTGCTTGAGCCTCAAGTTGTTTTTCGAGCTTAGAGATGTGCACAGCTGCAGTGTTTGAGTCATTTTCTAAGGTGGTGATCTTTCCTTCCACCATATCCAGACGCGGCTGCAGTTCGGCCAGAGAGTTTTTAAGATCGGCTATTTGTATTGAAATGTTGGTTAATTTAATGTCTATTGCAGCAACCACTGCAGCAGTAACACTCTATGTTAATGACTCCAGAGGAGCAAGCAGTAGTGAGGTGTCTTGAGAGTATCCTCCTTCTGCAGACATTTTCTCCAGGGCAAGCCTTGATTTTTCTCTATCAATCTTTCCACCTTTAAGTGGCATCGTTCCTGGAGAACGTGACCTTTGGCCTCTTAAACTTTCATTTTCAGTTTTTCACGTCCTGCTATCACTCACTGACCTGGGTTTTCAGTGAGGCTTCAAATATCCTTGCTCTTTTATACAAAATAATTTTGGAGACTAACCTACTGGATTGAAGAAATGCTATGTGGAAGGCCTGAGGTGAGAGCGGTAGTTCGTGCGGCTGGCCCGCAGACTGCTGAGTGCCACAGTACCTCACCTTAAGCTCCTTCCCTGAGGCTTTGGGTTTCTGGGGATACTGCCAATGGAAGTTTGGCAAGAGGTTGAGGTCCAAGATATTGGAGGCCGGCTCCCAAGAATTTTCTTCTGGGGCATATTTCTTCCACAAAATGAGATATTCTACCTTCTTGCCCCTACGGCATGAATCAATGATCAGTGCCCTCATATATGGTATCCCCATTAGTGGCCACATCCTGTGGTTCGGGCAGCACTCTCGAGGTGCACCAGTGATTTGAATAACAATACATGAAATACATTGTGTATCTTCAGTGGTAATTTTAATTGATACATGAAGTGTCCCAATTGCTGATGCATGGTGAAGGGTCTAACATAATGTGGAGACAGGCACATGGAAGGAATTTGCAAGCGAAGATGCCAATTGCTCAGCCACACTTTCTCTCCAATCTTAAACTGAAGAGCTGGTCTTCTGTGGGCATCTGCAGTTTTTTTGGCTCTGTCAGTGGCTTTCTGAATCAGATGATTTGTCCGTTCCCAGAGTTCATGCAATTCCTGGGTGAAGAGTTGAGTCACCTTGCGGTGAATTGCACACCCCTATCAGATAAAATGTGCTTCAGTAAGCTGTGGAGACGAATGACATGGAGTGCGAAGAGGCAGGCTAGCTCCAGTGTGGAAGGAAGGCCCGGTAGTAGGACAAAATGTGCCAATTTAGAGAATCAGTCTATCACCACCCAAATTATGGTGGCACTGTCTGAGATGGAGAGGTCCATGATAAAGTCTGTGGACAAGTAGGTCCAGGGTTCTCTGGGGACTGGCAATGGTTGTAACAGTCTCCAAGGTTGGCCATGCAGTGCTTTCTGCTGTGCGCAAGTAGGGCACGAGTCCAAGTAGGCCTTGACATCCTGCTTCATTTGGGGCCACCAATGGTGTTGCTGATGCAACCATCTGCCCTGGTGGAATGGTTATCATGGTCACCAAAAGCATCCAAGTCGGAATGATAATGTGTCTGGGAGGTTCTGGAAAATTCTCCAACTGGAAGGGTGAGAGAAGGCATCTGCTTATTGATTATTGAGTGCTGGGCAGTAGCAAAGTTTGAAGTCAAAGAGAGTGAAAAACAAAGACCAATGGGCCTGTCTTGCATTGAGTTGCTGAGCTTGATGTAGATGTTTGAGATTTTTGTGGTAAGTGTATATTGTAATATGGTGTTGGGCTCCTTTGAGTAAGTGACGCCATTCCTCGAGGGCTAGTTTAATAGACAGAAGCTCTCGATCCTCAATAGTATAATTATGTTCAGCTGAAGAGAATTTCTTAGAAAAGAAGGAATAGGGCCAGAGGACTCCCTCAGAAGTATTCTGGCTTAGGAAAGTTCCTACACTCAAGGCATTGACTTCTAAGATGAAGGGGCATATAGGATCTGGATGACATAGACAAGACTCTATTGTAAAGGCATTTTTTAATTTCTGAAATGTCGCTAATTCCTGATGCGGCCAATCTTTGGTATTGGCAGCCTTGCAGGTAAAAGACGTAAGGGTCGCTACCACTGATGAGTAGATAGGGATAAACTGACATTAGTAATTAGCAAATCCCAAGAACCTTTGTATGGCTTAGAATCCCTCAGGACAGGGCCAGTCTTGGATGGCCTTTACCTTGGCAGGGTCCATACAGAATCCATCATGTGAAACCTTGTACCCCAAGAAGGGAAGCTCCTCTTTTTCAAAAAGACATTTTTCCAACTTCACGTAGAGATTGTTCTCACGGAGTCATTGCAGGACAATGCAGACATCTCAGTGGTGGTTTCTCAATGTTCAGGAAAAGATCAAGATGTCATCTATTTTCTACAGTCTGATTTCATGTTATTTATGTTATACATGTTATACAGTAAGATGTCATGTTATTTTCTACAGTCTGATTTCTTGTTTGCCAGTTACCGGCTATTTTTCTCCCCTGTTCTCTGTAGTCTCATCCCCTGTCCCTGTTTGATGTATTTTCCACCTTCAGGTTGATATAAACCAGTATGATGTAACCACTAATACCGGTATAAAAAAAAGCCTTAAATAAATACATAAAAATCTAAATATTCGACCACACAGGTGTAGAGGAGACCACAGAAGATCTCATTGACCAGTTTCTGGAAAACTGCTGGAGTATGCAAAGCCCAAAAGACATAACTAAGTATTTATAATGTTCTTCATGAGTATTAAAAGAAGTTTTCCACTCATCACAGCCTTGATTTGGATAAGGTTATAGACTCCCCTGAGGTCCAATTTTGTAAATATTTTAGCACCTTTTAGACAATTAAAGAGTTCTATTATTAGCGGTAATGGATACCAGTCTTTCTTTGTGATAGTGTTCAGGCCATGCTAAACGATGCATGGCCTCAGGGAGCCATTTTTCTTTGCCACAAAGAAAAACCCACACAAAAAATATAAAACTTCACACAATCATGTCTTATTCATCCTTTTTGTATAGATACTCATGGATATTTAAAAAATGGAGGAAAAAAGACCTCAGGACCTCGTGTTAATTTATTTATAATCATTGGTCTTTTAGAAAAACCTCCAACTTCCAAAACTTCTTTTATTCAATCAAAATTTTTTTCTATTTATTCATTTTTTAGAAATTTTCTTTAAAAAATACGCACGAATCTTGCAAAAATTGATTATAAACGTTGCTCAATATTGAAAACGTTTTTGAAACCATTGCAGATTGTTTCCGGACATGTGTGAAGTTTTGTATTTTTTGTGTGGGTTTTCAATTGCTTCACCTTTATACCTTGTCATTTGGAACAAAGAAAAACCCAACACCAGCCAGAAAAGAGGAGGGACAGATTAAGCCACATTCCAGATTTTCTTTAATGTAGTTGGACATGGTTTGAGTCTTGGGAGGAGACAATGGGTAGATCCATCCACGCGAAGACGTGGCTTCAGGAGTGAGTTCAATGTCGTAATCATAGGGGTAGTGTAGTGGTAGAATTTCAGCCCTTTCTTTGAAAAAACTTCTTGAAAGTCTGCAAACTGCAGAGGAAGACTAGGAAGTAGCATCACCATAGTCATAGGACAGAGAGATTCAATAGGTTCCAAGCAAGAATCCTTGCATTTGTGGCTCCATCAGGTGAGTTGAAGGGTGGCCCAGTTGAATTGCGGTTGGTGCCACTGGAGCCTCAGAAGTCCCAAGATAATAGGATGGATGGCCCTGGAAATCACAGAGACTGAGTTTCTCCAAATGTAAGTGACCAGTGTGGAGGGTCACAGGTACTATAGTTGGAGTAACTCAGACTGAAAGGGGGTCTCCATAGACTGAACAGATTATTAGAGGTAAGGTCATCTGTACTGTGGGGGATCAAAAGTTGATCGACAAGTTCCTTCAGGATAAAGTTCCCACCTGAACCATAATCTACGAAGGCCTGCATAGTGAGGCGCGTGGATCCCAACTCCAGGATTACAGGAATCAGTAACTGCGGAGCTGTCATGGTGAGACCTAGGATTCTAGGCATTGGAGTTTCCCAGCTTCAGAGGACACAGGCCAATAGATGGCCCCATCTGGCACAATATAGGTTCAGACCCAGCCTCCTCCAGTTCTACTGAGGACCTCCTTGGCGTACCCCGCTCTGCGGACCATTACCATTATCCTCTGTACGGAGGACTCCCTCGGACATACCCCACTCTGCGGGCCATTACCAACTCTACTGCGAACCTCATTGGTGTTCCCCACTCTGCGGACTGCTATCACCGCTACTGAGGACCCTCACCGGTATATTCCACTCCGTGGACCATTACCATCTCTACTAAGGACCTCATCGGTGTACCCCGCTATGCGGACCACTACCATTTCTACTGAGGACCTTCTTCGGTGTACCCCGTTCCATGGGCCACTACCATCCCTACTGAAGACCTCATCGGTGTACCCTGCTCTGCAGACCATTACCAACTCTACAGAGGTATTCCCTCTGGGCATCGCCCATTCCACCGACCCTGTGTCTCTGGGCCTGTGTGACCTCCTCTCCGGCAGGGTAGTGCCTCTATCTCTTTTAATAAAGACTCTAGACTGATACTGTGTCTGACATCACTGAGACCTTGCCTCCCGATGGTGAGGCTCACAGGGCTCCTCCCCATGGGCAGTACCATCTCTCACCTCGGCCCAGGGCCCACATACTGACTAATCCTAACAGAATCCTAACAATGCTGAAGCAACATGCCTTACTCCAGGAGTAGTGGGACCTGTTCCTGAGGCAGTGAGGGAAAGCCAGGATAAGTCCTTTATAGGGCTTGGCATCTGATGTCATCAGCAACTTAAGCACCATGGGGCTTTTCCTGCTGTGGGCTCTTTAAAAGGTAAGAGGTCAGGCCCGTGCACACATAAGGGCCCAGCGGTGTCTTGCCACATACAGAGCTCACAGCGTCAGATTGCGCTGGAACATGGCATCTTGCTGGAGATGTTTTGCTGTGTCGGGGAGTTGCCCAGATCCTGAGGTGAGAGTGGTAGTTCACAGGGTTAGCCTGTGGACTGCCCAGCACAACATCTCATAGCACTGTAGCTTAACAAGCCAGTTCCAAAGGAACAGGAGAAAATTGCTGGCCAAAAAATAAAAATAATTTTGTCAACTCCTCACCCTCAGCTGCCTCTTTACCTCCCAATAAGAGGGGGCACCACAAGTTTCACCCAAAGGCCAGCCTAACAGCTGATAACCTCATCCTATCTTTGGTAGAGCTCTCAGCCCAATTACATAATGCCCCATTTGAACAAAAGGCTGAAATTTGTCACTCAGATTTAAAATGTCTTTGATCTCATAGCACCAGTTATTTACAGTAACACCTAGTATCCTCAAATAAGGCAATCCCCTGGTTCTCAGGACAACTGAATACCATCAAGAGAGCTGGCTGCCAGCTAGCGGGGAAATCTTGTAATTTCATGGATGACTTAGCCAAATCCCTAGTTGTCACCACCTTAAGATCTATTACAGGCAAATATAGAAATAGTGGTAAATGATCTATGAAAGAAAGTCTCTATCAGACCTCCCTAATGTAGATTGTACCTCCTTCTTCCGAGAAAAATATCAATGCTATTTGCAGGGACCTAGATACTGCACATAAAAGCAAGTTTGCTTACCATAAACGGTGTTTCCGTAGATAGCAGGATGAATTAGCCATGCTGTCATGGGAGGCGGAGCTTGTCAAAGCAGAGATCAGAGCTTTGTTCTCTGCGGCTGCACGTGTGTTCCCGCGCAGGAAAGTAACGGAATCTCCTCAGTCTGTGATTAAGCCTTAGTGTAGTCGAAGACTTAGTAACTGCCAGGGAGGAGGGTGGGTCAGCATGGCTAATTCATCCTGCTATCTACGGAAACACAGTTTACGGTAAGCAAACTTGCTTTTTCCTGTCAATACCAGGGCTGAATTAGCCATGCTGTCATGGGAGTCTCAAGCTCCCGATCACGTTGTTTTGATATATATGGCTGTATGTGATCTTTGACAGTGTGGCAGTCACCGTGGACAGGAGGATAGAGATTGCAGGATTGCTTGCCCTATCTTCGCATCCGTGGCTACTTGTTGATCAAGGCAGTAGTGAGATGTGAAGGTATGGAGCGATGACCATGTTGCTGCCTTACAAATGTCTATGGGTTGTACATTCTTAAGGTGTGCCAAGGAGGCCGCCACTGCTCTGACTTGGTGAGCTCTAGGATGAGAGTGTAGCTGTAAATTCTGTTTATCGTAACAGAATTTGATGCACTGTGCTATCCAGCTAGAGATAGTGCGTTTAGCTACTGGTAGTCCAGGTGTCTTTGGGTCAAAAGAGACAAAGAGTTGGGAAATACGGGAGTCCGAGTTTTTCCTTTCTTGGTAGTATGCTAAAGCTCTTTTGCAATCTAGTGTGTGCAGTAATTTTTCCCTATCATTTGCATGAGGTTTAGGGAAAAAGGTGGGTAATTCCATGGTCTGATTGAGGTGGAATTGGGAAACCACTTTTGGTTGGAAGGATGGGTGAGTTCGGAGAACTACCTTCTGGTGATAAAATTGTAAATATTGAGAATAACAGACCAAGGCCTGTAATTCACTAACTCTTCGTGCCAATGTTAATGCAACCAGGAATACAACTTTCCATGTGAGGTATTTAATATGTGCGGAGTCCATGGGCTCAAATGGGGAAAGCATGAGCTGTTCCAGAACTATGTTGAGGTTCCATGGAACTGGAGGCTTAGAGATCGGAGGACGAATGTGAGATAGACCTTTGATGAAACGAGATAGTAAGGGATGATTGGATATAGGAATATTGTTAACTGGTCTATGATATGCCCCTATGGCACTGAGATGAACTCTGATGGATGATGTTGCTAGACCAGCTGCATATAGTGTATGAAGATAATCAATGAGCAATTCAGGTGAGCAGTCCAATGGTAGTACACCTTTGGAAGTGCACCAGGTAGAGTAACGTTTCCATTTATAGCTGTAATTTTTCCTTGTGGAGAGTTTCCTGGATTCTAACAAGATGAATTGTGCCGAGGTGGAAACTCCCTGTTATGTTAGAATGAGCCTCTCAATCTCCATGCCGTGAAGTGGAGAGATGAGTGTAGCGGGTGTAGAAGCGTCCCTTGATCTTGGCAGAGAAGATCCTGGCGATTCGGTAATCGAATTGGATCCATGATGGATAGTCGGAGAAGGAAACTGTACCACAGTTGCCTCGGCCAAGCCGGGGCTATGAGTATCAGTTGAGCTTTGACTGCTATGCATTTCTGAATTGTCCTTGTTATGAGTGGTATGGGAGGAAAGGCGTATAGGAGGCCTGTTGTCCATGGGATGAGGAAGGCATCTTGAGCGATCCTGAATTGGCTTGGTCTTATCGAGCAGAATTTGGGAACTTGAGCATTGATCTCTGTTGCAAAGAGATCTATTGAAGATGTCCCCCACTGCATGAATATGTCTTGGGCTATTTCTGTATTGACAGCCCTTTTGTAAGAATGAAAGATGCGGCTTAGCTTGTCCGCTCTTATGTTTGCAACTCCTGGTAGGTAAGTTGCCTGGAGATGTATGCAGTTTCGGTGAGCATGTTCGAAGATTGTCAAGGTCTCTTTGCAAAGGGACCATGAACCAGACCCTCCTTGTTTGTTGATGTAAAACATCGTGACTTGGTTGTCCGTGTAGATCATGACCCTGCGTCCTTTCAGATGGTCTTGGAACACTTGTAATGCACTGCGAATCGCTCTGAGTTTCAATAAATTTATTTGCAGGTTCTGTTCCGAGATTGTCCATAACCCTTGTGTTTCGTAAATCTCAAGGTGTGCACCCTAGCCCTTGCGAGACGCATCTGTGGTTAATACTGCGTTGTGAGGAGGGGAACTGAACAATGCTCCCTTGGATAGGGTGGACTCTAGGAGCCACCATGTTAAATCTTTCCTCATTTTGGCGGTCAGCGATACCTTCTGTGTCAATGGTTGCGAGTGTTGTTTCCATTGATGTTTCAAGCCCCATTGCAGGCGTCTCATGTGTAGCCTGGTGTTGGGAACCATGAAATTCACCGCTGCCATGTGGCCGAGAACTACTAAAACCTGTCTCGCTGAAGGTCTCTGAGTATGGTTCAAGGTATGTAACAGATGAAGGAATTGTGAGATTCTGTCACTTGGTAAGTATGCCCTGTTGCACGTAGTGTCCAGGCATGCTCCTATGAACTGTAACTGTTGTGTTGGTTGTAGGTGTGATTTATGAAAATTGATCACCAATCCTAATTGTTGCAAGCATTGTATCACTCGATGGAGGTGTTCAATTAAGATGTTTGTAGTTGGGGCGATTATGAGCCAATCGTCCAGATATGGAAAGATGGTTATACCTTGTTGTCTGAGATGAGCCACCACCACAAAATGCATTTGGTGAACACCCTGGGTGCAGCCGATAGTCCAAAGGGGAGAACTTTATACTGGTAGTGTTGATGCCTGTAGCGAAAGCAAAGGTAACGCCACGAGGATGATGGATTGGAATGTGTGTGTAAGCATCCTTCAGGTCGATGGAACACATCCAATCATTGGTTTGGATCAGAGGAAGGATTGATTTCAATGATACCATTTTGAATTTCTCTTTGGTGAGAAATTTGTTCAATTCCCTTAGGTCTAGGATGGGGCGAAGGCCACCCGACTTCTTGGGTATGAGGACGTATGGGGAATAAAATCCCACTGATTGGGGAAGCTTGCCTGGAGAGAGTTGCTCTGCAAGGAGGAAGGGCAGCCGGGACTGAGCGCAGTGGTGAGAGGAACACCGTCTCCCAACCCCCCCCGTGACGTCATTAACAACGGACGACCGCTGGGCTGATTTAAGGAGACGCACAGCGGGAAAAGAGTGGGAGCTTGCCTGGAGAGAGTCGCTCTGCAAGGAGGAAGGGCAGCCAGGACTGAGCGCAGTGGTGAGAGGAACACCGTCTCCCAACCCCCCCCCCCCCGTGACGTCATTAACAACGGACGACTGCTGGGCTGATTTAAGGAGACGCACAGCGGCGCGCAGCCGCCGGCGCGCAGCCGAAGCCACGCGCCAAAGGGGCGCGCCCCTGGGCGCTCGTTTGTGGAACAGTTCAGTAATACTAGATGGGTAAAAAGAGAAAAATCAGAGTAATAACATCGACGCCATTGGGCAAAGAGATGAAGGGCCCAATGGATACACATATTGTGCGGAGGGGGAGTCAGATCTCCAAGGAAGGAGCTCAAGAGATCTCTTTTTCATCGGGGGCCACGGCGAGTCCCGCCCAGGACCAGAAATCCAATGAACCTCTCGAATATGATGGGGTAAGTGTTTTGAATACCCCTGAATTGAGGGAGGGATTAACATCTAAGGAAAATGGACAGAAATCGCTAGAGCAGGCACCAGAGGAAATACAGATGCCTGATAATATCTCCCTAGCTGATGTTTGGAAAGCCATCATGAAAGTGGAAAGGATGGTTTCCCAATCCATAACTCAATCCACCGTCTTTTCAGCAGAAGTGAATGGGAAAATGGAAGATCTTGGCAAAAGAGTAGAGAAAGTTGAAGCCTCTAACCTAGTGATGGGCTCACAAATAACTGCCTTACAAACAACGGGGACTACCTTTATTAAGGATACTATGATAATGTATAAGAATATGGAAAGTTTGGAAAATCTATTGCGTAATAAGAACTTACGTTTTTTAAATTTTCCAAATACAAGATTACTATCTCACCAGGAGTTATTTAAAAAATATGTTAATGAGATTTTGCATATTTCTAAAGATATGTTAATATAAAAAATGTATTATATATCTAATTACAGGAGAGAAATTGAAGAGCCTGAAGGGGGTATAGATATATTGAGTGAAAAAAGCCCAAATTTAACATCCTTTTTAGAGGCCTCAACGGATGATATTGCCACTAGAGCCACTTTAATAGTGGTTTTCTGTTTAGAACAGGATAAAAATCTAGTACTACAAAAGTATTTTCAAAATAAGAATTTTTCCTTTTGTGGCAAATTGGTGCAAGTATTTCCAGATGTGTCTAGGAACACGCAGCATAGAAGGAGACAATTTCTTGTGTTACGACAAAGAGTGGTAGCTTTAGGTGCAACCTTTTTTCTTAAATTTCCGTGTAAATGTCTTATAACTTATCAGAAAAATAAGTTTGTTTTTCTTGAACCTTCTAGTCTGGAAACATTCCTATCTGATAAGGGCGGATAGGGTTTGAGTTAGACACAGTATTGGATTATGTTATGGTCAAAAAGTAAATGGCTCTCGTTTATATTCAGTGGTTATGAATATATTTGTTATATGTTTTATTTTCCTTTTTGGCTCCCCAATAATGTGGACTGTTTAGATTAACAAGCATTATATGTACCTAGCTTTTGTTTCTTGAACTGTAAAATTGTGCTTGTTTTTTCATTTACTTTTCTTTCATTTGTAAAAAATGTTTGAGAAATTAATAAAGTATAAATTTAAAAAAAAAAAAAAAATCCCACTGATTGGGTCCCTGGGTAAATTTGTCAAATTGCTTGCTGTTTGCGAAGCAATGCAATTTCCTCCCCCAGTTGTGGTTGGAAGTTGTGAATCTTGAATGTGGAAAGATGAAGTAATATGGGTTTTGTGACAAATTGGAGTTGGTAGCCGTGATGTACTATCTCCAAAACCCATTGATCTGATGTTATCCTCTCCCAGGCTGTCAGGCAGGAATGAATCCTGCCGGGTGGTGCTTGATGTTGTGGTGGTGGCTGGGTAGCTAAAAAGATGAAGTCGCTTTCACTGCATTAGCTGGTTGTTGTGCCTGCTGTCTCTGATTATGTGGTTTACCTCTACATTGGTTTGAGGTATTCTGTTGTGAAGCAGGATGCTGGTACGCAGGGTAAGTCTGTGTACGAAAGGACTGGTAAGATGTGTAGGGTCTCCTGGCATAGGATTGCCTACAAGTAGATCCAATATAACGACGTGTGGTCGAATAGTTAGGATGTGATGTTAATGATTGTACTGCTAGAGCTTCTTCCTTTAGTTTACCCACTGTGTCCTGAAATCGTTCTCCGGACAGGTTATCTCCTGTACATGGGAGGTTCGTTAGTTTCTCGTGTAAATCTTCACGTATGGAACTTGAACGTAACCATGCTAGTCTGCGGGCTGCAATGGCTGTTGCTGATGCCCTAGACGATGTTTCATATGCTTCTTAGATTGACCTCAAAAGGTGACGAGAACACTCTTCCATGTCATGAAGAGGCGGAGGTATCTGATCCGCAGTCGAGGAAAGAATACCTTTTATAGCTTGTATGCACTCATACAGGTATTGTACCATGTAGAATTGATGGTGCATAATCCGGGCGTTCAACATTGAGTTATGGTATATTTTCCTTCCAAACTCATCCAAATATTTGTTGTCTTTGCCTGGTAGGTATGAGGAATGTAACTTATTTTTCTTAAATCTTTGCATCGCCGACTCTACTACAATTGAAGCATGAGGCAATAGTGGTACAGATTACGGTGATGTTTTCCTCATACGGAATTTTATGTACATTTTCCTGGAAACTGCTGCGATTGCGAAAGGTGTTTCCCAGGATTTCTGTAAGACTGAATGCAAGAGCTCTTGTGGTGGAAGGGATGTTGGTTCCCCTGGAGTGTCAAAAATTTTTAAGAGACCATGGGTTTCTTTTTTTTTTTAATTTTTTATTTATGAATTTAGATATATTACATCATATATCAAAAGAAAAACAGAGAGCCAAACATTAGTTTCCAAAGGTAAACAATATATAGTCATTTTCCAAAAGGTCTCTTATTCCAGGTAATACGGGACCAAGATGAGGAATTTATAGAGCTCAATCAAATAAGAATAACAACATTAGGTAAAACAAAATTACCGAACAACATAGGACTAACCCTTACATTTATAGTACAGCAATATCAAACCTTCCCATCCAAATAATCCCTTAATTGTTGTGGATCTAAAAAAATATATTTTGCCTCCTGATATTTCAGGAGGCATTTGCAAGGATATTTTAATACCATGCTAGCTCCTCTATTAACCACTTCATCTCTCATAAGTAAAAACTTCTTTCTTCGTTCTTGGGTATTACGGACCATGTCCGGATATATCCATATATTTTGTCCATAAAAATGAACAGATCTGTTTCGAAAGAAAAATTTTAGCACCAAATTTCTATCTTGCTCAAAAGCAAAAGATATCAATAGGGTTCCTCTTGATTTAACTTCAGTATTTATAGACAATTCTAACAATTCAGACAAATTCATAGAGGGCTGTTCAGGTGTTTCCACAGGTTCTGATTGCAGTGGTTTTTTTGAAACAAAAAATGCTCTAGTGATTACAGGGGTAATTTCCTTTGGTATTTTTAAACATTCCCCCATATACTCTTTAAACATTTCCACAGGTAACAATTTCTTAACAACAGGAAAATTAACTATCCGTAAATTTAAATAACGTAATGAATTTTCAATGTTCTCAAATCTCCTTTCGGATGTATTTTCCATCTTTATCAAGTTACCCTGGACTTTTTCAATTGTAACTATTTTTTCCTCCAGTTTTTCTATTTTTCCCTGGTTCTCACTTGCAGTTTTTTCCACCTTTAACCCTCTTTTATTAAGGTCTACAAATGCTTGGGTTAAAGTAGTAACAGCAGTCTCAATAGAGGTCATAGCATTCCACAAAGCATCCAGTGTAACTAAGGGAGGTTTCTGCTTCGAAAAAACCATTTCTGGTTGAAATTGTACCAGGTTTTGAATTGCTGCTGACTCCTCGATGTTTCTTGCCGTCATGGCCATTCGGGGATTCGGTGTGGAGGCAACCGCGACTCCCGTCGCTCCTCCAACTGCTCCGAAAATCGATTCCTCGTCCTCCTCGTCTGTTTCGGTCTGCAGGGGCTCTCCTCTCTCCTGGAGAGCTCGCGATGTTACAAACTGCTCCTCCCACAGCCGGGCACTCGGAGGTATCGGCGTTTCGGGTGCCCCCGGGCTAAGCGAGATCTCCTCGGCCTTAGAAAGTGGAGCGAGCTCTTGCTCCTCTATCCCAGCGGCCCTCGCCTCCGGCGTTTTCGGGGTAAGGTTGAAGAATTGATCAATCTTTGGCTGCGGTGGAACTCCTTCTTCTTTAGAGGTAATATTTTCCTTAACACGAGCCTTGCGCTTCGTGTGAGGCATTATTTAAGAAGTTTAAAAAATAAGGAAATATATATTTAAGGCAAAATTCTGCAGACCAAGATCAGGACAACCCTTCACCACGTCCTATGTGTCGGCCCGAGACCATGGGTTTCTGACCTAGGGTCTGTCTCTTTTTGGACTTCCAGATGCAGTATTGTACCCAATTTTTCCAGAAATTTTGGGTATGTAAGGTCTTCTGGAGGGGAATAAGGCTCCTGAGTTTGTTCCTGCGGATCCAATGGGAATCCTGTAGATGATGATGGGGATGTTTGCGGTGAAGGAGAGTCAAATGATGTATCATGTTTATAATTTGGGGAACCTGGTCGGTTTGTTATGGGAGATGTCGGAGGTTCCACCGACGGTTCCCTAGTAGTCTGCATCTTATGTTCCGGAGAACTGTCAACAGAAATATTAGTCATTTTGAATGATGACTGAAGAGTTTCATAAAAACCTGCTAAGGATTGGGACAATTGGTAAAATGCTTCTTTTGTACGAGGGGGCATTATTGTACGATCATCTGGTTTTTGTGACCCACATGCTTTAGGGTGCATTGGTGTGTTCTGAGGTAAAGTATTGTATACTTTATGGTCCTTCTGTTTTTCATCGCATATGATGTCCCTAGAATCCTCTAAAGCTGTAGAAGCAGTAGAGGAAGCAACCTGTATTATCTCTCTGTGAGAGAAGGTATTTGAAGTTGGTATATAAGATGATTTTGAAGTGGAAGGGCTTACTTCCCTTGTAGCACTCCTCTTTGCCGACTTTTTGTGGTGGGAGTGTCGTGAGTGCTTATGATAATAGTGTGACGACGAGTCTGTATGACCTTTCCGTGAAGACGGTGATCGTTTTCTATGTTTTATTGTAAACTCTGTCAAATTATCTCTGGAAGAAAGGGAAGTACCTGAATGAGGTGAGGTTATTGATGGAGAGGCTGAAGAAGACCTGTGTGAGGTTCCACGTCTTCATTTCAACTCATTTTGTAATTCATGAGATAGATGCTTATATGTATTATGCGCGGATTTGGATTTATGTGTGGATTTAGACTTGTGTACATATCTTTCTGTTTCTGTATGCACAAGAGTGATCGGCGCCGATGTCTCTGGCGCCATGCACATAGATATGGTTGGCGACGGGTGCACAGGTGGTGTCGGCGCCGTGCGCGTCAATGTAGACGGCGTCGTACGCATAGAGTTTCCTTTAGTTATGCGCTCAGACATCTTCAGCGCCCTGAGCACAGATGTCTTCGGCACCCTGAGCACAGAAATCTTCTGCACCGTGTGCGCAGGGTCCTTCTGCGTCATGCGCACAAGTGTCTTCGGCGCCATGCGCATAGAAATGTGCGCCGATACTTCTTCAGGCGCTGAAGTGCTATGCACCGATCCTTTTGTGTGCGCATAAGGCGCCTTAGATGCAGAAGTTTTAGGCACCGAGATTTTTGGCGCCAATGTGTCCTGCGCCGGCAATTCTGGCTCTTTGGATTTTTGAAAATCCGATGGCCTTTGTCGGCTTGCTACCTCCTTACCTCCAAGATTGGAAGACTGAGGATCCCACGATGATGCCCTCTTTTTTGAGGGAGCCAATAAAATCGCAGGACCAGGCGACGAATAAGCCTCCGATGGCTCCGTTGAGGCAAAAAATTCCTGAAGCCTGTAGGCCCTTTGCTTCAGTGCTCTGGTTGACATCCTTGAGCAAAATTCACAATCTTCCCAATTGTGATCTGGTTCTAGGCATCGGTAACATCGGTCATGGCCATCCGTGACAGACAATACCTTGCCGCAATTACAGGGCTTAAACCCCAATTTTGGCATGTTTTGTTCTATTAATGCTGAGGAGAAGAATAGCTCCGTGTGCAATCCCGCGTGTGGAAAGAACAGACTGAGGAGATTCCATTACTTTCCTGCGCGGGAACACACGTGCAGCCGCAGAGAGCAAAGCTCTATCTCTGCTTTGACAAGCTCCGCCTCCCGGACCTGATTGACAGATCCCATGACAGCATGGCTAATTCAGCCCTGCTATCGATGGGAAAAAGGGTTGTAAAACCACTCCAGGGCTTTACCAATTGAGCCCTTGCTATTCTTCTTTGATGTTGGCTATTGCGAATTGAAACAGATGGTCTTTCCTATCTGCTGTAATTGCCAGGTTCTGGTGGCCTGGTTTTGGCCTCTGTTGGAAATAGGATGCTGGGCTTGATGGACCCTTGGTCTGACCCAGCATGGCAATTTCTTATGTTCTTAACTTGGAACGGCCCTTCGGGACTCTTGGGAAACATTGTCAATGCTCTATCTCCTTATATTATTTACTCCCTGTATTTATAGCAATTGTTGCAACCTACCATGGGTTTGGTTACTGTATCATCTTTGTGTGGGTTGTTATATTTCCATATTATATAATTCACTTCCAGTATATATTGTAGGTATTGCACTTAATATTAATTTATTCACTACTTCACTGACTGCTGAATGGTCCCTCCACTGTCAATTGTCAGTGAAAGGACCAATCCCCTTTTAGAAGGCTGACCGTCAAGAATTCTGAAAGGGGATTGGTCCTTTCCTTGATATGTCACAGTGGGGGGACCAATCATCTGCTAGAAAGGGAAGAAACAGCCCAATGGGTGCAGTCTTCTGTGGCTGGGATTCCCAGATGAGTTTTCAAAGCTAGCTTTGGCAAAGTAGGGGAAGACCTTGGATGGAGGATTTTGCATTGGGAGGGAGGGAAGAAGACTTGCTGGCTCAGTTATGCTACTGAGTTAGTGGCTACGGGCTACTCAAGGATGCAGGGAACATGTTTTTTGATATGTTTGAGTTTTTTTTGGTGTGAATTGGCATGCAAATAGACCAAGAGCAAAAAAAACCATGTTCTTTCATTTTAGCTCGCTTTTTATTATGACTGGTCTATTTGTATATCATTAGCTTCCTGCATCCCACGGGGACCCAAGAATTTGACACGTGCTTTAAATAGAACCCACATTAAGATCTAACTCTGATTTTACTGCAGGTTTTATTATATCAGCCCCATTATCTGATGTGCTTAACAGGGATCAAGAATTAACATCTATGAAAAAGTATCATATTTAGTGCACTATTAGTTGTGCTTAAATATTTCACTTCAAATACAGTCTTGTCAGTTCTTTATTTTTCCTAATCTTGGAGAAATGAACGGAAAAAAAATGCAGGTTTATTATTTTTCCATCAGCTTGGCATCTAGTTTTCATATGTAGGGATTCAACACAGTATCTGCATTTCCAAAATAAACAGACTATGAATTTGTTGAACATGTGTTTCTACATAAGAATATAATGACGCCAACAAATACAATACTTTCATTTTGAAGAACAGCTGCCTTAATAATTCCATTTTTGGGGTCTTCAATGGTTTAATGATTTAATTAATGCTGTCAAACTTTCCTTTAATTGTAACAGAAGCATCTTGATATAAGAAGTCAGTAACCACTTTTTGAGCATGGGAGTGGAAAGCATGTGGTGGAAGGAAAAAAATCTTGACAGGGTTCTGCTTTGACAGGTGTTCATAGCTCTTGCTTATGGAATGGGGGAGTTGCCAATGTAAGTAAAATAGATACAATTGCCTTTAATACTCATCTACATATGAATCAGGGAAAAGCAAGTAACTGAGTAAAAAGTGTTGACATGTACATTAAGGAAAATAATGGACTTTCAAATCTCACTCCATGAGAAAATTGGATTTCTTGAGGACAAATAAGGTTACTATACCTTTAGTGAGAAAAGTTACTGTCCAAAGATGTGACCTTTGGGTGACCTGTATATAGCTTCTCAGTGACTCCTGCCTCATATGTGTTCAATTGACTTGTTGAGATTGCTTTTTTTTTGCACATTCAGTTATTGCACAGCTGATGCCATCAGGCAATTTAGTTGGCCGCCCTAGACAATGACTCTCCTATTGTTCAATGACATCAGCTGCAGAGAGCACGTCCTGAGCCTCAGATTCCATTCTCACTATGCACTAACTGAACATGTAAAAAAAAGTTTCAACCAGAAAAATGAGCAAATGTGAGTTGGAAGTCACAGAATAATCACACATACAAAATTCAAACATGGCATTTTTGAGCAGCAACCTTTGCTCTTAGAGAGACAATTTAAAAACATTTAGTATATTAAAATTGTGGAATGTGTTTGGAAGTTTGTGTGCACAATAGTTTTAACATTCCTAAAATAAAAAAGGAAATAAAAATTTCACAGCAGAACACAAAATTTGGCTCTGTGCCAAAATACTCCTAATTACATGCAACTTTCAAAAGAGGTAGGTAAGTAGTCTGTCTGCCCAGGCACCCAGTGAGAGAACAGCTCTCAGTAGGATTTCTGGGTTGGAGAAGTATGGGACTCAACTGACTGGCCTTTTTTGTTTTTTGCTGGTTAGTGTTTGAGCAGTGGGTGGGAGAAGAAGAGAAATCCGACAATTCAGTAATTTGTGTTTGATCTGGGGTGTCAGATGTCTTGGCCTGAGTGTGAAGTGAATGGTCAGTATTAGATATTTAATTGCAGAGTCGGTGACTGAAGCCAAGTGCTGGTACAAAGCTGCTGCTGAAAACAGAGGCAGTAAAAGTGAGGGGAAAAGCAGCAGATCTGATGGTAGGGATAAGCATTTTGTTGAGTTGCAGGAGAAATCCTGCTAAGTCTGTAGCTGGGGGCTGTAGTCATAGACACCTCCTTCTTACTAAAAGCAGGACTGTGACTGGTAATTTGCCTTGTTTGGTAGCAGACCTTTGTGAATTCACACCTCTTCCCAATTGTTGTTGCTGCCTTCCTAGAAATGTTTCTCTCTTAAGTCAGTTGTGAACCCTGCATACAGAGTTACATTGAAGAGACTATTAGAGTGGCAAACTCAAGTACCCAAAAAGAAGGACATTAATCTCCAAAAAGGAGGACAAAAAGCAGGTAAAAGATTTGCATTGAAATTGCATGTATAATTAGCAGAAATAAATTTGAATATGCAACTACATTTACACAGATGCAACATTACAAATTATTACTATAATTTAAATAGAAAAATACAAACCATATTGTAGAAGGCCCTAACCAAGTAGTGTAGATTACAGCATATTTAGAAATCAGTCACAATATTTCCCTGCCTTAGACAGCTTTCCAACTATGGGGCCAATGCAATAATTATGCACAGAAAGCGGGCACCGAACAGTCAGCGCCTGCTTTCTTAACGCGCCCCCAGGTGTCCCTCCTGGGGGCACCAAGCAATATTTAAATTAGGGGGTCGCTTTAGCAAGGAGGCGCTAGGGACGCTTGCATGCCCCTAAGACCTCCTTGCTAATGAGAGTCCGATCCGTGTTGGCCGTCCGTTGGTTAGGAGAACCGATGCTGAGTTTGTTGGCGTTGGTTTCCCTAAATGCCGCACAGCCAGGGGTTCAGGAAACGGACGCTTCTCAATTGAGCATTCATTTCCTGCACCCGACTGCTGGCACTTTTTTTTAAACTTTTTTTTTAAGCTTGTTAACTTTAATTTTCCCTCCTACTTAATATCACAATGATAATGAGCACATGATAATTTCTGATCACTAAATGTGCATCCTAGACGCACGTTTTTTTTTGCATTGGGAGTGAATACCTAATAGCCTCATTCATATGCATTTGCATGAGATGAGCACTATTAGATTCACTCAGTGTTGGATGCGCGTAGTAGAGGTGCTAATTCCCTAATTGTGTAAGGGGATTAGTTAGCGCCTATACAACCCACGTCCAACTGCTGGTTATACAGTGCGCTTGGCTATTCTAGCTCCCTATTCCTATATTCTTACTATATCTGGAGATACTGTGCTCCTTCCTCCCTCTCTTTCTTCCTCTACACCATTTCTACTCCCTCTCTTCCCCCTAGCAAGCCCCTCTCTCTATCTCTCCCCTGCCCAATACCAGGTTCTTCTCCCTCTCCTCATGTCCAGCAGCAGATCCATGCACACTGCCTCCATGCCAGCAGCAGATACAGATCCCTTCTCTCTAGCACTAAGTCCCACTCTCCTACCTGTCTCTCGCTCCTCTTCCTTCACTCTGCCCAGCAGCAGATCCCTCTCCTCCTTGCCTCAGTTTCAGATAACTTTCAGGCCGATACAGTATAGTGCGCTCCGGTGGAGCGCACTGTTAACTGGCATTTGGACGCGCCTTTGACGCGCTAGCTTTACCCCTTATTCAGTAAGGCGTAATAGCGCGTCGAAAACACGCGTCCAACCCCCCCGAGACTAATAGTGCCCGCAACATGCAAATGCAGGTTGATGGCCCTATTAGTCATTCCTGCGCGATACAGTAAGTAAAATGTGCAGCCAAGCATGCAGATTTTACTTTAAGAAATTAGCGCCTACCCAAAGGTAGGCGTTAATTTCTGCCAGCGCCGGGGAAGTGCAGAGAAAAGCAGTAAAAACTGCTTTTCTGTGCACCCCCCGACTTAATATCATGGCGATATTAAGTTGGAGGTCTCAAAAGTTAAAAAAAAGTTAAAAATAATAATAAAAAAAAATTAAAATGGGCCCGCGGCTCGAAAACCGGAAGCTCAATTTTGCCAGCGTCCGGTTTCCAAACCCGTGGCTGTCAGCGGGTTTGAGAACCGACGCCGGCAAAATTGAGCGTCGGCTGTCATACTCGCTGACAGCCGCTGCTCCTGTCAAAAAAGAGGCGCTAGGGATGTGCTAGTGTCCCTAGCGCCTCTTTTTACCGCGGGCCCAAAATTTAAATAAATTAACTTACTGAATCGCGCGCACAAGAGAGTGGCCTGTGCACGTGCCGGGAGAGCGGGCGTGACAGTTTTACATTTGTTGCCAAAGTCATATACACAATGATTAAAATAGAAGGGTAGGAAAAGAAAAGGAAAAATTACAAAATAGTAATAAATCAAATAAAGGTACAGGTTATAGAAAGTACAGCATCAGGGATCTGTCTCAGATTTTGGTGCTGCATATTGATCCTGGTCTGGTTTCATTTCTGACCTGATGGCAAGATACTAAATATTTTGCGGCTATAGCTGCTGTTTCTCTCTGACACACAATCACACTCTTTTGCTATTGTGATGTTCCTCATGTACTCAATCAACAAGTTTTTCCACCCTACAACCCCAGCAGACATGCAGCAGCATCATACACAGTTCTTGCGCTGGCTGCCAGCCCTTCCCCATCTTGCAGCAACCAACTTTCCCCCTCTCCTGCCCCTTCCCCCACTCTCTCACACACTCCCTGCCTTTATCCATAGTAGGCTACTACTGCTTTCCTCTGAGCTCAAGGCTGGCTTCAGGCACATTGGCCACTGCTGCTTATAAGCGGTTTTGCAGATAGTGACTGCACTTCTACCCTCTATTACAGTTGCCGGCACAGAAGTTTCCCCCTAATACACCCCTCCCTTCCTGAGATTAAGCTTGTTTTCCCCTCACCTCCACACATTTCCCTTTGGCTGCCGATGTCCCACACAGCCCTGTTGACTCCTGGCCCTTCCTATACACTGCTGCAGACTGCTATGTTTAGGTGAGATTTTTTTTTTTGGGGGGGGAATTGCCAGATTCCTGGACAAAGGCAGATAAAGCAGGACTATGGGGAAGAAAGCAGGACATGTGACCACACTATTCTCAAGGAGGCCGATGCAATAAAGTGCGCCCAGCCTAGCGCACAGGTTAATGAGCAGTTGGACATGCCTCCAATAACCCACAATGCAATAAGGGGATCAGTGCCTCCAAAATGTGCGTCCAAATAAAGGCATAGCTAATAGCACTCATCACATGTAAATGCCATGTAGATGAGGCTATTAGCTATTACCCCACGATGCAAAAAATTGCTCTGCGCCCAAGGCATACTTTTTAACCTGTCAAATTTTACACCTGCCCGGGGCAGGTGTAAAGTCTTCCTGCACGACAAGGGGTCTACTTAAAACAAAATATACTCTTTTTTGTGGTTTTTCCTACCTAGTATTGTCGCGATACAAGTAGGAGGAACCACAGACAGCAGCACCATAAAAAAATAAAAAGGCTTGACAGAAAAAAAAAAATTCTGGGTGTACAATATACGCACACAATATACATGTGTGTGCACATTGTGCTGTTAAATTTGCTGCCACAGGATTAAACAGATGCTTGTAAATTGAGTGTCCGTTTTGGTAATCCACACCCAGCTACGTCTCCTGGGCGCACGGTGCCAAGGACCTGCTTGGAGCACACAATTTATCCCTAGCGCATCCGTTTTAGGGTGGCAGCTCATTTACATATTGCATCGTGTAGCCAGGAGAGGAGGATGTGCACATGTTAAAAAACAGGCACCCAGTTTGGACGCACGTTTTTTATGCACACTTTATTGCATGGGCCTATAAAGTTGTAACTGAAGCAGAAGAAATAGATGGAGATTTAATGTAGGTTATTCACAAAATGCCATGAAAGTTGAAGAAATATTGTTAAGGGATAATCTGCTGGATGTTGATTGGGACATCCTGACTGCTATGTCTTCTAGAAGAAGGGAGATCCTGAATTCTCTGCAGGAAGAACTAACTGTTCCATCACTGGTAATGGAATTCACATGGAAGGGGGTGATACTGGATCTGGTGCTTACCAATGAGAACAGTGTTTTTAATATTGTAATAGATGATCATCTGGGATCCAGTAATCACTGGATGGTGTGTTTCAGTATTAGAGTGTAGAAAATGAAAGTTCATTTACAGTAAAAGTGAGGGTCCTAGAATTCAGGAAAACTAACTTTGTTAAAATGGGGGAATACCTCAAGGAGTTGTTAGCTTAATGGTACAATCTAGGGGAAGAAGAAGGGTAGTGGACAAAACTAAAAGTACAACAAAAATGCAAACTCTTTTTTGAGTTTCAAAACTAAAAGGAGACTTTATTAGGGTGACTAACCTTTTTGTTAGACAAGTAAATAAAAGAAAGAGGAAAGAGGCCACTATAGTTTTTAGAAAGTATCAAAAAATGTTGGAAAAGGATTAAGATCATACAAGAGACTAAATGCACAGTAGAATCTATATGGGTAGAAATCCAATGTGTGTTGGCTATGGGGCGGATTTTCATACTCCGCGAATAGGCCTACTTTTGTTTGCGCTCCAGGCGCAAACAAAAGTACGCTGGATTTTAGTAGATACGCGCGGAGCCGCGCGTATCTACTAAAAACCTGGATCGGTGCGCGCAAGGCTATCGATTTTGTATAGCCGGCGCGCGCCGAGCCACGCAGCCTACCCCCGTTCCCTCCGAGGCCGCTCCGAAATCGGAGCGGCCTCGGAGGGAACTTCCTTTTGCCCTCCCCTCACCTTCCCCTCCCTTCCCCTACCTAACCCACCCACCCGGCCCTGTCTAAGCCCCCCCCTTACCTTTGTCGGGGGATTTACGCCTCCCGGAGGGAGGCGTAAATCCCCGCGCGTCAGCGAGCCTCCTGCGCGCCGGGACGCGACCTGGGGGCGGGTCCGGAGGGCGCGGCCACGCCCCCGGGCCGCAACCACGCCTCCGGGTCCGCCCCCGAAACGCTCCCGGCACGCCCCCTAAACGCCGTGCGGTTCGGGCCCGCCCCCCCGACACGCCCCCGACACGCCCCCCTCGGAGAACCCCGGGACTTACGCGAGTCCCGGGGCTCTGCGCGCGCCGGTGAGCCTATGTAAAATAGGCTCACCGGCGCGCAGGGCCCTGCTCGCCTAAATCCGCCCGGTTTTGGGCGGATTTAGGCGAGCAGGGCTCTGAAAATCCGCCCCTAAGAGTATAGTGATAGGAGTGTATAACCGTCCACCTGGCCAGAATGATGAGATGGACAATGAAATGCTAAGAGAAATCAGGGAAACCAATAAATTTGGCAGTGCAGTAATAATGGAAGATTTCAATTACCCCAATATTGACCGGGGAAATGTAACATCAGGACATGCTACAGACAAAGTTCCTGGATGGAATAAATAACTGCTTCATGAAGCAATTGGTTCAGAAACTGATGAGAGATCAGATTTAGTTCTAATTCTTAATGGAACACATGATTTGGTGAGATAGGTAATGGTGGTGGGGCCCCTTGGCAATAATGATCATAACATGATCAAATTTGAACTAATGACTGGAAGGGGGACACATGTAAATCTACAGCTCTAACACTACATTTTCAAAAGGGAAACTTTGATAAAATGAGGAAAATAGGTAGTAAAAAACTGAAAGGTGCAACTGCAAAGGTTAAAAGTGTACAACAGGTGTGGACATTGTTTAAAAATCCATCTTAGAAGTGCAGTCCAGATGTATTCCACAAATTAAGAAAGGTGAAAAGAAGACAAAATGATTTCCAGCATGGTTAAATGGTGATATGAAAGAGGCTATTTTATCCAAAAAGCATCCTTCAAAAACTGGAAGAAGGATCTATCTGAAAAAAATAGGAAAAAGCATAAGCTTTGTCAAGTTAAGTGTAAAACATTGATAAGACAGGCTAAGAGAGAATTTGAAATGAAGTTGGCCATAGAGGAAAAAACTTATAATAAAATCTTTTAAAAATATATCCAAAGCAGGAAACCTGTGAGGGGGGTCTGTTGGACCATTAGATTAAAGGGGCTCTTAGGGAAGATAAGGCCATTGCGGAAAGACTAAATGAATTGTTTGCTTATGTATTTACTAATGAGAATGTTGGGGAGATACTAGTTCCAGAGATCATTTTCAAGATGAACTGAAACAAATCACTGAACTTGGAAGATGAATAGGCCAGATTGAAAAACTAGAGTAGCAAATCACTTGGACTGGCTGGTATGCATCCCAGGATTCTGAAGGAACTAAACAAAATGAAATTTCAGATCTGTTAGTTAAAATTTGTAAACTATGATTAAAATCATCCATTGTACCTGAAGACTGGAGGGTGGCCAGTGTAACCCCAATATTTAAGAAGGGCTCCAGGGGTGTTTCAGAAAACTATAGACCAGTGAGCCTGACTTCAGTGCTTAGACAAATAGTGGAAACTATTCTAAAGAACAATATCACAAAGCATATAGAAAGACATGGTTTAATGGAATATAGTCGGCATGGATTTACCCAAGGCAAGTCTTCATTTTTTTTGAAGAGGTTAATAAACATGGATAAAGGGAAATCTGTAGATGTTGTGTATTTGGATTTTCAGAAGCCATTTGACAAAGTCCCTCATGAGAGGCTTCTAAGAAAACTAAAAAGTCATTGGATAGGAGGCAATGTTTTTTTGTGGATTTCAAACTGGTTAAAAGACAGGAAATAGAGTAGGATTAAATCGTCAATGTTCTCAGTGAATAAGGGTAAACAGTGGAGTGCCTCAGGGATCAGTACTTGGACTGGTGCTTTTCAATATATTTATAAATGATCTGGAAAGGAATAAGACAAGTGAGGTAATCAAATTTGCAGATGATACAAAATTATTCAGAATAGTTAAATCAAAAGCGGATTGTGAGAAATTGCAGGAGGACCTTGTGAGACTGGAAGATTGGGCATCCAAATGGCAAATGAAATTTAATGTGGACACGTGCAAGGTGATGCATATAGGGAAAAATAATCCCTGCTGTAGTTACACGATGTTAGGTCCCATATTAGGAGCTATCACACAGGAAAAAGGTCTAGGCATCATAGTAGATAATATATTGAAATAATTGGCTAGGTATGCTGTTGTAGTTGAAAAAGCAAACAGAATGCTAGGAATTATTTGGAAGGGAATGGTGAATAAAAAGGAAAATGTCACAATGCCTCTGTATCGCTTCTTGGTGAGACTGCACTTTAAGTACTGTGTAAAATTCTGGTTGCCACATCTCAAAAAAGATATAGTTGCACTGGAGAAGGTATAGAGAAGGGCAACCAAAATAAAGGGGATGGAATGGTTCCCCTATGAGGAAAGGCTAAAGAGGTTAGGGTTATTCAGCTTGGGCAAGAGATGGCTGAGAAGGGATGTGACAGAGGTCTGCAAAATCATGAGAGGTCTAGAACGGGTAAATGTGTATTGGTTATTTATTCTTTTGGATAAAAGAAGGACTAGGGAGCACTCCATGAAGTTAGCAAGTAGCACATTTAAAACTACTCTGAGAAAATCCTTTTTCACTCAATGCACAATTAAGTTCTGGAATTTGTTGCCAGAAGATGTGGTTAGGGTAGATAGTGTAGCTGGGTTTAAAAAAGGTTTGGATAAGTCCTTGGAGGAGATGTCCATTAGGGATGTGAATCGTTTTTTGACGATTTAAAATATCGTCCGATATATTTTAAATCGTCAAAAATCGTTAGAGCCGCGATACAATAACAATTCCCCCGATTTATCATTAAAAAATCGTAAATCAGGGGAAGGGGGAGGGGAAGGGGGAGGGCGGGAAAACCGGCACACTAAAACAACCCTAAAACCCACCCCGACCCTTTAAAATAAATCCCCCACCCTCCCAAACCCCCCCAAAATGCCTTAAATTACCTGGGGTCCAGAGGAAGGGTCCCGGTGTGATCTTTTACTCTCGGACCTCCGTGCGTTGTAGAAATGGCGCCGGCGCTACCTTTGACCTGCCATATGACAGGTCAAAGGTAGCGCCGGCGCCATTTTGTTTTTTTTGTCCCCCGACGTCAGGAGCGTAGGAGATCGCTCCCGGACCCCCGCTGGACCCCCAGAGACTTTTGGCCAGCTTGGGTGGGCCTCCTGACCCCCACAAGACTTGCCAAAAGTCCAGCGGGGGTCCGGGAGCGATTTCCTGCCGCGAATCGTTTTCCGTACGGAAAAACGATTCGACTGCAGGAGGTCGTTCTGGACCCCCACTGGACCCCCAGGGACTTTTGGCCAGCTTGGGGGGGCCTCCTGACCCCCACAAGACTTGCCAAAAGTCCAGCGGGGGTCCGGAACGACCTCCTGCAGTCGAATCGTGTTGCCGTAAGGTCGGCACCATTTTCCATACGGAAAAACGATTCGCGGTAGGAGATCGCTCCCGGACCCCCGCTGGACTTTTGGCAAGTCTTGTGGGGGTCAGGAGGCCCCCCCAAGCTGGCCAAAAGTCCCTGGGGGTCCAGCGGGGGTCCGGGAGCGATCTCCTACGCTCCTGATGTCGGGGGACGAAAAAACAAAATGGCGCCGGCGCTACCTTTGACCTGTCATATGACAGGTCAAAGGTAGCGCTGGCACCATTTCTACAACGCACGGAGGTCCGAGAGTAAAAGATCACACCGGGACCCTTCCTCTGGACCCCAGGTAATTTAAGGCATTTTGGGGGGGTTCGGGAGGGTGGGGGATTTATTTTAAAGGGTTGGGGTGGGTTTTAGGGTTGTTTTAGTGTGTCGCTTTTCCCGCCCTCCCCCACTGGACCCCAGGTAATTTAAGGCATTTTGGGGGGGTTCGGGAGGGTGGGGGATTTATTTTAAAGGGTCGGGGTGGGTTTTAGGGATGTTTTAGTGTGCCGGTTTTCGATTTACACGATTTACACGATATTTAATAAACCCAAACTGCGACGATCCGATTCCTTCCCCCTCCCAGCCGAAATCGATCGTTAAGACGATCGATCACACGATTCACATCTCTAATGTCCATTAGCTGCTATTAATCAAGTTGACATAAGGGTACATTTTTAAAGGCTCGCGTGGGCATCCATGTGCATGCGGTTCCTAGCGCGCACACATGGACATGCCGATTTTATAAGAGGCACATGGAGACTTGTGCATGTTTTAAAATTCGATGCACGCATGCACATGTGCGCCCGATTTTGCATCAGCGCACGCATGTATGTGCGGGTGCCCACTTGCGCGTGCAGGAGGGGCAATATTTTAAAACATGTGCGGCGATGCAATCAGGCCTTTGCCCAGTTGCCTCCCAGTCTGCTCCTGGAACTTTCCTATCCCCCTATCTAACCTTCCTCCCTTTTCCCCTCTCCACCCTAACCCCTAAACCCATCCTAACCTTTTTTTTTTTATTTGGAACTTACTTCATCTGAAGAGATGAAGTAAGTTCCACTCACTGGCTGGCTTCTGACGTGCACTTTACCGGGACTGCAACAGGATTGACAGCCAGAAAGATATGGAAAACATGAGGAGGGATCTAGTAAAGTTTGAGGAATGGTCTAAGATATGGCAGACAAGATTTAATGCTAAAATATTCAGAGTTATGCATTTTGGCTGCAAACTCCCAAGGGAAATGTACAATATAGGGGATGAAATTCTTCTAAGCACAAAAGTGAAACGTGATCTGGGAGAGATTGTATCTGACTGATAATCTTAAAAGGGATTAATATGTGTGGGAACTGCCTGGAACTGAGTTCCACCACTTATTTTCAGATTTAAGAGGCAGGACAGCAAGGGTTCCATCCTCTCTCGTCTAGGCAGCCTGCAGGAAAAGAGGGAGTGAGCCTGGAGCAGACAGAGAAAGCTAAAGAACACTGCATCCTAAGAACAGACACAATGAGGGGTTAAATTATCACATGTTTGAAACTAGTAAGCTGTAATGCCAATCATCAAGGCTTCAACCCTGGCTACTACACTGTTACTCACAAGCTTGAAACTTGTGCTAATTCAATGCCTTTTTGTGTCCATTACCCAGGGCTTAATTTCTGAAAGAACAACCTAGAATGGTGTTGTGCAAACCTTTTATCGAACACATGAGGAAGTGGAGCAAAGCTGATGATGTAAATCAGTTCTTGTGGGTGAAGAACAGCTGGAAGTTGAGTGCTGGTAGGGGCTGGAGATGGAGGATCATTTGGGTAAGGAGGAAGAAGAGTGTGTTCAAGTATGTGTTTTAGGTAGTGTATGTGTTTTGAGTCTTGTCCCATCCTCACCCCTTCACACATGTCACTCCTGACCCTATCCTCCCCCCCCCCCCCAGCTCTCCCTTCCACAGTTCCACTTTCTTTTTATCTACAAATTAAGCCCTGGATCTTAAGGTGGCCAAACAGGATAATATGTTGAAATACTCTGCTCAGTGTGTGGCAGCGGCAGCCAAGAAACAAATAGAATGCTAGGAATTATTAGGTAAGGAATGGAGAACAAAAAAGAGAATATCATAATGCCTCTGTATCACTCCATGGTGCAACCACATCTTGAGTATTGTGTGCAGTTCTGGTCACCACATCTTAAAAAAGACATAGCAGAGCTAGAAAAGATACAGAGAAGCACAACTGGAATTGAAAAGGGGATAGAACGATTCCCCTATAAACTAAAAGCTAAAGAGGTTAGGACTCTTCAATTTGGAGAAGAGATGCCTGAGGGGAGATATGATAAAGGTGTATAAAGTAATGAGTGGAGTGGAACGAGTAAACGTGAATCGGTTGTTTATTCTTTCAAAAAGTAAAAAGACTAGGGGACATTCAATGAAGTTACTAGGTGGTACATTTAAGAGAAATAGGAGAAAATATTTTTTTAATCAACGCATAATTAAACTCAAATTCATTGCCAGAGGATGTGGTGAAAGTTGCTAGTGTAGCTAGGTTTAAAAAGAATTACATAAGTTTCTGAAAGAAAAGTCCATAAACCATTATTAAGATGGATTTGGGGAACCGGCATTCAGGGAGCCTGTCAGAAACTTGTGACAAGGATTGGCCACTGTTGAAAACAGGATACTGGGCTTGATGGACCAGTATAGCAAAACTTATGTTCTTTTATTCTTAGATGAATAAGGTGATAGCAAAAAGAGAAAGATGATAGACTGCATAGGAAGAGGAATTGTTAGTAGAAAAGTAGGTTATATTTCCCCTGCATAAGTGTCTGGTGAAACTTCACTTGGAGTACTGCATACAGTTCTGGAGACCACATCTTCAAACGAATATAAATCCACTGGGATTGGTCCAGAGGGTGGCTACTAAAATGATCAGTGTGGTCTTTGTTCTAAAGCATATGGGGACAGACTTCAAGATAGGATAAAAGAGATATGATAGACACATTTAAATAACTCCAAGGTCTCCATACACAAGAGGAGGGCCTCTTTCAAAGGAAAGGAGGCTCTAAACAAGGGGTCATGAGATGAGGATCAAAGAGGGTAGATTCTAGAGTATTCTAAGAAATTATTTCTTTACAGAGAGAGTAGTGGATGCACAGAACAGCCTCCCTGTGGAGGTAGTAGAGACAAGGATAGTATTTGAATTCAAGAAATCATGGGATAAATACAGATACTCTCTGAAGGTGTGGTAGAGATCGTAAAGCTGAATAGTTGGTGTGGATAGGCAGACTAGATAGGTCATATGATCTTCTTCTGCCATCATCTTTCTATGTTTCATGTTCCTAATTAATATACAGACAAGTTGGTCAGTGAAGTAAAAATGACAGTACCAGATAGAGGGTGCCAAAAGACAGCAGAATAAAATGGTGTGCCAATGAATTGGCTGGCATTCTAGCCAGTGGGTAAGAATGGATCTTCTAGTCTAACGCACACTACAGATATTTTTTTTTATTTTTTGCCAGTGCAAAATAGGGATGTGCATTCGTTTGCAACAAAATAGGAAATAAAGACGATATTTCCTATTTCATTGCATTTCAGGGGCCTGACGAAATGAAAGGAAAACCCACAAAATTTCGTGTGGTTTTCCTATCGGTTTTGGGGGGGGGGGAGAAAGGGCACACAAAAAAACCCAACCTAAACCCACCCCAACCCTTCAAATTAAATTAATTACAAACCCCCACCCTCCCGACCCCCGCAAGACTTACCGAAGGTCCCTGGTCGTCCAGCGGGGGTCCCGGAAGCGATCTCCCCCTCTCGGGCTGTTGGCTGCCAGTAATCAAAATGGCGCCGGTGGCCCTTTGCCCTTACCATGTGACAGGGGCTACCGGTGCCATTGGTTGGCTCCTGTCACATGGTAGGAGCAATGGATGGCCCACACCAGCGCCATTTTGATTACTGGCAGCCGACGGCCCGAGAGGGAGAGATCGTTCCCGGGACCCCCGCTGGACCACCAAGGACTTTTGGTAAGTCTTGGGGGGGGGGGGGGGGGGGATTATAGGGATGTGTGAAATGGATTTTCCCAAAATTTTGGGAAAATTTGTTTTGGGGTGGCTGAAAAAAAATTGGCCCAAACCACGGGAAAACAAAATTTCCCACGGGCCAATAACGAAGGCCGAACCAAAAGGTACGGCTGAATCACATCTCTAGTGCAAAATCCCCCCAAATTTCTGTTTAACCACTAGACTAGTCCTCTACATCATTATTTGTTGTTGTCTTCTCCGAGGGCAGGATATATAGGGGTAGATTTACAAAAAATGCGCGTTCGCGTACTTTTGTTGGCGCACCAGTCGCAAACAAAAGTATGCTGGATTTTAGTAGATACGTGCGTAGCCGCGCGTATCTGCTAAAATCCAGGATCGGCGCGCGCAAGGCTGCCGATTTTGTGCAGCCGGCGCGCGCCAAGCCGCGTAGCCTGCCTCCATTCCCTCCAAGGCCGCTCCGAAATCGGAGCGGCCTCGGAGGGAACTCGCTTTCGCCCTCCTCTCACCTTCCCCTCCCTTCCTCTATCTAACCCACCCCCCCGGCCCTATCTAACCCCCCCCCTACCTTTGTCGGGGATTTACGCCTCCCGGAGGGAGAAGTAAATCCCCGCGCGCCAGCGGGCTGCTAGCGCGCCGAGACGCAACCCGGGGGCGGTTCCGGAGGGCGCGGCCATGCCCCCGGACCGCCCCGGGCCGAAACCACGCCCCCGGGCCCGCCCCCGAAATGCCGCGTCCCGCCCCCAAAACGCCGCGCTGATCAGCTCCGCCCCCGACACGCCCCCCTCGAAAAACCCCGGGACTTACGCGAGTCCCGGGGCTCTGCGCGCGCTGGCAGGCCTATGGAAAATAGGCGCGCCGGCGCGCAAGGCCCTGCTCGCGTAAATCCGGGCGGATTTACGCGAGCAGGGCTTTTAAAATCCGCCCCATAGTGTGTTTTCCTGGATAATGCATCCAGGACCTGATCTATACACATAGAGGTGGCACACTGGCTGATTCCAGACATGAATCCAGAGGTGAATGGAAGGTGCTGGTGGCAAAAAATCCCAGGGAGGTAGTAACCTTGACCATAGGCATCAGAACCAGGGGGGCTGCAGGGGCTATGGCTCTCCCAAAATTTCTGCTGACAATGAGAGTAGTCTTATTGGTGACAATAGGATGGCATAATATTTCCTTTCTGCTGGTGCAATCCCTCACTCAACCTCCCTGTGCTAAAGAATCAAAGGATCAGGGCCTTGCAGTGGCTTGGGTTGTTTCCTCCCTCCCTACTTCCAGTGCCTGCATGATATATTCATATGCTCACAGTTGAAAAGGAAGAAGTTGCCGGTGGTGCAAGGCTGCGATCTTCTGACTGTTAAGAAGCATGGAGGGTGAGTCAGGGGGTTGGGGAAAAGAAATAATGTACTGGCCACTTGCAGTGAGTGAGGGGATGGTGGGAGAGCATAAGTTAGTGACTTAGTGAGAAGTTATGGGAGGGGGGAACAAGATTGCTGGGGACTGGGGGGGATAGGGGACTGGGGAACAAGACTTGTGGGGAGTCTGGGAAGGGAGAGGGGCTGAGGATCAATACTGCTAAAGAATGGGAGATCTGGGGGGTGAGCATAGCTGGGAAGCAAGAATGCTGGGAGGTGGGGGTCTGAGGGGAGAGGGGGCTGGGGGCTGGGGAACAAGAGTGCTGAGGAGTGATTGAGAGGGGATAGGGAGCTTGGGAGCAAGAATACTGGGGAGTGAAGGGATGGAAGGAGAGAGAGGGCTGGCGAACAAGAGTGCTGGGGAGTGGGAGATCTGAGAGGGGATAGAGAGCTTGGGAGCAAGAGTGCTGGGGAGTGGGGGGCTGGGAAGAGAGAGAGTCTGGTGAGCAAGACTGCTGGGGAGTAGGGGTCTGGAAGAGGTGAGGGGCTGAAAAACAAGATTACTGAAGACTGAGAAGGAAGACTGCTGGGGATGGGTATATGAGAACCAGAGAGTCTGTGTGTGTGTGTGTGTGTGTGTGTGTGCGCGTGCATGCAATGAGAGCCAGAGAGTCTTTGTGTATGTGAGGGTGAGAGAGATTATGTGTCAGACAGAGCTTCTATGTGTATATGTGAAAGAGAGAAGCAGTATGTGTGAGAGAATGTATATGAAAAAGGGGTTGTGTGTGAGCATATGTGAGAGAGAGCTGTTTTTTTTTTTGTGTGTGTATGTGTGGGAAAGAGAGTAATGGGAATATGTATGAGAGAGAAAAAGAGAGATGGTGTGTGTGAGAGAGAGAGAGACAGAGAGGATAAAGTTTGTGTGACCCCCCCCCCCCCCCTTCTCCCAATCCATGACAATCTCAAGCTGACTGGAAATTAAAAAAAAAACAATCCCAGATATGGAGAGCAGGAGATTTTTTTTAATCCTTATTAGTTTAGTTATTGTATGCTATTTATGTGTCTACTGTTTTGATGTATTATATTGGTGTTTTGTGAAATTTCTAAACATTTTTATGAGGTTTTAATTATTGGATGTTCTATTCATTAGCTGTTTTGAAATGTTTATTCTTTTTATTAGTATAGTTTTATAATTGTTTTATTTTTCTTGATTTTCTTGTTTGTTATTTTTCTGTGTTCTGTATATATGACCAAGCTGAGGGATTGTTAGTGTCAGTTTTTTTTGTAGGGCTCTGTAGTTCTGTTTTCAATAGGATTTGCATTGGTCTTCTAGGGCATGTTGAAATATTTTGAATGCTGCTTTTCCCTGGGTAGTGTTAAGATTTTGCCTGCTATGCAGCCTTGTCCTACTTCATGTCACCTCCCCACCAGCAAAGGCCCTCAGTATGCTTCATCACTAGACTTGTCAAGCTCCTCTTCACTACTCTTGCCACTCCCAGACCCCAGCCCTATGTAACAGCCTTGCCTGTTTCTCCTTTTCTTTTCATGGTGTAACCCTTATTCTTGCCTTGTCATGTGGCCTACGATCCTTCTGCCTTGCCTTGAGGCCCTCGAGTCTATCTTGCTTTGTTCTCTCTTGTATCCTGCCTTGGACCTTGGGGCTAATTCTGTTTCAAGCCTTGCTAATTCTGTTTCAAGCCTTGTTTTGTTCAGTTTTTCCCTTTTCTGCCTTGTCTAAGTTCTGCACTGGTCTGCCTTGTTGGTCTTGTCCTATCTGTTCCTGTATCCTGTCCAGTCCTACCTGTACCAGAGTCTTAGTATCTAGCTTTGCCTTGTCATGCCTGCCTAGCTTTCCTCCCTCATCCTGCCTACCTGCCATGTCCAAGCCTTGTCTCTAGCCTGCCGTATCCAAGCCTTGCCTTTCCAGCCTTGCCATGCCTAGTTGTGTTCCTGCCTGTGTGGACTCACTACTATGTGCCATGCCTAGTTGTGTTCCTGCCTGTGTGGACTCACTACTATGATGGACTGCTACCACAGAGACCTACTGTCCCCGTGAACACTCTGCGGGGGAAGTGGCTAATTAGGCAGAAGGCCGGCCCTTGTCTTGTCCCGAGTCCTGCCTTGCAGTCCCGTGCTGCTCCCTAGGTGGGTTTCCAACTTTCCTGGACTCCGGGGCTCTTTAACAGGTAGGTTTGTTGCTGATTGCGTCTTGGGAGTTAGTGTTTTCATACAGCAAATTTGTCTTTTGGGGTACACTGTATTTTTGGCAGGCTGTAATAGCTTTTATTGCGCTGTGTAAGTACTATCCAAAAATACTGTACATGAGCCTTTGAGAGAATGTAGATATAAATGTCTCTGATCTGACATCTGAAGATGGGACCTATGTAGTTTTAAAAGCTTTAGCACAATATTTTTAGGCAATTGTGTAGTAATACCTGTTCATTGAATTAATTTCTTGTATTTTTCATATTTCTAATTTGCTTATGATATTACTGCACTTAGGTATACTATTTAAAAATCTTCTTACAAACATAACACAGTTTTCTGTTTAAATTTTAAAATTATATATGGGGTGCTGAAGAAGTATCCACTCTGGGTGCCAAATTCTTAGGGACCTTCATTTTCGGATTTTATTGTTCTTTATATTTCCCGTGAATCTATCAGGTTTTATTATGACAAGAACAAAAACAGGAGAAAATCAATTGATAAAAATGACTCATTTTTCTAGGTAAATATCAGAAGTCCAGACAATAAAACAGCATTATCATATTCTCCCACCCACCCACTCAGCTTCATCCCCATCTCTCTTTCTCTCCCTCTTCCCCTTGCCAAGATTATTCCTCCCCTTCCACCCCCCACATTGCAACAACATTTATCCTTACTGGTGGTGGCTCCAGGCTTCGCCTTTCTCCTTCAGCAGCGTGCTTACTGATGCTTATTTGCTTTGCAGCACTGCACCTTTGGGTTTGTGCAGGGTCAGGGACCCTGCTGGGAAGTATTTATGGTGGACAGGGCTTCCTTCAAATGCATTTGCGGCACCAGACTGCAGGCACTGTGGCTGCTTGGGTGGGTGAAGAGGCAGAACTTGAAACATGGCATGGGTGGCAGGGGAGGGTGAGTGCTTTCATTGGTGGGGAGTGGGACTTGAAACACAGCTTGCACTTTGGCCCATACTGGCTTACATAAGTGGCTGCAGGCCTTTAAATTTTGCATCTGCTGCTCTAGATCAGCTTTTCAATCATCCTAAAATGAGGGTGAATATTGGTTTAATATTGGTTTAAAACAAATGTCACCTTTAGAAAAATCCAGGAATTTATGGGTAAAAATCAGTTTAATCTGAAAATGAAGGACCCTACCTACACATTATCTGTTGAACCATTCAACCAACAGCAAACCATATTTTTAGGATCAGCATAGCTATATAAAAACTTGAAACTGAAATAACATTTTCCCCTGAAAGTTAATATAATGTCCCTCACCTCTTGTCTGAAGCACCTTCAGCATAGCCTCCAACATCCTGCTGCATCCAAGGAACATGGCTGAACTTTCTGCAGCTCTTGAGCCCTTTATAGATCCTGCTGACAGGACTTCCTATGACATGCTCAAATGACTTCACATCCTGCTTTGTATAAAGGGAGGCACAGAACTACTACTTAGTACCTTCACAAAAGGTCCCCTGCTTTCTTTGCAGTGCCAGTTACCCAGTGTGTTCCTGCTTCCTGTCTTGCTCCCTGGTGTCCTCCTTGTGAGTTCTGCAGTTACCTGTTTCTCTCTCCATTGTCCTTGTCTGCCCTGGTGCTTGTTCCTGTGTTTCTTGTCTCTCCCTTGGACCAGACATTGGTCTTGCTCAGCTCGGCCAGCTGTCTAGCTTCTGTCACTCCCCTTGGACCACAACAGGAAGGTCCTGCTGGCTGCCAGAACCTGAGGGCTCAACCCTCAGGTTCTGGCTAAAACTAAAATTAAAATTAACTACAACCCCCACCCTCCTCCATAAGTTGTTGATCTGTCAATACTTTACTACGGCGAGTTAAATTCCTGTCCCAGCTAAAATTAAAATTAATTACAACCCCCCACCCTCCTGACCCCCCCAAGACTTACCAAAACTCCCTGG
Source organism: Rhinatrema bivittatum (assembly GCF_901001135.1). NCBI lineage: Eukaryota > Metazoa > Chordata > Amphibia > Gymnophiona > Rhinatrematidae > Rhinatrema > Rhinatrema bivittatum. The sequence goes on from NC_042616.1 coordinate 519,787,106, forward strand.
TGGTCCAGCGGGGGGTCCGGGAACTCACTCACACCCTCAGTGCTGGTTTTTCATCATGGTGCCGATAGCCTTTGTCACAGGGGCTACTGGTGCCATTGGTCAGCCCCTGTCACATGGTCACCGGCGCCATCTTGTGCTCCTACCATGTGACAGGGGCTGACCAATGGCACCGGTAGCCCCTGTGACATAGTATGGGCAAAGGCTATCAGTGCCATTTTGAGTCCTGGCATCGGACGGCAGGTTGCTCTGGGACCCCCGTTGGACCCACAGGGACTTTTGGCCAGCTTGGGGGGGGGCCTCCTGACCTCCACAAGACTTGCCAAAAGTCCAGCGGGGGTCCGGGAGCAACCTCCTGCACGCCGGCCGTCAGATGCCAATACTCAAAATGGCGCCGATCGCCTTTGCCCTCACTATGTGTGACTATGTGTGACATAGTGAGGGCAAAGGCGATCGGCGCCATTTTGAGACGCAATCGCCTTTGCCTGCTCCTGTCACGTGGAGATGAGCAAGATCAACCGGCAGTGGCAGCGTTGGGAGGGGCCAGTATGGAGCAGCATGCAGAAGGAGCAGTCTGCCGGATCAAGATGGGAAATGAATCCCTGCCGAACATATCACCGATAATATCAATGGCTGGGCAAGTTACAGCATCTGTTCCGGAGGTAATGACAGTTTCCTTAATAAAACCTCCCAATATAACTTTAGATATAATTTGGGAAGCAACTGCAAATCTCTCAAACCAAGTCTCGCAATTTGTTTCTCAGCAGCGTGACCTGGTTAACACAGTTAGTTCTTCTCAGACCCAAGTTTCTGATATTAAAACACAAGTAGAAGTTTTGAAATCCAAGGGGACAATTATGTAGAAATCTGTAGATACTATTTCGGCTGGCCATTTGTTTTTGCAGAATAAAATGGAAAATATGGAGAATAATATATGTCGGTGTAATCTTAGGATATTAAACTTTCCTAAGAAAAAGTTTACAACACCTGTTGAGATGCTTTGTTGATACTGTTTAGAAGTATTATCTATTAAAGAAAATCTGCTTCCACCTATTTCCAAAGCATATTACCTGCCGAATAAAATATCATCACAATTAGACAAGAGGTCTTCAGATATTGCTCCAGTTGATACATCTCATCTATCCTCCTTCCTAGAGAGTTCAAAGGAAGAAGGAATAACCTTCAACTTTAATTGTGACTGCTTTCTGTGCACCCTCCGACTTAATATCATGGCGATATTAAGTCAGAGATCCTGAAGGGTAAAAAAAGTAAAAAAAAAAGAAAAAAAAATTTTGAAGTCGGCCGGCGGCTGTCGGGTCGAAAACCGGACGCTCAATTTTGCCAGCATCCGGTTTCCGAGCCCGTGGCTGTCAGCGGGTTCGAGAACCAACGCCGGCAAAATTGAGCGTCGGCTGTCAAACCCACTGACAGCTGCTGCTCCGGGGCAAAAGGAGGCGCTAGGGACGCGCGTGCCCTAGCGCCTCCTTTTGCCCATTTCTACTGCCGGACCTAATTTAAATACTGAATCGTGCGCACCGCTCTCCCGCGGACTTTACTGAGTCGGCCCGTAAGTGAGATTGAGTTGTGCAGTACCCAAACTCCTGCTTCATTCCCATGAGACTGGAAGACTATGAGAACAGTGGGGAAGTTTGGGCACTGCATGGCTCAAATTCACTTAGAGCTGTGCAGTGCCAGAAGGCAATAGCTTTTCTGAGGATGGTGTGGGCAGAGAGCAAGTAATCAAATTTGGTGCACTGGCCTTGTGTGAGCCAGTGTCTAGTGATGCTGCTGTCATGAGACATGGATATCTAAAACAGTAAGATGCTAGAATCTGAACTGCCTTCTGTTGTTTTTAGAAGAAAGGTACAACTTTGCCATTTCATCTGCTTTTATTTTATTTCAAACTCTTATTGCTTTGTCTTTGAGGTATCGAATCAATGAAACCTCCTCTTGTTATTCAATAAGAATATTTATTCTCGGCATCTGCCAAGGAGATCCAAAAAGAAATGCATCTAATGGAAACAGCAGCTGAATTACTTTTTTCCACTTTTGAACTTCATTTGTTGCTACTGGGAACTCAGCCTCGATGGAAATTTTAGAATAAAGGCTTTATGCAGAGGTGCTGCTTGGTACCCAAAAGATTTAGGGCTTGGGTCCATAGGTAGGGCCAGCCCTAGGTCAGATGAGATGGTATCCTAGGGGTGAGAAGTCCCTTCTGAGGTTATGCACGGGAGATGGGGGGGGGGGGGGAGGAGGCAAGAGCAGAAGGGGAGGTGGGTCAGGGCTGATCTTAGGGAATTGCAGGAACTGAAGCCAAATAGAGGGCTCCTCCCAGACTGTAAAGGGGATGTCCATTCTAACAAGGAAGAACATGGAGGAGGGTGTTTCTCTCAGGAGACTGAACTGGGGGCCTTTCTGGACCATCTATGACTGTACTTTCTGCAATTTCTGGTCCACTGGTATTCTGGAAGAAAGACATGAAGTCTGATAGCAGATCGGGTGGGTTAACTGCAATAGGATGGGGCCTTGGTATTGGGTGATAGGTTGGTGGTTGGATGGTTGGAGTCCCCTCCGAAAACACTGGCTCTTTTAGTTTCTCTCTTCTGCAATGAAAGTGTACCTGCTCTGCCCAGGGTTTCTTCTGCCCAAGGCTCAGTCTTCCCCAGTCAGCTGAACGGCAGCCTCCTGTCCGACGGCAGCCTCAATGGAAAAGATGCCACTTGGGCCGCCCGCCCCCCCCACACACACACACGTTTCCTCTCACTTCTTGAGATAATTAAGCACAACGATTATGTCCCTTTCCACTAGCAAGCGCCAGCCCTTCATACCCCCATTACTCTTCAGCTAACGCCATCCCCTCCTTTCTCACCTTGCTCCAAGGCGGTCCCCAGGCGCCCACCTTTCCGGACTCCGCTGTTGCGTTCCGGCACCGCGCGCCTCTCGATGGCCGTTTGAGGCGCGCGCGGGTCTCACAGTCTCGCGCTCTCAAGAGACCCGCGCGCTCGCGGAACTTGGGGCGCCGCGCGCGCCTCAAAACGGCCACCGAGGGGCGTCCAGATCCTGCAGGGACCCCCCTCCTCCGCCCCGCTCCCTTCTTCTTCCCACCCCAGCGCGCCCCCCACCCTCGGCCCGCGGCTCTATGCGACGATTGGCGAGAGAAGATGAAAGTTGCAGCGCTGGGTGGGTGAGGTCTAGGCGGATCTGTGTTTCTCCTTTGGGTGGAGGAGGGAGGGCGGGGTGGCGGGAGGGAGGGGGTGAGAGGGAGAAACCTGCTGCTTGCTCGCTGGCTCTTTGTCTCTTCGCTCGGGGAACTTGAACAAAAGGAAAAACTCCGCTCAACTCCAGAGCTGCATCCCGCATCCTTTCTTGGCTTTCAGCCGGTGTCTTAGAGCGATTTCTGCAACTCCAAAACGTCCAACTCCTCGGAAAGTCGATCCATGGGAGGTCTGTTATAGTTTGGAGACGGTGAGGTGTTTTGTTTTTTTTTTCCTCCCTTTCCTCGCTTTCTTTTTCTTTATTTGCTGGCGAGCAGAGATATTTGTTTTAAACTTGGAAAGTGATCAGGTGGAACGCGACTTATGAAGAAGTCATTGCAGAAAGTTGAATATTTTTTCCCTTTATAGCTTCATAAGTACACTTTAAAAAAAAATTATATTGAAAGTATTTAAAAAGGGATTTTTTGTTTTTAAAGAATGAAGAAGATGTCCTGCTTTTCTCGGAACTTCCTTTAAAAGAATAACAACAACAACAACAACAACAACAGAAAACTAACGAAAATAACAACAAAACACAATACAGCAAAGATGGATACAAAATCTTGGCGTTGAGGAATAATGTTTTCTTGCCTTCCATCTCCAAGGGATTTGAACTTTTATTTATTTTTGGCATCGGACGTGACGGTAGCAAAGCGGGAGAACGAGGGAACAGAAGAGGAGAGAGTTGTGTGTCCCGGCTTGCGTGGACGAGGCTGGCCGCCGTCTCCCCTCGTCTTTGGCTCAGGCTGAAGTACGAGGAGGATGGAGATGGACGAGATCGTGTCTGGGGGTTGCTGTCGGGGGGCGCCTTTTGGGGGGGAAGTGGCGCACCTTGGCAGGTCTGCCGGTCCGCAGGCGCCACGGGCTTTGTTTGTGTCCTTTCCCCGGTTGCGGGGAACGACAGCCCCGGGTGTTTGCTGACTTTTATTGTTCCGGAGTTTCAAAGAGTCGGGCGCTCTCGGGTCCCAGCGTCTGTCGGCTCAGGCTAGAAGCCAGGTATGTTCCCCTTTCTCGCACGGCCATCTATTCCACCTTGGCCGATTTTCTGTTAACCTTACCGCTCTCCTTAAACTTCTGTTTGTTTATTTATTTCCTCTCCTTCCCTGGCGCACTGAAGGCTTTAGCGCGTCTTTTGTGTGTAGAAACGAGACAGCTAATGAGCAGCACTGGGTAGACCAGGGTGCGCACGTTAGATGCTGTTTCACCGCCTCCCTTTGTGGTGGTGCTCATACATAGGCTGGGTCAAAACTTTCATTGTCTTGCTCATTTTTGTACAAAACAAAATAGTGGGTACTAAATAACCAATCTAACAAGAACAAAAAAAAAAGAAACGAAACAAAGCAGTGGGCACTAAATATCTATTTACTACCCACTTGTTTTGTTTTATATTGATTCTTTGTGTGGGGTATTTTGCTTTCCTTTTTTTTGTTGCATTGGTTATTGTTATAGCATTTCAGATTATACTAATCCGGTTTCCTTATTTTGCTCATTACCTGTCTCTCCTAAAATTAAACAAAATATCAGTCTGTACACTTTTTTTGTAGATTCATTACATTGTTGTGTGAAGTTTGGTTTTGTAACTTTTTTTTCTTTTCGGATTGAGTTGGATGATGATTATATACCTTGTTCTATGTATAACGCTTAGGCGGATGTTAATATGTTCTCTGTACACCGACGTGATATCTTGATAAGCGGCGGTATATAAAAACCAATAAATAAATAAAATAAATAAATAAATATGAGCATCCTTTTAGGAAAACTGTGGAGAGACCAGCAGATTCAGCAGTTAAATCTGCATCTATTTCTGACCTTTCTAACCTGCTTTAGTATTACTATTGTTTTTCCTGGCAACTTCCTCCTTCATCTTTGGGTTAGGAGCTCAATCAGAATCTGTCCAACTTGGGCTATAGTACCATGGATCTTAATTTGAAGCAACCTGGTGCTTTCCACCTACCACTTTTTTTGCCCTTTTCCCCAACCCCTCATATTAACTAGGTTAGCCATTGCAGCCACAGATCTTTGCCAGGGTCCACATATCATGACTGTGAACACTACCTGCACAGGCTTCCCACAAGCAAGAACTGAGTTCAAAAAATGAACCTGTCATCTGGCTAATCTAACATTGTAGGATTACTTTGACAGTGATGAAATCATAACATTTTTACTGTTTAACAGTAAAAATTTCAAATAGAATCCTTTCATAATAGTTAAACATTATGGAGCTTGTTGGTTGTTCATTTTGCGATAAGCAAATAAGTTAGCTCATGCAGAACTTCATTAAAATTATTTAAAAAGTTGAATGTTGCAATCTGAATTGTATATTTAGATCTAATGCTTTGCATAGTTTCTTTTGGGCATACTACTCATGCATTCCATGCTAACTCTTACTCATTTTATATCTATAGGTGCGGTATCATTGTCAGTGAAGCATTACAATTGCATGAAATAATTGGCAGAAGGGGGCTCAATACCGATAACCTTTTCATCCCTTCCTTAAAATTGTGGAATTATAACTGGATATTTCAGTAGAGATTTAAACTACATAAGACACAAATGGATAAAACATACCTTGCCTATTCTATTGGATTTACAAATATATTACAAGAGCCAGGAGCATCTGAGGATGACTTAAAGAAAATGTGGAAGATAACAAGAATGGTTGGAATGTATTACTTTTCTGCTAATAGAGTGATGCATTTAGACACAGGTATGTCTATCTAATTATAGCCAGTAAAACTGCATGTTCACAGATTCATGTGCTTTCATTTACTTATCACAAACTGCTGAAAAACACTTTTTTTCCTTTAGTAGATTTATCACTTTATTGCTGTTTTCTACCTCTATGCTCTAGCTTTAAAATATGCCAGCTTTTGCTATCTCTGGGAGTGAGTAACAGGAATTATATTTACTTTATGGGGTCTGCCAGGTACTTGTGACCTTGATTGGCCACTGTCAGAGGCAAGACACTGGGCTTGATTGACCTAGGCTAACCCAGCATAGAAATTTTTATGTACCTATGTAGTTATTTCTCTCTGGCCTGGCCATAAACTTGTAGGGATGCTTTTTCTAAATTCTGATATACATGTTAACTGTGGCTGTCTAAAGTTTTTAATGCAATGAAAAATAAATAAGATGAAGAAAGAAAGGGAAAGATAAAGATGACAAGATAGTGATTAAGGAGTGTACATTGCTAGTAGAGATAACTAAATTTCTTCATAAGAACTTTCAGCCATGTATAAGGAACCAATAAATAAGCTTTCAATTAATGCATTAAGAGGATACCTGAAATCTCTGTGTCTTTATTTCATGTTTCTCTTATTAGTAAAATGGACATCAGTACTTTGGATGCATAGCTTGTTCAGTCCATAAATGCATTCACATTTATACTGTCCATAGTAGGAGAGAAATTTCAGAACAGCTTGGACTAGTTTCTTTAAAAGCTGGACAGAGGAAATCCAAATAAATAATAATTTTCCTACTGTCCAAATGGAAATATATGTACTGTGATTGTTTTTATATGCTCTTTTTGACTAGGTCCTGGTAACACCTCACATGGCTCATTAAATTATTGCTTTTTGCTGCTTTATTGACCCTGACCAAGCTTACAAACTTTTAGAAGTTTTGTTTTGAAGCAGCTTTATTATCATGGTGCACTTTAAAAACTTTGAATTAAATCAATTCCCACTTTAAGAGAACTCTCTAGAATAATGGAAGACTGCTGGATTTGTTTTCTCTTTGAAATAAGAATGTTATATGTCTACAAAAAATAAATAGCATTCTGTTCTGTAGAGGGATGTCAAACTTTTTTTTTTTCAAAAGGTCTGTGTATTACCATTAAAAATCACTGGAGAAATGACTGGCTTTGGGATAATGGTAAACTGTGTGAATAGTATTATTTAAAAAATAAAAAAAAAAGCTTCTTCTCAACTTTTTTGACAGATTGTACCACTTTGCTAAAATCAGACCAGAACTCATGCTTTAAAATTGTATTATAATTATAAACTTAACAGAAAGGAGCCCAAGAATTTTAATGGCTCATGATTTCTCAACCTGTATATAAACCTCTGATTTACAACTTCTTTCACAGATGATTAATATTTATTTATTTATTTGGTGCCTGGTGCCAGGTTCTAGGCAATATACAAAACAAACGTATATAATAAAATTAAAAATGATACAAAATGAAAACATACTTAATCTAAACTTAAAGCAGTCCAAGCAACAGAAACTGATCACATCGCCAAGCTGAAAAAAGAAATGTTTTTAAGCATTGACCGGAAAGTTTTCATACAAGTCATACGGTGTAAGCACTCACAGCAAATTCCAAATTATAGGAGCAGCCATAGAAAAAGCTTTTCTCTTGTCTCAGCCAATGTGCCATACTCATCGAAGGGGCTTCAAGGCAGTATAACATTTAATTTAATCCAAAACCTAAACACAAGTTTTGGTGCATATTGAGAGATATACAATTTTATTCAAATGTGCCACAGCATTATCGTAGGCTCTTGAAAAACTGTGCCATGGAATTTTAAGAATTTTCTAACTGTTGTAATAACCTTATCCTTTGTTCATGAGCTGTCATAATAAATTATGACCCTAGAATATGAACTGGTTGTACAATAAAAATGCCAAATTGTTTTTTATTTTGTTGCAAAAAAATTGTGGAACAACTTTTTGCTTAAGTTTGTAAATCTGTTGCACTAAATGGAGGTAACTGTATTGTGCTATTAGGCTAAATGAAGTTAGAAAGTAGTGTGGAAATTTTTTAAATGTTGACTTTTATGAATACTGTAATGATAACACCAATGGCTATATTCTTTCATTAATTCCTTGTACAGGTATAGATAGCATAGGCAACAGTGGGAGACACTTCCCTATACTCCATTGCCTCCACCTTGCTGCTTGGAGGGCTCTGCACATTTATATTTGCATTACATTCGTGATTTGGTATTAAGGTTTAACAACTTTTTTTTTTAGATTTTATTTTTAATAACAAACTCTTTTTGTATTAGGTCTAAAATGAAAAGTAGTATTGATTATGATTGTCAGACCAATTCAGAAATTAAAGAAAGCAGTATTATATATAAGGAAGATTTCAGACTTCTGTACTCATGGACAATTCATTGTGCTCATATTGAAATGCTTTATATTTAAGAAAATACATTTTAAGTCTTGCAAAACAGAGAAAAATATTTGAAGCCTGCATTGTTAACAGCTATTTGAAATCAAATCATGATATTAAAACATTGACAACCATCAACAAAATACATCTAACAAATGGAACCACTATATCAGTCTACCCCCAAAACAAGCCCGCAGATGTTAATTCAACTGACAGTGAAACAAATCATACAGTAAGTTACAATACCCCAAACAAGCTGAAAATACTTTAAGTAATGCATAACAGCACAAATAATATTACTCCACAGCCCTAACATAGAAACAAGAGCAGAAATATTTTATACAATTAGCAAACTTATTCAATTGCCATTGCAACCCCAGTTTATCAGCCACCCACAGCGTTACAAAAAAACAAACAAACCCAAAACAAAATCCCATTTCATATACTTGTAAAGTGTCATAAGATCATGAGAAGAATGAATCTCTCTAGGTAACTGGTTCCAAAAAATGGACCAATCCAGGAAAATGACTAATTGCAAATGGTAGTCAGTTTGTAATCTTTAAAGGAAGGGACTACCAATCCGCGAAGAACATAATGTAGGATAATTCGCTCTGAAGATTAACAGGTGCATTTTCAAAAGAGTTACGCATGTTAATGTAACATACTATCGTAGCAATTATAAAAAGCCATTTACATGAGTAAAGTGTACTTTTTGTGAGTAAATCCTATACACACGTTATAAAATAGCCTGGCCTTGTGCATATGTGCGCCAAATTTTAAGTGGGCATGCACATGTGCTTGTAAATGCCACCTTTATTGCATATATAGGGGGATTTTAAAAGGGGCGCACTCCAACGCTATTCTCAGTTTTACCAGTTCGTCCCCTGTTCGCCCAGGTAAGAGAGAGGTCCTCCAAACCCTTAGTATAATAGCCCTCACTCCCTATAGTTATCCCCAACTCTTAAAACCCTGCAAATCTGCCTATTTTCTTTATTTTTTCATTTACACTTCATCCATAGCAGAAATAAAGTTATGTGGCAGGGGGCCTCAGCGCAAGCCAGATCACATAGGTATTTATGCACGTATCTCAGGTTCACACTCTGAAATGCCCATTCCCCGCACAGACCATGCCCATACACTGTCCTTTTTTGAAAACTTCCGAGATGTGTGCATTCTGGGAGATATGCCCATATCGTGGCAGCTTTTAAAATCTGGTTGACTTGTGCAAGCCCAGCATATTTGAGAATCCCCTATTTATTTATTTATTTATTTAATTAAACATTTTATATACTATCGTTCCTTGTATAGATCACAACGGTTTACAAAGTAACATTCATAGCTATAATTCAACAAACAAACAATGATTGGTTAAAAAGGTGGTGTTCATAGACAGGCATTAATATTTATCAAGTTAACTTTTCTAGTACATCTTCATAATTGATCTAGTACTTATGGCAAAGTGTGTTGAAAATTAGAATGAGGTGATAGTTTTCACATTTTAGTGGGTTGTTTTGAGATTGTTACATTTTCTCGTTTGATTTATTCTTCATGATTTGATTATTATCTTTTGTCCTTCTTGTCTATATTTTCAGATGTTTTTAAGTTAAATTATAAGGTTTTTGAATAGGCATATTTTTAGCTTAGATTTAAATTTCCTTCTATCTGGTAAAATATGTAACAACTCGGGCATAACATTCCATAGTTTTGGACCCTCTATGTAGAATATATGATCTCTTATTTTTGTCAGATGTGTGATCCGAATTGTGGGAATAGTCAATAGTCCTTTATTATGAGATCTTAGTGTTTGCGTGGATTGTATGTTTGTAGTGTCACTCCTAACATGCCAGTATTATTTGATTGAGTGATGTTGAATATTATCATTAATGCTATATAGTAGATTCTGGATTGTACTGGTATCCAATGCGGTGACATCAGTGAGGATGTAATTTGATCATATTTCCTAGATCCTAATAAGAGCCTTTCTGCAGTGTTTTGAAATAGTTGTAGTGGTTTTAAGTTACAAGCTGGAAGGCCTAGTAGTAAGGAGTTGCAGTAGTCTAGGTCTGAGAAGATTAGAGTTTGCAAGACGGTACGGAAGTCCTGAAAAGTTAATAATGGTTTCAATCGATGTAGTATCCACAACTTGGTACAACTTGTTTTGATTAATTTACTGATGTGCATTTTCATTGTGCGGTTCTCAACTAGCTGTATACCTAAAACCCGTACTTGATTAGAGAGATTAATTTGAAAGTTACCCAAATTTGGGGCAGGTGGTTTCACTATTGATGAGTTTCTGCTCAGCCAAATGATTTGTCTTTGTAGGTTTTAGTGATAGTTTAAGTTGATAAAGTTCTTGTATTGCTTTCATGTAGGTAGAGAGTAACAAAGCTGTATTTTCAAATGATTTGGAGAGTGGGATATAAAACTGTATGTTGTCGGCATACAAGAAGAAGGTTATTTCTAGATTCATCAGTAATTTACATAGTGGGAACATGTAGATATTGAATAGCGTTGCTGAGAGGAATGAGCCTTGAGGGACACCTGTATCACACTGGAATATATCAGATATATGGTTGCCCAGTTTGACTTACAATGTTCTGTTAGATAGAAATGAGGAGAACCATCTGAGAACCCTGCCGTCTATCCCAATGTTTCTATCTGATGGCATAACAGGTTATGGTCCTCTGTGTCAAAGGTGGTTTTTAAGTCAATTAGCACAAGACAATAAGATTCATCTTCGTCAAGCCCTCGTAAAACTGAGTCCATTAATGAGAGGAGTAATGTCTCAGTTGAGTGATGTTTCCTGAATCAAATTGATTTGGAGAGAGGATAATTTGATCCTACAGGTGATTTACAAGCTGGAATAATACTGCTTTCTGAAGAACTTTTGCTAGAAAAAACAAGTTGGATAGTGGTTGATATTTGTCCCAATCGTTAGTTCTACCAATCTTATTTTTTATGATTGGCTTTATCACTGCTTGTTTTAACTCATTTGGAACAGTTCCTTCTAAGAGAGACAGGTTAATTAATGTGATTGTCTGAGTGATAACCCCGTATACTTATTTCAAGGAACTGGCTGGAATTGGGTCATGTGGGTGAATGGCAGGATTCATTTTATTAATGATTTGACTAATTTCCAGTTTGATTCTCTGTCAAACGTGGACCACTTAACCATGCAATTCGAATCTTCAGGTGCTTTTGATGGAGAACAGAGGGAATTGTGTTTTCAACTTATTTATTTTGTCTAGGAATGCGGTAGCATAATCATTGCAAGCAGCTTTGTGAAGTTGTAGTTTCTCGAGATGGAAGATGTCGGGTCTTTAAATACATTTTTAACAACCTAAGAGCAATTTAGAATTAAATATAACCCTGTGAATCTTTTTAGCAAAGTAATCTTTTTTTGCTTTGTTGATTAGTGTATGGTATTTTGTAAGGAAAGATTTATATTTTCTTAGGGATTCTTCAGATGGGCACTTCCGCCACTGTTTCTCTAATTTTCTAAGGTTCTGTTTAGTGCTTCTTAATTCATCATTGTACCAGGGCTTTTTATGTATGGTGTTATTCCTTTCTTTGTTAATAGTTTTTGTCTGGACAGGGCTTAGATTTTCAGCTATGTTATTGACAATCTTATTCAAGGATCGAATGCCGATGTACAATTGGTTTGATTTAGTTCATGGAGATTATTTTCTATTGCTTCAACAAGTATTTCTGAATACTTGAATACTTGAATATCTGTTTCTGAATGTAAAAGTGTGTTTGTTATCTATATTATTTTGGATTTGGTGGGTGAAGGCTATTTCTGCCTTTATTAATTGGTGATCAGACCAGGGCAATATCATGTGTGAAGTATTGATTATGCAATTACTGCTATTAGCAAATATTAGGTCTAGAGTGTGACCCGCTTTATGAGTGGCTTTTGAGACAGATTGCGATCATCCCAGGGCTTCCATTGCTTCTAGAAACATTTCACAGGCTAAGGTTCTCGGTATTTTGTCTACATGGAGGTTAAAGTCTCCTACAATTATTATGGATTCTGGTGATGGAAACACCTTAGCGAATAATTCAGTAAGTGGCGAGCAGTCTTTTTGCAGTATGCCTTGGGGACAGTAGACCAGTCCTAAGTTTATTTGAGGAAATTTTAGAATTGCAACCTCATAGGGAGGGTTAATCTCTTCCTTGTAAGGTACTAGCTTGTGTTCTTTTTTACTAATTAATAATAATCCCCCGCCTTTTCATTTTGGTCTTAGATAATGAAATATATCATAGTTATCATTCGATATTTGGTTTATGTGCACATTGTCTTTGTCATTCAGCTAGGTTTCAGATATGAGTTGGGCTTTTATAATTCACCTTAAAGCATTTTAAACTTTGCATGCCAACAGACTTGTAGCCATGAAACTCCTTCAAAAGATGCAAAGCTTTTCTTTTTCTTCTGATGAGTTTGGTCTCATAACTTAAAAGTGAAAGATTTAAAACACAGAAAGGCACTGTATCAAGCTGGTTATTTGTATTAACTTTGGAATATATTATGCTGTTTTTCTTTGAGAATTATTACTGTACAAAAATTTTGATTCAGAAGCATTGAAGAACTACATCTATTTTAATATATTATTATTGCAGTCATAATACAGTATTACAAAGTTTTGGTATTTTCATTTGTTTTAAATACTATATAATTCCAGGGTTTCTCTTTCTTCCATTTTCTTGATGTTAGTGGCCTCACAACTATGACCTGTTAGGCTTGCCGCCCGCGGCAGCCCCGCAGTGCGGTCCTCTCACCTTTCTGCATAAGCTTTAGGCTCCAGCTCCTTGTTGCTGGCAGCAGTGGGCCGCCAGTCTCGACCTCGGACTCCTGCCAGCACCTCTGGCCCTGCTTTGCTTCCTGGGACTCCTCGGGCCTCTCCACGGGCCTCGCGGAGAGACGCCGCTGTTAGCGCCGTGCCCCCCCCCCCCCCCCAGATGCACGCACATCAGTAAATGATTTAAAGGGCCCGCAGCGGGAACCTGTCCGCGGACCCGGATGCTGACGTCAGATCCTTCAGCACATAAATACTCAGGCTGCACTCCTCAGCGTCGCCTTTGCAACAGGTCTCCTTGGTCTCCTGTTCCTGGTTTCCGAGTGCTCGTTGCTGCAGTACTTGTTTGTTCGTGTTCCTGATTCTCCTAGTTCCCGGTTCCTGGTTCCTGTTCCACTTTCGTCTTGTCTTGTGTTTGATTGACTTCCTGGATTTGACCACTGCTTCGCCTGACTTCGCCTACTTGCCTTCTCCAAGCCTGACCATTGCTTTGCCCAACTTCGCCTACCTGCCTTCTCCAAGCCTGACCACTGCTTCGCCCGACTTCGCCTACCTGTCTTCTCCAAGCCTGACCACTGCTTCACCTGACTTTGTCTACCTGCCTTCTCCAAGCCCGACCTCTGCTATGCCTGACCATGCCTGCCTTCTCTGTGCCTTGACCATTGCTACATCTGACCACACCTGCCTTCTCCGTGCCTTGACCATTGCTACGTCTGACCATGCCTGCCTTGTCCGTGTCCTGACCATTGCTACGTCTGACCACGCTTGTTTCTCCATGCCTTGAACTTTGCTACATATGATTTCGTCTCAGTCTCTTGAGTCCAGAATTCCACGTTGCTTGCTACACCTTCAAAGTGCTGCCCGCTTCTACTCAAGTTTGACAGTGACGCCTCTGTCCCTATCCTCTGGACATGGACTATTAAAGCTTTGGCCTTCCTTTGCTCAGGCACATTCAGTATCCTCCTATTCCCTGGTGCTTGGGTTTCCGTTCCGCATCCTGTCTGGGATAGGATCATGCCACCTGCTGGCTGCTGTCTCTGGGCTGAACCAGCTACTACTGATACCCAACCTCAAGGCCCGCCTAAGTCCTGCCGGCCCCGGCACCCGAAGGCTCAACCCTAGGGGAACTTGGGCTGGTATAGGTGAAGCTCCAGTGGCCTCCAGCTTCAGCTCACTCTGTCTGCTGATGGTGGGGACCCATAGGCCCTCGCCTACGGGTTGTGTCAACCCCACCTCAGCCCAAGGATCCACCACTTTTAATTATTCTTCAAATCTGTCTGAGCAGATGCTGCATTTTTAGTGTTTTAACATTAGCTTGGTTATAACACCTGGATGTAGATGTGGATTGATGAGAGAGTTTTCCAGCTATTTTCATAATGTACTGATTTCTAATTAGACCATATTGCTCATTCCTTAGATTTTGACAATAATAAATGTTGATATGCTAAATATTTCAGCTAATGTCTGTTGAGTAGCATTTAGCTTATGAAATTGTTATTGAGTGTTGGCCCTAAGATGTCTATAATTTGAGAAGATGCTATTCTAGATTTAAAGCTGTAATAATGAGTAAGTGCTTCAGAATCAAATATTTTTGTAAACTTCTATGGATTCTTTTTTAGCTCTAAACATTTTTTTTCTGTTGCTCATGATTTATGTTAGTTTATGGAATGAAAGCCTGAGTTATATATATTTAATTCATTTTCAAGTCTATTTTCATTGTGTCCTATGGGGGTCATTTTTGCCATCCACGCTTCATGGCGTCTGCCCCGACTCCTCTTCTGGGGCAGACGCCGCCCCAACTCCGCCCCTTTTTAGCTATTGCAGCACGAAAAGGGACTTGTGAAACGTCCTTTTTTGTCCATGTCCATCCTAAACTGTACTTAATCCTCACAGTCTGCAGAGTTCTCACTTTCAAGCTTCTGTATGTCCTCAATTCACTTAAATTCCTTTTTACCTCTGGAGGGAGAATAGTGGAAAAATCTCAGATAGAAAATGCCACAAAAGCATATATTTGGGAGATAGTCAGTAGATGAAAGAAATTATTTATCAAATTGTCATTGTCTGTAAAAAGATATTTGGAATGAACAGGAGGAATCACAGTAGATGTTCCATTAATGCCCTTCACTTTGTCCCCAGAACTATCCACAAGCACCCATTAACTCAACTGTATACATATTTGTATTCACTTCCAATAGGCCTCAGACCCAAGTACATTAATACCTACTTCATGCTGACACAACTCTGGCAGGAGAGCTTTTTCTTGCACTTATAAATATTCATTCACTTGTTTTATAACAGTAAATATTAATCCATTTCTGTGCATTCTTACAAAAGATTTGTTTTTGTTTTTCTGTTTTGTTTTTTTTAACATTATGCATCCTGTTGTAATGCCCGTGATATTGTCTGCTTGGTGCTTTCATTCTTCTAAGCTAGTAGCGCTTGATGAATTCTCCTCCATCCTATGTCAAAGCCATATATCAAATAGCTGTAGAAAACATCCTGCTCATTGTATGAGACACAAACCAAGGAAAGAAAAAAAATGCCTGTAATAACAAAAATTTCACCTAATACTAACAAAATGTCATGCAAATGTGGAAAATAAAACTTCTATGCATTTCTATGCATTTTCACAAATTTGAATTACAAATATTTCCATGTTTTGTATTGCTAGCATCCACAATTGGAGATAGCTCTCAAAATACTACATGCCACAAAAGAAATAGGAGACAAACTGCAAAGGCAGACTGTAACTTTGATACTGGTGTGCAGACACACATGCACACGCATATGCCGGCTTGTACCAAAGGATGCAGCCATTTTATAAAATACACACATATATGTCACATTGTATACAATAGGCTGTATGTGTGTATATGTATGCACAATTGTACATGGATGCACGCATGTGTGTGCAAATGCCGCCTCTACCATATAAGTGGGGGGATTTTTATAGACATGCACACTGACACAATTACCAGTTTCTCCAGTTTGTTCCCAGTTTGCTCAGGTAAGGGCTAGGATTTCCTAACCCTCCTAGTTAAATAGTTTCCCTTTTACCTTGTTAGCACCAACCCTTAAATCCCCTCTGACTAATCTAGATTCATAGCAGTAGTAAAGTTATGTGCAGGGGACCCTGGCACACGCTTGTGCATGTAAATACTTACACTCACATTTCATGTTAAAGTCCCAGAACTCCCATGTCCCGCCCATGCATCACCCAGACCATGATCATGCCCCACCCCTTTTTTGTAACTTCTTGTCTGTGCGTGAACTGCGAGATACATGCGTACATGGGCAGCTTTTAAAATCTGCTCGGTGCGCACTGGCCAGACATACTCACATATCTCCCAGTTTTCGTACACGCTAGACTTTTAAAATGTGTCCCACACTGTCCAGACAAGACATATTCACTGTCATCAATGCACCAACACCTCTTCAACACCAAAGAATGTACAAATCTTTATCTTTTTTACACTTTTGATTCTTCTCCAGCGATGCAATCTACTTGCATAGGGTGCTGAAAAAATTAATCTCAAGAGGGTAAACACAAAAGAGAATAAGAGTCTCTACTGCAAAATTAGCAAAGGGGACAAAGAAGGAATGGGACTTCTGAGGCGTGAACAAGTAAGGGAAGATGGGGAAGGCTGCAGAGTAAAGTAACTTATCAGTGGACAATGGTCCAAATCATAACTGCTGAACCTCTGCCTGTACTCTTGGCCCTTGGAGCTGACTGGCACCAAACTTGACATTTAGATAGTAGATATGGACTCAGAAGGAAAGAGGACATAGAGGATGTGCTCTGACTACTACTTGTCATGCTTCAAGCACATCTTTAATAAGAGATCTAAAAGGCAGATTCCTCATTGTCTGCAGCCCTTCCTTCTGAGTAGAAGCATCCTATCTCCTTAGAGACTGGACTAGGCTGCCAGTAACATCAGTGATGTGGATTGTATACAAATTGTCAGTTAATATTCTACAGGAACACATTACTGTTCACACTTGTGATATGCTACTGTCACATTTCCCTTAAGCATGTGAGGAGTCTACCATTTATCTTCCTCTTACCAGTCAAATGTACCTTACACATGTGATGTGGGTGCACGCAATAGCAGGCCCTTGCAGCTCACAATTAGAATGTTTGTCAGCTACAATTTGAATCTGTTAAGCAGGAAATGTTTCCCTCCTGTTAGGCAAGAAAAGTTCTTCATGTTTCATCTCAAGATTCAGTAACTTCTTCAGATTATACTTAAGGGTTGACTATTTATAGGACTTTTTCCTGGTTTTTGGCTTGCCTTTTAGATAGACTTAGGAGAATCAGAAAGAGAAGTTTAAAGTCTATGCAGAGAAGCAACCGTTCTCTCAGCAGAAGCCTGTGGAGGCTCCACTTCTTCATATTTCTCCTGCAGTGATAATGTTGAGGGTGTTCTTCCTTAGACATCCATTTCTAAGTTCCTCCTTGTTTGCCTGGGCAGTGAAAGGAGGTGAATACTGTGCAGGGTTAGGAACCATGTAGCAGATAAGGGCTGACTGAGAGACAGAAATAACTGGAATATCTTTGGGATTCTTTGACCAACTACATTGATATCTTCATTGGCCTCACACATCTATGAAAAAGACCCATTTAGATCACAGACCTAGACACGAGTACGGTTTAAAAAGTAACAATATAAGTTAGACATGACAGCTATTCTGGATGTATGATAATGTACAATAGTAAATAATTCCCACCAAATTCTTATTTGTTTATGTGTCTTGACTAGATTTTAAGCTCTAAAGAGAAGGCACTGCCTCTTACAAGTGTTTCTGAACAGTAGCACTATATATATGACCACTAGTAGTAGTAGTAGTAGTAGTTCCTATCTTCATTGGTTACTTCCAAGTCTTCCACAGGATGTCCTCTTGTTCCCTTAGGGGTACATTTTAAAAGGGCTGCACATATCTCGCTGAGCCAAAAAATATGCACTATTTTATAATCTACATGAGTAGGTTATAAAATACTCTTCATGCACATCACTTTACTGAGAGAGAGAGAGAGAGAGAACTTCTTTATAGGGCTCAGTCTGATATTCTATATATGGACCATTGTAATGAAGTACTTTGATTTGGGGTGAGTTTTCAGGAGGTGGGTTGGGGTTAGGGGGATGTTGTTACAGACACATTTAGAGGTATCCATTGTAAAATTGACATCATTAAAGAATTTTTTTGTACAATGCAGCTAACAAAGACTACAGTGTATAAATAAACTCCTCTTTTTAGAATTTTCATCACTTATAAGGTCAAAAATTCTTAAATGATGTCAATTTTACAATGGATACCTCTGAATGTGTCTGTAACAACATCCCCCAACCCTCAAACACTCTAACTTCTATTTATCAGCTGCCTTACTGACTATTAAAAAGCACAAACACACTAAATAATATACCCCAATAGTTTACTTCTCCCCAGTACTTAAAAAAAATATAGATGAAAAGAAGAAGATGGAGGACTGGAAGGCTAGAGGGGGAAGGAGGAGGGACATTTAGCTATGAGAGGATAGAGAAGCAGAGAAGAGTGAAATGGAGAAAAAAGATGAAAGGGAAATAGTAATTTGGATTTTCCGAAGGTATTGGGCAAAGTACCTCATGAGAGACTCCTCAGAAAACTGGGAGGTCATGGGATCAGAGGCAGGGTCCTAGTGTGGATTGATAACTGGATAAAAGACAGAAAATGGAAGACAGGACTAAACAGTCAGTCTTCCAGATGGAGAAAGGTCATTAGGAGAATGCCTCAGGGAACGGTATTGGGACTTGTGCTATTTAGCATATTCATAAATGATCTGAAGAAAAAAATGATGAGTGAGGTGACCAGATTTGCAGATGATATAAAATTGTTTTGAGCATTAAACTAGCAGTGGACTGTGAAGAGCTGAAAAAGGAGCTTATGAGACTGTGCTTCTAAATGGCAGATGCAATTTAATGTGGACGAGTGCAAAGGAGTGCATGTAGGGAAAATTAATCTAAACAGGTAAGTGTTGCTAGGTTCCATGTTAGGAGTCACTCTCTACCCAAGAAAAGGACCTCTGAGTTCTTGTGAACAATATCTTGAAAATTTGGCTCAGTGTGTGGTGGTGGTGGTCAAAAAGGCAGCTAGAATGTTAGTAATTATTTTGAAAGGAATAGAGAACAAAAATGAGAATATTATAATGCTTTTGCATAGATCCATGGTGCAACCACACATTGAGTAATGTGTGTAGTTCTGGTTATCCCTTCTCAAAAAAGATATAGCAGCCATAGAAAAGGTACAGAGAAGGGTGACAAAAATGATAAAGGGGATGGAAAAGCTCACTTATGGAGAAAGGCTAAATAGATTAGGGCTCTTTAGCTTGGAAAAGAGACAACTGAGAGGGGATATGATTTAAACAGGGCCGGTGGAAGCACTAGGCGAACTAGGCCTGAGCCTAGGGTGCCGAGTATTAGGGGGCGCTGCGAGCAGTGGTATCCCGGGCGCAGGGAGGCTCATGCGACCACTGAGCAGCGACACGCATATAGCAGGCAGATCGACAGGGCCGGGGTGGAGCTCACGTCACCATGGCCCGAAGAAAATGATTGCGTTTAAATGCACTGATGCACCTCCTCCTTCCTGCCTGTGCGGCCTCGGAAGTAAACGTTGCTGGAGCCGCGCGGGCAGGAAGGAGGAAAAGCATCAGCGCGAGCAGAAGAGGAGCAGCGCTTACGGGCCTCCGCGAATCCCAAGTCGCAGCGGCCCGAGAAGAGGCCTGGTAGCAGGGCCGCTGCGGCCCGAGAAGATCAGGGCATAAACTACATAAGTAGTTTATATTTTTCTGAGATATGCAGGGTCTGTCAGCTACATTTTTAAACATTGAAAGTGATGGTCTGTAATCTCCAAAATCAATGCATAACTTTAATGGAAATTTTCTATGTGATTGTAGTATTATGCCTGCATTTGATCCAGAGAAGGGGTGGGGGAGTGGGGGGTGGGTGCTGTAAATGGTGATTCTATACAGGAGACATAGTGATTAGTGGGTATGGCAGTACCGGGGTCATCAGGGGAGACAATTAGTCATGTTGTAAGCTACCTTCTCTTTTCTACCCTGGGTACTTTCCTTAATAATGGCTCCCTCTCTGGTTGTCTACAGTTTCAGTAACCAGTTTTACCATCATAAGGTTTAAAGGATGAATCTTGCAACCATATAATTATTAATACTTTAATAACACAGTTTTGCCCAATCATAAAAGCCAATTCAAATATAACAAAACCCAGCTCTATTTTCCTAAATTGCAATCAGGACTAAGGTTAAACTCAAATATTACAGGGCCTATGGGGTTCCACCTCAATTATCTTCCATACAAGGTTCCATATCTCTTAGAACTTGAGACAATGTTAACACCAAGAATAACTATTTAACGGGCTGATACAGTACAGTGCGCTCCGGCACACTGTTAACCCGCATTTGGACGCGCGTTTTCGATGCGCTAGCTTTACCCCTTATTCAGTAAGGGCTAATAACGCGCCGAAAACGCGCGTCCAACCCCCCCGAAACTAATAGCGCCTGCAACATGCAAATGCATGTTGATGGCCCTATTAGTTATGCCCGCGCGATTCAGAAAGTAAAATGTGCAGCCAAGCCGCACATTTTACTTTCAGAAATTAGCGCCTACCCAAAGGTAGGCGTTAATTTCTCTCGGCACCGGGAAAGTGCACAGAAAAGCAGTAAAAACTGCTTTTCTGTACTCCCTCCGACTTAATATCATGGCGATATTAAGTCGGAGGTCCCAAAAGTTACAAATAGTTAAAATTAAAAAAAAAAAAAATGTAAAATGGGCCCGTGGGTTGAAAACCGGACGCTCAATTTTGCCAGCGTCCGGTTTCCGAACCCGTGGCTGTCAGCGGGTTTGAGAACCGACGCTGGCAAAATTGAGCGTCTGCTGTCAAACTCACTGACAGCCATTGCTCCTGTCGAAAAAGAGGCGCTAGGGATGTGCTAGTGTCCCTAGCGCCTCTTTTTACTGCGGGCCCTAATTTAAATAAATTAATTTACTGAATCGTGCGCGCGACTTTTACTGTATCGGCCTGTAGGACTGTTAAAGATAGATTCCATTAGCTTAGTCATAGCATTCAAGGTTTCAAGGATTCACTAGTCTATATCCTATGTGCTTACTTGCAGACGGTTCTCCTCTAGCAGGGAAAATCAGCTATTCTTTTATCTTTAGTACAGGATTCTTCAGGTCAGAACTCAGTCTCTCATTAGAGAAAATTATCCACTAAGAGGTATCTTTATTTTGCTATCACACAGCTGAGGAGGCTAAAGAATTCAGTAAGGTCTAATTAGTCTGCCTTAAACCAAGGACTCAAGTTCTATACCTAGGGACAGAAACTTTCAAAGGGGCATGCAGATGCACATTGAAGCATATCTTGTAAAATAACCTTGTTGCGCATATGTGTGTGTCTAATTTTGTAAGTAGGCATGCCCAACTGTGCAAATTGGGTTTCAGATGCATAAATCAGGGAATTTAAAATTGGCGTGCATCCACACCAAGGCCAGTTTCACCAGTTCATTCACCAGTTCATCCAATGTAGAGTTAGGTCCTCTAAACCACCCTGATTTAATAACCTGCACTCCTCCCCCCTTACCCCAGTCCCTTTAAACCCCTCAGGAATGGCCTTTTGCTTGTTTTTTAAACTTTCACCTCCTTCATAGCAGAAGTAAAGTTATGTGTCACTAGACCTGGGCGTATGTTGAAGCTCGTAAGCATATGTGCTCACATCTCTTGGCCCTGCTCTGGAACACCTACACCCCACCCACACCATGCCCATACCATGCTCCTTTTTTATTCTGATAGAAATGTGCACGCAGTGGAAGATATGCATATAGGCGGCTTTTAAATTATGGCTGGAGCATGTAAGCCCTACATGTGCGTGCATCTCCTGATTTTGGTGCGCATCAGGCATTTCATATTCACCTTGTTGTGTCTGTCAGTCTCAGATGGCTTCGACTCTTGTGCCTCACCTTTTTCTCTGCTCTCCCCACTAGCCTTGGGAAGATGGCTACCGCCTTGTCTGCAAGCCGCATTCTCCGGCGTCCCCAGAATGGCTATGACAAAGCCTCACGCCATATTCTCCTAAGGGCCTCCTAGGGTGCACGCGTGCATGCCACCCATGTGTTTATCCATGTCATGGTGGGAACCTCGGTGGCTTCCCCCTTGAGTGTCATCACGCCATCCGGGTATTTAGCCTACGCCTGTTTGCTTGCTCATTGAGTTAGCAAGGATCGTGATACGGATCGTGATATGGATTGTGTGGATTGGACTCGTCCGGTCTAAGTTACTCTGCCGCTTCCTTGCTGCCCTGGAAGCTCTCTCTGCCCTTTGGGGTATTTTCTAACATGGGTACCCGCTCCTCGGGGGCCCTCTGCTTTCTTTCAGGTGCCTTACTGGGATCAGGTACTCGCTCCTCGAGGGCCTGCTCTCCCTGCCTCGGTGCCTGTTACCATCTACTTCTGCCCGGTGGAATCATCAACCTTACAGCTACCATCTAGTGAGTAATCTAATTCTCAGTCTGTCTCATCTACAGCTCTACCGTGCTGGGAACCTACGCCTGGATCTCCCTATACCATCTTGGTGAGACGGGTTCCCTCTGCCGAGGGTCCCTGGACTGCTTCCTCTGGATCACCATGAAGTTAGCATGTGGCACATTTAAAACTAATCGGAGAAAGTTCTTTTTCACTCAACGCACAATTAAACTCTGGAATTTGTTGCCAGAGGATGTGGTTAGTGCAGTTAGTATACCTGTGTTTAAAAAAGGATTGGATAAGTTCTTGGAGAAGAAGTCCATTATCTGCTACTAATTAAGTTGACTTAGAAAATAACCACCGCTATTACTAGCAACGGTAACATGGAATAGACTTAGTTTTTGGGCACTTGCCAGGTTCTTATGGCTTGGATTGGCCACTGTTGGAAACAGGATGCTGGGCTTGATGGACCCTTGGTCTGACCCAGTATGGCATGCTCTTACTGCCACCTCTGGTGGGTATACATCAGCTGTACAATAAAAGACATAACTCTGTGTTTGTGCATCCTGAGTCTAGCCCAGTACTGTGGCTCCCCGTGGGGTTCCTCCCCGTGGGCGTGGTCATCTGCCACAATACCCAAGAATCCACTCAAACCATAACACACCTTTAATTGTCCAATTTGTTCAGCTTCATGCTTCTTAACCCTTATATTTGCCTTGCATTAGCACACTGAGCCATAGTACAGGGATTCCTTTAACAAACCAATTAACTAACAGCCTTTTCTGGTTACAAGCACTCTGGAGCAGTACTCTTAAACTAAACATTAGTGTAG
Organism: Rhinatrema bivittatum; assembly: GCF_901001135.1. Classification (NCBI taxonomy): domain Eukaryota; kingdom Metazoa; phylum Chordata; class Amphibia; order Gymnophiona; family Rhinatrematidae; genus Rhinatrema; species Rhinatrema bivittatum. The sequence goes on from NC_042616.1 coordinate 519,810,615, forward strand.
CTGGGTTTAAAAAAGGTTTGGATAAGTTCTTGGAGGAGAAGTCCATTAACAGCTATTAATCAAGTTTACTTAGGGAATAGCCACTGCTATTAATTGCATCAGTAGCATGGGATCTTCTTAGTGTTTGGATAATTGCCAGGTTCTTGTGGCCTGGTTTGGCCTCTGTTGGAAACAGGATGCTGGGCTTGATGGACCCTTGGTCTGACCCAGCATGGCAATTTCTTATGTTCTTATGTTCTCTTAACAGACAATTAATTACTAATTCTCTGTTAGCTATCACTACTCTGGAACAATATTCTTGAACTAAACATAAAGGGGCAGATTTTCAAAGGGTTACGTGCGTAACATACGCGCATAACCCCCGAAAAGCTGCCCCAAGCTGCCCCTGCGCACGCTGAGCCTATCTTGCATAGCTTGGCGGCGCTCACAAGCCCCGGGATGCGCGTATGTCCCAGGGCTTTCCAAAATAGGCGGTCCGGGGGCATGGCTACGGTCCGGGGGTGAGGTCGAGTGCTCCGGCACAGCGGCCTGTGCCGGGGCATGGCATGCCGGCAGCTGGCTGGCATGCGCAGGTTACGCCTGCCTTGGGCAGGCGTAACTTTTGGATCAAAGGTGGGGGGGATTTAGTTAGGGATGGGGGGGGTGGGTCGGATTGGGGAAGGTGAGGGGCGCCGGAAAAAAAAGTGGAAATTGCAGCGGCCTTGGAGGGAATGGGGAAAGCCATTTGGGATCCCCTCGGGCTCGACGCGTGCAAGGTGCACATGTGTGCACCCCCTTGCATGCGCCGAGCCTGGATTTTATAACATGCGCGCGGCATGTTATAAAATCAGGCGTAGATTTGTTCACGCCGGGTCTTGCAAACAAATCTATGCCCGCGCGTATCTTTTAAGATCTGGCCCAAAGTTTCTCCTAGCAGGGAGTTATTCAAGAGTAAAGCAGTGTTGCGTTTCCCGGCCGTGTTGGCACCACGGCCGGGCCTGCTTACCTCGCACTTCCTTCATCCAGCTATGGGCACCCTTGCGTTGCGACCTCAGCCAGTTCACGATGTCCTCGGGCTCCCCGCTCACCATGGCAGAGCTCCCGTTGTGGCTCCGCGTCCTTGGCCACACCCCTAGGCATGTGCACGGCTGACGTGCAGCCCTTTAAAGGGCCCAAGGTGGAAAACCCGCGGGGCGCCTCCCGATGACATCACTTGGACCTACTACATAAGGCGAAGCCCTGTCCCAAGGACCTCACCTTGGCAATCGGGTAGACACCATTGGTGACCTAGTTTGCCTTCATATTCCAGTGTCTCCTGTTCCAGCATCTCCTGTTCCAGCGTCTCCTGTTCCTTCGTCTCTCCAATTCCCTGGTAGTACCCTTCGGACTGATCTCACGGTACTGACCTCTGCCTGTTCTTGAACACATCTGACCGCCGCCTGGAACCGACCTCTGCCTGTCCACTGACCACGTTTGATCGCTGCCTGGAACTTGACCTTTGCCTGACCTGACTATGCCCGGACTGACTACTGGTACTGACCCCTGCTTTGGCTGACCATTCTGGACTGATACTCTGGCCTTGATCCTCGCTATCCACTCGGACACTCTTTTCTGGCCTCCTGTGATCTCTGGACCTGCTTGCTTGGAGATTGACTGCGCACTCTTGTTTGTGGTGGGCACTCCCCTGTGCTTCCTCTCTAGGAGACCCTGCGAGTCCATGGCCTTGGCTGGAACAGGAGATGCTGGAACAGGAGACACTGGAACAGGAGACACGAGAGCAGGCAAACAAACTACACCGGAGTGTTGACCCGATTGCCAAGGTGAGGAACTGGAAGCAGGGCCTCACCTTAAGTATCTGGCCTAAGTGACATCATCGAGAAGTGCCCCTGCAAGTTTTCCCGCCATTGTCCCTTTAAAGGGCTGCAGGTCAGCCACACGCGTGCCTAGGGGTGGGGCCGAGGATGCCGACGTTGCGGAGCCCCAACGGGAGCTCCGCTGTGAGGCCTGCATGGGAGACTGCGAGCAGGGGAGCCGGGGATGCTGCAAACTGGCTGTGGCAGCCGAGGAGGAGAACCCGGAGCTGGTGGAAGGGATGGCGAGGTGAGCAGGGCCGTCTGCGGTGTGGATATGGCCGGGACGTACAACAGTGATGGTGTTACATACACAGTCAGAGGAATTAATTACAAATTTGATATGACTGATGAATTTCTATCATTTGAATCAATGAAAGATACAACAAGAGGAGCTGATTTGTACATCCTTCATTGTGGGCCTCCCTGCCCCTAAATGAAAAAAAAAGCTTCAACCTTCCTCCCCTCCCCTCCCCTCTCTCCTAGGTAAATGCTTTAAAAAATAATGTCTCCTCACTCCCCCCATGCTGCTATCCTATCCTCAAAGCCCTCCCACCCACTCAGTACCTGAGTATTGGGCCCATTTTAAAACCTGGAATCATAGTTCAGAGTGATCCCTGGCGCTTCTGCAATACTTTCTTAGTAGTGCTAGAAGCATATGCTGTCAACATAAATGTTCAGTGCGGGCAAACTTTAGCCAGATAACTTGTCCACTAACCGGCTTACTAAATATGGACCTCATATAAATAATAATACATATATCTATAAACTAATATAACCAAATAAAAATTCACCTCAAAGTCTAAAATAATAAAAACTTACAGTAGAATCCCTGAACTTAAATTACAAAAATAACCTATCCAAAAATATAGGCATCAGCAGTAGAATATAATTGGCTGTCACCCACTGAACATTCAACAGAGAATATTTGCTCTTCTCTCCAGTCCAAACCTGGTACTCTCAATTTTCTCCACCTTAGCCCAACCCAATTATTTTCTTCTCCCTTCCTCCTACCTACTATGCTCCAGGTGTCTATTTTCCAGCCCACTTATTGCTCTGCTAACCTCTCTCCAGTTCTGCTTTTGCAAAGTATGTGTGTTTAATTGCACACACCACTCTCATTGCCAGAGCCGCAACAGCACAATCAGCATGGTCCCTGAGAGACAGCTGCTGCCAAAAACTCAAAGGGAGTAATTTTCAAAAGGATTTACATGCATAAAACTGGGTTTTACAAGTTTAAATGCACTTTACCCATGTAAGTGGACTTTTGAAAATTGCTACAATATATACCATTGAATTGTTCATAGGTTATACACGTTTAAGTGCACTTTGGGGCAGATTTTCAAAGGCTACGCGCAAAACACGAGAAAATGTGCCCCTGCGCGCGCTGAGCCTATTTTGCATAGGCTTGGCGGTGCGCGCAAGCCCCGGGACGCACGTATGTCCCGGGGCTCCGAAAAAGGGCATTCTGGGTACAGGGCTGTGGGCGGGGCGCTGGTCCGGGGATGTTCCAGGGGCGGGACCGGAGGCAGGTGTAACTTCAACGCTACGGTAGGGGGGGTTTAGATAGGGCTGGGGGCGGGTTAGATGTGGGAGGGGGCAGAAGGAAAGTTCCCTCCAAGGCTGCTCCGATTTTGGAGCGGCCTCAGAGGAAATGGAGGAAGTCTGCGCAGCTCGGCGTGCACAAGTTGCACAATTGAGCACCCCCTTGCGCGTGCCGACCCTGGATTTTATAACATGCACGCGGCAGTGCGTGCATGTTTTAAAATTGGGCGTAGATTTGTTCGCACCGTGTTGCGCCGTGTTGCGCGCTGTTTGAAGAACTGCTCCTTTACGTGTGTAAATGGATTTTGAAAATTGCAGTGATAGTATTGTTACATTTACACATGTAGCTCCTTTTAAAATTACTCCTAAGCATATTGTAAATATAGATATCCCATAATAAAACCTTTTAAAATCAAACATAAGAACATAAGAACAAGCCATATTCAGTCAGACCAAGGGTCCATCTAGCCCAGCATCCTGTTTCCAACAGTGGCCAATCCAGGCCATAAGAACCTGGCAAGTACCCAAAAACTAAGTCTATTTCATGTTACCGTTGCTAGTAATAGCAGTGGCTATTTTCTAAGTCAACTTAATTAATAGCAGGTAATGGACTTCTCCTCCAAGAACTTATCCAATCCTTTTTTAAACACAGTTATACTAACTGCACTAACCACATCCTCTGGCAACAAATTCCAGAGTTTAATTGTGCGTTGAGTAAAAAAGAACTTTCTCCGATTAGTTTTAAATGTGCCACATGCTAACTCATGGAGTGCCCCCTAGTCTTTCTATTATCCGAAAGAGTAAATAACTGATTCACATTTACCCGTTCTAGACGTCTTATGATTTTAAACACCTCTATCATATCCCCCCTCAGCCGTCTCTTCTCCAAGCTGAAAAGTCCTAACCTCTTTAGTCTTTCCTCATAGGGGAGCTGTTCCATTCCCCTTATCAAGGGTGAGTAACTGAACTGAACTTTCTAACCTTTTTAGTTAGGTATACACTGCTCCTAGCTTATTTCTAGCTTCTGGCTACTTTTTGGGGTTTTTTTTGCGTGGTTTTTTTTTTTTAAATACAAACACTCAGTTCTGCTTACTAGCTGCCTTACAGACTTTTAAAAATAAACACACTACCTACTGCTTACTAGCTGCCTTATTGACTGACTATTTAAAAATACAAACAGTCTAACTTGTTTATGCACTGCCTTACTGACTATTAATAACACAAACACACTAAATAATATTCCCAAATAGTTAACTTTGCCCCAATACTTTTAAAAAAGACAAATGTTCCAAGCAAAAAAAAAAAAAACTTACTGATTCCTTTCAGCCACCAGCAAGGTGATCCTCTCCTCTCAGTGCTCCCACTGGAATGTGGGAGCACCATTAAGACCTTTCTACCACGTTGATTATATAATCAGTCCCTGGTTTCCTGTGGCAGTTTTTTCAAGATTTTGTGTCAAGAGGTAACAAATTCTGTGTCAGATTTTTCAAAATTATGTGGCAAATTTGCATAATTTTGCATAAAGATTCACACCTTTATGCAAAAATCAATTTCTTTTATTGAAAACCATTCACATTGTTTGTTTTTAAACAACATTTAAGCCTTATACAAATACAAAATATACCATGTAACAAACTTTTAACTGTGAAATGTTACTTTTGTTTTGAATTGATATAGTGGAACCATCCTTTTTATATTTTATTGAGAAAGTCCTTGTCATCTTTTGGAGTATATGAGTTTATATATAAATCTATATTCCCTATCTCTAACCCAGGGTTACCTGAACCTTTAGCCAATATGACCCCATTTTAGCACTTGAAAATTTACATGACCAAGAAGACGACGAAAACAAATTAGCAGAGGTGTGGTGTCTCTCCCTGCACTGTAGCGTATCTCCTCTCTCAACCTCCACTCTATCCAGTTTATCCTTTCTGTCAATCTCCACCCCTCTAGTGAATCTTGTATCTTGACCTCTTGCCCTTCAGCTGGTCCCTTCTTACATCCCTCAGCTCCTCATACCTCCCCAGCACATCCCCTGTCTCTCACCTCTCAGCCCTTTTCCCAACCCCTCCCCCACCAGCTGATTCTCTTATTCCTGCTCCTCCTATAACCCCAACTGATCCTCTGTCTTGCCATCCCCCATTCCCTCACTCTTATCCCCATCTCCTCTTTCTTCCCTCCCAGCTTCCCCTGCAGTCCTTCTCACATCCCACAAGCTCATCCCTTCTTAAATCTCCCTCTATAGCTGATCCAACTCTCAAAATCCTTTTGCTTCTGATCCCTCGTTTCAAACAGCCTCTTTTCCAAATATCCCTCTGGTTAAGGCAGCAGCAACATTTTTCTTTGGGCCTTGTGCCAAAGATGGATAACAACTGATAAGATGAGAAGGCAGAGATGACGGAGACAACATTTCTCTCTTGGCTAGATTTAAATAAGGATAGAGGAGCAATGGTAATCTCCACCAGCCTGTGAACACTCAGCCCTCCCCTCTCCCTGTGGCTGGCTCAAGCCTGATGATCTGCAAGTGGCAGAAGAATTAGTAGTGAACGTCAGCATGGGGCCTGTGAGCCAATGCAATCTCACAGGCCATACAGCAGCTGTGATCTCTCCTCACACCGAGGTTCCTGTTATCACAGAAACGTATGTGAAGATGGGGCCATTGCAGGGCCTGGGAGTGTGTGCTGACTCACAAGCCTCACGCTGCCCTCCAATAGTAATGTTTCTGGCACCTGAATAGTGCTGCCATTTGAGGCATTTGTGACCCTAGCTGAATATTTTGTGACCCCATTTGTGGTCCTGAAAAACAGTTGACCTTGGCTACAAATTTGTATCTTCTTGTATTCCACTTGTGCTGCTTTTCAGGGCTTAATTTGTAAACAAAAAGAAGTGGAACTGTAGAGCAAGGATGGGAGGGAGGGAGCAGGGTCAGGCTGGTTGTGAACTGTGCGATGGAGCGAGAGCAGGTGTGAACTGTCTCCATGCCCTAAACACATCCCCTCTCACTCACACACATATATACGAACACACTCTTCACATCCTTTCTCCTTCTTATCCCAGTGAGCCTCCATTTCCAGCCCCCACCAGTACTCAAACCCCAGCCATCCTTCACCCACCAGGGCTTTACTCCTCCCCTTTTCTTCCCTGCAGGAGGAGGAGAGGAATTGTTCAACCTCTTGTCTGAAAAGAAGTGGTGGAACTCAGTTCCAAGCCGTTCCCCCACAAATTAAGCAGTTATTTCATCTTCTTTCATTCCAAGCTCTTCATGAAGAGGGTTGGGGTGGAGGGTGTTGAGATTTTGAAAAATACATTCATATCCATTACCTTCTTGTTATTTTGGGAGGTCAGCCGGACCTAGTGTCCGGTTGGCCAAGGTAATGCGGGCCCAGGCACACTCTGAGAGCTGGCCCAGGTCCACGGCGGTGCCTCGGGGAAAGGGGTGGGTAAAGGCAGTTAGGTCAGGCTAGGGTCAGGAGGAAGGAAGGGGCTCGGTCAGGGGAGATTTACCCCGCGCGAGGCAGGCAGGGATTGGTGAAGGCAGGAGAGTGGCTGTTGTGCTGGCCGGCCAGGATTGGTCGGCAAGCACTGGGCAGCCGATAGCAGGCGGAGTCTCGGGGCAGCGCGACGTTGGCCTTGCATTTCATCGCGTCTGCTCCGGGAGCCGGCCAGCCGCTTTCTTTTCTTCGCTCCAAAAAAAAAAGGGAGAGAAGACCAGGAAGTAAGCTGAAGAGGCGTTGAGGAACAGGCTTGTGTTAGGGCTGGTGGCAGTCTGGAAGCGGAACCAAGCAAGGCGGGCGGGCGGGCCTACTGAGTGGCTGCACTGGTGGTCGTGATCCCATAGGTGTGTGACGGGAGCGCGGCTGCTGCGGAGGGACGGTGGTTGGCTGGCGGCAATTCGGGGACACTGGCGGTGAGGCGAAGGATCGGAGCGGAGATGGAATCCGAGGAGGCTGCCTGCGTTCCCGGGGAGCTGGAAGAGGACGGAGCCATGCTGGACCAGGAGCGAGGTGGTGCTCCGTCGGATGCAGAACGGGTGAGCTGCGTTGTGGGTGGTGATGCACTAGCCAGTGGGTGGTCTGCGGCTGGTGTAGGGGAGAAAGGGGGCGTTGAAGGAGGGAGTCCTGCATTAGTTGCAGTTCCTGGTCCTGCCGTGGTGGTACGGGGTGCTGGCAGAGGGAGGGCTCCGTGGGCTTCTCGCCCTCGTTCGCGTGTGCATGGTGGGGGGAGAGGAAGAGGGGCAGGGTTAGCTGGGTCGGAGCCGTGTTCGGTGGGGCGCGGGGCCCCGGTGCACGGAGTGGAGGTGGATGGATGGTGGGCAGGGGGAGTCGCAGTGTCCATTGGGGGGGTCCAGCTGGGCTTCCAGATGCTGCAGAACCGGGCACTGGCGTGCTTCCGGTTTCCGTCTTGCCTTCCTTCGGGGTTTCGCCTCGTGGGCCTCCTAGTCGAGGAGGCCAGGGTGGCCTAGGGAGGTCCTGGGAGAGGGCCCGGGGGAGCTAAGTTGGCCGGACGACGGGGGGCATTGGCTGGAATGGACAGGAGCTCCAAGCCGGTCGCCCTCAGTGTGGCAGGAGGAGAGGCATTCTGTGGCACGTGAGGTTTTCGCTTCGGGCCGTGGGAGGTCTGCGGCGGGGGGGTGCGGTCGGGGTGTGGCGTCACAGCCTTCCCGTCCCGCTATGGCTGGTCTGGCTCAAACTCCTCCTCTGAGGTCTTCATCTGGGGGCAGGGGCTTTTCTGAGGACTCCTTCCCCGGGGGGCCTAGTGGTTCTGGGAGCGGTGGGTCTGCAGGGGATGGGTGGCCAGGGAGTTTGGTCACAGTTCCTAGTTCGGGGTTGAGTAAGGAGAGAGCCTTTGGGCCTGGGCAGGTTCCTTCTCCTGCGCCTGCTTTTGTTTCTTCGCAGGTGGATCTGGCAGGTGTGGGGTGGGAGGAGCCGGGACCTTTGAGGCATGAGGCGTGGCGGAATGAGGCGGCCGCAGAGGACCGGCGGGCGCCGGTGGAGCATGCAGGCGTTCCAGGCATGGCTGCTGTGGACCGATCACCGCAGGGTGAGTTGATTCTTTTTCCCAAGGGCGGTGTCCGAGAGGAAGCGAGGGCAATTGACGCATGTCTAGACAGGGTTGGAGCGGACATAGGAGGGGGGATTGGGCAAGGGCTCGGGGAGGGGGCCGACCCAGGGGCTGAGGGAGGCAAGGTTAGAATGGCATCGGTGAAAAAATCCAAGTCCAAAAAACGGCGGGCACGATACAGCTCCTCGGGGTCTTCGTCCTATTCATCGTCCTCTTCCTCCACTTCGTCAGACTCGGTGGTGTCGGTGAAAATGGTCTCCAAGGCGGGGGAGGTGGCTCGGGGTACCCCGGCGCTGGTTGCCCTCATGGAGCTATGGGAGGAGGTGCCTAGATCGGTTCGGAAGAAGATCCGACGCCAGAAATTTATTGACATTTTTCAATTGTTTGAGGGGCGTCGCGGGAAGAGGAAGGGAAAAAAGAAGTGGGGGAAAAGTGAGCGTTTCCCCGGAGCTCATGTGAAGGTTGCACGGAACATTCACAACTGGATGCGTTCCTTTTTGCGGTTGGCGAGCGTGATTGGCCATCGTGACCCGACGCAAAATGGCCCCTTGTTATCGTATGCGGATGTGATTTTGGCTGCGAGCAAGACATACGAAGGATGGTCGTGGTTGAACTACGACGAGCGTTTTTGGGACCATATGGAAGAAAACAAATTTATTTCCTGGGGCACTCAGGATGTGGGTTTGTGGCTGACACAGATGGCTTTCAAGGTCCCCGCAGGAGGTTTGGGGGCGGGCGTATCCCTGGGGGCTGGTTCCAATCTGCCATTTTGGCCGGGGTTCCCTGCGGGTGGCGCGGGTAAGGCAGGATCAGGCGGTAGTGATGTCTGTTGGAGGTTTAACTGTTCCACATGCATGTTCACTGACTGTAAATTTAGGCACGCGTGCGCCACTTGTGGAGCGGGGCATCCCGCATCCAGGTGTGTCAAGAGGCAGGGAGACGGGCTCGCTCCCGCTCCCGGTGCCAAGGGATCAGGAAAGTGAGAGTTTTGGTAGGGCGGCCATGCCTATCCGAATAGAGGCCATGCGTCCGTGGTTGCAGGCTTACCCGGTTGGGGGGGTGACGGTGGTTTTGACCCGGGGTTTTACGTATGGGTTTCGGATCCCGTGTTTAGAGCGGGTTCCAGCAGGGGGCGGGATGAGTTGTCCTTCGGTTAACCATTTGATCCCAGTGGCAAGGGTTAAGTTGCAGGCGGAACTTGCTTTAGGTCGCATTGCCGGTCCTTTTGCGGCGCCCCCATTTCCGGATTTGGTGCCGTCCCCGCTGGCGGTGGTACCAAAAAGAGAGCCGGGCAAATACCGGTTGATTCATAACCTGTCGTTCCCCGAAGGGGGCTCCGTGAATGACTGAATTCCCAAGGAACTGTGTGTGGTCCGTTATGCCTTATTTGATTCAGTGGTGCGTGTGATTTTGCGATGCGGTCCGGGCGCATTGATGGCTAAGGCTGACATCGAGGCTGCTTTCCGGCTGCTGCCAGTGGACCCAGGGAGTTTTCATCTGTTAGGTTTTCGTTTTCAGCAGGAGTTCTATTTCGATAAGTGTATGCCAATGGGTTGCTCCATAGCATGCGCCTATTTTGAGGCATTCAGTTCCTTCCTGCACTGGGTGGTGGGGAGGCGATCCGGATCATCGAACATTATCCATTACCTGGATGATTTTTTGTTTGTCGGCACGGCTGGTTCGGGTGATTGCACGGCCTTATTGCGCCGTTTTCAGGAGGTTTCCGGTGAGTTCGGGATCCCTCTGGCGGCGGGTAAGATGGAAGGTCCGTGTACAAGGCTGGTCTTTCTGGGGATCGAAGTGCATTCTGTCGCGATGGAGTTGCGGTTGCCACTGGACAAGTTGCCACTGGACAAGGTTGATCGTGCGTCATGTACGAACGGCGTTATATCGGCCCTAGTTGACGCTCGTAGAGTTGCAATCGTTGGTGGGCAGTCTTAACTTCGCATGTTGGGTGATTCCTATGGGTCAGGTATTTTTGCGGCGGTTAGCAAGTGCTATGGCTGGTGTTCGGAGGCGTCATCATTGGGTGCACGTGACCGGCTTGATGCGGGAAGATTTGCGTATCTGGGACCAATTTCTGGTTGCCTTCAACGGGACCGCGTTCTGGCAATCTGATCCTCTCTCCAATCATGATTTGGACTTATTTACTGATGCGGCTGGGTCCATCGGCTTTGGCGCTTATTTTCAGGGATCATGGAGTGCGGCGGGTTGGCCAGAAGGGTGGGGTCCGGCGTCACAAAAAATATCACGTTCCTAGAATTGTTTCCGATAGTGGTGGCTTTGCACATTTGGGGCCCGCGCTTGAGGGGCAGGAGGGTTGTGTTCTGGTGCGACAATATGGGAGTGGTGGAGGTCATCAATAAGTGGGCTGCTAAGTGCCTTCTGGTGTCTGAACTCTTGCGGGAACTGGTATTGTGTTGCATGTCGCTAAATGTGACAATATGGGCCCGTCATGTGCTGGGGGTTGATAATGGTGTGGCCGACTCTCTTTCTCGTTTCAAGTGGGAGTTGTTTCGAGAGCTGGCCCCGGAGGCGGATCCCTGCAGAGCTGTGGTGCCGTCTTCCCTTTGGAGTTTCAGTTCCCCGAAGCCTGGAAAATGCTGCGGGCTTCATTAGCCCCTTCAACGTGGTCAAGTTACGTGGGGGGTGCCCGTAAAGTTGTGGCTTTTCTGTCTTTAGAGGGTTGGGCGGGGGGTCCTGTATCAGATGCCTCTCTTCTCCATTTTCTCGAGCAGGCCAAGGTGGAGGGGTGCTCGAAGGCGGCAGTGGCGAGGCAGCTGGCTGGGTTTTCGTTCTTCATGAGGGCCCACGGGTGGGGCTTTCCATCGGGTCGGTTCGTTGTTCGGCGGGTGTTGGTAGGCTGGGCCAAGATAGCGGGGTGGAGTGCGGACAAGCGTCTTCCAATCACGCATGACATTCTGTTGCGGTTGCTGGATGTTCTGCCGGGTATTTGCTTCTCTCTGTACGAAACGGTTCTTTTTCGGGGTGGCGTTCGTCTTTGCCTTTTTCGGGGCTTTCCGGATTAGCGAGCTGGTGGCTCTGTCCGCTGCAAGTGTGGATTTTCCGGGACTACAGGGAAGGCACGTGATGGTTACTAATCGGTCCATGGTGATCTGTATTCCCTGTTCCAAGATGGACCAACAGGGTAAGGGGTTGTCGGTCGTGCTGCGAGCCGTGCCGGGCCTGTGCTCTTTCCTGTGGGCAACGCGGCGCAATACTGTCAGTATCGAGCGACGGGGCCGGCTCAGTTCCTGGTACATGCGGACCTGCGTCCCTTGACAAAGCACCAATTTGAGGTCATTCTGCGGTCGGCTTTGTCATCCTTGGGCTTGGACGTTAGTCGTTTTGGGACTCATTGCTTTTGGATCGGGGCAGTGACTGCGGCAGCGTCCGCCGGGTTACCAGGGGGTGTGATTCGCAGAATAGGTAGGTGGCGGTCCGACTCGTTGAAAGGCTATGTTCGCCCCGGCCTGGGACAGTTTTGAGCGGTGTCTAACTCTGGTTTCTTTTCAGGTGCAGAGCCTGTAGGACAGTCTGTGTGGATCATTGGCCACTCTTACACCTACTGGGCTCACAGGCATGCCTGCGGACGTCCTTACGGGCCTCATCTGGACTTACAGAAAAGGGGGGTTCATTTGCATTGGCTGGGGCATCGGGGAATGGTGTGGGATGAATTGATCCCCTGTGTGCGACAGGGACGGGAGTGGCTTGGTTCGCCGCGGGTGTTGGTGATCCACTTGGGTGGCAATGATTGAGGTAAAATGTCGGGTCGGCAGTTCATCAGCATGGTCTGTAAGGATTTGATGATGGTATCCATGCTGTTGCCGACTACTGTTTTGCTTTGGTCGGATATTATAGTGAGGCCTGCTGAATTGGATAAGGTGATCTGGCGCAGAAGTAGGTCCAAGGCGAACCAGCAGATTGGCTCATGGCTGGTCTTATTGGGAGGTCGGCACATTCGGTACGAGTGGTCATGGGGGAAGGTCACGGGGCTCTTTGGTAAGGACGGGATTCACCTCTCGTTCATCGGGATGGACCTGTTCCTTAATTCGATTCAGGAGGCCTTGGAGGAGCTATTTCCCTTGTAGTTAGGGCCGCATCTTTGGGGGTCACGGGGCATGTTATGCCCGTTTCAGCTTATACATGGGGTATCTGATAAGATGGATTTCTATGGCAATTTGAGAATGGCGGACAACTGGGGTAGTTGTCGGTTGCAGGCTCCTTGCTGGCAGGCGGCGGGAGTCTCCTGGCCTGGCTCCTTGCTGGTTGGTGGCGGGGGTCCACCGGGTTGGCTCCTTGCTGGCAGGCGGTGGGGGTCTGAACTCGGTGTGGGGCTGATGGACGAGCCGTGTGGCTGGCGCTGATCATCTTGCTGGAGGAGTGGCAGACGATTAGGTTGGTTTGTTGTTTGAAATTGTAATGTTAATTGAGGGGCTCGGGCCTCCAGGTTGTTATTACAGCTGCGGCCCTGTTAACCCAAACCTGTTGTCTGTTATATTATTTGGAATGTAAAAGGACGGATGCGAGCGAGTGATGTCCTGGATGCCCGCATTATGTGCTTCTATACTTTGATGATCACCTCAGCCTTGTATTATATGCACGTTTTTGTTTTATGTAGGGCCATAACTAAGACAATTTGGATGGTGAAGTGGCTTAAGGCATATCTAGTAGACTATTGTACATTGAAATATCAGTGATTGCAGAACTGTTATTTCTGCCCAAATGGCAAAAGCATATTTGTGTGTGTGTGTGTGTGTGTGTATGTGTTTGTGTGCGTATATGTGGGGAGGGGGGGAGCGGGGGGGGGGGGAGACGAGGAGAAAGGGTGCTTGCTGCTGTTTCAGCACAATCAAATTCTTTTGCTGTTGCACTTATTCTATTTTTTTTGTACAATGTCTCCTTTTTCCCTATTGCTACTGCAGATGTTCACCATGGTAGAAAATTATAGTGCCAAATAATGAAAGTGGTGAGATGCATGATGAGTGTCACCTCTGAAGACTTTTGTAGCTCATGAGAATAGAGTGCAGGCACTGTGCGCAAATAAAAGCCGATACAGCAGTCATGCTAGAGTAGTAGAATCTTTAGAAAGAATGATGGGCATGTAGCTTCCATCTTTTATCTCTAAAGTAAGTAATTAACCACTAGCAAAATCTACAGTAGATGCTGCAGCTCAAAAGATAGGTCATGCCATCTGATGTTTAGAAATGAAAGGTAAAACAATAATCATGACATATAAAACAAAATTTGGTATTTAATAGGCTGGTTAGGTTATTGAATGCTTTGTCAACAACAAAACGCAGCAGTCCATCTTGTGGCTGTTTTTCCCATTATGTTATTGTCTTTACCATCTTTCACCTTGCAGATCAGTTTTCAAAAGAAACCATGTGGCAAATTTTTACTGTGCCTGAACACTGAGTTTCCTAAATATACTGTGCTAAACACAAAGAAGTAAAATTTAAGACATGTGCGTGTGTGCCAATTTTCTAACATACGCATGCATATGAACATGTGTTATAAAATCGGCTATCCACATGTACATCTGCTCACAATTTTATATTGATGCGTGAACATGTGCGTGATTGCCAACTGGGGTTCATAAGTGGGGGGGGGGGGGAATTTTAGTAGGTACGCATGGTGACGTAATAGGTCTTTTTCCCAGTTTACTCCCAGTTCGCCCCAGTAAAGGAGAGGACTTCCTAAACCCCCTACCTAACTTTTTTTTAAAGTGATCTTTTTTCAAGTGATTTATTTCTTGTGAGCTGCGCTGTTTTTGTTAGATGCACTGTTTTTGATATACAATGAGACAATATAGAGATATTTAAATAAGTTTTATAATATAGTTCAATGAATGGGTAAATGATAATTTAAGTTCACTTTTTGAAAATACTTGAAACTCATTGCACGGCAAGAGACATCAGATAATTCGATGCACTTGTGTACACATCTTTGATACCCTGTTCATTATTTAATTTGTTGTTATCAGTCTTTTTATCTTTAATACATTTATTGACAATTTAAAAATCCACCTTTTTCCTTTTGACCCAATGCTGTCTCTATTGCTCCTTCTCAAATGCGGTGGTACATACATATGAACATAATAGGCTGAATTTTCAAAGCTATTTCTGTGTATAAAATCTGGTTTTATGAGGGTCACTGGCTGTGTTAAAAGAGTCCAAATCTTAGTTCACAAAAAAGTACCGATTTCGGAGTGGCCTCGGAAGGAACGGGGAAAGCCATCGAGGCTCCCCTAGGGCTCGGTGCGCGCAAGGTGCACAAGTGTGCACCCCCTTGCGCGCGCTGACCCTGGATTTTATAACATGCATGTGGCTGCGCGCACATGTTATAAAATTAGGCGTAGCTATTAAAATCCGGCCCCCAGTGTTGAGCTACATCCTTCATATCCCCCTAGTTTAATAGTCTGCAGTTACTCCCAACCCTTTGAACACCTCCAAAATGGCTGTTTTGTTTTTGTTTTTAACAGTTACACCTCCTCTGTTGCAGAAGTAAATTAGGCAGCAGAGGACTTAAGTACGCATTGGGGCACATAAGTATTTATGTGCATAACTCTTGGCCATATCCCAAAACACTTACACCCCACCCAGAGTACGCCCAGACTACGCACCTTTTTGAAATTGAGTGAGATGTGCATGCAGTGGAGATACGTATGCATCTGGTCAGCTTTTAAAATTCGGTCAGCATGTGCATCCGCCAGTTGATGCATGTGCCAGGCTTTTAAAATCTACTTCAAAGAGAATAAAGTATATTCAATTCAAAAATACCATCACTTTACTTATTTCAAAGCTTACTAATAGAAACCTTGAGATATCAATATATAAAAGAGGCCATTATATATGGCTACCATTTTTACTTGTAATCACACAGTGGTAGCCTAATTTATCCCAGGACAAGCAGGATGCTAGTCCTTACATATGGGTGATGTCACTCACGGAGCCCTAATGCGGGAAAACTTCTGGCAAAGTTTCTAGAAGCTTTTAACTGGCAGCCTGGGGCTACTGAGCATGCCCGGCATGCCATGATATTCCCTGCCACAGGGGTCTCACTTCAGTCTTCTTTTTTCCGCGCTGCCATCAACATCGCGGTCACAGGAGCCCTGTGAGGTTCTCCTCACAACTTGACGAAAAAGTTAAAAATTTTCATTAATAAATTTGCCCATTTCGGGTCTCATACCGTTTGTCACCGGCCGGTGACAAACAAATTAGCTTTCGCTAAAAAATTCAGCTTTTTTCCATCGACGGACGTCGAGACAAAATGTCATCTGGCTTCAAGAAGTGCCCAGCCTGCAATCGAACAATGTCCATAACGGACCCGCATACCGAATGCGTTCGATGCCTTGGGGGACAGCATGACATCGCTGCCTGTCCAAAATGCCAAGAAATGACGGCAAAAGGCAGGAAACTCCGCCAAGAAAAAATGGCACAGATTTTCCAGATTCAATCGGGGCCTTCACCGACGACTTCTACAAAATCATCGCCGGTAGGCCTTACAAAAAAGATCCTGATCAAGAAAAGACTTCCGGAGGGTTCGGGGGATGCCTTTTCTCCAACACCCTCCACATAATCGACAAGGTTGGTATCCGAACCACGATCGAAGCACAAGCACCAACGGCATCGATCTATCCTGCCGCTCCCGCTGCCGGAGGAACCGACCGCTAAGAGGCAAAAGTCTTCCTCAACCACGGTGCCATCGGTTCTGGAATCGATACCGTCGACATCACAGCAAGTATCGACTTCGATTACTGACTTGACTGCCTTAATAAAACAAATAGTCACTGATGCCTTACAGCACCAAATTCCGGCGTCATCGCCGATGCCGACAACAATGTCGATGCTGACCACCGTGTCGATGCCGGCGGGATCGCCGACGATATCCACCCCTTTGATTCTGGCTTCACAGCCGATGCCGGCGACTCTGCCGATGATACCGACGTCTCAGTCGATGCCGGCATATACGCCGATGCCAGCGATGTCTTCCTCGATTCCGCTGATGACTTCTTCGATGAAGGATCCAGTTCCAACATATACACCATCGATACCATCGGTTCCTTTACAATTCCCGATGCCTTCGATGCCAGCCAGACCTATATCATCGATGATTCCAATATCGATGTTTACCTTCAATACTTCATCGATGCCACCGATTACACAGTCGATGTCTCTCTACACCATGACACCTTCTAAAGCACCTTTGCCAAGAAGAACATCTTCCACACAAAAGTCATCGGGGAAATTTAAACATTCTTCACTGAAGCCTACTTCCACAGTTCCAGACACTTCTAGTTCTGAAGCACAGTTACACAGCATCCTCACTAAGAGGTATCAGGACCTTCTGGCTTCATTGCCCATAATACCTGGGCAAGAAGAAGAGGATCAAGTGACTTCACCGGACCCACAAGATCCCTTGCAAGGCCCTTCAGGAATACCTCCACCTCAAAGGCCTGAACCTCCTCAGTATCACATATCTACTTCTGATACTTGGTCAGATACAGAATCTGAGCCTTCCTCAGAAGATTTCTTGTCTGAGGCTTCTCCACCTCAAGCCAAAAAGCAGTCACCTCCAGAGGACCTTTCATTTTCATCTTTTATTCAAGAAATGTCTGAGTCTATACCCTTCCAACTCCAGGCTGAAAAGGATGAGAGGCAGCAGACGCTTGAAATTTTACAGTTTGTGGATCCTCCTAAGCACAATCTGGCAATTCCAGTACACGAAGTGCTATTACAGCTTCAACAGAGGATATGGGAACATCCATGTACAACCCCTGCTGTAAATAGGAGGGTAGACTCTACCTACCTTGTTCAAGCAGCCCCAGGATTGGAGAAACCTCAACTTCCTCACAATTCCCTTGTGGTGGAATCTGCTCAGAAAAAATCTCGCAGAACCAGGACTCATGCCTTGGTCCCCCCAGGAAAGGACAGTAGATTTTTGGATCTGATGGGGAGGAAAATCTACCAAGGAGCCATGCTCAACTCCAAAATTGCTGCATATCAGCTCTACATGACGCAGCACCAGAGGAATCTCTGGAAGCAGATTGAAGAGTTTCTGCCCTCTCTGCCTCAACAACAACAGGAGGCAGCACAAATCATTATTCAAAAGGGTTTGGATGCAGGAAAGCATGAGGTAAGGGCAGCCTACGATGCTTTTGAAACATCCTCTAGAACAGCAGCATCCGGCATCAGTGCCAGAAGGTGGGCCTGGCTAAAGGCTTCTGATTTACGCCCTGAAGTCCAGGACAAATTACTAGACCTTCCCTGTCAGGGAGATAATTTGTTTGGCACCAAAGTGCAGGATGCCGTCGCACAACTTCGAGAGCATTCAGAGACACTTAAACAACTCTCTATGCTGCCTCATGACCCTGCAACCCACACAACTCGCAGACCACCACGTAGAGAGGCAAAACATCCCTTCTATCGGCCAAAGAGATACTATCCTCATGCTTCTAGGTCAAGACCTCCAAGGTCTCAACAAAGACCACAACAGAGACAACAACGGTCTGCGAGGCCCCAACCACCTCCTCAAACAGGATCTACCTCAGGCTTTTGAAATAAATTTCAGAGCACAAGGCCAATATTCCAATCCCTATGCCACCTTGCCAGTTGGAGGGAGAATATCCCATTTCAACAAGGAATGGACAACAATAACAACCGATCATTGGGTCCTGTCCATAATTCATCAAGGCTACCGCCTAGACTTTGCATCTCTCCCTCAGGAGTTTCCACCGCAAAACTCCCATCTCAATCACATACCTCAATTACAAACAGAATTATCCGCTGTTCTGAAAGCAAAAGCTGTGGAACACGTTCCACACACTCAAAAGGGCAGAGGATTCTATTCCCGGTATTTCCTCATTCTAAAGAAAACCGGAGGCCTACGTCCCATTCTAGATCTCAGAAATCTCAACAAATTCTTAAAAAAAGAAAAGTTCAGGATGGTTTCACTAGGCACCATGCTTCCACTCCTACAACAGGGAGATTGGCTTTGTTCTCTGGATCTTCAAGATGCTTACACACACATTCCTATATTCCCACCTCATCGCAAGTATCTGCGATTCACAGTCGGACATCAGCATTTCCAATACCGAGTGTTACCATTCGGCCTGGCTTCAGCTCCCAGGGTATTCACCAAATGCCTGGCAGTGATAGCAGCACACTTACACAAGCAAGGTGTTCATGTTTTTCCTAATCTCGGCTATTGGCTCATCAAAAGTCAATCACAACAAGGAGCAATAACTTCACTGAATTACACCATAGCTGTACTTCACAAACTGGGATTCCTCATCAATTATCAAAAATCCCACATGAACCCTTCTCATCTACTCCAATTCATAGGAGCAGAGTTAAACACAGAAATTGCACAGGCTTTTCTACCAGAAGATCGTGCAGTCACACTGTCCCTATTGGCGCATTCAATTTCCATGCAACAACAAGCGACAGCTCATCAGTTCCTTACCTTACTAGGCCATATGGCCTCCACGGTTCATGTCACGCCTATGGCACGACTCGCCATGAGAGTAACCCAATGGACTCTACGATCACAATGGATCCAAGCCATTCAGCCGTTACACTATCCAATACTAGTAACCCACCAACTTTGCTCATCGCTACGATGGTGGACAACCAAGGACAATTTATGCAAAGGCCTTCCTTTCCAGAAACCAGTCCCTCAGGAAACATTAACTACGGATGCATCCACATTGGGTTGGGGAGCTCACATAAACTCTCTTCAAACTCAAGAAACTTGGACAAAACTCAAAGCCACATATCAGATCAATTTTCTGGAACTTCGAGCTATACGTTATGCGCTTCATGCGTTCAAGGACTGCCTTTCACACAAGACTGTTCTGATCCAAACAGACAATACAGTAGCTATGTGGTACATCAACAAACAGGGAGGTACGGGCTCGTATCTCCTTTGTCAAGAAGCTGCACACATTTGGGACTGGGCCTTGAACTACTCAATGTTCCTACAGGCCACTTATCTAGCAGGAATTCAAAATGTGCTAGCGGACCGACTCAGTCGTCAATTCCAACCACACGAGTGGTCCCTGAATCCCTCAGTAGCCGCCAAGATATTCCAACGTTGGGGACAACCAACAACGGACCTCTTTGCGTCACCTCTGAATTACAAAGTAGACAACTTCTGTTCTCTACACAAACAACACAACAAGCCAGCCAAGGACGCCTTTGCTCGCCCTTGGAACTCAGGCCTGCTATATGCGTATCCTCCAATACCGCTTATAACGAAAACTCTAGTGAAGCTACATCAAGACAAGGGGACCATGATACTCATAGCCCCATACTGGCCTCGACAGGTATGGTTTCCCACATTGCTAGACCTTTCAGTCAGGGATCCAATACGCCTGGGAGTAGCTCCCAATCTCATAACTCAGGATCAGGGTCGGTTGTGCCATCCCAACCTTCAATCCCTTTCCCTGACAGCATGGATGTTGAAAGCTTGATCTTGCAACCACTCAATCTTTCAACCAATGTATCTCAAGTGCTTATAGCTTCACGTAAACCTTCCACAAGAAAGAATTATTCTTTCAAATGGAAAAGATTCACTTTATGGTGCAAACAAAACAATATTGATCATTTCACTTGCCCCACTACTTCTCTTCTAGACTATTTGTACCATCTTTCAGACTCCGGTCTTCAGACCTCATCAATCAGAGTGCATTTGAGTGCAATCTCAGCTTATCATAACAAGATGGGAGATGCACCTATATCCACACAACCTCTTGTCAGTAGGTTTATGAGAGGTCTAACTCACCTTAAACCACCAATTTGGCCTCCAGTCACACAATGGGACCTGAATCTGGTTTTAACAGCATTAATGCGTTCTCCCTTTGAACCCATTCATTCTTGCGATCTCAAATTTCTCACATGGAAAACTATCTTCCTTATAGCCATCACATCAGCTAGAAGGGTTAGTGAGTTACAAGCAGTTGTCACGTATGAACCTTATACAAAGTTTCTCCATGACAGAGTGGTTCTACGAACACACCCAAAATTCCTTCCTAAGGTAGTTACAGAGTTCCACTTAAATCAAACCATAGTTCTACCCACATTCTTTCCACGGCCTCATTCTCACCAAGGAGAAAGAGCTTTGCACACTTTGGACTGCAAACGTGCATTGTCCTTTTATCTGAATCACACTACGTCCCTCAGAAAATCCAATCAGCTTTTTGTCTCTTATGATCCAAATAAGCCAGGTAATGCAGTGGGTAAGCATACTATATCAAACTGGTTAGCAGATTGCATACAGTTTTGCTATGAAAAAGCAGGCCTTCCTCTCCAAGGGCGAGTAAAGGCACTTTCAGTGAGAGCAATGTCAACTTCAGTAGCACATTTTTGTTCAGTGCCAATCATTGACATTTGTAAAGCAGCAACATGGAGTTCTCTTCACACCTTTGCAGCTCATTACTGTCTAGATAAACAAGGACGACAAGATTCAGCCTATGGACAATCTGTCTTATAGAACTTGTTTCCAGCTTGATCCCAACTCCTTCTACAACCAACCTGCTGTGATCTTCGGCTGCTTCATTTCCTCAACAACGCATCACTGCTAACTACATGGACAATGACTCAGCCTCTAGCTTGCTAATCACCCATATGTGAGGACTAGCATCCTGCTTGTCCTGGGATAAAGCAAAATTGCTTACCTTGTAATAGGTGTTATCCCAGGACAGCAGGATGTAGTCCTCACAGAACCCACCCGCCACCCCGCGGAGTTGGGCCTTTAGATTTTATTATTTTATTTCTGCTAATGCTTATTGCTACATACGAGACTGAAGTGAGACCCCTGTGGCAGGGAATATCATGGCATGCCGGGCATGCTCAGTAGCCCCAGGCTGCCAGTTAAAAGCTTCTAGAAACTTTGCCAGAAGTTTTCCCGCATTAGGGCTCCGTGAGTGATGTCACCCATATGTGAGGACTACATCCTGCTGTCCTGGGATAACACCTATTACAAGGTAAGCAATTTTGCTATACTTATAGACCTCCTTTTAAAATTGTCCAGATTGTGTAAACCTTGATTGTTTTCAAAATCTTTTTAATATGCAAATAAAACTTATCTGGTTTTCTACTGCTAAAGGAAAAATAGTTCAAAACACCTGATGCAGTCTGCTTTTCATAAGATCTTCGTCAGGGAATAATTACCATACCTGGTCTTCCTTATTGCTTGCCAGCACCGGAAACAGAAAAGTGCTTAAATCTCTTACATACCTATGGGACAACGAATGACAGATTATCAGTGATGTTCAAATAGACCTATCACGTAATATTTACAATTATTTAATAAATGCTATTTAAATTAATGTATTCCAATCTAGCTCTTCATTTTTCACTAAAGGGGTGACTGTAGCATGAATATTCAAATTTGTTCTCTGTAGTTGAGTCTTGCATCAAATTCCCCTACTCTCACAGGACTATGTACTTTTTCAATATATAGTCCATTTTAACTGTGTAAAGTCATGTTGATAAGCCAGACAAAGTTGATCGTCTTAGTTCTACAACAATTAAAATGTCATTCCAACCTCATGAAAAAACTAAAAATATGTGCATATTTTCAACTTTTATAAAATATGGAATATTTGAGGAGACGCCACTTACGTGTATATGTTAATTTTTACAAGGAGAAGTTTTGAAAATTCTCCCCTAAGAGTAAAAAAAGGTAATGTGGAGTATTTCTACTTTGATACTTACTCTGAAATATTCTCCGGTAAGCTAGACAAGGTGCTTCAGAATCTTCAGTGGGGAGATCTGTGAAGAATCAGCACTGAATATGCAGATATGTATTAATTCTTGCCTCCAACAGCAAAGTGTTAACAGATTTCTTAAATAGATGAATGATGTTTAGGAATGCATTGGAATCTATAGTGTAGGTTTTTAAACTCCTGCGCCCTGACCCATGTGCATGTGGTTCCCAGCACGTGCACATGGACACGCTGATTTTGTAACGTGCATGCCAATGTGCGCATGTTATAAATTCCGATCTCCACATGCAGCTATGCGCCTGTTTTTGTATTGGTGCGTGCATGTGGGCACAGGTGCCCCACTCGCACGTGCAGGGGGGATTTTTTTAAAATATGTGTGGTGACATGATCCCACTTTTTCCCAGTGCCCTCAAAGTCTGCTCCAATTAAGGAGCGGATTGAGAGGAAACTTTCCTATCCCCCTAATTAGCCTTCCTACCTTTTCCCCTCTCCTCCCTGACCCCTAACCCTTACTTACCTAGCTTTTTTTTTTGTTTGTTTTAAAACTTACCTGCTCTAATGAGCAGAAGTAAGTTACACGTGCTGGCCGGCTGCCAACGCTCACTTCTCCAGGACAGGGCCTGATGGCCGCTGTCTTGGTTGGCCCCCACCCCGCCCCTTTCACATAGCCCAGCACTTCCGCTCGTATTAGGGGATACATGTGTGCCCGGGCCATTTGTAAAATGCGCGTGGCTCGCACAGCCATGTCACGCACATATCCCCCGGTTTTTGTGCGCACTGGCTTTTTAAAATTTGGCCCTATGGCTATCCAATTATCAGTCTTTTATTTCAGCTTTGTTATATATATTGATTTTAGCATATGTTCATATGCTTGCTTTATTTATAGTCTTTGCAGCAACACATTTTAGACTTATTTCTGATTTTTCTATTTAACTGTCTTTCTGTTGCTGCTGTCAGTCTTCAGCATATTGCTGGTATGCTTAGCTCAGCTTAACTGTCTTTTTTGTCTGGACACATGTAACTGCCTATCAATCTTCAGCCCTTTTGTTGTTCAACCTCAGAAACAGTCTTTTCAGTATCAGATCAGTAAATAAATACAAGAATCAATTACCCCTTCATCGCTCTATACTTTGACCAGCAATGTTTCTTGCAAACCAGCAGATTCTGTCAACATCACAAGGCAGAAGTTGAATAGCCCCCTGAAAATGCACAAGTCAGCACTACCCTCTCCAATTTATTTCCTTCATCAAGCTCAGACAGTGATGGTTTCGTGGTAGGATGTTTCCTGTAACCAGCCCTGAATGTGATCAGTTGCCAATTGGGATTTGGGGCCACATATGAGAAACACTCAGAGCAAAATGTTATACTATTTCCTGAACTGCTAAGGGATTTCCTTTAATGTTCTTAATATCACTTGAATGTTCCAGTTATCAGAATAGCACCAAGGACAGAGTGTTTTCTCATATGTGGCCACCAATGGATGTATTTGCAGCCATTGTAGATGGAGTCAGTTGAAGTTTACTGAGTATTTTAGGAAAAATTATCAATGTGACAGTGCTCTGAAACCACTGAAACATTTGTGAGAACTGCTAGACTGAGATTAGGCAGCTCCAATTCTCGAGTACGATAAGCCAGTCAGGTTTTTAGGATATCCATACTGAATATGCATGAGCTACATTTGCATGCAATGGAGGTGGTGCATGAAAATGCATCTTATTCATATTCAGTGTGGTTACCTTGAAAACCTAACCAGTTTAAGGCACTCGAGAACTGGAGTTGCCTACCCCTGTTCTAGATTATGCACCCTGTTGATCAGTGAATGCATTGTAGCTTCTATATGTAGAAAACCAGACCTTTACTACAAGGAAAAGTGATTTTTTATAGGTATTTTTTTTATCATGAAATACAAAAGTTGTTGATCCTCTCTAAGCTGCAATTAAACATTTTGTACATTGGTACTGTTTTCTTCTATTGGCTTGTTTCAAAGATTACATAACAAGTAAAGCATAACACAGTATTATAACAGAAAGGTACTAACTAAGGATGTTCTACCTACATTTTTTCTCTCTTGAAATATACTGCTAAGATTGGCACCGATGCAAGGGGTTTATTCACCAAACAGCAATAAGGAATGGAATGTAGGACAAAAGGTGATTATCGTGCAGTAAAGTTATGGAATGGAGGTACAAAAATATCATTTCAATTTCTATTCAAATGAACAAAAATGAAAACAAAATTATCCATAGTAGTAGAATGGAGGAAGGGGATGGGGCTTGCAATTAGGTTCTTGTTATTGAAGTTAAAATTATCAACTATTCTTGTTGTAAAAGTGTAATGCGATTGTCATGATGTCAGTGTAGTGTTAGGAAGATATACCACTCCCCATTAGGAGGAGTTATGAGTTTGAATAAAAAAGCTGCATCCATGTAATGCAATTGTTGCATGAGAAAGGCAGGTATTTATTAAATATAGCAAGGTTATCAATTTAAATGAACAGACTTCTTTTATATTATAATCAGTACTTTACTTTTAAAAATTAATTGGATGCTCCATTAATTGTTTGCTCAAAGATTTTTGGAATACTTAATATTACTGAAATATCTGCAATTTCTCTTTTGAAATCTTTTAACAGAAAACACGCAATTGAGAGAGAGCATTGTTTTCTTAATAGTACTATTAGTCTTAACTTTGTCTTTTTGTTTCTTCATCTGTTAGTATGTTGCTTGGTCTATCTTATTATCAGCCAACATGCTGGATGGGCTATGCTGCTATACATCATATTTTGAGTATAAAATAATACTGCATCAGTTTAATTAATACAAAATCTCACTTATCCTACACAGAGGGTCCTAGATTCATCGTAAGAGAGAGAGAGAGAGACTCTCATATAAATAAACTATTTATACCACTGTAAGAGGGGCAACTAGTCCCAGGGTGAGGTTTTGGTGGTGGGCTAGGTTTTGGGGGGTAGTTTTACATGGACAGTCAGAGGTACAAACAGCACAGTAGACATCAGTGAAGATTTCATGTGATTTGGAGTGATGAAAAGTACACAAAGATGAGATTTGTAAATTGTACTCTCGACCTAGCTTGATAGCAGCTAGGCAGAGAGTGCTCCTTTATTGGTGCGCACTGGGAGGGAACTGAGCAAAGGTTCAATCGCATCACTGCACGTGTGTTAAAAAATCCCCCCCCCCCTTGCATGAGTAGGCCCCCACGCACACATGCACTCTGATACAGAATCTGGTGCACATGTGCGTGTAGGTATTGTATTTTATAACATGCGAACGGCAAAGTTCGCATGTTATAAAATCGGCGCATCTTTGAAAATTTACCCCTAAGGTAGTAAGTGTCTCTCTTTGTGGAGAATGCTGTGTGGGCCTTCATAGGGAAAGTCTGGAAAAAGGGGTTATGACAAAAAAGGATTTCTGAACAAGAGCAAAGATGTGCATTTGTATACAACAAAACTGCAAAACATGACGAATAAGGCTAATTCATTTTGTACGGGGGCCCCCGAAATGAATCAGGGGCCTCCAAATAAAACAAATGTTATTCGTTCATTTCATTTTAAAGTAATGATTTGGCCCAGGTCTAGGCCCAAAGGCGGGCCTCGCCTAGGGCATGGCTGAAACCCAAAGCAGGGGCTGCAGCCTAGGCCCGAGCGAGATGCCGAGGTCTCGGTGGAGGCACGGGCTGATGCCAGGGCTTCAGACAAGACCCCCAAAAATTAAACAGAAAAAATTAAAACGTACCTATCTGACTGGTATCCGATGAAGGCCAGGTCCTGATGCTGGGGCCTAGGCCTGGACCCAGGCCTGACGCCAAGCACCGACCTGAAGGCTGGGTCTCAACCCTGGAGCCTAAGCCTAGGCCAGAGCCCAGACTCAGGCCAGACACTACAACCTGACCTGGAGGCCAGATCCTGATGTCGGGGCCTCGGCCCGGTCCCAGGCCTGATGCAACAGCCTGGTCTGGAGGCCGTGACCTTCTGTGCCCTTGGCTTCTGCAAGGCTGAGTCTTTGGCCTGGGCCTAGGTGAAAGCCAGTGGAACCCCACTGGACTGGGTAAGTGGGGGTAAGAGGGATCCGGGCCCGACATTTTTTGCAACCTGTTGCGTCAGAGGTGGACCCTTGGGCCGAGGTGAGGTTAATGCAACCTGTAGGTAAGGACCTATGGTTCCCCACTGTCGGCAGGTGGAGTGGGCTGACAGGCAGAGGCCACTAGAGCTTCACCTATACCAGCCCTTGTTCCCCATGGGTTGAGCTTTTCGGTGTCGGGGCCGGCAGGACTTAGGTGGGCCTCTGTGTATAGTTGCAGGAGAAGTGGGTTCAGCCCAGAGACAGCAGGCGAGGGATAGTACAGTTCTACTTTGTACTGGATAATGTCCTGGAAACTCGGGCGCCAATGGAACAAAGGCAGACAGGGCGCTTGAGCAAAGGTAGGCCGAAGCCTGATGAATCCATGTCCAGGAAGTAGACAGAAGACACGTCCAATGGTAGGCTTGTGTCAGGGCTGGCGGCAATCCAGAGGCAATGGCAAGCAAGGCTGAGGTCTGATCACAAAGATAGTCAATAGCGTAGTCAAGCAAAGCTGAGGTCTGATCACGGAGATAGTCAATAGTGTAGACAAGCAAAACTGAGGTCTGATCATGGAGCTAGTCAATAGCATAGTTGGACGAAAAAAGATCTGGGTCTGGAGATAGGATGTACCTTAGTCAGGCGAAGCAGAGGTCTGGGTCTGGAGATAGGATGTAGCTTGGTCAGGCGATGCGGAGTTCTGTGTCTGGAGATAGGCTGTAGCGTAGTCAGGCGAAGCAGAGGTCTGGGACTGGAGATAGGCTGTAGTGTAGTCAGGCAAAGCAAAGGTCTGGGTCTGGAGATATGCTGTAGCATAATCAGGCGAAGCAAATGTCTGGGACTGGAGATAGGCTGTAGCATAGTTGGGCGAAGCAAAGTCAAAGTCCGTGTAGTCAATCCGAAGCATAAGCAGAACAGGAACATGGAAACAGGAACCAGGAACAACAAAGAACAGGAACGCAGGGAAGAGACGAATCTCTTAGTAGCAACGAGAACTCGACCAGCGAGGAGACCTGTTGCAAAGGCAATGCTAGGGAGTGGAGCCTGAGCTTAAATATTGTGAATAGTTTGACGTCATCATCCGGAGCTGCGGCAAGGTTCCCGCCACGGTCCCTACATAAGGATCGGCGATGCACGTGCATGCGCCTAGGGAGGGGCGCGGTGCAAGTAGTGGCATCTTTCCGCGGGCCACGTGGAGAAGGCCAATGGTCATGGCATCAGGACCGGGAAAGCTGGAGACTGTTGCAGGGCCAGAGGCACCGGGGGAGGCCCAAGAATGGAGCTGGCGGCCCACCACTGCCAGCGAGGAGGAACCAGAGGCTGGAGTCCTTGTGGAAAGGTGAGAGGCCGCGGACGGCACTCATAACACTTACCAGTTCTTACCACATAAAAATTTGCCTCCTTTTGTACATAATTGAGAAAATAAGTGATAATAACTTGTGGTTTTATATCTGCCGCTTTCCTCTGCCTGAGTCTATGAGCACATTCTGCTATCATGTCAGTACGTGTTTCACTAAGGCCCAACTCGGAAGATAGCCATTTCTCAAAGAACCTGCACAGCTCACCATCCAGCAGATGTTCGGGCAAACCAACAAAGCAAAGATTGTTGCAGCAAGACCTATTCTCAAGGACTTCCAACCGGAGCTCACATAGCCGCATAGTCACTTGCATCGAGGAAAGGTCATCCGCATGCTCACATACCTCATCATGCACATCCCAGATCCTTTGTTCCATGTCTGCTATTCTTTTATTTATCTCCCCAAAAGTGTTGGTCATTTCTTCCATTATCTTATAGATTTTGTCTATTTTTTCAAACTGAGGTTCTAAAGATTGCATCACTGCTAGTAGCATTTCAGTCATAGCTGTGCTTTCAGCAGGAATCTCAAGGTTCAGGCTTGTGGCTGTCATCTTAGGTTCTTGCAATGTTGGCATTTCATTATTTCAATCCTTCTTCACCGCTCGAGTGCTCATTGCTCAACAAACCTCCAAAAATCAATAACTAAGAGTTCTCTGAGCTAAACACACAAATTTTAGATTGCTGACAAGATGTATAGAGGCCAGATGAGTATAGATAGCTCCCAGAGCAAAGCTCCTCTACATCCTGCTTTGCTACAGCATCATATGATCCCTCAGTGGGGGGATTTTAAAAGATGGGCACCGATGACATTGCCAGTTTTCCCAGTTCATTCTCAGTTTGTCCAGTTAAGGGATAGGACTTTCAGATCCCCCTAGTTTAGTACCCTTCCTTGCCCCCTTTTAGACCCGACCCTTAAAATCCAGTTGATCTATCTAGAATTGTTTGTTTTATAAGAACATAAGAACATAAGAAATTGCCATGCTGGGTCAGACCAAGGGTCCATCAAGCCCAGCATCCTGTTTCCAACAGAGGCCAAACCAGGCCACAAGAAACTGGCAATTACCCAAACACTAAGAAGATCCCATTCTATTGATGCAATTATTAGCAGTGGCTATTCCCTAAGTAAACTTGATTAATAGCCATTAATGGACTTCTCCTCCAAGAACTTATCTAAACCCTTTTTGAACCCAGCTACACTAACTGCACTAACCACATCCTCTGGCAACAAATTCCAGAGCTTTATTGTACGTTGAGTGAAAAATAATTTTCTCACAGGACAAGCAGGATGGTAGTCCTCACATATGGGTGACATCATCAGGATGGAGCCCAATCACGGAACACTTCTGTCAAAGTTTCCAGAACTTTGACTGGACCCTACTGGGCATGCCCAGCATGGCACTAACCCTGCAGCCAGCAGGGGTCCCCCTTCAGTCTTCTTTTTTCCATGCAGCAGTAGCCTCACAGTTTAGGAGCTCTGAAGAGATTCCTGACAGGAATTTTTGTCACGGACTTATTTAAAATTACTTTGCCCCACAGGCCGCGGTACTCCGGTAAGTTTTTGACCGTTTTTCGTCGATTACCGTCGAGTTTGGCCCTCGCAGCCTACTGGCCGTCGACCGTACCGCGGCTTGATTTTTTTCTATGGCCATGGCATCGGGTTTTCGTCGGTGCCCTGACTGTACTCGCACTATGTCTATCACAGACCCTCATGGAGTCTGTGTAATGTGTTTAGGCCATGAGCATGATGTCCTGACTTGCACCAAATGTGCCCTTATGACACCAAAAGCTCGCAAAGCCAGAATGGAGAAGATGGGACTCCTTTTCCATGCTCACACCCCGACGCCGTCCATCGCATCGACGTCATTGGAACCGGCACCGTCGAAGTCGCACCAGCATCGACAACCGTTCGGTGACCGCCCGCCATCGACATCTTCACGGCCATCGACTCCCGTTTCTCCTCCTCAAGATCGAGGGGATCGAAGGGAGAAACATCGCCATCGGCATCGTAAGTCTCAGACTATTGAGGGAGCGAAATCATCGACCTCGCCACCATCCGAGCCCCCATCGAAGAAGCCCCATCCAGGAACGCAGCGACCACTCCTGCGACCGGGACATCGAGGCCACCCTCACCCGATCAGAGTTTGGGAGTCGCGATTCCGCCTGTAAAGGTGGTCCCTCTGACTGTGCCTCAGCCTCCCTCTTCCGTCACGGAGCCGGGGCTAATTGCCCCAGGTCTCCGGGAAGAACTGGACCGGCTGGTCCAGGAGGCCATCGACAAGGCAATGCAACGACTCCAGGTTCCTCCAGCACCGACACCGGCACCGAGAGTGGAACCGGTCACCGGCCTGATTCCAGCAGCGCTGGCACCGCTGCTATCCTGGATGGAGGCGCTCATGACTGCCCTTCCACCAGTGATTCCCGGGTCTCCGATGGCTCCGGTGCGCTCCCCGATGACAGCTTCATCGGGAGGAGAAACACCGTTCCGCATTCCTCTTTCGGGGGTATTGCCTCAGACATTGATGCCATGTCGTCCCTCGCCACCGATTCATTCATCAGGGGCAATACGCACATCAGCGCCATCGATGCCTTTGATGCCGGCACCAATAGCCCCCAGGGCGTCCACGGTGCCCTCGGTGATTCCTTTGATTTTCTCGGAGCCTCAGCCAGGCCCTTCGGGTATCCAACCCCCTTCTCGTCCTACAGGTCAGCCTGCTGATCCTTATGACCCCTGGGGTGATGATACTTCCACAGACACCGATGACTTACCTTCACCTCCCTCTCCTACTGAAAGTAGAAAGCGTTCTCCTCCAGAGGACCTCTCTTTCATTAATTTTGTGAAGGAAATGTCGGAATTGGTCCCTTTTCAGCTTCAGACGGAGCAAGATGATACGCACCAGATGATGGAGCTCCTCCAGTTCCTGGATGCCCCTAAAGTGATCACTTCTATTCCCATTCATCAAGTTCTTCTTGACCTCCTCAAAAGGAACTTGGAAAACCCTGGATCCATTGCCCAAGTACACAGAAAGGCTGACACTACCTATCTAGTACAGTCAGCCCCTGGCTTTCAAAAATCTCAGCTCGACCACCACTCAGTTGTGGTAGAATCAGTTCAAAAGAAGCCTCACTCCTCTACCCCTCCTGTCAAGGAACACAAATTCCTAGACAATATTGGTCGACGAGTGTTCCAAGGGGCCATGCTCATCTCCAGAATTGCTTCTTACCAGCTGTACATGACCCAATACAACATTTTCATTTTCAAGCAAATACAGGACTTCTCTGAAACCCTGCCTGACCAATTCCAAGAACATCTTCAAATCCTTGTCAACAAGGGGTTTGAGGCAGGAAAGCATGAGATAAGAACAGCTTATGGTATCTTCGACACTTCCACTAGAGTGTCTGCAACTGCCATTTTGGCAAGACGCTGGGCCTGGCTCAAGTCTTCTGACCTTCGCACAGAAGTACAAGACAGGCTCTCTGACCTGCCCTGTATAGGAGATAACCTGTTCGATGAACAGATTCAGCAAATATTGGCTGAATTAAAGGACCATCATGAGACCCTCAAACAGCTCTCATCGATACCATCTGACTTCCCTTCTAGACAGCCCTTCAAGAAGGACTCTAAGGAGTCATTCTTCCACCCAAGGAATTACTATCCTCCACCAACAAGGTCCCGAGGTACAAGGCCTTATCAAAAATCTCAGCCTCACCAGCCATGGAAGCAAAAGCCACAAGCAGCTCCCCAGCCGGGGCCTGCTTCAGGTTTTTGACTTTCCCTTGGAAAGCAGCAGCTTGATTCCTCTGCCAGGCATACCAGTGGAGGTCGATTGTGCCACTTTCACGGCATGTGGCAATCAATCACAACCGACCAATGGGTGCTAGCAATCATTGCTCAGGGTTACCACCTGAACTTTCTTGCTCTTCCACTGGAATCACCACCTCTACAAGCGTGGAGAGTAACCGACCACTCTGTCTTTCTGAAGCAGGAGGTTTCCCTTCTTCTCCAGTTAAGGGCAATAGAATCCGTTCCTCTTTCGCAACAAGGCCTAGGGTTCTATTCCCGGTACTTTTTGATCCCCAAGAAATCCGGGGGGCTTCGTCCAATTCTGGACCTATGTGCCCTCAACAAGTACCTCCAGCGGGAAAAGTTGAAGATGGTAACCTTGGGCTCGCTT
Source organism: Rhinatrema bivittatum (assembly GCF_901001135.1). Taxonomy (NCBI): domain Eukaryota; kingdom Metazoa; phylum Chordata; class Amphibia; order Gymnophiona; family Rhinatrematidae; genus Rhinatrema; species Rhinatrema bivittatum. The sequence goes on from NC_042616.1 coordinate 519,842,387, forward strand.
CTACCTCTTCTACAAAGAGGAGACTGGCTCTGCTCTCTGGACCTCCAGGACGCATACACCCACATTGCGATAGCTCCAGCTCATCGCAAGTACCTCCGGTTTTTAGTAGGCCCAAGGCACTATCAATACCGGGTGCTTCCATTCGGCCTAGCATCGGCATCACGAGTCTTTACCAAATGTCTCGTAGTTGTCGCAGCCTTTCTCAGGAAAGAAGGTGTTCACGTCTACCCCTATCTAGACGACTGGTTAATCAGGGCCTCAACCAAGCAAGCCGCTCAATCGTCCCTGGATTTGACCCTACACACTCTAATTTCTCTAGGATTTCTCGTCAATTACGAGAAATCCTATTTAGTCCCATCTCAGACCTTGTCGTTCATTGGGGCAGACTTGGACACCTTACAGGCAAAAGCCTTTCTACCTCAACAATGAGTGCAAACCCTCGTGTCCCTCGCTCACCAGTTGCAGTCTCAGTATACAGCAACAGCTCGGCAATTCCTTATCCTTCTCGGACACATGGTGTCCTCAGTCCATCTCACATCAATGGCCCTCCTGGCCATGACAGTCATGCACTGGACTCTGAGGTCACAATGGATTCAAGCGACTCAGCCTCTGTCAACCATTGTCCACATCACCGACGCACTCCGTCTGTCTCTCGCCTGGTAGAAAGATCAGAACAATCTCCTCCAGGGACTGCCTTTTCACTTACCAGATCCTCAACTCATTCTCACCACCGACGCTTCCAACCTCGGGTGGGGAGCTCATGTGAATGATCTACAGACACAAGGATCTTGGTCTCCAGAGGAAGCCAAACACCAGATAAATTTCCTGGAGCTCCGTGCAATGCGATATGCTCTCAGAGCTTTTCAGGATTCCCTATCAAATCACGTCATCCTGATTCAGACGGACAACCAGGTGGCCATGTGGTACATCAACAAGCAGGGAGGCACAGGATCCTTCCTTCTGTGTCAGGAAGCTGCGCAGATTTGGGCAGAAGCGCTCTCCCACTCGATGTACCTCAGGGCCACCTATTTGCCGGGAGTGCACAATGTCTTGGCAGACAAACTGAGTCGTGTCTTCCAACCGCACGAGTGGTCTTTCAATCCCTCTCTCTTCCAGCAATGGGGTTATCCCCAAATAGACCTCTTTGCATCCCCTCAGAACCACAGAGTGGACAATTACTGCTCCCTCATTTGGAGCGAGCACTCTCAGCCCAAAGATGCATTCTCCCTCTCGTGGGCAGCCGGTCTGCTGTATGCATTCCCTCCACTTCCTCTTCTCTCGAAGACTCTCGTGAAGCTCCATCAGGACAAGGGAACCATGATCCTGATAGCACCTCACTGGCCATGCCAAGTGTGGTTTCCCATACTCCAGGATCCCTCCATCCACAGGCACATTCCCTTGGGAACGCACCCGCTTCTGATCACTCAGAACGACGGATGTCTACGCCATCCCAATCTTCAGGCCTTGTCCCTGACGGCATGGATGTTGAAAGGTTAATCCTTCAACCACTTAACCTTTCAGATTCGGTTTCTCGTGTCCTGATTGCTTCACGGAAGCCTTCCACAAGAAAGTCTTATTCCTATAAATGGAAAAGGTATACATCATGCTGTTCTTCACAAACCCTTGATTCCTTTTCCTGTCCAATCCCAAGGTTTTTGGACTATCTCTGGCATTTATCGGAATCAGGTCTAAAGACCTCTTCCATCAGAATGCATGTCAGTGCGGTAGCCGCCTTCCATAAAGGTGTCGGGGATGTCCCTGTATCGGTACAACCCTTCGTAACACGTTTTCTTAAAGGCTTGCTCCATATCAAGCCACTTTTACATCCTCCGGCCCCTTCTTGGGACCTTAATCAGGTTCTCGGGCGGCTCATGAAACCACCGTTCAAACCTCTTCACTCCTGTGACCTAAAATATCTCACATGGAAAGTGATTTTCCTTTTGGCTATCACTTCAGCTCGCAGGGTTAGTGAGTTACAGGCCCTAGTTACCTATCCGCCTTACACTAAACTCCTGCAGGACCGGGCGGTACTCCGCACTCACCCTAAGTTTTTGCCTAAGGTAGTTTTGGAGTTTCACATTAATCAATCCATCATACTACCTATCTTCTTTCCCAGGCCCCACGTCAACCCAGGGGAACAGGCTCTGCATACCCACGACTGTAAACGGGCTCTAGCGTTCTACCTAGACCGTTCAGTTGCCCACAGGAAGAGCACTCAGTTATTCGTCTCTTTCGGTCCCATCAAATTAGGGCAACTTGTGGGTAAGCAGACTCTCCTCCTGGTTGGTGGACTGCATATCTTTTTGCTATCAGCAAGCAGGCATTCCTTTCCAAGACCGTGTCAAAGCACACTCTGTGAGGGCCATGGTGACTTCAGTAGCATACCTACGATCGGTGCCGCTTCCTGACATTTGCAGGGCGGCCACCTGGAGCTCTCTCCACACTTTCGCAGCCCACTATTGCTTGGACAAAGCCGGAAGACAGGATTCCATCTTCAGCCAATCTGTCCTGCGTAACCTATTTCCAACGTGACGTACCAACACCCTTCCGCCTGCCCGGTGGGGTTCAGGATGCCCTCTACCAAATTCCACCCCATTTGTTGTGCCTGTTGCACGCCGTTGGGTACATTTGGTGCATGTTTGGACATCCTCAGCTCGGTACTCACCCATATGTGAGGACTACCATCCTGCTTGTCCTATGAGAAAGCAAGTGTTGCTTACCTGTAACAGGTGTTCTCACAGGACAGCAGGATGTTAGTCCTCACGAAACCCGCCCGCTGCCCCGCGGTGTTGGGTTCGTAACATTTTCTTGTTTTATTTTTTGGCACTGCCTGTAGCTATCAAATAAGACTGAAGGGGGACCCCTGCTGGCTGCAGGGTTAGTGCCATGCTGGGCATGCCTAGTAGGGGCCAGTCAAAGTTCTGGAAACTTTGACAGAAGTTTTCCGCGATTGGGCTCCATCCTGATGATGTCACCCATATGTGAGGACTAACATCCTGCTGTCCTGTGAGAACACCTGTTACAGGTAAGCAACACTTGCTTTCTCCAATTAGTCTTAAATGGGTTACTTGCTAACTTTAGGGAATACCCCCTAGTCCTATTATTCGAAAGGGTAAATAACCGATTCAAATCTACTCGTTCAAGACCTCTCATGATCTTAAAGACTTCTATCATATCCCCCCTCAGCCGTCTCTTCTCCAAGCTGAACAGCCCTAATCTCTTCAGCCTTTCCTCATAGGGGAGCTGTTCCATCCCCTCTATCATTTTGGTTGCCCTTCTCTGTACCTTCTCCATCGCAACTATATCTTTTTTGAGATGCAGCGACCAGAATTGTACACAGTATTCAAGGTGCGGTTTCACCATGGAGCGATATAGAGACATTTTCAGTTTTATTAACTATTCCCTTCCTAATAATTCCTAACATTCTGTTAGCTTTTTTGACTGCTGCAGCACACTGAGCTGACGATTTTAAAGTATTATCCACTATGATGCTTAGATCTTTTTCCTGGGTGGTAGTTCCTAATATGGAACCTAACATCGTGTAACTACAGCAAGGGTTATTTTTCCCTATATGCAACACCTTGCATTTGTCCACATTAAATTTCATCTGCCATTTAGATGTCCAATCTTCCAGTCTTGCAAGGTCCTCCTGTAATGTATTACAATCTGCTTGTGATTTAACTACTGTTGCGGTCTCTGCCGCTTCCCCTTCGCTAGCTCTGAACAGTGCCTACCTCCGCTGCTGGAAACGCCGCGTTCCGCGTGGCTGGGACTCCGGCAGCTCTGCCAGCTCCACGTGGCGGCCGCCATTGCTTGCCCGTCTCCCTGCTGCCTCGCGCATGCGCGAGGATGCCCACTTTGTGCGCACAGCTCTCGGAAGTCTGGCCCCGCCTGTGCTGATGACGCCACGCCCTAAGCCCGATATAACCGGCGTCCGGACTCCTTCTCCTCGCCTTGCAACGAGGTTCACTACTGCCTAGTAGTTCTGAGTTGCGCTTCGTCTGTTCCTCGTTCCTGACTTAACCTTTGGACTGCCGTTTGACTTCGCTTCAGCCTGCCGCCTGCCTCTGACCTTGGTTCGTTCCCGACTTCGCTTCAGCCTGCCGCCTGCCTCTGACCTTGGTCCGTTCCCGACTTCGCTACAGCCTGCTCCAGTCTACAGCCTGCTTCAGTCCACAGCCTGCTACAGACTCCATTCCAGTCTACAGCCTGCTTCAGTCCACAGCCTGCTACAGACTCCGTTCCAGTCTACAGCCTGCTTCAGTCCACAGCCTGCTACAGATTCCATTCCAGTCTTCAGCCTGCTCCAGTTCATGCATTCTACAGACCCTGCCTCAGTGTCCGGTTAGTTACAGCTCCCGCTGTCGCCCGCTGCCCTGTCATCAGCTGGCCCTCGGCCTGTACATCCGGTCCATGGACTGCCTTATACTTTTGGACTTCCTATACTACACTCCCAGCCTATGCCTTACCTGCCACTGGACTTTGAGCATATTCCCCAAGTCCCAAGGTTCCAGGACCCTACGGGTTCCTCCTTGGGGGCTCCTGGTTCCCAGGTGAACACCGCCAGCCTGTGGCTCCGCCTCCCGGCCTACCCTGTCATCCTAGGTGGGCCGGCCCAAGGGTCCACTACCTCGCCTGCAGTATCCAACTGCAACACTACTCTGAATAATTTTGTGTCATCCGCAAATTTGATAACCTCACTCGTCATATTCGTTTCCAGATCATTTATATATATATATATATATTGAAAAGCACCGGTCCAAGTACAGATCCCTGAGGCACTCCACTGTTTACCCTTTTCCACTGAGAAAATTGACTATTTAATCCTACTCTCTGTTTCCTGTCTTTTAACCAATTTGTAATCCACGAAAGGACATCGCCTCCTATCTCATGACTTTTTAATTTTCTTAGAAGCCTCTCATGAGGGACTTTGTCAAACGCCTTCTGAAAATCCAAATACACTACATCTACCGGTTCACCTTTATCCACATGTTTATTAACCCCTTCAAAAAAATGAACCAGATTTGTTAGGCAAGACTTCCCTTGGGTAAATCCATGTTGACTGTGTTCCATTAAACCATGTCTTTCTATATGCTCTACGATTTTGATCTTGAGAATAGTTTCCACTATTTTTCCCAGCACTGAAGTCAGGCTCACTGGTCTATAGTTACCCGGATCGCCCCTGGTGCCTTTTTTTAAAGATTGTGGTTACATTGCCCACCCTCCAGTCTTCAGGTACAATGGATGATTTTAATGATAGGTTACACATCACCCATAGTAAAAGTAAAGTTTCACGGTATGAGACACAGGCATGCGCAGGTGCACATAAGTATTTATGTACTAATTTCAGGTTTAAATTCAGGAACGCCCAGCCCAGCCCTGACCAGACCATACCCACAACCTGCCCCTTTTTGGAAACTTTTCATTTGTGCGTATGGCAGCATGTATGCGCGTATTTGGCAGCTTTTAAAATCCGCTCGGTGCTTGTCAGCCCAACATATTCGTGCATCTCCTAATTGTTGTGCACGTTGGGCTTTTAAAATTCATCTTTAACTGTTCACCAATTCCAGACCCTGGCATACATATGGGATATCTTTAGATATAGTATTTTGGTTTCTCAAGACAGGGGGATCGTGTCTAAGTGCTGATCATGAACGCAATGGAAATCACCAGCTAAATTGTGCCTGCATACAACAATATTAATTGATCCAATTTAGCAAAAAAGTTATGTGAACAAATATTGAGTGCATATTCATTACAAAGAATGACCTTTAACCATACAAATACCCTTCACAAGAACATATCTCCTTTTAGCATCTGCAACTGTTTTTATTTCTGGGATACTCTTTCTGACTAATATTGCCACTCCTGCCCTATGATGACCTAAGGAGGCACAATAAACCTCTCTAACTTAGTATCGCTTTCGTTTGAGATGTTCATCATTATCGCTTGAATTATAGCCATATGTGACACATTGATTCACATGGTGGAGATCTAGGCTAGGGAACCTTTGCAAGTTAAGAGCCTTAGCTTTGAACAAGAAAATATATGTAGAGAAAATAGATAATATAATATGATGTGTAACTTGAAATGTCTCTGGAATTGGCCTAGTGGCTAGTAAGAGTATGCATATCCTGAAACCTTCAGCTAAAGACCACAGTGCAGTCAATGTTTGCCTCATGCCCCAAAGTAAATATGAATGATTCTTTCCTGTTCTAAGCAGTTCCTTTTGAGGAAAGATGGATGAATACAAGACAGCTGTACTAGATTAATATTGGCTTTCAAGATCTGGTGGCCCAGGATCCCTGTTGTCAAGCCTGTTTTCAAAAGATGTGGCATTCTACAGGCATGAAATGTAGAACCTATGAGCAATTCATCTTGAGCTTTGGAGACAGAATGATGATGCATATCATCACCTTGCCTTGTAGATAGTCCCTATCCCTCTCACAGGAGCTGTGTATCAGATCAGGGAAGAGGGATTCAGTTTTGTAAGGAACTGGGGAAACCTTTGGGGAAGGGGGAGACTTTTCCAAAAGGATGGGCTCCACCTTAACCAGAGTGGAACCAAGCTGCTGGCACTAACTTTCAAAAAGGAGATGGAGCAGCTTTTAAATTAGAACACAGGGGAAAGCCGACAGTCACTCAGCAGTGCATGGTTAGGAGAAATGTATCCTTGAAGGATACTAATGAAACAGGAGAGTTAGGGCATCCCAACAGAGATGTTCCAATAAAAGAAAACATAGTTCATGTGCTTATATGTAAAAATTCACCGAAGCTAATGATTTCCAAATTATCCCTAACAACTGAAAAGCAGGTTGTTAAGACAAACAAAAAACACACTTTGAAATGTCTGTATGCCAATGCCAGAAGTCTAAGAAGTAAGATGAGAGAGTTAGAGTGTATAGCAGCAAATGATGAGATTGACATAATTGGCATCACAGAGCCTTGGTGGAAGGAGGATAACCAATGGGACAGTGCTATAGCAGGGTACAAATTATATCGCAGTGATAGGGAGGATCAACTTGGTGGGGGTGTGGCACTTTATATCCAGGAGGGTATAGAGTCTAACAGGATAAAGATCATACAAAAGACTAAATGCTCAGTAGAATCTTTATGAGTAGAAATTCCATGTGTTGGGTAAGAGTATAGTGATAGGAGTATACTACCGTTCACCTGGACAAAATGGCCAGACAGATGATGAAATGCTAAGAAAAATCAGGGAAGCTAACCAATTTGGCAGTGCAATAATAATGGGAGATTTCAATTACCATCAACAAGAAACATTGTATCACACTCTTGTTTTTTGTAGGTGCTATAAATTTCTTTGCCTTCTTGAACTTGATATTAACACACACATCAGTCATGAATTAGGGACCTTCATAGCACCCACGGTGCTGCAAGTATACACTTGTGTTTTGTATCTATGTGGTCCTTTTTAATCATAGGTCCAATAGTCCAATATTTGCACAGGAATTTTTAACTTTTTAGCTTTTTTGGATTTTTCTTAAAACTCAGGAGATATTACTTCCCTTTATTCTTTGTCGGAGTCAGAGGTCCGACGCGCATGTTTCGCAAGCCACTGCTTCAGGGACGTCTCATGCTGACTCACACTGCCCTGTACTCCTCCGGATACTCCACAGGGTGCTGCTGCGGGAAACTCTTTAGATACTTTATTTGTAGAGATTTTATAGAGGTCCCTCAAAGTATTTCGGACCTGTCACCATTCAGGGATGTCTCTTGCTGACTCACACTGCCCGATACTCCTCCGGATACTCCACAGGGTGCTGCCGAGACAGAAAATGGCGACAGGTCCGAAATACTTTGAGGTTGTACTGAGAATTTATGGGTGGACAAGATGGTATCTCTGTTTTCATGGTGTTGTTGGGTGGGAATCTGTTGGTGTTGATGGTTGAGTGTGACTGAGTAGGCTCTGTTGAAAAGCCGGGTATTAAATTAACTTAAATTAAATTAAATTTCACATTAAATTAAATTGTGAAATTAAAATAACTAAAACTTCAAATAATGACAGTAAAAATAATAAAATAGTAAAGTCTGAATAAAAATACATTGGTTTCAATATTATATATATATATATATATATATATATATATATATATATATATAAAGATAAACTTTGCATATTTTAGTTAATATTTACTTTACTAGGAGAAACCAGATTGTCTGGGCACATAACAGGAGAAAACAGGATGCAATCCAGGCACATATAACAGCCAGTCTGGCAGAAGTGAAGTTGGAAGTAGACAGAACTGCAGAGAAATATAAAAGCAGAGAGGGTGGTAGAGCCAGAGAAAAGCCTGTGGGCAGTGTTTCAGAGGAATTTGGCAGGGAGCTAGTGAACACACTGCTAGAACAAGTGGAAAAAAGAGAGAGCCTGAAGGGCTAGAGCAGGCACAGCAGAGTGCAAGAAAAGTGAATGAAAGTCAGGTGATTGAAACTGTACTGACTGAGTCTGAGTTACGAGAGAGCTCATGGTGAAGCTGTAGACCCTGGCCTGGAGATGGCAACAGAGACTGCCCAGAAGGGGGCAGTACAGAATGGCCTGCTGGATGCAGCACTGATTGGCCTATGGAACACAGTTCAGAGGCGTTAGTGAGAGGCACTGCAAAAGAGCCAGTGGGAGATATTGCAGACAGCCCAGAGAAAGGTGCTAATGGGAGCCCAGAGAGAGGTGCTGTAGAAAAGCCAGAGGGAGGTGCTGCAGAAAGCATAGATGAAGGCAGAGAGCCCAGCAGAAGGTGCTATAGGTTGCCCAAACACAAGTACTGCAGAATGGCCAGAGGGAGGTGCTGCAGGTGAAGACAGCGCAGAGGAGTCAGAAGATGCCTATGGAAGCAGTTGACAGAGACTGGAAGCCTGAAGGAGAGCAAGTGATGCAATGAGTAGAAAAGAAGCCATCACAGGATCACCCAAAGAAAGGGTAGAGAGTCTGGCTGGAGGAGAATTGGATCTTGAAGCTTTATTAGGACTCAATTGAAAGACTAGGGGTGAACATTGGGCATAAGGCACAGTAGGTGATGGTAATGGTTTGAAATTGTTAAACAGTTTGAAATTGTTAAACTATCCTTTCTTCTAACAGCCTAGTTCCACATTCCCTGTTATAATATAACTTTTTGCTTTCATTGTTATCTGGTTCACCCCCTAGTTTATAGTAAACCGGTACGATAAGACCTGGTCTTGAGCGTCGGTATATTAAAAGAATTTAAATAAATAAATAAATAATGGTGGTGGTTTTTGGGGTAACCCAGCGTGAAGGGGGGAGCACGACCCTATAACCCCAACAAAGTTTACTTGGTGGGAGGTCAGAAATAGTTTAGTGGGGAGTGAAACCACTTCCCTGGGTGGGATCCATGGTGAGTGAAGACACTTGCCCATTGGGTTCAAGCTGAGGGGGAGGGTATGTGAAGGAATGGCCTTACTGTCCCTCCTGAACCTGTGTGGGATCAGGCTGGTCCACCTTAAATCCCCACAGAGGAAGAGAGCTCTGTGGGCGGGACCCTGCTGTGGAGGTTAAGAGGCAGAGCACAGCTGGGATCAGTAGAACAGGCCTAGGTCTCCAAGAGAAGGCAGCACCTGTATATTTTTCTGATCTAAATGTGAAGTCTTTATCTGAATGGTGATTGTATCTGTGTTTACTGCTGAAGGTAAGCAGATATGCTATAATTTGATGTACACTGTAAATAAAACCACTGAAAGAAGCCTTGGCTGCTCATTTACCATGCCACACTCTTGCATCCATACAATGAGATGAGGCTTAGAGATATAAAGATGTATATCCTAAAGGAGAGGAAAGACGGGGAAGATATGATAGAGACATTCAAATATCTGAAAAGTATTAATAATGTAGAAGAAGCAAACCTGTTTTAAGAGAAAGTTCTAGAATCAGGGGACATAATATAGGGATCCATCATGGAAGACTGAGGAGCAAAGTCAGGAAATATTTTTTCACAGAAAGGGTGGTGAGGCTAAAACAGTTAAGAGGGCATGAGATAGGTACAGAAGATCCTTGGCTGCTAATAGTTAAGAGACAGGAGAATGTCTGTCCTAGTGGCACATGTTTTAATATATATAGTGCCATACTAGACAGATTCAACAATGAGCTCTGGAGCTGCCAGAATGAACGGTAAAGTAGTTAATATGAAAGTTTAGAAGTCCTAGTGGAAACATAGAAAACCATGCTGCCGATTCTATCTGTCAGGTTTTTTTTTTTGTTGTTTTTTTTATTTTATTTTTATGCTTTTCAAATTTAACAAACATCAATTCACTTGTGTCAACAGAAAATCTCAGGTATACATGGCAAGTAATATTACCAACCAAAAGAAAAACATTCTTTAAATCAACCTATATAAGCCATTTACCCATTTTACAATACAATTATGGGGGAACCCTATAATTGAGCAAATACATCAACTATGAACAAATAAGTAATATGAAAAAGGAGAGGTTACAGATATTAATCATAAACCGACGATTCTGAGAACATTAAGATTTACTCAGTTTCTTGGATCTGTTGATGCAAATCTAAATACTTTTCCAATTGAACAGGTTCAAAAAATACATATCTAGCCCCATTAACTCTCATGACACATTTACAGGGAAATCTAATTATTATCTGTGTCCCCGTTGTTCTTGACCGACTTGCTAGAACTAAAAATCTTTTTCGTCTTTGCTGTGTCATCTTAGAGACATCTGGAAACATCCAGATTTTTTGTCCCAGATAGAGTGAGCTCCTCTTATGAAGAAATAGCTTCAATATATTGTCCTGGTCAGAGGACAGTGTGAATTTAACCAGTAATGTGCCCCTTTTTTCTATTTGGGTTTCCGAGGAAGTTTCCAGCAACTCTGAAACAGTCAAAGATCTTGCCTCGGCAGACTGATTATTCATTCCTTCATTATTTATTCCAGGTAAAAAATAGACTTTAGATAATGGTGGTAGAATATCTGTTGGCAACTGCAAAATCTCTTGAAGATAGTTTTTAAATTGTTCTCTTGGTGAGACCATCTTGCATTTAGGAAAATTCAGAATTCTTAAATTTGAATATCTCACTGAATTCTCCAAGTTCTCTATTATTTTATTCATTTCCATTTCCCCTTGTATTAAGCTGTTTTGTACCTTATTTATTTGGACAATTTCTGTCTCAATACCACTGGATTAATATTATTAAATTGTACTTGTGTCTCTTTTATAACAGCAGTCAAATTTACTATGGAGTTTTGTAAAGTTGAAATAGCTTGCATAGTGAGTCCATGGTTACTACTCTTGGTTTTTCTAATACTATTTGTGGGGTAAATGTTACCAATTGAAGTGCTTGAACCGTCTGTTCATCCTGGATCTTTGGAAACTGTGTGTTCTCTCTCTGATCTTCTGTGGCTCGATCGCCACTACAAACTCGATCAATTTTGAGATTGGGCCCTTCTGACCGTGGGGTAGACGTTGTTATTCCACCCTCCAAAGCCGGCGTCGCATTGACACCCGCAGCTCCCTTCTCGGCAGCACTCACCCCGAGATGCCATCTGTCGATAGGGTGTGTCTGGGCCTGCAGTAGCGGCGCTCGTTGGTGGGGAGGGCGTCATCAGAGCTCCGGGACAGAGTCACTTCTCCCATGAGCGGAGGTGTTTGCTCCTCAGCCACCGCTCTCGCGGGAACCTCTGGAGCAACAGAATCTGCTGGTGGGTAAAAGCCTGCAATCGTCGTCTGTATCAGCTCGGGTCCTTGAGAGGCCAAGGCACCTTCTCTGACTCTCCCTTTTCTTTTAGTATGCGGCATTTTCATTGAAGGAAAAAGCAACCGAATCGAGAATTGCAGGAGCTGATACTTCCACCTCCTCTCCTTACGGCACCATCTTGGATTCCTATCTGTCAGGTTTTAATGGTAGAATTAACTAGTAGCTGGATATGTCTGGAAGATTGCAATTACTGTAATAACTAGAGGTCTTTGTAGAAAAGTAGAATCTTTCATAGTTGGATCTGTCTAGCAGGCTGTGATGATAGAATCAGTAGCTGGGTCTGGCAGACTGACAGTACTGTAATAACTAGGAGACTTAGCAGAAATAAGTGAATGTTCCAATTTGGGCCCTCCTCCATCCCACCCAAAACTTACTACATAGATGGGGTGGTCTTTTAGGGGTAGGAGTGATCCCTACATTTGCCTAACTTGCCAGCACCTTCTTAGAAAATGGAGCTAGCTGACCTCATATGCTCCTTTGCCCTAGCATATGCAAAGGAGTGAATGGGGGTCAGCCAGTGCCAATTTTCAAGATGGTCCTGTTGCGCTAATGGACCTCTGGGCCAAGGCAGGATTGGTGCAACCTGCAGGGAGGGGCCCTGCAGGTTCCTACTAGGTGGACCCTGACGAAGCAGAGACCCAATTGGAGCTTCACCTATACCAGTCCTCGTTCCCCTCAGGTTAAGCCCTTGGGTACTGGGACCAGCAGGTCTTAGGTGGGGAACTCTGCTGATGGTAGAGATGGTTGGTTGAGTCCAAGGTGTGAGCAAAGGGCAGAGACAAGCACTGGTAGGTGTAACTTGTGGTAGGCAGTGGTCAGTGGCAGGCTGCAATCAAACATATCCGAGAGCTGACCAAGGTCAAACCAGGTATCTGTCTGAGGGGAAAGAAGGGATGGATAGGCAGGAAGGGTCAGGTGAGGAGAAGCACAGGCAGGCAAGGAACCCAGAAGACAAGGCTAGGGTGAAGACAAGACGCTGTAGACAAGGTTGGGCAGAAGATGAGATGCTGAAGACAAGGCTGGGCTGAAGACGAGATGCTGAAGACAAGACTGGAACTGAAGACAAGGCTGGGCTGATGACAAGATGCTGGGGCAACATGCTCTACTTTTGGAATAATGGGACCTGTTGCTGAGGCAATGATGGAAAGAGAGGAAGAGCCCTTTATAGGGCTTGGCATCTGATGTCATCAGCAGGCGCTGTGGGGCTTTTCCCACTGTGGGTCCTTCAAAAGGCAGGAGGTTGGGCACACACATGCCTAAGTGGATGCACAGCTGGCCGAGCTGGTGGCGTCTTGCTGCATGGAAAGCTGGCATGTCGGGCCACATTGGAGTGTGATGTCTTTCTAAGAACATAAAAAATTGCCATGCTGGGTCAGACCAAGGGTCCATTAAGCCCAGCATCCTGTTTCCAACAGAGGCCAAATCAGGCCACAAGAACCTTGCAATTATCCAAACACTAAGAAGATCCCATGCTACTGATACAATTAATAGCAGTGGCTATTCCCTAAGTAAACTTGATTAATAGCCGTTAATGGACTTCTCCTCCAAGAACTTATCCAAACCTTTTTTGAACCCAGCTACACTAACTGCACTAACCACATCCTCTGGCAACAGATTCCAGAGCTTTATTGTGCGTTGAGTGAAAAAGAATTTTCTCTGATTAGTCTTAAATGTGCTACTTGCTAACTTCATGGAATGCCCCCTAGTCCTTCTATTATTCGAAAGCGTAAATAACCGAGTCACATCTACTTGTTCAAGACCTCTCATGATCTTAAAGACCTCTATCATATCCCCCCTCAGCTGTCTCTTCTCCAAGCTGAACAGCCCTAACCTCTTCAGCCTTTCCTCATAGGGGAGCTGTTCCATCCCTTTTATCATTTTGGTTGCCCTTCTCTGTACCTTCTCCATTGCAACTATATCTTTTTTGAGATGTGGTGACCAGAATGTCTAAGGTAAGAGTGGGGTTAGTCCGTGGACTGCCGAACGCAACAGGTACCAGCAGGGCAGGAACAAGTGGGGTTTGCTTCTGCCCCCAGAAAACCTCTCCATTTATGGGGTAGGCTCTGGCGGGATAAGTAACATGGAGAGGTGGACCCAAATTGGAGCTTTCACTTATTTTGGGGAACAAGTTCTTGAGGCTTGAATTGGCAGGGCTTAAAAAGGAAACCTTCTTTTGTATATTTACAATTGACGAGTGGGTTATTGTTTAGGGCAGGGACGTCCACATGGACTACCAGAGGTTTTTGGAAACACAAGAAGATGCAGGGTTTCAGATGAGCGGTGTGGCCCCTTTAACACCACACACCAGTGTGTGCAAAGAAGTACTTCCCTGGGGTGGCCGCAAAGGCAACTACACCTTATTGAAATATAGTTATTTATGTGAAAACACAAAACAGGCCTGCAAAATCTTTCTCATGCACCCAATTTTGCCAGTTTAGCTGCTCTGCATGATTTTGCATCTCAGTAGTTCATTAATGTTGGATTTAATGAAACTTTCTTGATTCTCACACTATGCATAAAAGTTTACTATTGCAAAGTCTACATTTTAGCATATTTTCTAAGTGTTCTGTGTTCTATTTCATGCAAAGTCCCTTTTCATGAAAAAGCTTTGCAGCCTCGTATATCAGCCTTGTCTACTATCTGATCCTCTCATCTTGCCCATCTTCATCTTTCTTCCCCCACCCACCCATCTCACTCCATTTACCCCCTCCAATTCTCCCACTTTCAACCCTCCATCCCTCTTTCTATCTCCCTGTTCTTCATCTCCCTTCTCTGATTCTATTCCCCTTTCAAGTCATTTCCCCCATTCTGTTTCCCTTCTCTTTCAGCCTGACATTAAACTTCTGTAAATCTTTTTTTATTCCTTCTCTCTGGCTTCTTTCATATCATATATTTTGTTTTTTCAAAGTACAGATTTCAGCCAAGGATCTCTTTCATCAGTTTGTTGCTTTCGCTGCATGCTTCAAACAAAAAAAACCCCAAATCTATTAGTCTCTTACTTATGTATTCAGAAGTGACTGTTTCATCGGAGCACTGTACTTAATACAGACTTTTGCCATTTTTTATGGCAGTGGAAAAACTGCTCCTGAAATAAAATCAATACATGATGCAGTACTTTATTTACATTTTGAAATATTGAATGGCAAGGCAATTTATCAATTAAAGACATTTTGACACCTGTAGAAAAAAAATGGCAGGATCATTATTGTTTGTGGGTCTGTTTTTGTTTCTTATCAGACTGGTTACAGAGGAGTTCCAAGTGGAAAAAAACACTTAAGGTTCTGTGGGAAGAACCTAGGAGTATAGGTAGTACTACTCTGGCCCATAACTTCTCCTGTGAGCCTGTGCATGCCAGGAGAAGTGTTGGATTCATGGACCCTTGAGCCGTCAAGGACAGATGAAGACTCACCGTGGGAAGGCCCACAGTGGATGTCGAAGCCGGGAGGTGGCACTGAACAGGATACCGGAGGAATCTTCACCACTGGAAGCACGAGGTCCCCCCAGGAGGAGCCCGTGAGGACCCGAGCCGCTTGAACTTATGTGCGGTCTCCTGTGGACCAGTGACAGAAGAGGAGTTCCAGAAGATCTAGAAGAATAGAGCTGAAGCCAGGAGGCCAACTGGAACTTTACCACTGGAAGCCCGTGGTGCCCCCGAGAGGAGCTCGTGGGGACCTGAGCCTCTTGGACTTAGGAGAGGCCTCCTGGAAGAAAGCCAGAGTCGGAAGCCGGAGTCAGAAGCCAGTAGTCGGAAGCCAGAAGTCGGAAGCCAGAAGTCGGAAACCAGTAGTCAGAAGCCAGTAGTCAGAAGTCGGGGTTGGAAGCCAGAAGAAGAAAGCAGCAACTAGAAGCTCTCAACTGAGAGTGAACCTTGTTGCAAGGCAAAGTCTAGGCCTTGCTGCAGGGTTTAAATACCCCTGCAGCATCTGACATCAACCGAGGGCTGTCCTGCTTCTTCCCGCGCTGGTCCCTTTAAAACTCGAGCCCCTGCGTGCACGCGCGCCTAGGGGGTGGGGCCAAGCACGTTGGATCGGCGACGTCTCCCTCACGGAGGGAGCGCCATGGCAGAGGCCAGGATCGGGCCTAGTCGAGCGGGGAGGCGCTTCAGCGGCCCGGGCCAGCCCGAGGTGAGTGGAGGTACCGGGGCAC
The DNA here is from genome assembly GCF_901001135.1 of Rhinatrema bivittatum. Classification (NCBI taxonomy): domain Eukaryota; kingdom Metazoa; phylum Chordata; class Amphibia; order Gymnophiona; family Rhinatrematidae; genus Rhinatrema; species Rhinatrema bivittatum. The sequence continues at coordinate 519,858,277 of NC_042616.1, forward strand.
GGCCCGGGTCCGTAACAGTACCCCCTCTCCTACGCCCTCTTCCCGGGGGCCTGTTCTTAGCAGGATGATCCAAGTGGAACTGGTGGAGAAGACCCTTGTCCAGGATGTTAGAGGATGGCTCCCATGTACTCTCCTCAGGAACGTAACCCCCCCAGGAAAGGAGGTACTCCCATCTGCGATGGTGAAACCGGACATCCAAAATAGCCTTTACTTGGTAGACTGTATCCTCCTGGGCCGCAAGAGCGGCAGGTTCCAGGATCTTGTTATGGAAGACGGACAAGACCAACGGCTTGAGCAATGAAACGTGAAAAACGTTATGAACCCGGAGCGTAGAGGGAAGGTGGAGTCGGTAGGAGACCGCACCCACTCGTTCTGGAAACAACTGGAAACGAGCCAATGTACTTCGGAGCCAAGTGCATAGAAGGAATCCGCAGGCGAAGGTGTTTGGTTCATAACCATACCTTGTCCCTGGGACGTTCGCAGAAGCAGGCGGCGAACAAGAGGCGTGAAGTCCAATCCAAAAGTCAAAGCCAGGAAGATCCATCCGAGGAATCAAGTTAGAGAAGTGCCAGTTCGAGCAGGAATCCTTGCCATTCTTCAGATATATAGTTTCATCCACGGGCTTCCATATGGACCCTGATAAAGTGGCAGCCATTTGGGATTGGCCACAGCCAGTAGGGGTCAAGGCCCTACAATGCTTCCTGGGCTTTGCCAATTTCTATCGCCAGTTCATACCCCATTACTCCCGGATGGTAGCACCACTTACAGCCCTTACCAGGAAGGGTGCCGACTGCCGATGTGAAGAATTGGTCCCAGATGGCAATAGACGCTTTCCAGAAGCTGAAGGAAGCCTTTCTTCTTGATGTCTGTCTCCACCATCCGAATCCACAGTGTCAGTTCATCGTGGAGGTAGACACAACTGATGTGGCAGTAGGTTCTGTCCTGAGCCAGTTATCCTCAAAAGGCAAATCCCTTCCATGTTCCTATTATTCCCGAAAATTCTCTCTGGCAGAGAGAAATTATAGTATCGATGATAAGGAGCTCCTGGCCATCAAGCTCGCACTGGAGGAGTGGAGACAATGGCTGGAGGGGGACCAATACCCTGTGATCATCTATACGGATCACAAGAACCTGGAATCCTTGTGCCGAGCCCATCGCCTTAATTCTAGACAAGCCCGATGGTCGCTCTTTTTAGCCGGTTCAATTTCCTTCTCCAGTATAGGCCAGCCTCCAAGAACATTAGAGCGGACGCCCTCTCAACCATGGCTGAAACAGAGGATAATCCAGATCCGCCTCGTTATATCCTCGATCCAGCGAAAGTCCTTCTTGCAGCTTTGGAGGTGGTTCCTTTGGGTAAGATGGTCGTGCCCGTTCACCTGCGCAAGAAGGTATTGTCTTGGGCTCATGACTTCTTGACCACAGGGCATTCAGGGGTCGTTCGGACGTTGGACCTGCAGACCGAATATTACTGGTGGCCTCAGGTAAGGAGAGATGTTCATCTCTACGTCAGCTGCCCCGGACTTTTGGATTAGACTTCACGCCTGTTGCTCACCACCTGCCCCGGACTTTTGGATTGGACTTCACGCCTCTTGCTTGCTGCCAGCCCTGGACGTCGGATCGGACCTCACTCCTCTTGCTTACTGCTGGCCCAGGTCTTCGGATCATTGCTCGTCGGAGTTTCCTCACAGGGGCCCACCTAAGTCCAGCCGGCCCCCGGAACCCAAGGGCTCAACCTGCAGGGAACGGGGTTGGTAGTGGTGAAGCATCTGCATTTGGCCCCTGTCATCCGTGAGCCTGGCCTCCTGACGTTGGGAACCTGTGGTGGGTCCTCCTCCCAGGTAGTGATAATCCTAACTCAGGCCAAGGGTCCACAACCCCCGTTGGGGTCACAACAATAGGTCTGAAGTACATTTGGACAATATTTCTCATATATATACACATACACCACACTATATCTGTTCAAAGTAAAATACTGTACATTACTACTCACTTGATGACCTACCTGATCCTGAAGTCCTAGGCACCAGCCACCTTCTCAGGACAGATGGCAGGAATAATAGTCCTCTTCCCCACTGGGGAGTGCTGTAAGGTAGCTAAAGGAGTGAAGAGCTCAGGAGATGTCACAAAGGCTGTAAGACAAGGCAGCATTTATTGAAAGGCAAAATTCAAGAAAGTGCAGTCCATCAGGCTCCCAACCTTAAGAAACAAACATGCTTGATTCTTATCTAAAGGTCTATATAGATTGCTATCCAGAATCAGCATTCCACCACAATGGATGCACTTGGTTCTTAAACCTAGTGAGAGGGTTTGGCTTTTAATCCTAGAGGAAGCATTAAGCTTATAACTTAAGAAAAAACATTTAATCAAATAAGTCCTGCAGAACTTCCTGCTGCCACAAAAAGTGAACCCAGACAGGATTTTTCAAAGGCACTTTACCAAGTAAAGGTATTTCCTAAACCAGGGGAAAAGATCCCTCTTTTCTTATAAAGTTATCTTTGCCTTACCTAGCTTGGCAATAACTATACAGAAATCTTTCCACACTGGCTTCCTCATCCTTCTCTGAGCCAAGAAAAGGACATGATAGGTAAGCAGGATGTGGCTGTATAACTCAACACTCTTTCCCTGCTCTACTCCTCCCTACTTGGTTACCTTCTATAGCTGAGGTTTAATAATCCTGCAATTTATAAACAACCCTTCCTTTTTAGTTATTGGGAAGTGAGTGCTGACTCTGTTACAACTGCCAATTCTTCTCTACACTTTTACTCTACTCTGACATCACACATATGCAATGTCTGTGGAGACACTGATATTACTATAGATAACCAGGGGCAATTTTGGATATACTTTACCTGTAGCCTGTGCCATCATGCCAACAAATGTGATGCTGCTTCCTCCTATTTCTATACTGTTTACTGTATAAAAGAGAATTATTCAAACCATAAATAATGAACATATTAGTTCACTATAACATAAGGGCTTTGTGCCTTAATAAAATCGTATGTTTAGATGCAAAGCTTTTATTTCAAAACAGGCAGTAGCTAAACACTTATGAGGTTATGTTAGACTACTTTATTCTGTAAATCTAATTAGATTCACCTCTCCTATAAGGAGAAGCATAAGAGGGCAAACTCCAAGTAGAAGAATTATTGGTATGCTAAGTTACTGCATTTTGGAAGTAAAATGTAGTCTGATAGTCACATGAATGCCCTCTTGTTATACTGCTTCTGTAGTGTCCATATAACATAGTTAATGGATCTGGTATAATGTTTTGGTGTTCACTGGTTTCAAAAAGTAAGGGAAATATGTTCCTACTGTGAATAAGAAGGAAAATAATGTTCCTCTTAATCCAAAATTTCAGTAATAATTCATAGTCCTCTGCTTTAAATTGTTTAGTGGGTCCAGTTAATTCCCAGGAACTTGATTGTAAGTTTAACTGCTCTATATTTGCATGGTATGGGAATCCTCTGATGTACTATATTTCTAATTAGAAAACAAATACAACCTTTTATGCATTACATCATTTTCTTTGATGCTATAAAATTACCATGTTATGTTCTTAATGATGTAATGATAGTGCTAAGGGGTGCTGAGTTAATATTATCAGGTTTTCCAACATGTGGTCATTTATGTTAGAGCTGTAACACTATTCCTTTGTGAATTAAGGCTATACATTTAACTAGCATCTACAGGGTATAGCTCAAGGAAGAAAAATGCAAAACATGATTTGAGAGGAAAAAAGAATCCTAGAGAAAATATTGGATGCCATCCTAATAAAAAAAGTAACATTTATGCACATAGGGTAAATTTTAATAGATATGGGCGGGCATCCATGTGCACGTGCTTCCCGGCGTGCGCACATGGACGCCCGGTTTCATAACAAGCACACGCAGGTGCGTGCATGTTATAAAGTCGGGGGATGGCGCACGCAAGGGGTGCACACTAGTGATCTTGCGCGTGCTGACTCCCGCAGCCTTTACCCGTTCCCTTCCCTTCCCCTTACTCTATCCTTCCTACCCCTTCCCCTCCCCCCTAGCCCTATTCTAACCCCCCCATTTCTTTAACTTACCTCTTGTGCCTGCCGGCAGGTTGCCAGCACACAATCCTCCGACACAGCGGCAAATGGCCACTGTGCCGGAGGCCTCTGGCCCTGCTCCACCTCCGACTGCCCTGCCCCAACCCCTCCCCACCCCTTTTTCGAAGCCTCGGGACTTAGACGCATCCCAGGGCTTTACGCACATTGCCGGGCCTTTATAAAATAGGCCCGGCGCTCGTAAACCCCCTATGTGCATAAATCCTATGGAATTGGTTCTACATGGAATGATCCGTCAGTTCAGCATGGTTCTACATGGAATGATCCGTCAGTTCAGCAAAATGTCAAAGGTAGTTGAAAAGTGTTGCATTTTTTGAGTTGAAGTGTTTAGTTTATATATCACAGTTTGGATATACGTCCCCTTTTTTGAAGGATTAAGACTACTTTTTATAACTAATGTATTTGTGTATGCATTTTATTATTTTGTAATAGTTTTATGTATTCTTCTTTTGAGCAGATTATTGTCTTGGGAGGATGTGAAATATAAATTTTAATTTATCAGGAATTTGCAAAATCTTTGATACACTACCTCTTGAAAAGATGATTTCCAAATTATGGATGATGAGGTTTACAGATAATGTTTACAAGTGAATAAAGACCAGATTGAGGAGGAGGAGGAGTTCCACAGGGGTCAGTGCATGGCTCTCTGAGTATGGACAAATGACCAACTTTGTAAGGGTTCACCTCAGTTCAAATGGTGCTTATTTTCACCATGAAGAAGGTAACCCTATCTCTGAGCAGCCTTTAGTTGTCCTATTCATGCAGGGCTTGCTTTTGTTGAAGCCTTCCATCAAGCCACCCACTGTGACTTGGAGGCTCAGTGTAGTGCTTATACAGCTGATAAAAGCCTCCTTCAAGCTTCTAAACTCTTGTGGAAGGTTTATTTATGATGGCGGTCACTTCAGCATGCAGAGTCTGTGAGCTCTAGATTGTAGTGACTTATCCATCCATCTTGCACACAGTTTGTCCACAGTCCACCTTAATCAATCAATTGTCCTACCAACATTTTATTTCCAGACCCCATGCTCACAAGGGTGAATATGCCTGAATGCAAGTCTGAATGCAGTCTGAATGCAGTCTGAATGCAGTCTGAATGCAAGTTATTAGTGCACAACAGTACAGAGTTACAGCGCACTGACAAGAATTACTACGGTATGCACTAGCGTTTGTTAGTGCGCCATAATACAGAGTTCCTGCACACTAACGGGAATTACTGCGCAGTACAAACTGGGATTACTGTGCACTAACAGCGTCTACATCGGCGCCCCGAGTAGCAAAGATTTGTGATTGCTTAGGTACCTTTCTGGGTGCATGAGCATCCATATTCATGCCCAGTTCAGTGCCTGTCTAGGCGCATGAGCATCTAAATTCATGCTCATTACTGCGCAGTATGCACTAACAGGAATTACTGTACACTAACAGTTGTTAGTGTGCTGTAATATAGAGTTCTCCCAGGACAAGCAGGATGGTAGTCCTCACACGTGGGAGACGTCACTGGATGGAGACCTATCACAGAAAACTTTTCTGTCAAAGTTTCTAAAACTTTTGACTGGCACACTGAGCATGCCCAGCTTGACATAATCCCTGTAGCCACAGGGGTCTCTCTTCAGTCTCTTTTTTTCCATGCTGCAGTTTGCCTCGCGGTTAGGAGCTCTGTGAGAACTCTCTCACAACAATTTTCCTCACGGAAAAAACTTGAAGATTACTTCAATAAAAAGTTCTCTCATAGGGGTCTCTCATTGTGATATTGCTTTTCATTGCTTGGTGAGTAAAAATTTACTGTTCCCGGTTGGTTCCTACCCCTACCTTTTTCGGTGTCAACAGGCCATCAACGGTTTTTGGGCCTCAACCTCTGCCATTATGGCAACAGGTTTTAGAAAATGTCTGGAGTGCCCCTGTACCATGTGGATTACCGAACCGCATGATGTCTGTGTGCTGTGCCTCGACTCATCACACTTTGTTTCTCACTGCCCAAGTTGTGCCCAGATGAGGGTAGGTGGGCTCGCCTCGACAAGATGGATACACTGTTTAAAATCAAGCTGACTCCATCGACGTCCACCCAATCGTCACCGGCAGGAGCATCGAAGAAATTAGTTCGCAAATCTCGCTGGGATCACCAGGGCAGCGGTGACCGTCTGTCACCGACTCCATCCAAGGCATCTGTATTGTCTTCCTCGGTGCTGGAGAAAGACCGGACCGAACACCGAGGGAAGCACCGACACCGGCACCGACGTGAGTCTACTCCCAGTGCCGCACTGACACTGCATCGGCCTCGGTGGCTATCGAGCCGATTGCAAAGAGGACACAAGTAGAGGAGCTTTAAGCCCTCTCCACCCGAGAAACCAAGGCGATCCCCACCGATATCGATGCCGGGTACTGAGCCCCCACAGGTCCCTGTGAAGGTGCCAGTATCGCCTAGCTGCGATATCTACACCAGCTTTCAGGGAGGAATTGGAAGCTTGCATCTGCCAGGCAGTGCTCGATGCTCTCTGAGACTTACAGCCATCGATGCAAGCCCCCATATCGGCACCAACACCGGAGCCATCGATATTTGCACCATTGCTGACCAGACTGGATACACTCATCGGTGCCCTTCCAACACAACCCGGGCTACTGATGCCAAAGCAACCTGCAAAGCCTCTGAAAGCCCTGATTCCCATTCCGGGGTCCTCAGATGATGAAGGCTTGGACTCCTGTCCCCTACCAACACCGTTTCCACTGATGCCAGAATCGATGCCTGGTCCATCAGGGCTCTTGGGACCCAGAGGCCCTCGTTTTCCCTCGATGCCTTCGGTGTCGCCGAAAACCACATCGTGCCACTGAATCTTCTATTGAGGCCATCGAAGGATCCATCGGTGGCAACACGTCCTACAGTGCCAGGATCTCGATTAGAGACCTTTTCTGACACATGGGAAGATGTTGATACCGACACATCCATGGAGGACATCTTATCTGAACCATCTCCTCCGGAGGAAACGAGAAAATCTCCCCCTGAAGACCTCTCCTTTGGTAATTTTGTAAGAGAGATGTCAGAGACAATCCCTTTTGATCTGATTACAGAGGAGGGTACACACCACAAAACATTAGAGGTTCTCCAATTTGTGGATGCACCGAAAGAAGTGATGGCTATCCCTGTCCACGAAGTGCTAGTAGATCTCCAGCATCGTCTCTGGGAGCATCCTTGTGCTGTCCAGCCAGTGAATAAGAGGACATATGCAACTTATCTGGTTCAACATATTCCTGGATTCCAGAAGCCACAACTACCCCATCAGTCCATGGTAGTTGAGTCTGCACAGAAAAAGGCCAGAAGAATGCGGCCGCACTCTTCAACACCTTCTGGTAAAGATAAAAAATTCCTTGAAATTTTGTGCCGTAAGATATTTCAAGGCTCTATGCTTTTGTCACACATAGCTGCATACCAACTTTACATGACACAATATCAAAGGAATCTTTAGAAGCAGGTTCAGGGAATAACTGACTCTCTTCCCCAACAACAGCAAGATAGTCTCAATACAATATTACAGAAAGGCCTTGAGGCTGGTAAACATGAGGTTCTTGCGGCTTACGATTCCTTTGAAACATCTTCTCGCTTGTCAGCAACGGGGATCAGCGCCAGGAGGTGGGCCTGGTTAAAAACATTAACCTTGAGACCTGGTCTAACACTCGTCATTAGAGATAGAACTTTGTACCTTCTCTGAGTACATAATAAGCACTAGCCCTTATTCCTCAATTGTATTATGTTCTTAGTTAACTGCCCTCTTAGGCCTCTCTTTCCAGCTGCTTAAGCTTCCAAGTTTACTCTCCTTGTTGAATGTAACTTTGCTTCTTCTGTTTATATGATTGTTTTTGTTACAGTTTACCCAGTTCGATGTAAACCGATCTGATATGGTTATTTAACCATGAAGGTCGGTATAGAAAAGTATTAAATAAATAAAAAATAAATAAGACAAACTTGCTGATTTGCCATGTACCAGGAAAAACCTATTCGGGGACAAAATACAAGATTCAGTGGCTCAGCTAAAAGACCATAATGAGACCCTGCAGCAATTATCCACAATTACTACCAAGGCCCCTTCTTCTGCAAGAAGATCCACCAGAAGGGACTCTAGAAAACCATTTTATCGCCCATGCAGATACTACCCACCGGCATCTCACGTGAGGCCAACTAGGCTATCTCAGAGAGGACATCCTCGACAGCCCAAGACATCCAGGCTTCAGCCACCACCACAAACAGGCCAGGCCTCTGGATTTTGAGATGTATTCAGAGAACAGCAGTTGCTCCACAAATCCAAGACAAGATTTGCCAGTAGGAGGTCGAATCCGCCACTTCATAACAAACTGGCTCAACCTTACCAAGGACCAATGGGTTATATCCATCATAACCCAGGGATACCATCTAAACTTCGTGGATGCAAAAAGATCACACAGGTCTTCTGGAGTCAGAACTGCCCCCCCTTCTTGGCACCAGGGCTGTGGAACCTGTTCCCCGGATGCAGCAGGGCAGATGGTTCTACTCCCGCTATTTTATCATTCCAAAGAAATTAGGCGGCCTCCGCCCCATCTTAGACTTCCACTATCTTAACAAATTTCTACGAAAAGAAAAATTCAGGATGGAGTCCTTGGGCACCATGCTTCCCCTTCTGCAAAAAGGAGATTGGCTCTATTCTCTGGATCTTCAAGATGCTTACGCTCACATTCCAATATTCGCACCTCACCGCAAGTACCTGCATTCCCTAGTGGGACATCAATACTTTCAGTACCGGGTCCTGCCTTTTGGACTTGCCTCGGCACCCCATGTATTTACAAAGTGCCTAGCAGTGGCTGCGGCCCATCTACGCAAGAAAAGCATACACGTCTTTACTTACCTGGACGATTGGCTCATCAAGAGCCAATCCAAGCAAGGAGCTCTCAACTCTCTAGAGATCACTATCAATCTGCTACACTCTTTGGGATTTCTCATCAACTACCAAAACTCTCACCTGACTCCATCTCACCTCCTTACTTTCATCGGAGCAGATTTGGACACCACAGTCGCAAAGGCCTTCCTGCCCAATGACCATGCAGTCACACTCTCCAAGCTAGCTTCGTCTCTGCGCAAAAAGGAACAGCCTCAGCCCATCAATTCCTAATGTTGCTGGGCCACATGTCTTCAACGGTCCACGTCACTCCTATGTCCAGGCTGGCCATGAGAATAAGAAAACATAAGAAAAAACATAAGAAAATGCCATACTGGGTCAGACCAAGGGTCCATCAAGCCCAGCATCCTGTTTCCAACAGTGGCCAATCCAGGCCATAAGAACCTGGCAAGTACCCAAAAACTAAGTCTATTCCATTTAACCATTGCTAATGGCAGTGGCTATTCTCTAAGTGAACTTAATAGCAGGTAATGGACTTCTCCTCCAAGAACTTATCCAATCCTTTTTTAAACACAGCTATACTAACTGCACTAACCACATTCTCTGGCAACAAATTCCAGAGTTTAATTATGCGTTGAGTAAAAAAGAACTTTCTCCGATTAGTTTTAAATGTGCCCCATGCTAACTTCATGGAGTGCCCCCTAGTCTTTCTACTATCCGAAAGAGTAAATAACCGATTCACATCTACCCGTTCTAGACCTCTCATGATTTTAAACACCTTTATCATATCCCCCCTCAGTCGTCTCTTCTCCAAGCTGAAAAGTCCTAACCTCTTTAGTCTTTCCTCATAGGGGAGTTGTTCCATAACTCAATGGACTTTGAAATCTCAGTGGCTCCAAGTCAGTCAACTGCTTTCATCCTAGATTCAAGTAACCCACCAGTTATGTTTATCGCTTCTCTGTGGACAAACAAAGCCAACTTGCTAACAGGTCTACCCTTTCCGCAACCAGTTCCGCAAGTAACTTTAACGACAGATGCATCCAACTTGGGTTGGGAAGCTCATGTGAACAACCTTCAAACTCAAGGTACTTGGACACAGCTCGAAGCAACGTTTCAGATCAACTTCCTAGAGCTTCGAGCTATACGCTATGCTCTATATGCGTTCAAGGACTGCCTTTCTCACAAGACTGTTCTCATGCAAACAGACCACACAGTTGCAATGTGATACTTGAACAAACAGGGAGGCACAGGCTGTTATCTCCTATGCCAAGAAGCCACGCAGATCTGGGCCTGGGCCCTTGCACACTCCATGTATCTCCATGCCACTTATCTGGCAGGCATACAGAACATACTAGCAGATCGCCTCAGCCGACAGTTCCATCCCCTAGAGTGGTCTCTGGATCCTGTGGTAATGACAGGAATCTTCCAATGCTGGGGTCAATCAATAATAGTCCTCTTTGCATCCAACTGAATCACAAAGTGGACAGATTCTGCTCCCTGCACAGACAACCAAACAAATTAGCCAAGGATGCCTTTGCTCGCCTCCTATATGCGTATCCCCCGATACCGCTGATAGCCAAAACTATTGTGAAGCTGGAACAGGACAAAGGGTCAATGAACCTCATAGCCCCATATTGGCCTTGACAAGTATGGTTTCCCATGCTTCTCGACCTCTCGATCAGAGAACCCATTCACATGGGCACAGCACCCACTCTCATAATTCATAACCAAGGCATGTTACACCATTTGAACCTTCAGACCCTATCCCTCACAGCCTGGATGCTGAAAGCTTGATCCTGCAACCACTCAACCTTTCAACTAATGTCTCTCATGTGCTTGTAGCTTCACGAAAACCTTCCACACGAAAATCCTATCATTCTAAGTGGAATAGATTTACGATATGGTGCATGCAAAAAGGTATAGACCCTTATCCTGCCCCATGCCATCTCTATTAGACTATCTGTGGCGCCTTTCAGACTCTGGTCTCCAGACTTCTTCAGTGAAGATACACCTGAGTGCCATCTCAGCGTACCACAAAGGAGTTGGGGATGCCCCGGTAACAGCGCAACCCCTTGTGAGTAGGTTTATGAGGGGCCTACTACAACTTAAGCCCCCTTTATGGCCACCAGTCACTGAATGGGACCTAAACGAAGTACTTACTGTTATGCTCAGGCTTGTGAACCCTTGGACCGACGGGAGGATGGTATACCTTAGGAGGTGGATCCGTAGGTTCTCCCGTCGGGTGGCGAGGCAGAACAGAAGATGCGACCAGCTGACCCTCGGCACTGGAGACTGAGGTGACTGTGGAGGCAGACAAGGAGTCGTGACATCGAGGAGACAACTGAGTCTTTGCCACTGGAAGCCCGCAGTCCCCCCGGGAGGAGCCCATAAGGACCTGGGCCGCTGGGACTTAGGTGGACCTTTGAGAGGTCAAGGAGTCGTGAGGACGGTGCAAGGGCTAACTGGAGCTTCACCCCTGGAAGCCTGTGGTGCCCCCGGGAGAAGCCCGTAGGGACCCGGGCCACTGGGACTTAGGTGGGCCCTTGGAGACAATGGTCCAGAAGAAGTCCAAGATCAAGTGCCAGAGGGTCGTCGCTTACCAGTCCGAGGTCACACACCAAGGGATCGCTGCTTGCCTGTCCGAAGTCACAAACCAGGAATTACCACTTGCCAATCCGAAGTCAGGAACCAGGAATCACCGCTTGCCAATCCGAAGTCAGGAACCAGGAATCGCTAAGACGAGACAGGAACCAAGAAGCAAGGATCCAAGGCACAAGAAGACTCACCGAAGCAAGCAGACTCAAACAACGCTGGAAGGATGTTGCCAAGTCAAAGAATGAGCAGAGGAAGTCTCCTTGAATACTTCCTCTGCTCTGGCTCATAAGAATCAGCTGTGATCACTTAAAGGGGCGAGGTACCTTTAAATCTCGGAAGGAGGCGCAGCCTCGCACCTAAGATGGTGGCGGCCATCTTGGATCTCGGGCTGCGGAGGAGAGCTGCCTGATGCTGTGAGGGAGGAGCCGGGACTGCTCCCGACCCGGTGGCCAACCCGGAGGCCCGCGCCAGCGCGCGGGAACAACGGGCACCGGACTACAGACATCTCCTCTGATGCTGCCGTGGCGGGTCGCCGTCATGGTCAGGTCGGGGGGGGTGACCGCGGTCGTCCGCAGCTGTGGAACACAACAGTACCCCCCTCTTTAGGGCGCCTCCCTGGAGGCTTGGGTTTAGACGGATGGTCTCTGTGGAATTGCTCAAGCAAGCCCCGGTCTAGAATGTTGGCCAACGGCTCCCAGGTGTTTTCTTTGGGACCGAACACCTCCCAAGTTAGCAGATACTACCATTTCTTTCGATGCTTTTGCACATCCAACACTTCTCAGACCTGATAGGTGAGTCGTCTTCAGAGGCGATAGGTTGGGGAGTCAGAGGTGTACTGGAAGGCCAAGAGAGTACCAGAGGCTTCAAAAGGGAGGCGTGGAACATGTTGTGGATCTTGAGTGAAGGTGGCAATCGCAGCTGGTATGATACTGCACCGATCCATCGAATGATGGGAAATGGCCCAATAAATTGAGGGGCCAGTCACGCTGATGGCAGCTTCAGGCGGATAAACTGGGTGCTCAGCCATACTTTTTGACCAGGTCTCAGAGGCGGGTATGGTCTCCGTCGCTGATTGGCATACCTTTTTGCCACCTGACTGGCTTTAATCAGTGCGCGCCGTGTGGAAACCCACAGGCGGTGCAGCTCATCTGCAAAGAGTTGGGCTACCAGAGACGTGACGGCAATGGGAACCGGCAGCGGCGGGCATGGCTGCTTCCCACAGACTATCTGGAATGGCAAGTATCCGGTAGCCGTAGAAAGGTGTGAATTGGATTTTCAGAAGGTGTTAATTGGATTTTCAGAAGGCGTTTGACAAAGTTCCTCATGAGAGGCTTCTAGGAAAAGTAAAAGTCATGGGATAGGTGGTGATGTTGTTTCGTGGATTGCAAACTGGCTAAAAGACAGGAAACAGAGAGTAGGATTAAATGGACAATTTTCTCAGTGGAAGGGAGTGGACAGTGGAGTGCCTCAGGGATCTGTATTGGGACCCTTACTTTTCAATATATTTATAAATGATCTGGAAAGAAATACGACGAGTGAGATAATCAAATTTGCAGATGACACAAAATTGTTCAGAGTAGTTAAATCACGAGCAGATTGTGATAAATTGCAGGAAGATCTTGTGAGACTGGAAAATTGGGCATCCAAATGGCAGATGAAATTTAATGTGGATAAGTGCAAGGTGATGCATATAGGGAAAAATAACCCATGCTATAATTACACAATGTTGGGTTCCATATTAGGTGCTACAACCCAAGAAAGAGATCTAGGTGTCATAGTGGATAACACATTGAAATCGTCGGTTCAGTGTGCTGAGGCTGTCAAAAAAGCAAACAGAATGTTGGGAATTATTAGAAAGGGAATGGTGAATAAAACGGAAAATGTCATAATGCCTCTGTATCGCTCCATGGTGAGACCGCACCTTGAATACTTTGTACAATTCTGGTCGCTGCATCTCAAAATAAATATAATTGCAATGGAGAAGGTACAGAGAAGGGCTACCAAAATGATAAGCGGAATGGAACAGCTCCCCTATGAGGAAAGACTAAAGAGGTTAGGACTTTTCAGCTTGGAGAAGAGACGACTGAGGGGGGATATGATAGAGATATTTAAAATCATGAGAGGTCTAGAATGGGTAGATGTGAATCGGTTATTTACTCTTTTGGATAGTAGAAAGACTAGGGGGCACTCCATGAAGTTAGCATGGGGCACATTTAAAACTAATCGGAGAAAGTTCTTTTTTAGTCAGCGCACAATTAAACTCTGGAATTTGTTGCCAGAGGATGTGGTTAGTGCAGTTAGTATAGCTGTGTTTAAAAAAGGATTGGATAAGTTCTTGGAAGAGAAGTCCTTTACCTGCTATTAAGTTCACTTAGAGAATGGCCACTGCCATTAGCAATGGTAACATGGAATAGACTTAGTTTTTGGGTACTTGCCAGGTTCTTATGGCCTGGATTGGCCACTGTTGGAAACAGGATACTGGGCTAGATGGACCCTTGGTCTGACCCAGTATGGCATTTTCTTATGTTCTTATTCTGCCCATGGCAGCAGACTTGCCCAGTCATCCTGTTTCTCATTTACATAGATGCGGAGGAACTGCTTTAGGGTTTGATTCGTTCTCTCCGCTAGACCGTTGGTCTGAGGGTGGTAAGCAGAAATATAGCCCAGAGTGATGTCGAACTTCTGGCAGAGGGCCCTCCAGAATCTGGCAGTGAATTGAGGGCCTCGGTCCGAGAGAATGCTCCTTGGTAGACCATGCAGTGTGAAAATCTGCTGGATGAACAGCTGGGCCAACTGTGGTGTGGACGGCAACCCTGGGAGGGGCACAAAGTGTGCCATTTTGCTAAAGCGATCAATGACCACCCAAATGACAGTGTTCCCATTGGACGACGGCAGATCGACCACGAAGTCCATCGCAAGATGGGTCCATGGTTCCGAGGGGGCTGGTAAAGGCTGAAGCAAGCCTGGGGTCAACCCTGGAATCCTTTTATGATGAGCACATGACTGGCAGGACTCTACATAGGACCGGACATCTTTGTTGACTTTAGGCCACCAATAGTATCGGCGAAGGGTCCGGAATTGTCCCGGATGACCGGAGCAACGGGAGTCTTGAGCCCACGCCAGGACTTGTTTCCGCAGGTGCGGCTGAACCAGAGTTTTCCCGGGAGGGATGGTCATGGTGGTGGACAGTAGGACACCTGATGGCTCGATGATGAACTGAGGGTCATCAGAAGTCTCTGTAGTCTTGAAGACACGTGACAAGGCGTCAGCCTTGAGATTCTTCCCAGCCGGTCTATAGCGTAGGACAAAGTTGAGGCGGGTGAAGAATAATGCCCAACGTGCCTGTCGAGGATTGAGTCGCTGTGCCTGGTGCAGGTACTCAAGATTTTTATGGTTCATGTAAACCGTAAACTGATGTTGTGCCTCCTCTAACCAAGGACGCCATTCCTCTAGGGCCACTTTAATGACTAAGAGCTCCTTGTCGCCAATGGCGTAGTTCCGCTTCGCTGGAGAGAACTGATGAGAGAGGAAGGCACACGGGCGTAGCATGTGATTTTTCGAAGTCTGGCTCAGAACTTTCCCCACGCCTTCTGAGGATGTGTCCACTTCGATGACGAACGGCCATTGCGGATCCGGATGGCGAAGGCACGGCTGTTGCAGGAATGCCTCTTTGAGTCGGCGGAAAGCGGCCTCCACTCCCGGAGGCCAGTTCTTGGGGTCCACGCCTTTCTGGGTCAAGGCTGTCATTGAGGCAACCATGGACACATAGTGAGGAATAAAGGATCGGTAATAATTGGCGAAACCCAAAAACCTTTGAAGTGCCTTCAGTCCGGACGGTTGCGGCCATTCCCGAATGGCTTTTAGCTTCTGGGGGTCCATATGGAATCCCTCACTAGAGACAATATACCCCAGGAAGGGAAGGGACTCTCACTCAAAAAGGCACTTTTCTAGTTTCGCAAACAGTCTATTTTCTCTTAGACGTTGCAATACTTGGACAACGTGTTGGCGGTGAGTGGTCAGAGAATCCGAGAAAATCAAAATGTCGTCCAGGTACACGACCACACACCGATACAAGAGATCGCGGAGTATCTCGTTCATGATGTTCTGAAACACCTCTGGAGCATTACAGAGCCCGAAGGGCATCACCAGATACTCATAGTGGCTGTCTCGGGTGTTGAAGGCCATCTTCCATTCGTCACCCTCCTTGTTGCGGATCAGATTATAGGCCCCTCGGAGATCCAACTTGGTGAAGACCCTCGCACCTTGCAGATGGTCAAAGAGCTCGGAGATGAGGGGCAAGGGTACCAGTCCTTGACCGTTATTACATTCAGGCACCGGTAGTCGATGCAAGGGTGAAGGGTTCCATCCTTCTTCCCAATGAAGAAGAACCCAGCCCCCGATGGGGGCGTTGACTTACAAATGAAGCCCCTTTCCAGGTTCTCTTTGATGTACTGAGTCATGGCTTGCGTCTCCACAGGTGAAAGGGCATAGGTGTGCCCCCGAGGGGGCTCAGTGCCAGTGAGGAGGTTGATGGTGCAGTCGAATGGCCAATGAGGCAGAAGTATCTCAGCCTTTTGCTTTGAGAAGACATCCGCATACGAGGAATAGGAGGCTGGCAGGCCCTGAAGACTGGTGAGGGCGGTGGAGCATGAAACTGGAATCACTGATTGGAGGCAATTGCCTTGCAACTATCCCCCAGTGGGATAGTTGCAAGGTTTTCCAGTCGAACTGGGGACCGTGTTCCTGGAGCCAGGGGAGGCCCAGGACAACAGGATGTATAGAATACTCCAAGATATGGAAGGACATCCGCTCACGATGTAGGAGTCCAACCCTCAACTGGATGGGTTCCGTGATTTGTGTCACACGTCCCGGGAGGGGTTTACCCTGGATCGATGAGATGACCAATGGAGCTGGAACACGGACCTGTGGAATCTTCAAGTGCTCCACCAGGCTCTTCATAATGAAATTGCCGCTGGCACCAGAGTCTACCAGAGCTAACGTGTGGAACTCACCGTCCGCAGACATTAGCACAACTGGTAGGATCAGTGGAGGTGCAGGTGAGGTTAGGCCCAGGAAGAGACCTGCTTCAGGTCCTAGGCCCGGGAGTTTCCCAGCTGCACCAGGCATGTGGCTATTTGATGGCCCACCGTGCCGCAGTAGAAGCAAAGCCCCTCCTTCATTCGCCACCGGCGCTCTTGTGTGGAGAGTCCCCCATGACCCAATTCCATAGGCTCTTCAACCGGTGCTCGGGAGGCTCCCGATTGACCCTTAGGGGAAGACAAGTGTCGAGGACGTCTCAAAGGAGTCTCAGTCTTTGTGGTTGTTTGGGCCTCTTGGAGGCGTTCTTGGTGGCGCCTATCGATACGCCCTGCCAGGTCGATAAGGGCATTCAAGGACCTAGGTAGTTCCCAGCCCACGAACTCATCCTTGATCCTGGGGCTAAGCCCTTGAAGGAAGATGGTACGTTCGCAGTCGGGGTCCCAGCCGAGCTCCAATGAAAGGGTCCGGAAATCAATGGTGAATTCGGCCAATGTCCTTGAACCTTGGCGTAGTTGAAGCAGCTTAGGTCCGGCGGAAACCTCCTGAGTGGGATCACCGAAGCTCATCCAGAAGAGCTCCCAGAAGTCTCTTAAATTACTTAGAACAGGATCGTCCCATTCCCACAGGGGAGAAGCCCACTCTAGGGCCTTCCCTTCGAGGAGAGCGAGAATGAAGGTGGTCTTGGTAGTGTCATTGGGAAAAAGGGCCAACTGCAGGCGGAAGTGCATGTCGCACTGGTTAATGAAACCCCTGCAGGCCCGGGGTTCCCCAGAGAAACGTGGCGGTGTAGGCAGGCGGATTACTGAACGGCCCTCGGAGACCACAGACGGGGACGGCAGAGTGGGGTTCATGGGCCATAATGCCTCGAAGCGTTGGTTGAGGCCCTCCACTGCAGAAACAAGGGCATCCAGGGTCTTTTGCTGGTCCATCTGATGCTGGGCCATTCCCGGAATGGCCTGGCGGGTGGATGCTTCCGCCGGGTTCATGTACTTGGCAATCTGTTATGCTCAGGCTTGTGAACCCTTGGACCGATAGGAGGATGGTATACCTTAGGAGGTGGATCCATAGGTTCTCTTGTTGGGTGGCGAGGCAGAACAGAAGATGCGACCAGCTGACCCTCGGCACTGGAGACTGAGGTGGCTGTGGAGGCAGACGAGGAGTCGTGACGTCGAGGACACAACTGAGTCTTCGCCACTGGAAGCCCGCGGTCCCCCTGGGAGGAGCCCACAGGGACCCGGGCCGCTGGAACTTAGGTGGAATTTTGAGAGGTCAAGGAGTCATGAGGACGGTGCAAGGGCTAACTGGAGCTTCACCCCTGGAAGCCTGCAGTCCCCCTGGGAGGAGCCCGTAGGGACCCGGGTCACTGGGACTTAGGTGGGCCCTTGGAGACGGTGGTCCAGAAGAAGTCCAAGGTCAAGTGCCAGAGGGTCGTCGCTTACCAGTCCAACGTCACACACCAAGGGATCGCCGCTTGCCAGTCCGAAGTCACATACCAGGAATCACCGCTTGCCAGTCCGAAGTCACACACCAGGAATCACCGCTTGCCAATCCAAAGTCAGGAACCAGGAATCACTAAGACGAGACAGGAACCAAGAAGCAAGGATCCAAGGCACAAGAAGACTCACCGAAGCAAGCAGACTCAAACAACAACAACGCTGGAAGGACGTTGCTAAGTCAAAGAATGAGCAGAGGAAGTCTCCTTAAATACTTCCTCTGCTCTGGCTCATAAGAATCAGCTGTGATCACTTAAAGGGGCGAGGTCCCTTTAAATCTCGGAAGGAGGCGCGGCCTCGCGCCTAAGATGGCGACGGCCATCTTGGATCTCGGGCCGTGGAGGAGAGCTGCCTGATGCCGCGAGGGAGGAGCAGGGACAGCTCCCGACCCGGCGGCCAACTGGAGGCCTGCGCCGGCACGCGGGAACAACGGGCACCGAACTACAGATATCTCCCCTGATGCTGTAGCGGCGGGTCGCTGTCATGGTCAGGTAGGGGGGTGCGACCGCGGTCATCCGCGGCTGCGGAACACAACACTTACAAGACTCATGCACTCACTGTTTGAGCCTTTGCACTCCTGCGATGTTAAATTTCTTACATGGAAAGTTCTCTTCCTAGTAGCCATTACATCTGCTTGAAGGGTTAGTGAGTTACAAGCACTTGTCACATACTCACCCTTTACCAGGTTCGTACATGACCAAGTGTTCCTCCGTACTCACCCTAAATTTCTTCTCAAGGTGGTTACTGACTTCCACTTGAATCAGTCTATAGTCTTGCCCACATTTTTCCCAAGGCCTCACTCTCACCAGGGCAAGAGAGTTTTACACACCTTGGACTGTAAATGTGCACTTGCATTTTGCCTAGACCACACTGCAGTCCATAGGAAATCAATCCAACTCTTTATTTCTTTTGATAAAAACAAGCCAGGAGTTGCAATGGGCAAACAAACTCTCTCCAAGTGGCTAGCAGACTGTATCGAATTCTGCTAGGAAAAAGCAGGCCTTTCTATCCAGGGACAAGTGAAGGCATGCTCAGTAAGAGCCATGGCAACCTCAGTAGCACACCATCATTCAGTACCGATTGCTGAGATCTGTAGAGCTGCAACATGGAGCTCTCTTCACACATTTGCAGCATGGGCTTAAATATTTGGGTATACGTTTTTTCAAAGATACACCCCTCACCATTTCTAATTGCAAAACTTCCTGTTACATTCTGTGTCTTGAACTAATAGTGGGCCCTTGGGTCATGGCAAGTGAAGACTCCACCCACAGGGAGGAGCCCTGTGGGCCCTTACCACAACAAGCAAGGTCTCAGCAGTGATGGGCAATGGAGGAAACAACTTTATTATACAGCCAATGGTGATCCAAGGAGTGGATCAATAGAGTCAGTCCCGAGAGAGTGACCTGCATCTGGTCGGTCTGAGTAGTAATCCTCAGACACTAAGATCTAGTGGCCCGCAAGCGGGGTAACCCGAGGATCCGTGCCAGAAAGGTAGAAGAGCAAGTTCTGTACTCATGCCAGTACCGTAGAAGTAGATGGAGGATCAGGCAACGAGGAGGTCCAAACAAGAACAACAAGGGTTGTCCGAGGGCGATGCAGGAACTCACTGAAACAGAGAAACAGAAAGTAATGGTTCTCTGAGGAGTGGATAGCCCTGAGTGCGGCAAGGCCCCTGAGGAGCGGGTGCCTAGCTCACCCAGTAAAATAACGAGACAGAGTCCCAGTGTGGCGGAAATAGCAGGACAGGAATCCTTGCTAACTCATATTGCTAAAAGACAGCTGAGCTTAAGTATAGTGAGCGGATGATGTCATGCAGTGGGGATGCCTCCGAGGTTCCCGCCATGACGCGTTTAAGAAGGGGGCAGGTGCGCGTGCATGCCTTAGGTAACCCTGGATGTAAGATGGCTGCCGGGAGTGCCCATGCCGTCCCAGGCACGCCGTGCGGGTCGGGATGTGGAAGCGGAGGCCAGCATTCTCCCCAGACTTGGAGCTGCATAGAGAAAGGAGGTGAGCAGCAAAGGTCGCAGCCGCCTGCGACCGATGGGCTCAACAGTACCCCCATTCTTAGGGCCTCTCCCAGGGGGTTTCGACTTCCTAGGATGAGCAAGGTGGAAGCGATGTAACATCTCTTTGTCCACTATGTTAGCAGCAGGTTCCCAACTGTTTTCTTCTGGTCCGTATCCTTCCCAGGATATGAGGTCCTCCCAGTGCTTTCCTCTTTTACGAACATCTAATATGTCATCCACTTTGTACGCGATGTCATCTTCAGCATCGAGGGGTTGTAGATCAGTAGTCTTATCAGAAAACTCTGAGAGGATAAGTAGTTTCAGGAGTGAAACGTGAAAGTGTTGTGTATTTTCATTGAGGGTGGTAACCTCAAGCTGTAAGTCAAAGGTCCCAAACGTCAGAGGACGGTGATGGGTCCAATGTATCGCAGAGCGAATCGAACCGAAGGTAGCTTGAGTTGGATATATTTGGTACTGAGCCATACCTTATCTCCTGGCTTAAACTGGGGAGATGCTTGATGATGAGCATCATAGTATCTTTTTGCTCGTTGCCCATCCTTATGTAGAAGCTCCTTGGTCTGAGTCCAGAGATGATGAATCTCGTCAGCAGTAGCTTGGGCAGCCGGAGATGTACCAGTCAATGGTATGGGAAGTGGTGGAAGTGGCTGACGGCCATACACAATTAGAAATGGTGTGGATCTTGTGGCAGATGCTGGATGTGAATTCAAGGCAAACTTAGCCCAGGGTAGTAACTCTGCACAATCATTTTGCCTAGAGTTGACATAGGTGCGGATGAACTGCTTAAGAGTCCTGTTCATTCTCTCCATTTGTCCATTAGATTGGGGATGATATGCAGACGTCAAATCCAGATAAATATCGAACTTTCGACATAGTGCCCTCCAGAACCTGGCGGTGAACTGGACTCCTCGGTCCAATACAATGTGTTTTGGCAACCCATGTAAGCAAAAAATATGCTGTACAAATAGCTTGGCTAATTCTGGGGCAGATGGCAGCCCTGGAAGGGCAACAAAGTGCACCATTTTTGAGAACCGGTCCATGGTAACCCATATCATATTGTTCCCACTAGAAGGAGGTAAATCAACCATGATGTCGGTTGCAATATGCATCCAGGGTTCATCAGGAATGGGCAAAGTTTGGAGCAGACCCCAGGGATGAGCAGCAAGAGGCTTTTGCCTGGCGCAGGAGGTACAGGATTCCACGTACACTTGCATGTCTTTTCTTGGTCTGAGTCCAGAGATGATGAATCTCATCAGCAGTAGCTTGGGCAGCCGGAGACGTACCAGTCAATGGTATGGGAAGTGGTGGAAGTGGCTGACGGCCATACACAATTAGAAATGGTGTGGATCTTGTGGCAGATGCTGGATGTGAATTCAAGGCAAACTTAGCCCAGGGTAGTAACTCTGCCCAATCATTTTGCCTAGAGTTGACATAGGTGCGGATGAACTGCTTAAGAGTCCTGTTCATTCTCTCCATTTGTCCATTAGATTGGGGATGATATGCAGATGTCAAATCCAGATAAATATCGAACTTTCGACATAGTGCCCTCCAGAACCTGGCGGTGAACTGGACTCCTCGGTCCAATACAATGTGTTTTGGCAACCCATGTAAGCAAAAAATATGCTGTACAAATAGCTTGGCTAATTCTGGGGCAGATGGCAGCCCTGGTAGGGCAACAAAGTGCACCATTTTTGAGAACCGGTCCATGGTAACCCATATCATATTGTTCCCACTAGAAGGAGGTAAATCAACCATGATGTCGGTTGCAATATGCATCCAGGGTTCATCAGGAATGGGCAAAGTTTGGAGCAGACCCCAGGGATGAGCAGCAAGAGGCTTTTGCCTGGCGCAGGAGGTACAGGATTCCACGTACACTTGCATGTCTTTTCTCATAGATGGTCACCAATAGTATCGCTGTAGGGTAGCAAGGGTATGGGCTTGTCCTGGGTGGCCTGCGAACTTAGAGTCATGAGCCCAATTCAACAGCTTCTTCCTTAGAGACAGTGGAACCCAATTTTACCTGTGGGAACCGAATGGGTAGCGATCAGTATTAACTTCTCGGGGTCAATGATGTGACGTGGTTCGTCAGGGACATCATCAGGAGTGAAGGACCGGGAGAGAGCGTCTGCCCGAACATTCTTCTCAGCAGGACGATATTTGAGCAGGAAGTTGAACCTGTTAAAAAACAGTGGCCATCTGGCTTGACGATGATTGAGCCTCTGAACATGGCTAAGATATTCCAGGTTCTTGTTGTCAGTGAACATGGTTATCTGATGTTGGGCACCTTCTAACCAGGGATGCCACTCTTCAAACGCTAGTTTGATGGCAAGCAGTTCCTTATCGCCAATGCTGTAATTCTTCTCTGCTGGTGAGAAGCATCTTGAGAAGAACGAGCAGGGATGTAGAATGAGTGTATCGCTGTAGGGATGTGCAGACAAAAAGTTTGCGTTGATAAGTTGATAAGTTGAAGTTGAGGGTCAATTTCGTTCAATATGGACATATGGAGAATTCCATAAGTTGAGGGTCTGTCCATACGTTCACCGGTTCCCTAAATAAAAATTTAAACCCCTCACCCTCCTTAATCCCCCCCCAAGACTTACCAAAACTCCCTGGTGGTCCAGCGGGGAGTCAGGAAGCCATCCCTGTATTCCTTTGCGAGGAGCACGTGACGTCGGCGTCGGCGTCACGTCGGGCCTCCTGACCCGCCCAAGCTGGCCAAAAGTTCCGGTTGGGTCCAACGGGGGTCCCGGAGCGGAGGCGCGGAGAAACACGTGACGTCGGCGTCACTCCGACGTGACGCCGACGTCACGTGCTCCTCGCAAAGGAATACAGGGATGACTTCCTGACTCCCCGCTGGACCACCAGGGAGTTTTGGTAAGTCTTGGGGGGGTCAGGAGGGTGGGGGGTTTAAGTGTTTATTTAGGTTCAACGTATTCAACATAGCTATGTTGAATAAGTTGAAAATCGCGATGCGTTGCGCATCATCACTTTTTTAAGTTTAAAAAAAAAAAAAAGTTGCGTTTTACATATGCATTCAAAACGAATGCACACCCCTATATCGCTGTGCTGGCTAAGTATGGCCTCAACACCGATGTCTGAGGTGTCCACCTCGACAATGAATGGCTTGTGAGAATCAGGGTGGTGTAAACAGGGTTTCTGGAGGAAGGCCCTTTTGAGCAGTTGGAATGCAGAGATGGCCTCTGGAGACCAGTTTGAAGGGTTGGCCCCTTTTTTCTTCATAGCGGTGAGGGGAGCAGTCAAGGTAGAGTAGTCCTTGATAAAGGTGCGATAATAACACTGGGCAACAAATTGTTGCAGTTGGGTACTGCTGTGGAATAGTGGACCCTTGGGCCGACCTACCACGAGAGGCGGGGTAGGCCGGGAGGCGGAGCCAAGGCTCAAAGTGTTCACCAGGTGATTGCCCGGAAACCAGGAACTCCCCAGGAGGAGCCCGTAGGGTCCTGGCTCCTTGGGACTTAGGTACCAGAGAGAGAGTCCAGTAACAGAGAACCAGGAAGTCCAATGGTAATTGAGTCTAGCACAAGATCTTCACCCGGGTACCCAGAACCCCCCAGGAGGGGCCCATAGGGTTCTGGCACCTTGGGACTTGGGTACTAGAGAGAGAGTCCAGCAACAGAGAACCAGGAAGTCCAAAGAATATAGAGTCTCTAAGTGAGCAGACGTGAGTAGGAGCAAGTAGAAACCTGGAGCGGGATCCGCAGCCAGCAGGTGAAGGCAAGGCTGAAGGCTGGAGCAGGAACAGAGATGAGCCGGGATCAAGGCAGGCGGCAGGCAGAGCGTAGTCAGGGACGAACCGGGGTCGAGGCAGGCAGCAGGCAGAGCGTAGTCAGGGACGAACCGGGGTCGAGGCAGGCAGCAGGCAGAGCGTAGTCAGGAACTCCAAGGTCAGCGGCAGGAACTCAGCAAGACGAAGCGCAACTCAGAACTACCAGACTGTAGTGAACCTCATTGCAAGGCGATGATGGAACGTCCGGACGCCGGTTATATCTGTCTCAGAGTGTGACATCATCAGCGCAGGCGGGGCTTGACTTCCGGATTCTGGGCGCTCAAGGTGGCCGCACTCGTGCGCGCGCGAGGCCGCGGTGAGAGAGACAGGCAAATGGCGGATGCCACATGGAACTGAGCGCGTCCTTGAGACCGCGGAGTGCGGCGTCCCCGGACGCGGAGGTAGGCGCTGGTCACGGGGAAGAGAGGGGAAGCGGTGCAGACCGCAACAGTACCCCCCCCTTTACGGCCCCTCTTGAGAGGCCCGGGCTTCTCGGGATGGTCCCGGTGGAATTGTTGCAGAAGATCCTTGTCGAGGATGTTACGGCTGGGCTCCCATGTATTATCCTCATCACCGCAACCCTCCCAGGCTAGGAGGTACTCCCACCTGCGGTTGTGGAAACGGATGTCCACAACCTCTCGTACCTGATACGTAGGATCATCATCTATGGGTGCAGAGGTGGGATCCGGAGGTGCGCGGTGGAAGCGTGACAGGACCACGGGTTTGAGCAGGGATACATGAAAGACGTCATGGATCCGTAGGGTAGACGGCAGTCTCAGTCGATAGGATACCAGGCCCACTCTCTCAGCTACCCGGAAGGGATCGTAGAACTGGGGCGCAAATTTCCGTGATGGAAGGCGGAGATGGATATTCCTGGTATTGAGCCACACCCGATCTCCTGGCTGGTAGGCTGGAGCTGGCCGTCGGTGGCGATTGGCCACTTGCTTGGCGGAGGCGGCTGCACGGCGCAGTTTGCGCTGGGTTCCATGCCACAGTGCCCGCAGCTGCTGTGCTGTGACTTGGGCAGCAGGTGAAGTGCTGGAAGTGTCGAGAGGGAGTGGTGGTCTTAAGGGCTTCCCGTACATCACTTGAAATGGAGACCTGCCAGTAGCCGCGTGAGCCTGATTATTGTAGGCGAACTCGGCCCAGGGCAATAGTTCCGACCAATTATCCTGTTTCTCATTCACGAAGGACCAGATGTAGGACTTCAGGGTCCGATTCATCCGCTCGGTTTGCCCGTTGCTCTGCGGGTGAAAGGCCGTGGAGAAGTTAAGTTTCACCTTGAAACATTTACAAAGGGCTCTCCAGTAACGTGCCACAAACTGGGGACCTCGGTCGGAGACGACATCTTGGGGAAGACCGTGTAGCCTAAAAATGTGCTGAGTGAAGAGAAGAGCCAGTTCGGGAGCTGATGGGAGCTTAGGTAGAGGGATCAAATGCACCATTTTCGAAAAGCGGTCTACAGTGACCCAGATTACTGTATGGCCGCTAGATGGAGGCAAGTCCACCACAAAATCTGTGGCAGATGTGTCCAGGGTTCGGTGGGTATTGGTAAGGGCTGAAGGAGACCACATGGGGAACCTGGGCTGGGTTTCTGATGAGCGCAGGTAGGACAGGACCTCACATACGTGGTGGCATCCCGCCGGAGGTTGGGCCACCAATAAAATTGGTTGAGGAGCTCCATTGTTCTCTCACGCCCGGCATGCCCTCCGACGAGGGAGTTGTGAGCCCATCGTAGCGCCGTGAGGCGATCCCTGCGAGGAACTACGGTCCTATCCTGGGTGAGGACCGTCAGGGCTGATAGACGGACCTTACTCGGGTCCAGGATGAATTGAGGCTGTTCTTGATCCCCTTCGTTACATGATGTCCAGGAGAGAGCATCCGCTCGGACGTTTTTTGCTGCCGGTTGGTACTGTAGGATGAAGTTGAATCGGCTAAAGAACAAGGCCCAGCGGGCCTTGCGGGGGTTCAAACGTTGGGCCTGGGACAGAAACTCAAGGTTTTTATGGTCGGTATATACCGTGGTGGTATGTAACGCCCCCTCAAGCCACTGCCTCCATTCCTCCAGGGCGAGCTTAATAGCCAATAACTCCTTGTCCCCAATGGAGTAGTTGTTCTCAGCGGGGGAAAACCTCCTCGAGAAGTAGGAGCAGGGTAGGAGTTGTCCAGAATCCGAATGCTGACTCAGCACGGCTCCCACGGCGATGCTGGAGGCGTCAACCTCCACTATGAAGGGCTTGGAGGGGTCCGGGTGTCGAAGGCAAACGTCGGAAAGGAAGGCTTCCTTTAAATCAGCGAAAGCTGTAACAGCGGCGTCAGGCCAGTTCCTGGCGTTGGCGCCCTTGCGGGTCAGAGCTGTGAGTGGAGCCACCCGGTGAGAGTAGCCTGGAATGAAGTGTCGATAGAAATTAGCGAAGCCAAAAATCGCTGGAGGGCCTTGAGCCCCTTGGGTTGAGGCCACTGGGTGATGGCCGCTACCTTCTCTGGATCCATGCGGAAGCTGGTTGAGGAGATAATATAACCTATAAAAGGCAGGGATTCTGCCTCAAAGGTGCACTTTTCCATCTTGGCATAAAGGCGGTTCTCCCGGAGGACCTGAAGGACTTGTTTTACGTGATGACGATGGGAGTCCAAATCCTTTGAGAAGATGAGTACATCATCTAGGTATACTATAACATGAGTGTTCAGGAAGTCTCGTAGAACCTCATTCATGAGATGCTGGAAGACGGCTGGGGCGTTGCAGAGTCCGAAGGGCATTACAAGATACTCGTAATGCCCGTCCCTGGTGTTGAACGCCGTCTTCCATTCGTCTCCAGGACGGATACGTACCAGGTTGTAGGCCCCCCTGAGGTCCAGCTTGGTAAACACACGGGCACCCTGAAGGTGGTCCAGCAGTTCCGGGATCAACGGGAGTGGGTAACGATCCCGCTTGGTAATGGCATTCAAGCCTCGGTAATCAATACATGGCCGGAGAGAACCGTCCTTCTTAGCCACGAAGAAGCAGCCGGCGCCTGCAGGAAAGCGAGAGGGCCGGATGAACCCTTTGGCCAAGTTCTCCGTCACATACTGCGACATGGCCTTGGTCTCGGGTAAAGACAGAGGGTACACTCGGCCGCGAGGCGGGGTGGTACCAGGCAGTAAGTCAATGGGGCAGTCAAACGGCCGATGCTGCGGAAGAAGTTCTGCCATCTCCTTGGAGAAAACATCCTTGAAGGACTGGTATGGCTCAGGCAACAGTTGGGAAGAGCAGACGTTCAGGGGTCTAGGCGGATGTGGAAGTTGCAAGCAGTGTTCAAAGCAGGCTGGCCCCCACCGAACCAGCTGGAAGTCGTCCCACTGTATTAGGGGTGAGTGCAGACGGAGCCACGGCAGTCCCAGAACCAAGGGGTGCACCGCTCGCTCTAAGACAAGCAAAGAGATCTGCTCCGAATGGAATAATCCAGTTTGTAGAGTAACGGGAGATGTGGAGCAGGTAATGGCCCCGGGGAGCAGAGTGCCTCGGATGGATGAGATCCGCAGCGGAGGAACCTTTTGCACTGTGGGGAGGGTGAGCTGGGCCACCAGGTCGGCCGCTATAAAGTTCCCTTCGGCACCTGAGTCTATGAACGCACGGACCTGGCGTTCCCCTCCAGGATACTTCAGGGTTGCAGGCAATGTGCACAGAGGAGCTGATCCGGAAGCGCCTAGGTGTAGCTCCTCAGTATAGCCTAGGCAGGAGCGTTTCCCGGAAGCTCCGGGCAAGTCAAGAGAAAATGCCCCTTGCCTCCACAATAGAGGCAGAGGCCAAGCGTACGCCGTCTCTTCTTTTCCTCAGGAGTCAGTGGAGATCTTCCGACCTGCATGGGTTCCCCACTAGACACAGGAGTAGGAGAAGGCCCAAGAGCCCGGGATCTAGAAGTGGTAGATGACGGAGGAGGCGGTCTGCGGGACGAGCGGATCTCCTTATCTTGTTGCTGGAGACGACGGTCCACCCTACCAGCTTTGTCAATGAGATCGTTCAAGTCCCCTGGTAGGTCTCGACCAGCCAGCTCATCCTTGATTCGGCCGGATAGTCCTTCAAGGAAGATGCCCTTCAGACAGTCGTCCTGCCAACCGACCTCCATGGCTAGCGTGCGGAACTCGATAACATAATCCGCCACTGGGCGTGTTCCTTGCCGGAGGGTCAGGAGTTCTGAGGCTGCGGCACTTAGGCGTGCCGGGTCGTCGAAGGGAAGCCGAAAATTGAGGAGAAACTCCTCCAAATTCTGTAGCATAGAGTCCCAGCGTTCCCACAAGGGTGAAGCCCAGTTAAGGGCCTTACCGTCCAGGAGTGAAAATATGAATGCTACTTTCTCTGCGTCAGAAGGGAATTGGGCCGGCAGAAGGGTAAACCGTACTTGACACTGGTTTAAAAACCCTCGGCAGGACTTGCTGTCCCCGGCATACCGTGGGGGGGCGTAGGTAGCTGCATAACTGAGGCAGTAGAGACAGTGGATGCCTGACGTGACTCCCGAGCAGAAACCTCTAGCTGGGCGACCAACTGCTCTACGGTGGCTGCTAGGGTGTCTATGCAGTGTTGCTGCTGCTGGAGGCGTTGAGCCATTCCCGGGATGGCCTGAAGGCTCGGGGTCTCCGCCGAGTCCATGGCCTTGCAAACTGTTGCAGTTGGGTACTGATGTGGAATAGTGGACCCTTGGGCCGACCTACCACGAGAGGCAGGGTAGGCCGGGAGGCGGAGCCAAGGCTCAAAGTGTTCACCAGGTGATTGCCCGGAAACCAGGAACCCCCCAGGAGGAGCCCATAGGGTCCTGGCTCCTTGGGACTTAGGTACCAGATAGAGAGTCCAGTAACAGAGAACCAGGAAGTCCAATGGTAATTGAGTCTAGCACAAGATCTTCACCCGGGTACCCAGAACCCCCCAGGAGGGGCTGGTAGGGTTCTGGCACCTTGGGACTTGGGTACTAGAGAGAGAGTCCAGCAACAGAGAACCAGGAAGTCCAAAGAATATAGAGTCTCTAAGTGAGCAGACGTGAGTAGGAGCAAGTAGAAACATGGAGCGGGGTCTGCAGCCAGCAGGTGAAGGTAAGGCTGAAGGCTGGAGCAGGAACAGAGATGAGCCGGGATCAAGGCAGGCGGCAGGCAGAGCGTAGTCAGGGACGAACCGGGGTCGAGGCAGGCAGCAGGCAGAGCGTAGTCAGGAACGAACCGGGGTCGAGGCAGGCAGCAGGCAGAGCGTAGTCAGGAACTCCAAGGTCAGCGGCAGGAACTCAGCAAGACGAAGCGCAACTCAGAACTACAAGACTGTAGTGAACCTCGTTGCAAGGTGATGATGGAATGTCCGGACGCCAGTTATATCTGTCTCAGAGCGTGACGTCATCAGTGCAGGCGGGACTTGACTTCCGGGTTCTGGGCGCTCAAGGTGGCCGCACTCGCGCGCGCACGAGACCACGGTGAGAGAGACAGGCAAATGGCGGATGCCACATGGAACTGAGCGCGTCCTTGGGTCCTGGAGACCTGGAATCCCCCTGCTTCTCCCTCTAACATCTTAGTTAGGGTTTTCAACATTTTTCATTAAGTTTTCTTTCATAGTCGAACCCCTGGGGAATGGCATGCTTGGTGCCTCATGGCCATTAATGGCTACCACCATTGATTTCCACATCTAATCCCTTTTCTTTCAAACGACATGCCCTCGACAGGATTTATGCGATGCCCTCGGTGTGCAAGGAACATGCTATCATGGACCTCTGTGATAGATGTGTCCTCTGCCTGGGGTCATCGCATTACATCTGGGGTTGCAGCAAGTGTGCACAGATGACCCCAGAAGGATCCAGGCAGGGTTGCTGAAGATGGACCAGCTCTTTGGGCTCCAGAAGACTGATCCATTGACATTGGCATCGGAGGTATCGACATTGAGGGACCTCAGAGCTGCTCCAATGGCCATCAAGATTGGCAGAGCCATCATCTTTGTCAGCATCGAAGGCTTCTATGGACACTGGAGATGGGCCATCACCCAGCTCCCACAGGTCAAAGACATTTGGTTTGTCATCTTTGGCCTTGGCAGCAGGGAAGGACCAATCCAAGCATCGGTCCTCATCAGTGCACAGCGCCGGGAGTGGGAATGTGCTACCCTGGGGCTATGATGCCCTCAAAATGATCCTGTGTGAGGAGCACCAGTCCTTCATGGTTCCCAGGGGTTCACAATGGCCTCCACTGGTCCCAATGTCCACCACCAATCTTCCTCTTGGTTTCAAAGAGGATCTGGTTATGATTCCTGGATCCCAGTCTGTTTTCGTGACAGTGATTTTCAAGGAGGAGCTGGAGAGGTGAATGCAACAGGCCATAGAGAAGGCACTGAAGGGCCTCAGCATTAGTGCACCAATGGCACTGGGCCTGGCACTGCCACTCCTTGAACCACTGCTTGAATCCCTGCATGTGCTTACTGGAGTGCCACCAACACCTTCATGGTGTCATTGCCCAGGGTGGCATCGATACCACCATTGACTAATCCAGTGATTGTCCCCAGTTCCTAAGAGGAGGAATTTCCCTTGGTGACAGAGCAGCCTCAGGATACAGGCCCACTCAGTCAGCCAAATGGGTTCCCATACTGCTGACAAAGGACCAAGCACTTCAGTATTCATCCCCTGACAATGACAGTGACAATGATCCCTATGACCCCTTGGGGGTAAGCTCCTCAGATGTTTCATATGAAGATGTGTTGGATGGTCTTCTGACCCATCTCTTCCTGAAGACAGAAGGAAGTCTTCTCTAGAAGACCTCTCTGCAGGTTTTGTCAGGTTGATGGCAGAAGTCATCCCATTTCAGTTACAGAGGAAGATACTTGGCACAAGATGCTGGATATTCTCCAGTATGTGGAGCCTCCTAAGGAGATCGTGGCAGTCCCAGTGCATGAGATCATTATGGAGGTGCTGATGAGGATGTGGGAAAATTGCCTCTTGGTGGCTCCCATGAATTGGAATGCGGGAGCAGTATACCTCAAGCAGAATGCTCCTGTATTCAATAAGTGACAGCTTCCACACCAATTGGTCATGGTTGAATCCACTCTCCAGAAGGCCAGGTGTCTTTGAAGCCATTCCTTGGGGCCCCCAGGGAAGGATCCGAGGGCCATGGTACCCTTGGGAGATAAGTGTTTTAGGGAACTATGTTCATTGTCAATATAGTAGCCTACCAGTTCTTCATGGACTAATATATGTGGGATATCCTGAAGCAGGTGCAGGAGGTGGCTAAGTAGCTGCCTCAGAAGCAGCAGGATACCTTCCAATTACTTGTGTATAAGGATCTGGAGTGCGGAAAACACGGGGTCCACTCGACTTATGATATTTTTGAGGTGGGTTTCGAGAGTCACTACTGCAGGGATCAGAGCCTGCAGACTTGCCTTTCTGTGGGCTTTGCATCTCCATCAGGAGGTGCAGAAACTACTTGCTGACATGTTGTACACAGGAGGGAATCTCTTTGGAGATAAGGTGAAAGATGCTGTGGCACAAATTCATGACCACCACACAACATACCACAAAATCTCCATGTGTACTCAAAACCCATCCTCCTTACCTCCAAGATCAGGCCCCAGGAAATCTTTCTTCCACTTGATGAGACCCTATTCTCTGCCATCTCAGTCCCATCAGCAGCAGCAGGCCCCTTGTAGCTGCCTCAGGCAATAAGGGCCCCTAAGCCCCAACCGGTGTCTCAGTCAATTCTGGGGATGGGTTTTGACTGGGTCGATGAGAGCATAGCCAAGTTCTTTGTACCCGTGGGGATGGACCTGCTGGTCAGAGGCAGGCTGCGGTTCTACAAGAACCAGTGGTCCAGTGTAACCTCAGACCAGTGAGTCCTTGCCATCATTCACAGAGGGTAAAAATTAAATCTATTGAGTGCCCCACCAAATTGCCTTCTGAGTCCATTTTGGGGATCAGTAGCACATCAGGAAGTGCTTCTATTGGAGCTCTTCTTCCTCTTAACAGCCAGAGTGGTTGAGCCCATTCCACTAGGGCAGAGAGAGCAGTGATTTTATTCCTGTTATTTCTTGATACCAAAGAAAACAGGGGGCTCCTTCCCATCCTACACCTAAGGGCCTTAAACAAGTTTCCAAAAAGAGAAAAGTTCAAAATAGTTTCCATGGGCACCTTGATCCCTTTCCTGAAAACAGGGGACTGGCTATGTTTTCTTGAGCTGAAAGACGCATACACTCACATCAAGATCTTCCTCAGCCACCAAAAATATCTCCAGTTTGTGGTGAGAAAGCAGCACTTTCAGTACTGCATTTGGGCTAGCATCTGCCCTGTGTATCTTTACAAAATTCCTGGCCATGGTGGCAGTGCATGTTCACAGACTGGGAGTTCATGTTTTCCCCTATCTGGACAATTGGTAGGTCAAGAGCATTTCTTGGGCAAGGGCTGAAGGGTCCATGTGCTTGACCATCTGGGTGCTGGAGTCACTAGAGTTTGTCATCAACTACCCCAAATCCAATCTCAGTCCATCACCTCAAGTGGACTTCAGTGCAGCCCTGCTAGACACAGTTCAGGCCAAGGCCTTCATACCATGGCAAAAGGCCATCACTTTGATGACCATCTCAGTGAAGATTCAGCAGAACCAACAGGTATTATCATGGCACATGTTGAGATTGTTGGGCCACATGGTTTACCAAAGTATATGTTACTCCCTTGGCATGCAGCACATGCAAAGAGCCCAATGGACCTTGCGATCTTAGTGGCTTCAGGCAACTCAGGATGTGCGGAACTGGATCCGAGTTACTCCATTCCTCCAGGACTCCATTTCCTGGTGGTGATACATTTCCAACCTGTAAAGGGGGGGGGGGGGGGAAGGAAGGTATCCTTCCAAATTCCTCGGATTAAAATTGTCAAAATCACAGATGTGTCCTCTCAGGACTGGGGAGCCTATGTAAATGGGCTCAGCACCCAAGTTCTCTGGTCTGCTCAGGAACATCTCTGTTAAGTCAATTTACTGGAGCTCCGGGCAATCATGCACTCACTGTAGGCTTTCAGAGATTGGCAGTCCAACAAAATAGTGTTGATCCAGACAGACAACTAAATGGCTATCTAGTACATCAACAAGCAGGGAAGTACAAGCTCTTACCGCCTGTATCAAGAAGTGGTCCAGATTTGGTCCTGGGCTCTCTCCCATGGGATGGGGCTCAGAGCAATGTATTAGGCTTGTTGCATGTCCCATCCATGCTAGGCCTGTGCCTGGGCCTGCTCACCTTGTTCCTGCGCTAGTGGATCCCGGGTTGTCCTCTCCTGCTGCCGCTGCCAGCTCCACCTGTCTGCAGCGTTCCGCGGTGGCATCCTCTAGGCCTTCCACTTTGGGCCTAGCTCCACGCCGGGTTGCAGCTTCCTCTCTGGCGCTGGGCCCCCCCTAGTCGCATGTGCATGGACCGCCCGATCCCTTTAAAGGGCCAAGGGCAGGAACCAGCTCTGCAGTGCAGCCCGATGACGTCACCTAACTCCAGTATATAAGTGAGGTCCTTTCCCCAGGACTTCGCCTTGGAATCGGGTCGTTCCATTCCTGCCTGACGAATGCTTACCCCGGATCTTGACCCCGGCCGTCCATTTCCGGAGTATCGTTCTGCCAGTTGGTTCCTTTCCATGGAGGCTGGAGTCTTGGCCTGGCAGGAAGCCTACCGAGCATTGCCTTGGGTCAACACCGTAGTGTTCTAAGTTTGCCTAACCCTGTGTTCCAGCGTTTCCTTGTTCCAATGTCTTTTTGTTCCAGCGTCTCCTTGTTCCTGAGTCTCCGTGTGTTCTTCCTGTATCCTACTCAGGTAGTACCTCCTCAGACTGATCTCTGGAACTGACCTCTGCCTGCCTGACCATTCTCTTGTCTGCTGCCTGGAACTGACCACTGCCTGCCTGACCATTCTCTTTGTCTTCCACCTGGAACTGACCCTCGCTTGTCTTGACTACGCTCGGACTGACCTTGGTATTGACCCTTGCTTTGGCTGACCACTTCTGGACAGATACTCGGGCTCTGACTCTTGCGCTCCACTCAAACACCCTGTTCTGGCCTACTGAAGCTACCAGACCAACCTGCTTGGAATCCACCTGCGGCCTTCACCTGACTAGACCTGCAGGTGCTGCCTGCCTCACCCGTAGAACCTTCCTGAACTGTTATCTCCTTGAGGTCTCCAGAGCTTCCAGTTCAGGTCTGGTCCATCACCTCCACATCAGCCGCACACCTTTGCTAGTGGTGGGCACACCCCTCCGCTACCTCTCTGGGAGACCATCCGAGACCCACCTAAGTCGAGGCAGTCTGGGTACCCAAGGGCTCAACCTGCGGAAACCCCAGACTGTTATTGGCGAAGCTCCAGCTAGTCTCTGTCTCCTTGTGTGCTCCGCTTCCTAGTGGCAGGCGCACTCTGGGTCCGACCAGAGGGCCATACCAATCCTGCACCAGGCCAAGAGTCCACCTCCAGCGTAACAGTTTGCCAAGGCCATGGACTCGACAGAGTCTCCTGCCTTGCAGGCCATCCCTGGTCTGGTCAATCGTGTCCGAGAACAACAACGAATCATGGAAGCGTTGGCTTCCTCCATGGAAAAAATGTGTTCACAATTAGAGGAATCTGCCATGTCCAACCCAGGGGCTCTTGCCCATACCTTGCCCTCTCAGGCACCGCTGGCCCTCCCAGCTCCACCCCGTTTCAATGGGGATCCTTGCCTCTGTCGAGGCTTCGAAAACCAATGTTATATGCAGCTCTCACTGCAACCCTCGTTATTTCCCGATGAGGCAACAAAAATCACATTCATCCTCTCACGTCTGGAGGGGAAGGCCCTGGCATGGGCTTCCCCACTCTGGGAGTGTTCTGACGCAATCCTTCACCAGCTCCCTCAGTTCATCTCCATCTTCTGATGCACCTTCGAGGACCCAGGCCAACAGGCGGTCGCTGGCCACCATCTACTCCACCTCTGTCAAGGCTCGCACGTGCTCGCTGAATATACAGTGGAGTTTATAACTCAAGCTACTGAGTTACGGTTGGTGAGAAGACTGCCTGCGGGCACTCTACCTCAAGGGACTGTCTCCGGCCCTTAAGGATGAACTGACCACCCATGAGACCCCCATATCTCGACCTGATCTCCCTGGCCAGTAGAATCGCATCAGGAGGTAAGGGTCCTTCGACCTCCTGCCCTACGATCACCCTGTTCGGAGAGTCCTTGGTTGAAGGCCTTACCAGCAGCCATCTCAACCTCCTGAGGAGCCAATGCAAATCAGCCATGGCCGCTTGACCCCAGAGGAACATCTCAGTCGCAGAAAATCGGGTCTCTGCCTATATTGTTGTGGCTCCGGATACCTTCTCCAGACTTGCCCTGTATGTCCGGAAAACTCTAAAGCCTGAGCCCGGTGGGAGTCCCGAGCTTTGGCGCTACAGTTTCTGGCTCACAACTGTTGCTGCCTATCTTCCTCCTTAGGGAGTCACGTCCATTCACCACCACCGACCTCATGGACACTGGGGCGAGTGGAAATTTCATTATGGAAGAGATCGTCAAGCTCCTTCAGATACCAGTCCAACCTCTGGAGAAACCACTGAATATCGCCTCAATTCAAGGAGAATCTCTCCCTGATCGTATTACTCACCGTACCATGTCAATTCGCCTCACCATGACGAGGAGATCTCCCTCCTGATCTTGAAGCGATCAATACACCCCGTAGTCCTTGGACTTCCTTGGCTCCAGGTTCATGTACCCCACTTCGACTGGCAATACCTACAACTCTCCCAGTGGGGCCCTCATTGTCAAACCCACTGTTTTCAGAAAGTGTCTCCATCTGTGACAGTTCTAAGCTCTACAACCTTTCCTGGGTTACCTGCCTTGTACTCGGAATTTCGTGTTCTCCAAACAGAATGCCGATATCCTGCCTCTACTCCGAGAGTTTAATTGCCCCATAGAATTCCTACTTGGAACCATGCCTCCCAAGGGCAGAACCTATCCCCTTTCACTCCCAGAAACCCAAGCGATGTCAACATACATCAAGGAAAATTTGGCCAAAGGCTTCATAAGACCCTCTAATTCCTCGGCAGGTGCTGGGTTCTTCTTTGTAAAGAAGAAGGATGGCAGTCTAAGACCATGCATAGACTACAGAGGTTTGAACGCAGTAACTTGTAAGGACCGATACCCACTGCCACTTATTAGTGAACTGTTTGACCGCCTACAGGGTGCACAAATTTTTACTAAACTGGATCTCTCGGGAGCATATAACCTAGTATGGATTCAACCAGAAGACATCTGGAAAACCGCCTTCAACACAAGAGATGGTCACTATGAGAACGTAGTGATGCCCTTCGCACTTTGCAACACCCCTGCAGTCTTCCAGTGGCTAATGAACGAGATTTTCCGGGACCTTTTGTACTCAATCATCATAGTATATCTAGATGAAATATTAATCTTCTCCAAAGACCTGAAGTCTCATCGCTCCCACATTCAAACAGTCCTCCAACGCCTCAGAGAACATCATCTCTATGCTAAATTGGAGAAGTGTATTTTTGAACAACCCAGTCTCCCATTCTTAAGCTACATCATCTCCAACCGTGGGTTCACCATGGACCCCAACAAACTCCAGGGTATTCGAGATTGGCCTTAACCAGTGGGCCTCTGAGCCCTACAAAGATTTCTTGGATTCACAAATTACTATCGAAACTTCATTGCCAATTACTCCACGCTGGCCACTTCACTCACCGCCATGACTAGTAAGGGATGTGGTCTTCGAGTGTGGAGCCCCAGGCCAAATCAGCCTTCCACTCCTTAAAGGAGGCTTTCTATACCAGCCCATGCCTACATCACCGGATCCTAACCGCCCCTTCATCATCAAAGTCGATGCATCATGAGCGGTTTTAAATCAATCATCCACCAAGGGAACTCTAATACGGTGTTCCTTCTATTCACATAAATTTTCCACAGAACAAAATTATACCATAGGGGACCGTGAACTCCTAGCAGTGAAACGTGCCCTCCAGGAATGGCATTCCTGGTTTGAAGGGGCACAACACAAATTCACAATATTTACTGACCATAAAAATCTGGAACACCTAAAGGAGGCCCAGTTACTTAACCCAAGACAAGCCCATTGGGCCGTGTTCTTTGAGCGCTTCAACTTTGAGCTCCACTATCGCCCAGCGGCAAAAAATCTCTGTGCGGATGCGCTCTCTTGCTCCATTGAGTCAGAAGACACATCCGAGACTCCCAGGCACATTATTGATCCAGCATGCATATCTATTGCAGTCACCACCATGGTACCAGCCTGAAAGACGGTGGTCCCCCGCCGTCTCCATGAGTGCGTGCTCCATTGGACTCACGACTCCAAGCTGGTCAGCCACCCCGGCCGAGCCTGGACTCTCGAGATGCTCCGAAGGCACTATTGGTGGCCTGGGATGAGAAAGGACTCACGTGAATATATGGACTCTTGTCCGTTTTGCGCCCAGCAAAAACCAACGACTGGCCGCCCATGGGGACTTCTACAACCACTTCCTGCACCCACCGAGCCCTGGTCAATTCTCTCCACAGATTTCATCGTGGATCTGCCTCCTTCAAAAGGAAATACTGTAATCTGGGTCATCATTGACTGCTTCTCAAAAATGGCCCACTTTGTCCCCTTACCTAGACTCCCATTGGCTCCTGAGCTAGCTCAACTATTCTTAACCTACATATTTCGTCTACTTGGACTACCACAAGAAATTGTCTCCGATCGTGGCCCTCAATTTGCTGCTAAATATTGGAGGTCTCTCTGTAAAAGTTCAATATTACGTTAAACTTAACATCAGCTATCATCTGCAAGCAAATGGCCAGGCCTGGAACTGACCTCTGCATGCCTGACCATCCTCTTTGTCTGCCACCTGGAACTGATCCTCGCTTGCTTTGACTACGCTCGGACTATCACTGTGAACCTGGAAGATGTAGTAGGCCAGATTGACAAACTAAAGAGTAGCAAATCACCTGGACTGGATGGTATGCATCCTAGGGTACTGAAGGAACTAAAAAATGAAATTTCTGATCTATTAGTTAAAATTTATAACCTCTCATTAAAATCATCCATTGTACCTGAAGACTGGAGGGTGGCCAATGTAACCCCAATATTTAAAAAAGGCTCCAGGGGCGATCCGGGTAACTATAGACCAGTGAGCCTGACTTCAGTGCTGGGAAAAATAGTGGAAACTATTCTCAAGATCAAAATCGTAGAGCATATAGAAAGACATGGTTTAATGGAACACAGTCAACATGGATTTACCCAAGGGAAGTTTTGCCTAACAAATCTGCTTCATTTTTTGAAGGGGTTAATAAACATGTGGATAAAGGTGAACCGGTAGATGTAGCGTATTTGGATTTTCAGAAGGCGTTTGACAAATTCCCTCATAAGAGGCTTCTACGAAAACTAAAAAGTCATGGGATAAGAGACGATGCCCTTTCGTGGATTACAAACTGGTTAAAAGACAGGAAACAGAGAGTAGGATTAAATGGTCAATTTTCTAAGTGGAAAAGGGTAAACTGTGGAGTGCCTCAGGGATCTGTACTTGCACCGGTGCTTTTCAATATATATATATAAATGATCTGGAAAGGAATACGACGAGTGAGGTTATCAAATTTGCGGATGATACAAAATTATTTAGAGTAGTTAAATCACAAGCAGATTGTGGTACATTACAGGAGGACCTTACAAGACTGGAAGATTGGGCATCCAAATGGCAGATGAAATTTAATGTGGACAAGTGCAAGGTGTTGCATATAGGGAAAAATAACACTTGCTGTAGTTACACGATGTTAGGCTCCATATTAGGAGCTACCACCCAGGAAAAAGATCTAGGTATCATAGTGGATAATACTTTAAAATCGTCGGCTCAGTGTGCTGCAGCAGTCAAAAAAGCAAACAGAATGTTAGGAATTATTAGGAAGGGAATGGTTAATAAAACGGAAAATGTCATAATGCCTCTATATCGCTCCATGGTGAGACCACACCTTGAATACTGTGTACAATTCTGGTCACCACATCTCAAAAAAGATATAGTTGAGATGGAGAAGGTACAGAGAAGGGCAATCAAAATGATAAAGGGGATGGAACAGCTCCCCTATGAGGAAAGGCTGAAGAGGTTAGGGCTGTTCAGCTTGGAGAAGAGACAGCTGAGGGGGGATATGATAGAGGTCTTTAAGATCATGAGAGGTCTTGAACGAGTAGATGTGACTCGGTTATTTACACTTTAGAATAATAGAAGGACTAGGGTCATTCCATGAAGTTAGCAAGTAGCACATTTAAGACTAATCAGAGAAAATTCTTTTTCACTCAATGCACAATAAAGCTCTGGAATTTGTTGCCAGAGGATGTGGTTAGTGCAGTTAGTGTAACTGGGTTCAAAAAAGGTTTGGATAAGTTCTTGGAGGAGAAGTCCATTAACGGCTATTAATCAAGTTTACTTAGGGAATAGCCACTGCTATTAATTGTATCAGTAGCATGGGATCTTCTTAGTGTTTGGGTAATTGCCAGGTTCTTGTGGCTTGGTTTGGCCTCTGTTGGAATCTTTAATTTATATCACTCTGCTAAATGATGGACCACAAAGGTATGATCTTTCCAGGCATTACTAATCCATCTCCTCTTATCTTCTGTTCAGGTTCATCCCCAGTCCATGAATGCTGGCAAAAAAAAACAAACACCAGCTTGTACAAAAGCTTCCAGCAGCCATTATCTTTGTTGGAGTAGGAGACATTTCAGTTGGATCAGATCACTGCCCTCTGAATACAGTTGTCAAACTAATAACAAGTACAAGAAAC
This sequence comes from Rhinatrema bivittatum, assembly GCF_901001135.1. NCBI lineage: Eukaryota > Metazoa > Chordata > Amphibia > Gymnophiona > Rhinatrematidae > Rhinatrema > Rhinatrema bivittatum. Next base: position 519,897,917 of record NC_042616.1, read on the forward strand.
AGGTAAGGTCTTGAAAGTTAGCCATTATCTTTGTTATAAAAGATTGAATATGCTGGCAATAGGGCAGCAGATATTTCTTTTTTCTCACCACCAGCTGGTTCTCTAAAATATGTTTTATTAAGCACAGGGCAAGGCAGACATAGCGTGCAGTGTTAAAAGCTGTGGGAAACAGTAAGCTACCGTGCACAAGGTGACTCTGAGGCAGCAGATCCTTTTTTTTTTGCAGGTTGAGGCAGCTACAGTTAGGGGCCTGCTGTAAGTACTGTCAGTCGATAGATCAATCCACAGTATGGCCTGCGTTAGATCCTGTGGTGGTTTGCAGCTGCACTATCTGCCTTATTTGGCTGCCAGCTCTCTTTTTTTGAAGATAGAGGAGGTAGGGATGTGCATTCGTTTTGAACGAATGCGCAATCCGCAACGTATAGGTCCCTATTCGTTGCATTCGTGGGTTCCCGAAACGTATGGCGAACCCCCAAGAATGCAACGTATCATTAACGAATAAAACCCCCACTCTCCTGACCCCCCAAGACTTGCCAAAAGTCCCTGATGGTCCAGCAGGGGTCCTGGAGCAATGGACGGCTGGCGCCATCTTGTGCTCCTACCATGTGACAGGGGCTGACCAATGGGACCAGTAGCCCCTGTGATATAGTAAGGGCAAAGGCTATCGGCGTCATTTTGAATACCAGCAGCTGACGGCCCGAGTGCAGGAGATTGCTCCAGGTCTTGGGGGGGTCAGGAGAGTGGGGGGTTGTAGTTAATTAAATTTAAAGGGTTGAGATGGGGTTTTTTTCAATTTTAATGGGAAACAAATACCATATCTAACTAATGGACGAATCTGGTCCCCCCGAAAACAGATGCAACGGATTTGAGTCCCGACGAATTCGAATACCGAATCGGACGAATCCGTCCCTTCTGCACATCCCTAGAGGAGGGCTCAAACCAGGCAGTCTACCTACAAAGCTCAGCTTTTAGTCCTCTTCTGTCTAATCAAGAAAAAGGTGGCAGCCAAAGAAAGCAGGAAAGTGGGACTGCAGAGCTGCAGCACCGTGGGACCTGAACAACAGAACAGGGATAGAGAACACTTTTTTTTCTCTATGGACCGGATTTTGAAAGGGTTACGCGCATAAGGTATGCGCGTAACCCTTTTAAAATGCCCCTGCGCTCGCCGAGCCTATATTGCATAGGCTTCCAGCGTGCGCAAAGCCCCGGGACGCACATAAGTCCTGGGGCTTTCTTGGGGTGGGCATGCCGGGGGGTATGACGCGGTCGGCGTGTCATCATGGGGCGTGTCGGGGGGCTTGACGCGGTCAGCCCGTCATCCGGAGGTGGTGTCATGGGCGTGGTTTCGGCCCGGGGGCGTTCTGGGGGCGTGGCCGCGGCCTCCGGACCAGCCCCCGGACTGGAGGCACGCAGCAGCCGGCCCGGTGCGCGCAAAGTTACGCCTGCCTCAAGCAGGCGTAACTTGTACGACAGAGGTGGGGGGGGGGGGTTTATATAGGGCCGGGGGGGGTGGGTTAGGTAGGGGAAGGGAGGGGAAGGTGGGGGGAGGCGGAGGAACAGGCAGCGCGCTCAGGGCTCGGTGCACGCAAGTTGCTGCTCGCGCCAACCTTGAATTTTATAAGATACGCACGGCTACACGCGTATCTTATAAAATCTGGCGTACTTTTGTTCGCGCCTGGTGTGCGAACAAAAGTACGCATGTGCGCTGTGTTTTAAAATGTACCCCTATATGTAGGAAGCAGTAAGCAAAGAAAAGAGGCATGGTGGGAAGGCTCATCTACTGTAACAGGTACTGACCATCAGCTTTGGATCTAAATTAAAATAGCAGAAGATATTCCTTTCTATATTTATTTATTTTATTTATTTATTTAAGAACACTTTTATCCCACTCTCTACAGGAGATGCCCAAGGTGGCTTACAGAAAAAACAGCGATAAACACGAAGAGAAGGATCGGTATAAAAGGTAAGATTTAATAAAAGTCCTTTTTATTTCGATCCTTCTCTTCGTGTTTATCGCTGCTAGCCATCTTGGATCGGCTTCCGCTTTGTTTTTTGGGACCTTACAGAAAAAACATACACAGTTACATCATGAAAAGTTATTTCAAAAAAACAAGAAAAAGAATTACAAATTTAGTAACAACCTGGAAGTCACTTTTCCTTCAGGTCATTTGCTCCTGCTTGTTGTACTGCAGATATCCCTCTCCCCCACCTGTAAATTAACGCTGTAAAGTGCGCTCAGCTGAGCTCACTGTTTTAGCCGCGGTTGGATGCGCGTTTTCAACGCGTGTCCACTACCCCTTATATAGTAAGGGGTTTAATGCATCGAAAAGGTGCGTCCATCCCCCCCCCCCCCCCAAACTAATAGGGGCTCATCACATGCAAATGCATGTTGATGAGGCTATTAGTTATGCACCCTGGATACTGAAGAAAAAATGTGCGGCCAAGCCACACATTTTACGTTCAGAAATTAATGCCTGTCCAAAGACAGGCGTTAATTTCTGACAGCCCGATAATGTATACGGAAAAGCAGAAAATGCTGCTTTTCGGTACACCCTCCGACTTAATATCGCTAGGAAATTAAGTCGGAGGAACAAAAAATGTTAAAAAAAAAAGTTTAATCTTTTCAAAAATGTGCCAGCTGGTCAAGTTAGGAAAATGGACACTCAATTTTACCGGCGTCTGTTTTTCTAACCCATGGCTGTAAGCGGGTTCGGAAAACTGGTGCTCGTAAAATTGAGCGTCGGTTTCCTGAACCCCCTGATAGCCATCTTTTTTGGGTTTTCACTGCCAAGGCGGTGCTAGGGATGTGCTGTTGTCTCTAGTGCCTCCTTTTTAGTGTGACTCCTCATTTACATACAGGATCGTGCACCCAGGAGATGTGACTGGGTGTGCATTGGGAGAGCAGGCGCTCAACACTGAGCGCCCGTTTTCCCATGAACCTTACTGAATCGTCCTGAAAGTGATGGAAGATTCACTGTTTCTTCTCCCTCTTACCTGTATCTTACTCCAATGCTTAGTAGGCAAGGATTGTGAGGCTCACTTGAGATGGTCCTCCTTTCGCCACCCCAGGTGTTCCCAGGCCCACCAGGATTCCTCCTGCAAATTGTTACGTGTGCCGTCCGTGGCAGACCCGCGGCACAGACCCTCACCTCTCTCCAGTGACTCCAGTGCCTGGTCCCTCGTCTCTGGCGGCGGTAGGCCACCAGCTCCGTTCTCGGGCCACCCCTGGTGCCTCCGACTCAGCTACAGACCCTGGTGTCTCTAGTCCAGCTACCGCTTCTGCTGCTTCATGTCGGGCTTCTTGATGTGGCCCGTGGAGAAATGCTGCTACTCGGCGCCGCGCCCCTCCCTAGGCGTCTGCGCATCACTGAAGCTTAAATAGGGCCCGTGGTGGGAACCGAGCCGCAGCCACGGATGATGACATCAGCGGAACACTGGTATATAAACCCAGGCTCCGCTCCCTAGCTTTGCTTTTGCAAATGGTCTCCTCGCTGGTCGAGTACTCGTTGCCTCCTGAGAGATTCGTCTCGTTCCTGTATTCCTAATCCTCGCTGACTCCTGTTCCTGGTTTCCTCATTCCTGTGTTCCTGTTCTCCTACCTACCTTCGGATTGCCTTCTTGGATCTTGACCTCTGCCTTGCCTGACCACGCCGTTGATTCTCTCCAAGCCCGGACCTCTGCTTTGCCTGACTATGCCATTGACTCTCTCCAAGCCCGGACCTCTGCTTTGCCTGACCACGCCATTGACTCTCTCCAAGCCTGGACCTCTGCTTTGCCTGACCAAGCCATTGACTCTTTCCAAGCCCGGATCTCTGCTTTGCCTGACCACGCCATTCACTCTCTCCAAGCCCGGACCTCTGCTTTGCCTAACCACACCATTGACTCTCTCCAAGCCCGGACCTCTGCTTTGCCTGACTACTTCGTTGACTCTCTCCAGACCCAGACCTCTACATTGTCTGACTACATTTGCCTATCTCCATGATCAGACCTCAGCCTTGCATGCCACTACTTCTAGATTGCTGCCAGCCTTGACTCAAGCTTGCTCTATGACGCCTCTTCAGCCTACGACCTGGACTTGGCCTATTCAGGTTTTGGCCTGCTCTTGCTCGGGAGCCCCCTGTCTGACTTTGTTCCTCTGGCGCCTGGGTCTCCAGGACATTACCTCATCCAGTACAAGACTGCACCATACCTCTTCTGCTGTCTCTGGGCTGACCTCGATCCTTCCATCAATGACGACATACGGTGGCCCACCTAAGTCCATCTGACCCCGGCACCCAAAGGCTTAACCCGCAGGGACGAGGGCTGGTATTGGTGAAGCGCCAGCTGGCCTCCGTACATCAGCCCACTTCACCTACCGATGGTGGGGACCCCCTAGGACCCCTCCTATGGGCTGCACCTACCCCACCTCGGCCTAAGGGTCTCTGAAACTCTGAGTAGCTGATCATGGCCACCCTGAAGCACTTGGCACACCTCCTGCAGCTGCCCACTTTACCCAGGGTTTCATTGTGCTGACCCAACCAGGCCGTGATCTTCCTCAGTTGCCCTTTGGCCTTTTTCCATTTGCTTCTGTAGCTGCAGTAGCCCATGGGTGATCACATTTATCTTACTGCAGGAGGCAAATTGCACCTTCTTCTCCTTGCCCAGGCTACAGTGTTTTCTCTCCAAGAGAAAGGCATCCACCTGCCCCACTAGCAGGAAGCAGAAGAGAACCATAGCCATGCAGAGCAACTGCATCTTTCATAGGGGTTCTTGCAAAAGTTTGAGGAGATCCTCTGCAAGCTCTGTCTGCAGTCCAGAGCACCAGTGGAAGCTCAGATCTCTTCTTGAAAGTACCTCCTCGAGTTACTGACTGCTTTCAGGAGCTCACACTTTAATGTGGGTAATTCTCAAAATGTGCTTCTTTCTTTTCTTGCATTTGGAAAGAATCACCTCCTTTTTGTAGTATTTCTCAGGTATTCAGTGCCTACTGCATGGGTCTTCTTCCTGCCAACTGGGTGTGGGAACCCTGCCAGCATATTATTAAATCTGTGCCACCAGCATTTGGATGTAAGGGGGCCGATGCAATATATATGCACAGAAAGCGGGCGCTGAACAGTCAATGATAGAATTGACAGTCAAGTATAGAATTGACAGTTAATGATATAATTGCCCCTTCAATTTATCTGAATACATTTTATCTGGTTAATGACAGTTGGATAACATTTATCCGGTTAAAGGGTCCAGATATTTAAACCTCAAGGTTTGATTGGCTAATCTCTAGATGGAAAGGGATGAGTACTGGAAACTTGCTGATGTCCATCACTTCCTTTTCACCACATTTCTTCTCGATCTCTAGCCACATCTTTCATGGCTCTCCTTTTTTTTCTTTCTTTTTTTACCTCATACGGTCTTATCCGTCCACATGCTCATAAATCTTCATTTCCTTCAACTTCTCCTTTCCAGCCTCTTGTTCTCCCCATCTCTTACTTGCTCTGCCCCCTTTTAGCCCTTCATCTCTATCTTATCCCCTTTTCTAGCGCTTGTCTTTGTCTCTCAACTTTTCTCTTTTTCTCTGCTCCCACACTAGCCTCCAACTGTCTCACCTTTTTCCCTTTCACTCTTCTTACTCATTCTCTCAGCTTTCTCCTTTAGCTCTTCCACTCCTACTTCTTCTTTCAGATTTTTTTCTCTCTAGTCTCCGCTTGCCCTCTTACTGCACCCCGTCTTCCCACCCAATAAACTCCCTGATTTATCCCTTTGCTTTAAGCAGCCCTCAGGCCAGGATCTGCTTTCCTTTCCACATTTTATGGAGTTTATTAATGATGATGTTTAATGAGTGCAGCATATTTTTTGCAGATTGTTTCCCTGTTCTGCCTTCAGTTAGCCAGATGTATTGGGTTTCACATTGCTGAGCTAATTTAATGTTACTGTAGCTATCTGATTATTTTCATGAAAAAAGTATGACAGAAAATGAATTTATCAATGAATTAATCTATAATTGTTAGCACTGCCATCAATGCTTACTAAACAGGTTTCTCACTATGCAAATATTTGAAAAAAATATTAATGTTTAACAAAGATATTAGCTTTCTGTGCAATCACAGGGGCATAAAGAAATTTTTATATACTGGAAAGTCTAATCATCTGATGTTTATTTTTTATGAGTTTCGCTATCTTAGTGTTTTTCATTGTGTAAAATTATAATTATTTAATGGAAATAATATGTTAAAAGACTGATTTACAAAGCTTCTGTTCTGTTTTGTATCTAGGAAATTTCTTTTTTATAAAATGTATTCTTGCTTATGGGTCAATGTGGTATGAACTTGGGAAAAATTTGACCCTTCCAAATAAAGGAAAACAAATTGTACACCCATATAATTCAGTTGTGATTCTGAAATTTTGAATGAATAAATAAAGACACAATTCATAAAGTATACTGTATTTTTATGTGACTAATACAATAATAACCATGTAAATTCCTTAAATGCCAAGTGGAAAGCACTGCTGCCTGTTGACCTAATTTATGAGCTCAAAATGTCATTATTTCATGGGCATACTAAATGTGTATTTCATAGGCCAGTTACAGCATTATTCCTGCTTTCCTTCCAAATTTTCATTCCTTGAGCTTTGCCTGTCCTCAGGAAATCCCATCCTGCCTGCCCACACAAATAATTTAATCTAATATACACTTAACTGCAGACACAAGCACATTCATGGACTGTACTGGTAATGATTTTTTTTTAGGGCCAGATAAACTATTTCTTGTAAGTATGTTGGTGTGAATTGACCTCTGTCTGGTACTTTGAATAATTTACAGCCAAAAGATATTCACTGCCTCTGGAGAATAAAATTATTTATATCCTGCTTTTGGAAAAGGTTGTCAAGAGGCCATATGGATTACAAAAGGACAAGTAAACCCCCTTTATTTGGAGTTTTAGATTAGGATTACTTTCTTTAGCATATTATCAGTTTCAGTACAGTACTCTTAAGACTCAATGCGTTTTTGAACATGCAAAATTGCTGTGCTAATGTCAGCAACATCTGTAATAGGACAGAGATTGTGCTTGGACCATGGTTATGGTAAAATATGGGCAAGAAGATAAAAATGTTTACTGACATTTTAAGCACAGCTTTGACTCATTAAATGGTGAGCTGAAAGAGGCAGTTAAAGCCAAAATGGAAACTTTCTAAAAATGGAAAGCAGATGCTAATAAGAAAAATAGGCAAGAGCACAAGTACTGGCAAATTAGATGTAAAACAGCAGTGACACAGCCCAAGAAAGAATTTGAAAAGAAGCTTGCCATAGAGACAAATGTTATCAAGAACATTTAGTGTGAAAACCTTGTGAGGAAATCAGTTGGGCCACTAGATGACTAAGGGGCAAAAGGAGTGCTCAGAGAGGACAAGGAAATAGAAAAACTGAGTGAATTCTTTGCTTTAATCTTTACTGAAGAAGATGTTGGAAACATACCTGCACCAATAGCATTCTTTGATAATAATTCTGAACAATTAAAGTAAATCTCTGCAATAATGGAAGATATAATACATCAAACTGATAAATTTAAGAGAAATAAATCATTAGGATTGAATGGTATTCACCCCAGAGTTCTGAAAGAACTAAAAGATCACAGAGTTTTACTATTAATCTGTAATCATATAAAACTGCCACAGTTACCATAGAATGGAGAATAGCCAATGCAACATTAATTTTTATAAAAGATTCTGGGGTGATCTAGTAAACTATGGACTGGTGAGCCTAACATCAGTGCAGGGCAAAATGGTAGAAGCTATTCGTAAAATACAAAATTATTCACAATATAAACAGTTATGACTTAATGGGGAAAAATCTATTAGATTAAAGGTGTAAATAAACATGTAAAAGTAAGCCAGTTAATATTGTGTATTGGGATTTTCAGAAGTTATGTGACAAAGCCCCTCCATGAAAGACTTCTCAGGAAATTAAAAAGTCATGAGATAGGAAGCAGTGCCGTATTGTGGATTAATAACTGGTTAAAAGACAGGAAACAGAGAAAAGGACTAAATGGTCATTTTTTCAAATAGAGAAAGGTCATTAGTGGAGTACTACAGGGATCTGTATTGGGACTGGCACTATTTAACATATTTATAAATGATCTGTAAAAGGGAAAATGAGCTAGGTGATTAAATTTGCAGATGACACAAAATTATTCAAAGTGTTAAAACAGCAGCAGATTGCAAGGAATGGCAGGAAGAGCTTAGGAGACTATGAGAGCTGGCATCTGAATTGCAGGTGAAATTTAATGTTGACAAATGCAGGTGAGGGACATAGGGAAAATTAATCCTAACTACAGGTACAAAATGCTGGATTCCGTATTAGTAATTACCAGCCAGGAAAGGGACCTTGGAATCTTTGTGGAAAGTATGTCAAAATCATCAGCTTGGTGTGTGAAGGTGGTCAAAAAAGCAAATAGAATGTTAGGAATGATCTGAAAAGGAATGAAGAATAAAACAGAAAATATCACATAGTCTCTATCAATCTCTAGTGTGAAAACATCTTAAGTACTGTGCAGTTCTGGTCACCCAATCTCAAAAACATAATGGAACTATAAATGTTTCAGAGAAGGGCAAAGTCATTATATAGGGGATGGAACAGTTTCTATATGAAGAGAGGTTCCACAATTTAGGGCGTTTCAGCTTCAAAAAGATATGGCTGAGAGGGGATATGATAGAAGGAGTGGAATGGGTAAATAAAGAATTGTTATTTACTCTTTCAAATAATACTAAATAGAGCAGACACTCCATGAAACTAACAACCAGCAAATTTTAAACAAATTATAGAAAGTACTTTTTTAGTCATAGCACAATCAAGCTGTGGCATCTGTTGCCAAAAGACATGATCAAGCTTACTAGCATAGCAGGGTGTAAAAGAGGTTTGGACAGATTTCAGGAGGACAAGTCCATACATTATTAGTCAGGTAGACTAGGGAAAGCCATTGCTGTCCTTGGGCCAATGCAATATGGTGCGCTCAGCCACGCGCACTCTTAACGAGCAGTTAGACATGTGAAAAATAGGCGCTAATCAATCCCCTAATGCAATAAGAGGATTAGCGCCTATTTAACGTGCGTCTAACGCGGAGTGAATGAGATAGCACTCATCACATGCAAATGCATGTGAATGAGCCTATTACTCATTCACTCCCGATGCAAAAAGATAAATGTGCGTCCCAGACGCACATTTATTGCTCAGCTATTAACGTCTGCCTGGAGCTATTAACGTCTGTTAATAGCTGAGCGCATTGAAAAGCAGAAAAAACTGCTTTTCTGTACTTTTTTAAAGTAAAATAAAAAATAATAATAATTAAAACGGAGCGCCCGCTCGAACTGCCCCTTTACCGAGCCTGCCTCAGCACTGCTGCTAGCACGAGCCCCCGGTAAGACGAGCACGGTGGGACTCACCTCCTCCACCGTCTGAAACTCATCCATCTTTGACCCCGCTGCTGCCCTCTGCTTCGCTCACACACACAGGTTATGAAAACCGATGCCAAATTTACTGGCATCGGTTTTCGTAACTGGCCGTCTGCCAGTAATGAAAATGGCCACCGATAAACTCGGCAGCCTTTTAAATATTGCATGCCCCCCCCCCCCCACCCTTGGGGCACCATGCATGCGTTAAGAGAGCAGGTGCTGACTATTCAGCGCCTGCTTTCTACGCATCTTTATTGCATTGGCCCCCTTGGGACTAACAAGAAATAAATCTACTTTTTGGGATCTGCTGGGTATTTGTGACCTGGACTGTCCACTGTCTGAGATTGAATACTGGACTCAGCTGACCTTGTTCTGACCTAGCACGGTATATATTTATGTACTAAATATTCTCTTAAAATGTATGTGGCCCTGCTCCATAGGTGTTGCAACCGTCACTGCCTGACGGCTTCACTCCGCCTACTTTTCTTTTTCTGTGGCGACTCCTGCTCCTTGTGGATGTCTGGCTGCTGCGGCGTATGCCCACCGTCCTCTCCAGCGTTCCTGGACCGGCTTGGGTGCTGCCTCCCGCCATACTCCTCAGGTACCTTAGGGCATGCGCGCCGCACAGCCCTCATTCTTATTTCCTCTATGGCGCGAACCTCAGGGGCGTCCCCCTGTGATGATGTCACGCTGCCTGGATATTTAAGCCTATTGTTTATTGCTAGCCGTTGAGTTATTAAGGGATTTCCTACAGATGGGATTCGCTCTGCCTCCAACTTCTATTGGACTCGTTTCTGCTAATGGGGTACCCGCTCCTTGGGGACCTCTCTGCTTCTTTCAGATCGCTATCAGGAACCGGTACTCGCTCCTCGAGGGCCCATGTTCCCTGACTCGCTGCCTGTGTCCATCTCCTCTTCTACTTGGAAGAATTCACTACAGACACTATGTGTGAGTACTACTACCATCTAGTCCTCAGAGATGTTTCCCTGGAACCAGATAGTCGCTCTTCGAGGGCCTGCCTCCGTTCCAGCGCCAGTGCCATCTCCTACGTGGAACTGCTGCGTGAGTACTTGCCAACGAGTCTTTGCTCCCAGGGATCTGGTACTCGCTCCTCAAGGGCCAGCTCTCCCTATCTCGAGGCTTCTCCATACTGTGGATTCTGTGAATGTCTTATTGTACTCATTCTCTCAGTTCCTGTCACTACAGCACTGCTACCGGAGGAACCGCTGTTCCAGCGCTCTGAGGAATACTAGCCCAGCCAGGCTCCATCTTCTACTCACTACCGCCACCTCTGGTGGCTTCACAAACTGTCTAAATAAAGATATAATCTGTGCTTGTGTGTCCATAGCTGAGCCTGACCTGTGGCCCCTCACTGGACTTCCCCCTATGGGCGTGGTCAGCTGCCACAGTGTCCAAGGGTCCACCCAAACCTTACAAAACATAACAATAGGAAATAATGGGGGGAAAGCAGCAAGAAAAAACATAAAAACCTAACCTTTTCTAACAAATAATAACTTCAGTGTGTTAGGAAGGTACAATGCTTTAAGAAGAACAGTTGTGGAAGGTTAATGTGCACAGACCTAAAAAGAAAAACCTTTTTGCATTTCTGAACTCTGACTTCTTAATTGTTTAACAGCTCTTTGTCCATAAAGGAACAACAGGGGCAGCTCAGATAGGAAAGAACACTTTTCTATTACTCAGAAGTAATACTCCAATTTTGTAATGCTAAGCTGACTTAATTTTTCTGTCAATATGCAGGCTGAATTATCCATTACATGTAGGTGCCAGGAATAATCATAGAAAGTATTCTAAAGAATAAAATCACAGAACATATAGAAAAGCATGGTTTTATGGGACATAACCAGCATAGATTTACAAAATGGAAGGCTTGTTTCACTAATCTGACACAATTTTTTGAAGGGTTAATAAACCTTTGGATAATGTTGATCCAGTGGATATAGTGTATTTGGATTTTCAGAATGCGTTTGAGAAAGTCCCCCATGACTTATTATTTTTCTCGGATGTTTCTCATGGGGAATTTTGTCAAATGCCTTCTGAAAATCCAAATACACTATACCTTCTCCATCGCATCTATATCTTTTTTGAGATGTGGCGACCAGAATTGTACACAGTATTTAAGGTGCGGTCTCACCATGGAGCGATACAGAGGCATTGTGACATTTTCTGTTTTGTTAACCATTCCCTTCTTAATTTTGTTTTTTTATATTTTCTGTTTATGTATTTTTTAATACTTGTACACTATCTTGGGTGATCTTTTCCATTTGGGAAAATGATTTAGAATAATTTTTAAATAAAGTAAATACAGGAACAATTCGTGATTTTCTTTTTATAGATGATTTTGCATTGGTGGTGTACTTGCTGCATGTAGTTCAACAGCTATTTGACTTTTGTGTCATTCTCTCAACAGCTGTTTGATTTTTTAAAAAACCTTTTTATTTATGCTTTTTTAAACATTTACATCAAAATACTTGAATAACAATCTAGCAGTATAGAGAAACAAAAAATATGCTGAAATACCATTACACAAAACCTTATACAATTAAATACTGCTGTCTCAGTCCACAATTAAAGAAGGGGGGACTCCAAAGAATTACAATTCAAAACTTCCACAATTAATAAAAGCAGACATTGTGATGCTCAGCCAAAGCAGATACCCAATAAGGACAATTCATTATGAGGTTGATTTTAAAAGCATTGCTCACGCTAAAATGTCCACATACGCGTGTATATACGTGAGCAATGTGGATTTTAAAAGCTGTGATTTATACACATATATACCCATGCGTGCAAAAAAAAAATAAGGAGGCAGAATAGGGGAGATGTATGGGCGATCTGGGGCAAGGCCAACACATACACATGTAACTGTATTTTAAAACTGGAGGCTGCAGCGCACATTGGCTTGTTAGCCACATAACTTTACTCCTGCTGTTGATTAGGAGCAAGTCTGTAGATCTCACATTTTAGGTCTTACAGGGCAAACTGGTAGACTAATTGGAAAATCTGAGGATGTCCTTCGTGTGAACATTTTTAAAATCTGCATATATGCACGTTAAAGTAGGTAAAAGTCCTATGGAAGATATGCGAAGTAGATTTGCTCGAGAAACCTCTTAAAATTATGAGCATACTTATACATGGTAGGCATATTATAAATCATACAAGCGTAAGTGCATGAATGATTTAAAATTCCAGTGTCTCTCTGCTCACGCACTAATATGTGCATGTATGGGCACACTTTTGCTCATTTTAAAAATAGCCTGTAGGATGATAACTTTAAAACATGCATACCTGGCCCATATACAGAGCTATATAGATGCATGCACGCATATACATGTATTTTATATTGTGCATACAAATGCATGCACACTATATAAAATACATATACAGCTACCCAACAACATGTTAACATATCAAAAAAATACTTGGCATGTATTTTAAACATAACCGCATAAGTTTTGACATATCCAGCTAACTGGCAACAAATATCCAGCTAAGTAGCACTGCGGTGATTTATCTGGGTAAGTAGAACTATTTAAAACTTATCCAGTTAAGTAAAATGGCCAGATAAGTAAAAGAAACGTATTACATCGTTGGATAAGTAAGATAGATTGATAGCTAATGTTTGAAGATTTATCCAGCTATATAGCGCAAATTTGTGCTATCCAGAAATATAGCACATATTTGTGCTCCTAATTTTAATCATTTGCACAAGGAAATTTAAGTCATGTACTTTCCTTAGCCTTGTCAGCTTTTATGCTTGTAAATTATCAAATTTTATAACATGCGCTCATGAAGGAAATTACCAGTTAAACCAATTAGTCCACCAGTTTGCCCTGTCAAACTCTAGCTAATCAAGAGTCCTCTAGTTCCTCAGCCTGTATTCCCCTCCCCAATTTATCCAGACCCCTCACCCAGTCACTATTTGCCTTGAAAGAATTATATTCTAACTTACACCTGATAATTAGCAGGTGTAAATATGCGCAAGTAACAGCCATACGTACATCGCGTTCGCTGATTTTAAAATAGCACATTATATGCATACATATTGGCCCCACCCCTTTTTTATATGTACACATTTATTTGTGCACCATTACTTGTGCATGTATATTTGAGGTTTATAAAATAGCAAAATTCTTTTAAAACTCACCTTTATGGTTCAATTCCAGATGTCTCAACCAACAGGGATCTCAGACCTTTTATTGGCATCAAGGAACACAGTTGAGGAGGATCAGAGAACACATATCTATTGGATTGATATTTAACAATACATTTACAAGGATATTATAAGAAAAAGAGATCCAATCTGCAAAATGGCTGGACGTATTAATAAAAATTACCTGAGTCTCTTTTGGATACTCCTGGAAACATCAGGGAACATATGAATGTTACTGTTGCGCTCGGGGGTGGACCCTTGTCCTGTGGTAGTACAGGGACTGTCCACAGGGGGCGGAGCATGAAAGGAGACAGAGGCAGTGTAGAGCTTCCCCACTGGAAGTCCGAGGTTCCCCCTGGGAGGAGCCCGTAGGGACCCGGGCTGCTTGGACTTAGGTGGGCCTCGCAGGGTCTCCTGGGAGAGTGTAAGTCCGGCATGCCCACAGACGCTAGAGAAGCGCTATCATGTTTGAGGCTGGAAACAGGTTGAAGCAGAGCGAACCAGAATAGAGATGGCGATGACAAGGCTAGGGACAGAGCCAGAATCAAACAAGGTCAGGCAAGCAAGGTCAGAGTCCAGAAGTCAGTCCGAGGAATGGTCAACGAAGCAGGTGTCAGGATCCAGAGGTCAGGCAAGGTCGAAGAGCAAGCTGAGGTCTTTGGCAGGCGGCAGGCAGGCAGGTCAGGAACAAGCTGAGGTCTTGGGCTGGCGGCAGGCAGGCAGGCAGGTCAGGAACAAGCTGAGGTCTTGGGCAGGCGGCAGGCAGGCAGGCAGGTCAGGAACAAGCTGAGGTCTTTACCAGAAGGACAGTCCGAGGTAAGACCGGAGAGACGAACAACGAACAATGGAACAAGCAGGGCTAGGAAGCAGGAACAAGCAGGAACAGAACTGGAATAGAAGGATCCTGGAACAAGACTAAAAACAAGCAAGCAGGAACACAAGCAATGGCAAGCTTAGGAACAAACCGACCCGATTGCCAAGGCAAGGAAGTGAGGCCAGGAACTTCCTTTTAACATGAGTTCAATCAGGGTGCGCCACGGAACTAGGCCCTGCCCTAGAACCCATATCAGGGCGGCTACTCCGCGTGTGTGCACGTAGGGGTGTGGCTAGCTGCTGCGACGCCGAGGCCCGGCGTGAAGCCTGGCATGCAGCCAAAGGCCCGGCGACTGCCGCTACGGGATGCCAGGGCCTAGCTGGACTTGCAAGGGCCGCGAGGGAGACAGGACCGGGACCCGTTGTGGAACCCCGAAGGTGAGCGGTACCATGCGCAGGTCGACCATGGGTGGGGCGTGTAACAGTTATAGCTTAGAAAAAAAACATTTATAATTTTAAGAAAAAGCCTTAATAGCCATTGTGGAACCCCGAAGGTGAGCGGTCCCATGCGCGGGTTGACCATGGGTGGGGCGTGTAACAGTTACAGCTTAGAAAAAAAACATTTTTAATTTTAAGAAAAAGTCTTAATAGCCATTCCCTATTGAAGTTCAAATCTAAAGTGACCAATAAAGTAGCCAATGCAGTAGACTTCTCTTCAGTTTTCTAAAAAGTCCTATCAAATTCAAGAGGTCCACATGTTGCATGTTAGACCTTGATTCTCTGTTGGCTCATCTTATATTGAGGTACATAAAAAGCTCAAAGTAGGAGGAATATTTTTTGCTCAGGAATCTTCAAACATTCTTTCAAAAATCTTTTAAACAATTCAATCTTAGAAACCAAAGGGAGCTTGGGAAAATGAATTAACTTTAAATTACAGTGTCTAGAATAATTCTCCAAATATTCAGTTTTCCTAGAAATGGCCAAGTTATCATTGACCAGAGAAACCCCCAAGTTCTTTGGTTCAGTTACAAAAGTCATGACATGCTCTAGCCAAGCCTTAATTATTTTATCCTCAGATTCCTGTGCTTTTACCATAAGCATTGCCTAATCAATTTTCACAGAAAAATTTTGCATTTAGACTGAGAGATTGACCCATATTAGTTAAAGCCTCCCAAATATTTTCCAGAGTAACTTGTCTGAGAAACTACAAAGTGAGCAATTCAGCCTAGAAATAATCCTTAGTCAGCAAATCTGTATTGATCCTAGTTGAGTCTCCCCATTGCTGTTCCATGAAGCAGATCCAATCCCACAGGCTGTATACCAGCCACCATTCTGACTGTGCCATGATCTGGCAGCAGAGATGGAGCCAAAACAGCTGGAGATGTGACCTCTATCTCTCTCCCTCCAGTCATTCCTGAAATGCCTACATCATCTGTAGGCATCCGAGCAGTCAAAACCCTGGATGAAACACCTCTCATCAGCTGGAATAGGGCTGCCCTATCCTTGGAGCTAAACAGTGTATGTAGGCCATGATCAACTGAGGGTTCTCCAGTCTTCCCTGAATCATCTATTGGCATCTCCCCAAGGCTTCCTCCATGGCCTTCCAGCTGAGCAAGGAAATGATCCGCGGTTCCTTTAAGGCCCGAAGTGGGGCGCACGCACACGCCTATGCTGAGGTCGGCCTTGGAGGACTGGTGGCGTTCCCTTTCACCCCTGGGGAATCGTGGCAGCGTCTTCCTACTGCTGCGAGAGAGGGCGGCTCGGCTCTGGGGCTCTGGTGGTTAAGGGAGGCCAGCCATGTGTTGCTGCAGTCAGTGAGTGAAACAGTACCCCCTCTCTTATACCTCCTCCCTGGGGGTTTGGGTTTCTTGCGGTAGCGGGCATGGAATTGCTTAAGCATTTTTTTGTCCAAAATGTTTGAGGCTGGTTCCCAAGTGTTGTCTTCCGGCCCGTAACCCTCCCAGGATATCAGGTATTCCCACCTTTGATTCCATCGGCGAACATTCAGAACATCCTTGACTTGGAAGAGTTGATCCTCAGCTGAAGAGAACCTTGAGGGGTCTGGAACCTTTCTGGTGGTCCAGGATAACACCAAGGGTTTAGGAGGGAGACATGGAAAATGTCATGTATCCATAGGGTAAGAGAGGCCGGCCGCGCATTGCTGCGGCTGGCAAGCATAACAGTTATCTTGGAACCTTCTTGGCTAACTTCATTAACATCAATGTTGATGTTAATGTCAGACTTGTCAAGGCAGTCTTTGCAGTTGGATGTTTGAGGTGGTGCCTAGGGAATGAGCATGATGTACATGTGTATGTGTTTGATGGCAAAGATGGCAATCTATCATGTAGCTGTCTACATGACTGTACTTTATGCATGCATATCCTTGACTTCATACAATGGACACATCCAGAAACTTGGTAAGTTTCTTCTATACTATTAGGGGTAGATTTTAAAAGAAGCGCGATCAGCCTACTTTTGCTTGCGCATCAGACTCAAGCAAAAGTACGCTGGATTTTAGTAGATACGCGCGGAGCCGCGCGTATCCACTAAAATCCTGGATCGGCGCGCGCAAGGCTATCGATTTTGTATAGCCTGCGCGCGCCGAGCCGCGCTGCCTCCCCCCGTTCCCTCCAAGGCCGCTCCGAAATCGGAGCGGCCTCGGAGGGAACTTTCCTTTGCCCTCCCCTCACCTTACCCTCCCTTCCCCTACCTAACCCACCCACCCGGCCCTGTCTACACCCCCCCCTTACCTTTGTCGGGGGATTTACGCCTCCCGGAGGGAGACGTAAATCCCCACGCGCCAGCGGGCCTGCTGCGCGCCGGGCCGCGACCTGGGGGCGGGTACGGAGGGCGCGGCCACGCCCCCGGGCCGTAGCCACGCCCCGTACCCGCCCCCAAAACTCTGCCGACACGCCCCCGCAACGCCGCGCGCTCCGGCCCCGCCCCCGACACGCCCCCCTCCGAGAACCCCGGGACGTACGCGAGTCCCGGGGCTCTGCGCGCGCCGGGAGGCCTATGTAAAATAGGCTTCCCGGCGCGCAGGGCCCTGCTCGCGTAAATCCGCCCGGTTTTGGGCGGATTTACGCGAGCAGGGCTCTGAAAATCCGCCCCATAATGCAGAATTACCAACATCAGATAGGAGTATAGAGTTCCTAATATTGAGGTACTTTGCAGATGCAATATAACCGACATTGAAGCAATACTAATAGCAGCTTAGTTTTGGTGGGCTAGCCATAATGTACATATGGACAGCACCTGTATTCCCAAAAGATTTTTCCTTGGGCAGCTGACAAATGGGCAATAATCATGAGCTGGACAGTTTAAAATGTATAAAGATAGTTTTGAGAACCTATATGATGACATGTAGACCAGAGAAGATAGAACACAGTGGTGTCAAATTTCCTATATGAGTGTGGATCAATTTGAAGAGAAATGCATCTTGTCACTGATGGAGAAACATCAGCGCCACAAAGCAGCTGCGTATGCATTCATTTCTTCATTGTAATGTGATCTCTTTGGAAGACTATGCAGTTAAAAAATTGGCCTATATTCAAATAAAAATCATTTTCACTGACAAGATCTGTTGATTGATGGCTTAGTCCAGTGGTTCATAACTATATCTAAAATCTATAGTTGCAGAACAATTTGTTTTCATAAATTTTCTTTTTTTTTTTTTGCTGTATTCATTGATGACTGTTTTGTCAACAAAAATACTAATACTACTTGCTTTGCCATCCGGGATATCTCATTGCCCTCTGATCCCTCCCTGAGCTTCCATTTGTTTTCTAATCCACTACCAGATTAGCCCCACCTAGTTGCCCCAGTCATGTCTCCCTGGGACTGATTCCCAGGACCTCTTATTTAAAAACAAAAATGTATTTTTATTTAAATATTTAATAACATTTTAAATTACCAACTTATTATATAATATCTCAATCAGAAAACATACAAGACTAGTTCATAAATAAAACAGATACTATATAAGTATAGAATTTCTGAAATTAAGAAAAACAAATGTTGTAAACTAAATCCTGTATAAATAAAATCCACAATATAGGTAGGGCATATGAAATAATGATGGAGAATTAATAAACAAGTGAAGAAAAAGGGGAAATCATTAAAGGGGAAAACAGCCATATCTATAATTCGCACATTGATCACAGAAGAAATGTAGGACAAAACTCAGAATCAAATCTATGCAAATATATGATTCAAAAACTCCTGTAATTGTTCAGGCCTAAAGAAAACCTAATAGATTCCCTGATATATCAAAAGACATTTATAGGGAAATCTAAAAAGGAAACACACCCCCAGTTGCAAAACTTTAATTCCAGTAAATTGTTTCTTCTTTTGTGAAACATCAAGAAAAACGTGCACTAACATACGTAAAATAAATCATTCATATGATGGAAATACCTCCTTCAAACCCATTCCCTATCCAGTTCTAAGAAAAAATTAATTATCACAGTAGCTTTGAATGTCAAATCACTATTAGATTTTTCCAAAATTTCAGATATATTTAATGAGTCAGATACTACTGAGGAAACAACATTTTCTCTATTACTCTTACTAATTTGTGTTTTACTAGAAGAAAGATAATACACCTTAGATGCTAGGGTAAGGGCTTCTAAAGAAATTTTAAGAATTTCAAGCAAATATTTCTTAAATATATCTTTTGAACAGTGATTCTCAACCTTTTTCCCATCGTGACACACCTGACAGACCATTTTCACATGTGTGACACACTGCTCATTACAATTTACGGTGGAAATAAAAAATAAAGGTCCAGTATTATTTTTATTGTTAAGAATGACACAAGGAAAAGATACATATTGTATCTGAACAGAAATTGCACAAACGGTAAACATCCCACACCAAAACAGCACCAATTTCCAGCACTTAACAATAACCTTACCTAAGAAAAGACAACACTGAAAATATTACACCAGGCCTTAAGACAATACATCTCCTATTAGGAAAGTGGACCAAGCCAGGTTGTAATGGAGCCCTACACAGAAACTACACCCCAGCAGATAACCTCACCTGAATCACATGTGCTGACCCTCTCGTAACAAAGAATAAAGAGACCAAAATGCATAACTAGAAGCATGCAGACAAAAAAGCTGAATTGGAAACCGCAACAAGCCAGTGCCTCTGTATGCAGTGCAACAAAGGAAAAAAAGAAATATCACCCATCATTATAAAACAAATCAAGAAATATAAAATCAGTAGCAGTAAAACCATACTAACAAAAAGAACAGATTATTTCAAAACAGCGGATGAATGGAAAATCCAATAATTAAAAACTCATATCAAAAATTTCTAGATACCAATGTTGCAGTTCTGGCCGCGAGCGCCACGACCAGACCCTTACCTCTGTGCTCCTGGACCTATTCCCGCTTCTGGAGGCCTGGTTTGTGTCCTGTTTGGCAGAGTCCCCGCGGGGGCCACGCCGCCGGGAAGCTTCCCATGGACGCCCTGCTTCTAGGCGCGCGTGCGCGCCACTTGGTCACTTTTCTAGGCCGTTTCCCGCCAGTGGTGACTCCGCCCAGTTCCTGACGTCAGACGCCGCGGCCTTGATAAGCCGGCTGTGGACACTCAGTTTTTGCCTTGCAACGGGTTTACCTCCAGGTTCCCTGTTGCGTCGTGCCCCGGAGTGAGCTGCCTTGTTACTCGCTCTGTTCCTGCTTACTTGCTACAGTACCTGCTTGGTTCCTGCTTGCCTGCTACAGTTCCTGCCTGGTTCCAGTACCGGGTCTTGCTACAGTTCCTGCCTGGTTCCAGTACCCGAGTCTTGCTACAGTTCCTGCCTGCCTGGTTCCAGTACCCGAGCCTTGTTACAGTACTTGTCTACTGTTCTAGTCTGGTTCCAGTTCTCAGTCCTGATCAACAACCCGCCTAAGTCCCAGCGGCCGGGTCCCTACGGGCTCCTCCCGGGGGAGTACCTGCTTCCAGGGTGAAGAGCACCTCTACGTCCTGCCTGAACATCTGCCTCCCGGCCTCCCACATCCTAGAGACATTGACCACCTTTCCCAGTCTCCTGCAGGTCGGCCCAATGGTCCACTAAATTGAGACTCCATAACAGATTGCAAGGCCATGGACTTGGCGGATGCGCCTGCTCCCTCGGATCTGCCCAGGATGGCCCGGCAGAGGCTACAGCACCAGAGCTGCATTGATACTCTGGCAGCCACGGTGGAACGGCTGTCCTCTCGCCTGGCGTCCTTGCCTCCTGCTGGCGGGGTCCCCGAGGGACACAGCTCTTCTGTGACTCAGCTACTGGCACCCTCCGGCTACGCTGAAGATTTAAAGACCTGCCACGGTTTTCTGAACCAATGTTTCATACGGTTCTCTCTGTTGCCTCGGCAGTTCCCCTCGGATGTGGTGAAAGTGGCGTATATCCTGTCCCTGCTAGATGGGAAAACCTTAATATGGGCTTCTCCCCTTTGGGAAAACAATGATCCCTCGCTAACGAACTTACAACAGTTCAACTCGAACTTCCGACAGGCCTTTGATGAGCCCGCCCGAGTAGCCACAGCTACATCTGATCTGCTGCAACTCCGTCAGGGGACTCACTCCTTGGCAGATTATGCTATGGAATTCCGGACTTTAGTCCAAGAAGTAGATTGGCATGATGGTAGTCTTAAGGCCATCTTCCTGGAGGGCCTCTCTGGGCGCATAAAGGATGAGATTGCTGCCCGAGATCTGCCGGAGGACCTCAACGCCTTGATAGAGATGGCTGCTCGCATTGACTGCCGCCTACAACAATGGGCCAAGGAGCAGCGCTCCTCTCGCCACAGTCCTGCTTCTGTGTCGGCGAGACCTGAGTCTTCTAGGCTGTGTTACAGATCCTCAATGTATCATTCCTGTTACCCTGGAATACCCTGGAGGGTCCATTGAGACGATTGCGTTCCTGGATTCTGGTGCCGGAGGTAATTTCATCCTGCAGGACTTGGTCTCCTAGTTGCGAATCCCTATGCATAGACGGGAGGTCCCGTTACAAATTACCTCTATCCAGGGGACGCTCCTTCCAGGACCTGTCCTGATGTCCACGGCACCCATTACTGTCCACACCGGGGCGATCCATTCGGAGGAGATAGCCTTCCTAGTGTTGGATAAGGCTGTCCACCCTGTGGTGCTAGGGTTGCCGTGGTTACAGGAGCACTCGCCCATGATTCAGTGGGATACTCTACAGATTGTCAAGTGGAGCCCTTTCTGCCTAGCTAACTGCATGAAAGTGCCTAGGGCTCCCGCACTTCCGTTGATGCACTCTGCCCTAGGTCCTCCTGCACCTTATGAGGACTTTACGGACGTTTTTTCCAAGACCAAGGCAGAGATCCTTCCGCAGCATCATCCGTATGACTGCGCTATAGACCTGTTACCTGGAACTATGCCCCCCGAGGAAGGGTATATCCCTTATCATTACCTGAAACCCGGGCCATGTCCAAGTATATTTCGGAGAATCTGGCCAAGGGGTTCATTCGCCCGTCCAAGTTGCCTGCAGGAGCAGGCTTTTTCTTTGTCAGTAAGAAGGACGGCTCGCTGAGACCATGTATAGACTATCGAGGCCTAAATTCCATTACTAAGCGGGATTGTTACCCGCTCCCGCTAATCCTGGAGCTCCTCGATAGGCTCCAGAGAGCGAAGATTTTCACAAAGTTGGACTTACGAGGTGCTTACAACTTAGTCAGAATCCGTCCCGGAGACGAGTGGAAAACCGCTTTTAATACCAGAGACGGGCATTACAAGTATCTTGTGATGCCTTTCGGCTTATGTAATGCTCCGGCGGTGTTCCAGCACCTTATGAATGAGGTGTTACGGGACCTTCTGAACACCTGCGTAATCGTCTACCTCGACGATGTGCTAGTCTACTCCCAGGACCTGCCTTCACACCGTCAGCATGTCCGTCAACTGCTCCAAATACTTAGGGAACATGGTCTGTACGCGAAACTTGAAAAATGTAGTTTCGAGAAGATGTCCCTGCTGTTCCTGGGCTACATAATCTCTGCAACAGGCTTTCAAATAGATCCTGAGAAAGTGGAGGCAATTAAGAATTTGCCCCGGCCGAGAGGTCTCAAAGCATTGCAACGCTTCCTTGGCTTTTCCAATTTCTACCGTCACTTTATTCCTAACTATTCCCGTATTGTGGCCCCGTTGACTGCCCTCACCCGAAAGGGGGCCAATCCGCGGTGGATTGGCCTGTCAAGCCTTCGAGGCCCTCAAGGAGGCATTCTTGTTAGACACCTGCCTTTGTCATCTGGACCCCAGCCGGTCCTTTGTGGTGGAAGTCGATGCCTCCAACGTGGCCGTGGGGGCCGTGCTGAGCCAGTACTCTGATTCTGGACAATTGTTACCCTGTTCGTATTTCTCGAAGAAATTCTCACTGGTGGAGAGCAACTACTGTGTTGGTGATAAAGAGTTGCTAGCCATGAAATTTGCCCTGGAGGAATGGAGACAGTGGTTGGGGGGAGCCAACCATCCGGTTACGATTTACACCGACCACAAAAACTTAGCATTCTTGAAGCAAGCCCAACGCCTGAACCCAAGGCAAGCCCGGTGGTCGCTGTTTTTTGATCGATTCGACTTTACTCTACACTACCTCACCTAAACCAACCTTCAGTCACACATAGACAAACATGCTCTCTCTTTCTCTCATTTACACACAGGCTCTCAATCACATACTCATACGCTCTCTCACCTAAACCAGCTCTCAATCACACACAGACACACATGCTCTCTCTCTTTCTCTCATTTACACGCAGGATCTCAATCACATACTCACATGCTCTCTCACCTAAACCAGCTCTCAGTCACACACAGACACACATGCTGTCTTTCTCTCACTTTCACACATGCTCTCAATCACATACTCACATGCTCCCTCACCTAAACCAGCTCTTAATCTCACACACAGACACACATTCTCTCTCTCTCTTTCTCTCATTTACACACAGGATCTCAATCATATACTCACATGCTCCCTCACCTAAACCAGCTCTTAATCACACACAGACACACATGCTCTCTCTCTCTCTCTCATTACACACAGGCTCTCAATCACATACTCACATGCTCCCTCACCTAAACCAGCTTTAAATCACACACAGACACACATGCTGTCTTTCTCTCACTTCACACATGCTCTCAATCACATACTCACATGTTCCCTCACCTAAACCAGCTCTTAATCACACACAGACACACATGCTCTCTCTCTCTCTCTCATTACACACAGGCTCTCAATCACATACTCACATGCTCCCTCACCTAAACCAGCTTTAAATCACACACAGACACACATGATGTCTTTCTCTCACTTTCACACTTGCTGTCAATCACATACTCACATGCTCCCTCACCTAAACCAGCTCTCAATCACACACATACACTCTTTCACATGTACAGGCTCTCAATCATTCACATACATGCCATCTTACTCACACACACACACACACAGGATCTCAAACACACATGCTTGCTCATTCACTCACTCTCCTCCCCTCCCCCGAACTAGCAGCAGCAGCAGCCTCCTCCACTTCTAACCCTAAAGGCAGCAGCAATCTACTTCATTTTCAGCCCTCGCGGAGGAAGGAGTCCCATCAGCCACGGGGGTTGATGACATTCTTCGTTTTTCTCTGAGCCGTGCTGCTCATTCTTCAGACCGCGCCTCTCTTCTTTTCTTCGGGCCAATGCCGAGCGGACTAGCAAAGTCTCTTTTTTCCGCACATGCACCTGCTGCTCACCACTTCCTCTTCCATGATGCGGGGAAGGGGGGCAGGAAGAAGAGAGCATGCCGGTGCCGCTGACTCCTGCTCTCCTGCTGCGTTCCGCCCAGGCTTTCAGCATTTTAAGCCTGGGTGTGGGACCTGTCTTGCTCGAGTAGGGGGAGCAGCTGGGTCAGCAGGGGACCAGGAAGTGTGGCAACACACCTGCGTGTGCTTGGCGACACACCTGCATGTGCGGTGTGTCTCGACACACCGGTTGAGAACCACTGCTTTAGAAGGTACCAAAAGAACTCTAGTAAAAAATTAAAGAATCACAAATTCTTCCTCTTCAGAGAGCTCTCCAGCGTTTCTAATTTATTCAGAACCACTTGATTGCTAGTAGCAATAAGCTATTCACCTTTTTGAAGCTGATCTACCCTTCCTTCCAGAGTATCC
This sequence comes from Rhinatrema bivittatum, assembly GCF_901001135.1. Lineage (NCBI taxonomy): Eukaryota > Metazoa > Chordata > Amphibia > Gymnophiona > Rhinatrematidae > Rhinatrema > Rhinatrema bivittatum. Next base: position 519,922,481 of record NC_042616.1, read on the forward strand.
AGCCAGCTACGAGGGTCTAAAAGGTGAATTTTAAAAGTTCAATGCATGCATCAGTTAGAGGTCGCACAAATATTTTGGGCCAGCGAGTGCCGAAAGGATTTTAAAAGCTGCCCAAGGTACACCCATATCACCCGCTGCATGCACAAATGAAAAGTTCCAGAGGAGTGGGGCATGGTCTGGGTGGGGCATAGGTGCTCCTGGATTTCAACTTCAAATTAGCACATAAATACTTACATGCACAGGCACGCACCGGGGTTCCCTTCCATATAACTTTACATCTACTATGGATGGCATGTAAGTCATACAACAAAAAATACTAAACAGATTAGTGGAGTTTTAAGAGTCAGGGCTAATGAGGGAAGGAGAGCTATTAGACTAGGGGGAAGTCCTAGCTCTTACCCTGGGTGAACTGGGAATGAACTGGGAAAATGGGCAATAACATCAGTGCATGTGTCTTTTAAAATTCCCCCACTTGTGCAGTAGAAGCGGGATTTGTGTGCACAAGTGCGCGCCCACTTAAAATTGAGCACACATGTGAATGCAGTCAGGCTATTTTATAACATACGTATATACATGAATGTATGTTATAAAATAGCCATGTGGTTGGGTGCGAGCCAGCAAACACGCGCACATGTGCACCCGCGCCACTTTGAACATGAAAAAAACTGGGTTTTACATGTGTAAATACACTGAGAGTTATTGAATTTTTACTTTATATGAATATTATCTTTAATGTTTTATCTTATTTTTATTGATTCTTTTAGTAATGATCAAGGTTTTCTTTTAGTCTTATTTATTTTTATTATGATGGTTTATGTAATTTTATTCTATTTATTTTCTTATGTGTTTATTTGTTTTTTAGTGATTATGTACACCGTAGTGATATAAACTTGTTTCTGTACAACGGTATAGAAAAATTGTTCAAATAAATAAGTGGGCTTTTGAAAATTGCTGCAATATAGACCATTGATTTGTCCATAGAATTTACCTGTAGAAGTGCACTTTATGCACAAAAAATGGGATTTAGAAAATTGCTACAATAGTATGTTACATTTACATGCATAACTCCTTTGAAAATTCACCTGTAAGAGTCCAATTCCATCTTCTGAATTTTTGGAACAAGGTCTGTTATGGAAGCAGTCGAGCTGAAAAGTTGTGATCCTAAATAAGCCATACCTTTCCAAATGACCTCCATTTAACTTCCTGGCACAGCGGACACCAATCTCAGAAAATCAGGTGGCAAGATGGAGTTTTCTTGGACCCTACTCTCTAGATCCAACATGATTTCAACTTTAGATGTAAACAGTATCCCAGTCCCCAACTCCTATCTTCACTGCTCCACCAGCATTGATAGAAGCTAGAGCAAGAAATCCTTCTTGTCTTTTTCCAGATTATTTGCTTCTAATTCTGCACTGGCATTCTTCTCTTGCAACACTAGTAGAGACTGATAAACAGTATGGCTCCCACTGGTGACATGTCACCAGGAGATGATATTGATGGCTGCAGAGGGAAGTGTGAGAGTCTCAGAGCTGAGAGTAGATTTGCTGGGGGAGAAGAGTGGTTCTATTCTACATGGCCCAGTTCAATCTCCAATGATAGTAACTTCTCTCTTAAAATGAAGTAACATCTTTTATCTCTTTCACTTTGTCTTCTATCCTCTGCCACCCTGATGGGCTAACTACTCCATATCTCTGGGCTGCCGGATAATGTGGAGTCCTAGTTTTATTACAGTATAACCTTCAGCAATGTTAGAGATATCCACAATAAATTTTTCACAAATATGCTAGGAAAAAAATATCTTACACATTTTCTCAATGGATCTGAAAATATTCTGAAAAGTCTGTTAATTTGGAACAAGAGTGATATTTTCATGGTTTAAATGTAATTGTAAATTATATGCACATCTGTAGTTAGATATTACTGTTTGGCAAAACTATTGCAAAAACATTTTTAAAAAATTCCTTTAACAATTGAAAAATTGCTTATTTTTTAGCTATAGATCTTATAGACAACAAAGGGCTGCATAATGTTTGCCTGAATAGTCTAGGTTTTGTAATTTATTTTGTAAATTGTTATAACTATTGCTTTAAAAGAAATTTCAAGTTAGAAGCAATATAATGACATTTGACCTACAGATAATTTAACAGCAATAAACTTCAACAATATCAGAAATAAAAAAGTATATTTATAAAAGAGAAAATAACCCCCAATAAAGAAAAAATAAAATTAGCAATGAATTGACTAAATTAAAATTTTTAGAAAAGATTGAAAATTTATTTTACACATCTTGAAACATAGTTAACTCGCTATTGTGTGCTGCAGTCATTCTTTCCAACCTCTTAATGTGACATAAAACACTCTTCAATTCACCTAAACAGCTTTTTCATCCTGTTTCTACCCTGTTCAGTCTATAATGTTAAATAGTTGCAATCCATACCCACTTTTTAACCTGTCTGAAAGTATTTTTAAAGGAATTCAAATAGAGGGCCATGTCTCTAGACATTTATCACTGTTCTTCTCTTTCTATAGGGTTATCTTTTCCATAGTGGAACAGTCTCAGGCTTTCTCTAACCAGTGAATCAGAGTTGGACTTATAGGGCCCGACATTCAGAGCTGGCTGGTTAAATAACTTAGCCAGACAGAACTTATCTGGCTAAGTTACAACGTATATTTAGTGGCATGGCTAAACCGCTGACCTTTCATGTTTAACTAAGCACTTAGCCGAATAATTTCCAACCGGCACTTAGTTGGATTAATTCCAATCGGCAAAGTCTAGACCTGCTATTTGGGCACTAGGGATGTCAATCGTGTGCCCGATTGTTTTAACGATCGGGTTCGGCTGGGGGGAGAAAAAAATCTGATCGGCATGATTTTTTTGGTAAAAAAATTGTTTTTCTGAATAGTGCGCACTAACGCGAGTTAGTGTGCACTATCAAAAATTATTACTTAATAGTTTAAAAGTAACATTTGAGGAAATGTTCATTAGCTAGAGGTGCGCACTAAGCCGTGCATGCTTGGTGCTGTCCCCCGTGGCCATTTTGCTACCAGTTATAGCACGCACTAGCCAGAAAGAGAAAAAAAGTGCCAGCAGGCTGCAGCAGTGACAGTGCCAGCAGTAGCCATTAGCCAGTAGCCAGTCTAGCCTCAGCCTGCTCTTTAAATTTAACCACTGTAAATATAATAAATCTATATAAATAAAAATGTTAAATAGTTTGTACCTCGTCGCTAATCTTGGCAACCACTTAACCGAATGCGTTCAAATTTGCACACAACATTCACTTCCCATACGGGAAGGATCTTATACACTTACATTACATATAGGTCACACCTGTGACAGGTAATACAAGTTTAAAAATTGGTTACACAAAACAGTGACATCTGGTGGCCGTCAGCGCAAGCGCAACCTCTTACACCTTTCACACACACTCACACCCCCCCCCCCCAGACAGGGCTATTGTCTTTCATTCACACACCCTCATAACACACAGAAATCCACACTCATCACACCACACCCTCCCACCCACACGCCTGCCAATGTCACTTACTTCACCCACCCTCCCAAAACACAACAAATTCCTGGCTGCTACATTGGGAAGCCCCGCATTTCACACACCCTCTGAAATGAAATTGAAAAACCCTCTTCCACCCACCCACGCACATGCCTGTTCTAATTAATGTCCATGCACTCCAAACACACACTACACCTGAAACAAGTCCGCGCTTCTCCACCGGCAGCCCAGGAACGGTCCGGGACACATCGCATTCATTAGGGCCGTCGGATGCCAGCAAACAAAATGGCGCCGACGGCCCTTGCCCTTACTATGCTATACAGAGACAACAATGACGTCGGTACACCATGTGACATAGTAAGGGCAAGAGCCCGTCGGCGCCATATCCTCAGCGGACATTTGCCCTTTCTAGGTCTGGGATCCTGACGCACCACTTTCACCTGACGTGCTTAACTTACATGGCGTTGGAGAAGTTTTGCTACATGGCAGCCAGCAAAACAAACCCAAGCAAACACCCTCATCAACGGCTGGCAGTTTACACAGGTATCCGGGGAGGAGCACGGTGGGGGACCATACTTATTTTCCGCTGCGGGTGGGGAGTCACTGAGGTGACAGTGAGGGGAGGGAGAATGAGGAGGGAGGTAACTGTCAGGGGAGGAAGAATGAAGGGAGAGGTGAGTGTGAGGGGACAGAGTTGGAGTGGGGACAGGGGAGGGAAGGGGGGGGGAGTGACCAAGGGGGAAGAAGATGAGTGACTCAGCTAAATGAGCAAGGGGAAGGGAGGGCAAAGAATCTGACTCAGCCACTGCAACGCGTGGCAGGGGTCCGCTAGTTAATAATAAAGTTTTTTGTTTAGTTTTTCTATAGTATGTTAATGTTTTGAAGCTCAGGTTGCAAGTTTATTTATTAAATGTTTTGTTTCACTAAAGTAGCATATAGAGAAGTACTTAATTTCATTTTATGTAAAGTTTCTTTAGTTTAATACACAAAGTACTTCATTTTATTTTATTCTACTCTAGTGAAAAAAAAAGAAGTTTAGTTTAACACAGGAACTGCAAACTTGAGCACAGTGAATGGGGTGCGGGGGGGGGGGGGGTGGAAGAGGGATGTGAAGGGGGAGATAGCCCCTGCATTCAGCAGCTCTGATTTTCTGAAGAGATCTGTCCTTCAGAGACCAGGGAGTGGGACTGCTTGGCCCTTCACCTCCCCCTTTCCCTCCCTTTCCCCTTCTCTCTCCCATATACCAGCAGTGGGGGGGGGGGGGGGGGAGGGAGAGGGATGTGAAGGGGAAGACAGCCCCTGCATTCAGCAGCTCTGATTTTCTGAAGAGATCTGTCCTTCAGAGACCAGGGAGTGGGATTGCTTGGCCCTTCACCTCCCCCTTTCCCACTCCTTTGTCAAGCTACCAACCATTTCCATTTCCCATCCCCCATATATTAAACCATCACCTCAGTGGGAACCTTGGTAACATCAATAAATAAGAGGGCAGCCAATAGGAATACATATTCATTCCTAACTGAGCTTAACTGACTTGAAAAGTGTCAAATTGTATCATTTTCTGTTAGTGCGCACTAACAATGGGTAGTGCGCGCTAACTTCCTGTTAGCGCGCACTAAGACGATTAACAATTTGTTTTACGATAAATCGGGGGAATTTCTATTGTTTCGCACTCTTTAACGATTAATGATGATATTAAAAATATCGGACGATAATTTAAATTGTTAAAAAACGATTCACATCCCTATTGGGCACGCCTAAGTTAGCCATGTAACTTATATGGCTAACTCCTAATATCTCTGGATAAGTTATGCAGCTAACTTGCTCTGCCCCTTATATACAGCTAATGTTTTAGCTGGATAAGTGATTTAGGCCTAGATTCATCAAAATGGTATAAGTTTTGCATGATAAAGAAAGGGGTGTGGCTACAATAATTTTAGAGTTACCACACTGTGCACTGTTTTCACAAGCAGTGGAGAGAGAGAGAGACTGAGAAAGAGAGAAAGAGAGAGACTGACTCTTTATAAGACCTTCATAGTAATCCACTATTTATATCACTTTAGGAGGGCCAGCTATTAACTCAAGGTGAGGTTTAGGTAGTGGTTTAGGGTTTTGTGGCCAGCTTCTCAGGCACGGGTTATAAGAAACAATTTGAATCAGATAATTGATAGGATGAAGGAGTTCCAGAGGTGGGGTGAATATTAGGGAATATAAGGAGATGGGAAACAGCAGAAGATGCAAAGAGGCTAGTCAGAAAGGAGGTATGGAAGTGTTGAAGGTGCAGATGGGTGAATAGTGTGATATAAAAATGTAAATAGATTTAAATTAGTTAACTATGAAGGCATGGACAAGCATTCTGAATTCTTTCATGGAAGGAAACTGTAAATTAGGGTGAAGAGAATGAGCCTTGTAGCAATGTTTTGGGTACTTGTGAGGAGTGAAAGCATGGATGGTAGAGGCCTTCAGAAAAGATAGCATTGGTCCTCAAAACCAGATATAAGAACATAAGAACATAAGAAATTGCCATGCTGGGTCAGACCAAGGGTCCATCAAGCCCAGCATCCCATTTCCAACAGAGGCCAAAACCAGGACACAAGAACCTGCCAATTACCCAAACACTAAGAAGATCCCATCCTACTGATGCAATTAATAGCAGTGGCTATTCCCTAAGTAAAATTGATTAATAGCCATTAATGGACTTCTCCTCCAAGAACTTATCCAAACCTTTTTTGAACCCAGCTACACTAACTGCACTAACCACATCCTCTGGCAACAAATTCCAGAGTTTTATTGTGCGTTGAGTGAAAAAGAATTTTCTCCGATTAGTCTTAAATGTGCTACCTGCTAACTTCATGGAATGCCCCCGTCCTTCTATTATTCAAAAGTGAAAATAACCGAGTCACATCTACTCGTTCTAGACCTCTCATGATTTTAAACACCTCTATCATATCCCCCCTCAGCCGTCTCTTCTCCAAGCTGAACAGCCCTAACCTTCTCTTCTCCAAGCTGAACAGCCCTAACCTTCTCTCCAAGCTGAACAGCCCTAACCTTCTCCAACCTGAACAGCCCTAACCTTCTCTTCTCCAAGCTGAACAGCCCTAACAGCCCTAATATTACTGATGAGTAATTAACGGGTTGATTTTCAAAGGGCCATTCATGTAAAAAGCGAGGGTTATGTGTGTGGTTGGGCCTTGCACACTCTGTGTGCATTTTAGAATGGGCCCAGCCACGCGTGTAACCCCGTTACGTGCAGAAGTGCCGGGCCCTGAAAAAGGGGTGGGCTGAGGGGCGTGGGCTGGGTGCGGTGGGGGGGCCAAATTGGGGCAGCGCCTTTAGCCGCTATCCCAGGGAAGCGCGCGCCTGCAGCCGGCCAGCATGCGCAGATTACTTCTGCTCCAGAGGAGCAGTAAGTAATCTAACAACAAAAAAGTAAGTAGTTAGGAAGGGGTTAGGGATCAGGGCAGGAGAGGGGAATGGGTAGGAAGGTTAGATAGAGGTATGGGGAAGTTCCCTCCCAGTCTGCTTCTTAATTGGAGTGGACTAGGAAGGAACTGGGGAAGCCCTAGTCCCATCGCGTGCGTGGGCTTTGAAAATTTCCCCCTCCTACGCACGGAGGAGGCCATCTGCCTACACATGCATACATAGATGTTAAAATCCGCTGCGCATGAGCGCGCAGATATCATATTTTATAACACACACGTGTGTTATAAAATTGCCGTGTCCATGTGCGCGCGCCAGGAACCTCGTGCACATGGACGGGTGCGCACTCCTTTGAAAATCGACTGCTAAGGTTCTTGCCAAATTCATTTTTAGATAAGTGATTTGTGCTTTATTTTATGATCATTTGTCTTGTACTTTGACCTTTAGTACTGGACTTGCTATGATTGGTGATAAACAAAATCAGTGTACATCTGTGTTTCCTTCAAAGGCTCCAGCACTAATGTGTTTATTTTCACTTCCTCTTTGAAACTGTTTTGCAACAGGATCAATTTAAAATTAACTAGTGATGAATGAGTAAATTCCTTCATTGTAGAGAAACATTAGGCTCCCTTAGAACAAAGCATATATAGCATCAGGTCCTTATGTGTATGGCCCAAGTGAATTTTCTCATTTATTTGAAAACTGGTTTACATGGCAGAGAATCCTAAAATATTCATGCACATAAATCCAAGTTGCCTCTCTTGTTTTTGTGTCATACTTCATTGAGGAGGAACTGGGAGGGAATGACTAGGCCCTGAAAAATCAGACCATCCTTAGAATAGATGCTAATAATATGTCCACTACATCAGTGAAACGGCTGTAAGGTCAGAAGATGCACAATCATTAAGATTGCCACTTTAATTTTGTGTGTTATTTGTGGAGCACTCATCAGGATCATTACTGATCTAAACCATTCCTTAGGTGATTGGGAGGGGTGGGGATGTCCCTTATGATGTTATAGCTGGCCAAGGAGAGGAGTGGAATCCTCCTCTGACAATCCATCTCCACAGGATCGGCCATGCAGAAAATTACTTCTACCACTACTGTAGTGACAGCGGAACAACATTCCCCCCCTCCCCCCCCCATTCCGCCATACTTCCCCAGCCAGGCACCTCAAGTAGATGTTCATCTTGTCTGCCCTTTTCACTGTTAATATAGATCACCATTGGTCCATCTTTTCGTATGTTTGCCTAAATATCTTTCACCTGTAGGTCAAGATAGTTATAAAGCATGAATTAAGGTCCCCTTCAAGTAAGATGTAATCTCAGTTTTAACTGTTTTCTTTCCCCCTCTTACCACTTTCACCACTTATCCATCACAGTCTTGTTGTATTTTTCTGAATCCTAACTAGTTAAGAGATGGTAAGGACAGAAACTGAGGTGACCATATAGCTCCATGTCAAAAAGGAAAATGCTGAACCAGTCCTGGGTTTATTCCAGTGCATGCATGAGTTCCGATTTTCCTACAATGCAATGGATTAGATCCAGGATTGGCTCAAACTTTTCAATTTTGACATCACCCTAATAGAAGCAAAAGGCCCTATCACAAAACAGCAGATCACGGTGCTGTTGACAATTCAAAATGAGCTAAACTAGTTGAACTGCAGGAACAATAAGTACTACATTCACTGGAACAATCCATGCAGGAGTAGAAGCAGAATCATTATTCAAAATTATTGAGTCCAATAAAATATATTCAGTCAGGGGCAGTTCTATCATGAGGCAGAGGGAGGCAGTGGCCTCAGGCGGCAAAATTTTGAGATGGCAAAAACTGCCCCTCAAAACCCTCAATCCGCAGCTGCTTCACCCTGCCTTCAGGACCATCAACCTGCAGCTCTGCAGACAAGCCCACAGGGTCCCCACTCCCTGCGGGTAGGAAGAACGAAAGAGTGGCAGCACATGGTTAGATTGGCTTACTGGGGCATCGGGCATGCTCCAGAAGGCCGGTCAAGAGGATCACGTGGTTTGTGTTTGTTGCTGCAGCCCCATGGCTATAGAGCAGCTAAGACCAATGCCAGGACCCACAGCTTCTTGTATCACTGAGTGGGAGCCTCCCCCTGAGGCTCTCCTCTCACTCTGCCTTCTGTTTATTTTATTTTATTTTTACCGGCACAGTAGCAGTGGTAGCAATAACAGTGGCAGCTCCATGTGACTGCTGCTGCTGCTCTGCTGAAGCACCTCTTTCTTCCACCATCATGGCTTCTCCCCTCACATGCTTCTTCTGGTAGCTGACAGGAGTCAGTGAGCAAGCCTCTCACCGCTGGCTCAACTCCAACCCTGGTCTCAGCTGTTGGGTTCAAGCTCGGCCACATCAAAAAGTAATTTAAAAAAAACCCAAACAAACCTAGCATCAGGGCCTTCCAACCCATCCCTTTCCACACCAAGGTGGGAAACCAAACAGCAACAGGCAATCCACCCAGAATCCAGACCCTATTCTTGGGACTTGCTTGAAACCCCTGACCCCCTATGTAAGTAAAACCTAATTTTTTTATATATGCAGAAGGGAGAAAAGTGAGAGAGAGAAAGTATCTGAGTCAGTGAATGTGTGTTTTTGAGTGAGAGTGAGCATGTGTGAGTCAGTGAGTGCATGTGAGAATGCATGAGTCATTGAGCATGTGTAACTTTGAGCATGTATGTGAGCATTTCAGCACAGGAGTGTCAGTGAACAAATGAGAGTCAGTGTGTGTGTGAGGGCGAGAGACAGCATGAGTCAGTATGTGGGTATGAGAGAGAGAGCATATGTGTAAGTCGGTGAACGTGTATGTATGAGCGTGAGAGCATGTGTGTGAGTCAGTGAATGTATGTGTGTGAGAAAGTCAGTGAGTCAGCATGTGTGAGTGTTAGGGACCATTTGTGAGTGAGCATTAGGGATGTGAATAGTTTTTCTGATGATTGAAATTATCGGACGATATTTTCAAACTCGTCAAATATCGGGAGGTCCCTGAAAGCGATAGGAGAACCCCACTAAATTTTCGTGGGGTTCTCTTTATCATTTTTGGGGGGGTCGGAAAGAAAGGGCACACAAAAACAACCGCCAAACACACCCCGACCCTGTAAATCTCATTTAAAATTGCCCACTCTCCCGACACCCCCCCAAAATTTTTCTAAAGTACCTGGTGGTCCAGCGGGGGTCCCGGGAGCGATCTTCCGCTCTCAGGCCATTGGCTGCCACTAATCAAAATGGTGCCGATGGCCCTTTGCTCTTACCATGTGACAGGGGCTATCGGTGCCATTGGCCGGCCCCTGTCACATGGTAGGAGCAATGGATGGCCCAGCTTACACAGACAACCTTGAGAAAGGATAAAAACATTGAGAGCTAAGGACTATTATTAATTTCTGGTTTTGTTTTTGAGAATGAAGTAACTGTGTATTGAATGTGCATTGTAAAACCCTAATATACATTCTGGGGTAGACGCGCATATGTCCCGGGGCTTTAGAAAATGGGTGGATAGGGGGTGGGGCCGGGCGGGGCGGTGGTCCGGGGGCGGGGCCGGGGCGTTCCCAAGTCCTCCGGCACATCGGCCGTGCCGGAGGTTTGAGTGCCGGCAGCCTGCTGGCAGGCGTAACTCTATCGAATAAGGTGGGGGAGATTTAGGTAGGGCCGTGGGGGGGGGGGGGGGGGTGGGGGGGTTAGATAGGGGAAGGGAGGGAAAGGTGGGGGGGGATCCAAAAAAAAGTTCCCTCCAAGGCCGCGCCGATTGGAGGGAACGGGGAAAGCCATCGGGGCTCCCCTTGGGCTCGGCATGCGCAAGGTGCACAAGTGTGCAGCCCCTTGGGCTCGGCGCCTGCGCCGACCCCAGATTTTATAACATGCGCTCGACAGGACTTTCATTCTCTCAGGAGATCCTGTGAGGCCCACCTAAGTCCAAGCGGCCCAGGTCACTACGGGCTCCTCCCGGAGGGACCTCGGGCTTCCAGTGGTGAAGCTCTTCCCAGCCTCTGTCTCCTCCAGTGCTCTGCCCCCTGGGGGCAGTTACCTCCTGTTCCCTTTCAGGAGGCGTTCCATATCTGCCACAGGACAAGGGTCCACCCCCGAGAGCAACAGGTTGCCAAGGCCATGGACTCGGCGGAGTCTCCCGCCTCCAGGGCCCTACCAGGACTGGCTGCCACAGTGAAACAACATCATCAAGCTTTAGAGACGCTGGACACTTCGGTTGAAGAACTGCGCTCTCAACTACAAGATACTGCAATGGCCAACCTGGTGGGCCTCTTGGCCACTATGCTTCCCGAAGCAACACTGGCACTTCCTGCACCCACCAGATATAATGGGGATCCACGCTCCTTTCGTAGCTTTCTTAATCAGTGCTTTATGCAGTTTGCCCTACAACCCTCATTGTTTTTGAAGGAGATCACTAAAGTCACCTTCATTCTGTCTCATTTGGAAGGAAAGGCTCTGGCATGGGCTTCTCCCTTATGGGAATGCTCTGATCCCATCCTCTCCAAGCTATCTGACTTCATTGCCCTCTTCAAGCAGACCTTCGGAGACCCAGGTCGTATGGCTATTGCTAGTCATAGCTTACTCCACATCCGTCAAGGGTCAAGGAACCTCTCTGAATACACAGTGGAGTTTCGGACCTTGGCCACAAAAGGGTGGCAAGAAGATTGTCTGCAAGCCATCTTCCTAGATGGAATCTCCTGTGCTCTGAAAGATGAGCTCTCTGTCTGGGAGACTCCCACGTCTCTAGAAGACTTGATTTCCCTTGCCGGGAGGATTGATCATCATCTCCTGCAAAGACGCCTAGAAGTAAAGGCTCCACGCCCTCCTTCAGTATGCCCCACAAGTGCACCCTGCACTCCAGTGAAGACTCCTGCACCATCACCTTCCTCCATGGTAGAACCTATGGAAGTGAATCGTGGGCAATTGTCTCTGATCGAGAATCTCCGTTGGCAAAAGGAGGGGCTCTGCCTTTACTGTGGCACTTCTGGGCATCGTCTGCAGTTTTGCCCCGTCCGTCCAGGAAACTGCAATGCCTGAGCACGGAGGGGGTCCCGAGCTTGGGCACAACTATTTCTGGCCCTCACCTCTTGCTTCCTCTATCCCTGGGTATCAAGGCCCATATCTTTGCGACCACTGCTCTCATTGATATCGGAGCGAGCGGTAGCTTCATTACAGACGACATCTTCAAACTCTTGAAAATACCTCTCCAGCCCCTAGAGGTGAGTCTTTGTATTGCCTCCATCCAGGGGGAACATCTTCCAGGTCTCATTATTCACCAGACAGTGGCTATCCATCTCACTGTAGGTACCCTCCATGAGGAAGAGACATCCTTCTACATCCTAAAATGCTCAATTTATCCGGAAATCCTGGGGTTACCCTGGCTCAGGTCCATGAACCCCAGTTCGATTGGCAATCACTGCAGTTGGTACAGTGGGCCCAAAATGCCAAAAGACTTGTCTGCACCCAGTATCCCCCGTGATACCCATCTTGAAATCAGTTACCCTTCCAGGTTTACCTCCGCAGTATTCTGACTTCAGCGATGTGTCTCTAAGCAGAAAGCGGATACCTTGCCTCCGTTATGCAAGTTCAACTGTCCTATTGAACTTCTGCCGGGCACTACACCTCCCAAAGGCAGAACCTATCCATTGTCCAAGCCTGAGACTCAGGCTATGTCGGAATATATTAAAGAGAATCTAGAGAAAGGCTTTATACGTCCATCTGATTCCCACGCAGGAGTGGGGTTCTTCTTCGTGATGAAAAAGGATGGTGGACTCCGTCCCTGAATCGATTATAGGGGTCTCAATGTAATAATGTCATAAGGATCGATACCCGCTACCCCCTCATTAGCGAACTGTTTGATCGCCTTGAAGGGGCACAAATCTTTTCCAAACTGGAACTGAGAGGTGCATACAACTTGGTACGCATCCAACCTGATGACATTTGGAAGACGGCGTTTAATACCAGAGATGGCCACTACGAATACGTGGTAATGCCTTTTGGGCTATGTAATGCTCCAGCCGACTTTCAACGCCTCATGAATGAAATCTTCCGAGATCTCCTGTACAATTTCGTAGTCGTATACCTTGGTAACATTCTGATCTTCTCTAAGGACTTAGAATCCCACTGTGAACACGTCCGCATTGTCCTCCAACGTCTGAGAGAGAACCATTTGTACACAAAACTAGGAAATGTCTGTATGAGCGGAATCACTTACCCTTTCTGGGATACATCATCTCTGATCGTGGATTCTCAATGGACCCGGAAAAACTTCAGGGGATCCGCGACTGGCCTCAGCCAGTAGGCCTTCGAGCGTTGTAATGCTTTCTAGGCTTCACCAATTATTACTGGAGCTTCAGTGCCAATTACTCTTCTATAGTTGCCCCACTCACTGCTATGACTAGGCAAGGGGTCAACACCCGAGTTTGGACACCCAAAGCAATTGCTGCCTCCCAGAGTATTAAAGAAGCCTTCAGTTCCGGCCCTTGCCTCTTTCATCTGGATCCCAAACGTCCCTTTGTTGTGGAGGTCGACACCTCAGCAATTGGCGCTGGAGCCATTCTGACTCAACACTCCCCCACGGGCAAGTTAACTCCCTGCTCGTTCTACTCTCATAAGTTACACTGTGGGTGACAGCGAACTCCTTGCAGTCAAACTAGAACTTCAAGAGTGTTAGAAGGGGCACAACATAAGTTTACCATCTTCAATGACCACAAGAACCTTGAACATCTCAAAGAGGCTCAACTTTTGAACCCCTGTCAGGCCCGGTGTGCCTTATTCTTCGAAAGGTTTGACTACAACCTGTGCTTTCGTCCTGGTTCCAAGAACCTGTGCGCTGATGCGCTGTCCAGATCATTCGAGCCTGAAGACATCCCGGAAGTTCCTAGCTTCATTATCGACCCTGCTTGTATCTCCCTTGCTGCAACTACAACAGTCCCTGTTGGGAAGACCGTCGTTTCCCGCCGGCTACATGAACATGTCTTAAAGTGGGCCAACGACTCCAAACTGGCAGGCCAACCTGGTCCTGTCAGGACACTGGAAATGCTGCGAAGGCACTATTGGTGGCCTACTATGGTGCAAGATTCATGAAACTACGCCCAGCAAAAGCCACCATCGGGGAAGCCTTGGGGCTTGATCCAGCCTCTCCCAGCACCTACCAAGCCATGGTCCAGCATTTCGATGGACTTTATTATTGATCTACCTCTATTGCGTTCGTGCCTACCCTACGCCCTCACTCCACCTTCTCTACCTCTGTGGCGACTCCCTCCAGGTCTGAAGGACAGCTTGCGGCCGCGGCAGCTCCCTGCCGCGTTTCTATGGCATCCCCGGGCTGGCTTGACGCTATGGATCCGCCATGTTCCTGATGACGTAAGGGCACTCGCGTGCTCCAGACTTTGTGCCGGCGAGGGCGTGAACCTCGGGGGGCATCCCCCCATAGTGATTTCATCCATTCTCATTTTAAAAGGTCTTTGTTTGCTAACCTCTAATGAGTTAGCAAGGACTCGAATCATACTTCTTGGTTATGATTCGCCAAGCTACTCTGCTTTTCAAACTTCCCAGGAGTACCCACTCCACAGGGGCTTCGCTCTCTCTTCTTGATTTCAGATTGTCAGAATACTCAGAAGACTCTTCATTGCCTGGAAGCGATCGCAGTCGTGAACACAGTGAGTTCTATTGTAGATAGGAATTGGTACTTGCTCCATGAGGCCCTACATTCCTATAGCTCTGAAGACTCCCTTCCTTCCAAGACGTTATCGCAGGTACAGAGATCAAGAGTTTTATTGGCAAGATTGCAGATAGGAACTGGTTCTCGCTCCATGAGGGCCCATGTTCCTAGAATCCTTTACAGACTCTCTTCTACTCTAGAAGCCATTTCATATACAGGTATTGTGAGTTCTTATTACAGACTGTTTGTAGGAACCAGTGCTGAATGTACTGAAGACTCTCTGTGGTATAGAGACCATTGCAGACATCTACTACTGTGAGTGTACCATCTTGTATCCAGTATACCCTGTCTACTCACTACATCTAGTCTCTCTCTACAGCTCAGCAACCCAGAGATTATATTCCAGTATCAGAAGGACTTCAGCCCTGCCGAGCACATCGACTCACTACTGCCACCACTGGTGGTCCAATTTCCAGCCTAATAAAGAACTATCTGTGTGTTGTCTATACTCCAGCCTAGCCAGTGGTCCCTCTCAGGATCTCCTCCTGGGGGCGCTGTCATCGGCCATCAGCCCAGGGATTCACCAATTCTTCTACAAGTGGTATCCTACAGACCGCCACTCTATGGGAGCCAACCCACTATAGACCATTAGCTCTGCCTACAGAGTATTATAAAATTTCTAGCTCCTCCCCTTGTAGGAGCAGCACTGAACAACCTCCTTCCCAGAATAACACAGTGATTTATTTATTTATTTATTTATTTATTTAAAAACTTTTATATACCGGTATTAGTATGCATACATCATACCGGTTTACAATGTAACTTTAAAGGTAGAAATTACAATGAACAGGGAGGGCGAACAAGGAGGAGTATACAAAGAGCAGGAGGTGGAGGAATTAAAGCAATAAATAAAAACTGCAACGGACTATTTACAGGAATATACAAGGCGTAGGCAAGATACTTGCAGAAGTCGGTGTACTTAATCAGGGTAGGCTTGTCGGAAGAGCCATGTTTTAAGTTTTTTTTCTGAACTTGGCGTAACATGGCTCTAGCCTGAGAGTGGTAGGGAGGGTGTTCCATTGTTTAGGGCCTGCAATGGATAGTGCACGGTCCCTAGTAGAGGAGAGGTGGGCTTTTTTCAAAGGGGGAATGGAGAGGGTGCCTTTGTTGACAGTGCGAGTGGGTCGTAGTGCGTATAGGACGAAAGGGTTCATCCAACCAATTGGAATTGTGCGAGTGGATGGACTTATGCACTATGGTTAGAATTTTGAAGAGAATTCGGGATGCGATGGGGAGCCAGTGGAGTTCTTTGAGTATTGGGGTAATGTGATCAGCTTTCCTTGAGTTGGTGATGACCCTGGCGATGGCATTCTGGAGCATTTGTAAGGGCTTGGTGGTGGAGGAGGGTAGGCCAAGGAAGAGGGCATTACAGTAGTCCAGCTTTGAGGAAAGGGTGGCTTGGACGACGGTGCGGAAGTCATGATAGTGGAGGAGGGGTCTGAGTTTCTTCAGGATGTGAAGCTTGAAGAAACCTTCTTTGAGGATGGAGTTGATCTGTTTTTTGAGATTGAGTTGTTGATCTATGATAACCCCAAGGTCTCTTACTGTGGGTTGGGGTGTTATGACGTTGAAAGCTGGATCGTTGGAGATCGGTGGTTTGGGAGGGAGGTGAGGAGAGATAAGGAGCAGCTCTGTTTTGGAGGAGTTTAGAGCGAGGTGGATGTTGGTGAGGAAGTCATTGATGTTGGCAAGACATGTGTTCCAGAAGGCAAGGGCATCTGAGAGAGAGTTGTGAATGGGAATGACGATTTGAACGTCATCTGCATAGAGGTAGAATTTGAGGCCGAGGTCTGTGAGGAGCTGACATAGAGGTGTGAGATAAATGTTGAAAAGGGTGGAGGAGAGGGAGGAGCCTTGTGGGACACCTTGAGACAAGGGATAGAGTGTGGAGTTGGCGTTTCCTATCTTGACGGAGAACTTTCTGTTAGATAAGTAGGATTTAAACCATAGTAGGGCTAGGCCTGAGATGCCTATTTCGGATAGCCGGTTGATGAGGAGGTTATGGTTGATGGTATCAAAGGCAGCTGAGATGTCGAGTAGGGCGAGGAGGTAACAGTTGCCTCGGTCCATGCCTATGAGTAAGTGGTCCGTGAGGGAGAGCAGGAGGGTTTCTGTATTGAGGTATTTACGGAAGCCGTATTGGGCTGGATGCAGAATGTTGTTGCTTTCTAGATATTCTGTAAGTTGGATGTTTACAATCTTTTCCATAATTTTGGATAGGAAGGGCAGGTTAGAGATAGGGCGGAAGTTAGCGGGGTCTTTAGGGTCTAGTGTTGGTTTTTTTAGGAGGGGCTTGACAATAGCTTGTTTAAGAGCATCTGGGACAGAGCCTGAAGAGAGGGAGGAGTTTATGATGTCTGCGATGGGTTTGGATATAGTGTTCGGGATGGAGAGGAGGGATTTTGTGGGAATGGTGTCTGAAGGGTGGGAAGCTGGTTTAAGTTTTCTGAGAATAGATTCCACTTCTTTAGTGGAAGTCAGGTCAAGGGTTTGGAGGGTGGGTGAAGTGGGGGAAGGTTGGAGGGAGGGGGAAGGGGAGGTGGATGGAGAAGGGTGTTGAAATCTGCGGAGGATGTTGGTGATTTTTGTGAGGAAATACTGGGCGTCACTTTATCCCCAGCAAGGGGATAAAGTGACCCATTTTCGACTGCTTCTCGAAAATGGGTCACTTTATCTTGCTGGGTCTTCCTTCAGCCCCAGACCTGGCAAAGCTCTTCCTGAAGAACATCTTTTGCCTCCACGGACTCCCGAAGGAGATTGTATCCGATTGGGGATCACAGTTTGCCGCCAAGTATTGGCGTTCCTTGTGTCGAAAGTTTGACATTTCCTTGAGTTATACTTCGGCCTACCATCCCCAGGCCAATGGGCAGGCCGAAAGGACCAATCGGACCTTGAAGACATTCCTACGTTCCTATGTAAATGACCAGCAAACCAATTGGTCGGATCTTCTCCCCTGGGCTGAGCTGTTGCACAATACCCATGTCGCAGCAGCAGCCATCGACACATCCCCGTTTGCAGTAGTCTTTGGATGGCAGCACCAACTGCCTCTTCCTGTTCCTCTGACGGTTCCGTCTCCAGCAGCTCAATCCATGGCTCAAACCATTCGCCAAGTGTGAACCCAGGTAAAAGAGGGACTTTCATGAGCTGCTGAACACGCCAAGCACACTTCTGATCTTCATAGACGACCTGCTCCACTCTTTCGACCTGGCCAGAAAGTGTGGCTGAGTGCTCGACACATTCGACTGAGACTTCCCTCTCACCGTCTGTCTCCGAAATACATCGGACCGTTTCCTGTGATCCAAAGAGTGGGAACTGTCTCATATCAACTCCAGCTACCTCATTCATTGGGTATCCACAACACGTTTCACATGTCCCTGTTGAAGCCGTTGGTCCTCTCCTGGCCCTCACACAAAGACCCTCCTGCTCCGCGTGTCTCTGCAGAACCTGACACTTCTCTCCAGGTAAGGGAGGTCCTCGATGTCTGGCGACGCCGATGCAAGTGGGAATACCTCTTAGCCTGGGAGGGCCATGGGGCCAAGTAGAATTCATGGGAACCCTTCCAAAACATCTTGATAAGGAACTCTTGAGGACCTTCCATAGATTGTACCCTGAGAAACCACAGCCGCGTAGGGGGAGGCCTAGAAGGGGGGAGGGGGTACTGTTACGCGCCCCGCCCGCGGCCATCCCACGTGCAGGCCTGCTCACCTTCATGGTTCCACAGCGGGCTCCGGGACAACCTCCCTTGCAGTAGTAGCCAGTCTTTCCAGGCCCTGGCGTCCCACGGTAGAGGTCGCCGGGCCTTCCATTGCGTGCCAGGCCTCAAGCCGAGGCTTGGCGTCCTTGGCCATGTTAACCACGCCCATACGCGCATGCATGTGGACTGCCCGGACTCATGTAGGGCCAAGGGCGGGTCCTAGTTCCGTGGTGCACCCTGATTGATCTCTGGATATAAGGACGTTCCTGTCTCTGCTTCCTTGCCTTGCAGTCGGGTTGGTTTGTTCGCTTGTACCTGTTCCTGCTTGTTCCTAGTCTCGTTCCAGGATCCTTCTGTTCCAGTTCTGTTCCTGACTTGTTCCTGCATCCTAGTACTGTGTCCTGCTTGTTCCTGTGTTCGTTTGTCTACCCTGGTAGTACCCTCGGACTGTCTTACTGGTACTGACCTCAACTTGCTCTTGACTTGCCTGCCGCCTGCCTCAAAGACCACAGCTTGTTCCTGACCTGCCTGCCTGCCTGCCACCTGCCTCAAGAACTCAGCATGCCTTTGACCTCATCTGACCTCTGGTACCTGACCTCGGCTTTGCTGACCATTCCTCAGACTGACCTCTGGATCTTGACCTTTGCCTGCCTGACCTCGCCTCCAGATTCTGGCTCTGTTCCTTGCCTTGTCATCACCAACTCTGTTCTGGTTCTCCTTGCTCCAACCAGCAGCCACCTTTGAACCCGATTGCGCTCCCCCTGTCTCCGTGGGCACAGCGGACTTTCATTCTCTCAGGAGACCCTGCGAGGCCCATCTAAGTCCAAGCGGTCCAGGTCCCTATGGGATCCTCCTGGGAGGACCTCGGGCTTCCAGTGGTGAAGCTCTTCCCAGCCTTTGTCTCCTCCAGTGCTCTGCCCCCTGGGGGCAGTTATCTCCTGTTCCCTTTCAGGAGGCGTTCCATCTCTGCCCCAGGACAAGGGTCTACCCCCGAGCGCAACAGATAGTGATAAATTGCAGGAGGACCTTGTGACACTAGAAGATTGGGCATCCAAATAGCAGATGAAATTTAATGTGGACAAGTGCAAGGTGATGCATATAGGGAAAAATAATCCATGCTGTGGTTATACAATGTTCAGTTTCTTGTTAGGAATTCCCACTCAAGAAAAAGATCTAGGTGTCATAGTGGACAATACATTGAAATTGTTGGCTCAAGTGTGCTATGGTGGCCAAAAGAGCAAACATAATGTTAGAATTATTAGGAAGGGAATGGTGAATAAAATGGAGAGTGTCATAATGCTTCTGTATCGCTTCCATGGTGAGACTGCTCTTTGTGTTCATTTCTGGTCACCGCATCTCAAAAAAGGTATAGTTGCACTGGAGAAGGTGAAGAGAAAGGCAGCGAAAATGACAAAAGGGGATGGAACAACTCCCCTTTGAGGAAAGGCTAAAGAGGTTAGGGCTGTTTAGCTTGAAGAAGAAATGGCTGAGTGGAATATGATGGAGGTCTATAAATTCACAAACAGACTAGAATGGCTAAATGTGAACCGATTATTTACTAGGGGTGTGCATTCGTTTGCAACGTATTGGCAATCTGCAACATATATGTCATATTTGTTGTATTCGTGGGGGTCACGAAACGTATGGCGAACTAGGGATGTGCAGAGGGACGCCATACATTGCATTCGGGATACGTATTCGTCGGGGGGCAGATATGTTGTATACGTCTGTATGGCGTCCCGATACGGTTATACGTCGAATCCTATTCGTTACCCAGCTAAAATTAAATTTACTACAACCCCCCACCCTCCTGACCACCCCAAGACTTACCAAAACTCCCTGGTGGTCCAGCGGGGGTCCGGGAGCACTCTCAGACCCTCGGTACCAGTTCAAAATGGCGCCGATAGCCTTTGCCCTACTATGTCACAGGAGCTACCGGTGCCATTGGTCAGCCCCTGTCACATGGCCATCAGCGCCATCTTGTGCTCCTGCTATGTGACAGGGGCTGAGCAATGGCACCGGTAGCCCCTGTGACATAGTAAGGGCAAGGCTATTGGCGCCATTTTGGTTCCTGGCACCCGACAGCACGAGTGCAGGAGATCGCTCCCGGACCCCCGCTGGATCCCCAGGGACTTTTGGACAGCTTGGAGGGGGCCTCCAGACCCCCACAAGACTTGCCAAAAGTCCAGCGGGGGTCCAGGAGCGACCTCCTGCACTCGGGCCATATTGCCAGTATTCAAAATGGCGCCGGCGCTACCTTTGCCCTCACTATGTCACAGGGTCTGACGGTCGGTGACATATGTGAGGGCAAAGGCTAGCGGCTGCCAGTACTCAAAATGGCGCCGGCACTAGCCTTTGCCCTCTCTATGTCACAGGGGCTGACCCTCGGCCCCTGTGACATAGTGATGGCAAAGGCTAGCGACTGCGCCATTTTCAATACTGGCAATACGGCCCGAGTGCAGGAGGTTGCTCCCGGACCTCCGCTGGACTTTTGGCAAGTCTTGTGGGGGTCAGGAGGCCCCCCAAAGCTGGCCAAAAGTCCCTGGGGGTCCAGCGGGGGTCCGGGAGCGATCTCCTGCACTCATGCCGTCGGGTGCCAGGAACCAAAATGGCACTGATAGCCTTGCCCTTACTATGTCACAGGGGCTACAGGTGCCATTGGTCAGCCCCTGTCACATGGAAGGAGCACAAGATGGCACCGATGGCCATGTGACAGGGGCTGACCAATGGCACCGGTAGCCCCTGTGACATAGCAGCTCAAAGGCTATCGGCGCCATTTTGAACTGGTACCGAGGGTGTAGAGTGCATGGGATGGCTCCCAGACCCCCCGCTGGACCACCAGGGAGTTTTGGTAAGTCTTGGGGGGGATCAGGAGGGTGGGGGGGGGTTGTTTAAATTGGCGGCTGAATAATTTGGCGAAAATTCATTGTATCCATGGGGAATCGCGATACGTTTCACTTCCCCACGAATACAACAAATATTGGCACATCCGTTGCGGATTGCCAATATGTAGGGACCCCTATGGCGAACCCCTATGGCGAACCCTATGGCGAACCCCCACGAATACAATGTATCACTAACAAATAAACCCCCACCCTCCTGACACCTCCAAGACTTGCCAAAAGTCCCTGGTGGTCCAGCAGGGGTCCTCGAGCGATCTCCTGCACTCGGGCTGTCGGCTGCCATTATTTAAAATGGCACCAATAGCTCCTGTGACATAGTAAGGGCAAAGGCTATCAGCACCTTTTGAATACTGGCAGCCGATGGCCCAATTGCAGGAGATCGCTCCAGGACCCCCACTGGACCACCAGGGACTTTTGGCAAGTCTTGGGGGTGTCAGGAGGGTGGGGGTTTATTCGTTAGTGATACATTGTATTCGTGGGGGTTTGCCATACGTTTCTGGACCCCCATGAATACAACGAAGTTCCCCCCAAGACTTGCCAAAAGTCCCTGGTGGTCCAGCAGAGGTCCTGGAGCGATCTCCTGCAATCAGGCCTTCGGCTGCCAGTATTCAAAATGGCGCCGATAGCCTTTGCCCTTACTATGTCACAGGGGCCGACCAATGGCACCGGTAGCTCCTGTAACAAGTCTTGAGGGGGACTCCTGACCTCCCCAAGACTTGCCAAAAGTCCCTGGTGGTCCAGCGGGGGTCCTGGAGTGATCTGCAATCGGGCCGTTGGCTGCCAGTATTCAAAATGGTGCCGATAGCCTTTGCCCTTACTATGTCACAGGGGCTACCGGTGCCATTGGTCGGCCCCTGTCACATGGTAGGAGCACAAGATGGCGCCGGCCGTCCATTGCTCCTACCATGTGACAGGGGCCGACCAATGGCACCGGTAGCTCCTGTGACATAGTAAGGGCATAGGCTATCGGCGCCATTTTGAATACCAGCAGCTGACAGCCCGAGTGCAGGAGATTGCTCCAGGACTCCTGCTGGACCACCAGGGATGTTTGGCAAGTCTTGTGGGGGGTCAGGAGGGTGGGGGGTTGTAGTAAATTTAATTTAAAGGGTTGGGATAGCGTTTTTTTTTAGAAACGGATACATATGTAACTAATGAACGGATTGGGGTCCCCCGAGAACGGATGTAATGGATTTGGGTCCCGAAGAATACGAATACCGAATGGGACGAATCCGTCCCTGCTACACATCCCTATTATTTACTCTTTCATATAATACAAGGACTAGGGGGCACTCCAAGAAGTTAGCAAGTAGCACATTTAAACAAATCAGAGAAAATTATTTTTCACTCAATGCACAATAAAGGTCTGGAATTCATTGCCAGAGGAAATGGTTAAGGCAGTCAGCTTAGCTGGATTTAAGAAAGGTTTGGAACAGTTCCTGAGGAGGTCCAAAAACTGCTATTAGTCAAGCTGATTTAGGGAATATCCCATGCCTATTATCAGCATTAGCAGCATGGGATCTATTTAATGTTTGGGTACTTGACATGTACTTTTATCCTGGATTGGCCATTGTTGGAAACAGAATGCTGGGCTTGATGGACCCATGATCTGACCCAGTATGGTAGCTTCTTATGTTCTTAGCTTCTTTGTTTTCCTAATAGGAGGTATATTGGTGTTTTAGGGCTTGGTGTAATATTTACAGGGTTGCTTTTCATGGCTTTCTGAAGGCCAAGCTTACACCTAACACACTTTACAATAGGCCTAATACCAAATGGGCTCCAAGTATCTTGCTTTTTTGCAGGATTTTTCCTGGAATATTGCTAGCACTCTTATCTGCCACTCCTCTGGGAACCGTGACCCTTGACTCCCCCCTCCCCAGCAGTTCAAATCACCAAAAGGGCTAGATTCCAAGGGGGATAACACCCCCATCTGTAATTTGACCTGCACTATGCCTTGGGGGAGGGGGTGTTTTCTTTTTCCTTGCCTCAGGCAGCAGATTACCTTGAGCCACCCCTGGCCAGAACAACAGGAAAGGGAGCTGGCCAATCTCAATAGCATTTTGTTTCTGTTTTCAAAGTGAGAGCAGCATCTTGTTTCCAAGATCTGGCAGAGAAGCTGCTTCCAAGCATACACCTTTCAATACATCCTTACAGCCAAAGCATTGCCCAGCTACTCCTCTGGGGTCAAGCAAATTGTATCAGTCATATGCCCTGATATTGTTTGAGAGGATATTTAAACCTGGGTTTTCCACATGGTGGTCAAACCATTCTCTTTAATAGTATACTGTTTGTGCTTGCATGACATTAAATGACAGCAGAAAAAGATTATCCAGTCTACCCAGTTGGAATTCTTCCACTGTAAGTAGATGAGCATTAGTGCTTATGCAAAGGTTTAAGGCACACTACATGAAGCTTCATGTTAGGATTCATGGGTTTCGTGGACCCTTGGCCCGAGGTGAGGGTTGATACCACCTGTGGGGAGGAGCCCCACAGGTCCTCACTGTCGGGAGGTGAGGTGAGCTGCAGTAGGAGATAGTAGCAGTGGTAGAGGAATAGAGCAACCTGCATCACAGCCACGTGAACGCAGTAGCCTGTAGAGAGAGTACTGTGAGGGATCCCGAGGAGCGGGGTAAGAGACACAGTTCGGAGGCAAACCCACAGTATTCAGGCAGAACTGGAGATACAGGTACCAGTGCAGGAACCTCCAACAGGGAAGCGCTAGGCAGGCCCCGAGGAGCGGGGGAACACAAGACAGGAATTTCTGGAGGAATGCAGTAGACACCTAAGGGGCAGGTCTGCGTAGCGAGAGAGACTCTGGTGTGATGATGTAGGCTGCCCCACGGAGTGGGGAAGCCCGAGTCGAATCTCCGAAGTAGTGATGTCAGCAACCTCGAGGAGCGGGGCTGTGCACGAAGGAATCTCTGATAGAGAAATGGAGGTACTACCCTGAGGAGCAGGGAGGTGCAGAGTACAGTTGCTGGTGTAGAATGTAGGCACTGCCCTGAGGAGCGGGGAGGTGGAGGTACAGTCACTGGTGTAGAACGTAGGCACTACCCTGAGGAGCGGGGAAGCGCAGGTACAGTCACTGGTGTAGAATGTAGGCACTACCCCAAGGAGCGGGGAAGCGCAGATACAGTCACTGGTGTAGGCACTGCCCCGAGGAGCGAGGAAGCACTGAGTCGAGTCTCCAAAGCAGCAAGATAGTTCGAGGGACCACTGAGGAGCAGGGAGGCTGGCACGCAGGACCTCTGGAAGGCACAGGGTTAACCGGAGAAGCCTGGAGATAGGATCTCCAACTGGAGCGCAAGCAGGTCCCCGAAGAGCGGGTACCCGAGCCAGAGTCCAGAGTCGCAGGAAGGTCCGATACAGGAACCACAATCTGAGGAGACAGGAGCAGCACCAGTAGCGAAGGAACTCGTTGTCAAGTCAGTTTGCAAGGGGCGAAGGCGGTGCTTAAGAATCCTAATCTAGTGTTGTCATCAGTTGGGGATGCCCCTGAGGTTCCCACCATTGGGCCTTCAAAGGGAGGCCCGGTGGCATGCGCGTGTGCCTAGGAAGGCCCGGAGTCAGCATGGGTGGCGGCGGCATCCCGGCTGCCACGAGGAGCCCAGAAGTATGGGGCGGTAGTGGCTAGCCCCAGCCGCGAGTAGACCCGGAGAGGAGAGCAGGGCAGCACAAGACATGAGTTGAATCAGTCACAGCCATCTGCAACTGATGGTCACAACACTTCAACCTTGCATCTCTCATCCCAATTAACTTTTAGACCCATAGGCCACTTTCAAAATCCCTTCCCATCTCAATTTTGGTAATTAAACTCAACAAACATAATGTCTCCTATCACTACCTCTCCCAGAACAATCCTGTAAAATCACAAAATTTGACATACTTTTAAATATAGGGATGGTAACTTTCAAAGTGGCACACTGGCACACATTGGCGCATGTATGTCGGCGTGCACCCAGGGACACAGCAGTTTTATAACTTGTGCGCACATATGCATGCACTCAGGCTATTTTATAATAACATGCTGCATCCCTGGGTCTCATATCACAGATGAAGCTAAAAGACATCACAGCTGTCAAAACTGTGATCTTTGTGAAATGACAATCACAGGTATCGCATGGATTCATCCCAGCACAGGCTATGCGCTAAATCGCATAAGCTATTCAGACTGCCCCACCCGATCGGACATTTATGCTTTACACTGCCCGTGCGATCTAGTTTACATTGGTTGCACCAAACTGTACAGACCAAACTCATAGACCATTGCAGCTATTTATACACTCAGAAGATGTCGGCTCCCATAGTCATATCTCACCAAGATGTCAGAAAATGCAAGTACTTATACACCTACTAACAAAAAAAGGCATAAAGACAGTTTTTACTGGGGCCTCATAATGAGCACTCCCGGTGTATATGCCTTCATTGCTTTATGTATAATCATTGGTCCCACTTGTACATCTATTTTTGTAATTTTTTGTTTTTGCATCAAGGGATTAGTATTTCATACATTTTTTCAAATAGATGACTATAAAAAGAACAAAGTGTAAATAAAATAGAATACCAGCATTTGACCTAACACAAAAACAACCGCACACATCATTGTCACCATCCCTGCAAGTCTGAATGCCAAGTTCAAGGTTCACCCCAGAAGTTCAAACTCCATTTTATTGACCCATACATTTGTTTGAAGAGGAAGACACCTCCAATTAAAATACATGATGAACCATGACATAATTTTTATCTGTGGTAAATTTATAGATCAGTGAATACTAATCAATTCCTGTGTTAAGAGCCTGTGGTGAAATAGTATTCAATTTATATATCCAGTATTGTTCCCAATGGTTTAATCTCATCTGACAATCATCCCCCTGCACAGAAGGAATGATCTGCTCAATCACCCACCTTCGCAGGTTCATAAAAGAATGTAATTTTTGGAAATAATGTTGGACAATGGGTGCCTGCAGTTTCTCAGCTGCAATACGGCTTTTGTGTTCAATCATGCGGGTGTGGATTTTTCTCTTTTTCCATCCCACATATAAAAGGTTGCATGGGTACTTAATAGCATAAATGACATGCTGAGATGTACAGTCTGTGTTGCGCCATATTTTAAATTGACGACCTGAGTGAGGATCTTGCCACATATGTGTAGAGATGGCAGTGTCACACATAGAACAATTGTCACATGCCTTGTGACCTATTATTGAAGGTTTTAGACTGTCTGCAACAATGGGTAAAACAGAGTTGAAAATTTTATCTTTTACATTTTCACTATGTGTGAAAGCAACCATAGGATGTTCCTGAAATCTGCTGGTTTTACCACAATATCTGGATGATCTCTTAACTGAAAAAATGCCTCACTTTCCTGTTTTGAAATATTACTATTTCATTGTGTTTTCAGTCTCTCTACCTTTGTGAGATCACTAAGTACCAATTCCATATATGTTTTTATAAATGGGTCAATGGGACCTGATGGAAGCCATAAGGATTTTGGAACCACTACAGAAATGTCCGATTTGTTATTTGACATTTCAGTTGAAAGATTTTTGTTGAAATAACTTATAATATCCTTTGCTGTTCCCCCTGAAGAAGACCATGAGAGGGTGAAATGAAGGCTTTTGTAGGGGTCCTACTTAACATTTTATTGCAGCCAGCAAGGAATTATTCCTTTATATTTTACAGCCATATGCAAACTTGTGGGTAAACAAAGACTTATGCGGAGGTTTAACATCTAACAACAGCGATTAATGTACTTTTGAATGGATACTGCTCACCCGGAGCATATAAACACTTGCAGATAAAACAGGATTTGTTTGCTTGCCACATGAAGTGTATAGCATCTCTATAGCAGTGAGAAAAGTGTTTTTAGTTATATGTCTTGCTGTGGATAAGTATTAATCCATCAGATTTTATTATATATGGTATGAATAGTGGACTGAATGGAATGTAATTTTTTAACTTTGTGAGATTTGTTCCTTTAAGGAAATTCAATAATATTTATATACAAAATGCAGCTGCTACTTACAGTAGTTTTGATTAAAGGTTTGATATTTTGATAAGAATTTTGCATTTACAAATATTACTCTTTAAAGAGTTGATTAGTAGTATTTATAATAAAGGAGGTTAGTCTACCTTATACCTTGAAGCAGTTTATGCACTAGACTCTTCCTTTTTTGTATGATTTTGTGCCACTTGTAAATTTTCACTTTATATCTATGTAATCTATCTATCTATCCATCTGTCTACCTATCTATCTAATAGTAATCAATCTGCAGAAGTCTTACAAGATCCTGCACAGAAAGACACCTCTTTAAAACTTCAAGGCAGCAGCTATTTGGTTTAAAGAGAAGTTAAAGCTAAGATGGCTGCTTCAGGGACTACATTTCCTCGGTGCCCTACTAACCAGGGGCTGTGGGAACCTGAGCAAGGTGAAATCAGCAGTACCATGGCAATAGGCTAGAAGGTACACACACTAGAAGTGCAAGAATGAGTATTTTCTGGTCAAAGTTCAAAAAGGAATATTTTACTTTTATTGCAGCTACTCCTCTTACTTAAACACGCACCTGTGTCAATATCAGCATAGATTTATGTATACATTTTTCATCGGGAGCGCACTAGCAGACTAAAGGGCAGGGATTTAAATGCTATACTTTTGGCGTGAAACACACACACCAATGGCTGGGCCGGCTACATTAACCAATCAACATTGCCTAAGGCATGACGTCAATATACTTGTCAGAGAAAGTGACTCCACTCAAGCTCACTATTGAGTCCATACGGGGAGACTGTATTTAAAAGGAAAATCCATTTTTGTTCCCGCCTCAGAAGCATGGAGGGGAAATCCCCTCCTCTTGCGGGGGGAGTAACAATGTCAATAACAAAGAAATATAAATCTGCTATGGTATGTGACATTTCTGTCCAATGTGACACCAAAGGTGCTTTCTCTCTTATTGTTTTAATACTGGATTTGTGTTCTATAATCCTAGTCTTAATTCTGCGGGACGTCTTCCCTACATATAATTCATTGCAGGGGCATATTAGTACATATTAGTACAAGGACATATTAGTACATTCCACCTTCTTGACCAGAAATATTTCACAGCATAAGGGCATCCATAAACCTTGTGGCCATTGCTCTGTTTGTGAGCACACCTCGATGATTACTGAATTTATACACCCGAATACTAAACATATTTTTACACTGTACGGGGAAATTGATTGTGACTCATCTGGGGTGATATACGTTATCAGCTGCCCCTGCAATAAATTATAGTCTGCTAGAGTGCGCTCCCGATGAAAAATGTATACATAAATCTATGCTGATATTGACACAGGTACGTTTCAATATACAATGTTATTGCTTGGTCTACATCTGCTTTGGTTTCCCACGTTGTTGATTTCTGGTTTTTATGTATTTTTGTTTATTTCAGACTGTTGTTGTTAAAATTGTCCCCCCCCAAAGCAGCCGGACTGGCGAAACACGGGTCCGTGTTGGCGGTTTTGCTGCACAAGTTTGTGTTTAAGTAAGAGGAGTAGCTGCAATAAAAGTAAAATATTACTTTTTGAACTTTGACCAGAAAATACTCATTCTTGCACTTCTAGTGTGTGTACTGTATAAGCAGAGTGCAATTGGTGCTCCAGTGTGATAAATAGGCTAGAAGGTGCAATGAATAAGGATGCTTTTGCACTAGCTGAGAGGAGGAAACCACCAAGGAAGAATTAGAAACCATGTCTATGGACCCACAGAATTAAAGCTAAGTCCATCTTTAAAACTATTAATAGAGAGACCCTTTATCTTACTTAATTAATGGCTTTGGGGAAACTTTGTTGTAAAAGAAGATAAGCTATGCTGTTATTCTGTGAGGGGTCCAGGCAGGGGAAATGGGACAACATAGACTGTGATTCATTAATTGAAAAAACTGTCATGAATTGAATAATAGCTGTGTCTTAGATTCTGAAGAGCTGAACTATACTATAGATTGTTGAAAAGCAGTATTACTACTTCCGGAAGAATTGAAATTGATATATAGATCAATTAGAGGGCTAGACATTGAAGTCCTAAGAAACTGAATCTCCCATTAACTGGACATGAACTGTGTTTTGACTCCAAGGAGCTTAACCACTATAGATGGGCTTAATGGATGTATTTGGCATAGTAAAAGAACGGAATCTATGACAGCTGAAGGTATTAATAATTGAGTATTCACAATGCTTTTGGACTTGAAGAACTAAACAAACACAAAATTGTTTAAAGGCTGTTTGTTTGTTATGTGTTTTAAAATTAAGACTGCTATGCTTCAGTTGAAAAGTCACAAATCCTCTAGTCCCTGGAGAAATGGAACTTTGTTGAGTTTGGAGCCTGAGACTGCCCTGCTTTAATTGTATGCTCTGCCATTGGATAATAAAAGAGCATAGTGTGAAAGACAGAATGATTCTGGAGTAGTGTGTTTTAATTCAAAGTAATGAGGGACCAATCCCAGCCATGATAACAAGTCTTTACTGTTTATACCATCAAAAAGGTCTCACTATTGTAAGTACTGAGATTTCTGAACTTGGTATGCCAGAAGCCTGATCACAAAGACTAGATGCCGGTAAGACACAGCAGATCTAAGGCTTCACTGACTGACCTTAACCATGTGTCTAGGGTTTCCCAGAGTTAGGTTTCCCCCAGACGTAAAACAGCTGTGCAACCTATCCAGTAGAATTGAGCAAACTCTAAGTCTCTGCCTACATCACTTTACATTCATACATATATAGATAGATAAATAGATAGATTGATATATGATGGAGTGTTCTAGGGGTGTGCATTCGTTTTGAACTTATATGTAAAACGCTACTTATTTTTTTTTTTTAACTTAAAAAAGTGATGAGGCGAAAACGATCGGATTTCCAACGTATTCAACATAGCTAAGTTGAATACGCTGGAAATCGCGATCGTTGATCCTAAATAAAAATTTAAACCCCTCACCCTCCTTAATCCCCCCCAAGACTAACCAAAACTCCCTGGTGGTCCAGCGGGGAGTCAGGAAGCCATTCCTCTATTCCTTTGCGCGGAGCACGTGACGTCCGCGTCACGTCGGAGTGACGCGGCCGTCACGTGGTCCACCGCGGTTCTGCTCCCGGACCCCTCGTTGGACACAAACGGAACTTTTGGCCAGCTTGGGGAGGTCAGGAGGCCCCCCCCAAGCTGGCCAAAAGTTCAGTTTGTTTCCAACGAGGGATCCGGGAGCGGAACCGCGGTGAACCACGTGACGGCCGCGTCACTCCGACGTGACGCGGACGTCACGTGGTCCTCGCAAAGGAATAGAGGAATGGCTTCCTGACTCCCCGCTGGACCACCAGGGAATTTTGGTAAGTCTTGGGGGGGGATTAAGGAGGGTGAGGGGTTTAAATTTTTATTTAGGGAACCGGTGCACGTATGGACATAGACTCAACTTATGGAATTCTCCATATGTCCATATTGACCGAAATTGACCCCCCTTTTCGACTTATGGACTTATGAACATAAACTTTTTGTCTGCACATCCCTAGAGTGTTCTGTCAATGATGATGTATGAGTTTTCATCAACTCCCTTTGACTAAATTTATATGTGTTCATTGATATGATATTAAGAGCAATCCTTGACCCACAAATGAAACTACAAGTGATAGCAGTGAAGCCTGCAAATAATGAAGGAACGGAAATGGCCTTTCTTTTTTTATTCTTTTCCTTTTGTGTCGGTGCATGCCTCTTTTAAAATTCCCCGATTTACATGGTAGAAGTGGGATATGTGCGGACGTGTGTGCCCACTTAAAATTTGGTGCACATGTGCATGCAGCCAGGCTATTTTATAACACAAGTGCATATGAGCATATATGTTATAAAACAGCCGCGACCCTTGCCCACACACCAGTTTGAAGGTTACTGTTACAGTGTACAAAATTTAAAAAACCAGTATCTTATATTAAATCTTTAAAACTTAACCCACAAACACACATTCATTCATCCCATTAAAAATCATTATGGAAATACAAACCACCATGATTTGTTTCCCCATTAAATCCCTGAATAATTTGTTATACTCTAAATAAATAGAGCCTATTTCATTTAGAATTGGAGGAGAGGCAGAAAGCACTGTTTGTTAGAATTTGTGAAGAAACAAGTGTTTCATATATTTTGGATTATTTAAAGTTGTGTCCGATCATATGAACAAGAAAATTGATTACTACAATATCATCAGGATATACATATCAAGAAAGATCATGAGACTTTATTGGAACAATTCCATTTTATTTCATGAGAACAAACATTGCACTTTGTGAAGCATCATTGGAACAGTTATGTATTATATAAATGAAGATACAAAGAAAGTCTTCTTTCTACTTATATTTAGATCTTTAAGAAAATAATAGAGCTTTTGAGTGCAGTTCATTCATTGATTCCAAGTTGTTTCTCCATAATGATCCTCTGAAGAAGCCATTTTGGATTTGTCGAAACAAATAAACGGATGGGTTGTAAAGATTGTGATAAGATATTTATTTAGAATCTAAGAAATTTTACAGGAACTTAATAGGGAAAAAATAAATTGTAATTTAATAAAGATTATAACTAGATGTATATCTAGAGTACAAGAACTGCACAATATTGAATCTAATTGTAGTGATTTGTATTTGCATAATGATTTTTAATGCGATGAATGAATGAATGAGTGTGGGTGTGTGGAGGTTACGTTTTAGAGATTTAATATGATACTGGTTTTGGAAATTTTGCACATTCTATGCTTCAACATTTATTTTTGTAATGGGGTAATATTTCAATAAATATTTTTGAAAAAAATTGCTTACTGATGACCATTTTTTTAAATATTGTAGCAAATTAAATTTTTGTTTAAAGTGATCTACTTAATTAAAATAGGGATGTCAGAATATGTTCTTAATATTATATTTTATAGCTTAATAAAGACACCTATTTTCCATTTTTTATATGCCTTCACTATGAACTCAGTCAGTA
The DNA here is from genome assembly GCF_901001135.1 of Rhinatrema bivittatum. Taxonomy (NCBI): domain Eukaryota; kingdom Metazoa; phylum Chordata; class Amphibia; order Gymnophiona; family Rhinatrematidae; genus Rhinatrema; species Rhinatrema bivittatum. The sequence goes on from NC_042616.1 coordinate 519,954,711, forward strand.
ATCTCACCTCTCTCTCTTTGCATAGAGGATGATGGAGTCTGCCAAAGGAAAATCTTGCTTTGGCAATGCATTGTATAATCTCATTGTCAACATTGGTTGAGTTAGAACGCATGCTTCAAAATTAACAGAATTTGTTAATTATGTTCAGTTCAGTTGAAAATTGTAGGCTTGACATTGGGCTGGTACATGACCTCTGTTTTGTTTTTTTTTCAGGCTGATGGTGAACCCAAAGTTTCCTGCTACCTGGGCGAACTGGTCTATGATAACTTGGATGTTCTCCAATGAGTGGCTACTAGTGCACAGTCATCCACAAACATCAAGTATCCGACAATGATTCCACCACCTTAAAGTGAGCATGAAGCTGTCTCTGTTTAATAGTCTACCATCTGGTCCGTGTCCTAGGAGGCATCAAGAAGCATCATGGAAAAGACAATAGAAATAGTGTTGGCACCAGTATGCAGCCATGATTTTTTTCCATTTAAGAATAACAAGGAATAAGAGGATTCACTGTATTCCTAAACCATGGCCTGCATCCTTTCATAGAAAGGTCTAACGATGAAGAGAAATGTCTCTGGGCAGCCAACTTTCTGGAGGATTTTCCATAGGCCATTGTGGTTGATTGTATCAAAATCTTTTGTTGGGTCTATAAAGACCATTTCCTTGTCTTTCTGCTACACCAGTTCAAGAACACCAGGTCTATGTTATCTGTGATTTTTGGAGGTAGACTGCAAAAAAGATATCATAAGAACATAAGTGTCATGCTGGGTCACACTAAAGGTCCATCAAGCCCAGTGGCCAATTCCAAAATATATATCTTTTTTCTTGCTGATCACTACCTATGAAGAGTGATAAGTCTCCCTGACTGACCTGATTAATAACTATTTATAGCCTTTTCTTCCAGGAACTTGCCCACACCCTTTTTAAACCCAACTCTTCTAGTTGCCTTGACCACATCCTTGACCACAGTTTGATTTGAGTGTTGTGTGCAAAAATACTTTTTTCAATTTGTTTTCAGAGGTCTACCTGTTATCTTCAAGGAATTTCCCTTAGTTCTAGCATTTATTTCAAAGGGCAAATAGACATTCTCTATTAACCTCTTCCACCTCACTCATATTTTTGTAGACCACTATCTTATCCCCTCTCAATCATCTCTTCTGCAAACTGAAGAACTCTAACCTTTTTATCCATTCTTTTTTTGGGGCTATTACAACCCTTTAACCATTTTTGTTTCCTTTTTCTGTACCTTTCCTAATTCCACTATAACTGTTTTGAGATGAGATGTCCAGAATGTCATACAGTATTCAAGGTATGGCCACATTATTGATCAATGCAGAGGTATTATGATTTTCTCCATTCGTTTTATTTTCCAATTCTTTTCCCGAGTGGTTACTCTTAATATGGAATCCATCATTGCATATCCAAAATTAGGGTTATTTTTCTCTATGTGCATCTCGTTTCACTTGTCCTCATTCAATTTCATCTGCCATTTAGATGCCCAGATATCTAGTCTCGCAAGGTCCTTCTATAGTTCTTCACAATCTGCCTGTATTTTAACTATCCTGAATATTTTTGAGTCATCTGCAAATTTGTCGTCACTAGTTGCTCCCCCATCCAGGTCATTAATGAATGGAATTTGCAGATGACCCAAAAATGACTAGTGGTTCACAGCCTGCTGCTCTAATCATGGAGTAGAGGAGTAGCCTAGTGGTTAGAGCAGCAGACTGTAAATCAAGAAAGCCAGGGCTTAACCCCCACTGCCATTCCCTTTGACCCTGGGCAAGCCAGTTCACCTTCCATTGCCCCAGGTATAAACTTAAAAGTGAATTTTAAAGGCCCATCACACACCGAAATTAGGGGATATGTGAATCTGTCAGATGGCGTGCACTGAGCGGATTTTAAAAGCCGCCGGAAACATGCATACTTGTTGCTGCATGCACAACTGAAAAGTTTTTAAAAAAGAGTCACATGTGGGCGGAACATGGGCATTCCTGGATTTAAACTTGAAATTAGCACTTAAATACATGCACTGGTGTGTGCCAGGGTCCCCTGCAGTGTAACTTTGCTTCTGCTATCGATGATAGGTAACTTATAAAACAAAACAGTCTAGATAGATCAGCGGGTTTTTAAGGGTGTAACGGGGTGAGGGGGGAAGGAAGGGTATTAAACTAGGGGGATTTGGAATCCTAGCCCTTAACTGGGTGTCCTGGAAAAAACTGGGAAAATTGGCAATTGCATCAGAACGTGTCTTTTAAAATCCCCCCACTTACGTGGAAAAAGCAGCATTTGCGCATACAGGCACACACCCACTTAAAATTGCATGTACATGTGCGCAAAGTCAGGCTATTTTATAAAATGTTCACATAAACTTGCAATTGTTATAAAATGACTGCTTTACTGGGCACGGGCTGACGAACACACGCACATGTATGCCCGTGCGTGTGTTCGTCAGCCCGTATGTCAGTGCGTGTTGAAAATTACTATCCCTGATTGTAAGCTTTCTGGGGATAGGGAAATACCTACAGTAACTGAATGTAATTTGCATTGAAGTACCTGAAAAGCAGAATATAAATTAAAAAAAAAAGTTGAACTACACTAGTCTCGGGACAGATCCTTAGAGCACTCCATTTTTCACCTTACTCCACTGGACACTGACACCATTGACCTCACCTCCTCTAAGGAAATTGAAGCAATCCTCAAATGAACTAAGCCTGCATCCCATCCATCTGATACTATACCCATGAAAACGCTACTTTCCATACCTAATATCATTGCTCAACCCCCAGCAGATATTATTAACTGCTCCCTTTCTACCGGTTCAGTTCCCGATCCCCTAAAACATGCTGTAGTCAAACCCCTCATCAAGAAGCTTTCTCTTGACCCCAAAGACCCAGCCAACTACCGTCCCATCTCCAATCTCCCCCTCATCTCTAAAATCATGGAGAAGGTAGTAAACACTAGGGGTGTGCATTCGTTTTGAACTTAAATGTAAAACGCAACTTATTATTTTTTTTAACTTAAAAAAGTGATGAGGTGAAAACGATCGGATTTCCAACTTATTCAACATAGCTATGTTGAATAAGTTGGAAATCGCGATTGTTGATCCTAAATAAAAATTTAAACCCCTCACCCTCCTTAATCCCCCCCTCCAAGACTTACCAAAACTCCCTGGTGGTACAGCAGGGAGTCAGGACGCCATTTCTGAACTCCTTTGCGAGGAGCATGTGACGTCGGCGTCACGTCGGAGTGACGCGGCGTCACGTGATTCCCTGCGCGTTTGCTCCGGGACCCTCGTTGCACCCAAAAGGAACGTTTGGGTGCAACGAGGGTCCCGGAGCGACGGAGCAACGAGGGTCCCGGAGCGATGGAGTAATGACCCCCCCAAGCTGGCCAAAAGTTCCTTTTGGGTGCAACAAGGGTCCCGGAGCGATCGCGTGGGGAATCACGTGACGCCGCGTCACTCCGACGTGATGCCGACGTCACGTGCTCCTCGCAAAGGAGTTCAGAAATGGCGTCCTGACTCCCTGCTGTACCACCAGGGAGTTTTGGTAAGTCTTGGGGGGGGGATTAAGGAGGGTGAGGGGTTTAAATTTTTATTTGCACGTATGGACATAGACTCAACTTATGGAATTCTCCATATGTCCATATTGACCGCAAATGGGACCCCCTTTCGACTTATGGACTTATGAACATAAACTTTTGCTCTGCACATCCCTAGTAAACACCCAACTCATGGACTACCTTGAAGATAACAACATACTTCACTCCTCACAGTTTGGCTTTCGCAAAAACCTAAGCACCGAAACCCTCTTACTATCCCTCACGGACTTCATCCTCACTGGCCTTGACCAAGGTCATAATTTCCTCATCGCTTTCCTTGACATCTCTGCGGCTTTTGACACGATAAGCCACAATCTCCTCATCTCCTGTCTAGCCAACATCGGCATCTCTGGCACAGCCCTCCTCTGGTTCAGATCCTACCTAGCCAACAGACGTTTCTCTGTTAAACTAGGCATCTCAGAATCCACTCATTTCACCCTTTCTCAAGGAGTTCCTCAAGGCTCTTCCCTCTCCTCCACTCTCTTTAACATATACCTCCTCCCCCTCTGTCATCATCTATCAGATCTCGGTCTCAAATTCTACATTTACGCAGATGATGTCCAAATCATCATCCCTATCCGTGAATCTCTAACTGTAACCCTAAGATTCTGGGAGAAATGCCTCTCATCTATTAACTTACTACTCACATCCCTTCAACTTGCTCTCAACTCTGCAAAAAACTAGCTCCTTCTTATCCACAACCACCAGACCTTTAAGCTCACTCCCTCCAACGACCCTATGACCATTTCCTTCACCTCACAGCCCCCTGTACGAAACCTAGGTGTTCTAATAGACCCACAACTGAACCTAAAAAAATCACATTACCTCCGTTATAAAAGGAGGTTTCTACAAGCTCAATGTTATAAAAAAGCTCAAGCCCCTTCTCCATACACATGATCTCAAAATTGTCATCCAAGCTACCTTATCATCCAAGCTGAATTACTGCAACTCCCTGTACCTTGGCCTCCCCTACTCCACCATCAGACCCCTCCAGATATTACAAAATGCAACGGCAAGGATAATCAGCAATGCACGCAAAACAGACCACATAACCCCCATCCTCAAAGACCTACACTGGCTCCCCATCTCATCCCACATCCTGTTCAAAACCCTCACTATCATACACAAATCTATCCACAAACATAACTCCTCGTGGCTCAGTGAACTACTACAACTCACACAATCCTCCCGCCCTACCAGAACGAACCTCAAATGCACATTATAAGTCCACCCACTTAAGAAGGCCTGACTTACAGCTACAAGGGACTGTGCCCTCTCTATTGCCGGCCCCACTCATGGAATGCTCTACCTCCCAATCTCTGCCTGAAGCCATGTCCATTTAAATTCAGGAAAATGCTAAAGACCTGGCTCTTTCACCAGGCTTTCCCGGATTAAATTCGATGACTCCTGCCCCCCTCTCACCTTCACATCGTTCCTAGCAATAAGCCCACTGTAATGATGTAAAATATGTGATCATGTAAAACTTGCAAATTATGTTCCATCTCTTTCTTTTTCACACCTTATTAATTCAATTTTTCAGGCTCGCTGTTATCAAGCCTCCTACCTCTTGTTTATCGGTTGTCCACTCCCCCTCCCCTGTTCTTTGTAATTTCCACCTGCTATTAAAATGTAAACCGATATGATGTGTATTCTAATGTCAGTATAGAAAAGCTGTTAATTAAATAAATAAATAAATAAATAAATAAACAAACAAACAAACAAACAAACAAATAAATAAATAAATATCAAGTCCTACTCTTTGTTTCCTATCTTTTAACATTAACCAATCCACATTGAGACAACACTTCTTATCCCATGGCTTTTTAATTTTCTGGAGTCTCTCATGAGGAACTTTATGAAATGCCCTCTTTAAATCCAAATACACTATATCCATCTGCTTGCTTACACCTTCAAAGAATTCTAATAGAGTAAGGCACAACTCCCTTTCACTAAATCCATTTATTTAACTTTTTTTATACCGACATTCGTGGGAATATCACGCTGGTTTGCAAAATAACTGACAGGATAGAAAATACAAAAAACAGGGAGGGGGAAGGGGAGCGGACGAGAAGAGAGGAGAAAAAGCTGCAGCAGAGAAGGAAAGCAGTAAGGAGGAAGGCGAGTTAGGAACAGTACCTGGGGGGAGGTACAGGTAGTGATAACCTTATTATATAAGCAATAGCAGACAGTATAAAATGTACAATAACAACTTTACAGACTGTACCTAGGGGGGAATACCTAGGGGGAGGTACAGCTAGGGATAACCTAATTATATAAACAATAGAGGACCGTATTATATGTACAATAATAACAATTTCACAAAAATACAATAATACAATAAAAAACTTCACAGACTGTACACTCTGAGGGCGCTAGGAGATCGTAAGCAGAGGATTATACAAACACGTTTAAAGACATTGCAGGGGGATTAAAAAAGGGAAAAAGGGGGATGGGGATAGTAAGACCAAGGACAAAAAGCGAGGTATAGACTAGGGGATTGGAAAGGAGCAGAGAAATTATACATTATAAAAGATGAACACATATACTTGCGGGCTCTTTCCCATTATACCATTTTTATCTATATGATCATTAATTTTGTTCATAATAATAGCTTTCACCATTTTACCAGGCACAGACATCAGGCTCACTGGTCTATAGTTGCTCAGGTCAGCCCCTGAAGTCCTCTTTGAACATTGGCAGTACATTTTCTACCCTCCAGTCCTCAGATACAGACCCAGATTTGAATAATAGTTACAGATTTCTAGTAATAGGCCTGTTACTTCATATTTGAGTTCTTTTAGAACTCTTTTGTGAATGCCATCCCAGTTGTTTGCTACTAATTTGTCAATTTGCTCTAGCACTTTCTTTAGAATTACACTGATTTGATTCAGTTCCTTTTGAGTTATCACAAAGAAAAAATGATTTGGGTGGGTGATTTATTAAGCATTTTTTCCCATAGACACAGAATGAGAGAAAATTGTAAAGAACAGCAGAAGGATCTTGTGAGACTAGGAGACTGGGCATCTAAATGGTAGATACACACATATTCTTGTGGGCTCTTTGCCATTATACCATTTTTAGTCAGGTAGACTTAAGAACATAAGAACATAAGAACATGCCATACTGGGTCAGACCAAGGGTCCATTAAGCCCAGCATCCTGTTTCCAACAGTGGCCAATCCAGGCCATAAGAACCTGGCAAGTACCCACAAACTAAGTCTATTCCATGTTACCGTTGCTAGTAATAGCAGTGGTTATTATCTAAGTCAACTTAATTAATAGCAGGTAATGGACTTCTCGTTCATGAACTTATCCAATCCTTTTTTAAACACAGCTATACTAACTGCACTAACCACATCCTTTGGCAACAAATTCCTTGTGACCCAGGCTGGCCACTGTTGGAGACAGGATGCAGGACTCAATGGACCTTATTCTGACCCAGCATGGCACTTCTTATGTTATTATATTCATAATTTCTACTTTAAGCCCTGCTTTCCATTTTTTTTAAAAGATGCTTTGTTTTTTTGTTTTTGATAGTTTCTTTCACAGTACCATTTAGCCATGCTGGCAGGTGCTTGTTCTTTTGACCTTTCTTAATTTGAGGAATGTATTTTATCTGGGCTTCCAAAATGGGGTTTTTAATAGCCTCCATGACTCATGTAGACTTTTAACCCTTGTAACTGTTCCTTTTTTATTTTCTTCCAACTAGTTTCTTCATCTTATCATAGTATCCTCTTATAAAGTTGTATGTTTATAACTGTTGCCAAGTAGCTCTTTCACTGTTATCTCTTGCACTAAATCCTGCATTATAGTAAGGACTAAAATAGCCCCATCTCTCATTGGTTCTAGGGCCTATTGCACCATGAAGCAGTCATTTATGATGTCCATAAACTTAATCTTGTCATGCCCTAATGAGACATTCACCCAATCAATGTTAGGGTAATTGAAGTCTCCCATTATTGTATTTCCATTCTTAGTAGCCTGTCTAATCTCTCCTACTATTTCACTGTCTGTTTCACCTCCTTGGTTAGGTAGGCATTAGTAAACCCTCAGCACTATATTCCTCCTTGTCATGCATGGAATTTGTATCCATAAAAATTCCAGATTGCAGTTAGTGTCTTGCAAGATATATGATTCTATTGAATCTTTGACATATTCTGTCATGCCACCAACACTTCTTTCTGCTCTGTCATTTAAATATATTTGTACCCTAGTATCGCCATGTCCCACTGGTTGTCCTTTTTCTACCAGGTCCCTGAGATGCCCATCATGTCAATTTCTTTTTCTAGTGTCATACACTCTAACTCTCCCATTTTATTTTTCAGGCTGCTGGTGTTTGCTCACAAACATCTCAAAGTGTTCTTTTCTATAACCCTCTTACAAGTAGATGATTTAGGTAATTTGGAATCAATTTTGTCCACTTCCGCATGGTCATAACAATCTATATTCCTTTGTTTAAAGTTATCTTTTATGGACACCATGCTCCAAAGTATGCTCTACAGAGCAACTGTTGGATTTCTTTTATAGATTAGTTTAAAAGCTGTTCTATTTCCTTTTTAATTGTTAGCACCAGCAGTTGGATTCCATTTTGGTTAAGGTGATACCCATTCCCTCAGAATAGGTGCTTCTTTTCACAAAACATACCCCAGTTCTTAATTTATTTTATTTATTGATTGATTGATTTTGTATTCCGTCATTCGGGAGTGCCATCACAACGGTTTACATAGTTACAATTATTTAAACTAAAATAAAATAAAAACACAAAGTTAATTAAGTTATAAATACAAGTAAAAGAAAATAAAATCAGAGCTTACAGTAAAGTTTCATCGAAAAAAGAAGATAAAGGAATACATAAATAAAAAGGAAATGGGCCTTGACAAAGAAACAGGCTACTGCACCAGAGTTCTCACATAGATATTATTCTGAGTCCTGATAAGCCTTGTTAAATAACCATGTCTTTAGGCCTTTTCTGAAAAACTTTAAATCCGATTGTAAATGTAGTTCGTTTGCCAGGGAGTTCCATATTTTAGGACTGGCAAGTGAAATGGCTCTAGCCCTAACCTGACTAAGGTGGGCTGATTGGACTGAGGGAATGGTTAACAGATATTTGTTCATGGATCTTAAGTTCTGTTGTGGATCATGGAGACATATGGCAGCATTTAGCCAATCAGTTTGTTCACCATAAATAATTTTGTGCAATATGCATAGAAATTTGTAACTGATTCAGTATTTGATTGGGAGCCAGGGTAGAGATATTAATATTGGAGTTATGTGATCATATTTCTTCATGTCTGTTAAGATTCTGGCAGCTGCATTTTGTAAAAAATTTAAAGGACATATTGAAGACAATGGAAGACCAAGTAGAAGAGAATTGCAATAATCCATGTTTGCGAAAATCAATAATTGTATTACAGTTCTAAAATCAGATTGGGTTAAGAGCGGTTTTAAGCATCCAAGAGTTAAGAGTTTATTGTATTCTTTTCTGAGTTTGGTAGAAATGTGTTTTCTAAAGTTAAATTCACTGCCAATGATTATACCTAAATCACGAGCATTGTTGAGTATCGGGCGGTGGATCCTTGGTCCGACCGGCGAAGAGGAGATGGAGTAGGTCTTCGCAGAGAAGAAGGTCGGAAGGCGGTGCCGCGACTGAAGACAGGCGATCTTTACCTTGGAAGCCCGTGGCCCCTCCAGGAGGAGCCTGTGGAGGCCCGGGCCGCTGGGACTTAGGTGGCTTCGCCCTGGAAGCCCGTGGTCCCCCCGGGAGGAGCCCATAGGGACCCAGGCCGCTGGGACTTAGGAGAGCGGCAGGCGACATAGACGGGGGCACAGACCAGGATCAGAGGCAGGCAGCATTTGGCATAGATGAGATGACAAACCAGGGTCAGGGCAGGCAGCAGACGACATGGACGAAGAGATGAACCAGGGTCAAGACCAGAAGGCAATCCGAGGAAGGTTCCGAGGTGGGAACAGGAGCGGGAGGCCAGGCGGATAGGAACAGGCAGGCGGGCAGGATCAGGCAGGCAAGCGGGCAGGCAGGAACAGGATCAGGCAGGCAGGTAGGCAGTACAGCAATTGATTACTCACACCGAGTCGACCACGTTGCAAGGCGAGGATCTAGAGTCAGACGCCGGGTTTAAATCCCCCGGGCATCGGACGTCAGCATAGGGGCCTGGCTCTGTTTTCGCACCAGAGGCCCTTCAAAGGTTCCCTCTGCACGCGCGCGAGCCTAGGGGGGCAGAGTCTGGATGGCGTTCGGCGGCGTCTCCTTATCTATTGAAGCGCTTAAGGCTGCTTTTGTCATGACACGAAAAATTACATGCAATATGCTTCTACGTGAGACTCGATATAAAATCATCTATAGAATGTACATATCTCAACATCAAGCATACAGAGCAGGTTTTTCTAATTCAGATATATGTATCAAATGTGGAGGAGCTTCAGCGCACTTGGGTCACTCTTTATTAGGGATGTGAATCATTTTAGGACGATTAAAATTATCGTCCGATAATTTTAATATCGTCTTAAACCGTTATGGAACACAATACAATAGAGATTCTAACGATTTATCATTATAAATCGTTAGAATCGTGAGCCGGCACACTAAAACCCCCTAAAACCCACCCCCGACCCTTTAAATTAAATCCCCCACCCTCCCGAACCCCCCCAAATGACTTAAATAACCTGCGGGTCCAGCGGCGGTCCGGAACGGCAGCGGTCCGGAACGGGCTCCTGCTCCTCAATCTTGTTGTCTTCAGCCGGCGCCATTTTCCAAAATGGCGGCGAAAAATGGCGGCGGCCATAGACGAACACGATTGGACGGCAGGAGGTCCTTCCGGACCCCCGCTGGACTTTTGGCAAGTCTCGTGGGGGTCAGGAGGCCCCCCACAAGCTGGCCAAAAGTTCCTGGAGGTCCAGCGGGGGTCAGGGAGCGATTTCCCGCCGCGAATCGTTTTTGTACGGAAAATGGCGCCGGCAGGAGATCGACTGCAGGAGGTTGTTCAGCGAGGCGCCGGAACCCTCGCTGAACGACCTCCTGCAGTCGATCTCCTGCCGGCGCCATTTTCCGTACGAAAACGATTCGCGGCGGGAAATCGCTCCCTGACCCCCGCTGGACCTCCAGGAACTTTTGGCCAGCTTGTGGGGGGCCTCCTGACCCCCACGAGACTTGCCAAAAGTCCAGCGGGGGTCCGGAAGGACCTCCTGCCGTCCAATCGTGTTCGTCTATGGCCGCCGCCATTTTTCGCCGCCATTTTGGAAAATGGCGCCGGCTGAAGACAACAAGATTGAGGAGCAGGAGCCCGTTCCGGACCGCTGCCGTTCCGGACCGCCGCTGGACCCGCAGGTTATTTAAGTCATTTGGGGGGGGGGTTCGGGAGGGTGGGGGATTTAATTTAAAGGGTCGGGGGTGGGTTTTAGGGGGTTTTAATGTGCCGGTTTTGCGATTTTTTCGATTTTTAGATTTTTCACGATTTTTTCACGATTTTTCACAATATTTTACCCCCCCAAACGGCAACAATACGATTCCCTCCCCCTCCCAGCCGAAATCGATCGTTAAGACGATCGAGGACACGATTCACATCCCTACTCTTTATGGAGTTGTCCAATAATTCAAATTTTTTGGAAGAAAGTTTACCGTTTTGCTAATATGGTTGTGGGATTTAAAATTCCTTTTTCATCTTTAGTGGCACTTTTTGGAATTATTCCAAAATCTTTCAAAGGAAATAAGAGCTCGATTCTTTGGATTATAAAGGTTTTTTTGTTGGCTTGTAAAGCTATATTGACAAATTGGATAACATCAGAAAATCCTTCTATAATATATTGGCATTCTTCTATAATAAATCTATTAACCATGGAAACTCTGACCAATACCACTCTGCCAATTAGAACTAGAAGAGCAATAAATGCAATTTGGCTACCCTTTATACTAACATTACCACATGACTCAAAAAGTCTTTTCCTTAATCGTATAGATATCTAATAGATGATTTTTAATATACTTTATTAAGGACTTGTTAAGATCTTTAATGTATTTTTATCTAAGAACTCCATTGGTGCAGGGAGGGAGGGAGGAATATAATGGAGGGGTGGTTTTGGGTTTTGAAGGGAGGAATAGAATGTAGGGGTGGTTTTGGGTTTTGAGAGAAGGGATGGGAGTTAAATGGACTAGGAAGAGAAAAATGAACATAAGAGTTTTACAAAAATATACTGTATGTAATCAGATATATATATTGTAATGTTCATTATTGTATGTTTTTTAAAAAATAAAAACAGATTTATCATAAAACATTTAAAACAAAACTTAATGCATAAATATTGCATTAAAAATCAGTCATTTTAAATAATTAGCATAACATCTAGTTTATATTTTTGCTAATACACTGATAGGTAGCTACGCATGGTGGGCCCACATTGGCTTCAATATGTAGCAGCCATACTTTGGTCTAAAATTTGGTTATGATCCACGGATTAGCCGAACTCAGTTTTTCAGGCATATTTTGGAGCATAAAATTCTAGGCTTATATGTGAGAATGTACAGTAAGCATTCTTTCCCAGCAAGTCTAACTTACCATCAGCAAATGAAGGCTCTGCTGTCAGCACTCCCTCTAGACTATATCAAATGATATATTTTTGGTAAATTTCTTTTTGTTTTTACAGAAAGTATTACTGAATACCAACAGATTCTGTATAATGACATCATTTTCCTGCTTTCTTTTATTTTGTAATAGCTTAGTACATCATGCAGTTTTTTGGTGTTCATATTCCTTAGTTGGCTTAAAGACGTGTTGTCACCATTATTGATTGGATTAACACCCCTCCCTGAGGGGAGGATTATGATTGTTTTTTATGCCAATGGGAACAACGTTGGATTTATAGATTACAGACAGTACATTCTTATGGTCTTAATGTAAACATAAATTGGGCTATATTTTTCTAACATACATGTTTTTGTGTAACATACTGTATATGGCTATATATAATTTTCTTCTTTTGGTATGGATGTCTGGATAATGCTGAATCTTTGAATGTTATGTGGAGTTTGTGATTCATCAGCTGAGATTTGAATTGGAAATACATATCAGACATCTTCATAATGAATTGTTTCTATTTTTTTTGCTGCAGTTTCTCTATATAGCAAACTTTCTTTTTCCTGTTCTTGCTTTAATCCTTTATTAACCAAGCAATGCACCAAGTTTTCATAGCCTACTCAAAATGCACTGCTTCTAGGGCGATCACTGCTCTTTTCCCATTAAGAATCACTAGGTCTGCATATAGAGCAACTAGAACAGCCCTATAGTAGGGGTGTGCATTCATTTGCAACGTATTGGCAATCCGCAATGTATATGTCCCTATTTGTTGTATTCATGGGGTCGCGAAACGTATCGCGATTCCCCATGAATATAACATATCATCCGTTCCATACGTTTGACGCTGCACGCTTTTCTTCGCCACCATTTCAAATTGGAGAATGCCATTTGGGTGTATCCATAGCTAAAATCAGCCCTTTCCTGTGAGTCATCAGTGACCTCACAGCCCTGTCAGAGTGGGTCAGACAGGTTGGCAAGGAGACCAGAATGCAATGTATCAGCAGTAAGAAGTTTTGCAAAGCAGCCAATCGTGCTCTCTCTCAGTGGTCGGTGACTCTTTTCCTGATGACCCAGCACTATATATACTTAAGCATGCGGGGTGCCATGCACTTTCTTTGCATCGGTGATCTGGGGAGGCTGGGAGGTGGTCTGTCTCTGCGGAATGTTGATGCACTCAGAGCTAGTCTGAGTTCTCAAATCTGTATTCAATTGCTAGCTAGGCTAGTTACTTAGATAGAAAAAGATATCTGTGTTTCATTTGGCTGCAGTGCCAGCTAGCCCTGTTTTTTTTTTAAGCGCTTTATTTAGTTGCTCTGAGATGGTCTCTCTGTGCCAGGGAGAGAAGTTACTAGCAGTGGCATTTTGTTTAATTCACCCTCTGGGGTAGGCTGCAAGCACCATTTGAGTGTTGTTGGTGGGAGAGATATATTCAATTTCTAGCTAGTTTGCTTTAATTGCCATTGAAAAATATATTTCATCGATTTTCCTGCTGTGCCAACAATTCCAGCTTTTTTGTTAACTGCATTTATTTAATTGAACTCACTCATTCTCTCTATGCACTGGGCATTAGAGATGTGAATCGTGTCCTCGATCGTCTTAACGATCGATTTCGGCTGGGAGGGGGAGGGAATTGATTCGTCGCCGTTTGGGTGTTGAGTATCGTTAAAATCGTTAAAATTGTGAACCGGCACACTAAAACCCCCTAAAACCCACCCACGACCCTTTAAATTAAATCCCCCACCCTTCCCAAATGCCTTAAATTACCTGGGGGTCCAGCGGCACACTAAAACCCCCTAAAACCCACCCCCGGCACACTAAAACCCACCCCGACCCTTTAAATTAAATCCCCCACCCCAAATGCCTTAAATTACCTGGGGGTCCGTAGCGGCGGTCCGTAGCTTAAATTACCCCCGGGTCCGTAGCTAAATCGGGGGAAGGGGGAGAGCAGGAAATCCGGCACACTAGATCGTGGTGTCTTCAGCCGGCACCATTTTGCAAAATGGCCGCCGCAAAATGGCGGCGGCCATAGACCAATACGATTCGACGCAGGAGGTCGTTCCGGACCCCCGCTGGACTTTTGGCAAGTCTTGTGGGGGTCAGGAGGCCCCCCCAAGCTGGCCAAAAGTTCCTGGGGCTCCAGCGGGGGCCCTGGAGCGATCTCCTGCCGCGAATCATTTCCGTACGGAAAATGGCGCCGGCAGGAGATCGACTGCAGGAGGTCGTTCAGCGAGCCCCCGCTGAACGACCTCCTGCATCAAATCGTATTGGTCTGGCGGCGGCGGCCATTTTGCAAAATGGCGCCGGCTGAAGACACCACGATCTAGTGTGCCAGATTTCCTGCTCTCCCCCTTCCCCCGATTTAGCTACGGACCCGGGGGTAATTTAAGCTACGGACCGCCGCTACGGACCCCCAGGTAATTTAAGGCATTTGGGGTGGGGGATTTAATTTAAAGGGTCGGGGTGGGTTTTAGGGGGTTTTAGTGTGCCGCTGGACCCCCAGGTAATTTAAGGCATTTGGGGGGGGGGGGTTCAGGAGGGTGGGGGATTTAATTTAAAGGGTCAGGGGTGGGTTTTAGGGGGTTTTAGTGTGCCGGTTTTCCTGCCCTCCCCCTTCCCCCGATTTACGATTTTTTGACGATAAATCGGGGGAATTGGTATTGTATCGTGGCCCTAACGATTTTTGACGATTTAAAATATATCGGACGATATTTTAAATCGTCAAAAAACGATTCACATCCCTACTGGGTATCAGTGCCAGTGGGCAGGCAGTTTAGCAGACTCAAGTATACTGGGACAGCAGTGGTCTGTGTGTGCAGCCAAATCCCCAGTGTGCCTTTTTTGTAGTTACAAGCTCTGTGTGTGCACACACAATACATTAGTGCATATCAAGGCACTGTACCAGTGGGCATTGGGTAGTTTACCAGACTCAAGTATACTGGGACAGCAGTGGTCTGTGTATACAGCCAAATCCCCAGTAGGCCTCTTTTGTAGTTACAAGCTCGGTGTGTGCACAAACATTACATTAATGCATATCAAGGCACTGTGACAGTGGGCACTGTGTAGTTTAGCAGACTCAAGTATATTATTGGGACAGTCTGTGCAGCCAAATCCCCAGTGGGCCTCTTTTGTAGTTACAAACTCGGTGTGTGCACACACAATACATTAGTGCATATCAAGGCACTGTGCCAGTGGGCACTGGGTAGTTTAGCAGACTCAAGTATACTGGGACAGCAGTGGTCTGGGTATACAGCCAAATCCCCAGTAGGCCTCTTTTGTAGTTACAAGCTCGGTGTGTGCACACACATTATATTAATGCATATCAAGGCACTGTGCCAATGGGCACTGTGCAGTTTAGCAGACTCAAGTATATTATTGGGACAGTCTGTGCAGCCAAATCCCCAGTGGGCCTCTTTTGTAGTTACAAGGTCGGTGTGTGCACACACATTACACATTAGTGCATATCAAGGGACTGTGCCAGTGGGCACTGGGTAGTTTAGAAGACTCAAGTATACTGGGACAGCAGTGGTCTGTGTGTGCAGCCAAATGCCCAGTGGGCCTCTTTTGTAGTTACAAGCTCAATGTGTGCACACACATTACATTAGTGCATATCAAGGCACTGTACCAGTGGGCACTGGGTAGTTTAGCAGACTCAAGTATATTATTGGGACAGTCTGTGCAGCCAAATCCTCAGTGGGCCTCTTTTGTAGTTACTAGCTCGGTGTGTGCACACATATTACACATTAGTGCATATCAAGGCACTGTGCCCGTGGGCAGCCAGTAGGCACTAGGCAGTGACATTAAATCCATAATGTCAGGGAAAGATAGATGTGGTCAAGTGATTGTGACTGGCAGAGGAGGCACTTCAAAAGGCACTAGTGCCAGTCCCCCATTAAAGTTAAAAAGGGACCTGTTGCAATCTAAACTCTTTGGAGGGGCAGGCACTGGCAGTTACATCCAGAAAAAAATGAAATCTAAACATGATGCATCACCACCATCTGTTTCTGACCCTGTAGTTTTGGAGGTGAGGGAAGGGGAGGCTGAGTCATGCAAGACAAAATGTCGACACCCAAAAGCAGCAGTGGGACAGCAGACTCGACTTAGTGCATATCAAGGCACTGTTTGCTTCTTATTCAGATGAGGAATCATCTTGTGTGGGATTCTCATCAGAAACGGAAGAAGTAATAGCTGACGAAGTTTTAGGAGTATCAGTTAGTCCTGTCTTAGCCTCCACTTCAGTGCAGCAGGGGAGAGATGAAACTGATGATGATGAGGAGGAGGAGGAAGAGCAGTCAGTGCAGCAGGGGAGAGATGAAACTGATGATGATGATGAGGAGGAGGAAGAGCAGTCAGCGCAGGCACAGAGTGTGACAGAGGCCCCTGGCATTGCATCTCAGGGTGCACCCACTACTTCAGCTCCAGTGCCAGCATCCACCCCCAAGGCTATAAAGAAGGGAGGATCACGAAAGTCATCTGCAATCTGGAGCCACTTTAAAGTGACAGAGGACCCCCGTTTTGCTTGGTGTAATTACTGTGGCAGGGCTATTAGCAGAGGCAAGCAAATGGGACATCTATCTAATTTTGGCATGATGCATCATATGAAGAGGCAATACCCAACAACAGTACTGCCATCTGGGGATGGTGGCAGTACCAGTCAGGGGACCCCTTCCAAACAGCGTAAGTGGTTGAAAAGGAGCAGAGTCAGCCCACACCCTCAGCCCCTTCTAGCCCATGCCCTCAGCCCCTTCTAGCCCTCAGCCCCTTCTAGCAGTCAGGTGGCAGGCCAGCAACCCCCTGACATGTTGCAGAAGTGACAACCCACCATGGAGGAAATGGGGTGGAGTACGGTAACGCTATCCTGGGGTAGGAGGCAAGCAGCCTCAAAAGTTGTAACCAGGAGCATTGGGGAAATGATTGCCCTTGATGACCAGCCCTTGCAGTTAGTGGAGAATGTGGGTTTCAAGTGTTTTCTGAAGGTCGTAGTTCCAAATTACAAAGTCCCCTCCAGAACCACATTTAGCAGAAAGGTCATCCCCAGCCTGTACAAGCAGTGTCGCAGTCGCATCCAAGTGCTGCTAGCTAAGGCACAGGGGAGTGTGCATTTCACCTGTGATATCTGGACCACCATGAATGCTGCACACTCTTACCTCTCCCTGACAGCACACTGGTGGAACCTGGCTGAGGCAGGGGCAGGCAGCAGCTCTATTACTGAACAAGCATCAGGGTGGAAGTGGGCTTTACTGCACACTCACCTGATGGACCAGGCCCATACCGCAGCCAGTATTCTAGCATGCATCAGACAGATGCTGGAGGGCTGGCAACTACACCAGCGAGACAGGAATCCTCAGGCAGGGTTCTTTGTCACAGACAATGGTGCAAACATCGTTAAGGCAATAACCAATGGGCACTTTAAGAACATCCGATGTTTTGCACACACTCTGCACCTGGTAGTGAAGTCAGCTCCGGGGTTGGAGTCCAATGACCAAGATAATGAATACCTGCATAGCTTAATTCAGAAGTGCAGGAACATAGCAGCACACTTCCACAGAAGTGTGAAGGCGGGGCAGGTTCTCCGGAAAAAGCAGACTGATTTGGACATGTCTCACAAGCATCTCATTCAAGACATTGCCACCCGGTGGAATTCCACCTTTATGATGCTGCAGAGGTTAGTGGAGCTGCAGACACTCCTTCATGAACTTTATGGTTCAATGGACATAGGTGTGCAGAATCCCCTAGGGCATCATGATTGGTTAGTCATGAGTCAGCTGGTAAAAATCCTGCAGCCCTTCAAGGATGTCACGGAGGAGCTGAATTCCAGAAGTGCCACTTTGGCTGACATCATCCCTATTGTTAATTGCCTGGATGAAAATTTGGAGGCCTTTAAACAGGAAGAGGGAATGACAGTTGAGGTGCTGCATTGCCTGGACATTTTGCAGCAGCAGGTGGAAGACAGATTAAGGCCTTTAACAGAACAGAAGACATACATGCTTGCCACAGTCTGTGACCCCCTTGTGAAAGGGAAACTCACCCTACAGTACGATTGTCTCCTATTGGTGAAGGATCTGCTGTTAGCAAAAGTCTGTGAACAGAAGTGCCATAGGTACAGACAGATTAGGCATGAAGCAGAGGAGGAAACAGTGGGCACTTCCAAGAGTTGTGCTAGCCCAAGTAGGAGCAGCACTCTGTCAGAGACAGCTAGTACCTCCTCCTCCTCCACTTCAGAACATCAAAGGCATGTTGCCCATAAAGATTCATCTTTTGTGCTACGGGCTAGTGAGAAAGCAGCTGGCATGAGTGACTCTCAGCCCACCCAAGCAAAGGAGAAACCAGCACAGCTGTCAGTGACACGGTATCTCTCAGAGCCCACAGAGAACATGCAGACAGATCCACTGGCATATTGGGCACACAAGTCCACTGTATGGCCACATCTAGCCAAAGTGGCTCAGCGATATCTGTCATGCCCACCAACCAGTGTGCCCAGTGAACGTGTCTTTTCAATGACAGGGGATATCATGAGCCCTCACCGCTCAAGGCTGGCACCAGAGTTGATGGAAATGCTAGTGTTTTTGAAAGTAAACCTGCCTTTGCTTGTGTTCCAAATTTTCCCTGTGAATGGCAAGATGAATAAAAGCAATTGAAAGCCTTGCAGCAGCTCCAACTACCTCCTATGCTCCAGATAATATAAGCACTGCAGCACATGTACCTGCCTGAAATGCTGTGCCTGTCCATCCACTGTCCAGGCCGTACATCCCTACAAGGGCCTGACCTGAAATGCTGTGCCTGTCCGTCTACTGTCCAGGCCGTACGTCCCTACAAGGGCCTGACCTGAAACGCTGTGCCTGTCCGTCTCCTGTCCAGGCCATACGTCTCTACAAGGGCCTGACCTGAAACGCTGTGCCTGTCCGTCCACTGACCAGGCCATATGTGCCTACAAGGGCCTGACCTGAAATGCTGTGCCTGTCCATCCACTGTCCAGGCCGTACGTCCCTACAAGGGCCTGACCTGAAACACTGTGTCTGTCTGTCCACATTTGGAATGTAAGAACATAAAAGGCTGACTTAAGAGGTTTGGAGCTTGCATATTTCATATGCTCAATATTTTTCATGACCTTGCCAACAGTAATGTTTCTAGTACTATCGAAAACTGGTGGTGGTTGTACTCTAGTTCAGCTTCTGTGTTCCGATTGTTTATAGAGGCACTGTGTAAACCACAAAGTCAACATAGTTTGATATTGTAGATTTGGACTTGTGTAGTGGTTTTCTTATTTCTGAGAGCTCTTCATGTCCTCGAATGCTGTGCCTGTCCATCCAGGCCTAATGTCCCTACAAGCATTTGACCTCTGTCCTCGAATGCTGTGCCTGTTTGTCCAGGCCTTATGTCCCTACATGGGTTTCCATTTGACCTCTGTCCTCGAATGCTGTGCCTGTCCGTCCAGGCCTAATGTCCCTACAAGGGTTTGACCTCTGTCCTCGAATGCTGTGCCTGTCCGTCCAGGCCTAATGTCCCTACAAGGGTTTGACCTCTGTCCTCGAATGCTGTGCCTGTCCATCCAGGCCTAATGTCCCTACAAGGGTTTGACCTCTGTCCTCAATTGCTGTGCCTGTACATCCAGGCCTAATGTCCCTACAAGGGCTTGACCTCTGTCATCGATTGCTGTGCCTGTCCATCCAGGCATTATGTCCCTACATGAGCTTGACCTCTGTCCTCAAATGCTGTGCCTGTCTGTCCAGGCCTAATGTCCCTACAATGGTTTGGCCTCTGTCCTCGAATGCTGTGCCTGTCCGTCCAGGCCCAATGTCCCTACATGGGTTTACGTTTGACTTCTGACCTTGAATGCTGTGCCTGTCCATCCAGGCCTAATGTCCCTACAAGGGTTTGACCTCTGTCCTC
Organism: Rhinatrema bivittatum; assembly: GCF_901001135.1. NCBI lineage: Eukaryota > Metazoa > Chordata > Amphibia > Gymnophiona > Rhinatrematidae > Rhinatrema > Rhinatrema bivittatum. Next base: position 519,974,779 of record NC_042616.1, read on the forward strand.
GATTACTGTGCCTGTCCGTCCAGGTCTAATGTCCCTACAAGTGCTTGACCTCTGTCCTCGAATACTGTGCCTGTCCATCCAGGTGTTATGTCACTATGTGGGTTTCCGTTTGACCTCTGTCCTTGAATGCTGTGCCTGTCTGTCCAGGCCTAATGTCCCTACAAGGGTTTGACCTCTGTCCTCGATTGCTGTTCCTGTCTGTCCAGGCCTTATGTCCCTATGTGGGCTTGACCTCTTTCCTCGAATGCTGTGCCTGTTCGTCCAGGCCTTATGTCCAGTCCTAACGGCTGAACCCTCGTTGCAAAGGAAAACCTCCATCTCTGGCAATTCAAACTAGTAATCCTTCACAGCATGGATCCATAAATAAAACAAACAATTTTCTTTAGTTTCAGGGCAGAGAAGAGAACTTCCTCCATCTTGCTTATGAAGTCATGATCTGTTTGCAAATGCTTAAATCCTAACAATTTGTACCATTATACAATCTAGGGGCCAACCCATTCCAGGGAGCCCTTTCCTGCTCAATGGAAAGGGAACTCTCCCCAGATGTAGCAGCCTATCTCTTAGCACCTGTTGACCCATGTTCAGAATGACAAAAGAGCTCCAAGGTATTTAGACTGTGGCAAACACAGTGAGACCATGCTTACAGTGAGACCCTGCTCCACATCACCACGCTTTGAAGGCTCGTGCTCCACTCTAGGCGTCCACCCATTCCAAGGAAGCCCTTTCCTGCTCAAAGGAAAGGGAACTCTCCCCGATGTTGCAGCCTATCTCTTAGTACCTGTTGACCCATGTTGAATCGCTGTTCACATGGCACCCTGCTCCACGTCGCCACGCTTTGAAGGCTCGTGCTCCACTCTAGGGGCCAACCCATTCCGAGGAGCCCTTTCCTGCTCAAAGGAAAGGGAACTCTCCTTGGGTGTAGCCAGCCTGTATCTACCCTCTGACCCATGTTGAACCGTTGTTTACATGGAAACCTCCTCTGCCTCGGCCTTGAAAATTCTCGTTTGTATATCTGCTAACTCCACCAGATTTTAAAAGACCAGCGAGAGCTCACTAGATGCCAATGGAAACACCCCACTCTAGGGGCGAACCCATTCTAGGGAGCCCTTTCCTGCGCAAAGGAAAGGGAACTCTCCCTGGGTGTAGCTAGCCTGTATCTGCCTCTCTGCCTTGCTGCCATACACCAGATGACTCACTCGACTCCTTGTGGTGTTCTTGCCACTATCATGGTTGCTCAGTGAGTTGGTGCTAGTCTTTCTGCTTGCTATGTTCCCCCTTCATTGTGCTGTAGGATTTTGATGCCACTTGTCTTGCCGCTTTGCCTGTCGTGCTGCCTTCGAGGGTTCATGCATCTGTTATCGGTGCTCTCTTTTGAAGCTGTGGTGTGTTTTTGACACTCTCGCTGCTGCTTTGCACCTCTATTAAAGCACTCTTCTTGCCACTCCTGGTACCCCTTTGCCCCTTTAAAGTACCTTAGGCTATTCATTCCACTTTGGTACCACTTTGCCACAGTCTAAGCACCATGGAGCTCTTTTCTTGTTCTGATGATTGCTCCCCAGAAGTTTCATCAAAATTGATAAGAAAACCCCAATTCTGCAGCCAAAAATAGGCTGCAAATACTTCCCCCATTGACTTTAATGGGAACCGGAAAACGAATGCAATTTATCAACGGATTGGGGGCATCACTGAACGAATTCAAAGTATTTGGCTGCAGACGAATACGAATACCAAATCGGACGAATCCGTACCCTCTGTACATCCCTACCCTATAGTATATTTGACTTTCTCTTTCTGTGTGTATGTGTATGTGTGTGTGTGTATAGAAATAGATAGATAGATAGATAGATAGATAGATAGATAGATAGATAGAATTTGTCTATGTGCTGAGACCTTCATATTCAGTTTATTTTGCCTGGGAATTTCCATGTTAGAACAAAAAATGTAATCAGTGGAAATAAGATTTTTCCATTGATTTTTCTCCTGTTTTTTAAATTAAAATCATTTTTCCAATGACATCTTTTGCTGATACCATTGAAATTCCCAGGAAAAATATAATAAAAACTGAAAATAGAGATCCCTATTTATGTGTGAGTAAGAAAAAAGGAGAGTCACTTATACTGAAACGCTGGAACCTCTTTCCTTTTGTGATTCAGTATTGCTAAGGAATTTATAGATGATGATTTCATGGTGAACTATGAATGGGAGTCATACACCCACAGGTCAAAGGAAACTGTTCTCACAGACTAGCTGACTGTCTGGGGGAGGAGCTGGCTGAATCCTCAGCTTTAATTTGGCACCATGGTAAAATCAGTTTACTGAAATTGATTGCATTCTCAGGCATTTTAGTTTGGGAGAGAAAGGAGGGGATGTGGTATTCTTGACCCTGCTATGAGAATGAAATTAAAGCCAGCACCGCTTACTGCCTCCAGGTTTTGAGTTACATACTCTAAATAACTTGTAAATTAGAATAAATACTTAATTTTTTTAAAATCATAGATAAACTTCATGCAAGATTTATCTAGGGAAGAGCAGTTTCAACTTATTTACCAATATAGCTTTAATACTACGAATTTTGTTTAAAGATACAATGCCATACAAAAGCAGTTGGTGTACTAATTGTGAACAGCATAACAGTCTAGATGGAAAGCCGAACCTTTTTTGGAATTGTCAGCCTCTGGCTGATTGCATACCTTTAATTCATAAGGATACTGTTCTTTATTGTGAATTCCTTATAATTGTTAAAAAGATTAATTATGTTGCCATTAAGAACATAAGAACATAAGAAGCTGCCATACTGGATCAGACCAAGGGTCCATTGAGCCCGGCATCCTGTTTCCAAAAGTGGCCAATCCAGGATACAGGTACCTGGCAAGTACCCAAAAATTAAATAGATTCCATGCTATTAATACCGGTAATAAGCAGTGGCTAATTTTCTAAGCCAATTTGTCTAACATCAATTTATGGACTTCTCCAGGAACTTCTCCAAGCCTTTTTTAAACCCAGATAAGCTAACTGCCTTAACCATTTCCTCTGGCAATGAATTCCAGGGCATAATTATGCATTGAGTGAAAAAGAATTTTCTCCGATTTGTTTTAAATGTACTACTTGCTAACTTCATGGAATGCCCCTAGTCTTTGTATTATTTGAAAGAGTAAACAATCATTTTACATTAACCCATTCGAGTCCTCTAATGATTTTATAGACTTCATCATATCCTCCCTCAGCCATTTCTTCTCCAAGCTGACAAGCCCTAACATCTTTAGCCTTTCTTCATAGGGGAGCAGTTCCATTCCCTTTATCATTTTGGTTTCCCTTCTCTGTACCTTCTTTAGTGCATCTATATCTTTTTTGAGATGAGGTGACCAGAAATGAACACAGTATTCAAGGTGTGGTCTCACCATGGAGTGATACAGAGGCATTATGATATTTCCGTTTTATTCGCCATTCTCTTCCTAATAATCCCTAACATTATGTTTGCTTTTTTAATCGCCACGGCATACTGAGCTGACAATTTCAATGTATTGTCCACTATGATGCCTAGATAGTTTTCCTGGGTGGTGACTCCTAACATGAAATCTAACATCATGCAATACAGCATGGGTTGCTTTTCCCTATATGCATCACCTTGTACTTGACCACATTAAATTTCACCTGCCATTTGGACACTCCACCTTCCAGTCTCACAAAGTCCTCCTGCAATTTATCACTATCCATTGTGATTTAACAACTCTGAATAATTGTTATGCCTATTGGTCGCAGACAGCTGCGACCGTGAGTACTCACAGCTTGTTCTGCTTTCCTACCCTTCCCAGGTCTCCTCGCTGCAGGGGCCTCTCTGCATCGGTGCATTCCGTGGGCCACCTCGCGGAGGCATGGACGCCATTACTTCCGGCTCCGATGTCGGGTCCTCCTAGGCACGCGCGCGCGTCACAAGCCCCACCTTTGAAGCCACTTTGGCGGGAACCTCAGGGTGTCCCCTGTCGATGATGTCATCGGACTCCGGTATTTAATCTCCTGCTTTGCCCCCAGCAAGCTGACTTGGCAACAAGTTCCGTACGAGTCCTATACCTACCTTGCTCCTGAGACGCCACTCCTGCTTGTATCGTGGACCCTGTCTGGCACCCGCTGCTTGGGGGTCAGTGTGCGCTCTACGGGGACCTGTTCCCTGGCCTACCCCGCTCCTCGGCTGTCCCCTCCTCTTCGGTTCCATCTGGCTTCCTGCTCTACCTCAGCTCTCCTTGGGAACTACCTCAGTGACTTGTGAGTTCTCAGCCGGCCTGCCCCGCTCCTCGGGGTTGCGCTATATCCTTTAAAGACTGTTCGTGCCTTCCCGCTCCTCAGGCTGTGCTCACCTACTCCAAGACCACCTGAGCTTCCCTGCTCCTCAGGGCTTGCTCCTTGTGATTCTACAATTGACAGCTGCCCCGCTCCATGGGCCTGTTTCTCCATTACTCAGCCAGCTATCCTCCGATCTCCAGGTATCTGTTTACGTGAGCTACTGGACTTGGGCTAGGGCTCTCCTCCGTGGGGGGTTTGCCTACACTCTCCCTCTATGCCCACTATGCTGTGGCTCCGCCCCTCAGGTTGCACCATTGGAGAAGAGCCTGCTTGGTTATTCGGGCACCCATCATCCCGTGATCTGCCTGACACCCTCTCTCTTCAGTCTCTCCAAGTGCCATCTACAGACTGCTACCCTACAGGGATCATCTCCTGGTCTCTGGGACTCTCCTCTCGACTGTGCACAGAGCTTCCCTATACTTCAACACCTCACCTCCTGATGGTGCGGACCTGTGGGGCTCCTCCCCACAGGCTGTATCAGCTTGCACCTCGGGCCAAGGGTCCATATACACACTAATCATAACAGATTGCCAAGTCATGGACCCGGCATAGGTTTCAGCTCTGCAGGCCGTTCCTGGCCTGGCACAATGGATCATCGAACAGCAGAAGTTCTTGGAGTCACTGGCTGCTGCCATAGACAACATGAGCTCTCATTTAGATGCTGCAGTGACTACCTCAGCTACATCTATCAAGCTCAGTGCCTCTACATCTTCACCGGCTCCTCAGCTGACCGTGCCGCTGCCAGCACCACCACGCTACTCAGGAAACCCAGTCATGTGTTGAGGCTTCATGAAGCAATGTAATATTTATTTCTGCTTGCAACCTGCATACTTCCCTGATGTGGTCACCAAGACCACGTACATCTTGGCTTTTTTAGAAGGCAAAGCCCTGGCCTGGGCATCACCTTTCTGGGAGTGAGCAGACCCCATCTTTCTGGACCTCCCAGAGTTCTTGGCCCTGTTTCAGTCCGTCTTCAAAGACCCCGGCCGGCGTGCCGTCTCTGGGTCAACTCTCCTTCACCTTCAGCAGGGCTCTTGCCCTTTAACGGACTATGTCATTGAATTTCAAACACTTGTGTCAGAGTTATAGTGGGACTCCAGCTGTCTGCGCTCTATCTTTCTGGAGGGCTTGAGTCCATGCATTAAGGATGAATTGGCTGCTTGTGAATTGCCTATTTCCTTGGAATCTCTCATTGACCTCACAGGGTGCATCGAACATTGGCTACAAGAACGCTTTCTTGAATCCAGAGTTTCTCGGAAACTGACTCCTGGGCCATCTCGAGTTTGACATTCATCCTCTCCTAAACCCATTGCTTTACCTAACCCCTCAGAAGAAGAACCCATGCAAATGGGTAGGAGTAGACTCTCTCCTAAGGAACGTCATCACCGACAGCAGTCCAGCCTTTGCTTGTACTGTGGTCAACCTGGGCATGCCATCGCCTCTTGCCCAGTCTGTCTGGGAAATTGCCGAGCCTAGGACATGCAGGAGGACTTCTCCTAGGCCTGATCTCGCCATCTCCTCCACTGACGGTTCCTGTTTCCATCTACATGAACAACCAGGAATTCCATACTTTAGTAATGGTGGACTCTGGGGCTGAAGGGAACTTTATCTTGAAGCAACTCACGAGCATCTGCGGATTCCCACCATTTGCTCTCTGGTTCCTCTGCTACTCTCGTCTATTCATGGGGAACTTCTGCCTGGTGAGGTCACTCATACCACTGCTCCCATCCAACTATGCACCAGAACCTTGCATAAGGAATCCATATCGTACAGTTTGACTGGACTACCCTACAGCTCTCCCATTGGGGTCCTGACTGCCACCAGAACTGCCTGGAATCCGTCTCACCATTGCCTTGCATGACAACCATACCTTCTCTGCCCGGCCTTCCACCGCCATATGCGTCCGACTTCTACATTTTCTCCAAAAAGGCCGCTGACATCTTACCACTTCATCGCTCATATGATTGTGCGATTACCTTGAAGTCCAATACTAAGCCTCCACGGGGCAGGACTTATCCTCTTTCGCTGACAGAGACCCAAGCCATGTCAGAGTATATTTATTTATTTATTTATTTTGAACTTTTCTATACCGACATTCATGTGGCAAGATACATATCATATCGCTTTACAGTGTAACACAATATTGCAACAAGCATTACATAGAACTGGGGTTACATAGAACTGGGAAAACAGTGCATAGAACTGGGGGTAGAATAAGCAGCTGTTAACCAGAGAGACACTTAGAGAATGAAGTCGATTAAGCAAGAAACTGTAAGTCCCCACCGGAGAAGTTTAAAATAAATATAAGTAAAAATAAAGAGAATAACGGTACAATAATAGGTCTGTGAAGGAGGTCATGGTAATATATTAGGGAAAATCTGGCTAAAGGGTTTATCCAGCCCTCCAAGTCACTAGCAGGGGCAGGATTTTTTTTCATGGGAAAGAAAATGGCTCCCTGTGCCCCTGCATCAACTACCAAGCCCTAAATGAAATAACTGTCAAGGATCGCTACCCTTTGCCTCTTATATTGGAGCTCTTTGACAGACTTTGGGCCAAGATTTTTTCGAAGTTGGATCTCCATAGGGCCTATAATCTGATCCGAATACGAGAGGGCGATGAGTGGAAAACTGCTTTTAACACCCGTGACAGCCACTTCGAGTATTTGGTGATGTCGTTTGGCCTGTGCAACGCAGCTGCAGTGTTTCAAAATTTAATGAAGTTTTCAGAGATATGCTGTACCAATGTGTCATCATAAATAACCTCAATGACATTTTACTCTTCTCTCAAGATCTCCAGAGTCATCGCCGAGATGATTCTCGAGTTCTTCAATGCTTGTGAGATAACCAACTGTTTACCAAGTTTGAGATGTGCTCGTTCAAACAGGAGTCCGTGCCATTCCTGGGGTACGTGGTATCCAGTTAGGGGTTTAGGATGGACCCCCAGAAGCTCAAAAGCATCAGAGATTAGCCTCAGCCTATGGGTCTCAAGGCCCTCCAGAGATTTCTTTCAGGGGCTCTCCTTTCAGCCACCTTTCCAGTGCCTCCAGGTAAGACTGTGGTTCCTCATCCACTGCGACCCAAGGTTTTACAATGGGCCCACGATTCATTGACCTCTGGACACCCAGGTCAATCCAGGACTCTCTCCACTCTGCAACGCTACTATCGGAGGCCCTCCATGCGCAAGGATACACAAGCATATGTGGAGTCCTGCCCCACGTGTGTGTGGCATAAGCCTCTGGCAGAGAAGCCTTGGGGACTTTTACAACCACTCCCCATGCCCAGCGAACCCTGGACCCATATTGCCACAGATATTATTGTGGATTTGCTGGTCTCCAATGGAAATAACACCATATGGGTTACCACTGATCGTTTCTCTAAGATGGCGCATTTTGTGGCTCTACCAGGTCTCCCTACGGCACCTCAGCTGGCTAAGCTGTTTTTTAAGCACGTGTTTCGGCTCCATGGTCTCCCCAGACACATTCTCTCGGACCGTGGGGTCCAGTTTACTGCGCGTTTTTGGAAGGCCCTTTGCAAAAAATTTGATATTGCCTTACATTTTACCTCGGCCTACCACCCTCAGGCAACAACTTTTAATTTAAAGTATCTTTATAGTTGTTGCATATATTTTTTTTCTCCTATATATTTTTTTCTTCTATCCATGTTTCTTTCATGCACTATATTTTTTGTTTGCCAATAGTATTGGTTAAATTTTCTTTGAGCAAACATGTATATTATATACATTAATAAGTGGCTTTCCAAGTATTAATTAATTTTTCATGTTTCAATATTATATACAAAACGCCATTAATATAAACCTATTTAAGGTAAGATTTTATACTAGGAAAATGTCCGTACTAAACGCCATGATGGCAAGGTATAGAAAACGTGTCACTTATCTCCCAAACGCCATGATGGTAAGGTATAGAAAACGTGTCACTTATCTCCCTTATCTAAGATATTTATAATCAAAACGCCATTAATATAAACCTATTTAAGGTAAGATTTTATACTAGGAAAATGTCCGTACTAAACGCCATGATGGCAAGGTATAGAAAACGTGTCACTTATCTCCCAAACGCCATGATGGTAAGGTATAGAAAACGTGTCACTTATCTCCCAACACAGCTGTGTTTCGAAAAAATATCCTTTCTTCCTCAGGGGAGTTTGTATCCTTTTAATGGAACGCGCTCTCAAGTTCCGCCAGTTCTGCAGACTCTTCTCCTGGCCCGAATTTGAATATCTCCTGCCTCAAAGTGGCAAGCGCTAATTCAATGGCGTGCAATATCTCCTGCCTCAAAGTGGCAAACGCTAATTCAATGGCGTGCTGGTTTCCTCGACATTGTCTTCCTTTCTCTCAGGCTTGAACAGCTCTGAATGGCGGCGCCGCCATTCAGAGCTGTTCAAGCCTGAGAGAAAGGAAGACAATGTCGAGGAAACCAGCACGCCATTGAATTAGCGTTTGCCACTTTGAGGCAGGAGATATTGCACGCCATTGAATTAGCGCTTGCCACTTTGAGGCAGGAGATATTCAAATTCGGGCCAGGAGAAGAGTCTGCAGAACTGGCGGAACTTGAGAGCGCGTTCCATTAAAAGGATACAAACTCCCCTGAGGAAGAAAGGATATTTTTTCGAAACACAGCTGTGTTGGGAGATAAGTGACACGTTTTCTATACCTTACCATCATGGCGTTTGGGAGATAAGTGACACGTTTTCTATACCTTGCCATCATGGCGTTTAGTACGGACATTTTCCTAGTATAAAATCTTACCTTAAATAGGTTTATATTAATGGCGTTTTGATTATAAATATCTTAGATAAGGGAGATAAGTGACACGTTTTCTATACCTTACCATCATGGCGTTTGGGAGATAAGTGACACGTTTTCTATACCTTGCCATCATGGCGTTTAGTACGGACATTTTCCTAGTATAAAATCTTACCTTAAATAGGTTTATATTAATGGCGTTTTGATTATAAATATCTTAGATAAGCTAAAAGCCAGCACTGGCGTCATATAGAGAATAATTTTATTATTTATTCACACACTGATTAAAATAAAGAAGGAATATAAACAAAAAGGGATTGGAAGGTCGGTAAGCTTATGATTACATTACAAAATTGAAGCAAGGCCGAGGAGGCATGCATTCATATGTATGAAACTTACCTTTTCCATTCCATATTATTTTTTAATTAAAAGATATAAAAATATATAAAAATTGACACACAAAAAATTGTTAGGCATAGGAGGGTGAGATTAACATTGAGATATATATATTAGCTAGGTCTCACTTTTAGCGGAGATTGGGAGAGTTCAATATTATATACAACATTGGAGAGCATTGCTCATCAATCACACTGCGGCACAGGATATATTTTTTGACTTGAGCTACATACATAATTTCTTATGTGATCCAATATCTTTAATATTTATAATATTATTTATTCATTTCATTCTTAATTGTTTTATTCATCAAATTACAGACCATTTGGTGTATATTTACATTTGACACCCGGACACTCAGAAACTACAAAACGATATATTAGAGGTAAAGGCAATATATATATATTTTTTATTGGCTTTGATTGATACTTCATCAGACATACAGTTAATATAACTTGTTTTTTAGTTTTATATGTTACACCACACACATTCATGTTACCATTTTATATGTCCATTTTATATGTTTGTTTTAATTATGTTTTTATGATTTTTATTCATTTATTTATTAGTATGTGTTATTTATTGTATGTTGTAGCCCCTGACACAGCCCCATTGAAAGAGGGCGAAACTCGGCCTGAGTTGGGCTTGTTTGCAAATTTGTGTCTCTGTTCAATAAAGAAATCCAGATCGGACATTTGGCTGCTAATTCTGTACTGTTGCCCCCATGGCTTTGTTAGGCAGCCTCCCTTGCTGTTTCTTCAGTCCAACTGCCCAAGAGTTACATCAACTGTGGCAAAATATGCAACAGCTGCTGGAGAACGCCGCTCAGAGATCTAAAAATGCTTTTGACTCCCATCACCATGCTGTACCTGAGTTTCAACCTGGAGATAAAGTATGGCTGAACACCAAGCTCATTCGCCTTAAGCTGCCCTCTGCTCGTTTTGCTCCAAAATTCATTGGACCATTTCCAGTGTTATGTCATCTGGGGCCTGTTACCTATCAGTTGCAACTGTCATCATCACTTAAAATACACAATACTTTTCACGTGTCTCTACAAGCTTCTGATTCTCTCTGAATTCTCCAAGGGTTCCCCAAATCCCATCCCAGTGTCTTCAGAGGCTGTTGTCACATACCAAATTTGCGAAGTTTTGGATATCCGAAAGCATGGACGGAGATGGGAATACCTCCTGTCATGGGAAGGGTTTGGTCCTGAGGAGAACAGTTGGGAACCCATGGCTAACATCCTTGACAAGGATCTTCTTCGGCAATTCCATGCTGACCACCCTCACAAACGCATACCTCCGGGGAGGGGTTTTAAGAGGGGGATAGTGTTATGCCTGTCAGTTGCAGACGGCTGCGACCGCGAGTACTCACAGCTTGTTCTGCTTTCCTACCCTCCCCAGTTCTCTTCACTGCATGGGCCTCTCTGCATCACCTCGTTCCATGGGCCTCCTCGTGGAGGCAATGACGCCAATTCTTCCAGCTTCGATGTCGAATCCTCCTAGGCACGAGCGGGTGTCATAAGTCCCGCCTTTGAAGTCACTTCGGCGAGAACCTCGGGGGCATCCCCTGTTGATGATGTCATCGGACTCTGATATTTAAACTCCTGCTTTGCCCCCAGCAAGCCAACTTGGCAACAACTTCCATACGAGTCCTACGCCTCCCTTGTTCCTGAGACGCTGCTCCTGCTTGTATCATGGACCCAGTCTGGCACCCGCTGCTCAGGGGTCAGTGTGCGTTCTACTGGGACCTGTTCCCTGGCCTACCCCGCTCCTTGGGCTGGCCCCATGCCTCTTGGGTTCCAACTGGCTTCCTGCTCTACCTCGGCTCTCCTTGGGAACTACTGCAGTGACTTATGAGTTCTCAACTGGCCTTCCCCAGTCCTCAGGGTTGCGCCATATCTGTCAAAGACTGTTCATGCCTTCCCACTCCTTGGGCCGCGCTCATCTACTCCAAGACCACCCTGAGCTTCCCCGCTCCTCGAGGCTTGCTCTTTGTGATTCTACAATTGACAGCTGCCCCGCTCCATGGGCCTGTTTCTCCATTACTCAGCCAGCTATCCTCTGATCTCCAGGTACCTGTCTACGTGAGCTACTGGACTTGGGCTCAGGCTCTCTGTCCCAGGGGGTTCACCTACACTCTCCCTCTATGCTCACTATGCTGTGCCTCTGCCCCTCGGGCTGCACCATCGGAGAATAGCCTGCTTGGCTGTTTGGGTGCCCATCATCCCATGATCTGCCCGGCGCCCTCTCTCTTCAGTCTCTCCAATTGCCATCTACAGACTGCTACCCTACAGGGGTCATCTCCTGGTCTCTGGGGCTCTCCTCTCAACTGTGCACAGAGTTTCCCTACACTCCACCTCACCTACTGACGGTGTGGACCTGTGGGGCTGCTCCCCACAGGATGTATCAACTCACATCTCGGGCCAAGGGTCCACATACACACTAATCATAACAATAATTTTGTGTCATCTGCAAATTTGATCACCTAACTCATCGTACCCCTTTCCATATCATTTATAAATTTATTAAAAAGCACCAGTCCAAGTACAGATCCCTGAGGAACTCCACTGTTTATTTTATTTATTTTATTAATACAGCTTTTATTCCTCAAAATCCATTCTGTTCAGTGTGGATTGCAAAATAACATAGATAAAAACATATAAAGAATACAAATATAAAACACATAATTAAAACTAGGTATGTGCATTTGTTTTGAATGAATGCGCAATCCGCAACGTATAGGTCCTTATTCGTTGCATTTGTGGGGTTCTGAAACGTATGGCGAACCCCCACAAATGCAACGTATTTTTAACGAATAAAACCACCACCCTCCTGACCACCCCCCAAGACTTGCCAAAAGTCCCTGGTGGTCCAGCAGGGGTCCTGGAGCGATCTCCTGCACTCAGGCCGTCGGCTGCCGGTATTCAAAATGGCGCCGATAGCTTTTGCCCTTACTATGTCACAGGGGCTACCGGTGCCATTGGTCGGCCCCTGTCACATGGTAGGAGCACAAGATGGCGCCGGACGTCCATTGCTCCTTCCATGTGACAGGGGCCGACCAATGGCACCGGTAGCCCCTGTGACTTAGTAAGGGCAAAGGCTATCAGCGCCATTTTGAATACTGGCAGCCAATGGCCCGAGTGCAAGAGAATGCTCCAGGACCCCACTGGGCCACCAGGGACTTTTGGCAAGTCTGGGGGGGGGGTCAGGAGGGTGGGGGGTTGTAGTTAATTAAGTTTAAAGGGTGGGGATGGGGTTTTTTTAACTTTAATGGGAAACGAATACCATACGTAACTAATGTACGAATCGGAGTCCCCCGAAAACGGATGTAACGGATTTGGGTTCCGACGAATACGAATACCGAATCGAACGTATCCATCCCTGCTGCTCATCCCTAATTAAAACAACTTTAAAACTTGTTACATCATATTTCCTGCAATTCTCAATAGCTTCACATCTTCTTCCTCATATGCCTTTCTAAAAAACTCAGCCTTAACTAATTTCCTAAATCGTAAATAGTTTTTCTCTTGGTGCAACTGCCCTGGCAACCTATTCCAAATTACTGGGGCCATCTGTTATACTCTGGTAGTTTAGTGTGCCCATGGGCCTCAGCCCGACTCAGACCTTCAAGGCCGAGCCAAGGGTTGATGGTGGTTCCGCATGGCTGATGGTCTGACCCTCTGCCAGGTCGGCAAGCTCCCAAGGCCAACATCCGAGGATGTTGGAAGGTGACTGGACCTCCGACCATTCCGAGCCCTTTCGGACTTGCTGCGAGCAGCATGGAGCAGCAGGCCTGGCCTGAGGTTGAGGGCAGACGGACCTTGACACGAAGACAAGACTACGAAGATTGATGCAACGGCATTACATGGCACGAAGACTTGGCTTGATGCGACGGCATCCATGGCATGAAGACTTGGGTTGATGCGATGGCATCACATGGCATGAAGACTTGGGATGATGCGCCGGCATCACATGGCACGAACACTTGGGTTGAAGACATGACACCAGGACTATTGAAGACATGACACCAGGATCGATGCAACGGCATCGCAGACGAAGGCTTGACACCAAGGCTGATGCGAAGACATCACGGACCAGTGGTCGATGTGACGGCATCCCGGACCAGGGTCGATGCAACGACATCAGAGACATGACGCTGAAGTGCAGACATAACGAGGAACTTCGAATCCTAGACGAGACAAGAAGCAAGGAAGGCGGACATTGGCACTGTCTCTCAGGGCGCCCTACTCAGGCCTCCCACGGGACTGAGTCGCGGACCACCCTGTCCCACTGCACGCCCTACACAGCCCTTGCAGACTGGTCACAGACCACGAGGAGAACGGGACAGCGCAGGAAAGATCTAGGACATGACTGCTCAAGAGCACAGGACACCTGTCCACCTGCAGGCCACTCCAACCCGGGAAAGACGTCGTCTGAGGGAGTCCGGCCCACAGGACCAGAAGGCTCAGGAGCACCAGATGAAGACACAGGAACAAACATCCAGGAAGGCAGGAACACCAGGACGAAGAAGATCATGAAGCCACCAGGACACCTGGACGAGGACCTCAGGCACGAAGACTTGACATGATAGAATGAACGAGATGAGGAGCTCCACAAAGACAAGAAGACCTTACAAAGGCTCTGGCAGGCAGGAGCCTCCAGAGTGAAGTCACCACAATGCAAGGCAAAGAACGGATTCTTGGAGCAGCCCTTTATAGGGCTGGTACAGGAAACAGTCACAAAGGTGGGGCCAGGACACTTCCTGTGTCTGGCCCTTTAAATGTTGAAGAGAGGCGCGCCGGCACCTAAGGAGAGAGCAGGAAGCTGTGCAGGATCGCGGACAGCGGCCTGCACCGACACAGAAGACAGAAGAGGCAGGGCTGAGCCTGAATGCAGGCTCCGATGTCGGCAGCGGCTCCAGCGCTGCTTCTCCAGCCCAGGGCTTTTGCGGCCTCCAGCCGCAAAAATGGAATCAGCGTCGGGGGCGGTCCCAGCCCCGAAGAAGACCGTGGCTCTGACCGCGGAGAACAGGGGAAGCATGGGTGGCCTCCGGGCCGCAAGAGGAACTTCAAGCCGCGACTCCGGCCATGTGGGAAGGCCAACGGCGGCGTCCTGCCACGCCGGCGAAGAAAGCAGTATGGGGTGAGTGTGCCTGCTCGCGGGAAAACCCGCGGGCAGTGTTCATAACAGTACCCCCTCCTCAAAGCCCCCCTTCCTCAAGCCTCCTGTCAACAGCTCAAGGATAAGGGTATCAGTCCATACCGGATGGAGGTATTCGAGGGTCCAAAAAAAAATGGAAGCTGGTAACTCCGGGGACAGCATGAACAGAACAAGGCAAAGCAACAGAAACACAAAAGACAAACCACAGGAAACCAGACAAAGAACAAGACAAAACAGAAGACACCACACAAACACAAGAGACACGACGAGAGACCAAGAGCACGAGACTGAGAGTAGACGAGACCGAGGGAACACGGGACCAAGCGAACACGGGACCGCACGAGCAGCGACCGAGCGAATGGAGACCGCACGAGCAGCGTCCGAGCGAATGGAGACCGCGCGAGCAGCGACCGAGCGAATGGAGACCGCCCGAGCAGCGACCGAGCGAACGGTGACCGCATGAGCAGCGACCGAGCGAACAGTGACCGCACAACCGACAACACAAAAAACACAAAAGAGGGAGCAAGGGAACGGAGAGCGAGGGAGCGGAGAGCAAGGGAACAGAGAGCAAGGGAGCAGGGAGCAAGGCAACAGAGAGCGAAGGAGCAGAGAGCAAGGGAACAGAGAGCGAAGGAGCAGAGAGCAAGGGAGTGGAGAGCGAAGAAGCAGAGAGCAAGGGAGCGGAGAGTGAAGGAGCAGAGAGCAAGGGAGTGGAGAGCGAAGGAGCTCAAGGAGCGAAAGAGCCAAAAGCAAGAGAGCAGAAGCGAAGGAGCGAAGGGCGAAAGAGCGAAGAGCGAGGGAGGGAAACGAGGGAACGGAAATGCGGGAACGAGGACGGGGAACACACAAGCGGAACCCAACAAGCGGGAAAGAAAACAAAGGGAAAACAAACAAACAAGCAACCAACACACACAGCACGGACAATACAAAACAGACAAACAAGCAACAAGCAAGAACCAACAAGAAGCACCCAGAAACACCAAGAAGACCTGGGGGAGGGAACCCAGGGCGGGCAAAGAAAAACCAGCAAAACCAGTAGGGGTGCAGAAGCCTCCTGCAGGTCGTAAAACCCCACCCTGGCAATATGATGACAAAAAGGTCTGGATGCAGGCGCCTCCTGCAGGTCGTTATAAAAAGAAATCCAGACAGCTGGCGCCTCCAGCAGGTCGTAACGATGGCAAACTGGCGCCTCCAGTAGGTCGTACACATAAAAAATCCTGAAAAAAATTTTCCGGTCCCATAACAGTCCAGGACACAAAGACAAGACTATGGAACAAGGCGGATCCATCGGCGGGGCACCACCGTTGGGCACATGGCCTTGCATTCTGTTATGTAACGGTTGTTTTTCGTGTGCCCATGGGCCTCAGCCCGGGCCTGACCTTCAAGGCCGAGCCAAGGGTTGACAGTGGCTCCGCATGGCTGACGGTCTGACCCTCTGCCAGGCCGGCAAGCTCCCAAGGCCAACATCCGAAGATGTTGGAAGGTGAATGGTCCTCCGACCATTCCGAGTCCTTTCGGACCTTCTGCGAGCAGCATGGAGCAGCAGGCCTGGCCTGAGGTTGAGGGCAGACGGACCTTGACACGAAGACAAGACTACGAAGATTGATGCAACGGCATCCATGGCACAAAGACTTGGGTTGATGCGACGGCATCACATGGCACGAAGACTTGGGTTGATGAGACGGCATCACATGGCACGAAGACTTGGGTTGAAGACATGACACCAGGACTCTTGAAGACATGACACCAGGATCGATGCAACGGCATCGCAGACGAAGGCTTGACACCAAGGCTGATGTGAAGACATCACGGACCAGTGGTCGATGCGACGGCATCCCGGACCAGGGTCGATGCAACGACATCAGAGACATGACCCTGAAGTGCAGACATAACGAGGAACTTGGAATCCTAGACGAGACAAGAAGCAAGGAAGGCGGACATTGGCACTGCCTCTCAGGGCGCCCTACTCAGGCCACCCGCGGGACTGAGTCGCGGACCACCCTGTCCCACTGCGCGCCCTACACAGCCCTTGCAGACTGGTCATGGATCACGAGGAGAACGGGACAGCACAGGAAAGATCCAGGACATGACGGCTCAAGAGCACAGGACACCTGTCCACCTGCAGGCCACTCCAACCCGGGAAAGACGTCATCCAAGGGAGTCCGGCCCACAGGACCAGAAGGCTCAGGAGCACCAGACAAAGACACAGGAACAAACATCCAGGAAGGCAGGAACACCAGGACGAAGAAGATCATGAAAATACCAGGACACCTAGACGAGGACCTCAGCACGAAGACTTGACATGATACAATGAACGAGACGAGGAGCTCCACGAAGACTAGAAGACCTTACAAAGGCTCTGGCAGGCAGGAGCCTCTAGAGTGGTCACCACGATGCAAGGCAAAGAACGGCTTCATGGAGCAGCCCTTTATAGGGCTGGTACAGGAAACAGTCACAGAGGTGGGGCCAGGACATTTCCTGTGTCTGGCCCTTTAAATGTTGAAGAGAGGCACGCGCCGGCGCCTAAGGAGAGAGCAGGAAGCTGTGCAGGACCGTGGACAGCGGCCTGCACCGACGCAGAAGACAGAAGAGGCAGGGCTGAGCCTGAACCAGGCTCCGACGTCGGCAGCGGCTCCAGCCGCTGCAGGAGGCCCCAGGGGCGGCTCCAGCCACTACTTCAGCCCGGGGCTTTTGCGGCCTCCAGCCGCAAAAATGGAATCAGCGTCGGGGGCGGTCCCAGCCCCGAAGAAGACCGCGGCTCTGACCGCGGAGAACAGGGGAAGCATGGGTGGCCTCCGGGCCGCAAGAGGAACTTCAAGCCGCGGCTCCGGCCATGTGGGAAGGCCGACGGCGGCGTCCTGCCACGCCGGCGAAGAAAGCAGTATGGGGTGAGTGTGCCTGCTCGCGGGGAAACCCGCGGGCAGTGTTCATAACACCATCAATGAATATGCCCTTGATCTTATTTTAACTAAGCGATATTCCTTAACAGAGGGTATCTTTAGCAATTCTTTCGAAGTTGACCTTAATAAACACTCTGGTTCATAAAATTCCAGTTTACTGGACAAACCATAGTACACTTGCCTTATAGTTTTAAATATCATAGTATACAATTTAAATTGGACCTCTCTCCTCTGACAAAAATGACCATTTAATCCTGCTGTTTGTTTCCTGGTTTTTTAAGCAGTATGCAAGCCACAAAATTACATTGCCTTCTATCCCATGATTTTTTAATTTTCTTCAAAATCTCTCATGAAGAACTTTGTCAAACTCCTTCTGAAAATCCAAATACACCACATCTACCATCTCACCTTTATCCACATTTATTAACCCCTTCAAAAAAAATGTAGCAGATTTGGGAGGCAAGACTTTCCTTGGGTAAATCCTTGCTAACTATGTCCCATTACACCATGTCTATCTATATGTTCTGTGATTTTGGGGTTTTTTTTAATAATAATTTCCATGATTTTTCCTGGCACTGAAGTCAAACACTGGTCTATAGTTTCCTGGATCACCTCTAGAGCACTTTTAAAATATTGGGTACAATGGATTATTTTAATGATAGCTTGTAAATTATTAGTAACTAGCGGTACCCGGCCACGCGTTGCAGTGGCAGAGTCAGGTTCTTTACCCTCCCTCCCCCTTCCCCTTGCTCATTTACCTCAGTCACTCATCCTCCTCCCCCTTGGTCACTCACCCCCTTCTTCCCTCCCCTGTCCCCACTCCAACTCTCTCCCCTCATACTCACCTCTCCCCTCATTCTTCCTCCCCTGACATTCACCTCCCCCCTCATTCTCCCTCCCCTCACTGTCACCTCCCCCCGCCTACTGCCTACCCTTCAGATCAGAAAACCTTTGTCTTTCAATATCTGTGGGAACCCCCCCACCCCCAAAACCCCCCCCCCCAATCCCAACCCTTTAAATCAAATAATAACCCCTCACCCTCCTGCCCCCTCCCAAGACCTGGGAAATTAAAATTGTTGGTGCTACATGTGGTCTGTCCCTGGGCATCTGTGCACGTTATGTAGCCAAACAGGGGAGTGCCTAACCAAATTTGCACTTCCAAATTTGTTTTGTGGTCTGGGGAGGGCTATTTTGGTGCGTTCCCAAGATCATGCAAGTTTAGTGTATGTATTTGTGTGTGATCCTCCCCCTTCCCCCAAAAAACAACCCTATGAGAAAAGTTCTCTTAAACTAACCACCCCACACTCTCCTGCCCCCCCCCCCAGCCCTGCAAAAAAACAGTAGCCCACCCCCCTGCCCCTCCAGAGTTGCTGAATGAATGAAACCTGCCCCCCCCTCATGACCCCTCCCCAAGGTGTTCGTAATAAATTCATTACCACCCCCCACCCTCCAGACCCCCTGAGACCTGATAAAAATGTCAGTCGGTGGAGTGGGCGTTCAGGAGCGGTCCGAGAGTGATGTATTGGCGTTGGTCCATCGGCTGCGAGCACTGAAACAGGTTCCGACGGCCCTTTGCCCTTACTATGTCAGTGGGGTGGAGCAATGGCAGCGGTAGGTCCTCTGACATAGTAAGGGCAAAGGTCCGCCGGCTGCCAGTCCTGAAAATGGCACCGAGGGGCCCTCGCCCTTACTATGTCACATGGGCTACTGCCGCCATTGGTGTCCCCGAGTGGCATAGTAAGGGAAAGGGCCGTCGGCGCCATGTTGATTGCTGGCAGCCGACGGCCGTAGTGCAGGAGATGTGTCCCGGACCGGTCCTGGCCCCCCACTGGAGCCTCCCGGACTTCTGTCAGGTTTTGTGTGTGTTGTGAGGGCCTGGAAAGTAAATAAATTTGGCATGTGTGTGGGGGGTGTGAGGAGGGTGGTTTTGTGTGTGTTGGGAGGCTGTGGGAAGTAAATCAATTTGGCATGTGTGTGGGGGGTGTGAGGAGGGGGGTGGGTGTATTTTATCTGTAAAGGAAATAGTTATCTTCCAGCGAAAAAAGTGTGTGAATGTGTTAAAATGGAAGTGAAATGTGGACCTGGACTGGCGAAATGATTAGTGTAGCGTGTGTTAGTGTAAGGTGTAACAGATGGCGCTTACATCCAGCAGATGTCGCTGTTTCTTGAAATAAATTTTAAACCTATTTTACCTGTCACAGGTGTGACATATCTGTAATGTAAGTACAGAAGAACCTTCTTGTATGCAAAATGAAGGTTATGTCCAAATTTGAAAGCAATCGGTTCAGTGGTTTCTGAGATTAGCGATTTTGTCCAAACTATTTAACATTTTTATTTATATAGATAGATATAAAATTTCATTTTTTAGTTCTTTCAGAACCCTGGGGTATATACCATATGGTCCAGGTCATTTGGTACTCTTCAGTTTGTCAGTCTGGCCTACTATATCTTCCAGGTTCACCGTGATTTGGTTCAGGTCATCTGAATCATCATCCTTGAAAACTGTCTCTGGAATGGGTATTTCCATAACATCTTCATTAGTAAAAACCGAAGCAAATAATTAATTTAGTCTTTCTATGATAGTCTTATCTTCCCTAAGTATCCATTAACCCCTCAATCTTCTAATGGTCCAACCAACTCCCTTGCAGGCTTCCTGCTTTGGATACATTTAAAAAAAAGTTTTTATTATGAGTTTTTGCCTCTATGGACAACTTTTTTTCAAATTGCCTGTTTTATCAGTGTTGTACATTTAACTTGCCAATGTTTATGCTTTTTCCTATTTTCTTTAGATGGATCCTTCTTCCAGATTTTATAGGAAGTGCTTTTTGGCTAAAATACCCCTTTCATTTCACCTTTTAACCAAACCGGTAGGCGTTTGACCTTCCTTTCACCTTTCTTAATGTGTAGAATATATACATAAAAACATAAGAATATCTGGACTGTGCTTCTAAGATGGTATTTGTACAGTCTTAACCTTAGTAGCTGCACCTTTCTTTTTTTTCTATCTTCCTTATTTTATCAAAGTCTCTCGTTTGAAAGTTTAGTGCTAGAGCTGTAGATTTACTTATTGTCCCCTTCCAGTCATTAATTCATAAGAAATTAAGAACATAAGAACATAAGAAAATGCCATACTGGGTCAGACCAAAGGTCCATCAAGCCCAGCATCCTGCTTCCAACAGTGGCCAATCCAGGCCACAAGAACCTGGCAAGTACCCAAAAACCAAGTCTATTCCACGCTACCATTGCTAATGGCAGTAGCTATTCTCCAAGTGAACCTAATAGCAAGTAATGGACTTCTCCTCCAAGAACCCATCCAATCCCCCTTTAAACACAGCTACACTAACTGCACCAACCACATCCTCTGGCAACAAATTCCAGAGTCTAATTGTGCGTTGAGTAAAAAAGAACTCTCTCCGACTAGTTCCAAATGTGCCCCATGCTAACCTCATGGAGTGCCCCCCAGTCCCTCTACCATCCAAAAGAGCAAATAACTGATTCACATCCACCCATTCTAGACCTCTCATGATTCCAAACATCTCTATCATATCCCCTCTCAGCCGTCCCTTCTCCAAGCTGAAAAGTCCTAACTTCTTTAGTCTTTCCTCATAGGGGAGCTGTCATCATCTTGGTAGCCCCTCTCCATCGCAACTACATCCTCTCTGAGATGCGGCGACCAGAATTGCACACAGCATTCAAGGCGCGGTCCCACCATGGAGCGACACAGAGGCATCAAGACACTTTCCGCTCCATTCACCATGCCCCTTCCAATAATTCCCAAAACTCTGTTTGCTTTTTTGACTGCCAAATTGGATCAGGTTATGATCACTATTGCCAAATGGCCTCACCACCATTACCATTAGGAATTGTGGCAGGTTGTTGAGTAGAGGGTCCTGCCGTTCCCACATGGGAGAGGCCCACGACTGCGCCTTCCCATCCAGTAGAGACAGGATGTACGCAACCTTCACCGAGTCTGACGGAAACTGGTTGTGCAAGAGCGAGAACCTGATGAAACACTGGTTGAGAAACCACGACAGGCCTTGGCTTCCCCAGAGTAGCGAGGTGGGGCTGGCAATTGCGTCGTCATCTGGACGCTTACCACTGGCGGGGGCAACGGTGCAGGCTGAGGCTCTGGAGGTGTGGCATCCAGTCGATTGGCCAAACGCTCCACTGTGGCCGCTAGGACATCCAGACAGTGTTGTTGTTGTTGCTGTAACCGTTGTGCCATGCCTGGAATGGCCTGAAGCTCTGACAGGTCCGCCGAGTCCATGGCCTTGAAAACTGTTGCAGGTAGCTATGGACCCTTGGGCCGGTCTTGCAGGGTGAGGTGGAACGATGCTCTGCTGAGAGGAAGAAGACCGGCGGGCGGAGACAGGAGTCATGGAGATCCGGAGTCTTCACCCTGGAAGCTTGCGGACCCCCCGAGAGGAGCTCGTGAGGTCCCAAGCTGCTGGGACTTAGGAGATCAAACGTGGAGATGAAGGACAGTCCGAGGTCGAGGCAGGCGGCAAAAGAAGAAGCCAGGAACAAGCCGAAGTAGGAGCCAGGAAGTCCAACCGAGGGTCGCAGGAGGAAGGAACGGAAGGCAGGAGACTGGGGAGCAGGAACAAGGTACCGGGAGTGAAGGCAGGACCAGAAGCCGGGAACAGGATCAGGAGCCAAATGACTGCAGCGGAATCAGGAGTCCAAGGACCAAGAACTGGAACAGGAACAGGACGCAGCAGCAGGCAGTCATGAAGGGAACCTCATTGCAAGGCATCGGAAGGATGCAGACACTGGCTTATATCCTAGCCGGCATCTGACGTCATTAAAGGGGTGGACCACGGTCCAGCGGGAAAAGCCCTTTATATTGGGCTTCCCCGCATGCGCGTGCGCGTACCTAGAGGGGGAGGAGTCAGCTTTGGTGGCTTGGCGGCGTCTCCCTTTTGGAGACGCCACCGCGAGAAGGCCCAATCCGGGCCTGTTGCCTGCACGTCCTGCTGCCGGGCCTCCGGGAAGCCCGCCCAGTGCTGAGTCTCCCGCAGCCGCCGCCGGACGACGAAAGGTAAGGGCCCGGTCACAAGACTTGTGACCGGGACCGCAACAAAATATGCATGTATTTCCTGCATCACAAATATCTCGAAAGGTTTCACAAAGCAGTGGGGTGTGGGCGGGGTATGGGCATTTCAGGGTGTGAACCTAAGATGTGCACGTAAGTATTGACATGACCCCAACCCAGCGTGCGCTAAGGCCCTCTGCCGCATAACTTTACTTCTGCTATAGATGCTATGGAAGTTAAAATTTAAAGAAAACTAGGCAGATATTCAGGGTTTTAAGGTTGGGGATAACTTGGGGAAGTAAAGGCTATCAAATCAGGGGGGGTTGCAGGATTTGTCTCTTAACTAGGCAAACTGGGGATAAACTGGTAACCTGAGAATCACATGAGCTACTGCCCCTTTTAAAATTTCCTGACTTATGGGGTAGAAGCAGGATTTGCACGCATGTGAGTGCGTTCACTTAAAATTTGGCACATGTGTATGTGGCCAGGCTCTTTTATAATATGCGCACATATGTTATAAAAAGGCCATGTACCTGGGCGTGAGCTGATATATGCGCGCAAATATGTGCATGCACGCCAGTTTGAAAGTTATTATCTTAGATTAGATTGTGAAAATATTGCATTGTTCTCACAGGACAAGCAGGATGGTAGTCCTCACAAATGGGTGACATCATCAGAATGGAGCCTAATCACGGAAAACTTCTGTCAAAGTTTCCAGAACTTTGACTGGCCCCTACTGGGCATGCCCAGCATGGCACCATCCCTGCAGCCAGCAGGGGTCCCCCTTCAGTCTTCTTTTTTCCGTGCAGCAGTAGCCACGCGGTTAAGGAGCTCTTACCACATTCCTGACAGGAATTTCTTCACGGACTTCTTTGAAGTAAAATTCACCCCACAGGGGTCCCTCCTCTATCTAAGTTTAGCCCGCGGTGTCCGGTAAGTTTTTGCCGTCTTTTTCTGTCGATTACCGTCGACTTTGGCCCTCGCGGCCTGCTGGCCGTCGACCGTCCCGCGGCTAAATTTTTGGTCAATGGCCATGGCGTCGGGGTTCCGTCAGTTCCCAGACTGTTCGCGCACCATGTCCATCACAGACCCTCACAGAGTCTGTGTAATGTGTTTAGGCAGTGAGAATGATATCCTGACTTGCACCAAATGTGCCCTTATGACACCAAAAGGTCGCAAAGCCAGAATGGAGAAGATGGGACTCCTCTTCCATGCTCACACTCCGACGCCGTCCATCACATCGACGTCCTTGGAACCGGCACCGTCGAAGTCACACCATCGTCGACAACCTCCCGGTGACCGCCTGCCATCGATGTCTCCACGGCCATCGACTCCCGTCCCTTCCCCCGATGATTGAGGGGATCGGAGGGAAAAGTATCGTCATCGACATCGCAAGTCTCGGACCGTCAAGGAATCGAAGTCATCGACCTCGGTACCGTCCGAGCCTCCACCGGAGAAGTCTCGATCAGAAGCGGCACCATCCACTTCTGTCTCTGAGACACCGAGGTAACCCTCACCCAATCGGGGTTTGGGAGCCGCGATTCCACCGGTGACGGTGGTCCCTCCGGCTCAGCCTCAGCCTCCCTCTTCCGCGGAGCCAGGTCTTGTTACCCCAGGTCTCCAGGAAGAACTGGACCGGCTGGTCCAGGAGGCCATTGACAAGGCGATGCAACGGTTCCTTATTCCTTCGGCACCGATTCCGGCACCGAGAGTGGAACCGGTCACCTACCCGATTCCAGCAGCGCTGGCACCGCTGCTTGCCCGGATGGAAGCTCTCATGACCGCCCTTCCACCGGTGATACCTGGGTCACCGACAGCACCGGTGCGCTCTCCGATGGCAATCTCATCTGGTGGAGAAACACCGTATCGAATTCCTCCTTCGGGAGTTGTTCCACCGATGCTGTGTCGTCCCTCGCCACCGATACATTCCTCGGGGGCGATACGCACATCAGCTCCACCGATGCCTTCGATGCCGGCACCGATGCCTCCGAAGGTATTCTCGATGCCCCCGGTGATTCCTTCGAGTTTCTCGGAGCCTAAACCGGGACCTTCGGGTATCCAATCCCCTCGTGGTTCTACAGGTCAGCTACCTGATCCTTATGACACCTGGGGTGATGATACCTCCACAGACACCGATGATTTACCTTCACCACCCTCTCCTGCTGAAAGCAGAAAGCGTTCTCCCCCAGAGGACCTCTCTTTCATCAATTTTGTGAAGGAAATGTCGGAATTGGTCTTTTTTCAGCTTCAGTCGGAGCAAGATGACAGGCACCAGATGATGGCGCTACTCCAATTTCTGGATGCCCCTAAAGTCATATCTTCCATTCCAATTCATCAGGTTTTTCTGGACCTTCTAAAGAAAAATTGGGAAACTCCTGGATCTGTTGCTCCAGTAAACAATAAAGCTGACTCTACTTACCTTGTACAGTCAGCACCTGGCTTTCAAAAACCTCAGCTAGACCACCACTCTGTAGTGGTAGAGTCAGCTCAAAAGAAAGCTAAAAGGATGAAGCCATACTCCTCTATACCTCCTACTAAGGAAAACAAATTCCTAGATAGTATAGGCAGAAGAGTATACCAAGGGGCCATGCTCCTTTCCAGGATAGCTTTTTATCAGCTGTACATGATTCAATACAATAGGGTCATTTTCAGGCAGATACAGGACTTTTCAGATACCCTACCAGAACAATTCCAACAACAACTTCAAGCCCTGGTAACTAAGGGATTTGAAGCCGGGAAGCATGAGATAAGAACAGCTTATGACATCTTCGATGCTTCTACTAGGGTGTCTGCTACGGTCATCTCAGCAAGACGCTGGGCTTGGCTTAAGTCTTCTGATCTTCGTCCAGAAGTTCAGGACAGGCTCTCTGACCTGTCCTGTTTAGGGGATAATTTGTTTGGTGAGCAAATTCAGCAAATAGTTGCTGAATTAAAGGATCATCATAAGACCCTTAAACAGCTCTCATCGATTCCTTCTGACTTCCCTTCTAAACAACCATTTAAGAAGGATACTAAAAAGTCCTTCTTCCGTCCATGGAAGTATTATCCCCCACCAACTAAATCCAGGTCAACGAGGCCTTATCACAAACCTCAGCCTCACCAATGTCGAAAACAAAAGCCCGCAGCAGCTCCACAGCCAGGACCTGCGTCGGGGTTTTGACTACCACTTAGAGAGCAGATGCCTAATCCCTCTACCAAGCATACCAGTAGGAAGTCGATTAAGCCACTTTACAGGAAAATGGCATCTCATCACCACAGATCAATGGGTGCTAGCGATAATTGCACAGGGTTACCACCTAAACTTCCTAACTCTTCCTTCGGATTCTCCACCTCTGCAAGCGTGGAAACTTACCGATCACTCTGTTCTTCTAGAGCAGGAAGTTTCCCTTCTCCTCTAGTCAAACGCTATAGAACCCATTCCTCTCTTACAACAAGGACTGGGGATTCTATTCCAGGTACTTTCTAATCCCAAAAAAGTCAGGAGGACTTCGTCCAATCCTGGACCTAAGGGCCCTCAACAAGTACCTTCACAGAGAGAAGTTCAAGATGGTAACCCTGGACTCGCTTCTCCCTCTGCTGCAGAGAGGACTGGCTCTGCTCTCTAGACTTAAAAGACGCTTATACCCACATTGCGATAGCTCAGGCTCACCGCAAATACCTCCGGTTTCTAGTAGGCCAAAACCACTATCAATATCGAGTGCTCCCATTTGGCCTAGCATCCACACCATGAGTTTTCACCAAATGTCTCGTGGTGGTTGCAGCGTCTCTCAGGGAGGAAGGTGTCCACGTCTACCCCTACTTGGACGATTGGTTAATCAGGGCCCCAACCCAGCAAATCGCTCGGTCCTCCCTGACCCTGACCATTCAAACTCTAATTTCTCTAGGGTTTCTTGTCAATTACGAGAAATCCTACTTAGTCCCATCTCAAACCTTATCCTTCATTGGGGCAGACTTGGACACTTTACAGGCAAAAGCCTTCCTTCCTCATCAATGAGTCCAAACCCTTGTGTCCCTAGCTTGCCAGTTGCAGACTCAATGCACAGCAACAGCTCATCAATTCCTGATTCTGCTGGGACACATGGCGTCTTCAGTTTATGTGACTCCAATGGCCCGTCTGGCCATGAGAGTCATGCAATGGACTCTGAAATCACAATGGACTCAAGCCACTCAGCCTCTGTCGACCATTGTCCGCATCACCGATGCACTCCGTTTGTCCCTGGCCTGGTGGCAAATCAATCCAACCTCCTACAAGGCTTGCCCTTTCACCCACCAGATCCTCAAATAATTCTCACCACCGACGCCTCCAACGTCAGCTGGGGAGCTCATGTACACTGTCTACAAACTCAAGGATCCTGGTTTCCAGAGGAAGCCAAACACCAGATAAACTTCCTGGAGCTCTGAGCAATCCGATACGCTCTCAGGGCTTTTCAAGATTACCTCTCAAATCACATAATCTTGATTCAGACAGACAACCAGGTGGCCATGTGGTACATCAACAAGCAGGGAGGCACAGGCTCCTTCCTTCTCTGTCAGGAAGCTGTACAGATTTGGGCAGAAGCCCTCTCCCGTTCAATGTACCTCAGGGCCATCTACTTGCCGGGGGTGGACAATGTCTTGGCAGACCAGCTGAGCCGTGTCTTCCAACCACACGAGTGGTCGCTCAACCCACTGGTAGCGACCTCTCTTTTCCAGCAATGGGGTAATCCCCATATAGACCTATTTGCTTCCCCTCAGAACCACAAAGTGGACAATTACTGCTCCCTCATTCGGAGTCAGCACTCTCGGCCCAGAGATGCATTCTCCCTCTCGTGGACAACCGGCCTGCTTTATGCATTCCCTCCACTTCCTCTTCTGTCGAAGACTCTCATGAAGCTACGTCAGGACAGGGGAACCATGATCCTGATACCACCGCACTGGCCACGCCAAGTGTGGTTTCCCATTCTCCAGGATCTCTCCATCTGCAGGTACATTCCTTTGGGAACAGACCCGCATCTGATCACTCAAAACGACGGATGCCTCCTCCATCCCAACCTCCAAGCCTTGTCCCTGACGGCATGGATGTTGAAAGGTTAATCTTTCAACTACTTAACCTTTCAGATTCAGTTTCTCGTGTCCTGATCGCTTCACGAAAGCCTTCCACAAGAAAATCCTATTCCTATAAATGGAAAAGTTACACATCATGGTGCACTTCGCAATCCCTTGATCCCTTTTCCTGTCCAATTCCTAAATTCTTGGACTATCTTTGGCATTTATCGGAATCAGGTCTAAAGACCTCTTCCATTAGAATGCATGTCAGTGCGGTGGCCGCCTTCCATAAAGGAATCGGGGATGTCCCTATTTCGGTACAACCCCTTGTAACACGTTTTCTTAAAGGCTTGCTCCATTTCAAGCCACCTTTACGTCCTCCAGCCCCATCTTGGGACCTTAATCTGGTTCTTGGCCGGCTCATGAAATCACCTTTCGAACCTCTTCACTCCTGTGACCTTAAATATCTCACATGGAAAGTGTTATTCCTTCTAGCTATCACTTCTGCTCGCAGAGTTAGTGAGTTACAGACCCTAGTTACCTATCCGCCTTACACTAAACTCCTGCAGGACCGGGCGGTACTCCGCACTCACCCTAAATTTTTACCTAAGGTAGTTTCGGAGTTTCATATTAATCAATCCATCATACTACCTATTTTCTTTCCCAGGCCCCACTCCAACTGCGGGGAACAGACTCTGCATACCCTCGACTGTAAACGAGCTCTAGCTTTCTATCTAGACCGTACAGTTGCCCACAGGAAGAGCACTCAATTATTCGTCTCTTTCCATCCTAACACGTTAGGGCAACCTGTGGGTAAGCAGGCTCTTTCCTCCTGGTTGGCGGACTGCATCTCTTTTTGCTATCAGCAAGCAGGCATTCCTTTTCAAGACCGTGTCAAAGCACACTCTGTGAGGGCCATGGCAACTTCAGTAGCACACCTTCGATCGGTGCCGCTTCCTGACATTTGCAGGGCTGCTACCTGGAGCTCTCTCCATACATTTGCATCCCACTACTGCTTGGACAAAGCCGGAAGACAGGATTCCATCTTTGGCCAATCTGTCCTGCGTAACCTTTTTCCAACCTGATGTACCAACACCCTTCCGCCTACCCTGTGGGGTGCAGATGTCCTCCACCAAATTCCACCCCAGTTCTTGTGCCTGTTGCACGCCATTGGGTACATTTGGTGCACGTTCAGACATCCTCAGCTCAGTACTCACCCATTTGTGAGGACAACCATCCTGCTTGTCCTGTGAGAAAGCAAATGTTGCTTACCTGATGTAACAGGGGTTCTCACAGGACAGCAGGATGTTAGTCCTCACGAAACCCGCCCACCGCCCCGCGGTGTTGGGTTCGTTTTTTATTATTTTTCAGCACTGCCTGTAGCTTTGAAACAAGACTGAAGGGGGACCCCTGCTGGCTGCAGGGTTGGTGCCGTGCTGGGCATGCCCAGTAGGGGCCAGTCAAAGTTCTGGAAACTTTGACAGAAGTTTTCCGTGATTGGGCTCCATTCTGATGATGTCACCCATTTGTGAGGACTAACATTCTGCTGTCCTGTGAGAACACCTGTTACATCAGGTAAGCAACATTTGCTATATCATCCTTGTGTGGTCCAGGTTCCTTGAGCCTATTGAAGAAAAAGCTGATTCAGGAGAAAAGAGATATTATTTCAAATTTTATTTTATTTCATTAATTTAAATATGGTTAAATGATATGAAGAAAAGTAGATTAATATTACATGGCTAGACTAAGAGATGAATTTTAAGACATGCACGCGCGTGCACATGTGCGTGGATATGCCGGCTTGCACACATGGATGCGACAAATCAGCTGTATGCATGTACATGTGTGCTCAATTTTATATAGGTAGGTGCATGTGCATGCAAATGCTGCATATACCGCGTAAGTGGGGGGAATTTTATAAAGGGTGCGTGCGGAGGCTACTTAAGCTTTTCCCAGTTTCCAGTTTGCCCAGTGTAGGGATAGGACTTTCTAAACCCCTTGGTTTTAAAGGCTCCTTTCTCCTCTGTTAGACCTGACCCTTAAAACCCCACTGTCTAGCTTTGATTTTTTTATTTTTTGACTTAGATGCCAGCAATAGCAGAAGTAAAGTTACATGGCAGGGATCCCTGGCGCACACTCGTGCGCTTAAGTATTTACGCGCACATCTCATGATCTTTCCCCGACATGCCCAAGCCCTGCCCCTTTTTTGAACTTTTGGATTTGTACGCGTACCAGGATAAATGTGTGTACATGGGCGCTTCTTAAAATCTGTGCGGTGTGCGCTGGCTGAGACACGTGTGTGTCTCCCGGCTTTGGCGCTTGTAGGACTTTTAAAATCCACCAGTAATCTTCTAATATCATAAAATTTATTCTGGAAAGTCTGAAGACATAGTAGATACTTTCTGTAAGCATTGAGCCTGTTTTACTAAGGATTTTTTTCCCCATTCTGGATATATGGGGCTAAAAAGCTTAGCAAATCAGGCCCTATTTTTCATTTCATTTTACTGGGCCAGATGTGCTGTAAAAGATTTTTCCCATTTTGTATCTATGGGAAAATTGCTAAGTACATCTGACCCATGCATGAGTGGTTTATATAACTTTACTGCAGTTTCTAAAGTGAGAGTGCTCTTCTGGCAGTGTAAAAGGAGAATCCACTTTTACAACTTAGGAAGAATTTAAATGAGCATGTATCTGTGTATCTTTAGGCGCATAGTTTCTTCAAGGTCATTTTGTGGAGCAAATGCCTTTTATGATGATCTGGCCTGCGGGTTTCATTCAGATTCTCTGTATCATCTGTTTTGAAGACAATAATAAAATGTGCATTGACTTGTCATTTAAAATGTTGGGGTTTTTTTTTTCCCATAGATGAAATTCAAGCTAACAATTAATTTAAAAGAACATATCAAAAGCCTAAAATTTTGCTGCCTTTGATTTTGCTAGACTGCCAGTATTTGCTGGCCATTCCTTTGATAAGATAAATTCTGTAGTGCTGAGGGCTAAGTTTTGTGCTTTCTTAATGCATGCATGTCATCCACAAAGGGGGCGCGATGCAATATGTAAATTAGGGGGTTGCGCTAGGAAGGAGGCGCTAGGGTCGCTTGCGTGACCTTAGCACCTCCTTGCTAACGTGACCCGCTGCGGCTGCCGATTATGAAGACCTATGCTGGTAAACTCGGCCTCGGTTTTTATAACCTGCCTGACTGCCAGTAATGAAAACAGCCATTGAGTTTATCGGCAGCCATTTTCATTACTGGCTATCTCATTCACTCTGCGTCGGCCGCACGTTAAATAGGCACTAATCCCCCTATTGCATTAGGGGGTGGATTAGCGCCTATTTATCCCGAATCCGACTGCGGGTTATACAGTGCGCTTGGCCCCATAGTGAAGGAAAATTACCCCTCTCTAGGAACAAGAAAGTATTAAAAGAGTCACCTCTGTCATTATGTGCCCTGAAAGATAAATCCTTCTCCCAGGACAAGCAGGATGGTAATCCTCACATATAGAGTGACATCATCAGATGGAGCCCTGTCACGGAACACTTTTGTCAAAGTTTCTAGAACTTTGACTGGAACACTGAGCATGCCCAGGATGCCACTAATCCAGCAGTCACCAGGGGTCCCCCTTCAGTCTCTTTTTTTCATGCAACAGTTGCCTCGCGGTGTAGGACCTCTGTGAGAAATTTCTCACAACTTTCCTCACGGAACTATTTGAAGTTTTTCTTCCTAAAAAATCCCTCATCAGGGTCCCCCATCACAATCCATTCCCTCCAATGCTCGGTAAGTGTTTTTTTCCGGTACTTGCAATCAGTTCCCGGCAGCTTACCGCTTCGGTGCCCAACGGTCACCGACCGCGCGCCCACCAAATTTTAACATGGCGACTGGGTTTAGGAAATGCCCCGAATGTCCGAGAAACATGTCCATAACGGACCTGCATGAAGTCTGTGTTTTGTGCTTAGGCCCCTTGCACGACATTCATCGATGCTCTAATTGTGCACAAATGACCCCAAACGCCGTCGCACTCACCTGGACAAAATGGAACAGTTGTTTGCTTCAAAACATACTGCTCCATCGATGCCAGTTCAAGCACCACCGACCGTAGAGGGTCCGTCCACCTCGGAGATGATTCGCCAGGAGCACCGTAGACAGGGTGACCATCCTTCACTGACTCCATCCAGGACATTGGCATCATTGTCCTCGGTGCCAGGGAAAGACCGGACTGAGCGCCAAGGGAAACATTGACACGGGCACCGACGGGCGTCCCTGACTGGTGCCGGCACCAATACAGCAGCGGCATCGACTTCCATCGAGCTGCCTGTGAAGAGGGACCAGGGAGAGGAGCCCCCATACTCCTCTGGACCTGGGACTCCTAGGCATTCCCCACTGATACCGGTGCTGGGCACCGAGCCTCCATGGGCCCCCGTGGAGGCTCCGGTGATGCTTAGCCTGCCTCTTACCCCGATCGCCATGCCACCCATGCTGGCTTCCTGGGAGGAATTGAACCTCATGGTCCAAGAGGCAGTGCTGAAAGTCTTACGAGGCTTCTAGTCACCACTGGAGCCGGCCCCCATACTGGCCTGGAACCGGCTTCCTCGATGATGGCACCACTCCTCGAGCATCTCGATATGCTCATTGGTGCCTTATTGACTCCTCTGCCACCAGACATGCTGGCATCGAGTCATCCATCGAGGCCTCCGCAGGTCCTAATTCCAGTACCAGGTTCCTCAGAGGAGGAAGGATCGATTCCCAGCCACATCCCTCCACGGGAATCATCTATGCTGGAGCCCATACCAGGATCATCGGAGATACCTGTACCCAAGTGCACCTCATCTGCCCCGATGTCCTCGATGCCGGCACCAATTCCATCAATGCCAGCGCCGATTCCATCGATGCCAGTGCCACAGCCATCGATGTTGGTGCCAATTCCATCGATGCCAGGGCCGCATCCATCAATGCTTTCCTGCCCTCTCAGCTTTGGCATGCTTCCTCCATCGGGAGCTCCACCAGGAGAAGGAGAAAGTCCCTATAATCCATGGGATGATGCATCCTCAGATGATTCATCACGGACATCCGAGGACTTGCTCTCAGAGCCTTCACCGCCGGAGGAAAGGCGAAGATCTCCTCCGGAAGACCTCTCCTTTGCCAGTTTTGTCAAAGAGATTTCTGAGATTATACCTTTTATACTGGTTACGGAGGAAGATGCTCGCCATAAAATGAAGGAGGTCTTACAATTTGTAGATGCTCCAAAAGAAATAATGGCAATACCAGTACATGAAGTTCTTTTGAACTTCATGCACTGCCTGTGGGAACATCCAGGTACAGTTCCCCCAGTCAATAAAAAGACAGATGCTACCTACCTGGTTCAACAAGCCCCAGGTTTTCAAAAGCATCAGCTGCCCCACTACTCTGTAGTTGTGGAATCAGCTCAGAAAAAGGCTAAACGATCGCATCCACATTCCTCTGCTCTTCCCGGTAAGGAATAGAAAGCATTGGATACGTTGGAGATGAAGAATTTTCCAAGGGTCCATGTTGATATCGTGAATTGCAGCATATCAACTATACATGACCCAATATAATAGAAATCTCTGGAAACAAGTCCAGGAGATTGCGGAGACATTACCACAGCAACAACAAGAAGCCTTGTCCTCCATCCTACAAAAGGGAATGGAAGCAGGTAAACATGAAGTCAGAGCTGCCTACAATTCTTTTAAAACAGCATCCAGAGTTTTGGCAGCAAGCATCAATGCTAGACGCTGGGCCTGGCTTAAGGCCTCAGACCTGGAAGTGCAGGACAAACTGGTAGATCTATCTTGTACCAGAGACAACCTGTTCAGAGATAAGATCCAGGACGCAGTGGCCCAGTTAAAGGACCATCATGAGACCTGCGCCAGTTGTCAATTATCTCCCCAGATGTTCCATCCGTAGCCCGCAGGGCCATGCATAGAGAACCCAAGAAACAATTCTATAGGCCAAGCAGATATTACCCTCCTGTGTCCTGTGCACAACTGGCTCAGGCACCTCAGAGGGGACATGCGCACCAACCTAGAACATCTAGACCACAGCCAATTCTACAAACTGGCCCTGTATCTGGATTTTGACTCTTCCAGAGAGCAGCAGCCATATTCCAGTGGGGGGGTGGGGGGGGGGGCGCCTGTGCCACTTTGCAACAAATTGGCATCCAATCACAACAGACCAGTGGGTACTGTCCATCATAACCCAGGTAACCATCCAAATTTTTTAAAAATACCCCCGGCCTTCCCACCCATTCCATCCTGGAGCTGGGACGACCACATAGGGAAACTCGAGTCAGAGTTCTCAACCCTTCTGTTGGTCAGAGCCGTGGAACCAGTTCTACTGAATCAGCAGGGAAAAGGGTTCTACTCCAGATATTTCCTAATTCCAAAAAAGACCAGTGGCCTCCAGCCTATTCTAGACCTCCGTGCCTTGAATACATTTCTTCGCAAGGAACAGTTCAGGATGGTATCCCTGGGCACCATGCTTCCTCTACTTCAACAAGGGGATTGGCTCTGCTCTCTGGACCTGCAAGTCGCATACGCCCATATTGCGATATCCCCGCCTCATCGCAAATATTTGCGATTTGTGGTGGGCCGCAGTCACTGTCAATACAAAGTACTACCATTCGGCCTAGCCTCGGCACCTCGAGTCTTTACGAAATGCCTGGTAGTCGTGGCTGTGTAGTTATACAGCAGAGGCATACACGTTTTTCCATACCTAGACGACTGGCTCATAAAAAGCCAGTCAAAACAAGGAGCCCTCGACTCTCTTGGTCTCACCATAAGGCTTCTAAACTCATTGGGATTTCTAATAAATTACCCCAAATCCCAATTGATATCGGCTCATCTTCTCTCCTTTAAAGGAGCAGACCTAGACACGATACTGTCCAGAGCATTCTTACCCAATGACTGTGTGATTACACTGTCCAACCTTGCCAGCTTTATCCGCTGTCGATAAACCTACTCAGGTTGCTCAGCCACATGGCATCAGCAGTCCATGTCACCCCTATGGCATGCCTGGCCATGAGAGTGACCCAATGGACTCTGAAATCCCAGTGGTGACAAGCTACTCAGTCGCTGTCGTCCTTGGTATACATAATCAGCCAGCTTCATCTGTCCCTTGCCTGGTGGACACACAAAGCCAACTTACAAGTGGGTCTTCCTTTCCAGCAACGGGCTCCTCAGGTGACCTTAACTATGGATGCCTCCAACCTAGGTTGGGGAGCCCACGTCCAAGGGCTTCAAACTCAAGGGACTTGGACAACAGCCGAAGCGACCCATCAAATCAACTTTCTGGAGCTTTTAGTCATGCGGTACGCCCTTTATGCATTTCAGGATTGCCTCTCCAACAAAGTTGTCCTGATTCAAACAGATAACCAAGTTGCAATGTGGTACCTGAACAAACAAGGGGGCATGGGCTCTTATCTACTTTGCCAGGAGGCAGTGCAGATTTGGGCCTGGGCCCTGTCGCATTCCATTCTTCTGCGAGCCACTTATCTAGTGGGCACACAGAATGCACTGGCGGACTGCCTCAGTCGATGTTTCCAGCCCCACAAATGGTCTCTGGATTCCTCGGTTGCGAGCAGAATCTTCCACCAGTGGGGTCATCCGACCATCGACCTCTTTGCATCCAGTCAGAACCACAAAGTGGAAAGCTTCTGCTCCCTGCACAGGGACCGGCATGCACCAGCCAGAGATGCCTTCACCCATCCCTGGAACAAAGGCCTGCTTTATGCATATCCTCCGATTCCACTAATAAGCAAGACTCTCATGAAGCTACAACAGGACCGGGGCTTAATGATTCTCATAGCCCCGTATTGACTGCGCCAAATTTGGTTTCCCATACTTTGCAACCTTTCTGTCCAGGACCCCATTTGCCTGGGCACGTCGCCCAACCTCAAAACACAGAATCACAGCAAGTTACGCCACCCCGAACCACCCGGCCCTCTCTCTAATGGCCTGGATGTTGAAAGGTTGATACTACAACCATTCAACCTTTCAAGTGACGTATCTCAAGTCCTAGTAGCTTCACGGAAGCCTTCCACGTGGAAATCCTACCGCTCTAAATGGAAGAGATTTACCTTGTGGTGCACACAAAAGGGCTTGGATCCCTTTTCTTGCTCCACATCGAGTCTGTTAGATTATCTCTGGCACCTCTCGGAATCTGGTCTCCAGACATCATCTATCCCAGTGCACCTTAGTGCCATCTCTGCTTACCATCAAGGAATAGTGGATGCCCCGATAACGGCTCAAACCTTGGTGAGTCGCTTCATGAGAGGCTTAGTACAGCTTAAGCCTCCTCTACAGCCACCGGTCGTGGCATGGGACCTCAATGTGGAACTTGCATGACTCATGCACACTCCTTTTGAGCCCTTGCACTCCTGCAAACTCAGATACCTTACATGGAAAGTTCTTTTCCTAGTAGCTATCACGTCTGCTAGCAGAGTGAGTGAGTTACAGGCCCTTGTGACCTACTCACCTTACACTAGGTTCCTCCATGACTGGGTGGTTCTCTGCACTCACCCTAAATTCCTTCCTAAGGTGGTAACCGATTTCCATTTATATCAGTCCATA
Source organism: Rhinatrema bivittatum (assembly GCF_901001135.1). NCBI lineage: Eukaryota > Metazoa > Chordata > Amphibia > Gymnophiona > Rhinatrematidae > Rhinatrema > Rhinatrema bivittatum. The sequence goes on from NC_042616.1 coordinate 520,010,983, forward strand.
GTCTTGCCCACTTTCTTTCCAAGACAGCACGCTCACCCAGGTGAGCAAGCTTTCCACACCTTGGACTGTAATTGTGCTCTTGCATTTTATTTAGACCGCGCTAGAGCCAACAGGAAGTCCACCTAAATGTTTGTATCATTTGATAAGAACAAACTTGGGTGTTGCATATGTTTGGTGCTGCTTGACCTCATACGTTCTCAGCCTGTAGCTTGATATTCGCCCATATGTGAGGACTACCATCCTGCTTGTCCTGGGAGAAAGCAGAGTTGCTTATTTGTAACAGGAGTTCTCCCAGGACAGCAGAATATTAGTCCTCATGAAACCCGCCCTCCACCCCGCGGAGTTGGGTTCGCTTACATTTTATTATTTTATTTTTCGCTCATACTTTTGCTACAAACAAGATTGAAGGGGGCCCCCTGGTGACTGCAGGGTTAGTGGCATGCTGGGCATGCTTGGTGTGCCTGTCAAAGTTCTAGAATCTTTGACAAAAGTGTTCCGTGACAGGGCTCCATCTGATGATGTCACCCTATATGTGAGGACTAACATCCTGTTGTCCTGGGAGAACACCTGCTACAGGTAAGCATCTCTCTTTTCCCCTCATCAACAAAGGATCCAGTGGCATAGCCACAGGTGTGCCAGGGTGGGCAGGTACCCACCCAATTTGGGCCTAGGCCCACCCAACTGGAAGAGACCTGTTGAAGCGATGCTGTCATGGGATCCCATCCCTGCAGCAGCAAAGAGGAGAGCTGGAGCTGCAAGGCCGCCAAGGGATCCCATCCCTGCTACAGCGAAGAGGAGGGCTGGAGCTGCAAGGCCGCCAAGGGATCCCATCCCTGCAACAGTGAAGAGGAAGGCCGGAGCTCTAAGGCCGCCTCAGGATCCCATCCCCACGGCGGCAGAAGTAGGACTTTGGTTGTACGGCTTGTGCCTAATGGAAAGGTCCTGCATGTGTGTGGGTGAGAATGGGAACTTGAATGTGTGGTGTGTGTTGGTGAGAATGGAAGCTTGAATGTGTGTATGTGGGTGAGAATGGGAGCTTGAATGTTTATAATGGTTGAGAATGGGAGCCTGGGTATGTGTGGGGGGGGGTTAGAATGGGAGCTTGAATGTGTGTATGTGGATGAGAATCGGAGCCTGGGTGTGTGTGGGTTAGAATGGAAGCTTGAATGTGTGCATGTGGGTGAGCCTGGGTGTGGGTCTGTATGTGCATGAGAATGAGAGCCTGGGGGGGCTGTGAGAGAGTGAGAGTTATGTGTGTGAGGGAGTCTGTGAGAGAAAGTGTGTGTGTGTGTGTGTGTGTGTGTGTGAGACAGAGGAAGGAAAGAAGACAGTAGGAGAAGAGAGACACGGAAAAGGAATTAGGAAATGGGCGACAAGGGGAAAATGGAAAAAGGAGACCAGGACCAACTGATTAGAAAATTACATAGATCAGACAACAAAGGTAAAAAAAAAAAAATTATTTTGAGATTTTAGCAATTTGAATATGCCATCTTTGGGAATGTGCATTTCTTATATTTCTGTATTTTTCTCTTTCTTCAGTATTCCACTGTTCAGAGTCTAGTTTATCCCAGGACAAGCAGGATGCTAGTCCTCACATATGGGTGACATCAGTAATGGAGCCCTATCACGGAAAACTTTCTGTCAAAGTTTCTAAAAAGCTTTGACCTGCACACTGAGTGCACTGAGCATACCCAGCATGCTATGATCCCTGCGTCCACAGGGGTCTCCCTTCAGTCTTCTTTTTTCCACTCTGCAGTAAGCATAGCGATTAGGAGCTCTGTGAGAAATTAACACTTTTTTCCTCACGGAAAGATTTACATTTTTACTTCACAAACACTTTTCCCTGCACGGGTCTCCCTCTGCGTTGGTTTAATTCGACGTTCAGTGAGTACTATGCCATATTTTTTCGGTCGGTTCCTGTCACCTTTCTGGCTGCCAACCGACTGCGGCCTTCCCTCTCCCTATTTTTCAGTCACACATAGCCTGCAAGTGTCCCTCTGGACACTCTGCTTAGCTATTAGCGCTAGTGGGACAGGGACTTCCATTGTTACGGGTGCCGCCACGGCCCCTGTAGATTCAGGTCCTTTATTTTCCTCGGGACCTTCGTGCAGTCGATACCCCATCGCTACCCGTCCGTACCCCCTTCAGGCCATCCTGCATTTTTTGATGCTACATGTACCCCTCCCCCTGCGGTACCCTGATGCCATCCCCCTACACTGTTTTTATCAGTGCCATCTATGTTTTCATCCATGGCAATTATTTTTTTTCCTTAGCTTTTATCAGTGCCCAGGTGGATACCATCGACAAACACCTTGTCTCGTCATTGCCATCCATATTCGGGTCAATGCCACCGCTGCCCGGGTCACTTCCATCGCTACTGGGTAATTTCCATCGATGCCATCCTTTAAATTATGGATACCATCAATGCCCAGGACATTTTCATCGATGGCCATCGATACCAGGTCTATTCCATCGATGGCCATCGATGTCCAGATGGTTTCCATCAATGGCCATCGATGCCCAGATGGTTTACATCGATGGCCATCGATGGCCATCGATACCAGGTCGATTCCATCGATGGCCATCGATGCCAGGTCGATTCCATCGATGGCCATCGATGCCAGGCTGTTTTCATCAATGGAAATCAATGCTCAGGCTATTTCCATCGATGGGCATCCATGCCAATGCCATTTACATGCATGGCATTGATGCCAGTTCCATAGATGACATTGAGGCCAAAGTGGATTCCACTTATACCAATGTCCATTCCATCAGTGAAATCCATGCCAACATCGATTCCATCGGTGCCCATGTCAGTGCCATCAATGCCCATGTCCATGGCATAAATGCCATGGATGTCATTGTTGCCCGAGTTGATCCAATCGATACCGTTGATGCCAGTGGCCATACCACAGATATTGTCGGCGCCCGCCTCCATACATCGATGATCTCGACACTCACGTCGTTCCCATAGATATCTTCAACATTTTTATGGATGCGGTCATTGACGCCATCAATGCCGGTATCATTTTTTCCGAAACCAGCGATGTTTTTTTCGATTATTCAATGCTACATTGTTCCTATAGATACCTACGCCGATGTCGTCAGTGCTCCGTCACTGTCAACATTGGTGGACGAGTCATCAACATTTTTTATATCCATTTTTACGTTACTCTCGAGGCCGCTTTGGCTGCCATCGACACCGTCCATGCTGACATAACACCGCCACATAATGCCCTCGCCTGAACACAGTGCTCCATGCTTTGGGTCCTTATTAAAGCCCCATATCAGGAGCAGAGCAGGCATGCTGACAGTCCGTCATCGATCACCATCCAGGACAGCGAGGGCTTCCATCTCGGCGCTGGGGAAAGTCCAGGTCGAGCACCGTGGCATCCATCGTCACCGACACGATGACCGTCCACCACCGACGCCATCTAGCACATTGCTGCTATCCTTCTCGATGCTGGACAATGCTTGGACCGAGCAACATCACCACTGCCATTGGCTTTTCCGCACAGTTTGGTAGTCCTTCCTGCTCCAGAAACACTGGATCGAGGTCCGAAGAATTCTGCACTGGAGTCAAGAGACATCGAACCGCTGTGACAAGGGTCGGGTTCACGAGCTCGTTAATTGGCTCCCCTGTTCCCAGGCATGCCCCACCGACATAGGTGCAGGATTCTGGACCTCCGCTCATTACGGTCTAAGCACCAGCCACGCCCAGCCTTGTCTCCTCTATACCTGCGCCACCATACCAGGTATCAGAGTTGAGACGGACGTTTACATCCACGGGCTACCCCTCGAGGATTCCAGAAATCCATGGAGCCAGCAATCTTCACCCGCTCGTCCTTCGACGGTTCACGTCGGATGGTAAGTACCCGCTTCTGCAGCATTCCCATTGAGATGTGTTCTCTAATTTGGGCCACATGGTTCGAAAAGTTCTAGGCCATGTACTTTCCAAGAACTGTATTAGTGTCACATATCGCTATGCCAGCTATGTCAGCCACAATACCGGGAGAACCTCTGTCATTTCTTTGGGATTGCATCAGGGCTTCCCCGCTTCTTCAGCAATGAGGCTCTGTACTGATTAACGCTCTGGCTTCTGGTTTCTGCTTCAGAACCAAAGTTCCAGATGCATTCGCTGATCTGCTAAACACGAGATCCAGCAAATACTGCCTCAAGTGCAAGTTCACCTAGAAGCCTGAAGACAGGTCTCGATGTCTCCTTGTACAGCACACAGAAATGCAGGTAAGACTTTACAGCTCACGCTCCCATGGGAGGTTACATGATATCCAGATTACATCAACCCCTCCAGTTGGACACCTCTCGGTTTTCCAACTGGCCGGATATCAGAGCAGCCACCCCACCTTGTACCAAGGTTCCCGGTACACTCCCCTAAAAAGCTATAAAGCGCAGAGGGGGGGAAGAGGGGGTTTGGGGAGTTTTAATTTCATTATTCTTTCTTTCAACAGAAAATAGTTACTCTCTACCCATCCTGGACCTCAGAAATACCAACTTTCTTCAGAAGGCACAGGTAAAATGGTATCTCTCGTTACCATGCTTCCAAAATGCAGTAAGTACATTACCTCTATTCTTTCTATGTGCCTCATGGTGAGTCAACAATATTACAATTCCAAGCTCTGCCGGTGGCACCAGCTTCGGCAACTGAGGTATTTCATTGAACCAATATCGGTGACTGCTGTTTCTCTACGGAGTCCGACAACATTCATGCTTTCCTTGCATGGGCAGCTGCATAACCACAGTCAGTCCAATATCTAGGATTACTGTCACTGCTATAATTCCCTTATACACTTCTGGACACCACAGTCACAATGACCTTCCTGTCCAGCATCCGCGGAGACATTCTAATACATTCCTACATGTCCCTGTGTGCATATTCCATAACCTTAGCCCCCCAAAAATTTACATTATCGGGCTCTGAGGATTTTTCACTATGCACTTCCCTCATAGACCAAAACTGCTATGGGTTAGATTCAGTGAAATTCCATTATCAGTAGGTCTAAGCTATTCAACCGCTTTCATCCCTCTCTATATCATGAATTTAGAACCAAAATCCTAGTCTGATCCTGCTCATGCTTGCATTTACTTCAGGTTGTAAGTTTGATGATAAATCTTCTCAACCCGATATGCGTCTATTCCACTCCAAGCAGTTCCACATAAACTTCCTGGATCTTCTACCATGAGTTATACCTTATGCCTTTCAATACTGCCTCTGCAACAATTCTTTGTGCATACAGACAGACAGCATAGGGACAATGTGCTTTCCAACATATAAGCATAAACAACATCTTAGCTGCTCTGCAGTGAATCTGTACAGCTTTATCCTTAGCCCTTGCTCACTCTATGCATCTTTGGGCCACTGATCTCAGACACTTACTGAACGCACTAGCAGACCTTCTCCAGATAGGTGTCCATCCTCTCGAATGGTCTTGCACATGTAAGGAGAGAAAAATCTTCTAGTGTGGAGGTCAACCGAACTTGCACTCTGCTTCCAAATTGAACCATATGGTGCACAGATTCTATTACCTACACATGGTTCCAATGCGTTCCCATAGACACCTTTCTTCCATCAAGGACCTCCTAAATGGGTATCTTCCGCTACCTCTCATAGCCAGCGCTCTTATAATGCTGAAACGGCACTGAGTTCACTGTTCCTCAGGCCCACATCCTGCCCAAGACCGGTATGCTTCCCATACTTCATACCCAAAACTCTTGTGAACCTACAACAGGACAGAGGAACAATACTCCTCTTAGCCCTATACTGACCTCAAAGTATGGTTTTCCATATTCCTCGACCTCTCGATCAGAGACCAATTCGCCTGGGAACAGTACCCACTCTCGTAACTCAGAATCAGGACAAGTTGTGTCATCCCAGCCTAGCAACTCTTGCCCTGACAGCTTGAATGTTGAAATTCTGCAACCACTTAATCTTTCAACACAAGTCTCTAAAGTTCTCGTAGCTTCATGAAAGCCTTCCGCACGTGAACCTTACCACTTTTAGTGGACTAGATTTACCAAGTGGTGCACACAAACAGGTTTTCACCTTTTTCTTGCCCCACTCCTTCTTTACTAGATTACCTATGCCACCTTTTGGATTCCGGTCTCCAGACATCCTCTGTAAGGGAACACCTAAATGCCATAGCGGCATATCACAAGGGAATAGGGGATGCGCCAATAACAGCGCAACCCCTAGTAAGTCGGTTTATGAGAGGCTTACTTCACCTTAAGCCTCCCATTCGACCACCGGTCACTGACTGGGACCTAAGTATACTACATTCCTGCAACAAGAAATTTCTTACATACAAAATATTTTTCTCAGTAGCCATTACATTGGCTAGAAGGATCAGTGAGTTGCAATCTCTTATCATATACTCACCCTACACAAGGTTCCTGCATGACAGAGTAGTCCTTTGCACTCACCCCAAATTCCTACCAAAAGTATTAACATTTTCACTTAATCAGTCAATAGTCTTGCCTACTTTCTTTTCAAGACCTCTCTCTAGCCAGGGAGAGAGAGTCTTATATAGGGGTGTGAATCGTTTTTTGACGATTTAAAATATCGTCCGATATATTTTATATCGTCAAAAATCGTTAGAGCCGCGATACAATAACAATTCCCCCGATTTATGGTCAAAAAATTGTAAATCGGGGGAAGGGGGAGGGCGGGAAAACCGGCACACTAAAACAACCCTAAAACCCACCCGACCCTTTAAAATAAATCCCCCACCCTCCTGAACCCCCCCCAAATGCCTTAAATTACCTGGGGTCCAGAGGAAGGGTCCCGGTGTGATCTTTTACTCTCGGACCTCCGTGCGTTGTAGAAATGGCGCCGGCGATACGTTTGACCTGTCATATGACAGGTCAAAGGTAGCGCCGGCGCCATTTTGTTTTTTTGTCCCCCGACGTCAGGAGCGTAGGAGATCGCTCCCCGGACCCCCGCTGGACCCCCAGGGACTTTTGGCCATACGGAAAAAAACGATTCGCGGTAGGAGATCGCTCCCGGACCCCCGCTGGACTTTTGGCAAGTCTTGTGGGGGTCAGGAGGCCCCCCCCAAGCTGGCCAAAAGTCCCTGGGGGTCCAGCGGGGGTCCGGGAGCGATCTCCTACGCTCCTGACGTCGGCGCTACCTTTGACCTGTCATATGACAGGTCAAAGGTAGCGCCGGCGCCATTTCTACAACGCACGGAGGTCCGAGAGTAAAAGATCACACTGGGACCCTTCCTCTGGACCCCAGGTAATTTAAGGCATTTGGGGGGGGGTTCGGGAGGGTGGGGGATTTATTTGAAAGGGTCGGGGTGGGTTTTAGGGTTGTTTTAGTGTGCCGGTTTCCCCGCCCTCCCCCTTCCCCTCCCCCCCCACTGGACCCCAGGAAATTTAAGGCATTTTGGGGGGGTTTGGGTCAGGGTGGGTTTTAGGGATATTTTAGTGTGCCGGTTTTCGATTTACACGATTTACATGATATTTAAAAAACCCAAACTGCGACGATCCGATTCCCTCCCCCTCCAGCCGAAATCGATCGTTAAGACGATCGATCACACGATTCACATCTCTAGTCTTATACACCTTAGACTAACAACGTGCACTAGCTTTTTACCTGAACCGCATGGCAGTCCATAGGACATCCAACCAACTCTTTGTTTCTTTTCACAAAAATAAACCAGGAGTTGAGGTACTAAAATGGACTCTCTCCAACTGACTGTTTCGAATTCTGTTATGAAAAAGCAAAAGTTCCTCTCCAAGGGCGAGTAAAAGCACACGTAGTAACGGCTATGTCTACATCAGTAGCACACTATCGTTCAGTGCCCATTATTTACATATGTAAAGCTGCAACATGGAGTTCCCTTCACACCTTTGCAGCTCATTACTGTTTAGACAAAGAAGGAAGACAAGATTCAATCTTTAGACAATCTGTTTTACAGAACTTGTTTCCACTATAATCCCAACTCCTTCTACATCCAACCTGCTGTGATTTTGGCTGCCTCATTTTTACCAACAATACTACAATGTTGATTCACTACAAAATGACTCAGCCTATAGCTTGCTAATCACTAGGGGTGTGCATTCGGATTGACCGCATTAGTAAAACGCAACTCATATTTTTTTTTTACTTAAAAAATTGATTCGACATAAACGATCGGATTTCCCACATATCGAACATAGATATGTTCGATATGTGGGAAATCGCGATTGTTGAGCCAAAATAAAAATATAAACCCCCTCACCCTCCTTAATCCCCCCCCCCCGACTTACCACAACTCCCTGGTGATGGAGCGAGGAGTGAGGACGCCATTTCTGCAATCCTTGGCGAGAAGCATGTGACGTCGGCGGCACGTCGAGTGACGCCGGCGTCACGTGATTCCCGGCAAGTTCGCGCCGGACGGCTCGTTCGGCGCGAACAAGCCGGGAATCACGTGACGCCGACGTCACGTGATTCCCGGCAAGTTCGCGCCGGACGGCTCGTTCGGCCCAAAAAGAACTTTTGGCCAGCTTGAGGGGGTCAGGAGGCCCCCCCAAGCTGGCCAAAAGTTCTTTTTGGGCCGAACGAGCCGTCCGGCGCGAACTTGCCGGGAATCACGTGACGTCGCGTCTGAGTGACGCGGCGCCACGTGATTCCCGGCTCGTTCGCGCCGGACGGCTCGTTCGGCCCAAAAAGAACTTTTGGCCAGCTTGGGGGGGTCAGGAGGCCCCCCCAAGCTGGCCAAAAGTTCTTTTTGGGCCGAACGAGCCGTCCGGCGCGAACGAGCCGGGAATCACGTGATGCCGCGTCACTCGACGTGCCACCGACGTCACATGCTTCTCGCCAAGGATTGCAGAAATGACGTCCTCACTCCTCGCTCGATCACCAGGGAGTTGTGGTAAGTCTGGGGGGGGGATTAAGGAGGGTGAGGGGGTTTAATTTTTTTTTTTTGCACATATGTACATATACCCAACTCATTGGATTTTTTTTATGTCCATATTGGCCGCAAGTGGGACCCCCTTTCGGACATAAAAAATATGAACATAAAATTTTGCTCTGCACATCCCTACTAATCACCCATATGTGAGGACTAGCATCCTGCTTGTCCTGGGATAAAGCAAAATTGCTTACCTTGTAATAGGTGTTATCCCAGGACAGCAGGATGTAGTCCTCACAGAACCCACCCGCCACCCCGCGGAGTTGGGTCCGATACGTTTTATTATTTTCTTTTATTTTTTCGCTTACGCATAATGCTACAAACGAGACTGAAGGGAGACCCCTGTGGACGCAGGGATCATAGCATGCTGGGTATGCTCAGTGCACTCAGTGTGCCAAAGCTTTTTAGAAACTTTGACAGAAAGTTTTCCGTGATAGGGCTCAATTACTGATGTCACCCATATGTGAGGACTACATCCTGCTGTCCTGGGATAACACCTATTACAAGGTAAGCAATTTTGCTTTCTCAGGCTTTCTATTTTGGTTGTGTCAGTATGTTTCCGTTTCTAATTTGTAGTCTTACTTCTATATTAGATAAATGTCAGTCTCTGTTATGCCTGTGAGTGTGTGACTGAATTCTGCTTGTATGTAGTTTCTCTGTATGAGTTCAGCTTGTTTTGTTATTCCAGTAGGTGATGTATTAATGTTCTAGGGCCTGGTGCAGTATTTACATTGCTGCTTTTTCATAAGGTTGCTGTTATTTGAATCCTGAGAGTCAGTGCTGTGACTGTATGGTATGGCAAGGTTCTAGATGCCTCTTTCTTTGCAGGAGTTTGTGTTTCTTCACAAAATAGCAGTGGAGGGATATTTTTTGCCTAGGTGACACCAGAATGTGAATATTTTTTTCATGTTAGTTGTAATGTAAATTGTCCTAACTCTGCTCTGTACCTCTTCTGATGATTAATGATATTTTATTGTAGTTATGAAGATTTCTGGATTTCCTCAAAGAGCATTCATGAAAGAATATATTAATTTTTGGTTTATTACATGATTGAATCTGATTTTCTATTTTCTTTGCTTTTTACATGATATACTTGTGCATTTATAAACTGCAATAAATATACAATAAATTAATTCAGATTAAGAAGGAATTTTTAATGCTGGTAAGTGCTTCAAATAATTGAGTTAAAATATTTTAAAGTTTCATGCATGATGTATAATGGCTGTTGCAAACTACTTAGAAAGCTATTGTAAGGTGCAGTATAAGGCATTATTTATTAATAAGAATACAACTAGTAGGTCTCAGACCTGCATGCCTACAGCCCACCCATGTTAACCTTCTGCCCACCCAAAAAATAAATTCTGGCTACACCACTAAAAGGATCCAGGCCCTGGGGAAAGAAAGTCTATGAAGGAGCTAATCAGAAGTAGTTCCAGCCCCAAAGAGACAATAACATTTTTTATGGTTCCATCAGAATGCAATCAGCTACTCAGGATGTGGTTATATAAAATGGCACCTGAGAATATGGGGCTTGGACGTGTGTAGGGTGATTTTGTGACTTCTGGGTAAAAACCAATGTGAAAAAGAACTTTTCTTGGCTTTGCTTTGAATTTGAAAAAACTGTGAACAAATCCTCCATAGAGAATAATGGGCTAAAGATTACCTCTGGCCCTGCCCATGGGGGAGGAATCAAGCCTGAATACCCTCAGACTACTCACCCAGAGGTGGTGATGGTGACATCAAGGCAGATGGAGCTGTACAGGACATGTTGAGCTTGGTGATATCTGCCATTGACGACAGTGCAGGAGGAACTTGAGGACCATCATGATGTCTGACTGGAGATGATGTGCCTTACTGGAGTGGTGGGGGCTAGCCATACTGCCAAGGGCTGGTCCCCTTTGCCACTCTGGGAGGAGAGGTTGAAATTTTGGCTTGCTGAGGCCCTATCGGCTCCTGGACCCAGCCTTTCACCAGCAGCCCTTAGGGAGGATCTGCCAGTCTTGAAGGGTGTGTTGGGCCGCAAACTATTGGATACCTCTATTGGATACCTGTTGGATATTTTTGGTTCTCACAGGACAAGCAGGATGGTAGTCCTCACATATGGGTGACATCATCAGGATGGAGCCCAATCACGGAAAACTTCTGTCAAAGTTTCCAGAACTTTGACTGGCTCCTACTGGGCATGCCCAACATGGCACTAACCCTGCAGCCAGCAGGGGTCCCCCTTCAATCTTCTTTTATCCACGCAGCAGTAGCCTCGCGGTAAAGGAGCTCTGAAGAGTTTCCTGACAGGAATTTTCCTCACGGAATTATTCAAAGTTAAATTGCCCCACAGGGGTCCCTCCTCTAACTTTTCTCTGACCGCAGTACTCCGGTAAGTTTTTACCCATTTTCCACCGATGCAGTATGCAGATGATCCTTCCAGTCCTCCTCTACTGCAAAGGAATGCGGGGCCTCTGGAAGCTTTGACTATGGACGTCAATTCCTGGATCACTTGCGGTGACTTCTGGACTTCTCTCCCGGGGGATGCTGGGAGCAGTATGCAGATGAGCCTTCCGGTCCTCCTCTACTGCAAAGGAATGTGGGGCCTCTGGAAGCTTTGGCTATGGACGTCAATCCCTGGATCGCTTGCAGTGACTTCTGGACTCCTCTCCCAGGGGATGCTGGGAGCAGTATGCAGATGAGCCTTCCGGTCCTCCTCTACTGCAAAGGAATGTGGGGCCTCTGGAAGCTTTGGCTATGGACGTCAATCCCTGGATCGCTTGCAGTGACTTCTGGACTCCTCTCCCAGGGGATGCTGGGAGCAGTATGCAGATGAGCCTTCCGGTCCTCCTCTACTGCAAAGGAATGCGGGGCCTCTGGAAGCTTTGGCTATGGACGTCAATCCCTGGATCACTTGCGGTGACTTCTGGACTCCTCTCCCGGGGGATGCTGGGAGCAGTATGCAGATGAGCCTCCCGGTCCTCCTCTACAATGTCCAAGCCTGTTGAACACTTTTAACCTTTGCAGCTGCACTTTTCAGTTTTTTTCTAACTATTTTCCTCATTATATCAAAGTTTCCCTTTTGAAAGTTTAGTGTTAGAGCTGCAGATTTATTTATTGTCCCCCTTTCAGTTATTAGTTTAAATTTGATAATGTTATGATCACTGTTGCCAAGCGGCCCCACCACAGTTACCTCTCTCACCAAATCCTGCGTTTCACTAAGAATTAAATCTAAAATAGCTCCCTCTCTTGTTGGTTCCTGAACTAATTGCTCCAATTGTGCCCACAGAGAAGAGGCAGATTCACCCTTTGGATACAGAGCATCAGGTCTGTAGTGTAGACCATTATACTATAAGCTAGATGAATATGTATGCTATAGAAGTACCATGATGCTATATTTGATCTTATGTTGCTTCCATATCTGTATGGACACATGACCTAAGATGTCCCCTTTCCTCTCCACTCTCGGCCCAGGTAATTGGAGCGTGTCTGGAATAAATTGGAATAAAGAATAAAGAATAAAGTGGAATAAAAACTTTAGTTTTTATTCCACTCTATGACCTGAATGTGAGAGATGAGCTTGCAAACCTCCACATCTAGAGGCAAGAAGCCACCCTTGTAAAGAGTATATGCAGATAGTTGTTGCCCTCAGCAGCTAAGCAGGATCAGTATCTGTGTGTGTTTGGAGGGAAGATAAATTTGGAAGAGATACACGTTAGATATTTTCACTCTAGTATCTGAGGTGCTGAAAGAGGGCTTGGGGACCTGTACTGATTGTTCACATGGAAGCTCTTGAGATATATTCACACCTATGATATGCAAATAAAACTGGTACCATTTTTTTTGTTGCAGTGGTCCACCAGGAAGAACAGCCAGGGTCAAGCTGGCTGCAACGGCCTTGGCACCACATATTCCAGCTCCCTGACCCTTCTTCTTCATCTGAGGAGGAGGTGGATCAGGAAGGCACAACCATGGGGGGAACAGATGCATGAGCCACTTGGTGAGCCAGAGGAGAAGCTGAAGAAAGAGCAGCATGCTGCTATGGATTCCTTTAGAGAGGAGGAAGGTGGTGACTAGCCGCAGGTGTAGGCCAGGCCAGCCAAGTGTCTCCTGATCTCCATGAATGGCTGTATTCTGGGGGAGGTGGCAGCCCTGTGGCTAAAACTTAATAGCTTGCAGGTGGCAATGCAGGAGGTGGGAGAAGCTCTCAGGTAGGAAATGCATTGCATTAGAAAGGAACTTCATGAGCAGACAGCTGTTTGGAGGGAGCTGCTTCAAAGATTGGCCCCTTTCCAGTCACAGCCACCACCAGCTGCACCTTCCTAACCTAACAAACCCTCCTGCAGCCATCTTCCTCAAGAGCCTGGTCCAGAGGATTCTGAGGGACCTGCACTGAGGATGAGGTTGAGAAAAGAGCAGCCCAAAGCCCCTGCAGGCCCAGCAAAAACAACATGAGGAAGAAAGAGGCATTAGGTTTATTTTGTTATGCACTCAGGTAAACACATGTAAATAAATGCACTGTCAACACCAATGAAAATATCTTTGTTATCAGACTGTTCCTTTCCTCTATAGCTTGTCTTTGACTGTGGCAATGCATAATTTGTAATTCTTCCCAAATGAGCTCTTGCTCCTCCTCCTCCTCTTGTTCTTCATCTGTATTCTCAGGCAGTCCCTCTGGAAGAGGCATGCATCTAGTTTCGGCCAAGTTATGTAGCATACAGCAGGCTAGGAAGATCTGACAGACTTTAGGTGGGTTAGAGAGTAGGCATCCCCCAGATCTGTCCAGACAGCGGAAGTGTGTTTTGAGTAGGCTGAAGGTTCTCTCAATCATTTTTCTGCTCATCTATTGGGCCCTGTTGTAACGTACCTCCGCTGCATTCTGTGGGGTGGCCACAGGGATCATGAGCCAAGTTTTGAGGGGATAGCCTCTGTCACCTGTAAGGAAGAAACCAGAGCAGAACAGTAATATAGGCTTTCAGGTTGGACTGGACATTAGGGGATTAGGCCTGGTCAAAGCTTTCCTCCGGGCAGGCAAGTCACCTAGAGATGTGGAACACCCACAGAGGAGGCTGGTTGTGATATGGTGTTATCAATAGATTGTTTCCTACCTAGTAGCCAGCCCCCCATGATGAGTCTGTCCTGGAAGCGGTCATAAATTCCTGATTGCAATAGGATGTAGACATCATGAATGGATCCAGGAAGTATGGGGACGACATCCAGGATGAGGCCCTTAGCATCACAGACCACCTGCATATTAAGGGAGTGGAAGCCCTTGTGGCTGCGTAGGTGGCCTCATCTTCCTCTTGTGCCCTTATAGAGATGTGTATGCAATCGATCATCTCCAGGACAAAAGAAAAGTATGCCACTTGATAGAAATTCTGCATGATTTGTTCTTGCTGTCGTCTGCTCTGAGGGAAGGATAATTACTGGCGGGCTCTTCTTAGCAAGCCACTTAGCACCTGATCAATGCACATGGAGGTGGTGGACTGACTTATGCCGGCTGTGACCTCAACAGGAGTTTGAAAGGTGCCGGTAGCAAAAAATACTAGGGCAGTTGTGATTTTGAGATTTGCAGGCAAGGCATGGCATGGTCCCTCTGGCTGTTGGGTTGTAGGTCCACCTCTACTTGCTGGCATACTGTATGGTTTCATTATTAAACTGAACCTACACATGATTTCCTTCTCTGATCGATGTAAAAACTGAGTCCTTGTCCTGTAGACTCTGCATGCGGGAAACCTTCTCTTCCTCCTCCTCTCCTTTCTCTCTCTCTCCTGCTCCTTAAAGCTATGAGTACCCTTACAGTGATTATAATCATTTTGCGATGAATGTGTGTTGATGTGTCTCAAAGGCCTCGATAAGTGACTGCTATTCCCCCTCAAACCCACCCCCAATGAGTTCCAGTAGGTCCTACCTCTTCCCAACTGGCAGTTCCTGCTTCCACTTCTCAACAGAAGTTGAGAAGTGGAAGCAGGAAATGTCAAGTCACTAATTGAAAGTCACCAATTGAAATGTCACTAATTGTCAAGTCACTAATTGAAATGTCAAGTCACTAATTGAAAGTCTCTCTGGCTGCCATGTGCGTAAACCCCTTGTAGCAAGTTCACATATGTAAGTGCGCACATGTCAGCGCAAAGATCGGATTTAAAATACATCATTACATGCGCACATATATCCATGCCCAGGCCAAGCTTCTTCCACGCCCCAATTCACCCCTTTTCTATGCACGTACTGTAATATGAGCACGTGTATATACATTCTCCCAGGACAAGCTAGATGGTAGTCCTCACACATGGGTGACATCATCAGATGGAGCCCTGTCATGGAGAACCTTTGTCAAAGTTTCTAGAACTTTGATTAGCACACTGAGCATGCCCAGCATGCGACTAATCCTGCAGTCACTAGGGGTCCCCCTTCAGTCTCTTTTTTTCCGGCAGCAGTTGCCTCGTGGTTTTTAGGAGCTCTGAGAGAATTCCTCGAACTTTCCTCATGGAAATGTTTTGAAATTTTTCCTTAATTTTTCCCCTTCCCGGGGTCTCCCATCGCGCACCAACTTCCTCCGATGCTTAGGTAAGTCAATATCACGTTTTTGCAGTCAGTTCCTGGTGGTGTACTTTTCAGTTCCTGACGGCCACCGATTGAGCACCTTTTTTTTCCAACATGGCGACCAGTTTACGGAAGTGCCTCGAGTGTCCAAGGACTATGTCCATAATGGACCTGCATGATGTATGCGTATTGTGCCTCGGGCCTTCCCACGACTTCTGTTGGTGCCCAAGTTGTGAACAGAAGACCCCCAAAGGCCGCCACGCCTGACTGGAGAAGTTGGAACACTTATTTGCCTCCAAGCGCTCATTTCCATTGACCCCAGGTAAGGTGCACTGAGTCGAAAGGTTCCATCTTCCTTGGATCCCTCTACATCGACATCTCAGAAGGATCGAGGAGCGGATGACCATCCGTCACCGATGTCATCCCATTCCAGGACTTCTGCATCGTCATCCTCGGTGCTTGAGAAGAACCGGGCCGAGCACTACGAAAAGCACCGCCACTGGCACCAACATACATCCCCATCTGGTGCCGGCACTGACACAACAGCGGCATCGACCTCGGTCAAGCTGCCTTCAAAAAGGGCCCAGGGAGAGGAGCCCCCATCCTCCTCTGGACCCGGGACCCCGAGGCGTTCCCCACCAATATTGGTGCCGGGTAGCGAGCCTCCACGGACTCCTGTGGAGGCTCCAGTAATGCCTAGCCTGCCTTCTACCCTGGGTACCTCATTAACCACGCCAGTCCTTTGGGAGTAATTGGACCGTATAGTCCAAAAGGCAGTGCTGAATGCCCTTTGGGGCTTCCAGCCCCCCCGGTGCCGGCTTCCATACCACCACCGGAACCGGCGACCTCGATGTTGGCTCTTCTCCTTGAGGGCTTGGGCACCCTTATCGGTGCCCTGCCATTGGTGCCCATTCCTTTGGGTTCGTCGGCACCCAGCCAACCACCGATTCCTCTCCCTGTATCGATACCAATTCCGGTTTCTTCGGAGGAAGAAGATGCAGCCCATGGCTCATCCCCTGCCTGGGAACCACCGATGCTGGAGCCAGTTCCAGGACTGTCAGGGCTATCGGTGCCTCGAAGTCCATCGATGGCCCCAATGCCCTTGGCGCTAGCGATGCCATCTTCACTGCTGGTGCCACCTATCTCAGTGCCTCCTCACCGTCCATCGGTGACGCCCTCCCACCCATCTGGATTTGGGTTCCTTTGTCCATCTGAAGGCCCGGTGGGTGAAGGAGAGCCCCCATATAACCCATGGAATGATGCTTCCTCTGAACACTCCTCACAAGCTTCTAAGGAGCTTCTTTCAGAGCCTTCACCCCCGGTGGAAAGGCGCCACTTCCCTCTGGAAGACCTCTACTTTGCCAGCTTTGTCAAGGAGATGTCCAAGACTATTCCATTTAAATTAGAAATGGAGGAGGATGCCAGACACAAAATGCTGGAGGTACTGCAATTTGTGGATGCTCCAAAAGAGATTATGGCCATTCCTGTCCATGAGGTTCTTCTAGACCTCTTACACCGCCTCTGGGAGCACCCAGAAACTGTGCCTCCAGTAAACAGAAAGACTGATGCCACATACCTGGTACAACAAGCCCCAGGTTTTCAAAAGAGCCAACTGCCCCACCAATCTGTAGTGGTAGAGTCAGCTCAAAAGAAAGTTAAAAGGTCCTGGTCTCACTCTTCTGCCCAGCCTGGGAAAGAGCAAAAGGCATTAGATGCCTTAGGCTGTAGAGTATTCCAAGGGTCAATGGACGGCCGGCGCCATCTTTAAAAATGGCGTGGGCCATCCAGTGCTTCTACCATGTGACAGGGGCCGGCCAATGGCACAGATACCCTGTCATATGCTAAGGGCAAAGGGCCATCGGCGCCATTTTGTTTACTGGCAGCTGACGGCCCGAGAGCGGGAGAACGCTCCTGGGACCCCCACTGGACCACCCAGGTACTTACAAATTTTTTTGGGGGTTGGAGGGGTCCGGAGGGTGGGGGATACTAAAGAACTAATTTTAAAGGGTCGGGCTGTGTTTTGGGGTAATTGGCTCGGCGCAGCCACTAAAAAAACCCCAATGATTGGACCGCGGGAAAAATCATTTCCCAATAGTTCACGAATCCGAAACCGGAACCGATTCTGGTTCTGATTCACATCTCTGCTCCATACCTTTACAGCTCATTACTGTCTGGACAAAGCTGGTAGGCAGGACAGCGTTTTTGGCCAGTCTGTCCTGCATAATTTGTTTCCAGTTTAGGAACCCAACTCTTCCTACCTACAGCCCACTGTGAATTTCAGGCTGCCCTTCATTACCAACAGCATGCCTGTTGTTGTGCCTGTTGCATATTTTTGGGTGCTGCTTGGTTTACTCTGTTTCGGGCATCCTGTAGCTCGCTATTCACCTATGTGTGAGGACCACCATCCTGCTTGTCCTGAGAGAAAGCAGAGTTGCTTACCTGTAACAGGTGTTCTCCCAGGACAGCAGGATGTTAGTCCTCAGAAAACCCGCCCACCATCCCGCAGAGTTGGGTTCACCTACAGTTTATTATTTTATTTTCACTCGTACTTTTTGCTACAAATGAGACGGAAGGGGGACCCCGTGTGGCCACAGGGTTAGTGGCATGCTGGGCATGCTCAGTGTGCCAGTCAAAGTTCTAGAAACTTTGACAAAAGTGTTCTGTGACAGTGCTCCATCTGATTATGTCACCTGTGTGAGGACTAACATCCTGCTGTCCTGGGAGAACACCTGTTACAGGTAATCAACTTTGCTTTATGCCTTTAAAAATACACTCTTATCCCTTCATGGCCCACATATTCGCATATGTGGCTGTTTTACGTGAACAATGCTTTTAAAATTGCCCTATAAGGTTTTTCTCTCATTGTTTTTCTATGGGGGAAAAGCTTAGTGAATCAAAACTTTGTTTCCTGTGAATTTCTTTATGAAACTAAGACTCTTGAAGTACAATCATTGAGGTATATTTGTTCGGGAAAATATATTTTTAATGATTACATCTGGACTGCCTCCTCCTTCTTCCTTTTCCATAGCATCATTAGGGTTGGCCCGAAAGACAGGAGTCCTGTTCCACTCCCCCTGGGTGGCCATAAAACAGAAGACCTTCCAGAGTTACAATGGCTTTTGATTGCATTTAGTTAAATCTTCAAAGGCATGCAGTGAGTCTTAAATGAAGATGCTGGTAAAGAAGAAACAAAACGTTTCCTATGTTGTTTTGTATAGAGAAATCCTTACAGCTATTTGGGTTGTTTTTCGAACGAATAAAGTAAGGCAATGTAGCTATGGATTTCTCTTTATAATAGCTTTTGAGAGCTCTGCTTGCTTTATCAAATCAGCACAACATTTTTTTTTTACCTTTATTTCTACACATCTATGTCAACTAACATGACAATCACACTACTTTATGCCAGGAATCTTTAATGTTGTTTGCTTCATTGGTCCTCAATGAAGTTTCTGTGGTTTTTATATACACACCCTTTAGAAATGTAACAACAATGGTGCACTTCAATCTTGAACAGCAAACCCGGTATGACAGCAGAATGATTTGAGGCTTCTGACATTTGCTATGTTCCAGTTCATACTATGTTGTGCTGATTTTTTTCTAGCCAGCAAGGTTCTTCTGCCATTGTGTGGAATAAAAGTGTGGTGTTTGGTTAGATGTGCTTCTACAAGTTACAAGTACTCAAAAAACTCAAACTGCTCCTATTCCATTACGATTTCAGATCTGTCCTCCAAGCCATTCTGTTCTCCAAGATCGACTATTGCAATTCCATTCTGCATGGTCTTCCAGCCTCTACTATTAAACCTCTCCAGTTGCTACAAAATGCAGCGGCAAGAATTTTGACAAATACCAATCGGAGAGAGCATATCTCTCCCATTCTAAAAGATCTCCACTGGCTCCCAGTAAACTTCCGGATCCTTCATAAATCTCTCACAATCATTCATAAAAATATCCACCATCAGACCCCTCTTGAACTGCTTCATCCTCTCAGACTGCACTCAACGGCCAGGCCTTTAAGGGATGCCTACAAGGGATCTTTACATGTTCCTCCAATCAAATTAGTGCACCACGCAAACATCAGAGACCGGTCATTCTCTACCGCAGGCCCTTCCATTTGGAACGCCATGCCTCCGGACCTCAGACTGGAGACCTGTCTTAACAACTTTTAAAAAGAAACTAAAGACGTGGCTGTTCAGCCAAGCCTTCCCCACTACAAACCCCATTGCCTGATCTAGAATTGTCCACCACCCACCTATGTAAAGATTTTTTTCCATATTTCTCATGCATAGTATCTATTAAAGAGGTTGGCTCCTTGCCCCCCTCTTTTGTATATACCGTAGTATCTATTTATTTATTTACTTTTTCATTCACCCCCTTCTTTATTTCTTACTCCAAGTTAAGGCATCCTTGTTATAATGTAACTGTATGCTCCTTATCTCTTGTTGATTGGTTAATTATATTTTCTGCTTAGTTCATTGTAAACCGAATTGATTTGATTTGTATCAAGAAAGTCGGTATATAAAAGCCTTTAATAAATAATAATAAAATAAATAAAATAAATTACTTGAAAAGCGATGCATTTGTGCATCAGGCTCAACTGAAGCCATGTTAAAGGCTTGTATTTTTTTATATGCCACAAGAGTTAACCATTTTTTATTATCCAGGGTTACTTTGTTCCTTTGTAAACACATCATATCCAGTTCTTAAAGATGATCTGTGGTAAAATTGGGTGGATCTTACAGCTAGACTGATTTTAGGGTCAAATCTGATAATTACTACCAGAAGGATATCAAAGCAAATGTCTTAAAGCCAAATGAAACTGTAAAATTAAAAATGACATTATAATAAGAAAATGGTTTTGGCAACAACTTAGCTATTGGTAGCTGGTAGAATCATTTTTACTAGTTCTTTTTCCTGTTCTCCAGTAACACCATAAAAACATTGGACTATTGTGATTTCCTTGTGTTATATGACAATGAACTTGCTTGTATTTGATTTTTCAGGAAAGAAAATCATCATCAGTGCAAATCATTTTTATGGTTTAAATCTGTTTTATTATTATTATTATTTAAAGCAAAATACATAACGCTGGATCATTGGTGTACTCTGTCCAAAATCCAGTACAAACAATCATTAATGCAGTTTGCTAATACCCCAGATACCCTCTCCATCCCCCTTGCAGTCCCCCAAATAACTATATCAGTAAGAGAACCATCAACCGGGAGCCCCAGAAAATCAGAGATCATTCAAAATTAAACTTCGTGCATGTGGAGATAGGGATTGTATATATGGGTCCCATATACCCAAAAAGTTCATTTTTCCTGAAGACATCCATTTTTTCAATGTATTCTCAAATGTGCATAGTTGATGAACTTGATTTTTCCAAAGCATTATACATGGTAGTCTCAGTGGTAAGCCAACATAGTAAAATACATTTCCTAGCCATAAGCAATATCTTGTGTATCCACGCTTTCTGAAAAGAATCCTCAAATTTAACATTTGGAAAAACATCAAAAGGAAACACTTTAGCAATAAACCGCAAGGCAACACCAGTAACCATGTCAACATAGCGCACTATGTGTTGCCAATATAAGGTGATCTTGGGACAACTCAAAAAATAATCACCCAAAGTCCCTGTTTCAGCACCACATTTTTTGCACTGGTCGGTATCGGACAAATGCATCAAAAACACCCTAGGTTGTGAGACATGGTATTGCATCAAAACCATAACATTACTAGTAATGGATCTGATACACTTGAACAGTTTAACATATTCAGCAGGAGTAAAAATAATCCCCAATTTGTTCGCTCAAGCATCTAAAATTATCTTGTAATTGTTAGGTGCCACCTTGCTCATCAAGAAGCTGTACCAAAAGGAAATTGTCTGTCTAGAGCAATGGTTCTCAACCTTTTTTCAGCCGGGACACACCTGACAGATGGTTCTCACATGCGTGATACACTAAATATATGACCGTCACGGGACTATATGTAAACATACACTCTGCATCCATGGGAATCCCCTTGATCCCTAACAATGGATGTAGAGCAGAACTAGGGCATTGCCTATAGAATTCACCATGCAAAAAAAAAAAGATATTCTGGTTCTGATGACATCTCAGTAAAAGCAAAACAAAGTCCCTTTACTACCAGGCACAATAGCCCTCCTTATGAAAAGTTAATAATTTACCACTAATGCATATCCTATTGAGAAAATGCAACAAATAAGATTGATGCAATTGCCTACATACTAGTAAAATACCTCACCTAGGGCACACATACAGAACTTAACTTCACCAAGTACAGAAAGACCACACATTATAAATATGGAGACAAATTGGAATGGAAAATAAAAAAAAACCACTCTGCATGCAATGCAAACCTGGAGAAATGGAAAGAGAAATATAGCACCTAACAGTCCCAGGATCTGCAGTAATGCACAGAAACTAATCTGCACAAAGTTACACCTACATTATGGAACACATAACAACCCTATCTATGAAAAGGCAACACTACAAATATTAAATCAGGTCCTAAACACTAATACACCTCCTATTAGGAAAACAGAACAAGCTAAGCTGCTATAGATCCCCACACATAAATACCTGTAAAACTATATTAATAAGTATTTCAAAACAGCTGATGAACAGAATAACATCAAACAATTAAAACTCATAAAAATTATTAAAATTTGTCCAAATATCAATAAAATATTTCAAAACAGCAGACACATCATATAATACTCAATAATTAAAATGGCAGTCAATCAAGAAAAATAAACTTAAAATGCTACCTTTACTTACTCTCTCCAGCAACTCTCCTACTCCTTTCCCTTGAAAGCACATACCAGGAGCAGCAGCAGCTGCTGAAGCTGTCCTTACAGTCCTCTTTAGGGCCCACAAGTCTCACACACACACACCAATTAAACCTTATGACTAGTCTCTGTCTCACACACACCCCAGTCACCTCCCTGCACAGTCTCTGTCTCTCACACACACCCCAGTCACCTTCCTGCCCAGTCTCTGTCTCTCACACACACCCCAGTCACCTCCCTGCCCAGTCTCTGTCTCTCACACACACTTTGCTTAGAGCCCCATGGTGTGTTCCCCTTTAATTTCGCAGTGGCAGATTTCCCAGTGCTGCCCCTACCTTCTCAGCTGCACTGAAGCAGCAAACATTTTATATATAATATGCCACAGCACTCATGCCTTTCTTCTGGCTGTCGGGATATCCCTAGGCTCCCATGGTCCCCCATCTGCCTGCTTTTACGGCGGCTGGGAGCTCCAATTGCCCCATCTATAATCAGCATGGCTGAGTGCTACTTTTACTTTAAACGCGGTTCTGCCGCGCTCTCTGTTGCATGGGGTGGGGGGGGGGAAAGAATCCCTGGAGCAACCGGCTTCTTTGTGCTTGCAACTCACTGCCGCTTTGGGGAATCCCTACTCTATCGTGCTTCCAGGCGCGGCTGGCCTCTTTTCTTTGTGGCTCGCCGCTGTTTAATTTCAGCACTTCCATCCCGTGGCGGCCACAGGGTCGGGCTTCTTCGCCGCCACGAGCCTGGACACTGCCACTCCTCCCAATACCCCTCAAACCACCCCACCCCCAGGCTATGAGATGCCCACCTTCTTCCTGCCCCACTGGCCAATCAGAGGCTTCCTCCTCCCGCTGGCAGGAAGAAGGGAGGAGGCTTCCGATTGGCCTGCGGGGGCAGGAAGAATGGAGGAGGCTTCCAATTGGCCTGCGGGGGCAGGAAGAAGGGAGGAGATTTCCCATTGACCCATGGGGGCAGGAAAAAGCTAAAGGGAAGTATAACTGGGGCTGTGGAACACCGGGAGCCGCGACACACCAGCTGGTGCTTGGCGACACATTGGTATGTCGCGACACACCGGTTGAGAAGCGCTGGTCTAGAGGGATCAGAAATATCAAATAAGTCAGACAATAACAATCTATCCTCATTCTCCCATTAATTCAAAGTCAGGAATTTTAAATAATATCTAGTCTACAAATAAGCATAAAAATGCTGGTGGGGTAGGCCATACTCATCCTTTAATGCTGAGTATACATAGATCCCCCATCATCATAAAACTGTGAACTATTGCACAAGCCAGCAGTGGCTCATTGAGAAAAAAACACTGATTGTGATCTTGGGAGAAAAACTTTATTACCTTGAAGCAGCAGAAATTGAGACACATTATATCAGAATTGCAATAAGGAAGAAAAATATCGCCATGTTTTGACCAAAGGGGTTAGCAAAGGGCTATTCTTAATATGCGGAAGCAAAGCCACTAATGAGGCGTGTAAAAGATAACCAGGATGTAAAGGAAAAAAATAAGCTTTTTCCACCTCTATGGGAGTATAATATCTGGATTCCTGAATCCAATCCCCTATATGTCTAAGATTACAGACCAGGTTATAAAATTTTAAATTAGTTAAACCAATGCTCCCTGTTTCCCATTTCCCCTTTATCTTCACCAAAGCTAGCTAAGGTTTACCTCTTTTCCAAAGATATTTCCTCAAAATAGCATCCAATCGACCCATGCCCTTTCGGGACACATAACAGGGAAAAGTTTGAAAGAGATAAAGCCATTTGGGTAAAATCAACATTTGAAAAAGCCACACCCTGCCCGCTAATGATAGGGAAAAATTTGCCCACATTTTCAATCACGCTTTAGTAGAGAAATATACTTTGGAAAAATTAACAGACTACAACTGAGAAATATCTTTGTGAAGAAGAATTCTCAAATACTTAAAAGAGTGGGTAGCCCACATCATCGGAAAACTGGACCCCCATAAATGATGATCCCGCTCCTGTATGGACAGTGCCAGTGATTTATCCAAATTAAGTTTGTGACTAGCTAATTGCCGATAAGCAATGAATTTCTATAACAAAGCCACCAGAGAGGACTGCGTATTATGTGCTCTAGATATGTGAGTAAATTATTTGTTACTGGGATGTAGTATCCTCCAAATATCAATTATATTCAGGCACTCGCATAAATACACTATTCCCTTATGTTTAGGCACAGTGGGCTTAAAAACCAGTGGCAGCTTGTCTAATTGGTCATCATGAGGAAGATTGAAGTCCCCACCGCCCCCCCCCCCCACCCCCTAACAATCAGGGTTGTCTGTGTGTATGGAAGAAATAAGTGGATCATTTTCATGAAAAAGGCATGAATATATACATTAGGAGCATAGACGGTGCAGAATACTATGGGTTTGTCATACAATGTACCCTCCAGTATTAAATACCTGTCTGCACTATCCCCAATATATTTCATTACCTGGAAGGGGACACTCTTCCCAATCAATATAGCTACCCCAGCTTTCCGGGTGCCCAGTTGGGCAGAGAAAATCTGACCCACCCATTGCCTTCATAGCTTTTGGTGTTCAACCAAAGTTAAGTGAATTTCCTGTATCATAGCAATTTAGGCTTTTTGTCTCTGTAACACTTGCAAGACTTTATATTTTTTAGTAACTGATCCAATACTGCCACGTTCCATGTAATACACCTCATGGAAGAAGTTGTCATGACCCTGATCTTTGTTGGATATCAAATGCTAGAATAAGAACATTCCAACAGCTTGGGATCCCCAGCCTAAGCCCAAGCCAATCTGGGTAATTACAGTGCGGATCTCCAAATGCTAATAATAATACATATAACATGAAAGCAAATATATCCCTCTCCCTTACCCATACCCATCCCTTCCCACCCTTTCCCCCCCCCCCCACCCCATGTCTGGAGAATCTCCCTGAAAAATCTCCATATCCTTCAGACCCACATGGGTACAGACCTGTGTTGTTTGTGTGAGGACCTGCTTCCCCAGCACCAAAAAGCATAGTAACCGAAGCAGCAAAACTACTTAACAACAAAAGAAACAGAAGAATGGAGCTATTTTTAGATCAATGTACATCCACACTGAACAAATGAAAAACTGATGGGGGTAAGGGTGCAGTTTAGCCAATATAAGTAGGGGAAGATACATGGCACCCACCACCCTTGCTCCAAATAACAATAGAGAAACACATGTACAGAAACATACATGAAAAGGGGTGGGGAAAGAAAAGTAAGACTCAGTCCTGCTAATGAAGCCCAGCACTGCATGGTAAAGTGACTGCAGCATAAAAATCCATGTGAACTCAAACAATAAACAAACTCAGGAAGGGATCCAAGCATCAGTCAAAAGTAAAGGAACATGTTCATGGAGAAAGCTTCTTCCACAGAAGGTAGAAAGAATAACAGGTGCCAAATGAACTCTTGCAAACAATTGCCAAAATTCCCGACACGTTCTCAAGTGAGACAGTAAAATTCCTGAAGAGGAGAAACAATGATTCATCTCTCAACGCAAGATTGAAGGAAATGCTGTGCTTCCTCCGCAGCGTCATTAGTAAAAGTTTTATTCTGATATGTTATGCACAATTTCGCGGGAAACTGAAGCACAAATCTGATCTGCTTTTCCACCAGCTCTGCACATATAGGAGAAAATGCCTTCCTTTTAGCAGAGATGATTAGGGATCTGCAAAGCCTGAACCTATTGGTTTGGGTTTCATTTTCGTCTCGCCGCGGGAAATTTCATATTTCATATTTTCCATGGTTTAGGCCTTTTATATTTGGGGAGACCCGAATTTCATTTTAGTGTGCACTATCGGGGTTAGTGTGCACTAACTCCCCGTTAGTGCGTACTAACATTTTTTCATTAGCGCGTACTAACGGGAATTAGTGCTCACTAACCCCGTTAGTGCACACTAAACCTGAAAACAAATTTTTCCTGAAATTTCGTGAAAAATTCCTTTGGGTTTTGGGCTCCCCAAACCAGGATGAATGCATATCCCTAGAGACGATTATGGAGAAGTCCGGGATAAACAATATCTGGCAGCCTTCATATTCAAGCTTCCTCGATTGCCTATATAGCCGCAGATTTTCCTCTTTATGACGATAATTGAGGAATTTTACAATGACTGGCGAGGCCTGGACTGTGCAGGTGTCTTAACCCCAGTCTATGGGCCCATTCAATATGTAGGGTGCCATAAGAATCAGCAACATGCAGAGTCGTAACAAGCGAGGCCTCTACAAAAACCAGGGAATCCTTGTCAGCAAGTATCTCCAGGAGGCCAACTATCCTAATATTATTGTGGCATGATTGATTTTCAAGGTCATCAAGTTTAGCCTCCGCCTTAGACAGTGCCAATTTGATATGTTAGTTCAGTTTCTAATTCCTGCACCCGATCATGTACGCCTGAGAGATGCGTTTCAACATCTAGAAAACATTTAGCATTGTTGGCAAATAGCATCTGTATTTCGGCTAACTTGTCATATATTTTTTCAAATTTACAATCCAGTGCCACCCAAACTTGAGCCGCTATTTCACTGACCCTGGCTGACGCGCTTGGGGAGAGCACGTTGCTGACAGCATCCGTCATTTTGTGCACCACCAGCTTCCCTTTGTCTCGCCGATAATAAGAAAAATGTAAAATTAAGTTCCCAGACGCAATCAAAAGTGTCACAAAGGTGGAGATCTTAAAGCTCATGGGCTCAGATGAGAGTCACTGAGAAGCAGAATGGATGTGAAGGTAGGATGTGTTTAGATTGAGAAGTGGAGCCTGGGAGCTGAAGAAAGGCACATCTTCACTCCCACATCACATCATGTGGTCTCCCAAATCATTTTTATTTGCTCGGAGGAATCAAGCAGGTTTAGTCTTCAGCTTTTTCACTGTATCATAAAAAAATACCAGAAAAATATTGTTTGTAATAATTGCCAACCAGATGTGAACAGCATCACCTGGTGGTTCAACTTACCAATACCATTCTTCTTAGAAAGAGTTCTACTGATGCTTCCCTTCCTACGAGGATCTCTTCTGCTGCTCATTTCTCAGTTTTTATATTGGCAGCTGGTATACAGAAAAAGAATACTCATTCTTTAGGCCTTTGTTTTGCACATGGATTGGCCAATGCCTCCCCTGTTGCTTCTGAGTTTGTCAATAGAGCAGCAGTGATTACACAGTGAATCTGACAGAGGATACCCGATCAGAACTTGAATAGGTTCACTGTGATCCTGGGTCCGAAGTCTGATCAAAGCCACTTAGATAGTAAACCCTTAGGGAACAGGGAAATGCCTACAGTACCTAAATGTAATCCACTTTGAAGTGTCACAAAGGTGGAATATAAATAAAAAGTGTATTATTATTATTAAGCTCTGGGTCTTACACAATTTCAGGACTGGGTGGGAGTATTGGAGAGCTGTGTGCTGAGGATCTGGGCCTGAAATAGCAGGTGAAAGGACCATATAAGAGCATTATAACATCTGTTGCTAAAGCAGTAGTAGCTGCCAAATGAGAATGCAACTCATAGTTTTCAGCTGTCCATTTTTGGAATTGGTGAAGTTGGAAATGACAATCCAAAAACAAAAAAAGCCCCACTACCTTGGAAATCTGAGAAAAATACAAAGAATGTCCAAAAAAATGTCACAATATTCCCCAGTATAGTTTTCAATACTTTCAATTAAATTCACTATTAAATTAGTGGACCTTCATGAGTACAACTTGAAAAGATAAACAAGCTGTGTGTTCCTTTGTTCCACTTTTACTTTATTTTATTCTTCTTTAACTTTAATTTTTTCATTTTTTCTTTATTTCATTCATTTAAAAATAAGTCCCATCACCATCAAGGTCCCGTTACGGGTTATCAGCACAAATCTTTACTTCAAAAAGTCGTCAAGAGAGCAAAAAAACCTTTATAACTTATCTTGTGTCCACCTTGATCACAACCCCGACATGGCCATGTTTCGATAGCAACTCTGCTCAAGGGGTTCTCCTTCAACTTTAAACATGCTCTCGATCTACAAAATTTCATTTGCTTCCCGAACCATACGCCTTCTTTTTCTTTTCCAACCTGTTCATTAGACCTTTAAACATGGCGTCTGACTACCTTCCTTTAAAATGTATAGCAGAGTCATGATGTCATCAATTAAATTAGCTAGATCAGGGAATACCAGTTAATGATCTCATTAAGATCTTCTGGAACTACTGCTTTCAAGTGAAAAATCCAAAATTGTTCCCGCCTATTTAGAAATGATTTGCCGTCCCCTCCTCTAGATGAAACACTGAATGCTTCCAAAATCGTCCACCGAAAGTCTCTAAATTGAAGACCTTTTTCTACGTAATGGGTAACCAATGGGGCTGTCAATTTCAAGGTTTTGATACAACTTTTGTGTTCAAGGAGACGTGTCCGAATTTTTCGTTTTGTACGTCCTACATAAATCATGTTGCAGGGGCACTGTAAAATGTATACAATGTTTGTTGAAATACAATTAGTGGGTTTATTTAAAAAAACCTTGCTTTTCGAACCTGGATGTTGCCAGACCAATCTCCACCAGAACTAACTCACACATCTCGCAAGTGCCACATGGGAAATTCCCTGGAGCTTGCTCTTGGGTCTCTTCTTCAGGTTTAGGTTTCAAACAGACCCTTACTATTTTATCTCGTAGGTTACGATTTCTTGCAAACATGACTCGGGGAACTCTTTCAAATCCTTTATGAAGAAATAATATGTTCCAATGTTTATGTAAGCTCTCAATAATATTTTGAACTCTGTTACTGTAGTGTAAAACACGTCAAATTTTCATTCTCACGAGTACTTTTGTACCCCAACAAAAGCTACCTATTTGAAAACAGTGCCCGTTTGTAGGTTTTTTTGATCACAGAACGAGGATAGCCACGTTCAGAAAACCTAATCCACTTCATTTTTGTTTGCGTCTTAAATTCAGACAGTGTCAAACACAGCCTTCTAAGCCGTAGAAACTGACTAATCAGCAGGCTATCTTTAAGTTTCTTAGGGTGACAGCTCGAATATTTCAAAAACTGATTCCAGTCAGTCTCTTTCTAATACCCCCTCTCTTCTAATAGTGATGTCCAAAAAAGATAAAGAGAATACACTATATTTCAAAGTGAATTTTAAATGTGAATTCTGACCATTTAACCATTCCGCAAAAGCTTGAAGATCCTCACATGTACCTAGCCAAATGAAAAAAAAGTAAAGATTTGTGCTGATAACCCGTAACGGGATCTTCATGGTGCTGGGACTTATTTTTAAATGAATGAAATAAAGAAAAATTGAAAAAATGAAAGTTAAAGAAGAATAAAATAAAGAAAAAGTGGACCAAAGGGACACACAGCTGTTGCACTCGGGGATGGACCCTTGGCCTGGGGCAAGAGTGGAATGGCTCCTGAAAGGAAACAGGAGGTAACTGTCCCCAGGGGGCGGAGCACTGAAGGAGACAGAGGCTAGGTATAGCTTTACCACTGGAAGCCCGAGGTCCCCCCGGGAGGAGCCTGTAGGGACCCGGGCCGCTTGGACTTAGGTGGGCCTCACAGGGTCTCCTGGGAGAAGGATAGTCTGGCATGCCCACAGTCACAGAAGGAGCGCAGTCAGGGTCGAGCTGGAGCAAGGAGAACCAGAACAGAGTTGGTGACGACAAGGCAAGGAACAGAGGCAGAATCTGGAAGCGTGGTCAGGCAGGAGAAAGGTCAATGTCCAAAGATCAGTCCAAGGAGTGGTCACCGAAGCAAGGGTCAGATACCGGAGGTCAGATGTAATCAAGGGCAAGCAGAGGTCTAGAGGCAGGCAGCAGACAGGCAAGCAGGTCTGGAACAGGCTGAGGTCTTTGAGGCATGCGGCAGACAGATGGATGAGTCAGGAACAGGCTGAGGTCTTTGAGGCAGGCGGCAGACAGACGGACGAGTCAGGAACAAGCTGGGATTGTAGACAGGTGGCAGGCAGGCAGGCAAGTCAGGAACAAGCCGAGGTCAGTACCAGTAAGACAGTCCGAAGACTACCTGGGAAGGCAGATAGACGAACACACAGGAATAGGCAGGACTCAGGAACGAGGATGCAGGAGCAAGTCAGGAACGGAACTGGAACAGAAGGGTCCTGGAACGAGACTAGGGACAAGCAGGAACAAACGCAAAGACAATCTAGCAGAGTACTAACCCGATTGCCAAGGCAAGGAAGTGCAGTCAGGAACTTCCTTATATCGTTGCTGAATCAGGGCGCGCTGCGGAACACGGTCCCGCCATCGGCCCTATATGTCTCGGGGGAGGCCGCGCACACATGCGTATGGGTGTGGCTAGCATGGGGGAAGACGGCGAACCTCGGCATGAGGCCTGGCGTGCAGTGGAAGGCCAGGCAGCCACCGCCACGGACCACCAAGGCCTAGCTGGACTAGCCATCACCGCAAGGGAGGTCGTCCCAGGGCCTGCTGAGGAATTATGCAGGTGAATGGTCCCATGCGCGGGACGGCCGCAGGTGGGGCGCGTAACAACAGCTTGTTTATCTTTTCAAGTTGTACTCATGAAGGTCCAACAAATTTAATAGTGAATTTAATTGAAAGTATTGAAAACTATACTGGGGAATATTGTGGCATTTTTTGGAACTTGGAAAGGACCCAGCATGGCAATTTCTTATGTTCTTATGTTGAGAAACAATTGGATATTCATCTAAATAGATGTGAGCTTGCTCAAAATGAGAGTCACTATGTTAAGATTCTCAGTTTAAGGACTTTGGTCTCAGGAAGAGAGAAAGCAGCATATGTATACTCTGGAAATGATTGCAGTAGGGAATGGTTAGTAGTCTTCCAGGAAAGGACCACAGCTCTCTTCCCTTCTTAAAGGGACAGAGAGCTGTGGTCCACCAGGTAGCTCCTCCCTGGGAGCTGCAACTTCAGCCCTACAAAAGGGCCTCAAGCTCACTTCATCTTCTCCTTGGCAAGGAGCTAGTCTTCTGGGACTAGTCCTCCCTAGGACTCCTTTGCTTCCATTCCTGCCTAGCATTCCAAAGTGGTCCTGATGTCTTCCAAGGTCTCTGATCCACGTCTCGTCTTCCTAGTGATCCTGATGTCCTCCAAGTGATCCTCGTCTTTGTCTCCTTGGTGGCAAGCCTCCTATGGGCTCCGGCTTTTAACTTCCCTGTCACTGAGTTCCAGCTCAGTACTCCAACTCAGAATTCTGCCTCTGAGGCCCTGGCTCTGAGTTCCTTCTCAGAGCATCTCCTTGAACTATGTCCGGGTCTTCGGAGCTCCTTGCTCCTGCCTTCATCTCCTTTATGTGTGAGTTCAACGTCTACATCCCAATCTCCATGTCTACATTTCAAGCTCCAATACCTTGACCTTCGTCTGCTTTATGTCCGGCCTGCCACCTCTGCTGCTCCCTGTGGCAGATCTGAAAGGGCTTGGAGTAGTCGGAGGACCACTCAGAGACCAACCTTGCGTGCTTGGTCTCACCAAGGCATGCAGGTCGGCTAGGGCTTGGTCTTCCCCACTCCCAGACAAAGTACGTCCAATCACAGGGGTATACAACTCTCGCCCCCTAGTGCTCGTCATGTCCCAGCGCTACAGATTGCCAAGGCCATGTGCCTGGTGGGATTGCCTTGTCCCAGGTTCCTTTTGACTTCCTTCTGTTTCTCCGGACCCCAGAATTATTTTTTTAGGACTTCTATCTTCCTACGACCTGCTGGAGGCGCCAGCCATCTGGATTCCTATGACCTGCAGTAGGTGCCTGCATCCACACTTTCTTGATCATTCTCAGTGGAAGGGAGTGGGCAGTGGAGTGCCTCAAGGATCTGTATTGGGACCCTTACTTTTCAATATATTTATAAATTATCTGGAAAGAAGTACAACAAGTGAGATAATTAAATTTGCAGATGATACAAAATTGTTCAGAGTAGTTAAATCACAAGCAGATTGTGATAAATTGCAGGAAGACCTTGTGAGACTGGAAAATTGGGCATCAAAATGGCAGATGAAATTTAATGTGGACAAGTGCAAGGTGATGCATATAGGGAAAAATAACCCATGCTATAGTTACACAATGTTAGGTTCCATATTAGGTGCTACAACTCAAGAAAGAGATCTAGGCATCACAGTGGATAACACATTGAAATCGTCGGTTCAGTGTGCTGAGGCAGTCAAAAAAGCAAACAGAATGTTGGGAATTATTAGAAAGGAAATGGTGAATAAAGTGGAAAATGTCATAATGCCTCTGTATCGCTCCATGGTGAGACCGCACCTTGAATACTATGTACAATTCTGGTCGCCGCATCTCAAAAAATATATAATTGCGATGGAGAAGGTACAGAGAAGGGCTACCAAAATGATAAGGGGAATGGAACAGCTCCCCTATGAGGAAAGACTAAAGAGGTTAGGACTTTTCAGCTTGGAGAAGAGATGGCTGAGGGGGGATATGATAGAGGTGTTTAAAATCAACGGAGGTCTAGAATGGGTAGATGTGAATCAGTTATTTACTCTTTCGGATAATAGAAAAACTAGGGGGCACTCCATGAAGTTAGCATGTGGCACATTTAAAACTAATTGGAGAAAGTTCTTTTTTACTCAATGCACAATTAAACTCTGGAATATGTTGCCAGAGGATGTGGTTAGTGCAGTTAGTATAACTGTGTTTAAAAAAGGATTGGATAAGTTCTTGGAGGAGAAGTCCATTACCTGCTATTAATTAAGTTGACTTAGAAAATAGCCACTGCTATTACTAGCAATGGTAACATGGAATAGACTTAGTTTTTGGGTACTTGCCAGGTTCTTATGGCCTGGATTGGCCACTGTTGGAAACAGGATGCTGGGCTTGATGGACCCTTGGTCTGACCCAGTATGGCATATTCTTATGTTCTTATTCCCAGGTTGGGGCTCCACAAACTGCAGGAGGCACCTGCACCCCACCTGGTGTTTCCGGGATAGCCTGATCCCACCCTTGATTCCTGCCCATGTCTTGTTCCTTGTGTTGTTCTCTTGTTCCTTCTTTGTTCCGTTTGTTCCTTGTCTGTTCCTCCATTTTTGCTTGTCTTGTTGTTCTTGCACTTGTTGTTCTTGCTCTTGTTGTTCTTGCCCTTGTTGTTCTTATTCTTGTTGCTCTTGCCCTTGTTGTTTCTGCTCTTTTTGTTCTCCATTTGTTCCTTGTTCTCTGCTCCATTGTTGTATTCTTGTTCTCCGCTTCGTTGTTGTATTCTTGTTCTCTGTTCCATTGTTGTGTTCTTGCCTTGCTCTCCACTGTTTCCTTGTTTCCGTGTTCCTTGCTCCGCTGTTTTCATGTTCCTTGTTCTTTTGCTCTGCTGTTGTCTTGTTCCCTCTTGCTCTGCTATTTCCATGTGTACCCTGTGTTCTCTGCTGTTTCTTATTTTGTTTCCTTGCTTCGCTGTTCTTGTTCTTTGCTACTCCGCTGTTCTATTCTCCGTGTTTCCATGTTCTGCTTGTTTCCATGTTCTGCTTATTCCCGTGGTTCCATGTTGCTCTGTGTTTCCTTGCTTCATGTTTTCTTGTTCCATTCCATGTTTCCTTGTTCTGTGTTTCTCTTGTTCCATGTCCTTTGTCCACTTTTCCACGCAAGCTGCAGGAGGCGCTTGCACCGTCTCAGTTCCAGTTGTCCTTCCTGAACCTCCCGAAGAAGGGAGGGGACCCCTTTTGAGGGGGGAGGGGGTACTGTTGTGCTCCTCCCATGGCAGGAGCCATGGGAGGCACTTACCTTCATGGCAAAAGGCCGCAGCTGAAGCCTGAGACTGCCGATGCTGGGTGCTCCTGCGGCCCGGCCGCTATCTTGCCGGCACGGCAGGAGCCGTGCCGGGCATTCACATCATGGCTCGAAGCTGCCATCTTGCTGCTGCCGCTCCCCTGTGGCTGGGCCCAGAGGCCGCCGCAGCCAGGGCCTTTCCTGCAGCTAGGAGGCCGTCCTGCAACTTCCTCCTTCAGTGGCAGCACGCCGCCGTCCATCGGGGCTTGCCCTGAGGCCCAGCTCTCTCCTGCTTGTCTGCGACAGGGAAGCCACTGTCCAGGGTCCTGGACTTCCTGTTTCCTGCTCCTCCTAGGGGGCAGGCCCGCGGCTCTCCTCCCTTCTTAAAGGGTCAGAGAGGTGTGGTCTACCAGGTAGCTTCTTCCTGGGAGTTGCCATCTCAGCCCTACAAAAGGACCTCGAGCTCACTTCATCTTCACCTTGGCAAGGATCTAGACTTCTGGGACTAGTCCTCCCTAGGACTCCTTCGCTTCCATTCCTGCCTGGCATTCCAAAGTGATCCTGATGTCTTCCAAGGTCTCTGATCCATGTCTCATCTTCTTAGTGATCCTGATGTCTTCCAAGTGATCCTCATCTTCATCTCTTTGGTGGCAAGCCTCCTATGGACTCTGGCTTTTATCTTCCCTGTCACTGAGTTCCAGCTGAGTTCTCTGACTCAGAGTTCTGCCTCTGAGGCCCTGGCTCCGAGTTCCTTCTCAGAGCATCTCCTTGAACTGTGTCTGGGTCTTCGAAGCTCCTTGCTCCTGCTTTCATCTCCTTTATGTGTGAGTTCAACGTCTACATCCCAAGCTCCACGTCTACATTCCAAGCTCCAATGCCTTGACATTCATCTGCCTTATGTCTGGCCTGCTGCCTCCCTGTGGCAGGTCCGAAAGGGCTTGGTGTAGTCGGAGGACCACTCAGAGACCAACCTTGCATGGTTGGTCTCACCAAGGCATGCAGGTCAGCTAGGGCTTGGTCTTTTCCACTCCCAGACAAGGTATGTCCAACCGCAGGGGCACAGAACTCTTGCCCCCTAGCGCTCGACATGTCCCAGTGCTACAGTAGTTAAATAAGGAGGTGGTATAAGGAGTCCCAAGATGACGATAGAGAATGCAAAGGTTCTGTGGTAGGTGGAAAAAAAAATCTTCCGAGTTTATCAACAATTCATACGGTAGAGAAGATGAATGTGCAAGCATATTGCCTGAGCAGACAATGCCTAAAACCAGGAGAGTGGTAATAAACCAGGAGATCTTCTTATGTATATTTAGGAGGTAAGGCATCCCAATACTAGATCTCATGGCATCATGTCTCAATGGAAATTTCCCAAGTTTTTCAGCAGATTCAAAAATCTGTGGGCAGTGGCTATGTTTCAGAAGAGGAGTAAATCACTGCTGTCTGATGAGAAACATTATAGAAAGTTTAAAAGTGCACCTATTCAAAGTGATTATGATAATGCCTTATGTGCCAAGAAAGTGATGGTTTCCAGACCTCAAGGAAATGTTGGAGTCTTTCAGACCTCCTCTCAGGAAGTATATAATCAGCCAAGGATTGGTCTTTCATCTGAACCCATAATCACTATCCTTGATGGTTTGGAAGTTGAGAGGTTTTCTTTAAAGAAAAAGAGTTATTCAGTCAGAATGATGAAATCTTTACTAAAGACAAGAAAGACTTCCACAAATGCAGTTTATAATATTATTTGGAGAAAATATGCTTTTTGGTGTTGGACAAGGAAGATTTCTGCAACTAAAGCCTCTTTAAAATCGATTTTGTAATTTTGTACAATGGTTTTGATAAAAATCTAACAATAGCCATATAAAGGGAGCAAGTATCAGCAGTAATGGCTATATGAGATCTACAAGAGGAAGAGAATGATTTTCTCATTTAAATATGAAAAAGCTTTTGAGGGCAATTATGTTGTCTAATCCTTAGTTTAAAAGTCTGTTGCCAAGTTGATATTTAAATCAGGTTTTGAAGACACTAATGAAGCCACTTTCTAAACTGTTGGTTGATCTCTGTTTCCTTATATTTCCTTGATAATCAAACTGGTTTTCCTGGTGGCAATCTATTCAACAAGAGTCATTAAACTTCAGGCTGTATCTTCTGTTTTTCTTTTTCTTCAATACTTTAGGGATAATGTAATTTTAAGAGCAGTTCTTTGTTTCATTTGGATCAGGAGGTTGTATTGTCTTCTTTACATACAGTGCCCAAGTCTATGTTAGAGATAATTTCCATCAATAAGCTGACTGAATTAGTAATGACATAGGGGTGACATCATCCAGTGGCACTTAATGGACACATCTTTTCTACCTAGTATGTGTGGGAATTCTTGTGTGGGCATTTCCTTGTACTTATCCCCAGTCACTTTTTGTATGAGCACAGCACAGACATGTACTCAGTTTCTCCATATAACTTTTATAAATTCTCTTACATTTTTCATTCTTTTCAATCTTTTTCATTAGTGGTTTACCTTCTACTTGCTTCACTGCTGCTACAGACTCACAAAAGAATTTTTCAGTGCTACAAAAAAATATATACATTTATTTAAACTTGTCTCCTCAAGATGTCCAGCAAGAAGAAACTCACAGTAAGATGTTTTAAGAACTGCATCTGCAATAAGGTGATACCCTCACAGTTGGACATTGTTACGATCCTGCTCACAGAGCCCATCCCGCGAGCAGGCCCTCACTCACCCTGTACCGTGTTGGCCCAACATCTTCGGCCTAGGCCGCCGCTGCCGCTCCCATTTGGCCCAACACCACCACTACTCCGGCAGGACATCCTCTTCGCGTGGCCTGGACTGCCGTGCTGCCACTAGCTTGGACTGCTACCACTGCCGTGCTAACACAGCCTGGCCGCCGCCGATGCCATGCATCTTCATGGCCCTGGAGCCACCGGCGGGATCCTATTCATGGCTGGGAAGCCACTGCTGCTCCGCTACCTTTGCGGCCCTGGCGCCGCCGCTGGGATGCCTCCTCACGAGGCCCTGGCACAGCCGCCATTGCTTCCCCATGAGGCAGGGACACCGCCATCTGCTCCTGCCTCCCGGGCCCCTCTAGGCATGGGCACACGCATCTCCACTTTATTAAAGGGCCAATGGCGGGAAAAGTCCCACAGCCCCAATGATAACATCATCAGCCTGCCTCTTGCTCCAGCCCTATAAAAGGGCTCTCTTCCACTTCCTCGGGGCCTTCAAATCGGATCTTCAAGGTTGTCCATGCTTCCTCCATCCGGTCAAGGTCCTCCATGGTCTGCCTTTGTCTAGATGGTTATTCGTTTGATGTCCTAGATGTTTCTGGTCTCCTTTGTCCTGATGTTCCTGGTTCTGTTCTTTGTTGGAGCTCCTTCGATGTTTCTTCGGTGTCCTGATGTTCCTTGTCCAGAAGTTCTAATGTTCCTAATCTAGAAGTTCTGATGTTCCTTGTCCAGACATTTTTTATTTTCCTTGTTCAAGTCTTGGTCCTGATGTCCTCGTCTCCGGCTCTTAATACTGCTTCCAGGTTCCCTGCTTTTCCACCTTTCCTGGCGTACCATCATCGTGGTCCGAAACCAGCCCATGGGGGGCTGTGAAGGGCACTTCATGGTTCAAGGCCTGTCTTCATGTCTGCAGTGCAAGTCTCCGGAAGGCTCCTTGTTTTTAATTCCAAGATCTGTTCCTGAATCTGAGTTCTGAAGTCTTGAATCCTGAGTCTTGAATCCTATTCCTGGTCTTTGGAGTACCTTGTACCTGCTTACGTCCATGCCCAAGACTCAAGCCAGAACCTGCTCCGCTTCAGTGTTGTCCGCAACCAGCCATGGGCAACTGTGTAGGACATGCCTCGGTGCAGGTCTCTCCTGAATCTTTGACATGTTTCTGGTTCCAAGTCTTCACTTTCTCATCTGGAGTCTGCTTCACCTTTGGTGTGGTCTGTGACCAGTCATGGGTGGCTGTGTAGGGTGCGCTGCGGTGTAGTACTCACCCTGTACTAGCACCTGAACAATGAATCCTCGCCTGAGTCTAAAGTATCCTGAAAACTCATCTGAGTCTTCCAAGTTCCTTGAGTTCTTGTCTGAGCCTTCCAAGTATCCTGAAACCTCGTATGAGTCTTCCAAGTTCCTTGTATCCTTGTCTGAGTCTTCCAAGTCCTGAGTTCCATGTCTCGTCTTGTTCCTACCCTCAGCCTCTTTCTGGCCTCATGCACTCATCGTTCCCAAGCGGTGGGTCCAGAAGGGCTACCGAGTGGCCAGAGGGCTACTCTTGAGACCAGCATTGCTTGCTGGGTCTCACTTGTGCGTTCAAGTCCAGTGGAGGGCTGAGCCTGCCTTATTCCAGTTCCTGATGTTCCAAGTCTTGATCCTGGTCCAGCCTTGTTCCAGCTCCAGCCCATGCCTGAACACTCTCACCTCCCACGGTGTGTGTGTTGGGGCTCCTCCCTGAGGCGTGCCGTGGCCCAAGGGTTCACATCTCTCTGAGCAAGTGACCGCACCTCCACATTTGCAATAGACATAACTTATGCTATCCCACTCAGTTGCAGTGGAGTCAAGTTATTCAGAGGTGGTAGGCCAGTGCTTCTTCCCTTAGAAATAAACAGGAGAACCCTCTGATTCACCATCATTGAAGTTCTGGACTAGTGTTCTCACATCTTTGTGTTCTGAGGAAGATTCAACAGGAATATTTTCTGACCTGCTTCTGGATCCTCCAGAACATATCTCTCCCCTGGAGGACCTCATGCATTGTAAATTTCTAGAAAAATTGGGAACCACAAGTAGAGTGAATGTAAGTAAGGACAAAGATCCTTGATTTGAGGTCTTTGTTCTCCTCCAAATTCTGGATACTTCATCAGAACCAGTAGCTCTTACAATCCACAACATTCTTGTTTCACGCCCCACCATGCACAGGACCGCTCACCTTCAGGGTCACACAGCGGGACCCGGTCCTGTCTCCCTCGTGGCCCTTGCAAGTCCAGCTAGGCCCCGGCGTCCCGCGGCAGCAGTCGCCAGGCCTTCAGTCGCGCGCCGAGCCTCATGCCAGGCCTCGGCGTCTCGGCAGCTAGCCAAGCCCCTACGCGCGCACGTGCGGACCAGCCGCCCTGGTGTAGGTTCCAGGGCGGGGCCTAGTTCCATGGCGCGCCCTGATTGAACACATGTTATAAGGAAGTTCCCGGCCTCACTTCCTTGTCTTGGCAATCGGGTCAGTTTGTTCCTGAGATTGCCCTTGCTCTTGTTCCTGCTTGCTTGTTCCTAGTCTCATTCCAGGATCCTTCTGTTCCAGTTCTATTCCTGCTTGTACCTGCTCCTTGCCTGCTTGTTCCTGTGTTCATTGTTAGTCTCCCTGGTCTTACCTCAGACTGACTTTCTGGTAAAGACCTCAGCTTGTTCCTGACCTGCCTGCCTGCCGCCTGCCAAAGACCTCAGCTTGTTCCTGACCTGCCTGCCTGCCTGCCTGCCTGCCGCCTGCCAAAGACCTCAGCCTGCTCTTCAACCTTGCCTGACCTCTGGATTATGATCCTTGCTTCGTTGACCACTCCTCGGACTGATTCTTGGACTTTGACCCTGTTCGCCTGACCTTGCTTAATTCTGGCTCTGTCCCTAGCCTTGTCCTCACCAACTCTATTCTGGTTTTCTCTCCTCCAACCATTTTCCAGTTTCAAACCTGATATCGCTCTCCCAGTGTCTGCGGGTACGCTGGACTCTGACTCTCCCAGGAGACCCTGCAAGGCCCACCTAAGTCCCAGTGGCCCGGGTCCCTACGGGCTCCTCCCGGGGGGACCGCGGGCTTCCAGTGGTGAAGACCTACACTGCCTCTGTCTCCTTCCGTGCTCTGAGCTCTGTGGCCAGTCCCTGTACTGCCACAGGACAGGAGTCCACCCCTGAGTGCAACAGGTTGCCAAGGCCATGGACTCGGCGGAGTCCTCCATCTCCAGGGGCCTACCAGGACTGGCTGCTACCGAAAAGCAATATCACCAAGCCTTGGAGACGCTGGCTTCTTCAGTGGAGGAGCTACGCTCTCAGCTACAAGAAACTGCTATGGCCAACCCTGTGGGCCTCCCGGCTACTTTGCTTCCTAGAGCAACTCTGGCCCTCCCTGCACCCCTTAGATACAATGGAGATCCACGCTTATGTCGTGGCTTTCTTAATCAGTGCTTTATGCAATTCGCTCTCCAGCCTTCCTTGTTTTTGAAGGAGATCATGAAGGTCACCTTCATCCTGTCCCGGTTGGAAGGGAAGGCCCTGGCATGGGCCTCTCCCTTATGGGAACTTTCTTTTCCCATCCTCTCCAAGATGTCTGACTTCATTACTCTCTTCAAGCAAACCTTTGGAGATCCTGCTCAGATGGCTATTGCCAGTCACAACCTACTCCATCTCCATCAAGGGTCAAGGACCCTCTCTGAATACACGGTGGAGTTCCGAACCTTAGCCACAGAACTTGAGTGGCAAGAGAATTGCCTATAAGCCATCTTCCTAGATGGACTCTCGTCTGCTCTGAAAGATGAGCTCTCTGTCCGTGAGACTCCCACGTCTCTAGAGGACCTGATCTTGCTTGCCAGAAGGATCGATCATCGCCTCCGGCAAAGACACCTAGAAGTAAAGGCTCCACGTTCTTCTCCAGTATGGCCTGCAAGTATACCATGCACCCCTGCAAGGAACATAACACCATCACCTTCTTCCACGGTAGAACCCATGGAGGTGAATCGGGGACGGCTGTCTCCCACTAAACATCTCCGCTGTAGAAAAGAAGGGCTTTGCCTTTACTGTGGCACTTCTGGACATCGTCTGCAGTGCTGCCCGGTTCGTTGGGAAACTGCAATGCCTGAGCTCAGCGGGGGTCCTGAGCTTGGGCGCAACTGTTTCTGGCCCTCAACTCCTGCTTCCAGTATCCCTGGGCATCAAGACCCACACGTTCGCCACCACTGCCCTTATTGATACCGGTGCGAGTGGCAGTTTCATTATGGATGATATCGTCAAAATCTTGGGAATACCTCTTCAACCATTAGAGGTGAGTCTCCGTATCGCTTCCATTCAAAGAGAACATCTTCCTGGTCTCATCACCCATTGGACTGTGCCTATTCACATGTCAGTGGGCACACTCCATAAAGAAGAAACATCCTTCTACATGTTGAAACATTCAAAGATTCCGGTAATTCTGGGATTGCCTTGGCTCCAGACTCACGAACCCCAGTTCGACTGGCAATCATTGCAGCTGGTACTGTGGGGTCTGAAATGCCAAGCTACCTGTTTCCAGCCGGTGTCTCCCGTGATCCCGGTTTTGAAGTCCACTATGCTTCCTGGTCTGCCTCCACAGTACGCAGAATTCAGTGATGTATTCTCAAAACAGAAAGCAGACACTTTACCTCCATTATGTAAGTTCAACTGTCCCATTGAATGGCTTCCAGGCACGATGCCTCCCAAAGGCAGAACCTATCACTTGTCACAGCCTGAGACGCAGACTATGTCAGAGTACATAAAAGAAAACTTGGAAAAAGGCTGTATTTGACCATCTGATTTGCCCGCAGGAGCGGGGTTCTTCTTTGTGAAGAAAAAAGATGGTGGTCTCCGCCCTTGCATTGACTATCGGGGCCTTAACGCCATAACGCACAAGGACCATTATCCACTACCTCTTATCAGTGAATTATTTGATCGCCTTGAGGGCGCTAAAGTGTTTATCAAGTTGGATTTGAGAGGTGCGTACAATTTAGTATGCATCCAACCTGATGACATCTGGAAGACAGCGTTAATATGCGGGATGGTCATTATGAATACGTGGTCATGCCCTTCAGGCTATATAACGCCCCAGCCGTCTTTCAGCATTTCATGAATGAGATCTTCAGGGACCTCCTGTAAAAGTTTGTTGTCATCTACCTTGACGACATTCTAATATTCTCCAAGGACATCAAAAGTCACCATGAACATATTCGTACTGTCCTTCAACGATTATGAGAAAATCATCTCTACACTAAAGTGGAATAGTGTCTATTTGAACGTACTCATCTACCCTTCCTAGGGTACATAATATCTGACCGTGGTTTTTCCATGGACCCAGAGAAGGTCCAAGGAATCCGTGACTGGCTCAGCCAGTTGGGCTTCGAGCCTTACAATGGTTCCTAGGCTTCACCAACTATTATCAAAGCTTCATTGCTAATTACTCCTCCATAGTTGCCCCACTTACATCGATGACTAAGAAGGGGGCCAACACCAGAGTCTGGACACCGAAAGCCATCGCGGCCTTCCAGAGACTCAAAGATGCCTTCAGCTCTGGCCCATGTCTCCATCACCCGGATCCCAAATGTCCGTTTATAGTCGAAGTAGACACCTCAGCTATTACAGCCAGGGCCGTCTTAAGCCAATACTCGTCCACGAGCAAATCAACTCCTTGTTCCTTCTATTCGCACAAGTTCACCCCACAGAACAAGGCTACACAGTTGGTGATCGTGAACTACTGGCAGTGAAGTTAGCCCTTCAAGAATGGTGCCCCTGGTTGGAAGGGGTGCAGTACAAATTCACGATATTCATGGATCACAAGAACTTAGAGCACCTCAAGGAGGCTCAGCTTCTAAATCCCCGGCAGGCTCGCTTGGCCTTGTTTTTTGAGAGATTTGACTTTAATCTCTGTTTCCATCCTGGTTCAAACAATCAGCGAGTTGACATGCTGTCCCGATCCTTTGAACCCGAAGACTTTCCAGAAGTTCCTAGTTATATCATCGATCCTGCCTGTATCTCCCTAGCAGCAACCACCACGGTTCCAGTCAGGAAGTCTGGTGTTCCTCGCCAACTCCGAGAACGGGTCTTAAAGTGGGCCCATGACTCAAAACTAGCAGGCCACCCTGGCCGTGACCAGGACAATAGAGATGCTATGCCAGCATTATTGGTGGCCCACCATGGTACAGGACTCGCGTAGTTATGTGGACTCTTGTCCCACCTGCGCCCAACAAAAGCCGCCCACAGGAAAGCCCTGGGGCTTGCTACAGCCACTTCCAGCACCTATGGAACCCTGGTCCAGTATTTTAACAGATTCCATTTATTTATTTATTTAATTAGCATTTTTCTATACCGGCATTCAAGATAAAAATCACATCTTGCTGGTTTACATTTAACAGGGGGTGTAAAATGAAAATAAACTAAAAAACTGTAACAAGTGAAGAGAAACTCTGAAGTTACA
Source organism: Rhinatrema bivittatum (assembly GCF_901001135.1). NCBI lineage: Eukaryota > Metazoa > Chordata > Amphibia > Gymnophiona > Rhinatrematidae > Rhinatrema > Rhinatrema bivittatum. Next base: position 520,054,093 of record NC_042616.1, read on the forward strand.
ATAAAATAGGGATGTTCAAAACTGGGTGAAGCAGGAAAGACTAAAGGAATTTAACATAAAGAGCAATTATTTACAATGTTCTAAGAATGGCTGACTGTGGTTGTCGTTGAATTGAGAATCATTGGGGTCTGGAAAGGCTTGTTTAAACAACCACGTCTTAAGCCTTTTTCTGAATGTTAGAAGGCACGGTTCTTGGCAAAGATCCGGTGGAATGGAGTTCCATAGGCATGGTCCTGCTGTAGAGAAAGCCTGGTCTCTAAATGTTATATGTTGAGAGGTTTTGGTGTGGGGAACATGTAGTGATTCTCTGTAAGCTTCTCTAATGGGTCTGGAGGAGGTATGTTTTCTTAATGGGATTTGTAGGTTGAGCAGAGCAAGGTGATGGATGGCTTTATAGATAGTGGTAATGGACTTATGAATGATTCTGTAGTGAATTGGCAGCCAGTGTAGGTCTTTGAGGATGGGAGAAATGTGGTCTCTTCTCCTCGTGTTTGTCAGTATTCTGGCTGCCGCATTTTGAACCATCTGAAGAGGTTTGGTGTGTGATGAGAGGAGACCTAATAAGATAGAGTTAGAGTAATCTATCTTAGAGAAGATTATGGCTTGCAGAACCATTCTGTAATCTTGAAAGTGAAGGAGTGGTTTTATTCTTTTCAGGACATGTAGTTTATGAAAACAGTCCTTAGTTGTTTGGTTGATAAATGATTTTAGATTTAGACGATTATCGATAATAACTCCTAAGTCTCTTTCTTGGGTGATGTGAAGGTTGGCTGGTGGGTTCGTAGTGATATTACTATTTTCTGGGGAGATGAGAAGGAGTTCGCTCTTAGAAGAATTTCATCACGGATCTTCCTCCTTCACAAGGCAACACGGTGATTTGGGTCGAAATCGACCGCTTCTCAAAGTTGGGGCACTTCATCCCATTACCGGATCTTCCATCAGCCCTGGAACTCGCAAATCTTTTCTTGAGAAACATCTTTCGACTTCATGGGCTCCCCAAGGAGATTGTCTCCAATTGGGGACCACAGTTTGCTGCCAAGTACTGGCACTCCCTATGTCAGAAATTCAGTATTTCCTTGAGCTACACCTTGGCCTATCACCCTCAGGCCAATGGGCAGGCCAAGAGAACAAATAGGACCTTGGAAGCATTCCTACGCTCATTCGTCAATGGCCAACAGAATGATTGGTCATTCCTCCTCCCTTGGGCCAAGCTGTCACATAATACTCACCTCGCAGCAGCCACCAATGTGTCTCCCTTTTCAGTAATCTTTGGAATGCAGCCCCATCTGCCCCTTCCTGTTCCTGTTTTGGTTCTGTCTCCTGCAGCACAATCTATGGCTCAAACCATCCGCCAAGTATGGACCCAAGTAAGAGAATGTCTCTCGCAGGCCGCTGAGCGCGCTAAATGCACCTCGGATCTCCATCGATGACCTGCTCCACTCTTCCAACCTGGACAGAAAGTTTGGCTGAGTGCCCGCAATATTTGTCTCTGACTTCCATCTCATTGGCTGGCCCCGAAGTATATCGGTCCATTCCCAATCCTCAGAAGAGTGGGAGCTATTTCCTATCAGCTCCAGCTTCCCCGGTCACTGTTTTCTATCAGCTCCAGCTTCCCTGGTCCATGGGCATCCACAACACGTTCCACGTGTCCTTGCTGAAGCCTCTTGTCCTATCATGGCTCTCTCGCAAAGACCCTCCAGCTCCACGCATCTCGGCAGAACCCGATACTTCTCTGCAGGTAAGAGAGGTTCTAGACATCCGATGACGTCGAGGCAAATGGGAGTATTTCCTCACTTGGGAAGGCTATGGGGCTGAGGAGAATTCGTGGGAACCCTCTCAGAATATCCTTGACAAGGATCTCCTGAAGACCTTCCATAGACAGAATCCTGAGAAACACCAGCCGCTTAGGGGGAGGCCTAGAAGGGGGGTGCATAACACTAAAAGGTGGGAAAGAAGGGAGAAATGTTGCTCGCTGAAGATTTTAATCTGCCAGATGTGCGTAACACACCATGTTACGCACCCCACCTGTGGTCGTCCTGCGCAAGGGACCGCTCACCTTCGGGGTCACACAGCGGGTCCTGGTCCTGTCTCCTTTGCGACCCTTGCAAGTCCAGCTAGGCCCCGTCGTCCCATGGAGGCGGTCGCCGGGCCTTCAGTCGCGCACCGAACCTCACGCCATGCCTCAGCATCTCAGCAGCTAGCCAAACCTCTACGCATGCACGCGCGGACCAGCCGCCCTGATGTAGGTTCCAGGGCGGGGCCTAGTTCCGCTGCGCACTCTGATTGAACTCATGTTATAAGGAAGTTCCTGGCCTCACTTCCTTACCTTGACAATCGGGTTGGTTTGTTCCTGAGATTGCCCTTGCTCTTGTTCCTGCATTGCTTGTTACTAGTCTTGTTCCAGGACCCTTCTGTTCCAGTTCCATTCCTGCTTGTACCTGCTCCTTGCCTGCTTGTTCCTGTGTTCGTTGTTCGTCTCCCTGGTATTACCTCAGACCTACTTTCTGGTAAAGACCTCAGCTTGTTCCTGACCTGCCTGCCTGCTGCCTGCTAAAGACCTCAGCTTTTTCCCTATATGCCTGCTTGCCTGCCAAAGACCTCAGCTTGTTCCTGACCTGCCTGCCTGCCTGCCTGCCAAAGACTTCAGCCTGCTCTTCGACCTTGCCTGACCTCTGGATTGTGACCCTTGCTTTGTTGACCACTCCTCGGACTGATTCTTTTGACCCTGTTCATCTGACCTTGCTTGATTCTGGCTCTGTCCTAGCCTTGTCCTCACCAACTCTATTCTGGTTCGCTCTCCTTCAACCTGTTTCCAGCCCTGATAGTGCTCTCCCAGTGTCTGTGGGCATGCCGAACTCTGACTCTCCCAGGAGACCCGTGCGAGGCTAAGTCCCAGCAGCCCAGGTCCCTACGGGCTACTCCCGGGGGGCCCTCAGGCTTCCAGTGGTGAAGACCTACACTGCCTCTGTCTCCTTCTGTGCTCCACCCCCTGTGGCCAGTCCTTGTATTGCCACAGGACAGGGGTCCACCCCTGAGCGCAACAATTCTAGATCAGTTACAAATGAAAATGTGGAAAATTCATATCTCCTGTCTTCCTATGGCAAAGAAGTTGGATCTTAAGTATTGATTGCAAAATTACCAGGTTTTGGACTGTTTCAATTACCTCATCAGTCTGTTATCATAGGATCCTAAGTAAAACATTCAAATCATATGCCATAAGGCATTTAAACAAGAGGATGGGAGTGTCGGAAGGAAATTGGAATATCACCCTCGACATCTCCAAGCAGTGGGCGAAGACATTTAAAAAAATCAGCTGAATAGGGCAGAAAAGATGTCCAAGAAGAGCAGTAAGCTGAAGGAGAGAAGAAAATGCTCATAGTTTGGGCGATAAAATCCCAGACCTACAGGCATTAATGGTGGAAACAGACTTGTACATTGTTGCTGTTATAAAGAGTCATAGCTCAAGGAGTCACATGACTGGGAAATGTCCATCCTGAGCCATAACTTATTAAGGAAGGACAGAAAAGGGGGAGGAGTAGCACTTCATGTCAGAAACAATATCCAAGCAATTGAAATGCAAGGGACATGGGGTAGGAAAGATGCATTATGGGCTGGCCTAAAAAAAGAAGATGGTGGTACTTCCATATACATTAGTATAGTCTACAGGCCTCTGATTCAGACAAAAGAGCCAGATAGAGATCTGACTTGAAGACGCTAAAAGGTAGGAAAGAAGGGAGAAATGTTGCTTGCTGAAGATTTTAATCTGCCAGATGTAGACTGGAGTATTCTTTCTTCAGAATCTATAAAAAGTAGACAGATAGTGGATGCCCTCTAAGGGTCTCTGCCCAAACAAATGGTAATGGAACATATGAGGGAGGGTCTGATACTCGACCTAGTACTCACAAATGGAGATAATGTTTCTAATGTCTGGAGAGGTGCCTACATGAGCACAATTGATCATGAGACAGTATGGTTTGATACTGAAAATAAGATATAGAGAAATCTCACGAAGACTTGAGTTTTGAATTTCAAACATAAATACTTTGACAAAATGGGTATGAACTTGGAGAAAGAACTAGAAGACTGGGAGAAAATAGGCGAGGTAGAGCGACAGTGGGCCAAATAAAAAGGAACTATTACAAAGGCAAAAAATCTATATGTTAGAAAAGTGAATAAAAGTACAAGGAAAAAGAAACCAATTTAGTTCCCAAAGGAAGTGACTGAAAAAATAAAGGCAAAAAGATCAACATTCAGGAAGTATAAAAGATCCCAAAAAAAGGAACATAGGGAAGAATACCTGGCGAAACTGAGGGAGACAAAGAGAGAAATCAGGAAAGCAAAAGTTCAAGCGGAATAAAGGATTGCTAAAGAGGTAAAGAGAGGTAACAATTCATTTTTCAGATGTATAAGAGAAAGAAGGAAAGTCTGAAATGGTATAGTGAAATTGAAAGGTGACAAGGAGCAATATGTAGAGAGAGACAAGGTGGAAATATTAAACAAATATGTCCATTCAATATTCACTAAGAAGACCCTGGAGAAGGTCCGCTGCTGGTTGACAAGATCGTAGAAGTGAATGAGGTAGACACAACTCCTTTTTCTGAAGAGAATGTAATGTATAAGAAGAGCTAGGAAAACTGAAATTGGACAAGGCCATGGGGGCAGATGAGGAATATCCCAGGATACTAAGGGAATTCAGAGATGTCCTAGTGGGTCTGCTGAAAGACCTGTTCAATAGATCCCTGGAAATGGGAGTGTGCGGCAAGATTAGAAAAGAACAGTTGTGGTCCCACTTCATAAGAGTGGTAGCAGCAAGGAGACTGGAAACTATAATCTAGTTAGCCTCACCTCAGTGGTGGGAAAATTAATGGAGATTCAGCTGAAAGAAAGGATAGTGAATTATCTACAATCTGATAAATTGCTGGTCCAGAGGCAGCATAGATTCACCAGGGAAAGATCCTGTCAGACAAATCTGAATCATTTTTTTTTTATTGGATGTCTAGAGAATTGGATTGAGGAAGAGCATTCAATGTGATCTACTTGGATTTCAGCAAAGCTTTTGATAGGATCCACATAGGAGGCTTGTGAATAAAATGAGAATATTGAGAATTGGTATCAAGGTGGTAGCATGGATTATAAGCTGGTAGACTGATATGAGACAGCACGTAATTTTAAATGGAACCTACTTTGATGAGAGAAAAATGTTAAGTGGAATGCCACAGGGATCATATGTTGAATCCGTGGACCATTAAGCCGAGATGGAGTTGATACAACCTGCATAGAAAAGCTCTGAAGGTCCCCACCATCAGAAGGCAGACCCAGATGAGGCAGAGGCCCAACTGGAGCTTTGCCTTTACCAGCCCACATTCCCCTTGAGTTGAGTCTTTGGGTGCTGGGGCCAGCAGGTCTTAAGTGGGGGTCTCTGCTAAAGGTGGAGAGATTCATCAAGGTCCCTGGGTCAGAGAAGCACAGGTCAGGACTCCTTGGTCCAACAAGATGTGCTTTGTCAAGCCATGCAGATAAAAGACATGAAGAGTAATTAGGCATGCCTATTCTGGTGTGGATGGGAGGCCCGGTAATGGAATGAAGTGTGCCATTTCAGAGAAGCGATTTATGACCATCCAGATCATGGTGGTACCATCTGAGAGGGGAAGGTCCATGATAAAATGTGTGGACAAGTGGGTCTGCCTAGGTGCAAGGGTTTGTAGATAGGGATGTGCATTCGTTTTGAATGAATGCACAATCCGCAACATATAGGTCCCTATTCGTTGCATTCGTGGGGTTCCAAAACATATGGCAAACCCCCACGAATGCAACATATCATTAATGAATAAAACACCCACTTTCCTGACCCCCCCCCCCCAAGACTTTCCAAAAGTCCCTGGTGGTCCAGCGGGGTTCCTGGAGCGATCTCCTGCACTCGGGCCGTCGGCTGCCAGTATTCAAAATGGCGCCGATAGCCTTTGCCTTTACTATGTCACAGGGGCTACCAGTGCCATTGGTCAGCTCCTGTCACATGGTAGGAGCACAAGTCCATTGCTCCTACCATGTGACAGGAGCCGACCAATGGCACTGGTAGCCCCTGTGACATAGTAAGGGCAAAGGCTAACGGCGCCATTTTGAATACTTGCAGCCGACGGCCCGAGTGCAGGAGATCGCTCCAGGAACCCTGCTGGACCACCAGGGAATTTTGGCAAGTCTTGGGGGGGTCAGGAGGGTGAGGGGTTGTAGTTAAATTTAAAGGGTTGGGATGGGGATTTTTTCAACTTTAATGGGAAACGAATACCATATGTAACTAATGGACGAATCAGGGTCTCCCGAAAATGGATTTGGGTCCTGACGAATACGAATACCAAATCGGACGACTCCGTCCCTGCTGCACATCCCTATTGGTAGATGATTGTAACACCACCCCCAGCCCAAACCCACTCTGCACTCTGAGATGAAAGTGTTCCTCTTACAGTGGGAGATATATAGAGTGTCAGATTGTTTCTCTATCAGAAGTGATCTCTCTCTCTCTCTCTCTCTCTCTCCATGCCCTACCCCTTTTCTGCCTTCTTATTCTTGACTCACTCACAGGTATATACGCTTGTACTTCCTGGCCTCTTAAAATGCAAGTTGCTCGTGCACAGCCCACATACACATGTATAGGGGCTGTTTTTGCACGAGTAACGCTTTTAAAATCTACCCGATTGGTTCTTAAGTGAGGGGCTGTACTTCAGTTTGAAGATGAAGTGAGCAAACAACAAGGACCAGTGAGCCTAACTTGCATTTAGTTGCTGAGCCTGGTGAAGATGTTCGAGGTTTTGGTGATCCGTATATATTGTGATATGATGTTGAGCTCCCTCAAGTAGGTGATGCCACTCCTTGAGAGCTAATTTAACAGCCAAGAGTTCTCAATCTACAATACTCTAGTTATGTTCTGCGGTCAAGTACTTCTTTGAAAAGAATGAAAAGGGATGGAATACTCTGCTGGATAATGTTGGATTAGAAATATCCCTACTCCCAGGGTGGAGGCGTCACCTTCTAGAACAAAGGGCTGCTTAGGGTCAGGGTGACATAGACAGGGACCATTCAAAAAGGCATTCTTCAGTCTATGGAATGCCTCCAGGGCTTCGGGAGGCCAGTCCTTGGTGTTAGTACCCTTTTGGGTAAGAGCCATGAGAGGGGCTGTCATAGAGGAATAGTTTGGGATAAACTTATGATAATAATTGGTAAAGCCCAAAAATCTCTGCAGGGCCCAAAGTCCCTTCAGATAGGGCCAGTCCCTGATGGCCTTTACCTTGGCAGGGTCCATGTGGAAGCCGTCATTAGATATGAGGTACCCTAGGAAGGGAAGTTCTTCTTGTGCAAAAAGGCACTTTTCCAGTTTGGAAATTAAATTGTTCTCTCGTAGGTGCTGCAGGACTGTGCTAACGTGTTGGCGATGGGTACTGAGGTTTGAAAGAAGATCAATATGTCATCTAGATACATGACCACACAAGTATAAAGTAGGTCACAAAAACTTTTATTGACCATTTTTTGGAACACTGCTGATGGGTTGCAAAGCTCAAAGGTGATAACTAGTTACTCAGAGATGCCATTGCAAATATTAAAAGCTCTTTTCCATTCATCACCAGGATTGATTCAGATGAGTTTATATGCTCCCCTGAGGTCCAGTTTGGTGAATATCTTTGCACCTTGCAGGCAGTTGAAGAGTTCTGATTTTAATGGTAAGGGATAGTGGTCTTTTTTTATGATAGCTTTCAAGAAAGGCAAGAAAGCAAGGGCAGGTCAGGTTAAATATAATAGCGGATTAACATCATTGGGAGGAGATGCCCCCGAGGTTCCCACCATGACGTGTACAAAGAAGGCCCTTGCGCGCGCGCGCCTAGGTAATTCCAGATCCAAGATGGCAATCAGCAGCGCCCACGCTGTCCTGGGAATGCCGGGGATTAGCAGAGACCGCCATTCTTCCCAGATTTGACAGTGCAGGGAAAAAAGAGGTGAGCATGAGAGGTCGCAGCTGTCTGCGACTGACGGGCATAACTTGTATACTCTGGAAGAGAGGAGGTACAGGGGAGATATGATACAGACCTTCAGATACCTAAAAGGTTTTAATGATGCATGAACTTAGCTGTGTTTAAAAATGATTGGATAATTTCTTGGAGGAGAAGTCCATTACCTGCTATTAATTAAGTTGACAGCCCGTGCGCAGGCTTAAAGATCTGCCCCTAAGTCTATTCCATGTTACTGTTGCTAGTAATAGCAGTGGCTTTCAACTTAATTAATAGCAGGTAATGGACTTCTCCTCCAAGAACTTATCCAATCCTTTTTTTAAACACAGCTATACTAACTGCACTAACCACTAGGGATGTGAATCGTTTTTTGACGATTTAAAATATCGTCCGATATATTTTAAATCGTCAAAAATCGTTAGAGCCACGATACAATACCAATTCCCCCGATTTATCATCAAAAAATCATAAATCAGGGGAAGGGGGAGGGCAGGAAAACCGGCACACTAAAACACCCTAAAACCCACCCCCGACCCTTTAAATTAAATCCCCCACCCTCCCGAACCCCCCCCCCAAATGCCTTAAATTACCTGGGGGTCCAGCGGCACACTAAAACACGGCACACTAAAACCCCCTAAAACCCACCCCGACCCTTTAAATTAAATCCCCCACCCCAAATGCCTTAAATTACCTGGGGGTCCGTAGCCTTAAATTACCTCCGTAGCGGCGGTCCGTAACTAAATCGGGGGAAGGGGGAGAGCAGGAAAACCGGCACACTAAATCGTGTAGTCTTCAGCCGGCGCCATTTTGCAAAATGGCCGCCGCAAAATGGCGGCGGCCATAGACCAAAATGATTCGATGCAGGAGGTCGTTCCGGACCCCCGCTGGACTTTTGGCAAGTCTTGTGGGGGTCAGGAGGCCCCCCCAAGCTGGCCAAAAGTTCCTGGGGGTCCAGCGGGGGTCCGGGAGCGATTTCCTGCCGCAAATCGTTTTCCGTACAGAAAATGGCGCCGGCAGGAGATCGACTGCAGGAGGTCGTTCAGCGAGTGTGCCGCTTTTCCTGCTCTCCCCCTTCCCCCGATTTAGCTACGGACCGCCGCTACGGAGGTAATTTAAGGCTACGGACCCCCAGGTAATTTAAGGCATTTGGGGGGGTTCGGGAGGGTGGGGGATTTAATTTAAAGGGTCGGGGTGGGTTTTAGTGTGCCGTGTTTTAGTGTGCCGCTGGACCCCCAGGTAATTTAAGGCATTTGGGGGGGGGGGGTTCAGGAGGGTGGGGGATTTAATTTAAAGGGTCGGGGGTGGGTTTTAGGGGGTTTTTGTGTGCCGGCTCATGATTTTAACGATTTTCACGATACTTTACACACCCAAACGGCAACAATACGATTCCCTCCCCCTCCCAGCCGAAATCGATCGTTAAGACGATCGAGGACACGATTCACATCTCTACTAACCACATCCTCTAGCAACAAATTCCAGAGTTTAATTGTGCGTTGAGTGAAAAAGAACTTTCTCCGATTAGTTTTCAATGTACCACATGCTAACTTCATGGAGTGCCCCCTAATCTTTCTATTATCTGAAAGAGTAAGCAACCGATTCACATCTACCCGTTCTAGACCTTTCATGATTTTAAACACCTCTATCATATCCCCCCTCAGCCGTCTCTTCTCCAAGCTGAAAAGTCCTAACCTCTTTAGTCTTTCCTCATAGGGGAGCTGTTCCATTCCCCTTATCATTTTGGTAGCCCTTCTCTGTACCTTCTCCGTCGCAATTACATCTTTTATGAGATGCGGCGACCAGAATTGTACAGTATTCAAGGTGCGGTCTCACCATGGAGCGATACTGAGGCATTATGACATTTTCCATTTTATTCACCATTCCCTTTCTAATAGGTCCCAACATTCTGTTTGCTTTTTTGACTGCCGCAGCACACTGAACCGACGATTTCAATGTGTTATCCACTATGACGCCTAGATCTCTTTCTTGCGTGGTAGTACCTAATACGGAACCTAACAATGTGTAACTATAGTATGGGTTATTTTTCCCTATGTGCATCACCTTGCACTTATCCACATTAAATTTCAACTGCCATTTTGATGCCCAATTTTCCAGTCTCACAAGGTCTTCCTGCAATTTATCACAATCTGCTTGTGATTTAACTACTCTGAACAATTTTGTTTCATCTGCAAATTTGATTACCTCACTCGTCGTATTTCTTTCCAGATTATTTATAAATATATTGAAAAGTAAGGGTCCCAATACAGATCCCTGAGGCACTCCACTGCCCACTCCCTTCCACTGAGAAAATTGTCCATTTAATCCTACTCTCTGTTTCCTGTCTTTTAGCCAGTTTGTAATCCACGAAAGGACATTGTCACCTATCCCATGACTTTTTACTTTTCCTAGAAGCCTCTCATGAGTAACTTTGTCAAACGCCTTCTGAAAATCCAAGTACACTACATCTACCGGTTCACCTTTATCCACATGTTTAACTCCTTCAAAAAAGTGAAGCAGATTTGTGAGGCAAGACTTGCCTTGGGTAAAGCCATGCTGACTTTGTTCCATTAAACCATGTCTTTCTATATGTTCTGTAATTTTGATGCTTAGAATACTTTCCACTATATTTCCTGGCACTGAAGTCAGGCTAACCAGTTTGTAGTTTCCCAGATTGCCCCTAGAGCCCTTTTTAAATATTGAGGTTACATTAGCTATTCTCCAGTCTTCAGATACAAAGGATGATTTTAATGATAGGTTACAAATTTTTGCTAATAGTTCTGAAATTGCATTTTTTAGTTCCTTCAGAACTCTGGGGTGTATACCATCCGGTCCAGGTGATTTACTACTCTCCAGTTTGTTAATCAGGCCTACCATATCTTCTAGATTCACCATGATTTGGTTCAGTCCATCTGAATCATTACCCATGAAAACCTTCTTCAGTACAGGTAACTCCCCAACATCCTCTTCAGTAAACACCGAAGCAAAGAAATCATTTAATCTTTCTGCAATGGCCTTATCTTCTCTAAGTGCCCCTTTAACCCCTCGAACATCTAATGGTCCAACTGACTCCCTTACAGGCTTTCTGCTTTGGATATATTTTAAAAAGTTTTTACTGTGAGTTTTTGCCTCTAATGCCAACTTCTTTTCAAATTCTCTCTTAGCCTGTCTTAACAATGTCTTACATTTAACTTGCCAAATGCTATGCATTATCCTATTTTCTTTTGTTGGATCCTTCTTCCAATTTTTTAATGAAGATCTTTTGGCTAAAAAAGCTTCTTTCACCTCCCCTTTTAACCATGCCGGTAATCGTTTTGCCTTATTTCCACCTTTTTTAATGTGTGGAATACATCTGGACTGTGCTTCTAGGATGGTATTTTTTAACAATGACCATGCCTCTTGCACACTTTTTACCTTTGTAGCTGCTCCTTTCAGTTTTTTTCTAACTATTTTTCTCATTTTAGCAAAGTTTCCCTTTTGAAAGTTTAGCACGAAAGCCGTGGATTTGCTTACTGACTCCCTTCCAGACATTAATTCAAATTTGATCATATTATGATCACTATTGCCAAGTGGCCCCACCACCATTACCTCTTTCACCAAATCCAGTGCTCCACTGAGAATTAGATCTAAAATTGCTCCCTCTCTTGTTGGTTCCTGAACCAATTGCTCCATAAAAATGTCATTTATTCCATCCAGGAGCTTTATGTCTCTAGCAAGTACCGATGATACATTTAGCCAGTCAATATTGGGGTAATTGAAGTCTCCCATTATTACCGCACTACCAATTTGGTTAGCTTCCCTAATTTCTCTTAGCATTTCCTTGTCAGTCTCACCATCTTGACCATGTGGACGGTAGTATACTCCTATCACTATAGTCTTCCCTGACACATAAGGGATTTCTACCAATTAAGATTCAATTGTGCATTTAGTCTCCTGCAGGATGTTTATCCTGTTGGACTCTATGCCATCCCGGACATAAAGCACCACACCACCTCCCGGATGCTCCTCTCTGTCATTGCGATATAATTTGTACCCTGGTATAGCACTGTCCCATTGGTTGTCCTCCTTTCACCATGTCTCTTAGATGCCAATTAAGTCTATGTCACCATTCACTGCTATACATTCTAATTATCCCATCTTACTTCTTAGACTTCTGGCATTAGCATACAAACATTTCAAAGTTTGATTTTTGTTTGTATTATCATTCAGCTTTTTAATTAATAGGGCTAAGTTGGAATTTTTTTTAGCTCAGGTGAGTTATTAGTTACAGGCACTTGGACTACTTTTCTTATTATTGGAACCTCACTGTCAGGATGCCCCAATTCTAATGCATCATTAGTTTTCTTTGAAGGTATCTCTCTCCGAACCATGCGCTGCTGAGCGACTGTCGGCTTTCCCCTTTGTTCTAGTTTAAAAGTTGCTCTATCTCCTTTTTAAAGGTTAGAGCCAGCAGTCTGGTTCCACCCTGGTTAAGGTGGAGCCCATCCCTTTGGAAGAGACTCCCCTTTCCCCAAAAGGTTCCCCAGTTCCTAACAAAACTGAATCCCTCTTCCTTGCACCATCGCCTCATCCACGCATTGAGACTCCGGAGCTCTGCCTGCCTCTGGTCACCTGCGCGTGGAACAGGAAGCATTTCAGAGAATGCTACCCTAGAGGTTCTGGATTTAAGTTTTCTACCTAAGAGTCTAAATTTGGCTTCCAGAACCTCCCTCCCACATTTTCCTATGTTGTTGGTGCCCACATGTACCACGATTGCTGGCTCCTCCCCAGCACTGCCTAAATTCCTATCTAGGTGATGCGTGAGGTCCACCACCTTCGCACCAGGTAGGCATGTTACCCCGTGATCCCCATGCCCACCAGCCTCCCAGCTGTCTACATTCCTAATAATCGAATCACTAACTATGATGGCCGACCTAACCCTTCCCTCCTAGGCAGTAGACCTTGGGGAGATGTCCTCTGTGCGAAAGTACAATGCATCACCTGGAGAGTAGGTCCTTGCTACAGGATCCTTTCCTGCTGCACCAGGTTGATGCTCTCCAATCATGAGACCTTCTTCCTCCAAGGCAGCACCAGGGCTGCCAGTCTGAAGTTGGGACTTGACTACTATGGCCCTGAAGGTCTCATCTATATACCTCTCTTTCTGCATCAGCTCCTCCAGGTCTGCCACTATAGCCTCCAGAGATTGGACTCGTTCTCTGAGAGCCAGGAGTTCTTTGCATCGCATGCACATGTACAATTTCTCACCAGTGGGTAAAAAATCATACATGTGGCACTCGATGCAAAAGACTGGGAAGTACCCCTCTTGCTGCTGGACTGCTGTCTTCATCTCAAATTTGTCCAGTTCCTACTTAAGTTTTAGGTTGCTATGGTAGTAGGAATGTGTCTAATTAATGTCCTTTAACTGTATTAGTGAATTCACTATATGTCTAGTGGTGGCCTACAGGGGAATGATCAAACTCTCAATAAGGTGTTTTTTTGTTTTTGTTTTTTTGTAAGTGGCACCTGCCTTTAAATTAAAGGATGAGCTAGGGGTGGGTGGGTGAGGGGTGGGAGTTTTGGGAACCATAAATAGTCTAACTTCAGTTAGTCAGCCAGAGTGACTCACTGCTCTCTTGATTAACAAATGTTGGTACCTAATGAAACCAAATCACACTACCTCAACACCTTTCCAAGGTGAGTAACTGAACTGAACGTTTCAAACTTTTTGCTTAGGTATACACTGCTCCTAGCTTATTTCTAGCTTCTGGCTACTTTTTTTTTTTTTTTTAATATACAAACACTCTAACTTCTGCTTACTAGCTGCCTTACAGACTTTTAAAAATAAACACACTAACTACTGCTTACTAGCTGCCTTACTGACTGACTATTTAAAAATATAGTCTAACTTCTGTTTATTCGCTGCCTTACTGACTATTAAAAGCACAAACACACTAAATAATATTCCTAAATAGTTAACTTTGCCCAATACTTTTAAAAAAGACAATGTTCCAAGCAAAATCTTACTGATTCCTTTCAGCTACCAGCAAGGTGATTCTCTCCTCTCAGTGCTCCCATCTATGAAGCATTTGATGGCATGCAGGTGAATTTTCAAAGGAGTTTCACATGTAAATGGAACATCTAAGCTTAGCAATTTTCAAAAGCCATTTTCCCACCATAAGTGCACTAAATGCAAGTGTGAAGGAGTGACCTTACTACCCCTCAATAACCTGTGATGCCTGGTCCACATTAAAACCCAGAGTGAGAGAGAGCTCTGAGGATGGGACCCTGCTGTGGCAGGAAAAGAGGCTGAGTCCAGCTGGGATCAGGAGGCCCCACATTTCCATGAGAGCCAGCTCTTGAACCCTCTCTGGTAAGAAGTTATGTTGTGATCACACTGCTGGAAGATAAACAGTCTACTATTGTATATGCTGAAAAGTGTGAATAAAACTATAATCTGTAGGAAGAAAGTCTGGAGTCTGTGTATCTATGCCTCCAGCCTATTAAAGTTTCTTGTCCATCCCAGATATGGTATCAGCTTGTGATTTCTGTTCTATGCAAGCACACAGAGAGAAACCCAAGTCTCCAGAGGAAAAATAGAAAGTACTGAAGAAATAAAATGTTTGTGATGTGTGATTCATGCCTTAAAGTAGTTTGAGGCAGAAGCAGTGCTGCTAGTTGTACACAGAGCACTGAGGACTTTAAAAGACTGTTGCTTTAAAATTTAGTTTCTTTAATACAGAGAGCTGTGTTTGGGGCCTCAAGGAAAAACTGGCTGTAAACATTTGTGTGCAATTAAGGAAATAAGCTTAATTTACTTAAATGACAGAACTGGAGTAAGGTAATGGCAAGAGAAACAGGATTTGTTTTCCTTGTTTTTTTACCTTTTCACAGAAAAAAAGAGAGAAAAAGTTTGAGTAGAGAGACTGTGCTTGAACAGGGTGTGGCCTTGAAAAAGTGAACTGCCAAAGTTGGCTGTGTTTGTGTATGTAAACAGGGCATGACCATCCAGCAGAAAGGCAGCCTTCTCAATACTAGAGCACAAGAAAGACAGCTACTCTGCTTTAGAAAAGATATTACTGAAGAAGAAATACAAGTGGTGCCTCAAATTGTCCTGGAAGGACAGAGGCAACTGCAAGAAAGCCTTATAAAGTGCCAGAGTGCCTTCTTCTGTGCTTTACAGAAAGTAATCAGTGTACTCTTAACTGATCATCTGTCATAACTAAAGCTGGAAGCACAGGAAGCACAGCAGCAGCTTGAATCACAGGACTGGTACTTTACACTCCAGAGGGACAAAAGTGCAGTGAAAGAAAAGAACAATGAATGTGCTGGAGCCAGAGCAGAGCCTGTAGACAATGATAGTGAAAACCCTGGCATGGAACCAGTGAACCACTGAAACAGGTGTTAAAAGACAAGCCAGAACTGCAAGAACAAACAGAACTGAATGCAATTGAAAAGAATGAATTCCATGTAAATGAACTTACAGTGACTGTGACTGTATGTAAGAGAGCGCATGATGTAATTTTTCAGCTTGGCCTGAAAGAGGCAACACAGACTTCCCAGAAGGAGGCAATATCAAGTGGCTTGATGGAAGCCTCACAGATTGGCCCTAGGAAGGCACTGCAGGGAAGCCAGAGAGAAGTCCTGCAGAGAAGCCAGAGAGGCCAAACAAAGGCACTGTAGACACACCAGATGCTGGTGCTGTGGAGAGGCTGGACAGAGGCACAGCAGAGAGGCCAGATGGAGGTGCTGTCATGTGGCCAGATGCAAGTGCTGCAGAAAGCCCAGAGGGGGGTGCTGCAGAGTACCCAGATGTAACCATGGCAGAATGGCTAGAAAGCAGTGCTAAAGGTGAAAAATGGCACAGAGGAGTCAGAAAATGCTGTAGTTAAAGTTGGAAAAGAGTGGAAGCCACCACAGAAACTCTCAAGTAAAGTCCTGATAGCCCAGCCTGTGAAGGAGTAGAACCCAGGAGTAACAAATAGATTCAGCTGAAGGATTAGAGGTGGACACTGCGCAGAGGGCACAATAGGTAGTGGCAGTGGTGGTATTTGGGGCAACCCTAATGAGAGGGGGGAGCACAGCCCTATAGTCCCAAGAATCTAGCTGGCAGAAGGCCAGAAAAAAGTGTATTGGGAAGTGGAGCCACTTCCTTGGATGGGATCCAGGGTGAATGAGGTTGCTTGCCCCAGTGGGTTCAAGCTGAGGGGAAGGGTATGTGAAGGTGTGGCCTTACTATTCCTCCTTAACCTGTGTGGGACTAGGTTAGATGCCTGGTCCACCTTAAAACCCAGAGTGAGAGAGAGCTCTGTGGGTGGGACCCTGCTGGGGCAGGATAAGAAGCTGATTCCAACTGGGATCAGAAGGCCCCCACATCTCCAGGAGAGCCAGATCCTAAACCCTCTCTAGTAAGATGTTATGCTCTGAATATACTGCTGGAAGGTAAGCAGTCTACTGTATATGCTGACAAGTGAGAATAAAGCTATAATTTATAAGAAGAAAGGCTGGAGTCTATGTATCTATGCCTCCAGCCTAAGAAAGTTCCTCAGCTATCCCACAGCAGGTAAAACCTATTGACAATTCAATTTCATATATTGTAGTAATTGTCAAAAGCCCACTTACATGGGTAAAGTGCATTTACACATGTAAAATCCAGCTTCAAGCATGGAAATCCTTTTGAAATTACCCCACTTTATGCACCTCTTCTGCCTCCATAAGAAGTTAATGTATGGCCTGGTTAAGATCCAGCAGCATTTGCGACTTTGTTAATGAGAAGTTGGCAGATGTACTTAGTCTATAGGAGCACATCTTTGGAAAAATCCTTAGAGAAACAGTTGTTCAAATAAAAGAACAAAATGTAGCAATTTCTTTCCATGAGTCCCAAGCAGCCCTCTTCATTGAGAGCTCTTTCTATTCTTATGAGGCCATATTTTCAGAGACACCTTTTCCAATCTTTTCAAAGATATTGGCTCCCACCAAATCTGGCTCAGCAACAGCTAGACCTCATCAACGCGAATGTGCAACCAGGCCCAACCAAAACCTCAGCCTAGTTTTTGATCCTTCCAAATCTCCATGAATTACACTCTCCAGTTGGGAGCAGAATCTAGAACTTCCTGGAGGAGTGGCACCAGATATCAAAGGACCTCTGGGTCTTCAAGATTGTGGAATGTGAATACTGTTTGCATTCCTCCTGGCTTCAATGGCTTCCTCATTATTTGACTCAGTCCAGATCCATCTCATTTAACACAACTCTTTCTGGAAGTGGGATTTCTTCAGCAACAAGCCATAGAACCAGTCCCTGCTCCCCAACATGAACAGGGTTTCTACTCCTGGTAATTTCTTATCCACAAAAAGGTGGGAGGATTGAACCCATTCTGGACTTGAGAAAACTGAACAAGCATCTACTCTGAGAGAATTTCAAAATTAATTCCATTAGTACACTTCTTCCCTACATCCAGAAGAGGAATGGATGTGTGCCCTTGATCTGAAGGATGCATATGCTCACATACCCATCCTTCCTACCCACTGGTGCTACCTTTGTTTCAAGGTGGATTCTTTCCATTATCAGTACTTCCCTTCAGCCTGTTGGCAGCTCTGATAGTTTTCACCAAATGCCTTTAGGTAATAGCTGCATACCTATGAAGTCAGGGAATTCAAGTCTTCCCATATCTGGAAGATTGGCTAGTCACAGCCAACTCCTAATAGAAAGTATTATTCTCACTGAAAAAGACAGTTCTGCTCCTGCAGAAACTGGGGTTTCTAGTGAATTTCGAGAAGTTGAACCTAATACCAACTCAGAAAATAAAGGATATCAGATCACAGATAACATACATTTTCAATAGGAGAGAGCTTTTCCACCATCAGAACAAGCCAGTACTATGAAATCACTCATTCAAAAGCTACTTTCCTTGCAGAACTTGACAGCCAGCGTGATTATTGTTGTTTTATGTCATATGGTGGCAGCCATTTATGTAGCTCTGCTAACCTGCCTCCATATCTATCACCTGCAATGGAGTATGCACAACCAAAGGGTCCAGCTAACTCAACCCTTGACAACCAGAGAATACGTTTCCAGGGACATGAAACAGGAATTATGCTGGTGGTTGAACCTCTGCATACTTCGAAAAGGAGCTCTGCTTTGTGCACTTCCCCATAAAGGAAACTTAACCATGGATGCCTCCACAAAAGGATAAGGGTGCTAATATGGGATCTTTTTGAACTCAAGGCACTTGGCCTCTCAAGTAAAGTCACTTTCAGATAAATCTGCTGGAACTGAGAGCAATCAGAAATGCTCTTTCGACTTTCACTCATGTTCTCCAACAAAAAGCATTTTGATTCAAACCGCCACCCATTCTCCACATTTTATTTCAACAAACAGTGAGGCATAGGGTCATGGACTCTCTTCCAGGAAACAGTAACGATATGGCAATGGACAAATAGGAATAAATCTGTTTTACAAGCCACCTATCTTTCAAGGAACTCCAACTTGCTAGAGTATTGTCTCAGCAAAGATTTCCATTTGCACGAATGGCCTCTGCGACAATCAACAGTCAACGCACTATTTAACTTCTAGAGGTCTACCGACAGTCAACCTTTTTGTATCAGAGCAAAACAGAAAGATAGAAAAACTTTGCATGATTCTGCCCAGCAAACTCAGATTAGCTCAGGATACTTTACCCTCCATTGCCTCAGGTACAAAAACTTAGATTGTAAGCCATCTGGGGATAGAGAAATACCTACCGTACCTGAATGTAAACCGGTGTGATATCTCAATTGAGATCGAATGTCGGTATATAAAAACAATAAATAAATAAATAAATAAATAAATAAATAAATAAATACTTTCCTGCTCTTTTGGAACACAGGCCTTATGTGTTCTTTTCCACTGATACCACTGATTGCTAGTACAGTACAGCAAGTTCTACAGAATCGAGCTCAACTGATTCTCATAGCTCCAACATTGCCCAGATGAATGTGGTTTGCATATCTTGTACAGCTCTCCAGCAGTCCTCCTATCCATCTGGGAATAGATGCTGCCTTATTTATTTATTTATTTATTTTGATTTATATTTTGCTTTTCAATACTTCAAAGTGGATTACATTCTGGTTCTATAGGTACTCTGTTAACTTGAGATGAAGGAACCCTATTCCACCCAAACCTCCCAAACCTGACATTTGGATGTTGAATGCTCAGTGAGCACTGATATCTCTTTGCCAAGAGAGATTGCAGATATAGTTTCAGCTAGGAAGTCATCAACCAGGAAAGCTTATTGTTTTAAATGAAAAAGATTTTCCATATGATGTCAACAAAATACTTTGGATCCATTTTCTTCTAAGACCAAATAATTACTAGCCTACTTGCTCTTTCTTTCCAAATAAGGCCTCACTACATCTTATGTGAGAGTACATCTCAGCACCAGAGTGGCTTAACATGATGCAGTTGACAATAAATCCGTCTCAACGCATTCATTGGTGTTGAGATTTATGAAAGGCTTATGGTATGTTAAACTTCTGGTACAGAAACCTCTGGTTTCATGGGAGCTGAATATTGTCCTCTCTCAGTTGATAAAGCTGACTTTCAAACTATTAGAATTGGCTTCTCTTAAATTCCTGAGATGGCAGCAACATCAACCAGAAGAATCAGTGAACACCCAAGTACTGGTTCATTATCCACCATATATGCAATTCTTCCACAGTAGGGTGGTGCTTTGTACTCACCCAATGTTTATCCCAAAAGTCATCTTGGCTTTCTATATCAATCAATCCATCATATTACATAGTAACATAGTATTGACAGCAAAAAAGACCAAATGGTCCATCTAGTCTGCCCAGCAAGTTCATATGGTAGTAACTGCAGCTCCATGCAGGTTACCCCCAAGCCTTATGTTAAAGCTAGTAATACTACTAGCAACATTTTTACAGAATGAGCAGCCTTGATAATTCAGACAATGCTGTTTGAACATGCTTTGCTTTTGGACTTGGCCATAGAAGCAATTGTTGCGTTCATGCTTCTTTCACCCTCACTCCACCCTCTCTACCTTTGTGGCAACTCCCTTCGGCTCTGACGGACAGATGCTGCCACGGCTTCTCCCTGCCTCTTGGTCCCTGGGCTGGCTTGATGCTACGGATCTGCCATGTTCCTAATAACTTAAGGGCGTGTGTGCGCACACGCTCCAGACTTTGTACCAGCAAGGGTGCGAACCTCGGGGGCGTCCCCACTTAGTGACGTCATCCATTTTCAATTTAAAAGGTCTTTGTTTGCTAACCTCAAACGAGTTAGCAAGGAACTCCAACGGGACTTGCTTCAGCAGTCCACGCTACTTGCAACAACGATCCGAGTCAGCTAGGGGAATCCTTCTCCACTGCTCGACCTTTTCAAACTTACCAGGAGTACCCGCTCCTTAGGGGGTCCGCTTTCTCTTCTTGATTTCAGATTGCCAAGACGGGATCCGGTACTCGCTCCTCGAGGGCCTACGTCCCTGAATACTCAGAAGACTCCTCATTGCCTGGAAGCGATCGCAGACGTGAACACTGTGAGTTCTATTGCAGATAGGAATTGGTATTCACTCCACAAGGGCCTATATTCCTTTATCTCTGAAGACTCCCTTCTGTCTAAGACGTTATCGCAGGTACGGAGATCATGAGTTATATTGGCAAGATTGCAGATAGGAACTGGTACTCGCACCACGAGGGCCCATGTTCCTAGAATCCTTTATGGACTCTCTTCTACTCTAGAAGCCATTCTATATACAGCTATTGTGAGTTCTTATTACAGACTGTTTATAGGAACCAATGCTCGCCTATGACTCCTGTTCCTGAATGTACTGAAGACTCTCTGTGGCATAGAGACCATTGCAGACATCTACTATTGAGAGTGTACCATCTTCTACTAGTTGTATCCAGCATACCCTGTCTACTCACTACTTATAGTCTCTTTCTACAGCTCAGCAACCCAGAGATTATTATTCCAGTATCAGAAGGACTTCAGCCCTTCCAGGCACATCGACTCACTACTGCCACCACTGGTGATTCAGCTTTCAGCCTAATAAAGAACTATCTGTGTTTGTTTCATATTCCAGCCTAGCTGGTGGTTCCTCTCAGGATCTCCTCCTGGGGGCGCTGTCATTTGCCATTGGCCCAGGGATTCACCATTTCCTCTAAGTGGTCATTCTTTATACTACTAGCAGCATTATACCGACTGTCACTCTGTGGGAGCCAACCACTGCAGACCACTAACCCCGCTTACGGAAGTATTATATATATAACTAGCTCCTTCCTTTGGAGGAACAACATTGTACTGATTATTAACTCCATTGCAGATTGGTACAGATTGCTATCTCTCTAGCAAGATCCACAGATAGCTAACTCCTCTTTCTATGGGACTTGCCAGCAGCCTAATATATAACAGATTGCTACTCCATAGCGGAAGCATGATAGATTGCTATCTCAGTAGCGTAATACAATAGATAGCGAACTCTGCCCTCCTAGCAGGCCATCTCTAATAGATTGCTAGCTCCGCTTATGGAATACATATTACTAGCTGCTCCCCTCGGAGGAGCAGCATTGAACATATTACTAACTCTTCCCTTTACAGGAGCATCCAGCAATAGTTCACTAACAGATTGCTAACTCCGCCCTCCTGGCGGGGTAAGCATTACAGATTGCTAACTCCGCCCTCCTGGCGGGGTGAGCGTTACAGCAATCCTGTGCTTTTTCCCTAATGTCTGTGTATCAGTACCCCAGACTGTAAAAGTCAGGGCATAGTGTTGGCTGATCTGAATCCAATTCCTCTTTCACCCCCACCGCTGAAGTGGAGCGTGATATTGCAATTGTGACAAAATCATTAAAACTAATTGGTTAAGGGTAGTAACTGTCATTCCATGCAGATTATCCCATGACCCCTTTTCTTCATTTCAATATTCTAGTCTTTCAGGATCCACAGTGTTTTTCCCATGCCTTTTTTAATTCTTTTACTGTTTTTGTCCTCACCACCTTTTCCAGAAGGGAATTCCAGGCATACCTTCTTTCCATGGCCGGATGCACACAAAGGAGAGAAAACCCTTTAACTTTGGACTGCAAAAGGGCCTTAGCTCACTTCAATAAAAGTACTCAGCTGCATCTCCAAGCTTCACAGCTCTTTGTATCTTGTGATTCTAATAGACTTTGCATAGCAGTCAACAAGCATACCTTGACCAACTGGATAGTGAACTGCATTCAACACTGCTATATAGTCTCAGGACTACAAATCAAAGACTCAGTCAAAGCTCATCAAGTAAAAGCTATGGCCTCTTCCATTGCTCATCTCTGAGAAGTAGCCTAGATATGGCTATATTGCATGATAAACAGTGATTATCGTGTGTTAAATTATGTTACATGTGTCAAACAGTGTTTATTGTGTGTTAAATGCTAATAAATATGCGTTATAGCCATATTGGTATATCTTGTTAAATCTAGGCCTTAATTTGATGCTTTCAAGTTTTTCAATGTCTGTAAGCACTAATTGCTGAAATCTCTCGTGTGTTCCATTTTGAATTTATTTAAACAATAGGCATGTCTGATGCCCTTGCTGTATCCTTTGAGAAAAAATTCTGAATATGCAATTTCCTAATGAATTATACAAAATCAATCCTTATTTGAAAGTGTTATATTTTTGGGTAGGTACAAAGGAAAGACTTTTTCCTAAAAGACTTTCCTCACACAGATTTTAAAAAGCATTTACATGTTTAAAATAGGATTTTACATGTGTAAATTAACTTTACCCATGTAAGTAGAATTGTCCATAAGATATTCACATGTAAGTGCACTTTACATGCCTAAATGCTTTTTAAAATTGCTATGATAGTATGTTACATTTACATGTGTAACTCTTTTTAAAATTACCTCCTTAGAGGTAGATTTTAAGAGCAGCGCATGGGTACACGTGCACTTTTGCTGGCGCACACACATAGATGCGGGTATTTTAAAACATACGCATGTGTATGCACGTATATGCGCATGTGTTTTAAAATTGGCTATTCATGTGTACATGTGCGTACAATTTCATATTGATGTGCACATGTGCCCAAAAATACCGCCTTGCTTGCATAAGTGGGAGGGATTTTACTGGACACGCATGCTGACGCAATTACCTCTATTCCCAGTTTGTCCCCAGTTCGCCCCAGTAAAGGAGAGGACTTCCTAACCCCCCCAGCTAACTAGCCTCCCTTTTATCCTATTAGGCCTAAGCCTTAAAACTCCACTGACTCCCCTATTTTTCTTTGTTTTACAACTTACACGCCATCCACAGCAGAAGTAAAATTACGCGATAGGGGACCCAGGCGCGCAATTGTGCACATAAAGACTTGCAACTTACACACAGACTTCTTGTGCAGTTACAGCCCACACATGCTCCACCCATGCTCCACCTAGACTATGCCCATGTCTAGCCACTTCTATCGAAAATTATTTTTGTGCACATACCAGCGCGAGTTTTAAAATCCGCGTGGTGTGCACCACACCCGGCTTCTGTGCAAGTAGGGCTTTTAAAATTGACCAGTTAGTGAATGACATATAAAAAAGGTTAATTATTTGAGGCCCTATCAAAAAAATGGGAGTCTCAGGCACCCCCGACCCCTGAAGTGCCTGCCCTGAATACCCATTCTGTGCCCCTTCCCCCTTATATGTGCCTCTGCTGAGAATAATAAAAGGATTAATTAGGTAATGTAGTAACAGTTGTGGACTTTGAGTTGGAAGAACAGTAAACAACTCATTTAAATCTGTTATATGTTTTACATGTGAAATCCTCAGAATTACCTGCAAAGGTTAAATCTAGTATGTGCACTATACTCAAAGCATGGTCGTGGGTGAGAAGAAGATATGGGCTATACCCTAAGGTATCTCCCAATTAGGGGAAATAAATCCTTTTTACCAGGGATAGAAAATGGTATCTTTCGTAATTGTGAGGTTAAGGGACTTAGAACAAAAGGGCAGGTCCTTTTTAATAGGGAAATACACAAATATATAGGGAAGGGTTTTACTCCTTTCAACAGTTAAAAGATAAATTTGAATTAGGGCATAGAGAATGTTATGCATATTTGTAGCTAAGGCATTATATACTGTAAATTCATTATTGAAGAAAGAGAAGACCATATTTAGAGCCACAAATTTTGAGGGAGATATTGTAAGAATTCAGACCAAAGCTGGATTACTCTCAAAATTATATAAAACCTGGTGCGTGAATTGGATGTGGATACAATCTCTGCTGTAGAGAGGAAGTGGTGGGTAGATATGGGCAAAGAAATTATGGAGGAAGATTTTAAATGTTGTTTGTAACAAATATATAGGTTAGACTGGAAAGTGCTAATCTGAGAGAGATACAATTTGGATTTATCCACTCAGAGCTAGGAAAGCTCACATCACAAATTCAGGAAACTGTATTAAATGTAATAATACAGATGGGTCATATCTACTTTGAATATGGGAGTGCACATATATTAAACAGTTCTGGAAGGATGCATTTATTCATATTTTGATGTGTGCTGGAATGCCGGTAATGTTGAATATTGAATTTTGCTTTCTAGATAAATTGGATAATTATGAGCTAGTGGATGATGATCTCCAGATGTTTGTGTGGAAGTCCTGTATAATGATTTAAAATGCATAATGACCCAGTGGATAGAAAGGAACCTCTTAATGTGATCCTGTGGAGAATTCAAATTCACAATTTAATGATTATGGAAAAGAAGTATGCAGTTAAATGTAAGCTAGTCCAAAGAAAGACATTTTTGAGAGTTTGGAAGATATTCATTGATTTACAAACCCTTTGGTTACACAGTATAATTGTTGATTTCATTAAAGTATACAGAGCTAATAACTTATGTTAGTGGGATAGTTAGAGATAGGTAAGGGGGGATAAAGGGAGGAGTAGAGGGGAAGGGTTTCTGTTCTTGTGTGACTGATATTGTGTTATGTAAAATCGTACACAACAGAAACAACTGAGTGCTGTTTGTATTGTTTTGGAATCTTTAATTGAAAGAATTTTGCATAAAACACTTTGTAGGAAGTATGTTTTTCAATTTCCACATAAACAAGCTATGGAATCTCATATGTAGTATTTATATATGCACGAATGACAAAAGTATGCGCATATGATTTTCTGTGGCACATGCAAACTTCCGGTTCTTCTGGGGTAGACCCATTCCAACATGGCCCCTCCACCCCTCAACCCGGCAAGGCAGCCTAATTTCACCATCAGGGATGTGCATACACTGGCATTCCTGGTAGTGAGAGATGAAGAAATCCTCTTTCCCTATCTGGGAGATCCAACATGAGAGGCTTCTAAGAAAACTAAAAAGTCATGGGATAGGACGTGATGTGCTTTCATGGATTAGAAACTGGTTAAAAGACAGGAAACAGAGAGTAGGATTAAATAGTTTTCTCAGTGGAAAAGTGTAAACACTGGAGTGCCTCAGGGAGTGATCCAGGAAACTACAGACCAGTGAGACTGATGTCTGTGCCAGGAAAAATGGTAGAAACTATCATAAAGAACAAAATTGCTGAATATATAGAGAAGCATAGTTTAATGGGACAAAGGCAACATGGATTTAGCCAAGGGAAGTCTTGCCTCACAAATTTGCCTCATTTCTTTGAGGGCATAAATAAACATGTGGATAAAATTATGCCAGTTGATAGCATTTGAAAAAGTCCCGCATGAGAGACTTCTTAGGAAATTAGAAAGTCATGGGATAGTTGGCAATGTCCTATTGTGGATTACTAACTGATTAAAAGATAGAAAGCAGAGAGTAGGGCTAAATGGTAAATTTTCCCAGTGGAAAAAAGTGAATAGTGGAGTGCCCCAGGGATCTGTTCTGGGACCAATGCTTTTTAATATATTTATAAATGACCTGGAAATGGGAACAAGAAGTGAAGTGATCAAATTTTCTGATGATAAAATTATTCAAAGTTGTCAAATCACAGGAGGTTTGTGAGAAATTGCAAGAGGACATTGCAAAACTGAGAGACTGGGCATACAAATGGCAAATGAAATTTAATGTAGACAAGGGCAAAATGATGCACTTAGGGAAGAATAACCCATATTATAGCTACAAAATGCAAGGTTCCTCATTAGGAGTCACCACTCAGGAAAAGAATCTAGGTGTCATCGTTGAAATACATTGAAATCTTCTGCTCAGTGTGCAACAGCAGCCAGGAAAGCAAACAGAATGCTAGAGATTATTAGGAAAGGAATGGAGAATAAAACAGAGAATATTATAATGCATTTGTATCTCTCCATGGTGTGACTTCATCTAGAAAGATATAGCAGAATTAGAAAAGATACAGAGAATGGCGACCAAAATGATAAAAGGAATGGAACAATTCCCCTAGGAAGAAAGGCTAAAGAGGTTAGGACTCTTCAGCTTGGAGAAGAGATGGCTGAGGTCTATAAAATAATGAGTGGAATGGAATGAGTAACCATTCATCAGTTATTTACTCTTTTGAAAAGTACAAAGACAAGGGGACACACAAAGAAGTGACTGGATAATACATTTAAAACTAATAAGAGAAAATATTTTTTTACTCAATCAATAATTAAGCTCTGAAATTCATTGCCAGAGAATGTGGTGAAAGCTATGGGGTAGATTTTCAGACGAGCGCGAACAGCCTACTTTTGTTTGCGCTCCAGGCGCAAACAAAAGTACGCTGGATTTTAGTAGATACGCGCGTAGTCGCGCGTATCGGCTAAAATCCTGGATCGGCGCGCGCAAGGCTATCGATTTCGTATAGCCTGCGCGCGCCGAGCCGCGCAGCCTACCCCCGTTCCCTCCTAGGCCGCTCCGAAATCGGAGCGGCCTAGAAGGGAACTTTCCTTTGCCCTCCCCTCACCTTCCTCTCCCTTCCCCTACCTAACCCACCCGCCCGGCCCTGTCTAAACCCCCATCCTACCTTGTCGGGGGATTTCCCCGCGCGCCAGCGGGCCTCCTGCGCGCCGGGCCGCGACCTGGGGGCGGAAACGGAGGGCGCGGCCACGCCCCCGTACCCGCCCCCAAAACACTGCCGACACGCCCCCGCAATGCCGCGCGCTCCGGCCCCGCCCCCCGACACGCCTCCCGACACGCCCACTCCGAAAACCCCGGGACTTACGCGAGTCCCGGGGTTCTGCGCGCGCCGGTGAGCCTATGTAAATAGGCTCACCGGCGCGCAGGGCCCTGCTCGCGTAAATCCGCCCGGTTTTGGGCGGATTTACGCGAGCAGGGCTCTGAAAATCCGCCCCATAATTAGTATAGCTGCATTTAAAAAAATGTGTTACTCACGTGGACCCTTGGGCTGCGACAAGATGGATAATCCTTAGGAGATGCCCCCAAAGGTTCTTGACGTCAGCAGGTGGAATATCTCCTCAAAGACAAGGGGCTCGGAATGAGGTCTGGTTGGCACAGTCTGAAACACGGCAGGCGGCAAGCAGAGAAGAGTCCAAGTCACAATCCAATCAGGGTAGGCGGCAAGCAGGGAAGAGTCCATGGCAAACAAATCAAGGCAGGTGGCAAGCAGAGAAGAGTCCAAGGCAATCCAAATCCAGGCAGGCAGCAAGCAGGGAAGAGTCCAAGGCAATCCAAATCCAGGCAGGCAGCAAGCAGGGAAGAGTCCAAGGCAATCCAAATCAGGCAGAACAAGCAAGCACCAGAGAAACATGTCAGACAGGAGACCAGTAGCTGAGGCACAGGTTCCAGGTCAGACTGCCCTAAAAAGGGGCAGTCTGATGATGCTCAATTCGCGCGCCGCCAGGAATTTCCATCACGGGCCCTTTAACAAGAGCAGGCTGGGCACGCACGCGCCTAAGGGAAGCTGCGGCTGGCAGTGTAGCAGTGTTTCCAGGTCGGCCACGTCTGCAGGGAGCCAGCAGGAGCGCAGCAACGGGGCCAACATGGGTAACAAAGGTTTGGACAAGCTCCTGGAGAAAAAGTCCATTAACAATTATTGAGGTAGAGTTCCAGAAATCCACTGCTTATCTTGGGATAAACAGCTTGCAATCTATCTGCTCCTTGGGATCCTGCCAGGTACTTGTGACCTGGCTTGGCCACTGTTGGAAACAGGACACTGGGCTCGATGGACCCTTGGTCTGACCCAGTATGGCAAGGCTTATGTTCTTATGGGGTTTTTTTTTTAATTGTAAATAGTTTAAAATGTTTTTATTCAATTTAATATTTTATAAAAGTTTATTATTATTTATATTTATGTGTTTGTCTCTTATTTGATGAAAACTTTTCTCCATTTCCACATGCAATAAAACCCCTTATAGGACAACCATTTGCAATCACTCACCCACACACAGCTGTGCAAACAGTATATCTAGCCATGCAGATCTGTAAAGTAATACCTATCCTCTTCTCATCTACCCGTACTGCTGCCTATGTATTATTTCAGGTTCTTAGGGTATGAAGTCTAGGCTTAGATCCCTTAAATGACCTTCCTCTTAGGGACACAACACTTCAGAGATTCTTATCTAATTGTACATCTTACCTCCTCAAAGGGCCAAAGAAGTAAGTGCAAGAAAGTCACATGCACTGGTACAGTTTATAGATATAAACTTCTTGTATGCTTTTCCATTACTAAAAGTACTGTAGGATAACTAGCAGCACACATTAAGGAGGTAATTTTCAAAGGAGGTACATGCATAAATGTAACATGCTATTGTTTGAGCTTGGAGGTGGACCCTTGTTCTGTAGCAGTGTAGGGCGGCTCCCTGGTCGGACCCAGGAAGCACCTGCCACCAGGGAGGCGGAGCACAGGAGGAGACAGAGGCTAGCTGGAGCTTCACCACTGGAAGCCCGCGGTCCCCCCAGGTGGAGGAGCCCTTGGGGACCCGGGCAGCTTGGACTTAGGTGGGCCTCGGAGGGTCTCCCAGAAGGAAATTCAATGGTGTGCCCACCAGGATCAAGGGTGCGCAGTCGATGTCTAGACTGGAGGCCTGAGGGATCAAGGAAGGCCAGTACAGTGTCTGTGATGACAAGGCTAGGAGCAGGGCCAGAATCAAGGAGCATGGTCAGTAATAGCAGAGGTCAAGTTCCAAGGATCAGTCCGAGCATAGTCAGTCAAAGCAGGGGTCAGGTTCCAGAGACCAGACGTGCTCAAGGGAGACAGGCAGAGGTCAGTATCTGGGCAGCGATCAACGTGGTCAAGAAAAGGCAGAGGTCAGTACCAGAGAGTCAGTCCAAGAGGCACTACCTGGGGGAACGCAGGAACAGACAGATGCTGGAACAGGAGGATGCTGGAACAGGAGGACGCTGGAACAAGACTGGAACAAGACTGGAACAGGCGAAGAGACACGGAAGCAAACTAGTACACACATGGTGTCGACCCGATTGCCAAGGCAAGGAAGTACAGGCAGGCAATTCCTCTTGTACTGCGTTCAATCAGGGCGTGCCATGGAGCTTGGACCTGCCCCTGGCCCTATAAGGGACCGGGCGGTCCGCACGCGTGCACCTAGGGGTGAGGCCAACGCCACGGAGGACGCCGAGCCCCGCCATGAGGCCTGGTGTACTCAGGAAGGCCCGGCGACCGCCACTGCAGGACGCCGAGGCCTGGAGGAGCTTGTGGCTGCTGCTGGAGAGGCCGACCTGGGACCTGCAGAGGAGTTGGAGAGGTGAGCAGGCCCGTGCGCAGGCCGAGCGCGGACGGGATACGCAACAACTACCATAGAAATTTTCAAACGCCATTTACTCAAGTAAAGTGAATTTACACACATAAAACCCAATTTTACTTGAGTAAATTCCTTTTAAAATCAGACCCTAAGTGAGCATTTCTACAATTGCACATCTTCCAGAAGAAAAGAGGTATAATATAAATGTGCAGGTAATTGCTCCAGTCATCTAAAAGCTGACTGCTGCTGGTTGTAACAAATCACATCTAAATACCAAAAGCTGCATATGTCTTTGGAACCGCCCTCCCCCCCAAAAAACAAACAAACCAAGCTTTCTTACCACAACAAAAATGAAGGCCTACCTGGAGAAATAACGGTGTCAGGTATATCTATATCAATAGGCTTAACCTTTTCACTGCTCACACTGTTTTGCCTTCCCTGTTAGGGCCTAGCTTCCATCAGCTTATCCCTTCATTGGGGTGAACACGCTTATATCTTTGAAAGTACATACCTTTCTATGGAGATCTTGTGTGCAAGAAGACTCGTTTGCACTGTTTTCTATAAGAAATGTAAGATAATGTGCTATTTGACGTCTCTCACACAAAAGCTCCCAGCAGTGAGCTATCAAAGTCTTCTTGCTGTTTCCATGACCTCACCCCCTCAAGTACTTCCATTACCTGTATTTCATAAGGACTCTCACACGAGAAGCCTTCAGAGCTGGGCTATCACCTGAATCAGGGTCAGAACTATAATTTTCCTCAGTTGCTCTCCATCCAAACAATAATACACAGGGTACATAAAATTTCCTTAGAAACAGTCTGTAGCTGAATTAAGGTTCTCTTCCAAACAGAGAAAAATAAAACAGATTTAATGAATAAAAAGCCAAAGCCAAAATATAAAACATCCCAGGCTAATGATGAGATCATCATTCAGAAATGCTTTGCTTCCTAATACCCAAGACATACCTTCTGGACATGGAGATAACGGCAAGTTCCATGACATCAGGGACAGGCAGAGTTGGTCCAAGTCTTACCTACATTGCAAGCTATATGGGCTAAACACTGAACTGGGTTCTGAAAGTCCCTGATGAGATGGATCCTGTTGCTATCCCATTTATAGATCAACTTGGCCACACTCCCAAGTGGAAAAGTATATGTATACCATTACATTATAGGGGCTATATGTGCACATATTAAACCAATCTACGGGTAATATAACATGTACATTTACATTACTATCAATTTTAAAAAATGTATGCATGCAATTATTACCTCTTGTAGATCCTGCCCTTTATATGCACGTGGATATCAAGAGCTTGCTTCCAGTGTTTGTCTTTCTATTTGCACCATGCCAGGAAGGAGGTTGAGTCCTGTTTAGGAATCCTAACTTCCAGCCAAGGGAGGTGGATCTTCTGGTTAAGAAAGCATGAAGGTCCCAGAATATTCTGTATGGGCAGGGAGTTCAGGAGAGTGGGGCTCATACAGGAAAGAGGACCTGAGAGAAGATCCATCAGAGACTCAATGTGGTCTTCTACTATAATCAGAGTGTAAAAGATTTGAGCCACCAAGTAGTGAGACCTCAGATGCCCGATGAAGCAGAAGCAGGCCAGGCAGGATGAGGGTAGAGGGGTCTGCAAGCCAGATCACCTCTTCTACATCAGAACAGATGGTATTCAGCACCATTTGGAGGCAGTTGTTAGAGGTGTGGGAGAGCTGGCACCTCACATCCTGAAGACCATCAGGATGAGCAGTTATACAGGAAAGGCCTAAAAAGTGCTTGCATATTATGACTATAATGTCAACTACCATATACTAATGTAAGTAGCCTTTATCCAGTTAAGTTCCTAGGTATGTGAAGGGCCATGGAACACATAAGCCCTTTGAGCTCCTGGAGTTCCTGCACAAGTAAGAAAAGCAGAGTATTTTCATGGGCATAGTGATTTTTTTACTCAGAGATGCTTCCTTCCCACTAGTTGATCTCTCCAAAAAATACTCTACAACTCGTGCTGTTGTAGAAAATAAAATGATTTCCTGATTGATGGCTAGGAAATGAATGCACAAACATGAAACACTGCTGTATAGTGTTCCTACACGATCTCTGTCCTAAAATACACAACAACAGTGTTTCTTTTCACCTCCCTAAGCAGGTCAGGGGCTTTGGAACAGGTATCACTTCCACCCTGGTCTACCCTAAAAGATGTTAGTTCGATGAAATCTTTTCCTTCCAATCCGTTTCTCTCTCCTTTCAGTCTAGGGCTGCTTGTAGCAGAATCAGACTCAAACTCTTGTGATCATTCCCAAGCAGGAGGTCCTACATCTTGTACCACCCTATAAACTAGTCCCCAGCTCATCGGACTATCTTTCACTCTTCAGTCACCTGTACTTCCAGAAACTCCTATCCTAGAATCCTTCTCCTCAAATTTTCTCTGAGCTTTCTCTGCGGAGATACCAGTCCTATCTTGTCATTCACTGAATTCACCCCACCCAATGTAAGTGCTGCTGTACTTTTTGCAAACTGACACAATGTTGATATCAAATTGGTTATGTCTAGTCAAAATCTGTATCATTCTGAGGGCACTCAGATCAGCTGAAGCCACATCCGCTTGCTTGTAAGAGGCTGTGAAATTTTTCATGGGCCAGAAAACGGCCACCCCCATACACAAAGATATGTAAATTTTTGAAATATCTAATGGGGAAAAAGGAATGAAGCACCAAATAACTCATAGGGAGAACTTTTTGCCAAACATGCAAAAAGCTGTGCAGACAATTTAAACTCAATTCAAACAGAACTATCAAGAACTTGGTATCAGAAATTAGCTATGCTCAAAAGACTAATACATAGTCTCTTGCCCATAATGGGCTACAAAACTATATCATAGGAAAGCACTTAGGATACATCCTGTACTAGTTCAATCCTATATTTTTTATTAACAACTAAATTTATTTTTATTTTCCATCAGCTTTTCCCATAAACTACCTCAATAATATTGATACTTAAAAACTTATTGTAAAGTGTACTTATCCAATTACAAAACCATCATGAAGTTTATGCAGACTTAACAATTCATTGGAAAATTTCATAGCCACATGAGTTGCTAAGTCTGCATAAGCTTCAAGACATCGTAGACTACTGAACATTAAAAGAGTAGAAACCATTGTAGTTACGGTAGGGTGGCCTCGTCAGCCCCTGGTGCTCTCATAGAAACATAGAATGACGGCAGAAGAAGACCGAATGGCCCATCCAGTCTGCCCAGCAAGCTTCACACATTTTTTCTCTCATACTTATCTGTTTCTCTTAGCTCTTTGTTCTATTCCCCTTCCACCCCACCATTAATGTAGAGAGCAGTGATGAGAGCTGCATCCAAGTGAAATATCTAGCTTGATTAGTTAGGGGTAGTAGGGGTAGTAAACCGTCGCAATAAGCAAGCTACAACCATGCTTATTTGTTTTACAACTAGACTATGTTGTACAGCCCTTGTTGGTTGTTTGTTTCTTCTCCCCTGCCGTGAAGCAGGGAGCTATGCTGGATATGCGTGAAGCAATCAGTTTTTTTTTTTTGTTTTTTTTTCCCTGCTGTTGAAGCAGAGAGCTATGCTGGAAATGCGTGATGTATCAGTCTTTCTCCCATGCTGTTGAAGCAGAGAGCCATGCTGGATATGCATGGAAAGTGAAGTATCAGGCCACATTGATTTGGGGTTAGTAACCGCCGTAACAAGCCAGCTACTCCCCAGCTTTGTGAGTGCGAACCCTTTTTTTCTTCTCCCTGCCGTTGAAGCAGAGAGCTCTGCTGGATGTGTGAAGTATCAGTTATTCTTCTCCCCTATCGTTGCTTCAACGATAGGGGAGATAGGAATATGAGTGCAATCAATAGCCCTCAAAACAGAGGGGAAGCATGCAATTTGGTACAAATCAGTCATTATTTACAGTTGTTGCTGTTTCTCCCAAGGGAAAGATATATAGTGCTGTGTTTTCCTGAGAAACACAGCCAAGAACTCTAGAGTTGGGACCATACTATTACTACATGCAGGGCAGATATTCAGAATTACGCCCTGCCTCACATACAGATGTACACACTCTCACATGCAGACTTGTCCACACACTCTCTGGCATGCACACACCCTCTGACGTGCATGCGCCCACCCTCTCAGACACATATACACACACTAACTCTGCTGTTGTTGTTGCTGTTCATGCGCTCATTCAGAGAGTGTCCCCCCCTTCCCCCGCCCCAGTACTGCCACATTATGTAAAGTTCTTGCTTGCTGGAAAGGAGAATGTGTGGGCTAACAAATTAATAAAGGCACTGTTCAATACATGAAAACAACAGTTTTATTTAATTATAAACATCAAAGGAGATTTTTAGATAACAATTCACTTCCTTTCTGCATTGACATGCATGTGTGTGCTCTTTACTCCACACTTCTGCTGTGCAAGTTCTTGCTTGCTGCCAGCCCTCCCACAGTCTGCAGCAGTCCACTCCCTTTCCCATTCCTTCCTCTTCTTGGAACCCACACTCTCCAGAAGACTCACTGATGCTACAGCCAGTACATAAAGTTCACAAAACTCCAGTTGGCCACACCTGTGCTAGCAGAATACTTCACATGTAGAACATAGGCAGACCCCCACCAATTACAGAACAAAAAAAGAGATCATAAAGTAGAAATAGAAACATGCAGATGAAAAGTAAACTGGAAATCACAAGACTCAACTGTATTATGTAGTGCAACAATGAAAAAAGAACCACTACCCATTCTTCATAAAATTCCAAATAAATTAATATAAAATATCATTCAGAATTGTAAAACCATTCTAATAAAAAGAATAAATATTTCAAACTAGCAGATGAATAGAAGATCCAATAATTAAAAACTTACATAACTGCTTTAATATTTCCCCAAACACCAATAAAATATTTGAAGCAGAAGACACACCTAAAGATTAAAATTTTTTTCACTCTCCATACCTTGGATCATCTGATGGACAGTCAATCTGAGATGTTTGTGGATTGGAGGGATGGGAGCCACAAAACCTTATGCTCTTCTTCTCTCATACTCCCACAGTTGAACATGTTCATTCTCTCAAACATTCCCCACATGCTCTCACATACAAGCAGTTAGGCACTCTTTCATATACATACAGGCAGGCAGGTAGGCACTTTCTCATAAACACACACATGCATGCAGGCAGACAGGTAGGCACTCTCTCATATACACACACATACATGCAGGCAGGCACTCTCATACATACACATGCAGGCAGGCAGGCACTTTTGCATACACAAACACACACACACACACACACACACACAGGCAGGCACTCTCATAGACACACTTGCAGGTAGGCACTCTGATACATACACACACGCAGGCATGCAGGCAGACACTCTCACATACAAACACACATGCAGGCAGGCAGGCAGGCACTTTCTCCTACATATATGCACATGCAGGCAGGCACTCTCTCATACATAACACAGGCAGACAGGCACACTCACATACACACAGGCAGGCAGGCTGGCAGCCAGGTACTCTCATACATACACACACACACACACACACACACACACACACACACACACACACACATATAAACACACATACTCAGGCAAGTATTCTCTCATACACACAAGTAGGCTGGCAAGCACTCTGTCATTCACATATGCAGGCAGGCAGGCACTCCCTCATACACGCACCTGCAGGCAGGCACTTTCTCGTACACACACATAGGCAGGCTGGCAGGCACTCTTTCATACACACACACGCACTCACACATAGGCAGACAGGTATTCTCTCATGCAAAGACACACGCAAGGCAGGCTAGCAGTCATTTTCTCATACATATCCATAGGCAGGCAGTAGCTTTCTCATACACACACACACACGCAAGCAGGCACTCTCTCTCACACACCTGCAGGGACACAGGTAGGCAGGGAAGGGCTCCTTGATGGCTTACCATTCTTTTTCCATAGAGGCCTCTGAAGACTTCATTATAGGCTGCTGAGGATGGGCTTCATGGCAGCCCAGGCTTGTTTGGCCACTGAGGTGACCCAGCATGACTTCATTATCGGTTGTCATTTGGAGAGGATAGGAAGGATGTGGTCATGAAGTCAGGCAGGAGGAGGGGAGCAGGAGAGCAGAGCAGGAGAGCAGAGCAGGAGGTGCTGTACTTCTGTTCATGAGCTTTGACTTTCAAAGTCACTAACCCAGGTATATTGGTTTGGCTGAAAATCAAGGGCCATGCCTATTAGAAGGTTGTAGAACAATGAAGAGAGAATGATCCAAAGTGCAGTGGTGTTTCCTGCTAGGCAGTGACCGTCCATCTGCTCCTGTGTTCAAAGGGGAGCTACAAGTCCTGGCCCAGCAGTATCAGTGGCAATCCCCAGTCCTGGTGATGGCACACGGTCTAGTCAGCAGGTCTGCAGAAGCAAAAAGGGCCTACAGCTGTTCTAGGGTCCTTTTTAAACTTGCTTGCAGCAGAAATTATGTCTTTACGATATAACTTCCCCTGCGAGCAAGCTGTAACTTAGGCAGGAGAAGGGGAGCAAGAGGTGGGAGGAGTTACTGCCCTTCCAATTGTGAGCATAGGAGGAGGGGAGAGGGAGGAGGCAGAGCTGCCTATGGTGGTCTGAATATTGGAGTGGGGGCCATGGCCCTTACAGTCTCCCCTCTTCTGACGTTTACGGCCATGCTGCTGCCTAACCTACAGAGTCACAGAATACAACATGGGAAGGATATCGATGGCTTCTATGGTATGACACCCGGGGCAGATGCACTCATGCAAAGACACACGCATTTGATTCCCTCTGCCCAGTCTCGGCACTGCAGAAACTGCTCAATACATATGGATGTGGCAGAATGGCTTATTCCAGCCATGGCCCCTAGAAGTGTCTGAAAAATGCTGGTGGCTAAAAAATGCCAGGGCGGTACTGTCTCTGCTCAGGGACAGTAACTTTTAAACAGGTGCGGGCGCACATGTGCACGTGTTCATCAGCCTTCGCCCAGGGACACAGCCATTTTATAACATACACGCGTATATGCATGTTATAAAACAGCCTCTTTGCGTGCACATGTGCACTCAATTTTAAGTGGGCGCTTGCTTATGCACGCAAATGCCGCTTCTACCACGTAAGTAGGGGGATTTTAAAAGGCATGCATGCCAACGCCATTACCAGTTTTCCCAGTTCATTCCCTATTTACCCAGGTAAGGAATAGGAATTCCAAACCCCCCCTAGTTTAATTGCCTCCCTTTTCCCCTGTTGGCCTTGACTCTTAAAACCCCACTGATCAGCATATATCTCTTTATTTTATTACTTACACCGAGGGTCCATAGCAGAAGTAAAGTACATGGCAAGGGACCCCGGCGCGTGCCTGTGTATGTAAGTATTTACAGGCTAATTTCAATGTGAAATCCATGAATGCCCATGACCTGTCCACAGCTTGCCCCTTTTTTGGAACTTTTCATTTGTGCACGCAACGGGAGAATCACGCTTATTCAGGCGGCTTTTAAAATCCACTCGACGAGTGCCAGCCCAACTTGTACTTGTATCTCCCAGTTTTGGTGCATGCCTGGCTTTTAAAATTCAGCTGGAAGTGCTTTGTTTAATCCATGAACAGAGGCCCAACAAATTATGATATTTCAAGAAACCTAATTCTTTAATAACTGAGATCAAAGGAATCAGTATGATTGTGAGGAAACAGCTTCAGTTGGGCCTAATCTCAGTCATATCAGGTCCTACAAAGAGAGCTGAGTCTCAGCATAGTCTCAATTAACTACCATCTGTCTGCCCAAGGGTGGTCTGACCTAAGTGATTGAATTCCACTTACTAAAAGCCCCTGATGAAATTCCTTCCTCACTGATAGTTCTATCATGAGAGGGCATCAGATCCAGTCACTCTCCACTGAGTACAATGGAACTGCCAAACCACCAGCATGCACAGCTGAGCAGGCGTCAATTTCAGCAAACAAAAGTGCAAACTCTGAAGAAAGCTGATAAACATCCCCCTTTTCTTTTCCTTTTGCTTTACCATTGCTCTTCTCTGGGATGCAGGCTTTCATTAGCCTGCTGGAAGCAGAGCTGTCCATCAGGTTCCAGTCTGAAAAGTATATTTTTACATTAACGTTCCTTTTGAAAAACAGAATATTCTTTGTCATGGGGGAGTGAAATGTCCTTAGGCTGCTCCTCTAATCAGCTAAGTGCAGTATTCATTCATTCCATGGTCAGTGATGCAAGCATAGTAATAGTGATCTGGGGTTTTCATACCAATCCATTTCGAACAGCTATTCAAGTGTTCTATGACAATAAAAGCTTCTTAATCTCCTATCTCACAGAGCCTAGTTTACCAAGAATGTTTTGTGTTTGGTATCAAATGGGAGAAACATTTTACTTAAAAACTATAGGCCATTTCATTTTCAACTTGAGAAAAGTAATTTCAATATGAAGCTATTAGTAATGTAAAATATCCAAGGAACTTGTGTCACTACAGCAAAAAAAAAAAAAAGATGACTGGTCAGAAAAATATAGAGAGATTCACGATATCAAAATACAGTATTAGAAAAATCCAAATGTTAAAATATAAACATTAGGAGGCCCATATTCAGAAGTATTCTGTGTGTAGTTTATACTTTTGGTGCAGTTTATACAGAGGCTGCGCTGGAGATCGCAGGGAGCAGGTAAGTTCCGATCCTGCTCCCCACAGTGATTTTTAGGGGTCAGAGAAATAGGGGGAGGGTCTGGGGAGGGGGTGGTAGGATATGATCCTGAATATATTTAAACTGCAGAGAGGTGGGGGAAGGCCCCAGTGGCAACTGTGAGGTCTATATTCAGTACTCCAATTAATGGACAAGTTATCTGGCTAAAATTAGCCAGATAACTTGTCCCATATATTCAGTGCGATAAAAGTGCCACTGAGTATTAGAGATGTGAATCGTGTCCTCGATCGTCTTAACGATCGATTTCGGCTGGGAGGGGGAGGGAATCGTATTGTTGCCGTTTGGGTGTGTAAACTATCGTGAAAAATCGTTAAAATCATGAGCCGGCACACTAAACCCCCCTAAAACCCACCCCGACCCTTTAAATTAAATCCCCCACCCTCCCGAACCCCCCCCCAAATGCTTTAAATTACCTGGGGATCCGGCGGTGGTCCAGAACGGCGGCGGTCCGGAACGGCCCCCTCAATAGAATCGTGTTGTCTTCAGCCGGCGCCATTTTTCAAAATGGCGGCGGCCATAGACAAAAACGATTCGACGGAGGAGGTCGTTCCGGACCCCCGCTGGACTTTTGGCAAGTCTTGTGGGGGTCAGGAGGCCCCCCCAAGCTGGCCAAAAGTTTCCTGGGAGTCCAGCGGGGTTCCGGGAGCGAATTTCTTGCCGCGAATCGTTTTCGTACGGAAAATGGCGCCGGCAGGAGATCGAGTGCAGGAGGTCGTTCAGCGGCGGTCCGGAACCCCCCGCTGAATGACCTCCTGCAGTCGATCTCCTGCCGGCGCCATTTTCCGTACGAAAACGATTCGCGGCAAGAAATCGCTCCCGGAACCCCGCTGGACTCCCAGGAAACTTTTGGCCAGCTTGGGGGGGCCTCCTGACCCCCACAAGACTTGCCAAAAGTCCAGCGGGGGTCCAGAACGACCTCCTCCGTCGAATCGTTTTTGTCTATGGCCGCCGCCATTTTGCGGCGGCCATTTTGAAAAATGGCGCCGGCTGAAGACAACACGATTCTATTGAGGGGGCCGTTCCGGACCGCCGCCGTTCTGGACCACCGCCGGATCCCCAGGTAATTTAAAGCATTGGGGGGGGGGGGGGTTCGGGGGGGGGGGGGATTTAATTTAAGGGGCGGGGGTGGGTTTTAGGGGGTTTTAGTGTGCCGGTTTTCCTGCCCTCCCCCCTTCCCCCGATTTATGATTTTTTAACGATAAATCGGGGGAATTGGTATTGTATCGTGGCCCTAACGATTTTTTGACGATTTAAAATATATCGGACGATATTTTAAATCGTCAAAAAAACGATTCACATCCCTACTGAGTATACCATCCTACAGTTATCCAGCTACCTAAAACCGGATAACTAAAAACCTATCTAGTTGTGTTTGAATATAGCCAGATAGGGCTTTTAGTTATTTAGATTTGTGTGGCCAGATAACGTACTACTTAACCGGATATCTTTAAAACCGGATATCCGGCTAAATAGTGCTGTCCTCAGCTAAAAAGGTAGGATATCAGTGGGGCAATCCCCTCCCTCCTCACCCCAAAATGTAATAGTATCGCCCTGTTAGGATGTGCTTTTCAACCACACCCCAAACCTTTTTAACAGCTTAGTAAAGGGCTGGCATTGTGTGCCAACCCCATCTCGATTCTTATTTAGAAATATCATTGAGCAGCCTCCCCCTCCTTCTCCCCACCCACCCACTCACCCAAAAGAAAGACTAGTGGCACCTGCCCACATCCCCTGCCCCCCCCCATCTCCCCCAATACCTTTTTATGCGAGCCAGGAGTGAGGGTGTCTCTGCCCTGCTCCTTGCGCCTCTAGCGCTGCACTGACAGAGGCATTGCACACAAACATTTAAAATTCTGCACACAAAAACTTAAAGTTCTACAAAATTCCGCATACTTTATATTGATAAAAATAACACAATATACATGACAGTCTTTAATTTAAAATGTAATACAGAAAACAAGTTTACTAAAAGATGATTGCAGAGTTTAAAATATTTTGAGCAGAATTTCCCTAGAAATTCACTGTAAGATTGTCTCTTCCACCCTGTCTCCCTACTCCCCTGGCCAGTCTCCTTTCACTTTGACCTCTCAGGCACCAGCTCTTCCATCTGCCACAATCTCTCTCCTTTCCCGCTAGGGTCAACCCCTTCCACTCTATCTGCACTCCCAGGGCTTGACCCCTCTCTCAGTACTGCCCCTCATACAGGCTCCATTTATCCCTCTCTCTCTTATACACATACACACAGAGGCTCCCTCTCTCTAGTCCACATATACATCCCCTAATACAGGCTCCTTTTCTCTCTTTCATGCACACACACACCCTTATACAGACTCCCTCTCTTGCACATACACCCACATAGGCTCCCTTTCTTTCTCACCACACATCCCCGCACCCTCTTTCACTCACTCCCCACACATAGGTTCTCTCTTTCTCTCATACACTCACACACATCTCTTCACACAGGCACACACCCTCACATAGGCTCCCTCTCTCACAAACAAACAAGCTCCCTCACATACACACAATCCCTTTTTCACACACACCACATCTCAATCTCTCATACATATACATACTCCTTCACAATCTCCACGTATAGGATCCCTCTCTCTGGCACCCATACACATGCACCCTCACACATGTTCTCTCTCTCAACCCCCAAGCTCGCAGTTTTACAAACAGGCCTGCTCCATCTTCGCCAAAAGTGGGATGGCCTCCGCTTGTGACATGCCTAGGCCTGCTCCATCTTCACCAGAGTGGGATGGCCTCCACTCACAGCATGCCTAGGTCTTCTTTGCCACGAACAGGACAGCCTCCGCTCATGGCATGCCTGGGCCAGCCTTATCTTTGCTTTGAGCAGGACGGCCTCTGCTTGCGACCCACCGGGGCCTGCTCCATCTTCACCACAAGAGGGACAGCCTGCACTCACATCATGCTGGGGCATGCTCCTTCTTTTCCGCGAGCGGGACGGCTCCACTCACAGCATGCCAGGGCCTGCCAAATTCTGCATAGGAGAAGAATTCCCCCAGGACTAAAATATTAAAACCCAAGAAGAAGATACCAACAATGACCCTATCCATGCCATTGTTTCCAGTAGCAACATCAGCAGGAGCATCAAAACAAGCTATGTACCAAAGAGAGGAGGCAACCTAAGGAGTAATTTTCAAAATGATTTATGCACTTAAAATTGGGCTTTACGCATGTAAATGCACTTTATCAGGTGAATTTTCAAAAGGATTTACATGTTTAAGACTGGGTTTTACATGTATAAATTCACTTTACGTGTTTAAGTGGGCTTTTCAAAATTGCTACAATTTATGCTATTGAATTAACAATAGGTTTTATCTGTGTTAAGTGCGGGAAAATTACTTTTGAAAATTGTACAATAGTTGGGACCATATTGATCTGCTGTATGGCTTGGCAAGTTAGCCAGATACAATTATCTGGCTAACTTAGCTGGGATAATTAGCAGCATAGCAGCACTGCTGAATATACCCGGCTATCTTAACGTTAGCTGGATAAATATACCTGGTTATCTTAAAGTTAGTTCCATTGTCCAACCATACTGGGTCACTTTTCATTTCGCGTTAGGGCCTTATCGTGCACAATAATGCCGTAACGCGTGCGATAACATCGTAATGCGCGCAATAAGTAATGCAAAGTAAAATGCATATGCAAATTAAAAATTGAATATTTAAGTGGGAGGAGTATGGGTGGAGTAAAAGGAAATGAAGGTCTGCTAGTACGGAGTGTGATAGAGTAACGCACACTATCACGGGATTTAATGCTGGACATAACTACACCTTTTTTTTTGCTTTTTTTTTTTTTTTTGCATTGTTTGCCTTCACAAGATTAGCAGGCTTATGCAGCATAGGGATAAAAATCCAGGTCCTGGGATAATGACCTGCAGATGTAACTGTACAAGCCAATTTTTTGTGGACACTTCAAGCTTGTGATTAACCAGTGAGATGTAAATAGTTCCCAATGGAATGATAGGAACAGGGCCATTTTGAAATGAACATATTGAAAGTATATAGTGCCTGCTCACACACCAAGCTTTAGGGCAGGTGCATTGTTTGCCCTCATAAGATTAGCAGGCCTGTGCAGCATAGAGAGAAAAAGCCAGGTCCTGGGGCAATGGTCTGCAGATGTAACTGTATAAGACACTTGTCATGGCTGTTATATCCCCCCCCCACCCCCCGCAGCCACCCCCCATGTCCTTGCCATTTGCCACAAACACATAGCCAGAGAGGGAATATAGAAAGAAATGTGTCTCTTACCTATGAGCCAACTGTCACCATACAGACCTCAAAATTTTCACACAGGCGCGATTGCATACGTATAAAGGAATTGTGCAAGGCTCCCGGGTCCTTGGCCACCTCGTTGAGGATGTGCATTCGA
The DNA here is from genome assembly GCF_901001135.1 of Rhinatrema bivittatum. Lineage (NCBI taxonomy): Eukaryota > Metazoa > Chordata > Amphibia > Gymnophiona > Rhinatrematidae > Rhinatrema > Rhinatrema bivittatum. Next base: position 520,096,775 of record NC_042616.1, read on the forward strand.
GCATCACATACCACTTGCATGTTGATGGAGTGGAAGAGCTTTCTGTTGCATAAGATCTCCTCCCTGAGTGCAGTCGATATCTCCCAGAACATTGGGAAAGTTTACAAAGGCATAAAAGCCTCTCATGTCCATCAAGTCCTGCCTAACCTGACTTAATGTCTGTGATTAATGCGATTAGAGACAGCTGTTATGACTTAGTGCAGACAGTGGGAAAAAGTGGTTTGGGACATTCCCCCTGCAGGGTCAGTGGCTCTGTTTCAGGTGCAGGGACTTCACCTGAAAGGGCTTAGAACAGCCCTTGCCTGCTCTTGAGGTTGTTGTTGTTCCACTTATTGTTGTCTGTGGCGAGCCTCCCGAAGCATCCAGTATCCCCCAACAATTAAACGTGCCACAACCATTATGGATATAGGAAGCTAGACCAGGTGTTTTTATTGGGGCAGAAAGGCCTGGTAGGTATGTCCATTATAATTCCTCTTTTTATCGCATGCGATAATCACTGCGATAATACCTGTGATCCACGATATTAGCCGTGAAAGCGCGATAAATAGTATTTTCATAGCAGAGTTCATCAAGAACTCAGTAGAATCAGGACCAAAGAGTACAGCATGGAGGCAGGAGACCCAGGAGAAGACACAGCAGCATGGAGGTAGGAGGCCCAGGAGAAGACACAGCAGCATGGAGGCAGCAGCAGCATGAACTAAGATGAGATGAGACACCAGCATCTAGAGCAGGAGATGAGACATGATGAGAAGAGGCAGCAGCTGGTCTGTGACTGGAGGCTGCATCAAAGAGGATAGAATACGGGCAGAGCATCAAGGAGGTCTTTAGAGTTAGGCTGCTGGACCACAATGGCTGACAGTAGACTTACTAATACCGGTATATAAGAGTTTTTTTAAATAAATAAATAAATATCCTTTCTCCGTGCTGTCACAGGAACTCTTTAGTGAAGACAGGTCCAGCAGGCTTCTTCCATCTAGCTGGCACAGATACTCTGTAGTGAGGATGGCCCAGCCGGCTTCTTCCATCTAGCGAGCACAGGAACCCTATAGAGGGGACCAGCCAGGATTGTTGGTACAACTCTTTTTATTTGGCATTTGATGCTACCACCTTTGGTCCTTTATGGCCCCTTGCCACGTTGTGACTTCACACTTGGGGGGCATGTCTTTAAGGGTCCCTCAGGCATCTATCACCCTGGGGCCTGCTACAGGATGTGAATTCTAGTGATGCTAGGGAAGACTCGGATGGCTGTTCAGGCATCCTTTGAAGGATCTGTGTCATCACGTTGGTCATACTATTGACTGCTGCAGCCAACATCCTCACATTCTGAGTGCTTGTGGCAGTCTGATCTTGCAGGATCTGGTTCTGCTAGGGATGTGTAGAGGGACGCCATACATTGCATTCGGGATTCATATTCGTCGGGGGGGGGCAGATACGTTGCATTCGGCAAGGGGGGGTCCCTGATACGTACATGCATTAATTCATATTTGTTTCCCTGCTAAAATTGAATTAAGTACAACCCGCCACCCTCCTGACCCCCCAAGAATTACCAAAACTCCCTGGTGGTCCAGCGGGGGGGCCGGGAGCCATCTCCTGCACTCACATCCTCGTCTGCCAGTATTCAAAATGGCACCAATAGCCTTTGACCTTCTATGTCACAGGAGCTACCGGTACCACTGGTCAGCCCCTGTCACAAGGTAGGAGCCGGTGCCATCTTGTGCTCCATGCGACAGGGGCTGACCAATGGCACCAGTAGCTCCTGTGACATAGAAGGTCAAAGGTTATCGGTGCCATTTTGATTACTGGCAGCCGATGGCCCGAGTGCAGGAAATCGCTCCCGGACCCCTGCTGGACCACCAGGGACTTTTGGCAAGTCTTGGAGGACACTCCTGACCCCCACAAGACTTGCCAAAAGTCCCTGGTGGTCCAGCAGGGGTCCGGGATTGACCTCCTGCACTCGGGCCATCGGCTGCCAGTATTCAAAATGGCGCCTATAGCCTTTGCCCTCACTATGTCACTGGATGGCTTTTGCCCTCACTATGTCACAGGATGGCCGGCACAAGATGGCACCAGCCATCCCTTGCTCCTACCATGTGACAGGGACTGACCAATGGCACCGGTAGCCCCTGTGACATAGTAGGTCAAAGGCTATTGGTGCCATTTTGAATAACGACAGCCGAGGGTGTGAGTGCAGAAGATGGCTCCCGGACACCCCCCCCCCCCCCGCTGGACCACCAGGGAGTTTTGGTAAGTCTTAGGGGGGTCAGGAGGGTGGGGGGTTTGTTTAAATTGGCTCCTTTAGATGGCCGAATAATTCGGCGAAGATTTGTTGTATTCGTGGGGAATCGCGATATGTTTCGCTTCCTCAGGAATACAACGAATATGGCCTTATACGTTGCGGATTACAAATACGTAGGAAACAAATACACACCCCTAGGTTCTGCCTATTGACAGCCCTCCTGAGGCACACTAGCTCTGCCCATATGTGTCGAAGGTGTACCCTATGCCTCCTTTCCAACTGGTGCAGCTGCTTGTGCATGGACTTCTCTGTTGGTAGAGGGGATGTTGTTGGTGCTGGTGCCAGGCCTGGTCCCATGCTGGTGGCAGTACTGTAATGGTGGTATGGAGTGCAGGAATTTGGGCCTCCAAATGCATTATGTTAGGGCTTCTGGGCTGCTCCTGCTGAGGGCGTGTTGCTTCAGTCTGGCACTGTGGTGTGCTGGCTCAAGGTTGTACAGAATCTATTGGCTCCGACTCAAGGATGGTTCCTCCATGAAGCCATAGAGGTTGAGGGACACATTGAGTGGGTTGGGTAAATCCAGGGGTTGAAGCATCTGCCATGCCTCCTAAACATGTGGCTGCTGCTGCTCCATCTCCTCCTGCTTGCTCACTGGGTCTGGGCATCCATTAGGAAGGCCCTGTGCAAAAGGGCTGCTACACTGCTGGACCTTGGGGCTTGCTAGCTGGTCCCTGGGGATACCTGGCTGAGATTGGCAGCTTCGTGGACGAGAGCTGTGGAAACAAAACATAAGACATAAGTAACAATGGCAGCAAGTATCCTTTTCTCATTTGGCATCAGAGGAGCACTTTGCTTCTTTTTTTTTTAATTTAATTTTTTTAAATTTTCTCTTTATTACATTTTCAAAATAATTACAAAGCATTTAACATCTTTGCACAGAAATCAGAAAAAAATTATATATGATTATATATGATTGATCAAACTGATCTTTTAACAATTTAAAGAAACCATTATTTTTAACAGTATTTTTAACACTAGTATACATTAGAGAGGGGTGGACTTAAATTCAAAGGAAGCCAATTTTATAATCCAAGAAAATACAAATGAAAATGCCAATAGCTTGCTTTACTCAATCCCATTTTAATTTTGCTGAGATATTGGACTAACTATAGGTGATGATACTCTCATCAACCTATTTTGGAAATGTAGCCATGCTTTGAGATGCTCTGGGGTTTGAAAAATATAGGTATTATTATTAAATTTTACCACACACCTACATGGGTACCACAGCTGATAGTTGGCACCCAACTGCCTTGTCTCTTGCCTTAGGGCTAAAACCCCCTCCTTCTCTCCTGCGTGGCTTTCGCCAGATCCGGAAAGATCTGTACGAATTGGCCCAGAAATTGGGATCCCATGTTCTGGAAATATTGTCTCATAATTATTCCCATATCATTTTCATAAATAAAGGAAATTAACAAGGTGGCTCTTTCCACAATTTCTGTTGTTGACGATTCTAGAAAATCCATCAAATTCCCCATGTCAAGCTGGTTGTAGTTTCCATCTCCCCTTGATCGGATAAAAGGTAAAAAATACTCCTTATTAAAGGCAGGAATATCATCTGAAGCAATATGTAATATCTCGATCAGGTATTTGCGTAGAGTCACCCTAGGTAGCTCTCCCATTACCTTGTGGAAATTCAGCAGACCTTAAATTTAATCTTCTGAGATGGTTTTCCAGAAATTCAGTAATAGAATCTTGTACCGTAGTAACTTGCAATTTCTGGATATCATCAAGTTGTTTTTCCATTGTTGTATTTTATTTCCATGCTCAGTCAATTTAGAATTGTGGTCTTGAATCACCGAGACTAATCGTAAAGAAAATTGAGTAACCTGAACCATAGACCCATGGATAGCCAAATTTTGCTGGGCCAAAAGTTCCCAAAGCGAGTCCAAAGTGACCACAGGTGGCTCAGGAGGCATAGTTAACTCCTGTTGGTTTCTCTGTAATAACATCTCCAATGATGACAAACCAGGCAATAAAGAAGTTGAAATAGTCTTACCACCATGCTGATAATTGGACTCTATATTTGGAACCGAACTCGGGGCTGCTTTGTCTCCTTGTTCTGGTATTCCTCCTGATGCTTCACACGTTGCTGCTCCCTTCATGGTTCCCGGCAGGCTCTGTGGCCTCACGCGTTCCACAGCAGTTTCCGGCGGCAACATCGATGATATTGCTTGTGGAGATCTCAGCATTGGAGGGCTCAGTGTAAGTTCTCCAGAAGAGATGGCGGCTTTTATTCAAATCTCCTCAGTGGGAACTGGCTTCTCCTGCTTTGAAATGATTTGAGCGCACTTGATGATGATTTTCTGTCCCGCGGAGAGGGAGGGTGTTGAGGGAAAATCCCTCATTTTCCATTTTCGCTTCGGCAGCATTGTACGACAGAAGAAATTAAATTCTCTGTGGAAAAGCAGCAGCGGGAGCTCCAAGTTGCGCTACTAGCAAGCGGCCATCTTGACTCCGCCCCCGCACTTTGCTTCTTAAGCATTGTGAGCATCTTATGCCAAATGTTGTGTACACATATTGCAGCCTGCCCATTTACAGGTGAGGTGAACTTACCAGCTGCAGCTCGTGTGGTGTCCAGCCACTCAGCCATATCCTCAAAGACATCCGGTCCCAGCCTTTGTATGAGGTGCTCATCCATAGGGGTGAGGATGATGGGACAAGGGGCTCCTCCTCTGGTCCACCGTATATATTTATTTCTGCTTGCTACCTTGGCTTTCAACTATGCATTCATGTCCCGGTACCATTGGGTCACCTGCTCCCCGCTTTGTTGGACTCTGCTGCACCTGGAATTGCCCTGGGCTATGCTGTGCCAGATCTGGCCCTTGGACGCCTTTGAGGTCTTGACTGTCTAGTTGCCGAACAGCATGGCATAATGCTCCAGGACCCCTGCAATGACCATCTAATTATCCTGCACACTTAACTTGATAGCCCTGAGACAAGGGTGTCCTGCTGCCTGTCTTCCAGAAGGGGGTGCCACTTCTGTTTCCGAAGAGGTGTCTTACCTTTTCTCTCTCTCCCTCCCACTCCCCTCTCCCCCCTCCCTTCCTCCCTCCTCTTGCCCCTGCCCTGCCAACTCTCTTCCCCTCTGCCCTTTCTATCTATCCCTAGCTTGCTGTACTCCTCCATCCTCACCTGCCTATCCCCTTCCCCCTGCCTCCTCCTATCCCTTCCCTCCTGCCTATCTCTACTCCTGTCCCTATTCCTACTCCTACTCTGCCTCCTAGCACTCCTGCCTGCATCCTCCTGTCTACTCCCTCTTCTCTCCTCACGCCTCTCCTCTCTCCCCATGCCTTTCACGCTCCATCCTCCTCACTCCTCCTCACCATAAACACTCCTCCACTCACACCTTTCCACCACCAACACCACTCCTCCTCACTTCTCCACAACAAAGCTCCTCTACTCACACCAATCCTCGTCATTCCTCCAAACTCCTCCACCAACACCATTCCTCACTCCGCAATTCACACCACTCCTTCTCACTCTACTACTCCTCCACCACCATCAGTCCTCCACACCAAAAGACAAACACATTTGACAAACTAACAAAAACATTCACTCCAACAAAGAAGACAAAAGACTAAGGTAAAGGGAAACAGATGGCAACAGAAAACCAGGCAACGCACTTAGGAAATCCAATCAGAAAAAGCTCCTATTCTCACTAAATCACTCACCAGCTCTCCTTTCCTCTCTCTGCCATGCCTGACACACCATCAAAGAGGCGGCTGCAGGAATCCAGGATATATAAACTGAAAAAATAACGCAACACGCACTAATTTATGCTAGCCGCATAAAATGATATGGCACATGGTGATGCACCGCGCTACGCACTGACACAATGCACCATGCACTGACGCAATGCACCATGAGTTACTCACCCATGCGACGTGGGAGGCTGCAAATTAGCCTAACCATGCCCTTTTATTAAAATCATGGGTGCTATTTTCACTGTATTTACTATTTATAGCTTTTTGATGAATCTAGGTCATAGGCCTGGATTTATCAAAATGTGATAAGTATTGCATGCAATAGCAAAAGGGGTATGGTTTATGCTAATATACAGTTTATCACAATTTGCCTATGTGAAATAAATGCCAGACCTGATATATTTCCTGCATTCAACAAGAAAGAGAGAGAGAGAGAGAGAGAGAGAGAGAGAGAGAGAGAGAGAGAGAGAGAGAGAGAGAGAGACTAGCCATAGTATCCTCTCCCTAGATAGGTATTTGTATCCCTATGGTAGGCCCACCTAGTAACTCGAGGTGAGGGTTAGATATTGGTGTAGGGGGTTAGGGGCCACTTTGACATTCAATGTGAGATGTACGAACAGAACAGTGATCTCTTGTGAAGATCTGAGGACCGACGGAGAGAGGAAACTCACTCCAACATGGGATTTGGGCAATGTTCTCTCAATGTTCTTCCCTAGCTTGAAGGACTTTCTACCTGGGTTGGAGGTCCCGAAAGTTTCCAAAAGTAAAAAAAAAAATTTGAAGTCGGCCCGTGGCTGTCGGGTCGAAAACTGGATGCTCAATTTTGCCGGCGTCCGGTTTCCGAGCCCATGGCTGTCAGCGGGCTCGAAAACCGACGCCGGCAAAATTGAGCGTCAGCTATCAAACCCGCTGACAGCCGCCGCCCCGGTCCAAAAGGAGGTGCTAGGGACGCGCTAGTGTCCCTAGTGCCTCCTTTTGCCTGTTTTTACAGCCGGGCCTAATTTGAATAGTGAATCGCGCGCACAGAAGAGTGGCCTGTGCGCGCGCTGGGAGAGTGGGCGTTCGCCTGCTCTCCCGTGGACTTTACTGTATCGGCCGTTAGTGGGGTTTGGAAGTCTTATTTTTTTACCTGAGGGAACTGGGAATGAACTGGGAAAACGGGTAATGGTATTGGCGCACGTCTGTTTTAAAAAAAAACCCTCACTTAAACGGTAGAAGCGGCATTTGCGCGCATAGGTACACATCCACTTAAAATTGTGCGCACATGTGCATGCATTCAGGATATTTTATAACATGCACGCATATATGTTTGAATGTTATAAAATGGCCGTGCCCCTGGGTGTGGGTGTTCAGTTCGGAGTTAACAGTCTGCTTGGAATTAGCAATCTGTTGTTATTTAGGAGAGTTGTGGGTGGATCCCGAGAGGGACCACCGGTCAGGCTTAGAGTATGGAGACAGACACACACTAGTTCTTTTAGTAGACAGTATACTGAACCACCAGAGGTGGCAGTAGTGAGCTGGAATGCCCGGCTGGGCTGTAGTCCCTCAGACACTGGAACAGCGATCCCTGGAGGCTGAGCTGTAGAGAAACTGAAATATAGTGAGTAGGCAGGGTATGCAGAGTTCATGTACTGAACCAGATGGTAACACTCACACAATGTCTCATAGAAGCGCAGGAGCTGGAATGTATAGGCCCTCGAGAAGCGAGTACCTGGTTCCAGGGAAAGCTCTGAGAGAGCGATGGTAACTCACTGATGTAGTTGGCAGTGATGACTTCCAGGCAGAAGAGAGTACCGAGTAAGTCTGGGATGAGGGCCCTCGAGGAGCGAGTAATGGTTCCAGACTGTCACCTGAAAAACAAAGGAGAGAGCGAGGCCCCTGAGGAGCGGGTACTAGGGATGTGCAGAGCAAAATTTTATGTTCATATTTTTTATGTCCGAAAGGGGGTCCCACTTGCGGCCAATATGGACATAAAAAAAATCCAATGAGTTGGGTATATGTACATATGTGCAAAAAAAAAATTTAAACCCCCTCACCCTCCTTAATCCCCCCCCCAGACTTACCACAACTCCCTGGTGATGGAGCGAGGAGTGAGGACGTCATTTCTGCAATCCTTGGCGAGAAGCATGTGACGTCGGTGGCACGTCGAGTGACGCGGCGTCACGTGATTCCCGGCTCGTTCGCGCCGGACGGCTCGTTCGGCCCAAAAAGAACTTTTGGCCAGCTTGGGGGGGCCTCCTGACCCCCTCAAGCTGGCCAAAGTTCTTTTTGGGCCGAACGAGCCGTCCGGCGCGAACTTGCCGGGAATCACGTGGCGCCGCGTTCACTCAGACGCGGCGTCACGTGATTCCCGGCAAGTTCGCGCCGGACGGCTCGTTCGGCCCAAAAAGAACTTTTGGCCAGCTGGGGGGGGGGCCTCCTGACCCCCTCAAGCTGGCCAAAAGTTCTTTTTGGGCCGAACGAGCCGTCCGGCGCGAACGAGCCGGGAATCACGTGACGCCGGCGTCACTCGACGTGCCGCCGACGTCACATGCTTCTCGCCAAGGATTGCAGAAATGGCGTCCTCACTCCTCGCTCCATCACCAGGGAGTTGTGGTAAGTCGGTGGGGGGGGGATTAAGGAGGGTGAGGGGGTTTATATTTTTATTTTGGCTCAACAATCGCGATTTCCCACATATCGAACATATCTATGTTCGATATGTGGGAAATCCGATCGTTTATGTCGAATCAATTTTTTAAGTAAAAAAAAAATATGAGTTGCGTTTTACTAATGCGGTCAATCCGAATGCACACCCCTAGCGGGTACCCCTAGTAAGTCCTAGGAGACAAAATAGCTTAGGTAGTGTAACCCGTTAGCAAGTCCGAGGAGGCAGAGTAGCTTGGAAAGTCGAAGCGATTCCGTAGTCATTCCTTGCTAACTCAATCTGTTAGCAAATTCTAAGACCTTATATATCCGTTGCGGGTGACGTCATCTTCGGGGGAAGCCCCCGAGGTTCGCGCCATTGCCGGTACTTCAGTCAGGGCCGCACCGCGTGCCCACCCCTAGACCTCCAGGAAACATGGTGGGTTGCAGCGTCTAGCCGGTCCGGGGACGCCGGAGGACCTCGACAGAAGGACGCCACAGCAGCCAATCTTCCCGCGGACGAAGAGGGAGGCGCCAAAGAGGTAAGGAGGGCGGAGAGAGGGTGTTGGGAACCGACGGACACAACAGTGGGCCAACAAATGTGAGCACATGTGTGCCCTAATGCCTCTTTAGAAGTTACCATCTTATAGAACACCTGGCTTTGCTCCCTAGATCTGAAAGATGCTTACATTCACATCTTAATTCACAAAACTTAGAGAAAATTTCTTGTTTCACCATAGCAAAGGTTCACTATTAGATGAAGAACATACATAGGAATAGGGATGTGCATTAGTTTTTCACGAATTAGACAATGTCAACGATATTGTCTAATTCATCATGGTTCAGTAGCTCCGATATATGAAGCGATTTTTGCAGAAATTTCGGCAAAATTAGTATTTCGTGTTAGTGTGCACTAACGGAGTTACTGTGCACTGCATATCTCTTAATACGCAGTAATACCAATTAGTGCGCACTGTTTTTCTAGCTAACAAGCTCCTCTGAATTGATACTTTTTAATTTTTAAGTTGCATTTTTTTAGTGCGCACTAACATTAATTACAGTGACTACTACATACTTAGTGTGATGTAAGTTCTATTAGTGCGCACTAACTAATCTGTTAGTGCGCACTAACTAACAGGCCTTAATACGCATTAACATCTAGCTAGTGCGCGCTATCTCATTCGGTGTACTGCGCACCAATCCTCAGATAGTGCGCACTAACTGGTTGTTAGTGCGCAGTAAGGCCCATTAGTGCGCACTAACGCACTTTGTCAAAAATTGCCGAAAAAAACCCAAAAACGAACCATGGGAAAACAAAATCTTCCGCGGAGCGCCCAGTCTGAAGCCCAAACCAATATCTTTAAACAAAGTACATCTCTACATAGGAATGTTTAAAAGAAGAGCTTATGAAATGTTTAGTTTTTCAAGTTGTGAGTGCAAGCTCAAGGATATATTAATGGGGGAGTAGGTACGTAGGTCATTGTTTCCCAACCCTCTCCTGGAGGCACATCTAACCAGTTGGATTTTAATGAATATGCATAGATTTGCATACATTTGAGACCAAGGGTATGCAAATCTATCTCATGTCCAGTACATGGACTGGTACATGCTGCCACTGGCCCATTTATTGGCCTGATCTTCACATTTTGTTTTATTTAGAATTTTTTCTTACACAGTTTGAGTGAATAACAATTAACATTCATCCATTCTATTCCACTCATAATTGCCGTAGGCTTTTGATACTTTGAAATTAAATAGTACATGTTTACAGCCTGAGAGCAGAGAGCATAACAAGAACCCCTACTGGTGAGATTCAAGGATCTTGCATATAGGGTTTCAAGGGGAGCAGTGATCTCTGAACTCCCTGAAAACTGTTACTACAATGGATGAGTTATAAAGGAATGAGTGAGGGAATAAAAATAAGGAGAAACCTCAGATTTGAATGAAGATGCATGTTCCTCTGTTGGTCCTGTTTTCAGCCTATAGATGGATTATAATTGAGATTCTGTGTCATTTCCAGAAGTCCTTTCCTGTTTACAAAAGCATGCATGATTGTATCTATTCTGGAGAATAGAGTGAGAAAGCTTACCTAGCTATCATTTGGCAACACCAAATTTTCTAAACTATTCTGGCATATTTTTTTAAATATGTGAATATCTGGTAAGTCCACCTAGTTACTGATTGGCATGGATTTCACTAAGGTTCTTACATCCTTTTAAAAGAAATACTGCAATATAAATGAAGAAATTCTCCATAGCCTCAAATAATTATTTTTTTGTACTTTTGATAAAGCTCTTGTGTCTAGACACATACATAGAGAAGTATTCTGTGAAGATTACATGCTGCCCACACAGCATTAAAATACCTCTGATTGTCCATACTAAGGGCTCTATTTACTAAACATTTTTTCGTAGACACAAAATGGGAGAAACTATTTAGTAAATAGACCCCTAAGATTGCTAATATTAAATAAAAAGTTTTAATTTTATTTGAAGATCCTCCAATATGGAAATCTGTAAGATGTTTTAAGTTGGCTGTAATTTTCTTTTTCCCTGCAGCTGTTTTTTTTGGTTATTTTACAAGGGCCTTTGCAAGTAAACTGGCTCAAGCAGTTAGTCTAGACGCATTATTAGTTTAGTCTACAAGAAATATGATAACTTATCTTTCAACACAAACTCTTACATCTGTGAACAGGATGGGAAAGCAGAATTGGTCTTGGAAAGCAAATATGCCAGTGGTGTATAATTTATTTATTTATTTATTTTAAGTTTTTTTATACGATTTTCCTGCATAAAATGCATATCAAACCGGTTTACAATGAAACAGAATGAGCAGGAAGTAAAATTCCTTAGTCTAATACATTTAAACATCAATATTAATTTAAAGGGTGAGTAAACACCCACCTGCTTTTTAAAGTTATTTATGATATCCAAACATAAGAATTGCCATACTGGGTCAGGCCGAGGTCCATTAAACCCATTATCTTATTTCTAACAGTGGGCAATCCAGATCACAAATACCTGGCAGGATACCAAATAGTAAATAGATCCCATGCTGATAATATAAAGAGATAAGTAGTGGCTTTTCTCAAGTCTATATGGTACATGAGAGTTTATGGACTTGCCAAGAAATGTATCCAAACCTATTTTAAAGCCATCTACTCTAGCTGCATTTACCATGTCTCCAGCAATGAATCCCAAAACTTAATTGTGCATTGAGTGAAAAAGAATTTTCTCTGATTTGCTTTAAATGTGCTACTTATCAACTTCATAGTGTTCCCTAATTTTGTATTTTTTAAAAAGAGTAAATACCACTAAACATTTACCCATTTATTTCCACTCATGATTTTATAGACCTCTGTCACATCCCCCTCAACTGTCTCTTTTCCATGCTGAACAACCCTAACCTCTTTAGCTTTTTCTCATAAAAGAGCTGTTCCATCCCTTTTATCATGTTGGTTGCCCTTCTCCGAACCTTTCCAGTTCATCTATATCTTTTTTGAGATGCTGTGACCAGAATTGCATATAGTCCTCTATATGTGTGTGCACCATGGAGAGAAACAGAGCAATTATGACATTCTCCGTTTTATTCTCCATTCCTTTCCTAATAATTCCTAACATTTTGTTTGCTTTTTTGACCACCATCGCACACTGAGCTGAAGATTTCAAAGTATTTTCCATGGTGATGCCCAGATCCTTTTCATGGCTGGTAACTCCTAATATGGAACCAAATATCATGTGGGTTACTTTCCCTATGTGCATCACTTTGCACTTGTCAACATTACATTTCATCTGCCATTTTGATGTCCAGTCTCTGCAATTTCTCACAATCTGTTTATGATTTCACTACTCAGAATAATTTCTTTGTCATCTGAAAATTTGATCAACTCACTCATTGTTCCCTTTTCCAGATAATTTATAAGTACATTAAAAAGCACTAGTCCCAGTATAAATCCCTGAAGCATTCCACTATTTACCTTTCTCGATTGAGTAAACTGACCATTTAGTTCTACTCTTTGTTCCTAATTTTTAACCAGTTTGCATTGTACAACAGGACTTTTATTTATTTAAAAATTTTTCTATACCGTCGTTTAGTGATATACCATCACAACGGTTTACAAATAGGCACATAAATAAATTTGAGATAGATTGTACTTTAACCAGGGGGTGTCGCAGTTGTTCAGATACATGATTCAATATTATAAGCTATATGTAAAGTGTATTAAAATTCCCTTTATGCCCCATCCCATGACTTTTTAATTTTCCTTAGGAGTCTCTCATTGGATGCCTTCTGAAAATCCAAATACACTATTTTCATCGTATCACCATTATCCACATGTTTATTAAACCTTCAAAATATGTAGTAGATTGGTAAGGCAAGACTTCTATATGTGTAAATCATGCTGGCTGTGTGATTTTATTCTTTAGAACAGCTTCTATGAATTTTCCTGGCACTGAAGTCAGGCACACTAGTCAGTAATTTCCCAGATCACCCCTGGAGCCTGTTTTAAAGCTTGGCATCATATTGGTACCCTCCAATCTTCAGGTACAATAGACAATTTTAATGATAGGTTAGAAGAATGTAAGAGCATATGGAATTACCATACTGGGTTAGACTAAGGGTCCATCAAGCCCAGCATCCTGTTTCCAACAGTGGCCAATTCAGGCTACAAAATACTAGTAATAAATCTTCAAGTTCATTTTTTAGTTCTTTCAGAAGTCTAGGATGTAAACCATCTGGTCCAGGTGATCTGCTATTATTTCATTTGTCAATCTGCCCAATTACATCATCCAAGTTCACTGTGATTTGTTTCAGTTCTTTTCAATCAGCACCATTAAATTCCATTTCTGGCACAGGCATCTCCCCAACATCCCCTTCAGTAAACTCCAAAGCAAAGAATCCATTCAGGGACTGATTTCAAAATTATTTACATGCTTAACACTGGGTTTTACATGTATAAATTCATTTTACCTCTGAAGAGTGGGCTTTTTCAAAATTGCTACAATATATGCTGTTGAATTATCAATAAATGCACTTAACATGGGTAAATGGCTTCAATAATATGTAACATTTACCTGCACAATGCCTTTGAAAAATCATCTTTTAAACTTTCTGCTATGGCCAAGTCTTCTCTAAACTGTACCCTTTTAACTCCTTATCATCTATCAGTTCAACCAACCTCTTCATAGGCTTCCTGCTTTGTATATGTTTTAGAAAGCTTTTATAATAAGTTTTTGCCTTCATGGCCTGCTTTTTTCCAAATTCTGTTTGACAGCCTTATCAATGTTTTACATCTATCTTGCCAATGCTTATGCTTTTTCCTATTTTCCTTTTTTCAAGTATTGAAAGAAGTTCTTTTGACTTCCTTCTGCCTTTTCTAATGCATGGAATACATCTGGTCTGGGCTACCAAGATAGTAATTTGAAATATATCCACGCTTGAAGTAAACACTTTATCTTTATAACTCACCTTTTATTTGTTTTCTATTTTCTTCATTTTATCAAAGTCTCCTTTTTGAAAGTTGAATACTAGAGCAGTAAATTTACTTAATGTCTTTCCTCTTGTCATTAACTCAAATTTGATTGCATTAGGATCATTGTTACTAAGCATCTCCACTATCATTACCTCTCATACCAAATCCTGTGTTTCACTGAGAATTAGGTTTAAAATTGATCCCCCTTTAGTTGGTTCCCAAATCAACTACTCCCTAGAAAATTTATCTCCCTAGTATGGCCTGATGTGATATTTATCCAGTCAATATTGAGGTAATTTAAATCTCCCATTATCACTTTGCTGCCAATTTTGTTAACTTCCCTAATTTACATTAGTATTTCATTGTCTGTCTGTTCATTTTGGTCATTTTACTCTTCCCCATCACACATTGAATTTCCTCCTATAAAGATTCTATTATGCATTTAATATCCTTCAGGATGTTTATCCTGTTGGACTCTAAGCTATCCCTAAAAAAAAAGTGCCACCCCCCCAAACCAAGTTGATCCACCCTATCATTGCAATACAATTTGTACCCTGGTATAGCACTGTCCATTGGTTATCCTCCTTCCACCAAGTCTTTGAGATGCCAATGAAGTCAACCTCTTCATTCAGGTTTAATCATTCTAACTCATCCGTCTTACTTTTTAGACTTCTGGAATTCGCATATAGACATTTCAAGGTACAATTTTTATTTGTATATACCACTTTCTTTGCATTTGACAGGAATAATTAGGAGTCTTGTAAGTCAATCTGTTCTTTATTTATAAGCACATGGGCTACAAATGCTTTTATTGGAATCTCTTTAATGGGATGCCCTACCTCCCCTGTCATATTAGCTTCCTTTGAAAATACCTCCCTCTGAACCATGTGCTGCTGAGCATCTTTTGGCTTTCCCTCAAGTTCTAGTTCAAAAGCTGCTCTATCTCCTTTTGAAAGGTTAGCACCAGCAGCCTAGTTCCATTCCAGTTAAGGAGGAGCCCATCCTTTCAGAATAGAATCCCCCTTCCCCAAAATGTTGCCCAGTTCCTAACAAAACTAAAACCCTCATCATTGCACCATCGTCTCATCCACGCATTGAGATTTTGGAGCTCTTCGTACATCTGGGGTCCTGCGTGTGGAAGCAGCATTTCAACTTTCTAATAAAAGCATAATTTACCTTCCAAAACCTCCCTCCTATACTATCCTATGTCATTGGTGCTCACATGTACCGTGACTTCTAGCACCGCCGGCTGCAGCAAGCCGCGACCGGGACCGGGCGTCATGGCTGCCGGCCGTGGCGGACCACGATTGAGGCCGTGCCGGAGGGTGCGGAAGGAATAGCTTACCAGGACGCCGGGTATTGTCGAGGGTTCCTGCGGGGGCAGGCAGCCCTTTCCTCTTCATTCTGGCGGCTGCCACCATTGCTGGAATCAGCAGCGTGGCTCCGCGGCGATCCGGCTCCTCCTCCTCTGCTCCTAGGAGCCGCATGCGTGGCTGATGGGTATTCTTAAAGGAGCCATGACAGGAAGTGTCATGGCTCCCTCTGAAACTCCTCCCCTGGCTTCCTGTACTTAAGGCAAGGGCTGAGCATTCAGTCCTTGCCTTGGTATTGAGGTTCCTGCCTGAGTGTGTTCCTGTGTTCCTGGTTCTTCGTTCTTCACTCGCTCTGCTCCCCTGCTCCGTGGATTGATTCTTGGCTGCTGACTTCTGACTGGTAGACGTGTCTTCTCCTGGCTTGATCCTGGTACGGCGTTGGACCCTTCTCCTGGCTTGATCCTGGTACGGCTTTGGACCCTTCTCCTGCTTAGACCCTGGACTGGACTCGGACCTCGCCTGTGTATCGAACCTCGGACCGGCTTTGGACTCTTCTACGACTCCGTCCTCAGACTGCTACAACCTGCTGGAGGCGCCAGTCGTCTGGAACCCACGACCTGCAGGAGGCGCCTGCATCCAGACCTTTCTACAGTCTTCAGAGGAGTCACCTAAGTCCCAGTGGCTGGACCCCTACAGGCTCCTCCTGGGAGGGGGTTGCGTGCTTCCAGAGTGAAGTCTTCAATCAAGCACCTCCATTCCAAGCGGCCTCGTCCTTCGACGGTAGCTATCTACCTCGAAATAGGGGTCCACTTTCATAACAGAATACCAAGGCCATGGACCTGGCAGAGGCCTCAGCTCGGCAAGCCATTCCAGGACTAGCCCAGAAGGTCATGGAACAACAGCGCATACTGGAATCCATGGCATCCTCCCTAGAGCGACTTAACACGCGTCTGGACGCTATGGCAGCTGCTCAGGCTGCTTCTTCAGCAGTGCCGGCGTTGATGTCAAACACCTCCCGAACTGCAATTCCACTACCCATACCTCCACGCTATGCAGGGGATCCTCAGTTGTGTCAAGGATTCATCGACCAGTGCAGCATGCATTTCCAGCTTCAAGCTTCTTCGTTTCCGGATGATCTCACTAAGACTACTTATATTTTATCGCTCTTGGAGGGGAAAGCCCTGGCATGGGCTTCGCCCTATTGGCGGCAATCAGTCCCAGTCCTGCAAGATCTTCAAAAGTTCTTGGAGCTCTTCATCGCTATTTTCGATGATCCTGGGAAGCAGGTAGTAGCCGGTTCTAAATTTCTGCAACTTCGGCAAGGGAACCGAGCTCTCGCAGATTACACCATAGAGTTTAGAACACTTGCTTCAGAGCTTCACTGGGAGGAGAATTGTTTGCGTTCCATATATTTGGAGGGTCTGTCATCTAAGATTAAGGACGAGATGGCGGCTCGAGAATTACCAAGGTCCCTGGACTCTATTATAGACTTAGTAACTCGGATAGACCACCAACTGCAAGAAAGAGCTCGTGAAGGAGCCAATTCCAGAAGAACCACCTCTCCCAGTATCGACCGGCTCACGAACTACACCTGCTCTGAAGGAATTGTAGAAGAACCTATGCAATTGGGACGTGGTCCTCTTTCTCCTGAGGAAAGACAAAGACACCGTCATGCAGGCCTCTGTATGTATTGTGGAGGAACAGGTCACCTCATAGCCCATTGCCCGATCCGTCTGGGAAACTCTAAAGCCTAGGCTCCGGCGGGGGAGTAACCCTAGGCATTACCTCTCCAGCTCCCCCACTCACTCTACGGATCTCTTTGGAACTAAAGGACCTTCAATTTTCTACCGTGGCTTTAGTAGACTCTGGTGCAGGAGGGAGTTTCATCCTTCAAGATATCATGGAAAAACTCCATATCCCTCTTCAACCTTGCCCCAGGCCATTGATCATATCCTCTATCCATGGAGATCCTCTACCAGGAAGAATAACCCATCAAACTGTTCCTCTGGTGGGTTGCATCGCTCCCAAGCATTCTAAACAAATTTCATTTTATGTCATCCAGAGAGCCATACATCCCGTGGTGTTGGTTATCCCCTGGTTACAACATCATAACCCTCAGTTTGACTGGACGACCTTAAAACTTCTGCAATGGGGATCTACTTGTCAAGAGACTTGTCTACGAGGAATCATGCCAACAGACAGTTACGTCTGCACCACCCTGCTTGAAGGTCTGCCCGCACAGTATAGTCAATTCGCAGATGTTTTTTCTAAAAAAGCCGCTGATATCTTGCCTCCGCATCGAGAGTTCGACTGTGCCATTAACTTGGTTCCAGGGGCCTCACCTCCCCAAGGGAAGGTCTACGCATTATCCGTCTCAGAGACTCAAGCTATGACTAAATACATTCAAGAAAATCTACAGAAGGGGTTCATTCGACACTCTACTTCACCAGCCGGAGCTGGTTTCTTCTTCGTGGGAAAAAAGGATGGGACACTGCGTCCATGTATTGACTTCCGCAGACTCAATGCAATTACCATCAAAGATCGCTACTCATTGCCTCTTATCGCTGAACTTTTTGATTATTTATAGGGGGCCCAGATATTTTCCAAATTGGATCTCTGAGGGGTCTACAATTTAATCAGAATTTGTGAAGGTGATGAATGGAAAACGGCTTTTAATAATAGAGATGGACATTACGAGTATCTCGTTATGCCATTTGGATTAACCAATGCCCCTGCAGTGTTTCAACATTTTATTAATGAAATATTTCGAGACCTACTTTATGTCTGTGTTGTGGTCTATTTGGACGACATTCTTATTTTCTCTGCCAGTTTACAATCACACAGACAACACGTCCTTCAGGTGTTACAACATCTAAGGGAAAACAGACTGTATGCTAAGCTTGAAAAATGTATCTTTGAAAAGGAGTCATTACCCTTCCTGTGTTACATTATATCTAAGCAAAGGTTTCAAATGGATCCCACCAAGCTGAAATGCATTCAAGAATGGCCTCAGTCTAATGGACTTCGAGCGCTTCAATGTTTTCTGGGGTTTGCGAATTATTATCGCAGTTTTATCCAGAACTTTTCTAAATTAGCTGCCCCCCTGACTGCTCTGACTCGCAAAGGAGCCAATATCAAGGCATGGCCTGTTGAGGCTGAGGAAGCATTCCAAGCACTCAAAAACTCCTTCCTTCGACAACCATGTCTTCGGCATCCCGACCCCAAGCTTCCATTTATTGTTGAAGTGGATGCATCGGCTGAAGGGGTTGGAGCCATTCTGAGTCAGACCAAAACATCAGGAGTTTCCCATCCTTGTTCATACTTCTCCAAGAAATTATCAGCGGCAGAACGTAATTACTCCATCGGGGATAAGGAGCTTCTCACTATCAAGATGGCACTAGAAAAGTGGTGACAGTGGCTGGAGGGAGCACAACATCGCATAACCATCTTTACTGACCATAAAAATTTAACATATCTTCAACAGGCTCAACGACTCAACCCTCGTCAGGCCCGTTGGGCTCTCTTTTTCACTCGCTTCGACTTTGAATTATGGTACCGTCCTGCTGACAAGAACGTTAAGGCTGACGCCTTATCTTGATCATTCTCTACAGAGGATACCGAGGATCCTGAACAACATATCATCGATCCAGCTTGTATCATTTTGCCTGCTACCTTTACGGTACCGCCAGGGAAGACGGTGGTGCCTAAACGACTTCGTAATAAAGATTTGGCTTGGGGTCATGATTTCAGATTGGCAGGACATCCCGGACGAATGCGAACGCAGGCTCTCTTACAACAGTATTATTGGTGGCCTGGGATGCACAAAGATATATGAACCTATGTAGATTCATGTCCAGTCTGCGCGCAACATAAAGTCCTCACCGGGAAAACTTGGGGTCTGTTACAACCATTACCCATTCCCACTAGACAATGGACACACATCTCCACAGACTTTATAGTGGAACTTCCTCCATCTGATGGCAACACCGTGATATGGGTAGTGGTAGATCGCTTTTCAAAAATGGCTCATTTCATTCCACTCCCCTCCCTCCCATCTGCTCCACGATTGGCTCAATTGTTCATGCTTCATATTTTTCGCCTACATGGACTGTCTCAACACATCACCTCGGACCGGGGTCCTCAGTTCACGGTTCGATACTGGCTCAACCTCTGCAAAAAATTCCGGATTTCGCTGGATTTTAATACGGCATTTCAAACTCAGGCTAATGGTCAGGCAGAGCGTACAAATCGTACGCTGAAACAGTTTCTACGTTTTTATGTCAACTCTCAACAAGATGATTGGGCGTCACTTCTTTCCTGGGCTGAGTTTTCACATAATTTGCATGCTGGGACTTCTACGGGGGCATCCCCCTTTCAGATTGTCTTCGGTCGTCAGCCCAGGCCACCCTTGCCAGTACCCCTGCCTGTTCCATCGCCAGCAGCTCAGTTAACAGCTACACAGCTGAAACAGCTTTGGGTCCATACTCAAAAGATGCTACAGAAAGCAGCTCGCTCCGCTAAGAAATTTGCGGATCTACATCAACGACAGGCTCCCCAGTTTCATCCCGGGGAGAAGGTGTGGCTCAGCACCCGGCATATCCATCTGAGAGTCCCTTCCATGAGACTGGCTCCTCGTTATATTGGACCTTTCCAGGTTCTGCGACAATTAGGTCCAGTGACCTACCAACTTTGGTTACCTGCTACATTGCGAATTCACAACTCATTCCATGTGTCTCTTCTGAAGCCATTGATCCTCAAGTGGCCTAGCTGGAAGCCGCCCGAGGCTGTGCACCATCAAGCAGTGGATGAAACTATTTATCAAGTTCATGACGTGTTGGATGTCCGGAGATGGGGCACCACTTGGGAGTACCTCCTAGCATGGGAGGGATTTGGACTTGAGGAGAATTCTTGGGAGCCAGCGAAGAATATATTGGACAAATCACTGCTCAAGGACTTTCATTCTAAACACCCTGGTAAACCCAAACTTTCTAGGGGGAGGCCTAAAGGAGGGGGTACTGTTAGCAGCGCCGGCCGCGGCAAGCCGCGACCAGGACCGGGCGTCATGGCCGCCGGCCGCGGCGGACCGCGACTGAGGCCGGGCAGGTGAGTGCGGAAGGAATAGCTTACCCAGGATGCCGGGTATTGTCGAGGGTTCCTGCGGGGGCAGGCAGCCCTTTCCTCTTCATTCTGGCGGCCGCCGCCATTGCTGGAATCAGCAGAGTGGCTCCGCGGTGATCCAGCTCCTCCTCCTCTGCTCCTAGGAGCCGCGCGCACGGCTGATGGGTATTCTTATAGGAGCCATTCTTATAGGAGTATTATGGCTCCCTCTGAAACTCCTCCCCTGGCTTCCTGTACTTAAGGCAAGTGCGCACTAACTCCCAGTTAGTGCGCACTAACTCCCGTTAGTGCGCACTAACAGAAAATGATACAAATTGACACTTTCCAGGTCAGTGAAGGTCAGTTAGGAATAAATATGTATTCCTATTGGCTGGCTGCCCTCTTATCTATTGATGTTACCAAGGTTCCCAGTGAGGTGATGGTTGGGGGGATGGGAAATGGAACTGGAAACTCACGAACACCAACAGAAAATGATACAAATTGTTGACACTTCCCAGGTCAGTAAAGGTCACTTAGGAATGAATATGTATTCCTATTGGCCGGCTGTGTTCTTATCTATTGATGTTACCAAGGTTCCCACTGAGGTAATGGTTGGGGGGATGTGAAATGGAAACAGTTGGAAGCTTGACAAAAAAAGTAATGTGATGATCATCACTCATTGACTCCAGTTTGGGGACAAGGCAGGTCTCCTTTACTGCACACATTGACTCCAGCTTGGGGAAAATGGCAGGTCTCCTTTACTGCACACATTGATTCCAGCTTGGGGATAAGGCAGGTCTCCTTTACTGCACACATTGACTCCAGCTTGTGGAAAAGGCAGGTCTCCTTTACAGCACACTGACTCCAGCTTGGGGACAAGGCAGGTCTCCTTTCCTGCACACATTGACTCCAGCTTGTGGACAAGGCAGATCTCCTTTACTGCACATACTGACTCCAGCTGGGGAAAAGGCAGGTCTCCTTTCCTGCACACATCGACTCCAGCTTGGGGAAAAGGCAGGTCTCCTTTACTGCACACATTGATTCCAGCTTGGGGAAAAGGCAGGTCACCTTTTCTGCACACACTGACTCCAGCCTGGGGATAAGACAGGTCTCCTTTACAGCACATTGACTCCAGCTTGGGTACAAGGCAGGTCTCCTTTCCTGCACACATTGACTCCAGCTTGGGGAAAAGGCAGGTCTCCTTTCCTGCACACATTGACTCCAGCTTGGGGAAAAGGCAGGTCTCCTTTACAGCACATTGACTCCAGCTTGTAGAAAAGGCAGGTCTCCTTTACTGCACACATTGATTCCAGCTTGGGGAAAAGGCAGGTCACCTTTTCTGCACACACTGACTCCAGCTTCTGGAAAAGGCAGGTCTCCTTTACAGCACATTGACTCCAGCTTGGGGAAAAGGCAGGTCTCCTTTCCTGCACACATTGACTCCAGCTTGGGTACAAGGCAGGTCTCTTTTCCTGCACACATTGACTCCAGCTTGGGGAAAAGGCAGGTCTCCTTTACAGCACATTGACTCCAGCTTGGGTACAAGGCAGGTCTCCTTTCCTGCACACATTGACTCCAGCTTGGGGAAAAGGCAGGTCTCCTTTACAGCACATTGACTCCAGCTTGGGGAAAAGGCAGGTCTCCTTTACTGCACACATTGATTCCAGCTTGGGGATAAGGCAGGTCTCCTTTACTGCACACATTGACTCCAGCTTGTGGACAAGGCAGATCTCCTTTACTGCACACACTGACTCCAGTTGGGGAAAAGGCAGGTATCCTTTACTTCACACATTGATTCCAGCTTGGGGAAAAGGCAGGTCACCTTTTCTGCACACACTGACTCCAGCCTGGGGATAAGACAGGTCTCCTTTACAGCACATTGACTCCAGCTTGGGGAAAAGGCAGGTCTCCTTTCCTGCACACATTGACTCCAGCTTGTGGACAAGGCAGATCTCCTTTACTGCACACACTGTGATCTTCCTGCACTGTGTGCAGGAAGATCACAACACTCCTGGTATTAATAGGGATAGGGCACTGTGTGCAGGAAGATCACAACACTCCTGGTATTAATAGGGATAGGGCACTGTGTGCAAGAAGATCACAACACCCCTGGTATCAGGGTTAGGGCACTGTGTGCAGGAAGATCACAACACTCCTGGTATTAATAGGGATAGGGCACTGTGTACATGAAGATCACAACACCCCTGGTGCCAGGGTTAGGGCACTGTGTGCAGGAAGATCACAACACCCCTGGTATCAGGGTTAGGGCACAAGTTCTAGTCACATTGACTGATCACATTACTTTTTTTGTCAAGCTACCAACTGTTTCCATTTCCCATCCCCCATATACTGTCAGTGGGAACCTTGGTAACATGAATAAATAAGAGGGCAGCCAATAGGAATACATATTCATTCCTAAACTGACCTTAACTGACCTGAAAAGTGTCAAATTGTATCATTTTCTGTTTGTGCGCACTAACGGGAGTTAGTGCCCACTAACTCCCTTAGTGTGCACTAATCGGAAAAAACGATTTTTAATGATTTTTTAACTAAAAAATTGTGCCAAACACGATTTTCTTCTCCTGCCAGACGATTTCGATCGTTAAGACGATAGGGTACACGATTCACATCCCTACTCTGGACTGATCTGTGAAACTACAAGAATGAAAATTAGCAGGTAAGAACCAATTTTCCTTTCTCTGTATATACCCAGATCAGTCCAGACTCCTTGGATGTACCAAAGCTTCCCTAAATGGGGTGGGACCTGGAGAGTCCTGCTCGAAGTACACTCTCCTGAAGCACCTAGCCTCTGGATAATCAGGCTGGAGTCAAGGAGCATCCACACAGAAGTGGCACAGAGCTACAGGGCAGGACTGTAGGTGGTCTTCTGCCTAACACTCCCTCTCCCTCACAGTCTGGGCCCTTGGGTTCTTGGGGCTGGTAGGACTTGCCTTCTAGAGAACATCATGGCTAGTGCTGGATTCAGACACAGGTTAGAGCTGGATACAGACAGGGCTGGAGGCAAGCCTGCTTTAAGGGCAAGCAAGAGCTAGATATAGGCAGGGCTGGAAGGAAGGTTGGTACTAATGGTAGAAGAAGCTGAATATAGGCAGGGCTGCAACACTGTACAGGCTGTGATCTGGATACAGGAAGGGCTGGGGATAAGACTGGAATCATAGGCAGGTTTGGACCCAATGTAAGGGCAAGGCCTGGGATAGCATACAAAGGACTGAACTGAACAGGGCAAGACAATGTCAGGACCAGACAAGAACTGGACACAGGGCTAGGCAAAGAATGGATAAGGACCAGACAGAACAGGCAACAACAAACAGGAAAGCCCAACAAGGCATAAGGCTGGCTAGGTGAACTTGGAAGGCCTGAAAGCCATGTCTGGACAGGAAGCCCAAGAGTGCATTGAGCGTGGTAGCTGGACCTGAAAGTTCAGCAAGCAAGGCCAGAAGGCCGGGAAAGGCACAGAGCTAAGCAGGTAGGCCTGGAATACCTCAGAGCAAGGCCAGAAGATCTGGAAAGGCATAGAGCAAGGCAGGAGGCCAAGTTAGACCACAAGGTAAAACAGAAAGTTGAGTAGGCCATGAGGCAAGGCAGAAGGACATGGAAGGCTTGAACTGAGGTGTAATGTTATTAGTGAAGCGGTAAATTATACAGCTGTGAGCAAGGCTCTCTGAGGTTCCTTGGTGGAGGGAAGGCTGTGCAGCAGGCGCAACCATAACATTACTCATTGCTAGCATATCACATGACTCTCCCAGCACATCATTTTCAACTGCAAATATTCCCATGACACACTTGTACCACAAAAGCTTCCAAAGAGATATTAGAATCTAAAATATGTTTAAACATTATCCGAAACAAGATTAGTATGATCATTCAATGTTGGCTGTACAAAGTTAACATTTTCAAAAACTTTATCCAGTTCTAAGATCTTTAATTTAAACTTAATAAAAACCAATTTATTATTCTGCATCCAGGCCACAATCCTAATCAAACAATAGTTCAAAAATCTCACTGTCTCATTCAAATGAGATTCTACAGGAATCAGGAACTGAATGTTTTTCAGCATAAATGTGGCTGACATCCAAATCATGAAAACATTTCTGCTAGCAGTCTCTAATTAGGATTAAAAAATCCTCTACTAACCCCATTAGCAACTCTACCCCCAACCCTACTTGTTGACATCTATCAATCAGAAGCTGATGAGCCACCAAATCAAAGGCTCTGGAAAGGTCAAGCTGATTAAAAAATACTGACAGCCCTGTATCCAAATAATGCAGGACAATATCAGCCAAAGACAACAAAACAGAGTCTTAAAGCCTGACTGAATATGTTCCAATCTACCTACCTGTGCACTCCAAAAGGATTGAAACCTGGGTAATCACTACCTTCTCAATAATTTTAGATAAAAAGGCAAATTAGCAGTAGGTCTGTAGTTCTCACTCAGGCAGGATCAAATTGTGATTTCTTTAGAATAGGTCTGACTACTGATCTCTTAAGACATTCAAGGCAAATAGCTTTCCTTGAGTGAGGTGTTAACAATATGAGCTAGTCACTCCAGATCTCCAACTAGTAAAGATCTTTTCAACCCTGAAAGTCAAGGGACCTACTGCTCTCCTCTGCTGCTGGCCCCCTCATCCTCAGACTGTTTAAAAAAAAAAAAAATCAGTATCAGGGCTTTGAAGTCTGCCCCTTCCCAAACCAAGGAATACCTCCTTCTGGAGCATTAATTGGCAGCCCACACAGACCCTTTTCTCCTGGGGCATTGCCTGGTTCCATCTAAGCACCAAGGTATGTAAAACTTTTTTTCCACTTCTGTCAGTTAGCCTGTGTCAGAGAGTGTGTATATTTGTCAGTATATGTATGAGTGAGCAACTGTGAGCATGTGTGTGAGTCAGTGAGCATGTATGTGAGTGTGTGAGTCAGTGAGTGTGTGTGTTAATGAGCATGAACATGTCTTAGTAAGCATTTATATCAATGAGCATCTGCATGTGTGCTTGTGAGCATGTATGTGTGTCTGTCAGTGAGTGTGTATGAGAGTGTGTGTGTATGTGTGTGTGTCAGTGAGCATGTGTTTGAGCAAATGTGTGTGTATCATTGAGATTGTGTGTGTATCAATGTGTGTTTGTGAGTCAGCAAGAATCTGTGTAAGAAAGCATATGTGAGAGGGTGAGAGTGTGTGTATATAAAACAGAGAGAGGAGAAAGTCGGTGTGAACCCCCACCCCTGACTAATCCACGACAATCGTAGGGTACCTGGAATCAAAAGTTCCCAGGTATAAAGAGCAGAGGGTTTTAAAATCCTTATTAGTTTTAACTATCATTTAATGTATCTTTTGTTTTGAAATATTTTATTGGTTTTTGGGAACTTTTACAAACATTTATATGTGTTTTTAATTATTGAATATTCTATTTATAAACTTTTGAAATATTTATTCTTTTTATTAGTATGGTTTTACTATTATGATTAATGTTTTATATTTCTTGATTTTGTTTTATTAGGCATTGTAATATTTCTGTTTTTCCATTTTTGCACTACATACTATTACGAGAGTGGATCCTTGGGCCGGCGGAGTAGGGAATCAATGGGGAGGAGCCCCAGAGGGCCCTTCCGATGGCAGGTGAGGCTATAGGAGACCCGAGACCCCTCAGGACTTTCACCACTACCAGCCCTCATTCCCCGCAGGTTGAGCGCTTGGGTGCCGGAGCCGGCTGGACTTACGTGGGGTCTCAAGCCGGTGGTGAATTTGAGTCTGCAGGCAAGGATGTAGGCAGAAGGCGTGCCTCGTAGCGAAGCTGGCCAGGGTCTGGGTAGGCAGCGAATCTCGTAGTCAGGCAGGCAAGGGTCTTGGCATGCAGCATATCTCGTAGTCAGGCAGGCAAGGGTCTTGGCGGCAGCGTATCTCGTAGTCAGGCAAGCGAGGGTCTTGGCAGGCAGCATATCTCGTAGTCAGGCAGGTAAGGGTCTTGGCAGGCAGCGTATCTCATAGTCAGGCAGGCAAGTGTCTTGGCAGGCACAGTATCTCATAATCAAGCAGGCAATGGTCTTGGCATGGAGAAGCAGAAGACAGGAAACAGGTATCAGTTGACGGCGATGGATCCAAACAGGAACTGAAGCCAGGAGTAGCTAAGGCAAGGCCTGAGAAGCAGGCCCTGCCTTAAATACCTGCAGGTTTGGGAGGAGGAGTCTGGGCCTCTCCCGCGGTGACCCTTGAAAAGGGGTCAGGTGGCGTGCGCGCATGTGTCTGGGAAGCCGGGGGTCAGGAGGAAGGCCAGAGCAGGAGCCGCCGCCGTGCCGTCCTGCACACAACATTGGCATGGCGGTCTGGCAGGAGGGCTGCTGCACGGCTCACCGGCTGCGACCGCTGGCTGAAGTGAGGTTCCTGGGTCTGAGGAGGCGGAGTTGGCCGAGCCGGTAGGTGGAGGGGTCTGGCTGCAGTCCCATTTGGCCGACTTTCACAACAGTACCTCCTCCTCTAAGCCCCCTTCCCAGGGGTTTGGGTTTCTTGGGATGATCTCGGTGAAACTACTTGATCAGGTCTTTATCAAGGATGTTGGTAGAGGGTTCCCAAGAATTTTATTTGGGACCAAAGCCTTCCCAAGCAAGCAGGTACTCCCACTTGCGCCTCCATCTCTGGACATCTAGAACCTCGCGTACCTGGTTAGAAATAGGAATGAAAGCAGTCTTGAAAAAGGCAACCAAAATGGTGTTGGGTCTGCAGCAAAAGTCATATGAGATTAAACTGAAGGACATGAATATGATTATCCTGAAGGAGAGGACAGATAGGGGAGATATGATACAGACTTTTAAATACCTGAAAAGAATTAATAATGCACAGGAATCAAATATTTCCCAATAGAAAGAAAACTGTATAACATAGGGACATAATATGAAGCTCCAAGGGGGTAGACTCAGGACCAACATTAGGAAATACTGTATTTGTTCATGGAAAGGTTAGTGGATGCATGGAATACCTTACTGGAAGAGGCAGTGAATATAAGAATAGTAATGGAATTCTAAAGGTCATGGGATAAAGACAAAGGATCCACGGGCAAACCCTGGGGCCTGCTCCAGCCTCTGCCTCCACCTAGTGAACCCTGGACGCACCTTTCAACAGACTTCCTGGTGGACCTACCTCCCTCCAGAGGGAACACTGTTATCTGGTTCACCTTGGATCGATTTTCCCAGATGGCCCACGTCTTGGCTCTGCTAACTCAACTAGTAGCGATAACAGAGACCTGTAAATATTGGAAGCGGATGACGTCATCTCAGGGGGACGTCCCTGAGGTTCGCGCTCTTGCTGGTACTTCACTCGGAGCGCGCGCGTGCGCCCTAGGCTTCAGGCAACATGGTGGATCTGCAGCGTCGAGCCGGCCCGGGGATTGCAGAGAGAGACGGCAGGGAGATGCTACGGCAGCCAGCCGTCCTTCAGACCTGGAGGGAGTCACCACAGAGGTAAAGAGGGCGGAGTGAAGACATCGGGCAGCGACTGTTGTAACACTATGTTTCCAAAAATCTATTGAACAGGTCCTTCTGAGATCTAGCAGGACATCTTTGAGCATGACAAAGGAATCAATTGGGCCCATTGCCAAGGAAGATATAGAGCCTGCAGAGTAAGTCCTTGGTCTTCCTTTCCTTTTCTTCCCATCCATCAGTTAAGGGAAATAAAAACAACAAGCAAAAATTTAGGCAATTCAGTGGCAGGAGCAAATGTTTTGCCACACGCAGCTTCCTTCCGGAGCCATCTTGATCCCAAATCCAGACCCATCTGTTTTGATTTTGGTTTTCATTTTCCTCAATTTGTATTTTGGTGAATGAAAGGAATGAGGGTTTACAATCAGTATACTATATTTCATTCAGGGCTAGGATTTTATTAGATCACTTGTATATTGCAATGAATACTCATATTTTATAGTGTCAATGTTCTACTAGCAATCTGAAATTTCAGGTCTATAAATGGCAAGGCCTTTTCCAGATCTAGATTTTTCAAACCTTTTATCTGGCTTTTTTGCAAGAAGATTGGGAATACAATAAACAATATGAGGTCTGTTATAGCCAAACAGTTTTGTGAAAAATTAATCTGCGATTAGGTAATGAACTTATGCCGGACTTCAAAATCTATATAAATAAAAATGTTAAAAAGTTTGTACGAAATCGCTAATCTCAGCAACCACTGAACCGATTGCTTTCAAATTTGGACACAAGCTTCACCTCACATACGGCAAGGTTCTTCTACAATTACATTACATATATGTCATACCAGGGGCTGGTAAAAAAAGTTTTAAAATTTGGTTCCACAAAACAGTGACATCTGCTGGACGTAAGCGCAAGGTCTTACACCTTGCACAAACGCTCACACCCCACACACATGTGACCAATGTTTGGGATTCACACACCCTCCGACCAGACACAAATCCACCCTTCTCACACACCCCCGCACACATGCCAATTGTACTTACTTCACACACCCTTCCAAAACCCACAAAAACCCACAAAATTCCAGCATGCTACACCGGGAGGCCACTCACATGCCATATGTTTGCAATTCCCACACCCTACGAACTCACACCAAAACACCCTCCTCACACCCCCCACGCCCATGACTTTTCTACTTACTGCCCACATCCTCCGAATGCACGCAAAACGGCAGAATAGTTCGGGCTGCTCCAGCGGGGGGGGGGGGGGGGGCAACACCGCTCCGTGACACATCGCATACACTACGGCCGTCGGCTGCCAGCAATCAAAATGGCGCCGACGGCTCTGTCCCTTACTAGGACACTCGGCAGTAGCCCATGTGACATAGTAAGAGCAAGGGCCCGTCGACGCCATTTTCTGGACTGGCAACCGGCGCACCTTTGCCCTTACTATCTGAGCGAGACGACCGCTCCCATTGCTCCACCCCACTGACAGAGTAAGTTCTAACAGCCGTCGGAGACAGTTTCAGTGCTGGCTGCCAAGGGCCTGGCGCTAATACTTCCATGCCAGAACGAATGCCTGCTCCACCGATTACCATTTTTGACAGGTATTGGCGGGCCTGCAGGGGGGGGGGATGTTCTTGCGTCCATGTTCGGGGGGGGGGGGGGCAGGGGGCGGTTATCCCCATTCTCTTTTCTTTCTTTTCCACTTAACCTGGCTCTGCCACTGCAACGCGTGGCCGGGTACAGCTAGTTCTTTATAAATTAGGGCCATGACTACTGAAGAGCCTGTGGAAATTTTTCATACTTCTTTTGCAGCAGTGCTGTAAAGCTTTCAGTAATATCTGGAATGTATGCATAGTAAGAAAAGTGTTCAAGAAAGATAAAATGTTTGATGGATGCTGACAATTAATACCACTCTTGTTAGAGCCTAAATTATATATGTTGTATATAGGAAGCATGTACATATCTCTGGTACTTGGCCAATAACATTTGAATTTATTTGAAACTACCTTGGTCATAAGTTTCATTTTAGAGAGCATTGGTTTGTTCAAGTACATAATAGACACTTTCAACTGGAATGTGAAAGCATATGTAGTAATTAAAGCATCGAAAATTAGTATGAACCAAATGCAGAAGAACTGCCTGAGGTAAGTTATGCCTACAGTTCTATTCAGTATAAACAAAGTCCTACTCTAAATTACTTTCAAAAGCACCAATTACATGCTTTAATTTAGGATGTGAAATACAGGATACATTTTTTTAAAATATAAATTTATGGTTAATATACTGATATCAGCTTTTGTCATTATGAGATTTATAGTTAGATCAGGATAATTAGAAACTTCCTTCTCCTCTTTCCTAGTAACCCTTGGATGATGACATGTTCTAGAATTATACTTTGTTCTCTCTATTATCATGGTGTAATAGCACCCCATATACTTATGATTATCATAGCACTACCACTACTAATACTTATCACTTCTATAAAACTACTTGATGTACACAGAGCTGTACAAAGACACATAAGGGACAGTATCTTCTCAGTAGAGCTTACAGTCTATCAAAACTATCAAAAGGAATTGGATCAAGGAAGAGCACTCGATGTCATCTACTTGGATTTCAGCAAAGCTTTTGACACTGTCCCGCACAGGAGACTGGTGAATAAAATGAGAAGCTTAGGAGTGAGTGCCGAGGTGGTGGCCTGGATTGCAAACTGGTTGACGGACAGAAGACAATGTGTGATGGTAAATGGAACTCTCTCTGAAGAGAGAGTGGTTTTAAGCGGTGTACCGCAGGGATCGGTGTTGGGACCGGTCCTTTTCAATATCTTTGTGAGCGACATTGCGGAAGGGATAGAAGGTAAGGTATGTCTTTTTGCGGATGACACTAAGATCTGCAACAGAGTGGACATGCCGGAAGGAGTGGAGAGAATGAGACGGGATTTAAGGAAGATGGAAGAGTGGTCGAAGATATGGCAGCTGACATTCAATGCCAAGAAGTGCAGAGTCATGCATATGGGGAGTGGAAATCCGAATGAACTGTATTCAATGGGGGGAGAAAGGCTGATGTGCACGGAGCAGGAGAGAGACCTTGGGGTGATGGTGTCTAATGATCTGAAATCGGCGAAACAATGTGACAAGGCGATAGCTAAAGCCAGAAGAATGCTGGGCTGCATAGAGAGAGGAATATCGAGTAAGAAAAGGGAAGTGATTATCCCCTTGTACAGGTCCTTGGTGAGACCTCACCTGGAGTATTGTGTTCAGTTCTGGAGGCCGTATCTCCGAAGAGACAGAGACAAGATGGAGGCAGTCCAGAGAAGGGCGACCAAAAAGGTGGAAGGTCTTCATCAAATGACTTATGAGGAGAGATTGAAGAATCTAAATATGTACACCCTGGAGGAAAGGAGGAGCAGAGGTGATATGATACAGACTTTCAGATACTTGAAAGGTTTTAATGATCCAAAGACAATGACAAACCTTTTCCATAGGAAAAAAATCAGCAGAACCAGGGGTCACGATTTGAAGCTCCAGGGAGGAAGATTCAGAACCAATGTCAGGAAGTATTTCTTCACGGAGAGGGTGGTGGATGCCTGGAATGCCCTTCTGGAGGAAATGGCGAAGACCAGAACTGTGAAGGACTTCAAAGGTGCATGGGATAAACACTGTGGATCCATAAAGTCAAGAGGCCGTCAATAAAGAGTGGGTGGCTCGCCAGAATGATGGCTACTGCCTGGAGATAATACCCTTATTCAATAAACTTACACATGGTTACTGTGACTCCAACATCGCTCTAAGCTTCAACAGCAAGAGGAAATGTGGAAAAAAGGATTTGCACTCACAAAGTGGGGAGTAGCTGGCTTGTTACGGCGGTTACTACCCCAAACCAAATAAGCCTGATACTTCACTTTCAATGCATATCCAGCATAGCTCTCTGCTTCAACGGCAGGGGAGAAGAAAAACTGATACTTCACGCATATCCAGCATAGCTCTCTGCTTCAACGGCAGGGGAGAAGAAAAACTGATACTTCACGCATATCCAGCATAGCTCCCTGCTTCAACGGCAGGGGAGAAGAAAAACTGATACTTCACGCATATCCAGCATAGCTCCCTGCTTCAACAGCAGGGGAGAAGAAAAACATCCAATAAGGGCTGAATAACATAGTCAGGGTAAAACAAATAAGCATGGGTGTAACTTGCTTATTGCGGCGGTTACTACCCCTACTACCCCTAACTAATCAAGCTTGATATTTCACTTGGATGCAGCTCCATCACTGCTCTCTACATTAATGGTGGGGGTGGAAGGGAAATAGAACCAAAGAGCTAAGAGAAACAGATAAGTATGAGAAAAAAAGGTGTGAAGCTTGCTGGGCAGACTGGATGGGCCGTTTGGTCTTCTTCTGCCGTCATTTCTATGTTTCTATGTTTCTATAAAACAAACATATAAAGCAAAAAAGACTTTAAGAATTTCATTTATTAAGAAAATTTTTAAAATCAAAAAGATGTGAGCAAGAAAATCAGGGGTTAAGAATTAAAAGTAAATTCAAAAAGGTAAGTTTCTACACTGAAATTGAATATGGCCACAGAGGAAGCATGATGAACCAATTTAGGAAGACTATAACTCTGGAAGCCACGACTGTAGTGTAGTCCCATCTGCGTCCGTGTCCCGTCCCCCCCCCACTCCCAATCACCTCTGATTGACCCACCACCATACCTGGATACATACTTTAATACATACATAGAAATGAAACATAGAAATGATGGCAGAAAAAGACCAAACGGCCTATTTAGTCTGCCCAGCAAGCTCCCACACTTATTTTCCCATACTTATCTGTTTCACCGACCACCAAGTTCAGGGCCCTTATTGGTAACTGCCACCCCCTGCCGTTGATGCAAAGAGTAATGTTGGAGTTGCATCAAAGGTGAATCATAAGGCTTAATGGTTAAGGGTAGTAACCAAGCAAGTTACCCCGATGCTTGTTTACCCAGACTACACAGATCAATGCCTTGTTGGATGTCTGAATGTAAATCCTCTTTTTCACATTTTTTCCTGCCATTGAAGCAGAGAGCAGCACTGTATATGCAAGGTATTTGGGCAGACCATGTTGGATCTGATGTGTCTGCTGAAGTCCCCATGCTAGATCCCAATCTGCCTCTACCGTCTCCTCTTTAGGGGATCAATGGTCCCCATTTCCCCTCCCTTCCAAGGTCATATCCATGCCCTATGACTGTAGGGGTGCTGAGGGTCCCTGGCCTGATGGGCGCGTGTTGCATTGGCCTGCCTGCAGACCATGCTGGCCTGACTGGCCACTGTGGCGGCCAAACCACTGGCTGTGTGGGGGCCTCCCCAGGACACAGCAAAGCAGACCATGGCTGCCACACTTTGCCCCTGTATTGCAGATGGCACGCCCATCGTGATAGACATGTCTACCACCTGCCCTGATGGAGAAGACACGATAGCCCGCTCGATCCCTAGCTAGCCACTGGAGACCCCACCGGGAGATGAAACCAGGATGCCAGGGGCAGTGCCCGGTTATGTGGTGGGCTCTGTGCATGGGGGCGCTCGCCCACTTATTTCCAAGCATATGGTACAGCAAGGTGGAAAGCAAGGAGTTGGGAATTGGTGGTGGAGGAGAGGGCATAGGTAAGAGCAATTTGTCTGGGGCATGAGTTCACAATATTGATGTAGGGAAAGATGAGAAGTAGTGAGGAGCTGTAGAGTGAAGGCTTTTATAAGTGAGTAAGAGGAGCTTGAACTATATGGAGAAATGGATAGGGAGCCAATGTAGTAACTTGAGAAGAGGGGTTATATGGGTGCAGCAACTTTGGCAAAACATAAGTCTCACAGATGAATTTTGATTATAGTGGAGAAAGATGGTTTACAGGGAGACCTGTGAAGATTAGGTTACAATAGACTAAGTGAGAGTTGAAAAGAGAGTGACTAGGGGTTCTGGAAGTGTGTTCAGAAATGAAGAGACAGATTTTGGAGATGTTATAGAGAAAGAAAATCATAAATAAGAAAGAAAAGAAGTGAACCTTAATAATGACTAGTTAAACAAACACTATATCAAAATGTTTTTGTGCAAAGCGATCTTAATGCCCCTTGCCTTCCATTGGGCTGCAAACATCTTCAGCATGCACACATTTATATTATATATCAGTTTGTTGTTTATATATTAATGTATTTACTTTTTCTTACTTATATGATGTATATAAGAAAGAAATGACACAATTTAGCAGTGCTTTGGATATGTGTAGAGAAGAGGAGAGGTAGGAGTCAAAGATGTCTCTAAGTTATGGCTGAGGGGACTGGTGGGATGAGTGTTATCCAGGTAAATATAGAATGGGAGAAGAAGGGAAGTGGGTTTTGGTGGAAAGATAAATGGTTCTGTCTTGGACAATAAAGTGATAGTGGGTCATACACCAGCAATGTCAGACAAGCAGGCTAAGATTTGGGACTGGATTCCTGATTACATTTCTGATATAGACTAGAGAAGTAGATCTGGGAATCATCAGCATAAAGATGGTATTGAAAGCCATGAGAGGAGATCAGAGCACAAAGGGAATTAGTATACACAGAGAAGTGGGCCCAGGGCAAACCCTGAGGTGCATCAGTTGATGGTTAGAAGGCTGTAGAGGAGGATGCACCAGAGGATACACTAAAAGTGAGATGGGAGAGGTAAGAAGAGAACTAAGATGGGGGGAGTCCCAAAATCCAAGTGAGGACAGAGTATCAAGGAGTAGGTGTGATCAACAGTATCAAAAGCAGCGGATAGGATAAGGAGAATAAGATCTGAATAAAAGCCTTTGTTTTTAGTCATAAACCAGTCATTGCGGAATCTGGGAAGGACTGTTCCTTTGGAATGTAGAAGGCAAAAACCAGATTGGAATGGATCAAGAATGAAAGAAAATCAAAACAGTGGAGATGAACAGCACGTTCAAGGAGTTTGGATGCAAAGGGAGGAGGCAGATAGCACAATAACAGGGCAGATAAGGTCCAGTGAGAATTTTTTAAGCAATGGTGTTAACACAGCATGTTTAAAGGCAACAGGAACTCTTGCAGTGGAAAATGATAGATTAAAAATATGATAGATGGAAGGGATGACTACAGTTGAAATAGAGCTGAAGGGCTGGATAAGAATAGGATCAGAGAAACAAGTAATGAGTTTGGAGCAGGAAAGAGATGGGTAGATTCCTCCACTTTGATTTCTGAAAAAGAGTAGAGGATGGTAGGAGCCAGAGGTAGGGGAGAGGATAACATGGAAAAGAGGAGATACAGGTGACCTGCTTGAGAACTCAAGTCAAATTTTGTGAAACTTGTCATAAAAGTAGTCAGTCATATTCTTGGCACAGAGTGAACTGGGAGGAGAGGTGTTGGGGGATAGAGATGAAAGCAGTTTAAGGAAGGAATTGAATATGGCAAAGAGAGTGAGGCTTGGATGCAAGAGAGTTTGTCAGATGGACATAGTAGTCTTGTTTTGCAAATTAAATAGCAGACTGGAAGGAAATCAGCAGGAATTTGAAATGTATAAAGTTGGCATTTTAGCCAGAGACATTCTGCAGAGTACATACAGGAAAATCGAAGTAATTTCTGCGGGTGAGCCAAGGCTGAGGTATGGTGTGCCTTACAGAAAGGGCAAGGGGAGCCAAGAGTGTCGAAAGCAAAGGAGAGTATACGTTTCTAAGAAAAAACAAGCTCATCAAATGACTCAATTTAGTGGAGGAGAGAAGACATTAGTGGAAAGGATACAATGGTCAAAAGACTGGAGTTTCCTAAAGGCCACAATGGTGGTGATTGGATGAATCTGTGGAAGACCGTGGTTTAGTGTGAAAGTTATCAGATGATGTTCTGAGAGGGGAAGAACTGAAATGGAGAAGTCTGAGAGACAACAGTTAGAAGAAAGGACTAGGACAAAATAGAGGCCATGTGTGTGAGTAGGGGAAGTAGAGCAAAGTTGGGGGTCAAAACCGAAGGTTAAGCCAAGGAGTTTTGAGGCATATGAATCATAGGAGTTATCAGTATGGAGGGTAAACTCCCTAAGAATAAAAGAAGGGTAAGATGGTTCAAGGAAAAAAGGAATGTCAAGAGTCAGTCAGTGAGAAAAGATAAGGGGAATTTATCAGGGAGTCGATAAATGACAGCTACCCAGATAGACAGTGAGGGTGAATAGGTGAATATAAGAACATAAGAACATGAAATACTGGGCCAGACCAAGGGTCCATCAAGCCTAGCATCCTGTTTCCAACAGAGGCCAAACCAGGCCACAAGAACCTGGCAATTACCCAAACACTAAGTCTATTCCATGTTACTGTTGCTAGTAATAGCAGTGGCTATTTTCTAAGTCAACTTAATAGCAGGTAATGGACTTCTCCTCCAAGAACTTATCCAATCCTTTTTTAAACACAGCTACACTAACTGCACTAACCACATCCTCTGGCAACAAATTCCAGAGTTTAATTGTGCATTGAGTGAAAAAGAACTTTCTCAAAGGAAGCAGAAGTGTTGAACTGAGGTGAAAGAAAAGGTTGAAATATATAGGAAAAGGATCATAGTAGTTCAATGCCACCGCTATGGCCTACTGCATGAGATATATGGGAGAAAAGATAACCTCCATGACAGAAAGCAGCAGCTCAAGCAGAAAGAGAAAGCCAAGTCTCAGTCAAGGCAAGAAGATGAAGAGTATAAGGGATAAAGAGGTAATGAATGTAGGCAAGCTTGTTAGAAACTGAGTTAACTTTCCACTGGGACTGTGAGAAAGGTAGAAAAGAGGGAGGGAGGAGGGGATAGAGATGAGATTGGAAGGATAATAGTTTGATATTCACAGATAGGGTGAAAGTTGCCTTGCAGGGTCAGGATTGGAACTCATATTCGTAGCTGAGAGTAGGAGGAGGAGCAGGAGAATACAAAGAAGTGGAGGTATGATGATAGTGTAGAGAATGAGATGCTCTCAGGGAGAGTGGAGATGGCTGGATAAGAGGAAGAAAACTTTAAAGATCAAGACCAGTGGACAAGACAGAAGATATAATGGCCTATTAGGTGAAAAATGTAGAGAATAGGGACAGTGTATTGCAGCGGGGAATAAGATTAGAGGCTAGCTTTCGTTGGTTAGATCACAACTTTCACCCATCGCCTCCATCATCTTCAGCTGCGAGTGGGATGGGCTCCGCCTGTGGTCATCGAGGCCTCCATTATCTTTAGCCATGAGTGGGA
The DNA here is from genome assembly GCF_901001135.1 of Rhinatrema bivittatum. Classification (NCBI taxonomy): domain Eukaryota; kingdom Metazoa; phylum Chordata; class Amphibia; order Gymnophiona; family Rhinatrematidae; genus Rhinatrema; species Rhinatrema bivittatum. Next base: position 520,133,917 of record NC_042616.1, read on the forward strand.
TAAGTTTTGCACACAGCCATCGGATCTTTATCCACTTCATCTGAGAACAGGATGGGCTCCATTCATGGCCACTGGGGCCTCCATCATCTTCAGGATTGAGCAGGGGTGAAAGTTGGCCTTTGGCCTTTGGCGATCGGCGCCATTTTGAGTATTGGCGGGATGGCGATTTTGAGTCTCAAAAATGGCGGTGATCAGCGCCATTTTGAGTATTGGGATCGGACGGACGGCATGAAAGGAGGTCGCTCCCGGACCCCCGCTGGACTTTTGGCAAGTCTTGTGGGGGTCAGGAGGCCCCCCCAAGCTGGCCAAAAGTTCCGGTTGGGTCCAACGAGGGTCCCGGAGCGACCTCCTGCCACATGACCTGTCACGTGGTAGGAGCACAAGATGGCGCCGGTGACCATGTGACAGGGGCTGACCAATGGCACCGGCAGCCCCTGTGACACAGGCTATCGGCGCTGTGAGGAAACCACAAACGAGTGCAAGGATGGCTTCCTGACTCCCCGCTGGACCACCAGGGAGTTTTGGTAAGTTTTGGGGGGGGGGATCAGGAGGGTGGGGGGTTGTAGTTAATTTAGTAGTAACGTATTTACAGATCGTCAACTTATTGAATTCGCCATACGTTCGCATTGAACGGAATTGACCCCCCACGAATACGTACTGCGTACGCAACGAAAACTTTTTGCCTGCACATCTCTACCACAGGTTGAGCCCTTGGGTACCCGGACCGCCTGGACTTAGGTGGGCCTCAGATGGTCTCCGGGAGAGGTAGCGGAGGGGTGTGCCCACCACGAGCAAGGGTGTGCGGCTGACGTAGATGGGATGGACTAGACCCAAACTGGAAGCTTCGGAGACCTCAGGGAGGTTACAGTTCAGGAAGGTTCTCCGGGAGAAGCAGGCAGCACTGCGGGTCCAGTCAGGTGGAAGCTGCGGGTGGATTTCCAACAGGTTGGTCTGGTAGTCACAGTAGGCCAGAAGAGAGTGTCCGAGTGAAGCGCAAGGGCCAGAGCCAGAGTATCAGTCCAGAAGTGGTCAGCCAAAGCAGGAGTCAATACCAAGGTCAGTCCGAGCATAGTCAAGGCAAGTGAGGGTCAGTTCCAGGTGGCAGATAAGAGAATGGTCAGGCAGGCAGAAGTCAGTACCAGAGATCAGTCCGTAGTGGTACTACCTGGGAAAGGATGCAGGAACAGATGGAGACTCAGGAACAAGGAGACACTGGAACAAGGAGATGCTGGAACAGGGAGACACTGGGACAAGGAACACTGGAACAAGGAGACACTGGAACAAAGAACGCTGGAACACGAAGTTAGGAAAACTTATAACACTACGGTGTCGACCCTATTGCCAAGGCGAGGTCCTGGGAATCAGGGCCTCGCTTTTATACAGAGTCTAAGTGTCGTCATCGGGCTGCGCTGAGGAGCTGGTTCCCACCCTTGGCCCTTTAAAGGGCCGGGCGGTTCGCGAGCGCGTGCCTAGGGGCGGGGATGGCACCGGAGAGGAGGCCGCGCCCCGGCGTGGAGCTAGGCCCGAAGTGAAGGGCCTGGGAGACGCCGCTGCAGAACGCTGCGGACGGGAGGCACTGGCAGCAGCAGTGGGAGAGGATGGCCCTGGGCCCGACAGCGCAGGAGCAAGGTGAGGAGGCCCATGTGAGGGCCTAGCACGGACAGGACGCGCAACAGGAATTCCACTAAACAAAAGAAGCCATGGTATAATGATGATTTAAGATCCACTAAACAGTCCCTTAGAAAATTTGAGAAACAATGGTGGAAATGCCCGTCTGCTGAACCCCTAGATAAATATAGATCTCTCCTAACAAAATATCGCACACTAATAAATAAAGCAAAGACCTCTGTGCTAAACAGATACATGGGGTAATATTTAATTCTAAACTGCTCTTTGAAGTTGTTAAACACTTAATCAAGAACCCATCATCCTCCACTATAATGACTCAAAGGACGTCTGCAACGAATACGCCACTTCTTTTTTAGATAAAATCAATAAGTTGAAAATGCAATTCCCCACCTGCTAGCCAACAAAAGCACCTGAAGATACAAATGGTCTGGCTAAATGGACCACATTCCACAGAGTAACTAATCTTGAAATTAGTCAAATCATCAATAAAATTGAGTTTGCTAATCACTCACATGGCTCAATCCCAACTAGTTCCTTGAAACAAATACACAACGTAATCACTCCAGCAATCACAACCATAATTAATCATTCTCTCTCAGAAGGATTTGTTCCACGTGGGGCAAAACAAGCTGTGATAAAGCCAATCCTAAAAAATAAAATTGGTAGAATCGATGACTGGGACAACTACCGTCCAATATCAAATTTGTCTTTTATCTCAAATGTACTTGAAAAAGCAGTGTTATCTCAACTTGTAAATCATTTGGAAGACCAAGATATTCTTTACCCAAACCAATTTGGATTTAGGAAACATCACTTAACTGAGATTTTACTCATCTCATTAATGGACCCTGTTCTACGTGGATTTGATGCTGAAGAATCTTACTTTCTTGTGCTAATTGATTTAACAGCCACCTTTGACACTGTGGACCATAAACTGTTATGCCATCAGCTGAGCAATATTGGGATTGACGGTAGCATTCTCAGATGGTTCTCTTCCTTTCTATCTAATAGGACATTGCAAGTCAAATTGGGAAATCACATATCTGATACCTTCCATCTTGATACAGGTGTCCCCCAAGTTTCAGCATTCTCAGCAACACTATTCAATATTTATATACTCCCTCTGTGTAAATTACTAGTGGATTTAGGAATTACCGTCTTCATTTATGCTGACGATATACAGTTTTACATCCCATTCTCCAAATCATTTGAAAATACATCAGTGACACTCTCAATCTACATGAAAACAATACAAGAACTAACATTAAACAGAAAAAAAACGAAAATCAATTGGTTAATTAGAAATTCTTCTATAACTAAACCCCCGCCGCTAGACTGGGTATTTTCACATTACTCCCTCAGATCAAGTATGGGACTTAGATGAAAAATTTACTATGAAAAAACACATAATTAATTATTGCAGGCTACGCCAAGCTGCATATATTACACCGGTTTAAACTTTACTAACTTCTGAGGACTTCCATACTGTTTTGCAAACTTGAATTTTCTCAAACATTCACTACTGTAACTCCCTACTTCCTGGCCTTCACGCTTGACTCTTAAAACCATTACAGTTACTACAAAAAGCCTCTGTAAGATGTTTATTAGGAAATTAGGAATAAGAAAATGTGATCCCTCGCTAATATCACTGCACTGGCTGCCAGTACAATCCCGAATCTATTATAAAATATTAACATTAATATTCAAAATCATCCACAATAGTAACACTGGCCTGATAGACACACCACCACAACCATACACATCCCAGCGAACATTAAGGTCTCAAAACAAAGGACTGCTGACTGTGCCTACAATATGGAATATAAATCTATCACAATAAGAGGTCATGTGTTTTCCCTAGTGGGACCAAAGCTTTGGAACTCCCTACCTGAAACCTAAAGAGATTTAAATGTGAACTGAAAATATGGCATTTCAAAAATGCATATAACCTAACCTAAAACATCAGCATGCAAAGAACTACAATAACAAGAATAACAAAAGATAATAATTGAAGAATGAATAATAAACTAATGAGAGAATATAAGTACAGTAAGACAATGTACTGACCTCTATGTAAAAACTGTTAAATTATAATTCCTGTTTTAATAGCCTTATGCCTCAGAACTTTAGCTAAAATGTATTAGAAATTCTCAGTAGATTTTTATTAATCCCTGTTCTGTTGATGTAAAGTATGAATGTTACTTTTGTAAACCATTATGATCTTTATTTGGAACGATGGTATATAAAATCTCAATATAAGAAAAATAAATAAATAAATTCATACATGCAAGTTAAAAAGAATTATGGAGAGGATATCTTTATTTTTTAGAATTGTATTTATTTGATTTATATTCTGCTTTTCAGCCACTTCAAAGTGGATTACATTCAAGTACTGTAGATCTTTCCCTGTGCCCAGAGGGCTCACAATCTGAGTTGGCTCAGAAAGATCTGCTGCATACCCAGGAAAAGGAAGCAGCCTCCTTTATCAAAAGGGCAAAATTGAGGGTTTATGATGAGGTGAGGAAGTATTGGTATTATTATCAATCTCCCATAGTAACTTATCAGTTAAATGGAGGTAGCCATATTAAATATTAAGAAAACTGGGACTGATAGATGAGGTCCAGAAAGAAGACAGCAAACAAATGTGTTTCATGTAAACTTGTTGAAGCCCTTGGTGTCCCGAGATGCACTGATGATTATAAAAGCAAGTCAAGAGGAGTATTTTGATCCTCAAGTGAGGTGTAGGATGAAGGGCAGGTTAAAGGAGGAGTGGAATTATCCCCTGAGCCAAAGTCTCAAGTAAAACAGTTTTTAGTTTAGGTTTCAGTAGGTGTTCACTTTGAGCCCTGAGAAGAAAAACCTTATAGAACATCAGATAGTCAAGGAACCTGGGTTATAGCCCATCTAAAACCCTACCACTTACTTGAAGCTAAGAGGAAAAAAGTGGCAAGGCAGGTTGAGAAGATGCTGACATTAGGGATGACGGAGGAGTCCCAGAGTACCTGGGTAGTCCCATGGTGCTTGTCCCAAAGTCTGATGGAACTGAGAGGTTCTATATTGGTGGTGTCAGTACAATATCTAGGTTTGATGACAATTCAATGCTTAGCATGAATGAGCTGTTAGATCAGCTAGGGCAAGCCCAATATATTACCATATATATATTACCACATATTACCATATATATTACCACATATTACCAGAGGCTCCAGGGAGGAAGACTAAGAACCAATGTCAGGAAATATTTCTTCACGGAGAGAGTGGTGGATGCCTGGAATGCCCTTCCGGAGGAAGTGGTGAAGTCCAAAACTGTGAAGGACTTCAAAGGGGCGTGGGATAAACACTGTAGATCCATCAGGTCTAGAGGAAGTGTATAAAGAGGAGGCAGCAAAACACTGCACGGAGCGGCAGTAGCCACAGAGGCATTCACGGAGCGGGATGCCAGTGGCCAGTGGTTGGTGTCCACCTTCACGGAACTGAAGGATGGAGGCCTACCATCTCCATATTTAAAAAAAAACCAAAAAAACAGGGGTGGGCAAGAGTATGTAAAATTAACGAAGAGTCATAAGCTATAGGTACTACCAATTATTAGGCTTATTCAATATTTGATAATAGATAATGTGGCTTTCAATGCATACTTCACTTTCAATACATATCCAACATTAGGGATGTGCAGGCAAAACGTTTTCGTTGCGTACGTGATCCGTATTCGTGGGGGGTCAATTCCGTTTCATGCGGAAGTATGGAGAATTCCATAAGTTGTCGATCTGTAAATACGTTACTACTAAATTAACTACAAATCCCCCACCCTCCTGACCCCCCCAAGACTTACCAAAACTCCCTGGTGGTCCAGCGGTGGGGTCCGGGAACTCACTCAGACCCTCGGTGCTAGTTTCATCATGGCGTTGATAGCCTTTGTCACAGGGGCTACCGGTGCCATTGGTCAGCCCCTGTCACATGGCCATCGGCGCCATCTTGTGCTCCTACCATGTGACAGGGGCTGACCAATGGCACCGGTAGCCCCTGTGACATAGTATGGGCAAAGGCTATCGGCGCCATTTTGAGTCCTGGCGTCGGACGGCAGGTCGCTCCGGGACCCCCGTTGGACCCACAGGGACTTTTGGCCAGCTTGGGGGGGCCTCCTGACCCCCACAAGACTTGCCAAAAGTCCAGCGGGGTTCCGGGAGCGACCTCCTTTCACGCCGGCCGTCCGATCCCAATACTCAAAATGGTGCCGATCGTAGCCATTTTGAGACTCAAAATCGCCGTCCCCCCAATATTCAAAATGGCGCCGATCACCGTCATAGTGAGGGCAAAGGCGATCGGCGCCATTTTGAGACTCAAAGTCGCCGTCCCGCCAATACTCAAAATGGCGCCGATCGCCGTCATAGTGAGGGCAAAGGCGATCGGCGCCATTTACTCTCTGCTTCAACAGCAGGGGAGAAGTAAAACTAATAGTTCACGCATATCCAGCATAGCTCTCTGCTACAATGGCAGGGGAGAAGAAAAACAACCAACAAGGGCTGAATAACATAGTCTGGGTAAAACAAATAAGCATGGGTATAGCTTGCTTATTGCGGCGGTTGCTGCCCCTGACTAATCAGGCTTGATATTTCACTTGGATGCAGCTCCATCACTGCTCTCTGCATTAATGGTGGGTGTGAAAGGGAAATGGAACCAAAGGTTACTAGGAGCCAAGAGAAACAGATAAGTATGAGAAAGAGGGGGGTGTGGGGCTTGCTGGGCAGACTGGATGGGCCGATTGGTCTTCTTCTGCCGTCATTTCTGTGTTTCTATGTTTCTATATTGCATTTGACCAAGGACTTCTGTCAAATTCTAGGGAGAAAATGGCTTTTTCCACTCTTCAAGTTTAAAGTCCTGCCATTTTGGGTACCTGGAGTCACCCTAATATTACAAAGATTCATAGACTTATTGTTAAGACCCATAAGACCTATGACTCAGCCTATTTATTTATTTTAAACCTTTGTATTCTGCCTATATGTTAGATTATTCCAAACCATAGCCCCATTAACAGAAATTGACTGCCTCCTTGTTTCCTGTTGATGAGCATTTTTTACCAATGGCACTTCAAGATAATGACCACTATTTATTGATTTATTTATTTTCTATACCGACATTCGATTTGACATATCACATCGGTTTACATTTAACAAGATGTCTAAGGCTAGCCTTATAATGACATGATACAGTGTAACAGCTTAATTGAGTAACTATCTAAGTACATAGAGGTAGATTTTATAAATTTACGCGTGCGTTGCCTGTTCCCTCCGAGGCCGCTCCGAAATCTTTGTTGGCAGATTTACGCCTCTCTTTTTCATTCAACACACAATAAAGCTCTGAAAATTGTTGCCAGAGGATGTGGTTATTGCAGTTAGTGTAACTGGGTTCAAAAAAGGTTTGGATAAGTTCTTGGAGGAGAAGTCCATTAATGGCTATTAATCAAGTTTACTTAGGGAATAGCCACTGCTATTAATTGCATCAGTAGCATGGGATCTTCTTATTGTTTGGGTAATTGCCAGGTTCTTGTGGTCTGGTTTGGCCTCTGTTGGAAACAGGATGCTGGGCATGATGGACCCTTGGTCTGACCCAGCATGGCAATTTCTTATGTTTTTATGTTCTTATGTACAGTAGGTATTTTCCCTGTCCCAGAGGGCTCACAATCTAAGTTTGTATCTGGGGCAATGGAGGGAAAAGTGATTTGCTTAAGGTCAGAAGAAGCAGCACTAGACTATAGTCCACTAGGCTAATCCTCCTCCATTAGTGGACCATAGCGCTTTTTTTGGTACATAGCTCCTAAAATGGTTGGATTTAAAAGCTACAGTTAGGATTTTGAATTTAATTTTTTGTTCAACTGGGAGCCAATGAAGGCAATAAAGCATAGAGGTAATGTTCATAATAGGAGGTCTTCAAAATCAATCGAGCGGTAGAATTTTGCAATAACTGAGGAACTCACAGCCTTGAATTTCAAATGACCATATAGGCAGAATTCCCATAATCCACCATAGTTAAGATAAAAGCTTGCACTATCATCCAGAAGTCTATTTGCTCTAAAAGTGGTCTAAATGTCGAAGTTGCCTCAATTTAAAATAGCCATATTTATCTATTGAGAAGATGTGGTGGTATTCTAGAGCTTGGGAGTTGCACTTGAAGAAGGTAGGAGTGGTGCTAATGTCAATTACCAAGGCAGGGTAAACCACAAACCCCAAGAAATGTGTTACAGCAGCTACTGAAATATGTCTGACGTACAGAACAGAGGGAGGGAAGGTGTTCATCCTAGTTTCAAAAGTAGAAGCCATAGGGACATGTCCCCAACCTAATACAAAGAAATGGGCAAGTGCCTTGTTGGATACTATAGAAAATTCATATCCAGCTTCACAGAGCTAGCTCTACCTTTAACTGAATTAACAGAAAAGTCAGCCCCAAACCTGATACAGTGAAATGAGGCTTGTGAGAGAGCCTTTGACGATTTGAAAAAACCTTGTGCCAGAATCAGTGTTGGACAGCATACATTTTTATAAAGGGGTTTTTTTTTTTGTTTTTTTTTACAAATAGATGCATCAGAGGTAGGGTAGGGAGAGAGCTATGTTCTCAGAAAGTTCAAGGGGAGGAACACCCAGTGCTATATATCTGCAGGAACTTGTTCCACAGAGAAAAATATTATTCTGTAAAATTAAAAGAATGCCTAGTGATTCATTGGGCAATACAGCTCTTGAAACATTATTTGGACAGGAGGAAATTTATGCTAGTAATTGACCTTGCTCTGCTGAAGTGGCTGAATACGATTAAGGGGACTAATGCAGTCTAGTAAATGGTGGTAAGCTCTACATGTCTTTGATTTGACAGTTCTCCACAGAATGGGGAAAAAAATCAGAACATAGGTTTCCTACCATGGCAAAGGGAGGAAGGAGATAAGGAATGACTGGTGACACTGAGAAAAATAGGGGGCATATGTGATGGGCTATATATTCCTCATGGGGAAATAAGATGGTCGCCAATGGCCTAAGAGAACAGAGGATCCTCAGAGCTAGGCAAATGGTTTTAGAACTACAACTCCCAGCATGGTAGACCGATGACATAGGATAGGAGATCGGGTAACTAACAGGGAAGTGGGAGCTCTGGGAGTGGAGTCTCGAAAGTGAAGGGTAGGTAGGGACTCCCAACAGTATGTAAAGTGATTGCAGGTCTACTGATTCAGAGGAGGACAGAGTGACAGAGACAAACAATGTTTGTGATGCTGTGATTAGGAAATGTTGTGTTTATCTTAGAACCCTGTTTAAGCTCTAAGGAAAGGAGATCACAAGCAGCAGTATATTTGTTGAACTATATTAAATGATGCATTTTCTCCATCTCTTAACTAAACTACAAGGAGATTACAAGCAGCAGTGTTTTGATGAGCTGATTTAATAGTGCATTTATCCTAGACTTGTCCAAGCTACAAGAAGATTGCAAACAGCAGTGTTTTGCTGAACTGTATTGAATGAGTTTATTCCAGCACTGGCCTAAATGCCAGAGATGTTGCAAGCAGCAGCATTTTATTACGCTGATAGTACTTAACATTGTAAGTGTTTCAGAACATCACCAGACTATAGAGAGATAGCAACCAGTGGCATTTTTTATTACTCAAATCTAGCTAGGTATTGAAGAGGGAGAACTGCAGTGTTTTAAAATGAAGTTATTGGTGAAAATCTCCCTGCAGAGGAAACATATAGGCTGAAGCAGCAGTTATGTTTCTGGATTTCTGGAGCAGGAAGCCAAATGCTTTTCTGTCTAACCTGGTGATTCATCAAGCTGCATTAGGTCTCTAATGTGCGTTATATCACATATATTGTGTGATATATGTGATATTTTGCACGTTCCCTCCCAGATACCCTCCCCTATTACAATGACCTTATTTGCATGCAATTTCATTGTATGAATAATTCAAATGCATGCAAAGAAGGTCATTACTATTCAATTTTGTGTACATATTTTATCATGGCCAACCAAGAAGGCGGTCAGCCACGATAAAATACCTACACTTATTTGAAATATGTTACATGTGCGGAGGGAGGCCCAGGACCCTAATGTGGGTCCCAAGGCTCCTGCCACATATTTAAAGTGGCAAAAAAAAAAAAATCCCTGCAACTGGGGAAGTTGAGTCTCGACCCGGGGCCACCAGTTGAGGTGGCCCTGACACCCCCAAAATGTGAAAAAGTTTAAAAAAGAATCACATAGTGAGAGCCACAACCCCCCCTTCCCCAAGCACACAATTCCTCCCCATGTGACTGGGGCCTAGCTTATCCAAGTCACATGGCTGGGATAATGGAAAATGGCGCCACCTGGTCCAGGTGTGAGAGTGCACCTGGCCCCAACACGGGATCCAATTTAAGGTATGGAAGGTTCTGGAGGGGTGGTGGGGGTGGGGGGTGGGGTCCTGCACCTTTTTTTGGGGGAGAAGGGGGTTTCATGTTGGAAGTTTGGGGGCCATGGAGTGGAGGGATTGATGGATTGACTTTGAGGGGGCAGGGGGGATTGAGGTTGTGACATGGGGGTGGGGGTATTGGTATGGGGGGCCAGAGCCAAATTTTATTGTGTGCATAGGGGAAGGAGAGCTGGGGCAATCTCCGCGCAGTTGTTTTTTTAAACTTTTTCACATTTTGGGGGGTCGAAGCCACTTCAACTGGTGGCCCCGTGTTGAGACAGGGGTCAGCTACTGATCCCTGCTCAACCTCCCCATTTGAAACAATTTTTTCCTTTGGGCCAGCAGCTCTTTAAGGCGATGGCGATCCCTTCAGTTTGGGGCTGCCATCACGTTACAGAGCTACTTGCCATGTTTGTTTCTGCTGCAATGTTTGGCCGTGACACAAAAGAACATGCCGTACAGCCGAGATGCTTTTCTGAGGGAGGGGCTCCACCATCGCAGTGAACCCCCCCCCTCCCCTGTGATAGTGGGACCCCTTCTGCAAGAAAACATCACGGCTTAGTGCATCTAGTGGTAAGTTAGCTAGATAACCTGATTTTCAGTGTTATCTGGCTAAGGGGGTCATTTATTAAAGTGCTATATGGTGTTTTTGTATGCAAAAAATGCCTTAATGTGTGTGAAAACACCATAATGTGATGCAAATATTGGGATGAGAGAGAGAGAGAGAGAGACTAGCCATAATGCTCTCACACCAGATAGGTATTTATATCTCTATAAGAGGCCCACCTAGTAATGCGAGGTGAGGTTTAGGTATTAGTGTAGGGGTTAGGGGCCACTTTGACATTCAAAGTGAGATGTACGAACAGTGCTCTCTTGTGAAGATTTGATGACCTTTGTAGTGAGGAAACTCACTCAAAGATGAGATTTGTGCAATGTTCTCTCAACCTAGCATGATGATACCCAGGTAGAGAGTCCATCAAGTTAGGTTGAGAGAACATTGCATAAATCTCAGTGGTTGTATGTAGGAAATACAACAATTCTGGCACTTATCGCAAAGTGCGAAAAAGTTATTGCAATTTGCGCTTCGCATAGGTATTAACACAAATTGCGATAAACTGCCTATTACCATATAACACACCCCTTTTCCTATCGCATGTGATATTTAGTGCATTTTGATAAATCCAGGCCTAAGAAAGCTGGAACATTTTGTAAAGCTGAAGAGCAAGTCTAAAGTTGGCCAACCAAACTGATCCAGCTAGCTTTAAGATAGCTTTGTATATTCAGCAGCATGCTTGCACCACTGAATGTCCTGGCTAAATTAGCTGGATTCATTTATCAGGCTAGCTTTCCCAGCCAAGAGCTGCTGAATATGGATCTCAAACTGCATACATGTGGTATTCTAGATTTGCTGAATTTGATGTGCACAGCTGTCTTGACTACAGAAGACTCCTCTGTTCAATTGGAAAGGTGGCTACTCACAATCTCAAGATAGATATGAACATGAACAGCCCTTGTAGTGCACCCAAAACAGTTCATGTGAGAACTGATACAGTATGAACTAAGAAGCACAACATAGTGTGTAATAAGTCTTCTCTATTTTGAACAGCATCTACTACTATATTTATATTATTTGTACTCATATCCAGACAGAAAAGAACATTTTTTTGTTTACTTTCTATTCTCCCAAACATGCCAAAGAGCTTTGCATTCATCACTGTGACAATGGTTTACTTCAGCCTTATTGAAATGACATCTTGTCTCTGTCTTTGCACAGTAAAGTAACTTACCCCATATGTAGGTTCTGATATGAACCTTCTGATCCTCTTTTAAACAAGACTATAGCCAAAGTATCCCACACAACAGCTGAACATCAAAGCCTATAATCTAAATTGGGGAAAATTCTGTACTACAGCTGCTGCTAACTAACTGCTTTTCATAATACCAGGCTATGTAACTGCATTCTCTCTGGCAGTGCTATAATTACTGGCATTAAATTAAACAAAACTTATTACAAGATGCTATATATTTTAACCACAGTATAAATCAGATTGCTGTCGACATGTAGGGGTGGATCATTAAGGGTTTTTTTCCCATTCAGAATCTATGCAAAAAGACTTTGATGAATCAAGCCTTTAATGTTTCAAATATATTGTATAATCGCTGTGCAAAATCATCATTACACTATTTGTTGTGACTAAACTATTTAAAATAACTAAAATGTAAATAGATTATATTGGAAATCAGGTTTTAGAACCACTGCAGACAGACATAAATATATATGTATATGTGGATTCATATTTAAAAATATATACATGTATCTCTATATAGAGACATGTATATACTGTATACCCACACTTAACAAATACTGTTTATATGAGAAACATAGAAACACAATGGCAGAAAAAGACCATACATACTGCTTGTAGGATAGATGGAGGTTAGGAAACTTATTACATGTACAACCTGTGTTATGCTGTGCCATATTACATAACAACATTACATCATGGTAAGCCTTTACATAAAGGCTTTATTCTCACTGATCCAACTTAAGATATTTCCATCACTCAAAAGATACATAGCAAAATAGTAAATTAGGGCAGAGAATGACTCGAATGGTCCATCCAGTCTGCCCTGCAAAATGTTTAGTGTTGTAACTGCCGCTCAGTGAGGTTATCCTCATGTCTACTGTTTAGGGTTGTAACTGCCACTTCATGCAGGTTACTCCCATGCAAAAATGTTACACTTAAATTGTCCACAATTTTGCCCCATTTCTTCATTTCCATCCTCTAGGTACTAAGGATCCTCTGTGTTAATCTCATGCCCTTATTGACTCCATTACCATTCTTGTCTTCACCACCTTTTCCAGGAGGGTAGTCCTTATACCTTTCCCATCTCCAAGGATTTATTGAACATTGGTTTTTCAGCTTTTCCTCCAGCAATTCTGTGAGCTCCTTTAGTAGCCTGGGATAGATCTCATCAGGCCTCATGCCCTTGTCCACTTTTAGTTTTACTAGCTTCACCCACACATGGTCTTCTGAAAATGGGGTGGTATCTACCCCACACCCATCTATACTCTTGTTAAATCAGGTGTTTAAACTAGAGAACGAGATGGTAGATGAAAGGCAAGAGATATGGAATATTACTAACAAGCATATGAAGTAGGGGGAGAAAATAAAACAAATTAGCTTAATAGTTCTATACTCAGGGAAAAGAAAATGAAACAAGGAGGAACAGTAATCCAAGGGATGGAAAGCTATGAGCATAAATACTCAAAGCTTGAGCAATTAAGTTCCAGATGTGTAGGCCCAAATGGTGGAGGCAGACTTGGGTATTATATTGCTAATACAGAGACATCATTCAGCAAATCTCATGAATAGGATATGGCCATACTAGGCTATAACTTGTTGAGAAGGAAAGGGGGAAGAGTAGCTCTATGTGAAAAACAAGTTTCAAGCAACTAAAATGCAAGATGTTTGGGAAATGTAGGAAGCACCATGGGCTGTCTTAAAGAAACATGATGGCATTTCCATTTACACTGCTACAGACTACAGGCCTGTGACTCAGGCCTAGATTCATCAAAATGCTATAAATATAGCAAAAATAGTGCCTGCGATAAAAAAGGGGCGTGGTTAGGATAATGTGATGGCTATAGCTAACTAATGCACACGACAAAATTTTATCCCACGCAGCGAAATATCATCACACGAGATGCAACGTTAACGCACACAGCGCTACGTCATTGGGTACTGAGTTGCGTCATCGCACAGCGCATTATTTTTGCAGGTTATATATGCAGCCTTCCTGCAGCTGTCATTTTGAGGGTGTGTCAAGGCGTGTTTTAGAGGAGAGGAGAAGAAGATAGTTGTTGTGATGGTGAAAGGAGTTTATAATAGCGAGTTCTGAGTGTGTTGTCTTGTGCTTCCTTTTGTGAACCTTAACCTTTGTCATTTCTGTGTGTGTGTGAATGTGTGTGTGTTTGTGAAAGTTTGTGTTTGTGAAGTTTGTCTGTTTGTCTTTTTTCTGTGGAGGAGGTGTTGTGTGGAAAAAGTGGTGAGTTGAGGCATGGCAGAGGTGGAGAGAATGGAGCATGAGTGGCGTGGGGAGAGAAGAGAGGCGAGGCATTTGGAGAGACGGGAGGAGAGGATGTGGGAGGATGAGGTGTTAGGTGAAGGAGAAGTAGGAGTCAGAGTAGGGACAAGAGCAGAGAGAGGCAGCATGGAAGGGATAGGAGGAGGCAGGTAGGGGAAGGTGTTTAATCATAAAGGGGATCGGCAGGCAAGCATGGAGGGAGCAGTAAACCAGGCTAGAGAAAGGCAGAGGGGAATGGAGTTTGCAAGGCAGGACCAGGAAGGAGGGGTAGAAAGGGAGGGGAGAGCTGAGCGGGCTGGAGAGTGAGGACAGGAGGATCACCTCTTTGGAAGAGGAAGTGGCACCCCCATCTGGCAGCCAGGCAGTAGGACGCCTTTGTCTCCATGCCATTAAGTTTAGTGTCATGGAGAACAAAATGGGCATGAGTCCTGGAAAACTATACCACACTGTTTGGTAACTGGGCAGCTAAAACATCAAAGGCAGCCAAGAGCCAGATCTGGAGAAGCCTAGCCCAGAACATCACTAGGCAGGGCAGAGTACAAAAAAACAGGGATCAGGTCACCCACCGGTACAGAGATGTAATAAAGGTGCAGCTTAAAGCCAAGGTGGGGGCCCAAAACAATACTGACGAATGAGGGGAGGAGGAGCCCCATGTCCCATAGTCATCACTGAAATGGAGAATTGCCTAATCCAAAGGCTGGGACCAGATGTATTTCAGGGAATGGATGAGTGGCTGGACATCACAAGAGCCGCAGCTGGTAAGTTTATCTCACCTATAAAAGGGCAGGCAGCAACAGGTGTACACATTTGGCATCAGATGCTCACAATGCAAAGAATCAAAGTGCACTTCTGATGCCAAAAGAAAAAAGGGTACTAACTCCCATTGGTACTTATGCGTTATTTCTACAGCTCTCATCCAACAACATACCAGTCCCAGCAAGGACACCCATGAAGCAACCTGGATCAGGGGTGGCTGAAAGAAATCTGCTGCCTGAGGTGAGGGTTGAGATGGTGTCCCCACCCCCCACAACCTCTCTCACAGACACTGACACACTCTCAGGCTCTAAGACCCTCTCCCCCCAAGCTCCTCTCATACACACCCACCCCTAGGTAGGCACCCATTCTCACACAGACAGACCCCAGGAAGGCACCTATTCAGTCACTACCAAAAAGTTGCACATACACACATTCTCATTGACACACACACTTATGTATTTAGATTTATATTCCACTTTTCACAGCGCTTCAAAGTGGATTACATTCAGGTACTGTAGGTATTTCCCTATCCCCTGAGTCAACGGAGGGTAAAGTGACTTGCCCAAGGTCACAAGGAGTGACAGTGGGACTCAAATCCTGGTCTCCTGGTTCTCAGCCCACTGCCCTAACCACTAGGCTACTCCTCAACTCCCATAACCACACAGCCTCTCACCTATACACACAGGCTCTTACCCGCCTCCAACACACTCACAAGCAGTCACCCAACTACCCAGGCAGGCAATCACTCACCCGCGCACACACACACACACAGGCAATCACTCTCACACGCCCAGAGACTAGACCTTTTTTTCAGCTACTGCATCCTCCTCCTCTCTTGGGTTGCCAGTCTCGCAACAGCAGGAGATGACGTCGAGAAAAATGTATCTCCTGCTGCCCGGGGTTGCCACTGAGTGGATCGGGCAAGGGTTTTGCTTATCCCTGCGCAATCCGATGTTTGACTTTGGAGGGCAGGTGAGGCGGCGGCTGCGGTACCGGTGTTTTGGAGGGGCACTTTTTGCTGCTTCAAAATTCTGCCACTGAGGCCACCGCCTCACCCTGCCTCATGATAGAACCACCCCTGACCTGAATGCCCCGGGCCCAGCCAGCAAGGGCCATGGATCAGTCAGCCACCACCTGCTTTTGAAAATCTTTTCTCATGGATGCACAGATGCAGGTCAGCGCTGGGGAGGAGGAGGAGAAGGAGCAGCAGGACCAGCCACAGGCAGCTGGGGCCTTTACTGTGCTGGAACCCTTGGGTTCGCCGAGCCAACTAAATATGTCCCTCAACCTATCCCTAGAGGAGCATAGCCTGAAATGGATGCCTCCAGGATCAGATGATGGTAGAGTCATCACACCACAGAGCCATAAAGAACCACCACTAGTCAGCCATGAGGAGAAGCCACAAGCCCACTAATGCCAATTTTGCAGCCACAAAGCCCAGCATTACCAGCACAGCCACCACCAGCAGCACCTCCAAGATCAGTATCCATCCCACCTGAACAGTCCATACAGGAGCAACTGGACCAGCTTCAAAGGAGGCAAGTAGAACACCAGAGACACATACGGGCAGAGCTATTTGGGCTAAGGAGGTCTGTAAATAGACATAACCAGATTCTGCACAGCAAACAGAAGCCCAAACCCATAATCTTACTACACTGATGGGCGTTATAAACACCCTTACCAATGTGCTGATGCAGATTTTATAAAGGATGCCAGAGCCTCCATCTGAGTCCTCAGTACCATCAGTGGAATTGACACCACAGAGCAGACCCCATGGTGGTAGACAAGCAAGGGGTAGGCCCCCCAAACTCATGCCCCCACCAACAGGCTAGTCACATTGTGGCAAGAGGCCTTTGCTTGAACTTTGCTGCCGTGGCCCTTAGGCTGTCCCCTTTGAGTGCGCTCTTTTGACCTGTTATGTTACAGCACTACGATTGCCTTAGGGGTGACAATTCCTCTTTCTATGTTCTTAGTAGTAATCATGATTGTGTGTAAAGGATAACATGCAATGCCTGTATATGTCACGATGCCATTTCAATCTATCAATGTACAAATGTACCTAGAATGTGCTGTTCATGAAATGTTTAGTGTTTTTTACTATTTGCTATCTAGTCCTTGCACCTAAGACATTATCTTGATTTCAAACAGTGCACTCCATGTGTTTGCTAATAAAGTGCTCACTGTTTTGAAAACAAACATGGATGGTTATTTCCTTTCATTGTGTGGTTTAAGTGATTATGGTACCGAAGGTTTAAGGTTTGCTTTCCACATGACCGTGCATTCTACAATGGCCTGCTTCATTCCAATTGTGCATTGATCGAGCATGCAAGACCATATGGGCTATGGCATAACAATCAGGCCGATTCAATAAGAAGCACAGGAGAATGGGCGCTTAGTGTTGAGCACCCACTCTCCCAATGCATGCCCAGCCACCTCTCCTGGGCATGCAGTCCTGTATTTAAATGAGGGATCACGCTCAAAGGAGGTGCTAGGGACAATAGTGTGTCCCTAGTGCCTCCTTTTTAGCAGGAACCCAGGAGAAGTGGCTGTCACCAGGTTAAAAAACTGACATTCAATTTTCCGAGCATCGGTTTTCCAAACCCCCTGACAGCTATCGATTAGGAAAATGGATGCCATTAAAATTGAGCGTCCGGTCACCTAATCTGACTGGCTGACACATTTTTTTTTTAATTAAATTTTTGTTTAACTTTTTTTTTTTTTTTTTACATTTTTGGTTCCTCCAACTCAATATCACTAGGATATTAAGTCAGAGGGTGTACAGAAAAGCAGTTTTTTCTGCTTTTCTGTACACTTTTTAGGGCTGCTCAGAAATGAATGCCTGCCCTTGGACAGGCATTAATTTCTGAATGTAAAATGTGCGGATTGGCCGCACATTTTGCTTTCAGTATCCTGGGTGAATAACTAATAGCCTCATCAACATGCATTTGCATGTGATGAGTGCTATTAGTTTCCGGGGGAGGGGGGGTGGCTGAACGTTTTCAACGCGCTACACTCCTTACAGTATAAGGGGTAATGGACGCATATCAAAAATGAACATCCGAGGGCGTGTTAAACAGTACTTTCAGCCGAGTGCACTTTACAGAATCGGCCTGAATGAAAGCTGCGTGTCTGCAGGTAAGGAAGACAGGCAGAGGTAAAGAAGAACTCGTTACTGGGGACCTTCACTATTGCCTCTCGTTGCCTTCTTCACACAGCATTCCATTTGGTTACTCCTGCTTAGATGCGCCTGTATGTTACCTGCTCCCTACCTTCATGGCCAACACATTATATAGTGTGCATGTACAGCTTGGGTGCTGTGAAGCCAAACTTAGGGTCATCATAACACAACAGTTTATTTTCTGGCCACTTATTTTGGTAAGGAGTGCAAGGGTATATGACCAGATACATTTGTAGCTTACACAGTTAACCTAATATGTGCACTTGCTGAGTGTTCCTACACACTGTCAGCTGCTGGGTCACAAGCAGGGCTGAGGAATGAGGGAATACCATCTGCTCTACAATGTCCACAGCCAACCAACAGAGGGCCTAGAGAGGTGCTGTTGGTGCTGGGGACCAAGCTGTCTTCAACACTCTGATTCCCACACCTACACTGGCATAGCTTGGGGGTCTGTATGATACGTGTAAAGTAAGAATGAGCTTACAGCTAGCATCCAGATCCCAAAGGCAGGGCACAATAGGAATGTCAGTCTGCGGAAGATTTCCTGGTCCATTGCATCACCACTCTACGTCCTGTACTCTGCACCTGTGCATATAGTGTACCACACACTAGTAACTCACTCCTTCTTCCTACTTGTCAGCTGACAATGTTTTTGAAGAGTCATGAAGTTCACAGCATAGTGGACATGAATGTTTAGTTATTATAGAAGTAAAGTTCATACAGTGTTTAGGAAACGGTGGCCTCTCCATTTGTAGGCAGATATAGGCTAGGTTTGCACTGAAAATGTATTGTCCTTCATTTGGGAGAAAGACGGTAGGCATACTGTCCCACCATCTACACAGCACAGACTGAGTGTAAAAGAACTAGGGGTTGGTTTGGCAACCTCTCTGTGAACTGTGCATGATATGAGCAATGGAGTGGTGGCAAATGAGAACCGTGAGAGCAAAAAGGGTCGATGTAATAGGAGTTCCACAATGTGTGTTGCAACAGTAATCATACACCCCCACACACACATGCACAACCATGCACCTGGTTTCTCAGCACATGCAGCATGTAAAGCATCATCATGCTAAGCGCTCATCAGATTTGGCCCTATAAGCATAGCATTACCTACTCCTTTACACTGCCAGTTCCATGCATCACAGCATTCCCACATTCACTGGGCAGTTTCTTAACCAGCTCTTCCTCCCTCCCTTATTTTCCAAGCCTCTGGGCCAGGCCTAGGTGTTAGTAGGCAGCACAACCCATAATAATAGCACTACTCATCCTACTACAACAAGCAAATGTAAAGTATAACATTAAATGTTTTAAGCATACTGGATGTTTCCCCATGCCCAACTGGAACACCTCTTCCCCTCTGTGAATACTACATATTAACTGTGAGTATACTTGTGGAAAATTAACAGTGCAACAAGTTAGACCATTCCTACCGCTGTCCATATGCTGCCCTGTCAGAGACTCACCTTCTCCAGAGGGCAAACACTTGATCAATGCAGTGCTAAACCTATCACAAACTGCCTGCAAAGTGGTATTGGATTGCAGGGCCAAAGGAGCAACCTCTGAAAGCAACAGCACCCACAACACCGATTGAACAAGCCACACGCATCGTGTCAGTCACCGAGTCACACCACACTCACTTATGTTAGCAAAAGGGACTCCAAGCTCCATTTCTTGCACCTGCACATGTGCAAGGCCTATGTTCCTGCAATGTTTGTCATAAAACAACATAGAGGTGTGTGCCAGCTTGCAATAACTGCTAATGAGGCTGGGTGAGCCCTTCCTATACAAACATTATCTATAGCTGGCCACAGGAAATACTTCTGTAAGAGACATATATCACCTGTACTTACTGCAATGTTCTGACATGGGCCCCTGAAGGGCTTAGGAGGCACGACATGGCAGCTGACATTCAATGCCAAGAAGTGCAAAGTCATGCATATGGGGAGTGGAAATCCGAATGAACTGTATTCGATGGGGGGGGGAAAGGCTGATGTGCACGGAGCAGGAGAGAGACCTTGGGGTGATGGTGTCTAATGATCTGAAGTCGGCGAAACAATGTGACAAGGCGATAGCTAAAGCCAGAAGAATGCTGGGCTGCATAGAGAGAGGAATATCGAGTAAGAAAAGGGAAGTGATTATCCCCTTGTACAGGTCCTTGGTGAGACCTCACCTGGAGTATTGTGTTCAGTTCTGGAGACCGTATCTCCGAAGAGACAGAGACAAGATGGAGGCGGTCCAGAGAAGGGTGACCAAAAAGGTGGAAGGTCTTCATCAAATGACTTATGAGGAGAGATTGAAGAATCTAAATATGTACACCCTGGAGGAAAGGAGGAGCAGAGGTGATATGATACAGACTTTCAGATACTTGAAAGGTTTTAATGATCCAAAGACAATGACAAACCTTTTCCGTAGGAAAAAAATCAGCAGAACCAGGGGTCACGATTTGAAGCTCCAGGGAGGAAGATTCAGAACCAATGTCAGGAAGTATTTCTTCACGCAGAGGGTGGTGGATGCCTGGAATGCCCTTCCGAAGGAAGTGGTGAAGACCAGAACTATGAAGGACTTCAAAGGGGCGTGGGATAAACACTGTGGATCCATAAAATCAAGAGGCCGTCAATAAAGAGTGGGTGGCTCGCCAGAATGACGGCTACTGCCTGGAGATAATACCCTTATTCAATAAACATACACATGGTTACTGTGACTCCAACATCGCTCTAAGCTACAACAGCAAGAGGAAATGTGGAAAAAAGGATTCACACTCACAAAGTGGGGAGTAGCTGGCTTGTTACGGCGGTTACTACCCCAAACCAAATAAGCCTGATACTTCACTTTCAATGCATATCCAGCATAGCTCTCTGCTTCAATGGCAGGGGAGAAGAAAAACTGATACTTCACGCATATCCAGCATAGCTCTCTGCTTCAACGACAGGGGAGAAGAAGAAAAACTGATACTTCACGCATATCCAGCATAGCTCTCTGCTTCAACGACAGGGGAGAAGAAGAAAAACTGATACTTCACGCATATCCAGCATAGCTCTCTGCTTCAACGGCAGGGGAGAAGAAAAACTGATACTTCACGCATATCCAGCATAGCTCCCTGCTTCAACAGCAGGGGAGAAGAAAAACTGATACTTCACGCATATCCAGCATAGCTCTCTGCTTCAACGGCAGGGGAGAAGAAAAACTGATACTTCACGCATATCCAGCATAGCTCTCTGCTTCAACAGCAGGGGAGAAGAAAAACTGATACTTCACGCATATCCAGCATAGCTCTCTGCTTCAACGGCAGGGGAGAAGAAAAAAGGATTCGCACTCACAAAGCGGGGAATAGCTGGCTTGTTACGGCGGTTACTACCCCAAACCAAATAAGCCTGATACTTCACTTTCAATGCGTATCCTGCTTCAACGGCAGGGGAGAAGAAAAACTGATACTTCACGCATATCCAGCATAGCTCCCTGCTTCAACGGCAGGGGAGAAGAAAAACAACCAATAAGGGCTGAATAACACAGTCTGGGTAAAACAAATAAGTATGGGTGTAGCTTGCTTATTGCGGCGGTTACTTCCCCTACTACCCATAACTAATCAAGCTTGATATTTCACTTGGTTGCAGCTCCATCACTGCTCTCTACATTAATGGTGGGGGTGGAAGGGAAATAGAACCAAAGAGCTAAGAGAAACAGATAAGTATGAGAAAAAAAATGTGAAGCTTGCTGGGCAGACTGGATGGGCCGTTTGGTCTTCTTCTGCCGTCATTTCTATGTTTCTATGTTTCTATGTCTGTGAAGACAGCAACACATAAAGGCCATCACCTATCATGGCAAGCACATGACATCTGTGGTAGGAGTATGCCTATACATTCATGACTGTGTAGTGTTTAGCTTGTAGGCTCAGAACCAGTTCAGCTGACCATACTTGGTTATCACTGAATGCAATACACAGAGGACTATATGGACTGTGTAGAACCCAAACTTGCCTGCTCACAACTAACTGTAGAAGTCTTTTACAGCACTTCCTGTTAAACTGTTCAGCTGTCCACAGACGTGAACACAGGCATGCACATCATCAACACCATGCAACCATGAAAACATGTAAATGTGTGCAGCCATGTTGGTTACTCAATGATATGATATAGGCATCCTCTAGACACAGATCCTTTATTGCATACTATGTAAATATTCACTGTAAATGCGTTTTACTATGTAAATATTCCTGTCCCTTTTCTCTTTTTTCCTCCTATCCCAGTTGGTAATTTCCTTGTTCATTGTAACTATTATTTTCTGCACCAGTTCAATTACCCTAGTTCTATGTTTATTACACGACTTGTTAAATGTAAACCAACTTGATGCAACCTCTGGTCGTGAAAGCCGGTATAGAAATTAATAAATAAATAAAATAAATAAATAAAAGTATTTTAGACAGTAATACTCAGCTAATGGACTCTAACGGGGCTCACAGATCAGAGCTGCAGATAGTAGGTATAGATAAAACGTGAAGAATGTGTATATCTTCAGGGTACATACATATGTGCATACTGCTGCATCACATGACTATCTGTGAAGCATAACACACTATGACCTTGCAGCCACCTGACATGCCCACTTCAGAGTCAGACTATGTGTGACACGACAGTTTAAGACAGGAGTTTGACACACACATAAACCCTTAGCCTGTGTGATGTAAATGTTTGATGACTTCGATGTGGCAGCGATAATAGTGGTCATAAACTATACTGTCACAGTGAAATATCTGTGGAAATTGCAAGTGAAAGCTAGACAGTATCAGATTCACAATCCTGTCTTCACAGAGCTGGACATGCATCCTCCCGTTGGATCTCGGAGAAGGCAATGACACCTACATGACATCACGACAGGCAAGGCCCTCACTTTTTCCAATAAAATATTACTACATTGCCTAGTCCATAAGTGCATGGGTGTAGGGGTGCATGCAATGGCAAAGAGGAATACTATCTTTGATAGAGCTGTGTATATACAAAAAACTGCACCAGGTAGCAAAATTGTTTTCAGCAACGCTGTAAGGGAAACTGTGATCCAACACCTGGGTGAGGTGTGCACTATTGTTGCCACGTAGCTCCAATTTTGTGGACCCCAAAATCCTATGCAGCTTTTTAAGTATGTACATGCTCCCATTTCAGCACAATTCCAAACATTTTATTGAACCAAAACCAACACTTTCTATACCTGCAGCCATGGCAGTAAGACGAGGACAGCACGCAGATATGCTGCAAATAGGTATGCAGTTATAAATCCTAGTGTACACTGGCTAACTGTTGTAACGTTGGTCTGGGAATGCCCATATGACTGTACGCACACTCAGTCCAGAGCTATTACTTCACCTGCATACCTTTAAGCACTTATGAATGAGGGTGTAAACATTTTTTTCTGTCACACAAACATTAAACTGTGTACTTGTTACTTTTCCATGCATGGTTCACCTTCAGTGCTCTTTGAGCTTAACAGCATTTGTATAGGTGTAGCTCTCCAGGGTGCCATCACACTTATGGCACTATGTCATCCACATGTGAGTGGTAGAATGCAGTTCGTTGGTGATGGCTTTCAGGCGATACTATGCTAGGTAAGCAACAAACTTTAATGCCACACAAGCTTCTTTTACTGTCACTATCAGGCAGAACAAATGGTGGCTGCCACATGTCTTTCATGTAATGTTAACTTTCAGTATTGTATTTCAAGTACAGTGCACTGGTGCATTGTGAAGATGAATGCTGAGTATCTATACATGGTTTAGGCAACAGGATGACCTATACAGCCAACCACTGAGAGGAAGAAAAGGGACAGCAAGGAAAGCAGCAGCTAACCAGCCTCGGGCGCACCGTCCCTGAAAGGGGAAGTAGTAGGTGAGACTATCAGGCAAAGTGTCTTTCTATAACATTTTGCCGAGTCTGGCTGCCACTCAGTGTCCTCTCCTGGCCTCCTGCAGGGAGATGTGGGAGATCCAGGAGGAAATCAGGATGTACGGCCACTGGTATTCCATGGTGTACAGCCAGATTATGGAATACATAGTCCTTGCAACTTTGGGTGGGGCATACATTAAAGTTCCATCTGTCTTGTCCAAACAGCGAAAATGACTTTTCACAAGTCCAAAGATACATTCTATGACACAGAGGTAGCACATAAGGCCTTGTTGTATCTCGTCTCTGCCGGCGTGTTGGGAATGGCAATGGGGGTGAGAAGCCAGGGCATGCATCCATACCCTGAATCTCCTGCACTAATGACAGGACAAAGACACAAATCATAGCATCGTCAATTGCAGATGTGACTGCCAAACCACAGCATCCAGTAAGACA
The DNA here is from genome assembly GCF_901001135.1 of Rhinatrema bivittatum. NCBI lineage: Eukaryota > Metazoa > Chordata > Amphibia > Gymnophiona > Rhinatrematidae > Rhinatrema > Rhinatrema bivittatum. The sequence continues at coordinate 520,158,311 of NC_042616.1, forward strand.
GTATAAGATAGCCTGTACCTTTGCTGAGCCTTAAAGGGTGATTGGCATGCCCTAAATGCCTTTCATAATGTTGTTGGCCACTATATGTGCTGGCTAGCTGTAGGCTAATGGAGTTCATCTCTTCATAAGTAGTTAATTTGATATGCCCCCCAACCCAGCAAAGGCTACTGGTGTGTAACTGGCTGACAACGTTGCATAGATACATAAGAGGTGACATACCTGTGTTAGCAGCAAAAGTCGTTCCTCATGCTGTGCATGCGAATGTGGCAGCTGTGCATTCTGTCCTCCATAGAAACCCATTAGTAAGCCCACACACAGGGAATATGGCAACCCACCAACATGCACAAGATAATGGTCGTGGAACTGGTGTGTCAGGCTGTATAGAAACAATGTGAAACAATCTTCTAGATGAGTCAGTAACGGTCCAGACATGATGATGCTGTGCTGGCAGAGTGGATAGGTGAAGCTAGAGATTAACCAGTGACATTGTAAAACCTTCCAAGGGTAGGATAGGAATGGGGCCTTTTAATAATATAGACATGCTAAGTGTATAGTCCTTTCTCACTCAGCAACCTTTAAGTCACATATATTGTTGGCCCTGACTCATTTTATCAGTCTGTGAAACATGGGGTCAAAAAGGCATGACCTGGGCCAATGGCCACCATACGTGAATACAAGGCACTTGACAGGCCACCGGTCGTGTCCTTCCCCACATTCACCCCCCATTTTGGTGCCATTATGCACATCACATAGGCAAACATGTAACTATCAAAGAAAAGTGTGTCTTACCTACAAGCCAACCGTCACAAAACAGGCCAGCCTCAAAATTGTCAAAGAAGCCTGATTGTCTTAAGTATAAAGGAATCATGCGTGACTCCCGAGTACCTGGCCACCACATCCAGGATGCGCAATCCAGTGTACATACCTCCCTCTGGGTGGCATGATGGCCAAGTGAGTGCAGTCGATAGCTCCAACAACCTCTCTTCCAGTCTATCAACTCCTGACTGTCGCGTGGAAATTTGATGTAGCAATTAATGCAGTCAATGACTGCTTCGATGATCTGGTCAAGACATCATGAGAAAGTGGTTTGGGACTGTTATTATTTGTAAGAGTTTTGGGTCCCTGGACCTGTGGCAGATGACCATGCCCATGGGGGGAAGTCCTGTGAGGGGCCACAGGTCAGGATCAGCGTAGGAGACACACACACATTAGTTCTTTATTGTACAGGATTGGTGAACCACCAGAGGTGGCAGTAGTGAGCTGGAAAGTAGCCCGGTTGGGCTTGTAGTCCCTCCGGCTCGGGAACAGCGATCCCACAATGGCTGTGCTGTAATAGAAAGAACTGATATTGTGAGTAGTAGCAGGATATGCAGAGTTCAGGAATAGAGCCTCGTTGGTAATGTACTCATGCAGAAGTCTCTCAGTGTGGAACACAGGAGCTGGAGTAAAGGCAGGACCTCGAGGAGCGAGTACCTGGTTCCAGGGAATAGCTCTGAGAGATAAAGATGGTAACTCACAGATGTTGTAGGTAGCGGTGTCTTCCTGGCAGAAGTGGAGTCCAAGTAGCGAGTCCAGGAACATGGGCACTCGAGGAGCGAGTACCGGTTCCAGACTGAGACCTGAAAGATAAGAAAGAGAGAGAGGCATCTGAGGAGTGGGTACCCCAAATAGAGTAGGTCCGAAGGAGGCAAAGTTGCAAGGTATGGAGAGCGAATCCCATCCGATAGGAAACCTTTGCTAACTCGATTAGCTAGCAATCGCATAGGCCTTTTGTATCCTGGATGCATGACGTCATCACAGGGGGACGCCCCTGAGGTACTGAAGGTACCTCAGGGGCGCCCCCTGTGATGACGTCATGCCCTGCTTCAAGTACTGAAGGTACTTGAAGCAGGGCATGGTGACTTCTCCTGCGGTTGACGGACGTTTGGCTGCCACGGCGTCTGCCTGCCGTCCTCTCTGGCGTCCCCTTAGGGTGTGCGGGGCACACACCCTAAGGCAGCTGAACAGCATGGCGGGAGGCAGCGCCCAAGCCGTTCCGGGGACGCCGGAGAGGACGGCAGGCAGACGCCGTGGCAGCCAAATGTCCGTCAACCGCAGGAGAAGTCACCAGAGAGGTAAGGAGGGCAGAGAGGAGTCATCGGGCAGCGACAGTCGTAACAGTACCTCCCTTCAAAGGGCGGTCTCCTCTTTGGGTACCAAACTTCGGTTTAGAAGGATGCGCAAGGTGAAATTGACGGAGCATCTCTTTGTGAAGGATGTTGGCCTGAGGCTCCCAAGAGTTTTCTTCGGGGCAAAAACCTTCCCATGACAGAAGGTATTCAAGTGCATTGCCTCGTCTTTGGACATCAAGTATCTCTTCAACCTTGTATTCTAGGTCGTCTTCTGCGTTGATAACAGGTGGTACCTGAGTCTTGGAAGTAAATTCTCTGAGGATGAGCGGTTTTAAGAGTGAAATGTGGAAAGCGTTATGGATGTTATGTCCAGGTGGTAGCTTCAGACTATAGGTGATGTTGCCAAGATGTCGGAGGATTGGAAATGGTCCAACGTAGCTAGGAGTTAACTGAGTGGAGGGTAGCTTGAGTCTGAGGTGTTTGGTAGATAACCAGACTTTATCTCCAGCTTTGAAGTCTGGTGCTTGCGAATGGTGAGCGTCATAGTACTTCTTGGCACAGTCACTCGCTTTATTCAGCATGTCCTTTGTCTGAACCCACAAGTTATGGATTTCATCAGCAGTAGCTTGAGCTGCTGGGGACGTCACTGAGAACTTTAGTGGAAGTGGTGGTGTTGGAGAACGTCCATATACCACTTCAAAAGGTGTTGATCCAGTTGATGTTGCTGGATGAGAGTTGATGGCGAATTCAGCCCAAGGTAGCAGTTCGGCCCAATTATTCTGACGGGAACTGATATAGGCACAAATGAACTGCTTCAAAGTTCTATTCATCCGTTCTGTTTATCCATTTGATTGCGGATGGTAGGCTGAAGTGTAGTATAGAGAGATGTCAAATAACTTGCACAAGGCCCTCCAGAATCGTGCCGTGAATTGTGAACCACGGTCAGAGACAATGTGTCTAGGTAGGCCGTGAAGGCGAAATATGTGTGATATGAAGAGCTTCGCAAGCTCCAAAGCTGAGGGTAATCCAGAAAGTGCTACGAAGTGGGCCATCTTGCTGAAGCGATCAACTGTTACCCAGATGGTATTCATTCCTCTGGAAGGGGGTAAATCGACTACAAAATCAGTAACGATGTGTGACAAGGGCTGTTCCAGAACTGGCAGAGGTTGAAGCAGACCCCACGGTTGACCAGAAGCAGGTTTGTTCTTGGCACAATTTGTACAGGATGCCACATAGGAATATGTATCCTTCTTGATTGTAGGCCACCAATACAACTTCCCTATTTTGAGCAGGGTACGGCGTTGACCAGGATGGCCAGCCAGCTTGGAATCATGCGCCCAAAAGAGCACCTTCTTCCTGAGGTGTTTTGAAACAATGGTCTTACCAGCGGGCACAGAATGGGAAACGCCAAGATGACTTTCTTCGGATCAATTATGTGCTGAGGTTCTTCGGGCACATCCTCTGAGAGAAAGGAGCGTGAGAAGGCGTCTGCTCTGGTATTTCTGTCTCCGGGGCAATACTTAAGCACAAAGTCGAAACGATTAAAAAATAAGGACCATCTGGCTTGTCTGTGGTTAAGACGTTGTGCATGGCAGAGATACTCTAGATTTTTGTGGTCCGTGAATATGGTTATTTGATGTTGAGCGCCTTCAAGCCAAGGCCCCCATTCCTCGAATGCAAGCTTTATTGCCAAGAGCTTTTTATCGCCGATCCCATAGTTCTTCTCGGCCGGGGAGAATTGTCATGAGAAGAAGGAACAGGGACTTAAGGCTTTCAAGTCTCATGTCTGGCTCAATACGGCCCCCCATGCTGACATATGAAGCAACAACTTCAACGATAAAGGGCTTGTTGGGGTCAGGATGCTGCAAGCATGGTTCCGTGGAGAAAGCAGTCTTCAGATTCTCGAACACGGAAATGGCCTCCACAGACCATTTTGAAGCGTTGGCACCTTTGTGGGTCATAGCGGTCAAGGGTACTGTTAAAAAAGAGTAGTTCTTTATGAAGCTTCTATAATGGTGAACGCCAGGAATCTTTTCAGGGTCTTCAGGCTATTAGGTTGGGACCAATTTTTGATGCTCTCAAGTTTGTGAGGATCCATCTGGAAGCCTTCTTTAGACACAGTATAGCCAAGGAAAGGCACTGAGTCTTTGTGGAATTCGCACTTAGAAAGTTTGGTGTAAAGCCGGTGTTCACGGAGTCAGTGGAGTACTTGTTTGACATCTTCAATGTGAGTGGGCAGGTCCTGGGAGAAGATTAGAATATCATTCAGGTAGACCACAACACTCTTGTACAGCAGATCCCGCAAGATGTCGTTCATAATGTTCTGAAATATGGTGGGTACATTGCACAGGCCGAAGTGCATCACTAAGTACTCGAAGTGGCTGTCTCGGGTGTTGAAGGCTGTTTTCCATTCGTCACCACTACAAATGTGAACTAAGTTGTAGGCCCCCTTCAGGTCAGGTTTTGAAAATATTTTGGCCCCTTGAAGCCAGTCAAACAGCTCTGAGATTAAAGGCAAGGGGTAGCGGTCTTTAATCGTGATCTTGTTCAGACCTCGGTAATCGATACATGGACGTAGGGTACCGTCCTTCTTCCTCACAAAGAAAAAGCCTGCGCCGGCTGGAGACTTCGATGGTCTGATAAACCCCTTCTGAAGGTTTTCTTCAATGTATTCGGACATTGCCTTATTCTCAATTGCTGAGAGAGGATAGACACGTCCTTTAGGAGGTTCAGTATTGGGTTTCAGTCTTATGGCACAGTCATAAGACCTAAGCGGAGGAAGAATGTCAGCCGCTTCTTTGGAGAACACATCCCCATAGGATGCGTATTGGGGCGGCGGGCCTGGCATTGCTGGAATCATAGGCATGCAGATGACAGAAGCAATCTCCTAAGGCACCTCCCATGACACTCTGGGCCCCAGCGGGAGAGTTCCAAGGATGCCCAGTCAAATTGGGGTTGATGTGCTTGCAACCAAGGTAACCCCAGGACGATAGGGTGCATGGCCTTTTCCAACACAAAGAAGGGAAGCGATTCCGTATGGAGAGCTCTGGTGCGGAGAGTCACTGGTAAGGTTTGGCATGTCACATCGCCCGGTAAGGGCTCTCCATGGATGGAGGATAGAAGTAGCGGAACTTTCAAACTGACGAGGGGAATACTCAGGTGTTCCACTAAACGTCAGAGAATAAAGTTGCCTCCTGCCCCACCAGGGCAAGAGTTTGAACCATGGATGGTCCGCAGGTCAAGGAGACTGGGAGAGAGAGTGGAGGAGAGGGCGTAGAGGCCTAAGAACAGTCCTCCTGCAGGACTTAGGCCCATCCGTTTCCCGGACGAATGGGGCATGTAGGGACATTGTGACTGGACTGATCACTGTACATGCAAAGATCGCACCTCTTCCGAAGTCTTCTCTCTTTGGAAGTCAAATGCCAGTGACCAAGTTGCATCGGTTCATCTTCACTGACAGCAGGAATTACTGGAACATTCTGAGGTGCAGGTTTAGCACTAGCCTGTTTCAACCCAGGTATTCTATTAGGCTGGAGTTCTTTCACCTTGTCATGAAGCTGGTGATCGATCCGAGTGGCCAAAGCCACTAGTTCGTCCAGCAAGTCAGGTGTTTCGGGAGCGTCCAGCTCATCTTTTAAATGGGTATCCAGGCCTCTGAAGAAAAGGGTTTTCAGGCATTTAGGGGCCCAGCAGAGTTCTGTAGCAAGAGTTTTAAACTCTATCGCAAAATCAGCCAGTGGTCTGTTGCCTTGCTTCAGGTCCACCAAAGCAGAGCCGGCAACAGTAACTTGAGCAAGGTCATCAAAAATGGATTTAAATAAGTCCAGAAATCCATCTATGTCCTCCAATATAGGATCCTTGTCTTCCCACAGTGTAGACTCCCAAGACAACGCCCTTTTATCCAGATAAGAAAGGATGTAGATAGTCTTGGAAAAAGCTGTAGGGAACTGAGAAGGCTGTAGAGCAAAATGCATGCAGAGGAGCCTGAGTTGGTGGTGAGAGGGGCTCGCAGGTTGCCGCCATACCTGAGACCCGGGATATCGAGGGTCCAGCCCCGGAACAACAGGTCCCGACCAGCGAGACCCAGAGTGAGGCTGGTGTGACGTCAGCGGGCGTCCACTGCTACAAATTGAACAGCGGACGACGCACCGTCACCGACGGCGCACCCTAAGCCGCGCGCTCCGAAGGGGTGCGCTCGGCTTGTGCCGGCTTAGGCCGGAGAAGGCTGGGAGGCTGTTACAGACTATGGCTGTGGACTGGAATTTCCCCTGACCTCAACAATCCTGTTTGTTGATCACAGAAGCGTGAGTAGAATAAGGAAAGGGTTATAGTGTTGTTTTCTTACGTAACATTTATGCCCCATACAAAAAGAAAGGGCAGAGTCAGGCAGGATGCCTCTACCCCTACCAGACCGGGCCCTATACAAACCACTTTAACCGGATTCTACTCACCTGCAACAATTCTGACCCTGGAGTGTCCCATTATATCGAGGGATATTGAGCAAATATCCACTATGTCGGGAGAAATAAGCCTAAGTCCCGGGGTCTTAACAACTCCTCCACCACCAATGAGCGCTGCAGAAACCCACAGTCTGGACTCACCTCTTTTGCGGAAGGCGTTTTTAGGGGAGAGTCCGATAGAGGAAGTCTTTGGGGGAAAAGAGGCAGCGCAGGGGAAAGAAGGGGAGGTATCCCAAGATTTGGATCAAAGAACTGGGGCAATAGGAGGAAGTGGGGTCACACCCGCCGTTGGATCTGCGCCACAGCAGGAACTTTTGGATATATTAATGAACCCATCTGCCTCAAGTGTTAAGTTTGAAAAAAATCAGAAAGTTTCTTTAGAAATGCTATGGTCTGCAATAATGGTATTACATCATAATGTAGAAAAAATGAGTAGTAATATTAGAGATGTTCAATCTACATTGCAAAATTTAAGTCCTTTAGTGACAAATAATGGTTCGACTATTAAAAAGGTGGAAACAGATATTATTCAAATAAAAGATGTTCAAACTTCTATAATAAAGGGAGAGACTATCCTATCAAGAAAGGTTGAAAATTTAGAAAATGTGTTACGTTATTCTAACCTTAGGTTTGTCAACTTTCCTAAATGTAGGATGGTCTCCCCTGTGGAACAGTTACGAAATTATTTTAGTGAAGTATTGTCTATAGCTTCAGATAATTTTCCTACGATTAAGACTGCATATTTTTTGAATGTGAGAGAACAAAATCAAAATCTGAACCTGCCATTACAGGAGTCTCCATTAAATGTCACTGATCTGATAGAGTCGTCATTTAGTACCCAGATAGAGATGAGGGGAACCTTAATTGTAAAGTTTGCCCTGACTTTGGATAGGGACAAGATATTAAATAAGTTTATGGAAAAAAGATCCTCTCTCTATCTGGGTCAAAAAATATGGGTCTACCCAGATGTGACAAAAGACACTCAGGCAAGAAGGAAAAAATGTATTGCTTTAGCTGGATTGGCCAGAACATTTGGTATACAAATAAATATAAAATTTCCCTGTAAATGTTTTATGAAGGTAGATGGAACAAAATATGTTTATTATGATCCTCTTGATTTAGAAAGATTCTTGCAGGAACGCAGATCCCAGGATGGGGTACCAGATCCTCAAATTGATGAGAATGTTTGATTTATTTAAGTGTTGCAATACTTCTGTTTATAATTTATAATTAGTAAGACCATGTGTGGTAATTATGTATAAAGGGATTTGCTCAACAGGTTTCCCAATTTTTTTGGTCTTCAAGGAAACTAGGAAACTAGGAATGTGAAAAGTTTAATTTGCTTTTGTTTATCTAATAATAGTTTATAAGCCTAGTGTTTCCATAAAAAATTCAATGCTGTTAATGTAATTGAATACAAATTGTTTTTCGTTTTTGTAAAAATGGAAATTTATAAATAAAAAAAAAATAAAAAAAAAAATGCATGCAGCACTGGTTTAAAAATCCCCTGGTCTTCTGAATCTCTCCCGAGAAACAAACTGGAGCCGCCAGCGGTATAGCAGTCTTTAAAGTTACCTCCTGTAACTAGAGATGAGCTTTGTTTTTTTCTACAGTGTTGTTTTTTGAGTCGGACGCTTCGGGGTAAAGTTTGTTTTTCCTCGGTTAGTTTTTTGGAAAAACGAACAAAAACTAAATGGGGAAAAACGAAACCAGCCCAAAAAATGACGCGGGAAAACGAAACTAAAAAAAAACCCACCCCAAGCATTAAAATTCACTTTAATATATTAAATACAACCCCCCCCCACCACCACCACCATACCGATCCCTCCCCAAGACTTACTAACAGCCCTGGTGGTCCAGCAGGGTCCCACGAGGGATTTCTCTCTCTGTGCCGTCTGACTTTCGGGCCTGCCTCATTCAAAATGGCGCTGATAGCCTTTGCCCATACTATGTCATAGGGGCTACCGGTGCCATTGGTCAACCCCTGTGACATGGCCATCGGCGCCATCTTGTGCTCCTACCATGTGACAGGGGCTGATCAATGGCACCGGTAGCCCCTGTGACATAGTATGGGCAAAGGCTATCGGTGCCATTTTGATTACTGGCAGCTGATGGTCCGAGTGCAGGAAGTCGCTCCTGGACCCGTGTTGGACCATCAGGGACTTTTGGAAAGTCTTGGGGGACCCTCCTGACCTCCACAAGACTTGCCAAAAGTCCAGCGGGGGTCTGGGAGCGACCTCCTGCACTCGGACCGTCGACTGCCAGTAATCAAAATGGCGCCGATAGCCTTTGCCCATACTATGTCGCAGGGGCTACCGGTGCCATTGGTCAGCCCTTGTCACATGGTAGGAGCACAAGATGGCGCCGATGGCCATGTCACAGGGGCTGACCAATGGCACCGGTAGCCCTTATGACATAGTATGGGCAAAGGCTATCAGTGCCATTTTGATCGAGGCAGGCCTGAAAGTCAGACGGCACGTAGGGAAAAATCGCTCGCGGGACCCCGCTGGACCACCAGGGATGTTAGTAAGTCTTGGGGAGGGATCGGGATGGTGGGAGGGGGTTGTATTACAGTGAATTTTAATGCTTGGGGTGGTTTTCTATTTAAAAAAATAAAATGTGCCCCTCCCCCCGTACAAACCCGAAAAACTAATTTTCTTTGTAGTTCGGGAAAAATCAGTTTCGGGGTTCGGGGCTCCAACACACGACGAATTAGGCAATTTCATTGAAATTGCCTAATTCGTGATAAACGAACCACATCTCTACCTGTAACTGACCTTCATTGCTGGAAGCAGTGCCTTGGGTCTTCTGTGTGTGCAGCTGATGAAACGCTGAAGAGAGTTCTCCAAAGCGTCTTGCTGCTCTGAAATGCACAGGGCCAGGCCCTGTATGGCCTGCAGGGCATTGAGCTATGCTGGATCCATGGAGTTAGCAATCTGTTATAATTTGTAAGGGTTTTGGGTGGATCCCTGGACCTGTGGCAGATGACCACGCCCATGGGGGGAAGTCCCGTGAGGGGCCACAGGTCAGGCTCAGCGTAGGAGACACACACACACTAGTTCTTTATTGTACAGGATTGGTGAACCACCAGAGGTGGCAGTAGTGAGCTGGAAAGTAGCCCGGTTGGGCTTGTAGTCCCTCAGGCTCTGGAACAGCGATCCCACAATGGCTGTGCTGTAATAGAGAGAACTGATATTGTGAGTAGTAGCAGGATATGCAGAGTTCAGGAATAGAGCCTCGTTGGTAATGTACTCACGCAGCGGTCTCTCAGTGTGGACCACATGAGCTGGAGTAAAGGCAGGCCCTCGAGGAGCGAGTACCTGGTTCCAGGGAATAGTTCTGAGAGATAAAGATGGTAACTCACAGATGTTATAGGCAGCGGTGTCTTCCTGGCAGAAGTGGAGTCCAAGTAGCGAGTCCAGGAACATGGGCCCTCGAGGAGCGAGTACCGGTTCCAGACTGCGACTTGAAAGATAAGAAAGAGAGAGAGGCCCCCGAGGAGCGGGTACCCCAAATAGAGTAGGTCCGAAGGAGGCAGAGTTGCAAGGTACGGAGAGCGAATCCCATCCGTTAGGAAGCCTTTGCTAACTCGATTAGCTAGCAATCGCATAGGCCTTTTGTATCCTGGATGCATGACGTCATCACAGGGGGACGCCCCTGAGATTCGCGCCACTGAAGGTACTTGAAGCAGGGCAGTGCGGCGCGCGCGCTCTAAGGCAGCTGAACAGTATGGCGGGAGGCAGCGCCCAAGCCAGTCCGAGGATGCTGGAGAGGACGGCAGGCAGACGCTGCGGCAGCCAAACATCCATCAACCGCAGGAGGAGTCGCCAGAGAGGTTAGGAGGGTGGAGTGGAGACGTCGGGCAGCGACAGTCGTAACACGGACATCCCTCCCATGACCCCTACTGTGGTTTGGAAGGAGCCTCTTGCCATGAAATGGAGGGCAGCCAAGAGTTTGGTGAGGCCGGGGGCAGCATGGGATCGGTGAGTGACCAGATTCAGATCTCCTCAGAGGTCTTTATATAATTCCTGGATTGTTCGAGAGCTGAGGCGATACCTGCTAACCACAAAGTCCTCTGGCATGCCCAGCAAGGAGGTGTGTTGTGGAAATATACGCTTCCTGTATCTCCAGTGCTGTGGCCTCCTGCATGCCGGATGCTCCAGCAGGCCCTGAGCCAACATACCACAGCCTCTACCTGCGGTGCTAGTATTTCTATGAAACGTCTTGGAAGTGGCTTTGGCTGTTGTTCATGTTTTTCTTCTGCCACATGTTCTTGTCTATGGTGAGCCTAGTGAGGCATCATGTATGCCTGTACAAGTACACTTGACACAAACAAAATGGCTTTAGTAGAGTTGACCTGGTAAAAAACAGGCATTTTTATTGGTCCAGGAAGGCGTGGTAGGTGTGTATGTGTTATGTTTGGAGTTTTTTTTCACACTCAATATACACAGCGATAATACCATGCTGCACGATTCCAGGGACGATAATAATTTTTTTGCCCGACACCCAAGAAAAAAGGTGTAATTACTTGCCGCGGTAAAAATCCACGATAATGTATGAACGGGATCTCAGGAAGCGCTCACCAGCCCTACTTTACATTTATCCTGCCCACACTCCGCCCGCTTTAATATTAATGTGAAATTTGAATATGTAATTTGTGATTCACCATTTATCACAAATTAATAAATGATCCTGTCAGACAGAGGAACTGGACAAGAGATCTGGCCATAGACATCCAAAAGGTGGTAAAGAAGAGGGAAATACTGCTGGCTGGAAATTTTAATCTGACGGATAGGGATTAGTCTATCCCTTCTGCCAAATCTGTAAGTAGTAGTGAGATTGTAAATTCCTTTCAAGGGGCTTTGCTCAATCAAATGCTCAAACAAATGCTGATGAAGCCCAAGAGGAGAGGAACAATATTGGATCTAGTACTCCCAAATGGAGACAGTATCTAAATGTCCAGCGAGGTATCTACCTGAGCACCAGTGATCATTAGATAGTATGGTTAGATATAATGAGCCAAGAGTATGGTTCAGTTTTCTAAAGGACCATTACTGCAGGTTAAGTACTGCTTTACCTGCAAATTTATTTTGAACTTACTTGGCCCCTATAAACTTTGTCACAAGTCAAAGAGATCTGAGATTTGTAGGATATAGCTGTCTGCTTCCTGTGCTACCTTTTTCAAGTCTTCTGGCATATGGTTAGTGTGCACAAATTAGATGCTCAGGGTCAAATCTGTAAGCCTTTGCTTAGCTTCAGTAATAGAATTTCCAATTTAGGCACCTGCCATATCTTCGGCTGTGCCTAACAAGATTTATATACTGTTTTTGATGTGAAAGCTTATTATGTTTTTTTGTATATATATAATCTTTTTTTAAATTTTATAATGCATGTAACATGTCAGTTTCAAATCAAAGGTTACTCAAATAGCCTCCTACATTCTGTTCCAAAGCACCCTGTCTTGATATTGTAATTCATATGGCAGGAAAAAAGTGACAGGCACTTATCTCTAATGGAAGGGAAATGCTGCTTTTGATAGTTTTTTTATTTCCTGCCCATTCCCGATTCTCGCCTGATACTACCAGTGTTTCGACAAGTCATCTGCTTCAGGTGCTAGGGAGAGCTTAAAAAGTTATAAACAGATTTAATATAAATTTATTACCATATGAGATATTGCCATGCATTTATAAACGTAATGTGTTGCAGGCTTTTTCTTTCTTACAGCCACCATTTTTTCTGCGACTGAGATTCTCTTAGGGACAATTTTGTAAGATTGTTTTAGGGATGAGTTTGTGAATTTAATTCATATGAATGGGTATGAGTATTGATGAATCCCATGTTTACTAGTCTTTGGAGCAGCGGTCTTCCTGATTTGCTTACCCTTCTTTTTTTCTTGTTTGACAGCTACATGTAGTTTAATGTTGTTTTATTCTAATTGGCTCTTCTGATCACATGATCTGCCTCCCATTGGCTTAGCATCTTTTGGTGGGTTTTCTTTGGCGACAATACATGGTTCAAATTCATTCGCGTCTTGTACACAATCCACTAAAACACTGAGTGTTGCGATCCCGGGGCGCCCCCGGGATCGACACTCACCCCGCGGCGGTAGCGTCGCTGGCTCCGGCCTCCCAGGCCTGCAGGGACCGCGGGCGCTGCGCCCCCGGCCTGTCCCGACCTCACTCGGGCCTGCAGGGCCCTCTGGCATCGCGTCCCGGCCTTTCCCGATCCGTCGGCGTTCCTCGGCGGCTGGCCCCGCCCCCTAGACGCACGCGCGCGTCTCTCAGCTGGCTTTAAAGGGCCAGCACAGGAAATTGGCAGGGGAAGCTCCCGGGTGACGTCAGACGCTGCAGGGTATAAAAACCCTGCAGTACAGCCAAGCCATTGCCTTGCAACGAGGTTCCCAGGTTCGTCCTGCTCCCAGTTGCTGTGTTCCTGCTCGTCACTTTGATCTTCTGGTTTTCGACTTCGGATTGGCTTGTGGTTCTTCTTGGCTTCTGACCCTGGTTCGGCTTCGGTGTCTTCTGGCTCTCGACTCGGCTTGGCTTACGATACTTCTCTGGATCTCGACTTGGACTGGCTGACAACGACTTCTCTGGCTCTAGACGCGGACCGGCTGACAGCGATTCTCCGACACCTGACCCGGGCTTGGTGAGCTACTACTCCATCGATAGGGATCTCCTAAGTCCCAGCGGCCGGGTTCCTACGGGCTCCTCCCGGGGGGACACCGGCTTCCAGGGTGAACCGCCTAAGTCCCAGCGGCCGGACTCCTACGAGCTCCTCTCGGGGGAGTACCGGCTTCCAGGGCGAAGCACCTCTCCCACCGGGTCAGCTTCATCTCCTGGTCCTTGGTCGCATAGGGCCCTTCGTGTCTTTCTCCCGGTAGTCCGCGAGCCTGCTTTCGCCGCCTCCCGTTTGGAACCGGTGCCCCTACCTCTCTAAGGTATTCCATCTCCTGGTTCCGATCGGCCCAAGGGTCCACGAAGCTAACACTGAGGGGAATGCTGCTGCATCGTTCCAGACCCCAAAGCTTTTCCTATGTATGAACTTATTTTGCCAGCAATTGTTTCTTTTTCTTTCCTTTTAAGGTTGCTTATTATTAATTTTATTTTGGTATAGCTAATGTTTCAATCATTTCTTTACACTACCGAGGAGAATGCGTTTGCAACCATTGTTTACAATCATGCGATTTAATTAAGGTATGCCTCAGTTATACTAGTATCTTTTTTAACCTTGTAAAACTGCCACATTTTTTCTAACTGATTCTTCTACAAGATTTAGTGTATTGCTTAAAGTGTTAAAAAGTAGTAAAAGTTTCATTTCTCAATCCATGGTATGTTAACCTTCTATTCAAAGCTAGTTTGTTCCTGGATTCTATATATGCCTGCTCTTCTGAATTTTTATTTGTTTCATTTGTTGATGTGAGATTTTCCTGTGTGTTCTTCTCCCAATATAGCACCTGTGTGAAGCATGGCTGCATCAAGGAACTGTACACACTGTTATTTAAATTGAGGACTGTTGCTATCATCTGTCAAGTAAATGGACCACTGTGAAAGATTGAACAGTTCAGAGTGTTTGCCACACATCCTTTTATTTGGGGTAAATAGGTTTGCCAGTTCTTGTGCTGAGGGTAGTCCTGGCAGTGGTACAAAGTTGGCCATTTTAGAAATTCTGTCTCCTACTACCCAAATAGGGGTGTTACCTGCTGAAGGAGGAAGATTGGTAATGAAATCCATTGCCAGGTGTGTCCATGGTTCCTTGGGAGTGGGTAGTGTTTGTAGAAACAAGGGCCGGGTTCGGGAGCTCTTTTCATGGCACAGACTGGACAATACTCCACATAGTTCTTCACATTTTGACATAACTGGGGCTATCAGTAATAACACTAGTACTGTCTTACAAAGGTTTAAATCATATCTTCTTAACAGAACCCAATCTGTTATCATTAATACTAGCACTTCTTCCTGGTTCCCTTTAAACACTGGTGCTCCCAAAGGATCAGCTCTTTCCGTTGTACTGTTCAACATCTATCTTTCACCGCAATGTCAACTCTTATCTACCTTGGATGTTTCATATTGCATTTATGCAGATGACATACAGTTTTTCTTCCCCACATGACATGATTGGGGATCAACCGCATAGTTCCTTACAATGGGGCAATTTTCAAAGGGGTACGTGCGTAAGATACGCGCGTAACCCATGAAAACCTGCCCCAAGTTCCCCCTGCGCGTGCCAAGCCTATCTTGCATAGGCTCAGCGGTGCGCACAAGCCCCGGGATGGGCGTATGTCCCGGGGCTGCGAATAAGGGGCTGGCCAGGGGCGTATCCGGGGGCAGGAGATGGGTCGGGGGTATGTCTGGGGCATGGCGGCAGTCCGTGGGCAGGGACGGAGGTGTGACAGCAGTCCGGGGGTGGGGCCGAGTGCTCCGGCACAGCGGCCTGTGCCGCTGCAGGGAGCCAGCGGCGTGCGCAAGTTACGCCTGCCAGAGGCTTAACTCCACGAAATAAGGTAGGGGGGGATTTAGTTTGGGCTGGGGGGTGGGTTAGATAGGGGAAGGGAGGGAAAGGTGGGGGGGACCCAAAAAAAAGTTCCCTCCAAGGCCGCTCCGAAATCGGAGGGAACGGAGGCAGGCTGCTTGGCTTGGCGTGCGCAGGTTGCAAAATTGTGCACCCCCCTGCGTGCACCGACCCTGGATTTTATAATATGCGCATGGCAGCGTGCGCATGTTATAAAATCAGGCGTAGATTTGTTCGCGCCGGGTTGCGTGAACAAATTTGCACCCTCGCGTAAGTTTAAAGATTTGCCCCTATGTGTTTATCCTATATCAAAACTTGGCTATTCCACCATAAACTGAGTCTTAACCTATTTAAGACAGAAATTATGATTTTGGGCAACGCCTCCTATACGAACATTCCTATACATATCACTGTCGATAATATCAACATTAATATTAGGGATGTGAATCGTTTTAGGACGATTAAAATTATCGTCCGATAATTTTAATATCGTCTTAAACCGTTATGGAACACAATACAATACAGATTCTAACGATTTATCGTTATAAATCATTAGAATCGTGAGCCGGCACACTAAAACCCCCTAAAACCCACCCCCGACCCTTTAAATTAAATCCCCCACCAAATAACTTAAATAACCTGCGGGTCCAGCGGCGGTCCGGAACGGCAGCGGTCCGGAACGGGCTCCTGCTCTGAATCTTGTCGTCTTCAGCCGGCGCCATTTTCCAAAATGGCGCCGAAAAATGGCGGCGGCCATAGACGAAAAAGATTGGACGGCAGGAGGTCCTTCCGGACCCCCGCTGGACTTTTGGCAAGTCTCGTGGGGGTCAGGAGGCCCCCCACAAGCTGGCCAAAAGTTCCTGGAGGTCCAGCGGGGGTCAGGGAGCGATTTCCCGCCGCGAATCGTTTTCGTACGGAAAATGGCGCCGGCAGGAGATCGACTGCAGGAGGTTGTTCAGCGAGGGTTCCGGCGCCTCGCTGAACGACCTCCTGCAGTCGATCTCCTGCCGGCGCCATTTTCCGTACGAAAACGATTCGCGGCGGGAAATCGCTCCCTGACCCCCGCTGGACCTCCAGGAACTTTTGGCCAGCTTGTGGGGGGCCTCCTGACCCCCACGAGACTTGCCAAAAGTCCAGCGGGGGTCCGGAAGGACCTCCTGCCGTCCAATCTTTTTCGTCTATGGCCGCCGCCATTTTTCGGCGCCATTTTGGAAAATGGCGCCGGCTGAAGACGACAAGATTCAGAGCAGGAGCCCGTTCCGGACCGCTGCCGTTCCGGACCGCCGCTGGACCCGCAGGTTATTTAAGTTATTTGGGGGGGGGGTTCGGGAGGGTGGGGGATTTAATTTAAGGGGTCGGGGGTGGGTTTTTAGGGGGTTTTAATGTGCCGGTTTTTTCGATTTTTCGATTTTTCACGATTTTTAACGATTTTTCACGATATTTTACCCCCCCCAAACGGCAACAATACGATTCCCTCCCCCTCCCAGCCGAAATCGATCGTTAAGACGATCGAGGACACGATTCACATCCCTAATTAATATAACTAACAAAGCACAGAATTTGGGAGAATACTTTGACCCAAAACTTAATTTCCAGTCACATATTCAATCAATTGTTAAATCTTCCTTTTATAAGATTTTTCTGTTAAAACATATCAAACCATTACTGGAACATGAAGCATTCCATACTGTCCTTCCGTCTATTGTATTAACTGGGTTAGATTATTGTAATGCTCTTTACATCGGCCTCTCTGCTTCTTCCATACATCCCCTGTAGCTTGTACAAAATTTTGCTGTTCACTTACTTTCCGGTGCCAAGTTTTCTGATCACATTACTCTGATATTACACAGACTCCATTGGCTTCCCATCAGCTGGCACATACAATACAAACTGCTCACTGTTAATCATAATCTAATTCATAACAAAAACTGCTGGCTTTCCTCCACTTTACATTTGTATACTCCCTCTCAAACTTTAAGATCTCAGAACCAAATTCTACTACAAGTACCATCTCCTTCTCCATTGCTGGCCCTATTATTTGGAACACTCTTCCCACATATGTTAGACTTATAACTGATACCAAGGATTTTAGAAAAGCACTAAAAACACACCTTTTCAAATCTGCCTTTCCAAACCAGTGAACATGCTAACCTCCTCTAGTTGATCTGTCCCATAATCTTTTCGTTTCTCATGCTTTTTCCTCCTTCCTCATTTTTCCTTCTTTTCTTGAATTTGTGCTCTTTATTTTATTTGAGACCACCTGATTAAGTTTTTAGTTTTTAATTCTTATTCTTATGTTGATGTCCATTGCCATTTTGTATTTTAATTATTTAATTTTGTTTATTATGCATGTTTGATTGAAAACCACCCCAAACTATGGAGGGTGCGGTATATACGAAATTTTAAAGAAAAAAGAAAAAAAGGAGAGTGATAACATATCAGCATGCTGATCCTTCTCAGCAGGTCGATAATGCAAATCAAAGTCTAAATGGTTAAAAATTAACGACTATCAAGCTTGCCTTGGATTCATCATTTGGGCTCATGATAAGTACTTGAAATTTTTATGGTCAGTGTATATCAATAACCTGATGTTGAGCGCTCTCCTGAAGATGACACCATCCCTCAAAGGCTAGATTAATGGCTAATCATTTCTGATGCTCTATGGTGTAATTTTTCTCAGCTGGAGAAAACTTTTTCAAGAAATAGGCACAGGTCACCAGTACCCTGTGGTGGTCATGTTTCAAGAGGATAGCTCCCACCCCGAGTGTGGAAGCATCTACCTTGATGACAAAAGTCTTGGTGAGGTCTGGGTGACACAGACAAGGGTCCCGGGTAAACTCTTGCTTTAAATGATAGAAGGCCTGCACTGCTTCCTCATTCCAAGTGTGGGGGTTTGCTCTATTTCTCATAAGGGCAGTAAGTGGAGCTGCCAGTGAGGAATAACAATGAACAAACTGACAGTAAAAACTGACAGGCAAAACCTAAAAACCTTGAGACCCTCTAGCTGAGGCCAATCCAAATGGCCTTTAACTTTTATGGGAGAAAATGTAGCCCAACAAGAGCAAATCCTCTTGCTCGAAGGAGCAATTCTGTAGTTTGGAATAAAGCTAATATTCCCACAATCTTTAAAGGACCTGTCTAACGTGCAGCAGATGCAGTGCTAGCATCTTGGAAAATACAAAGATATCATCAAGATAGATGACCACGCGAGACTGAAGGCGGTCCTGAATATTTCATTGACAATGGTTTGAAGAACTGCAGGGGCATTACATAATCCAAAGAGTATAACCAAATATTCATTGTGACCATCCCTGGTATTAAAGACGGTTTTCCACTCATCACCCACCTGAATACAGATCCAATTGTATGCCCCCTTCAAGTCCAGTTTGTGAAAACTTGAGTGCCTCTGAGATGATCAAAATGTTCCATGATTGCATTAAGATGTTGGTAGTCTCTACAAGGGCACAGGGAGCCATCTTTTTTTTTCAAAAAAAAAATTTCCAGCCCCAACAGAATAGGAAACTGGACAAATGAAGCCTTGGTCCAAATTGTCCTGGATGTATTGCAACATAGTGTTTGTCTCAGGAAAGGATAGGGGATAGACCCAGCCCCAAAGAGGCATTTTCCCCGAAATGAGGTCAATTGGACAATTTTAGATCTGATACAGGGATAAGACCTCTGCCTGTTTTTTTTATTAATACATCTGCAAAATTCCAATAGGGTGAAGGTAACCCAGAAACATGGTCACAAGATGGCAAAGCTTGAAAGAGGGAGGCTAGACTCTGGTCAGATATTATTCATGACAAGTGGTACTCCATCTTACCAACTGTAATGACCCCCAGTTGATCTGCAGTTGGTGTTGAATCATCCAAAGTAAGTATAAAATCACTTTGTTCACTGCTTTGGGCAATACATATAAGTGGATGAATTCCTGACAAAGGAGGCCAGTGTACATCCAAAATGGTGCCATGACTCTGGTGACCTGCCCCTGCAAGGGTTTCCCAGACATGGAGGACACAGTAAGTGCTGTCTGCAAGAACTCAGTGGGTATGTCATGCTGTCGTATAAATGCTTCATCAAAAAAACTTCTAGCAGTGCGAGTATCCAGAAAGGCTTGAAGATGTATCTTGGTGTTGCCTGGTATCTGAGGAGAGATGCAATGCCAATCTAGGGTGGCCTCTCCTACCATCCCTAGGCCTAGGAGTTTCCAGGCTTGATGGGGCACTTTATATATGTTCAGAACTTCATAGGGCAATATTAATTGAATATTGTAAGTCTCAAAGAATAACTCGAAGTTTAAGGATTTTGAAGGAACCTATGTTATTTAGTAAAAATCAGAGATTTTGAACCAGTGGAACAGCATTCTCAAATGTGATCTTAATCATTGAGACTAGGAAACAATTCACAAATCAGCTTAAGCAACAACTTGATGAAAAACTCAATTGGCTTAAAATAGAATCAGTAACAGATTTTTTTGATTCAAATTATGAGGAATTAAAAAAGAATATTGACCAGTTTAAAAACGATATTTGAAAGAACAAATTGTCCAAATTGTCCATGAAGAGAAGGATTATCAGAGGGGATCAATTTATCCCTGGAGTAGACCCGATTACAAAAATAATAGTGATATACATATCTCCTTTGATTTCTCTTCATCGTCTGATGATGTTTCTGAAGAAGAAGGCTTATCCTTGACCTAATTCAAACAGACTTCTTTTGTAGAAACTGGAATGAGAGGCAGAAGAGGCTGGGAGAACTGGAGAAATCAGAGGTCCAGCTCTCCTCCACAAAGACGTTGGACATAATTGCTAACACAGAGCTACGGTTGATTTCTCAACTTTTCAACTCATGTTCTCCCTGGTAATGAAGAATTGGTTTTGTTTAAAGGTCTGTCCTTTGTGCTAATAACTCCACATGACTCCTTTCAATTTAGATTACATTTTGAGTGAGACATTCAAACATTTTCCATCAAACTGTTTTTTCACACACTGAAAACACTAACATTTCAACATCAATTGTTAGGAACCGTTCCAGCTGGGTTCCACTTGGACCAAAAGATTCAATTTTATAAGCATTTAAAACATTAGTTTTACATGATAACGGTTTACTTGAAAATAAAAGGAAAGAATATTCAACATTTTGATAATTTCTTTAAATGAAAGTCAAGCATTTGTCTGGTTGAAAAAGGACATGTCTATTGATTTAAACAAGAGGGAAAAGGTGAGTCAATTGTGGTACTGAATCAGATAGACTAGATGTCAGAGGTAAAAAAAAATATTGATGTCAGGCTAAATGAGAATTTGAAAAGAAGTTCGCATGTGAGGGAGTCAGTTTGACCATCAGATGATTGAAGGGTTAAAGGGGTACTTAGGGAAGAGAAGGCTATCGCAGAAAGACAAAATAAATTATTTGTTTCGGTGTTTATTGAGAAGGATGTTGGGGAGATCCTGTTCCAGAATTTGTTTTCAAGTGTGACAATTCAGATCAACTGACACAAATTATGGTGAACCTGCAAAATGTAGAAGGCCAGATTGACAAACTGAAGAGTAACAAATCACCTGGACTGGATGGTTTATATTCCAGGGTTCTCAAAGAACTGAAAATGAAATTTCAGACATATTACAAGTAGTTTGTAACTATCATTAAAATTATCTATTGTACCTGAAGACTGGAATGTGGCCAATGTAACCCTGATATATAAAAAGGGCTCCAGAGGTGATCTGGAAAACTATAGACAGGTAAGCCTATCTTCAGTGCCAGGAAAAATTGTGGAAACTATTATAAAGAATAAAATCACAGAATATATAGATAGACATGATTTAATGGGACACAGCCAGTCTCGCCTCACAAATCTGCTACATTTTTTGAAGAAGTGAATAATCATGTGTATAAAGGTGAACCAGTAGATATGGTGTATTTGGATTTTTGGAAGGCGTTTGAGAAAGTCCCTCATGAGAGGCTTCTAAGAAAACTAAAAAGTCATGGGATAGGAGCTGATGTCTTTTTGTGGATTTCAAACTGGTTAAAAGACAGGAAACAGAAAGTAGGATTAAATGCTTTGTTTTCACACTGGAAAAAAGTAAACAGTGGAGTGCTTCAGGGATCTGTACTTGGAACAATGCTTTAGAATATATTTATAAATGATCTGGAAAGAGGTACGATGAGTGAGGTAATTACATTTGCAGATGACACAAAATTATTCAGAGAAATTAAATCACAAACAGATTGTGATAAATTGCAGGAGGACCTTGCGAGACTGTGAGATTGGGCATCCATATGGCAGATGAAATTTAATGTGGACAAGTGCAAGGTGATGCATATAGGGAAAAATAATCCAAGCTGTAGCTACATGATGTTAGGTTCCATTTTAGGAGTTACCACCCAGGAAAAAGATCTGGGCGTCATAGTTGATATTACATTGAAATTGTCAGCTCAGTGTGCTGCGGTGGTCAAAAAATCAAACAGAATGTTAGGAATTATTAGGAAGGGAATGGCAAATAAAATGGAGGATGTCATAATGCCTCTGTTTCAATGATTAGACAGCACATTGAATACTGTGTGAAATTTTGGTTGCCACATCTCAGAAAAGGTAGAGTTATACTGGAGAAAGTACAGAGAATGGTGACCAAAATGATAAAGGGCATGGAATTTATTTATTTATTTATTTAACAATTTTTATATACCGGCATTCGTAGGACACATCATGTCGGTTCACAATTAACTGAGAAAGGAAATTACAATGAACGAGGATAGAGAGAGTTAACGATATTACAATGAACTAGGAACAAGGATAGAGAGAGTCAACGAGCAGGGATACAACTTTGTAAAAGAACTGGATGAAGATTATCCATGTTAAGAGTAGATATGCATCAGGATGTTAAGGATGCATGTACACTTAAGAACTTAACATATGAACTTATTTACAATATTAATGTTAAATGCAGGGGCAGGGAGAGGGGAGAGGGGGAGCGAGGAGGGGAAAGGAGAGGAGGGGGTAGGGGTAGGGGTATAGGAGATCGTTAAGGCAATGGCACTTTCAAGGAAAGGCTGTTCGTAGGAAGGGAGGGGGGGGGGGTAGGGGAGAGGCAGAAGGGTGCTGGGGAAGGGAGCAGAAGGGTGCTGGGGAAGGGAGCAGAAGAGAGGCAGAAGGGTGCTGGGGAAGGGAGCAGGGAGGGAGCTGGGAGGGTGAGGGAGCTAAAATGGTAAGGGAGAAGGGGGAGCTGGGAAGGTAGGGGAGCAGGGGGAGTTGGGATGGCGAAGGGGAGGTTGAGGAGGGGGTGTGTAGGCTGAGCGGGAGCTGAGTAATTTCGAGACATGACAATGACTAGGATTGGGAGGAGTTGGGGTATGCCTGTTTAAAGAGCCATGTCTTGATTCCTTTTTTGAAGTGGCTCAGGGAAGGTTCTAGGCGGAGTTTAGCAGGAAGGGAGTTCCAGAGGGTAGGACCCGCAATGGAGAAGGCTCTGTCCCGGGTAGTGGTAAGGTGCCCAATTTTGAGTGAAGGGGTTTGAAGGGTGCCAGCGAGGGTGTTTCTGGTGGGGCGATTAGTTTGACGGAAATGTGGCATATCCTCAAGCCAGGGGGAGTTGTTTTTGTATAATGTGTTATGGAGGATAGTAAGTGTTTTGTATTGGGAACGGTAGGAAATGGGGAGCCAGTGGAGATCCTGTAGTATGGGAGTGATGTGGTCAGTTTTCCTGGTGTTTGTTAAGATTCTAGCCATAGCATTTTGGAGGATTTGGAGGGGTTTAATAGTGGAGGCAGGGAGACCTATGAGAAGGGAGTTGCAATAGTCGATTTTAGATAGTATGGTGGTTTGCATAACAGTGCGGAAGTCGTGGGCGTGGAGGAGGGGCTTCAGTTTTTTGAGGGTCCTCTATGAAAAAAGGCTAAAGGCTCCTCTATGAAAAAAGGCTAAAGAGGTTAAGGCTGTTCGGCTTGGAGAAGAGACGGCTGAGGGGGATATGATAGTCTACAAAATCATGAAAGTACTTGAATGGGTAAATGTGAAACAGTTATTTACTCTTTTGGATAATACAAGGACTAGGGGGCACTCCATGAAGTTAGCAAGTAGCATATTTAAAACAAATTGGAGACAATTATTTTTCACTCAATACACAATTAAGCTCTGGAATTTGTTGTCAGAGGATGTGGTTAAGACTGCTAGAGTATCTGGGTTTATAAAAGGTTTGGATAAGTTCCTGGAGAAGTCCATAAACTGCTATTAATCAATAGGGAATAGCCAATGCTTGTTACTGGCATTAGTAGCATGGGATCTACTTAATGTTTGGGTACTTGCAGGTTGGATTGGCCACTATTGGAGACAGGATGTTGGACTTGATGAACCATTGGTCTGACCCAGTATGGAATATCTTATGTTCTTATGTCTTTAGACAATCATCTAGGTCAGTGATCCAGAAATATATTTTTTATTTAAATGTCAAACATGGACACAGATCTAAGTAAGAAGGTGTTTTGGTTGGGAGTATTTCTATAGGTTTAATTTAATTTATTCTTCAGTTTACACCTATATTAGATAAAATATTTGTAATGTTCAACTGCATAGATTTTAAAGATGTATGGGAATTCCTGCGGCTGCAGGAATTCCCACTTATCCTCTGCTGTCATCAGTTAATATGATAAATGTTTTACATAATGAGCTTTTTCTTTTTATTATAATCTTATTTCTTGGATCAGGTCCTAATTAGTTTGTAGTATATTTGGTTTCACATTACTCAGTTTTGACCTTAGCTATGTGGGTATAAAACTATAGAGAGATTTTTATGCTGTATGTTAGAATCCTCTGTTTCAATGAGAAAATAATTGGTTTATAAACTTGACAGAAATTTCCGAACTCTATTAGTTAGTTTGTAATAATTTGTGCTTGTGAGTGAATTGTACAATTAATAATAGCATTCTGTGGTGGTGGTGGTGGTATATTAAGCATGGTATTGAAATTGTGAGCACTCCTACTGTAATGGGGATAGAGGCTTTGATCCATTACGTAGTACAAGATGCACGTCTATGCTTTCTCAGGTGGCTACAAAATATAATTTACTTTGCTACGAGCATTTTTTCTTTGTCATTTCTGCATGATCAACACTTTTTTTAAATAGATTTTTGACTGTGCTCTGATTAGCATGAAATGCCCCATTATTTCTGATCATTATGGCTTGCAGTATTTTATATGTTAACATGGATTGGTGGTAACTAAATATCATCTTTGAGTATTTATGTTGAGTTGCTGAACAGTGCTTGTTTGAGGTACTTAAAACAAATATTTAGAAATGTTTGAGTTCAGCACAAAGAAACTACAAATTCTGTGTACAATATTTTAAAATTCTATATACTTTATTTGTCAAAATAAGACAATGCAATCACTGTCTTTGAGTAATGCCTGATTTTGAAATGCATTACCGTAAATAGTTACTACTCAAAGATGCAGAATTTGTACTTGTTTGTGCAGAATTTCCCCAGGAGTTCTGTTAGTATATCATAAGGTATGGACCTTCTCTTCTCTCACTTCTTCCCAAACTCAACCCTCACTGCTCTTTCTCTCCAATCCCACTCCCATACATGCTGTAGCTCTCTGCATTCTCCATTCCCCACTCTCTTGCTCCTTCTTCCCCACTCCTGGCCTGAGACTGGGCCTCTAATCCTTCTACCTCTGAAGCTATGACTGCTGCTTCCAGGATCTCCCTGCAGCCCTCCTTTCCATGGGGACCAAAACTACCAGACATTACATACAAGTTCACATAGGCAAAGCTTCCTCATCCATCCTGGTCCACATGCACCAATACAACTGATGCCACCTTGTTCTGCTAGTCCTTCTTCCAGTATGCACAGGCCAAAACTGCAGCTTTCTACTTTTGGTCTGTGCAGGCCAAGAATGCTACCACCTCCTTCCAGCCCGAGTAGGTCAAGGCCACCTATTATTTCTCATTCAACCCACACAAGCAAATGCTCCTGCCTCTTCCTTCTTGTTGCCCTGCTATTGCCATCTTGTTCTGGTTCCCATGCCAAATTATTTGTGACATATTAAACCTCTGCATGGAATGGGAATTCTGCATTGTGCAGTAGCAAACTCCGAAGATACATACAATATGGAAATTTAAAGGGCATAGACCCACAAGTTCGTGCAAATAAATCCTAAGAACATAGGGCCTGATATTTAGCATCACTTAGAGGGATAAGTTCAGACTTATTCAGCTAAGTGACATTGTTTAAATGTTCAGCCATATTCAGTGGCTGCCACTTAGCCAGATACCTATCCAGCTAAATAGTTATTCAGCTAAGTGGTGGGCACGGTGGGGTACTTTGAGGCATGGTTACTTATCTGGCTAACTTAGACCTAGGTTCATCAAATTGCTATAAATATATCAGAAATAGCACTCACAATAAAAAATGGTCATGGTTAGGCTAATTTCCTCTCTACTGCATTGCTTAGGCAATTTACAGATTGAGTGTTACGTTATCGCGTTGCATGTTGCATCAGTGTGTCGCATGTCAGTTTACGCGGCAGGCATAGATTAGTGAGTGGTACATTATTTTTCCAGTTTATATATACTGGCTTCCTGCAGCCACTTCTTTGAGTGTGTGTCCGGTGTTTGGAGAGAGGAGAGGAGAGGAGATGAGTTGGTGGTAGTTGGTAGTTGGCTGGAGGTAGTTAGCTATATCTGAGTGCAGTGTCCTGTAGCTTGCTTATCATTTGTTTCCTTTTCCCTTGGTCTATTATCTTGATCTGTGTGTGTGAAAGTCTTCGTTTGTCCTGTTTGTCTGTCTGTCTTTGTGTTTGGGTGAGTCAGAGGAGGAGAGGTGAGGCTTGGTGGTGAGGCGTATTGGTGAGGCGGAGGAGGCATGGTGAGGCATGCTGGTGGGGAGGAGGAGTGGTGAGGAGGAATGGTGAGGTGTGGAGGTAAGGAGGAGGAGTGTTGAGGAGGAGTATTGAGGAGTGGAGGGGATGGAGCAAGAAAGGCAGGGGGAGAGAGGAGAGGCATGAGGAGGAAGAAGAGGAGGAGGGAGGATGAGGGCAGGAGTGCTAGAGGAAGGAGGAAGAGTAGGAACAGGGACAGGAGTAGAGATAGGAAAGGGCAAGGGATAGGAGGAGGCGGGAGGGGTAAAGGGATAGGCAGGCGAGTCCAGTGGGAGGAAGATGACAGGCTAGGGATAGACAGAGAAAGAGAGGGGAGGGGAGTTGGTAGGGCAAATGCAGGAGGGGGGAGGAAGGGAGGGGAGAGAGGAGTGGGAGCGAGAGTGAAGAAAAAGAAGTGGAACTGGCATCCCCTTCAGGCAGCCAGGCAGCAGGGCGCGTTCGTCTCAAGGCATCGAAATTCAGCCCAAAGGACAACAAAATGATCATCGCCGGGGTCCTGAAAAATTGTCATGCTGTTCAGCAATCGTGCGGCCAAGACCTTGAGGTCAGACGAGGGCCATATCTGGCATACCATGACCCAGGCAATCTCAAGGCACAGCAGCATGAGACACAATGGGGAGCTGGTGGCCCACAGATACTGGGACATAAAGGCACAGTTAAAGACCAAAGTGCCAAACTGCAAGAGTTACATCTGGCAGACTGGCGGTGGAGCTCCTTGCCCTATTGTGCTAATGCCCATGGAAGAGCACCTCATACAACAGCTAGGACTGGATGTGTTTGAGGCTATGGCAGAGTGGCTGGACATCCACCGATCCGCAGCTGGTAAATTCACCTCACTTCCTGCATTAGCATACAAACATTTCAAAGTGAGTTTTTGGTTTGTGCTTACATACTGCTTTTCAGTTGTTGGGAATAAATTGGAATCTTTTAGCTCAGGTGAGTTTTTAATTATAGGACTCATTTTCTTATTATTGGAACCTCTCTGTTGGGATGCCCTAACTCTAATGCTTCATTAGTATCTTTTGAAGGTACCTCCCTCCGAGCCATGGGCTGCTGAGTGACTGTTGGCTTTCCCCTTTGTTCTAGTTTAAAAGATGCTACAGTTGTGCACATCATTTCCCATAAAATGCTCACATTGACATGCAAAGTGCTTATCTCATGCCAAATGTACCTCTTGGCTTTGGTACTTATGTCTTCTTTGTTTCTACAGCTCTCACCCAGGACTCTGCCAGTCCCAGCCGTGCAGCCGCAGGGACCAGCAGTGAAGCCCCAGGGTCTAGCAGTGAAGAACCAGGGACCAGCTGTGCAGCAGCACTTTTCCAAGCCCCCTTGCTTATGGATGCTTAGACACAGTTCAGCAAGGAGGAGTAGCAGTACTAGCAGCCTCCTGAGCACAGCTAGATTCTGCAAGCCCTTGGGTCAGCAAGCTTACTCACTGTGAGACTAAATCTTTCCAGCTTCATGGAAGAACCCAGCCTGCCTTGGCATACAAAAGAGGCAGTGCAATCTCGCTCCAGCTCACTACATGGCCAGCACGAGACATCACACATAGGGGCCGATGCAATAAAGACAAGTAGAAATTGGGCGCTGAATAGTCAGCACCCGCTCTCTTAACGCACGCATGGTGTCCCAAAGGGGGGGCACCATGCAATTTTTAAATTAGGGGGTCGTGCTAGGAAGGAGGCGCTATGGTCACTTGTGTGACCTTAGCGCCTCCTTCCTAGCACGGCCCGCTGTGGCTGCCTGTCTGCCAGTAATGAAAACGGCCCCCGAGTTTATCGGCGACCATTTTCATTACTGGCAGACGGCCGGTTATGAAAACCGACCCCGGTAAACTCGGCGTCGGTTTTCATAACCTATGTGTGTGAGCGAAGCAGAGGGCAGCAGCGAGGTCGAAGTTGGATGAGTTTCAGATGGTGGAGGAGGTGAGTCCCACTGTGCCCGTCTTACCGGGGGCTCGTGCTAGCAGAAGTGCTGAGGCAGGCTCGATAAAGGGGCAGTTCGAACTGGCGCTCCATTTTAATTATTTTTTTTTTTTAACTTTAAAAAAGAAGTACAGAAAAGCAGTTTTTTCTGCTTTTCTATACTTCTTTTCAATGCGCTCAGCTGTTAATGCCTGCTCCAGACAGGCGTTAATATCTGAGTGATAAATGTGCGTCTGAGACGCACAATTATCTTTTTGCATTGGGAATGAATGAGTAATAGGCTCATTCACATGCATTTGCATGTGATGAGCGCTATCTCATTCCACGTTAGATGCGCCTTAAATAGGCGCAAATTCCCTTATTGCATTAGGGGATTGATTAGCACCTATTTTTCACTCGTCTAACTGCTCATTAAGATTGCGCTTGGCTGAGCACACCATATTGCATTGGCCCCACAGACAGAGCAACCCACCAGCCATCTCATGCCACATCTAATGGCTCAATCCTCCACTTCATCCAGACAGCACAGCACCAGCACCAACTCTGGCACCACCACCAGCACCAAGCAAGGCCTCAATGCATGAACAGATGGACAGTCTGGAAAAGGGCCCTGGTTTCTACCTGCACCACATACAGGCAGAGCTAGTGCACCTCAGGAGGGTTGTCAATGCACAGACCCAGGCCATGATGGCACATGATGGCAGCCCACACACAAGTGCTCACCACAGTGGCATCTTCTTTAAATAACCTCACCAGCATCCTCACATAGATTCTACAAAGAATGCCGAAGCCTCCTCCAGTGCCTTCCTCAGCATCACAAGACTCTATGCCACATAGAAGTCCCTGGCCTTACAGACAAACCAGGGGTAGGCCCCCCAAAGATATACCACCACCACGTGGCAAACCATGGCATGGTAAAGGGCCATGAGCATTCACAACTGATGCCCTGTAGGATGCCCAGTGGGAGCACTAGGATGCCCAGTGGTAGCACTGAGAGGAGAGGATCACCTTGCTGGTGGCTGAAAGGAATCAGTAAGTTTTTGCTTTGAAAATTTTCTTTTTTAAAAGTATTGGGATGAAGTTAACTATTTGGGAATATTAATTAGTGTGTTTATGTGTGTTTGTGCTTTTAATAGTCAGTATGGCAGGGAATAAACTGAAGTTAGACTGTTTGTATTTTTAAATAGTCAGTCAGTAAGGCAGCTAATAAGCAGTAGCTAGAGTGTTTGTACATTTAAAAAAAAAATAGCCAGAAGCTAGAAATAAGCTAGGAGCAGTGTATACCTAAGTAAAAAGGTTGAAAAGTTCAGCACTCACCTTGGAAAGGTCTTAAGGTAGTATAATTTGGTTTCATTAGGTACCAACATTTGTTAATCAAGAGAGCAGTGAGTCACTCTGGCTGACTAACTGAAGTGTTAAGGTTGTGTGATTGATTTGATTAGGTACCATCATTTGTTAATCAGAACAACAGTGAGTCACTCAGGACAACTAACAGTAGTGTAAATCTCCAAAGGGATTGCTTTGCACTAATTTACCTTAGAAGCACAATATATATTGCAAGGGAAGAGCTCAGTAACCCACAATCCAGTGGGAGCATAGAGAGGAGAGGATCACCTTGCTGATGGCTGAAAGGAATCAGTAAGTTTTTGCTTGAGAATTTTTCTTTTTTAAAAGTATTGGGACAAAGTTAACTGTTTGGGAGTATTATTTAGTGTGTTTGTGTGTGTTTGTGCTTTTAATAGTCAGTAAGGCAGGGAATAAACTAAAGTTAGAGTGTATTTTTAAATAGTCAGTCAGTAAGGCAGCTAATAAGCAGAAGTCAGAGTGTTTGTATATTTAAAAAAAAAAAAAAAAAGTAGTAGCCAGAAGCTAGAAATAAGCTAGGAACAGTGTATACCTAAGTAAAAAGATTGAAAAGTTCATGTTACACCCCTGGGCCATGCCCCGGGTCCTCAACTTACCTTAAGGCCGGCCCGCTGAGGTGCCGACTAGGCCTGGCCAGGCATCGGTCACGGCGCTCCCTCCTTGAGGGAGACGCTGGCGTTCCTTCGCATCTGGCCCTGCCCCCTAGGCGTGCGCGCGTGCGCAGGGGCTCTGAATTTAAAGGGGCCAGCGCGGGAATTCTAGGACAGCCCCTATGATGATGTCAGATGCTACCGGGTCATTTAAACCTGCAGTCGCCTCTAGACCTCGCCTTGGAATGAGGTTCACTCTTCTGAGTTGCTAGTTGCTGCTTCGGACTCCTGTTTGTCTTTGGCTTCTGACTTCTGACCCTGCTTCGTCCATTGACTCCAGCTTCAGCTTCCGTTCCTGGTTTTGGCTTCTGACTTCTGACTTCTGGCTTCTGACCCTGCTTCGTCCATTGACTTTGGCTTCAGCTTCCGTTCCTGGCTTGTCTTCGGCATCTGACTTCGGACTTCTGACCTTGGCTTGTCCCTGGGCTCCAGCTTCAGTCTTTATCTCTTCTACAGGTACCTGGTTCTTCGCTTGCCCAGAGGATTCTCCTTGGTCCCAGGGGCTCGGGTCCTCCCAAGAGGGCCACGGGCTTCCAAGGGTGAAGTCTCTTCTTGCCTCCTGGGCTTTACCGCTTCCACCGACTACCTCCTCGGTTGCTCCTCTGGTCCTTGGTCGCATAGGATCACTCCTAAGTCCAAGAGGCCTGGGTCCCTACAGGCTCCTCCCGGGGGGACCTCGGGCTTCTAGTGGTGAAGCCTTCTTCAGAACACCTCTTCAGCACCGTCTCCCGGCAGCGACACCCACTGTGGGTCCCCACAGTGCAACCCATCAGTCTCAGCCGGCCCAAGGGTCCACTCAGCGTAACAGTTCAGCACTCACCTTGGAAAGGTGTGAAGGTAGTGTGATTTGGTTTGATTAGGTACCAACATTTGTTAATCAAGGGAGCAGTGAGTCACTCTGGCTGACTAACTGAAGTTAGACTGTTTATATTTCCCAACCCTCCCACCCCTCACCCACCCATCCTAGCTCATCCTTTAATTTATAGGCAAGTGTCACTTTCACAAAAAAACAAAAAAACACCTTACACTTTTGTCTGTAGGCCACTACCAGACATATAGTGAATTCACTAATACATTTAAAGGACATTAATTAGACACATGCCTACTCCCACAGCAACCTAAAACTTAACTAGGAACTGAAAAAATTTGAGATGAAGGCACAGTCCAGCAGCAAGAGGGGGGGCTTCCCAGTCTTTTGCATCGAGTGTCACATGTATGATTTTTTTACCCGCCAGTGAGAAATTGTACATGTGCATGCGATGCAAAGAGCTCCTGTCTCTCAGAGAATGAGTCCGATCTCTGGAGGCTAGAATGGCAGACCTGGAGGAGCTGAAGCAGACAGAGAGGTATATAGATGACACCTTCAGGGACATAGTAGCCAAGTCCCAAATTCAGACTGGTAGCCTTGGTGCTGCCTTGGAGGAAGAAGGTCTCATGATCAGAGAACATCAACCTGGTGCAGCAGGGAAGGATCCTGAAGCAAGGACCTGCTCTCCAGGTGGTGCATTGTCCTTTCGCACCCAGGATATGTCTCCAAGGCCTACTGCCCAGGAGGGAAGGGTTAGGTTGGCCGTCATAGTTGGTGATTCGATTATTAGGAATGTAGACAGCTGGGTGGCTGGAGGGTGTGAGGATTGCCTGGTAACATGCCTACCGGGTGCGAAGGTGGCAGACCTCACGCATCACCTAGATAGGATTTTAGACAGTGCTGGGGAGGAGCCGGCTGTCGTGGTACATGTGGCCACTAATGACATAGGAAAATGTGGGAGGGGGGTTCTGGAAGCCAAATTTAGGCTCTTAGGTAGAAAGCTTAAGTCCAGAACCTCCAGGGTAGCATTCTCTGAAATGCTCCCTGTTCCATGTACAGGATCCCAGAGGCAGGCAGAGCTCCAGAATCTCAATGCGTGGATGAGATGTTGGTGCAAGGAAGAGGGATTCAGTTTTGTAAGGAACTGGGGAACCTTTTGGGGAAGGGGGAGTCTCTTCCGAAGGGATGGGCTCCACCTTAACCAGGGTGGAACCAGACTGCTGGTGCTAACCTTTAAAAAGGAGATAGAGCAGCTTTTAAACTAGAACAAAGGGGAAAGCCGACAGTTGCTCAGCAGCACATGATTCGGTGGGAGGTATCGTCAAAGGATATTAATGATGCATTAGAATTAGGGCATCCCGATAGTGAGGTTCCAATAATAAGAAAAGTAGTCCAAGTGCCTGTAATTAAAAACTCACCTGAGCTAAAAAATTCTAACTTATCCCTATCAATTAAAAAGCAGAATGAAAATACAAACAAAAAACAAACTTTGAAATGTTTGTATGCTAATGTCAGAAGTCTAAGAAGTAAGATGGGAGAATTAGAATGTATAGCAGTGAATGATGACATAGACTTAATTGTCATCTCAGAGTCATGGTGGAAGGAGGATAACCAATGGGACAGTGCTATACCGGGGTAGAAATTATATCGCAATGACAGAGAGGAGCACCTGGGAGGCGGTGTGGCGCTTTATGTCCGAGATGGCATAGAGTCAATCAGGATAACATCCTGCATGAGACTAAATGCACAATCAAATCTTTATGGGTAGAAATCCCTTGTGTGTTAGGGAAGTCTATAGTGATAGGAGTATACTACCATCCATCCATCTGGAGAGACGGACAGTGAAATGCTAAGAGAAATTAGGGAAGCTAACCAAATTGGTAGTGCTGTAATAATGGGAGATTTCAATTACCCCATTATTATTGGGACATACTAGAGAGATAAAGTTCCTGGATGCAATAAATGACAGCTTTATGGAGCAATTGGTTCAGGAACCACAAGAGAGGGAGCAATTTTAGATCTAATTCTCAGTAGAGTACAGGATTTGGTGAGAGAGGTAACAGTGGTGGGGCCACTTGGCAATAGTGATCATAATATGATCAAATTTTAATTAATGACTGGAAGGGGGACATTGAGCAAATCCACAGCTCTTGTGCTAAACTTTCAAAAGGGAAATTTAGATAAAATGAGAAAAATTGTTAGAAAAAAACTGAAAGGAGCAGCTACAAAGGTAAAAAGTGTGCAAGAGTCGTGGTCATTGTTAAAAAATACCATCCTAGAAGCACAGTCCAGATGTATTCTACACATTAAGAAAGGTGGAAAGAAGGCAAAACGATCACCAACATGGTTAAAAGGGGAGGTGAAAGAAACTATTTTAGCCAAAAGATCTTCATTCAAAAATTGGAAAAAGAATCCAACAGAATAAAATAGGATAATGCATAAACATTGGCAAATTAAATGTAAGACATTGATAAGACAGGCTAAGAGAGAATTTGAAAAGAAGTTGTCCATAGAGGCAAAAACTCACAGTAAAAACTTTTAAAAATATATCTGAAACAGAAAGCCTGTGAGGGAGTCAATTGGACCGTTAGATGATCGAGGGGTTAAAGGGGCAATTAGAGAAGATAAGGCAATTGCGGAAAGATTAAATGATTTCTTTGCTTCAGTGTTTACTGAAGGGGATGTTGGGGAGTTACCCGTACTGAAGAAGGTTTTCATAGGTAATGATTCAGATGGACTGAACCAAATCATGGTGAACCGAGAAGATGTGGTAGGCATGATTGACAAACTGAAGAGTAGTAAATCACCTGGACTGGATGCTATACACCCCAGGGTTATGAAGGAACTAAAAAATGAACTTTCAGACCTATTAGTAAAAATTTGTAATCTATCATTAAAATCATCCATTGTACCTGAAGACTGGAGGGTGGCTAATGTAACCCCAATATTTAAAAAGGGCTGCAGGGGTGATCCTGGAAACTACAGACCCGTTAGCCTGACTTCAGTGCCAGTAAAAATAGTGGAAAATGTTCTAAATATCAAAATCACAAAACATATAGAAAGACATAGAAAGACATAGCTTAATGGGATAAAGTCAGCATGGTTTTACCAAAGGCAAGTCTTGCCTCACAAATCTGCTTCACTTTTTTGAAGAAGTTAATAAACATGTAGAGAAAAGTGAACCGGTAGATGTAGTATATTTGGCTTTTCAGAAGGCGTTTGACAAAATTCCTCATGAGAGGCTTTTTGGAAAAGTAAAAAGTCATGGGATAGGTGGCGATGTCCTTTCATGGATTACAAACTGGCTGAAAGACAGGAAACAGAGAGAAGGATTAAATGGATAATTTTCTTAGTGGAAGGGAGTGGGCAGTGGAGTGCCTCAGAGATCTGTATTGGGGCCCGTACTTTTCAATATATTTATAAATGATCTAGAAAGAAATATGAAGAGTGAGGTAATCAAATTTGCAGATGATACAAAATTATTCAGAGTAGTTGTGATAAACTGCAGGAAGACCTTGTGAGACTGGAAAATTGGGCATCCAAATGGCAGATGAAATTTAATTTGGATAAGTGCAAGGTAATGCATATAGGGAAAAATAACCCATGCTATAGTTACACAATGTTAGGTTCCATATTAGGAGCTACCCCCAAGAAAAAGATCTAGGCGTCATAGTGGATAACACATTGGTTCAGTGGTCTGCGGCAGTTAAAAAAGCAAACAGAATGTTGGGAATTATTAGAAAGGGAATGGTGAATAAAATGGAAAATGTCATAATACCTCTTTATCTCTCCATGGTGAGACCACACCTTGAATACTGTGTACAATTCTAGTCACCGCATCTCAAAAAAGATATAGTTGTGATGGAGAAGGTACAGAGAAGGATGACCAAAATGATAAAGGGAATGGAACAGCTCCCTTATGAGGAAAGACTAAAGAGGTTAGGACTTTTCAGCTTGGAGAAGAGACGGCTGAGGGGGGATATGATAGAGGTGTTTAAAATCATGAGAGGTCTAGAATGGGTTAATGTGAATCAGTTATTTACTCTTTCGGATAATAGAAAGACTAGGTGGCATTCCATGAAGTTAGCAATTGGCACATTTAAAACTAATCGAAGAAAGTTCTTTTTCACTCAACACACGATTAAACTCTGCAATTTGTTACCAAAGGATGTGGTTAGTGCAGTTAGTGTAGCTGTGTTTAAAAAAGGATTGGATTAGTGATGAGCTTCGTTTTTTACTACTGGGTCGTTTTTTGAGTCAGACGCTTTGGGGTAAATAAAGTCTTGAGGGGGTCAGGAGGCCCCCCTAAGCTGGCTAAAAGTCCCTGGGGGTCCAGCAGGGGTCCCAAAGTGATCTCCTGCCCTCTGGCTGTCGGCTGCCAGTAACCAAATTGGCGCCAATAGCCTTTGTCCATACTATGTCACAGGGGCTACCGGTGCCATTGGTCAGCCCCTGTCACATGGTAGGAGCAACTGACCAATGGCGGCGATAGATCCGTGAGACATAGTATGGGCAAAGGCTATCGGCGCCATTTTGGTTACGGGCAGGAGATCGCTCTGGGACCCCTGCTGGACCCCCAGGAACCTTTGGCCAGCTTCAGGGTCCAGCGGGGGTCCAGGAGCGATCTCGTCATCGGCTGCCAGTAATCAAAATGGCGCTGGTAGCCTTTGCCCATACTATGTCACAGGGGCTACCAGTGCCATTGTTCAGCCCCTGTCACATGGTAGTAGCACAAGATGGTGCCGATGGCCATGTGACAAGGGCTGACCAATGGCACCGGTAGCCCCTGTAACATAGTAATTCAGAGGCTATCGGTGCCATTCTGAGCGAGGCAGGCACGCCAGGCACGGAGGGACAAATCGCTCGCAGGACCCCGCTGGACCACTAGGGATGTTAGTAAGTCTTGGGGAGGGATCAGGATGGAGGGGGGAGGGGTTGTATTATAGTTAATTGTAATGCTTGGGGTTGTTTTTAATTTAAAAAAATAAAATGTGCCCCTCTCCCCATACAAACCCGAAAAATGGATTTTTCCCGAAGTTCGGGGAAAATCCGTTTCGGGGTTCAGGGCCCCCGACCCACGACGAATTAGGCAATTTCATTGAAATTACCTAATTCGTGATAAATGAACCACATCTCTAGATTGGATACGTTTTGGAGGAGAAGTCCATTACCTGCTATTGATTAAGTTGACTTAGAGAATAGCCACTATTATTACTAGCAACAGTAGCATGGAATAGATTTAGTTTTTTGGGTACTTGCCAGGTTCTTATGGCTTGGATTGGCCACTGTTGGAAACAGAATGCTGGGCTTGATGGACCCTTGTCTGACCTAGTATGGCATGTTCTTTTGTTCTTATGTAATGCCTAGAAACAAGACTTGTTCAACAAGTCTGCCTGGTCCTCTCGACAGAGTTCCTGTGTCGGCCAGGTGGAAGAAGACTGATGGTCCCATTCTCACTACAGAGTTCCTGTGCCAGCTTGTCTGGTACTGTTGTCATGCTGCCTAGTTCTAAATCCCTCCTTGATGCTCTCCGCATACTCCAGCCTCCTTGATAAGGTCTCTAGCCATGGTCCAACTGCTGCCTCTTCTCAATGTATCTCATCTCTTGCTCCTGATGCTGGTGTCTGTCTCATATAAATTCATCTCAACCTGTTGCTACTTCCATGCTTGTGTCTCATCTCATCTCATGCTGCTGCTACCTCCATGCTGCTGGGTCTTCAGCTAGTGCTCCTGCCTCCATGCTGTGGTGTCTTTGCCTGGTACTCCTGCCGCCATGCTGCGCTCTCCAGTCCTGGTCCTGCTGCCTGCTACTTAACCTTTGCTGCCTTGGTCCTTAGGCTTCCCCCCTTTGAGTACACTCTTTCAACATGGACTGCTGGGAGCCTTTTTGTTTACATCACATAGTTGTGCTGCTATCAGCTCTAACATTAGAGCTGTACTGTAGCTAATGGTATACCACTTCTTCTTCCTATGTTCTTTGATATAATCATTATTGTGCAAAAGTATAATATGCAAATACTGTATATAGAATGTTATTTGTAACAATGTATGCAGAGGTGTACACTAATTGTGCTGCTCATTTAAGTAAAAATATTATGTTCAATTACATATCTTGTCCTTGCAGAATGTGATTACCAAAGATGTTGACTTGCTTTCATGCTGTTGATATTTTTTCTGTAATAAAGTAGTCACAGGTTTGAAAGAACACTCTCTGCTTGTCCATTTTTCTTGTGAGCTTTTTCTCTTAAGGGTATATTAGGTGAAGGTTTTGGGATCCACATGACCTTCATGCTAGAGTGGCAGTGGCCATTCCAAGTAGGCACTTTTCTGGCAGACCAGACCATATTGCCTACGGAATACATCCCAAAGCTGATTGTATGCTCCCAAGGAAGACAGTAAGAGCTCAACAGGAGGCTCCTTACTGTGGAGCTGCATTATTGGCTCCAGTTGCATGCTCTTAGCTAACTGTTGGGTATATAGGCATGTATGTGAGATGGGCACTAGGTAGCTAGTGTTCACCTCCATACACAGTCTGGTGGAATACATGTAGAAATGTTTGGATAGAGGTGCAGTAGCTATGTCTTCACTCTGTCAGAGATCAATGCGTTTTCTAGCTATGCAAATTGCCTGTAAAATTGTGAAGATATCACCTCTGCTCAAGCAATGACCCTTCTCTCTGGCTCTGGCAGCGAATACTATCATGATATAAGTGTTCAGTCAGAGAGCTACTTGAAAATGACATAAAACCCTAGGGGTGTGTTATCTGTAGGGAGCAGAATTGTGCAGCTACAGGTGTCCAGGTCAGAGAGTAAATACTGTAAATGTAAAGTCTGTGTGGTGTTAAGGGCAATCACCCCACAAGACTTTATATTGGGATGCTTACTTGTGTCCTCACTCCACCTAAAAGTCAATCTGGACAAAACCTTTTTTAAAGGATCCACACTAAACAAAATGTCTTCTACTTGCTGGCTGCTCTAACACTGTGTAAACAGATGTGTGACAACTGATGAGGAGTGATGGAGTTGTGTAGGGTAGACCAACCCCACAGCCCAAACACAGGCAGATCAGAGGCCTGCTGTTGCTTGAGAGCAAGCAGACCTCTACAGACTGGCTGCGTCCCCTGGACTGGCCTGGCATGTGGATGAGTATAATACCTGTTTAATAAATATCAGCCTTACCTAACAGGTATTTTACAGATCCATATGCCAGGCCAGTACAAGGGACGCAGCCAGTCTCTGGAGGCCTGCTTGCTGTCAAGCAACAGCAGGCCTCCAAGCTATCTGCTCTTGGACTATGAGTTTGGTCTACCCTACAGAACTCCATCACTCC
Source organism: Rhinatrema bivittatum (assembly GCF_901001135.1). NCBI lineage: Eukaryota > Metazoa > Chordata > Amphibia > Gymnophiona > Rhinatrematidae > Rhinatrema > Rhinatrema bivittatum. Next base: position 520,196,343 of record NC_042616.1, read on the forward strand.
TCCTCAGTTGTCACACAGTTGCTGACACACTGTTAGAGAAGCCTGCGAGTAGACAGAGGACAGGTTGTGTACAGGACAAGTCATGCTGGAAAATCACTTGCTAATCCAGTCCCCAAAGATCAACTGTAGAAATGTATCACCACTTCTATGTATGCATACTAAACATATCAAGCTACATATGGCAATATCTTTCTAGGCATCAGCTGACAGCCTATACATCTGGCAGCATAAAGAGCAAAAGATGTTGCCTGTTGTGGCAGCCTCTATGTGGCGTGTCCAGGATCTGTTTTACAGAGAGTAGGGTAAATAGGGCACCGTCTGGAAAAAGGGAACCTCTAATAGGAATGCTAGCAGGCCTCAAGCAACCCCCCTCTCCCCACAAAGAAAAAAAACACCTAACCCTCTCTGGCAGCTGAAGATCTTGGAACTGTGCACACCCCCAAATAACAAGACAATTAGGCCCAGTCCAAGTACTAGGTGGAAGAGCATCAGGGTTTTGTGGGTGTAATGGATACACTATAGGCAGATAGCTACTCATCCAGAAATGTGACAAACTTTATCTGAGGTCTGTTGCTGTCAAGTTTCACATCCGCCACAACACAAGAAATAAAGAAGGTGAGCCATAGGTGGAATGGTGTTTGAGTATCATGAGCCCATTTTCTCACCCAATGATACAATAGTATCTCTGAGGCCCTCGTTTTAAACAGTGGAAGCACAGGATCACTTGTGTTGAAAGACAGTCTGTGCAAAATGGATGCACACACACTGCCTGCTCTGGAGTATGCATAGGTGTGGTAATGGAGGGAACAATGAGGCAAATGTCAACCCCAGATACAGATGTAGACCAAGGCTAAGACAGCACGTAACTCACCCAGGCGCACACAGTCATACATATGTGTTGGCCCTTTTTTGGGGACAGGCTACCTCCAGCAGTTTGTGAACCCACACATGGCCAATGAGTATGTTCCTGGCATGTCCGTAATCTCACATCGTTGATGTCTCTGGCTGCCTTGTCCCTATGTGATAATGAGGTAACCAGAATGCAAAGTATGCACAGAAGATTAGGTACACCTGCCAGCATGACAGACATCTGTGAGAAGGATATCTAATAAGCAGTTTATCAGAAGTACTGACATGGGCTCCTCAAGCCCTCAGAGGGCAGAAAATGCTTGGCTTGAAAGAAAGTGCATAAACCATCATGGCAACCACATGACACTTCTGGGAGCAGTTGCCCCAGGCATTCAGCACAGTGACAGGTTTCCCAATAAGGCAAGTTGTAGACCCCTGAGGTCATCAGCTGACAACAGCTTCTTTAGCCTTTATGCTATACAAAAAGCTGATGATTGAAAGTCTATCAGCACACTTGCCCTGCTCAACATTAACTGTAAAAGTGACAACACATGAGGCAGAGCCTAGAGGACAGCAACTCTTCCTGCTTGGCCATAAGTCCTGCCAACTATATGGTTCAGCAAGGGCCTGCAACCTTAAACCCCTGAAAGGTGGAAACCATTCTGCAAGCTGTTCACCCCAGGGTACCATCTGGAAAAAGGACAGGGTCTTAGGGGGAGGCCCAGCAAGCCAAACACCCCAAGCTAGGCCAGGCTGTGTACACTGTGTTGGCAATTGTACACAAACCATCTTGTGACACATGCATTTTTTAGACTCACTATCAGTCAGAAAACATTAGGCCAGGAGGAGAAGGTGAGAACAGCTTGCCTGCTGGGAGCCCCAAGGCCAGACGCTTGAGGCATTGTAAGAGAGAGCAAAAAGAACTGCTTAGTACCTGGTCGAGGGAGAAGAGAAGTCCAGGCCGGGAGGATGGCCCCTTGTGACGTCATCAACAGGTGCCCCGGGACAGCATAAAAGAGAGGGCTCTGTGGCGAGGAAGCTGAGGAGAAGGTGAGAACAGCTTGCCTGCTGGGAGCCCCGAGACCAGACGCTTGAGGCGTTGTGAGAGAGAGCAAAAAGAACTGCTTAGTACCTGGTCGAGGGAGAAGGGAAGTCCGGGCCGGGAGGATGGCCCCTTGTGACGTCATCAACAGGTGCCCCGGGACAGCATAAAAGAGAGGGTCCTGCGGCGCACAGCCTCCGGCGTGCAGCCAAAGCCGCGCGCCAAAGGGGCGCACCCCTGGTAAATTTTTTCTTTTTTATCTACTATGGGAAGGAAATGTAAATCTAAGACATGGACTTCCTCACCAACCACCCCTTTGTTGAGGATACATGGACCCATGGACAACCATATAATACAATAGGCTGAGTCCATTGTGGGGGAAGACATAGAAGGAAATTCCCAGCTGGGGGTTTCCTTAAGCCCCAGATTCACGCAACCTCCCTTACAACCATTTAGGGAGAGTATTAGTGTAGTTAACAGTGTTGAAAACCCTCTGTTAGTGACTCAGGCCCAAGCAGGAAATGAGTTTACTACAGAAGGGAATAGACATTCAAATGTATTGCAAGGGGATAATGCAACTGCTAATAATAAAATGGTACCATACCCTATGATAGTTGCTGAGTTAACAAATGAGGGGGAAGGAAATGATGTTGAACAAGAAAATGTAACTCTATTAGATGTATGGAGGCTATCCGCTAAAACTGATAAAAAAAAAACTATCTAGGTCTGTTTTACAAGTGCATGATTTCTATGTGCAAGTAAGAGCTAAATTTGAAGATCTAGAAAGTAGAACTATGAAACATGAGCAAGCAGTTGCAGTGTTAAATCCCCAAGTTAATGTTATGTATGCCACTAATACCACATTTATTAAGGATAACTTGCTGTTACATAATCAAATTGAAACACTTGAGAAGGATTTAAGGTCGTTCAATTTAAGATTATTGAATTTTCCTAAATCAAGATTAATGTCTGCTATTGAATTCTTTAATAAATATGTTGTGGAGATATTGTCCTTTGAAATCGAAAAAATTCCTGTTTTGTCTAAGTTATATTATTTGCCTACAAAAAAATTGCTCCAAGCTCAAGAGGGCAGTATAGATAGTTTGAATAGTCTTGGAGTCTCCACTTTTTTGGAGGACTGTGGACAATATTCAAACTAGAGCTACATTATTGGTTTCCTTATCTTTGAAAAAGGATAAAGACTTATTTTTCTCAAAGTATTTTCAAAATAAGGATTTTATATTTTGCGGGGAAAAAATATTAGTATTTCCAGATGTTTCCCGCCCAACACAAGTGCGCAGGAAACTATTTCTTTCCTTTAAGAAACAGGCTCTTGATATAGGAGCTAGTTTCTTCTTAAAATTTCCCTGCAAATGTCACATAATGTTTCAGAATAATAAGTTTATTTTTACCGATTCCATACACTTGGAGCGATTCTTAAAGGACAAATCTCAGAAATAGTAGTGTTGTTTAGGTGAAAGGGTTGCATAAGTAAGAAGACACCCAGTAGAAAGGAACTCTCTTTTCCTCCTAGATGTGGGCTAGAGTATTATGTATTGAAAGTTGAAATTGGGTAATTGTTTTCTGGAAATTCTTGGATTATTACATTTGTGTTTAAATGTTATAACTCAATAAAAATTAAATTAAAAAAAAAAAAAGAAAACATTAGGCTAGCCACATGTATTATGTGTTATCTTTACTTTTGATTACAATTTTTCAAGTACAGTCTACAGCTCCTTTGTCAAGATAAGCCTAAGTAGGCATACGTGTTTTATGTTACACATTGACTCAGACAGAGGAGCAGTGAGTGAAAGAAAGATTATAGAGAGGACAGAAGATGCACTTTACTGGCCCCACTTCCATGGAAGGGGAAAGGGTAATTGAGGCCTAATAGGCAACGTAGTGTTCAATGAGGCTTTGGCAAAGCTGGCTGCCACTCAGCATTGTGTCCTCAGCTTCTGCGTGTGCACATGGGGGATCCGGGGGTAGATCCGGAAGTATCTCCATTGGTATACCATGGTGAAGAATGGGATTATGGAATACACAACAGAGCAGCATTATGTCTGGTACTTTGGGTGGGGCATACATTAAAGCTCCACTGGTTTTGTCTAAACAGCAAAATCTACTTTTGAGAACTCCAAATGTAAGTTCTATGACTCAGCGGGTAGAACATAAGGTCTCATTGTATCTCGTTTCCACCAGTGTGTTGTGAATAGCAATGGGGATGAGAAGCCAGGTCCTGCAACCATACCCTGAATCTCCTGAGGCAAAGACAGAATGGGGGCATCAATGTCACCACAGTCACCACAGTCACTTCGACATCTTTCTATCAAAGCACGGCATGCTGTAAGACTATAAAAGCTAGCCCGTAGCTTAGCCTTAGCCTTAGAAGCCTTTTTCCATACCCTAGCTGCATGCCACCTTTTTATGGAACCCTATATGACCAGTATAGCATTAGCTGAATCTAGGTCACATCTTCCAGACTAATAAACTGCATCTGGGGATTCCACCAAATGTGTGGCAATCTCTCACAAATGAGCTAAGGCTACTCATTCATAGCAGTCATCAAACCCTAAAGCAGTACACCAGAGGTGCTACATCTGTCTCTTGTGTCAGTCGGTTCCTGACACCATCTCTCTGCCCTCCTTACCTCTTTGGCGCCTCCCTCTTCACCCGCAGGAAGTTTGGCTGTCGCGGCGTCCTCCTGCCGAAGCCCTCCGGTGTCCCTGGACCGGCTAGATGCTGCAACCTGCCATGTTTCCTGGAGGCCTAGGGGCGCATGTGCAGCGTGGCCCCAACTGAAGTACCGGCGATGGCACGAACCCCAGGGGCGTCCCCCTGAGATGATATCACCTGCGACAAACATATAAGGGCTTAGAATTTGCTAACAGATTGAGTTAGCAAGGGTTCGGGTTACTCTACCTAAGCTACTCTGCCCCCTCGGACTTACCAGGGGTACCCGCTCCTCTGGGGCCTCGCTCTCTCCTTTGTTTTTCAGGTGACAGTCTGGAATCGGTACTCGCTCCTCGAGGGCCCTCGTTCCCAGCCTTGCTCCGTATTCTCTTCTGCCTGGAAGTTATCACTGCCAACTGCATCAGTGAGTTACCATCACTCTCTCAGAGCTTTCCCTGGAACCAGGTACTCGTTCCTCAAGGGCCTATACATTCCAGCTCCTGGGCTTCTATGAGACATTATGTGAGTGTTACCATCATGTTCTGTACATGAACTCCTCATGCCCTGCCTACTCACTATATTTCAGTTTCTCTACAGCTCAGCCTCTAGGGATCGCTGTTCCAGTGACTGAGGGACTACAGCCCAGCCGGGCATTCCTTCTCACTACTGCCACCTCTAGTGGTTCAGTATACTGTCTAATAAAAGAACTAGTGTGTGTCTGTCTCCTAACTCTGAGCCTGACCGGTGGTCCCTCTCGGGATCTTCCCCTGGGGGCGTCGTCATCTGCCACCGGTCCAAGTATCGACCCACAACTCTCCTAAATAACAACAGATTGCTAACTCCATGGATCCGGCACAACTTAATGCCTTGCAGCCCATACCGGGCCTGGCCCAGCACATTGTGGAGCAGCAAGACGCCTTGGAGAAACTTACTGCAGCATTTCATCAGCTACGCACACAGAAGGTTCAAGGCACAGCCTCCAACCAAGAAGGTCAGTCACCGGAGGTAACTTTGAAGACTGCTGTACCACTGGTGGCTCCAATCCGCTTTTCTGGAGAAATCCAGAAGACCCGGGGCTTTTTGAACCAGTGCTGCATGCACTTTGCCTTATAGCCGTCTCTATTTCCTACAGCTCTCTCCAAGATTACCTACATCCTTTCATACCTGGATGGTAGGGTCCTGTCTTGGGCATCCACCTTGTGGGAATGCAAGGACTCTATTTTGCAGGACATAGAAGGATTTATGGACTTGTTTAAATCCGTTTTCGATGACCCTGCTTGAACTGCTGTAGCCAGTTCTGCTTTGGTGGAATTGAAGCAAGGCAGCAGATCATTGGCTGAATTTGCCATCTAGTTCAAAACTCTTGCGCAGAACTTCGCTGGGACCCCAGATGTCTCAAGACACTCTTTTGCAGAGGCCTGGATACCTGTCTAAAGGACGAGCTGGCTGCTCGCCAAACACCTGACTCACTGGATGAATTAATAGCCTTGGCTACTCAGATTGATCACCGGCTCCGGGACAAGGTGAAGGAACTCTGGCCTAGGGTTTTACCCGGATTGAAACAGGCCATTGCTGTCTCTACACCTCGGATGGTTCCAGTAATCCCTGCTGCTGATACAGATGAACCTATGTAACTTGGTCACGGTCGCTTGACCTCCAAAGAGAGAAGATTTCGGAAGAAGTGCGGCCTTTGCATGTACTGTGGTCAGCCCGGCCATAATGTCTCCGCATGCTCTATTAGTCCGGAAAACGGACGGGTCTAAGTCCTGCAGGAGGACTGTTCTTGGGCCATACCGTGACATCTCCTCCGCTATCTCTGCCAGTCTCTTTGACCTATGGACCGATCACGGTTCAGACTCCTGCCCTGGTTGACTAAGGGGCAGGAGGCAACTTCATTCTCAGACGTCTAGTGGAAGACCTGAAGATTCCCCTCATCAAGTTGAAAGATCCACTACTGTTATCCTCCATTCATGGGGAGCCCTTACCAGGCAACGTGGCTTGTGAAACCATACCAGTTACTCTTCGCACCGGGGCGCTCCATACGGAATCAATTTCCTTCTTTGTACTGGAAAGGGCTATGCACCCTATCGTCCTGGGTTTACCCTGGCTGCAAGTGCACCAACCCCAATTTGACTGGACATCCCTGGATCTCTCCCGCTGGGGCCCAGAATGTCATGGGAAGTGCCTTAAGGAGATCTCTCCTATTGTATGCATGCCTACGACTCCAGCGATGCCAGGACTGCCGCCCCAATACGCATCCTTTGGGGATGTATTCTCCAAAGAAGCAGCTGATATTCTTCCTCCACATAGGCCCTATGACTGTGCCATAAGGCTGAAGCCTAATGCTGAGCCACCAAAAGGACGGGTGTACCCCCTCTCAGCTAAAGAGAATAAGGCAATGTCGGAATACATTGAAGAAAATCTCCAGAAGGGCTTTATCTGACCATCAAAGTCACCAGCTGGCGCAGGCTTTTTCTTTGTGGGGAAGAAGGACAGTACCCTACGTCCATGTATCGATTACCGAGATCTAAATGAAATCACGATCAAAGACCATTACCCCTTGCTGTTAATCTCTGAGCTGTTTGACCGGCTGCAAGGGGCCAAGATATTTTCAAAGCTTGACCTGAAGGGGGCCTACAACCTCATTCGCATTCGGAGCAGCGATGAATGGAAAACGGCCTTCAACACATGAGACAGCCACTTCGAGTATCTAGTAATGCCGTTCGGGTTGTGCAATGCACCCGCCATTTTCCAAAATATGATGAACGACATCTTGCAGGATCTGTATGACATGTCATACAGGTAAGGTATACCTGTATGACATACTAATCTTCTCCCAGGATTTGGACACCCACATTTCAGACGTCAAGCAAGTACTCCACCATCTTCGTGAACACGGGCTGTATGCCAAACTCTCTAAGTGTGAATTTCACAAAGACTCAGTGCCTTTCTTAGGCTACATCGTGTCAACAGAAGGCTTCCAAATGGACCCTCACAAACATGAAAGTATCAAGAATTGGTTCCAACCTACCAGCCTGAAGGCTTTAAGAAGATTCCTGGGGTTTACCAACTATTATAGAAGCTTCATAAAGAACTACTCTTCATTAACTGTACCCTTGACTGCACTGACTCGCAAGGGTGCTAACGCTTCAAAATGGTCAGCTGAGGCCATTTCCGCATTCAAGAAATTGAAGACTGCCTTCTCCACAGAACCATGCTTACGGCATCCAGACCCCAATAAGCCCTTCATAGTAGAAGTTGACGCTTCGGATGTGGGGGGTAGGGGCTGTGTTAAGCCAAGCCGGAGACTCGAAAGCCTTACGTCCCTGTTCATTCTTCTCATGAAGATTCTCTCCATGGGATTGGCGACAAGGAGCTCCTGGCAATAAAGCTTGCATTCGAGGAATGGCGGCCTTGGCTCGAAGGCGCTCAACATCAAATAACCGTCTTCATGTATCATAAGAACCTTGAGTATCTCTGCCACGCACAACAGCTGAATTACAGACAGGCCAGATGGTCTTTATTCTTCAACCATTTCGATTTTGTGCTCAAGTTCCGCCCTAGAGATCAAAACACCAGAGCAGACGCACTGTCACGCTCATTTCATTCAGAGGATGTGCCTGATGAGCCACAGCACATAATTGACCTGAAGAAAATCCTCTTGACATCCACTCAGTTTGTGCCCATTGGAAAGACTATCGTTCCAAAGAACCTCAGGAAGAAAGTGCTCTTCTGGGCGCACGATTCCAAGCTGGCTGGCCATCCTGGTCAACGTCGAACCCTGCTCAGGATACAGGAGCTGTATTGGTGGCCTACCATCAAAAAGGATACCTATTCCTACGTGGCATCCTATACCAACTGCGCCAAGAACAAACAGGCCTCTGGACCACCGTGGGGTCAAATGCAATCTTTGCCAGTGCCGGATCGACCGTGGTCGCACATCGCTACTGACTTTGTAGTCAATTTACCTACTTCCGGAGAAATGAACCCCATCTGGGTGACTGTGGATCGCTTTAGCAAGATGGCACACTTCGTGGTGCTCCCTGGCATACCCTCAGCCTTGGAGCTTGCAAAGCTCTTCATAACGCACATATTCCGCCTCCACGGCCTACCTTCACACATCATATCTGACCGTGGGTCCCAATTCACGGCACGATTCTGGAAGGCTTTGTGCAAGTTGTTTGACATCACACTAGACTACACCTCAGCCTACCACCCGCAGTCGAATGGCCAGACGGAACGGATGAATTGTACAATGAAGCAGTTTATATGAGCCTATGTCACATCCCAACAAAATAACTGGGCAGAATTGCTTCCATGGGCTGAATTCGCCATCAACTCTCATCCTGCAACATCTACTGGAAAGTCACCATTTGAAGTGGTTTTTGGACGTCCTCCAACACCACCACTTCCACTGAAGCTCTCAGTGACGTCCCTAGCAGCTCAATCTACTGCTGATGATATCCATAAACTGTGGGTTCAGACAAAGGACATGCTAATCAAGCGAGTGACCGTGCTAAGAAGTACTTCGATGCGCACCATGCGCCAGCTCCAAGCCAGGAGACAAGATGTGGTTGTCATCCAAGCACCTCAGACTCAAACTACCCTCCTCTCGGTTTGTTCCTCGCTATGTGGGTCAATTCCCAGTTCTTCAATGTATTGGCAATGTCACCTATCATCTGAAGCTACCACCTGGTCTCCACATACATAATGCGTTCCACGTTTCACTGTTGAAACCACTCATACTCAGCGAACTTTCTTCCAAGACTCAAGATCTACCTGTCATCAATGCAGAAGATGACTTAGAATACAAAGTCGAGGAAGTCCTGAATGTTCGTAAAAGAGGCAAGACTTTTGAATACCTTCTAAAATGGGAAGGTTTCGGCCCTGAAGAAAACTCTTGGGAGCCTCAGACCAATATCCTGGACAAAGAGATGCTTCATCAGTTCCACCTCGTGCATCCTTCAAAACCTAAGCCTGGTACCCGAAGAGGAAATCACCCTTTGATGGGGGTACTGTTGTGTCCGTCGGTTCCCGATGCCCTCTCTCCGCCCTCCTTACCTCTTTGGCGCCTCCTTCTTCGCCCGCGGGAAATTTGGCTGTCGCTGCGTCCTCCTGCCGAAGCCCTCCGGCATCCCTAGACCAGCTAGACGCTGCAACCCACCATGTTTCCTGGATGCCTAGGGGTGCGCACGTGGCGCGGCCCCGACTGAAATACCGGTGATGGCACGAACCTCAGGGGCGTCCCCCTGAGATGACATCACCCGCGACGGATATATATAAGGTCTTAGAATTTGCTAACAGATTGAGTTAGCAAAGGTTTGGGTTACTCTACCTAAGCTACTCTGCCTCCTCGGACTTACCAGGGGTACCCGCTCTTCGGGGGCCTCGCTTTCTCCTTTGTTTTTCAGGTGACAGTCTGGAACTGGTACTCGCTCCTCGAGGGCCCTTGTTCCCAGACTTGCCCCGTATTCTCTTCTGCCTGGAAGTCATCACTGCCAACTGCATCAGTGAGTTACCATCGCTCTCTCAGAGCTTTCCCTGGAACCAGGTACTCGCTCCTCGAGGGCCTATACATTCCAGCTCCTGGGCTTCTATGAGACATTGTGTGAGTGTTACCATCAGGTTTGGTACATGAACTCTGTATGCCCTGCCTACTCACTATATTTCAGTTTCTCTACAGCTCAGCCTCCAGGGATTGCTGTTCCAGTGTCTGAGGGACTATAGCCCAGCCGGGCATTCCAGCTCACTACTGCCACCTCTGGTGGTTCAGGATACTGTCTAATAAAAGAACTAGTGTGTGTCTGTCTCCTAACTCTGAGCCTGACCAGTGGTCCCTCTCGGGATCTTCCCCTGGGTGCGTGGTCATCTGCCACCAGTCCAAGGATCCACCCACAACTCTCCTAAATAACAACACTGTCCTAGCAGAAAAACCTCTACCTCATGGTCTGAATGTGCATGTACCTGGCTGCTCAGCAGTATGTCCTCCACAGATACAAAAATTTTTCTGCCCTGACATAGGGAATATGCTAGGCTCCAAAATGCAACAGCCACTGCTTCTAGATTACCTGTGTGATGGGCAAGACAAACCATGCCTAATATCCTAGCTAACAGTTCACACCTGATCTGCAAGTACCAGCAGTGTAGACACTTAAAGGTTCTGATTCACCTGTGATATTTCTACTGGTCCAAATGAGAGGATTGGAACGGGCACTTTTAAAGTGAACCCATAGAAAGTGTGTAGTGACTGCTCTTACACCAAGCTTTAGGGCAAGTGCATTACCAGCCCTCTTGAGAATGTGGAAAGGCAGGTTCTAGTGCAAGGTCCTGCACACCGAACTATACAAGCCACTTGTCATGTTGGTGATGTTGTTACATCCCCCACAGCCCCACCATGTCCATGACATTTGCTGCAAACACATAACCAAGATGGAATAGAGAAGGAAGCATCTGTCATACCTAAGAGCCAACCGTCACTGTAGAAGCCATCCTCAAAATTTTCAAAGAGGCCCAATTGCCTACATATAAAGGAAACGTGCGCAGCTCCCAAGTACTTGGCCACCAAGTTGAGGATGCACATTATTTATTTTATTTTTATTTATTTAAAGTCTTTTCTATACCGTCGCTAAGTTATAAAGCATCACAACGGTTTACAAGTGGGCACATAAGTAAGTTTGGAGTAAGCGTACTATAGTACATTCTAACAGGTGCCATTAAGTTTCGGTTACATTAAATCATAAAAATACGTACAAATATTTAGTGATGTAGGTTCTGGCCAGGTGTACCTAGAAGTTACTTTTACAGGTAAAAAAAATCACATTTACTGTGTTATATTATTACATTCATTGTGTACTTAATTTGTTAAAATATTGTAATGCACATTTATGAGAATAGTGCTGTGTGCCGGTGTTTATTCCAGTGTATTTTCTATTCTCCGGTCTCTTTATAAAAGGCTTGTTTAAAAAGCAATGTCTTTAGACTTCTCTTGAATGTTTTGGGGTCTCTCTGTAAATCTGGTCTCCAAAGGCATTGTGTTCCAGAGTGTGGTTCCTGCTAAAGACAATGCCCTTTCTCTTACCTGGGTTAGTCTCGCTGTCTTGACTGAGGGAATGGATAAGAGAGCTTTGTTTGCTGAACGAAGGTTCCTGTGTGGTACGTGTACCTTTAGTGCAGTGTTTAGCCAGTCCGCTTTTTCATCATGTATTAGTTTATGTATGGTGCATAGTGCTTTGTATTTTATTCTTTGTTCTAAGGGTAGCCAGTGAAGTTCGGCCAGAGTTTAAGTTATATGGTCTCTTCTTCTTTTTCCAGTTAGTATTCTTGCTGCTGTGTTTTGTAGAATTTGAAGTGGTCTTATTGTTGTATTTGGGAGTCCTAGAAAAAGGGCATTACAGTAATTGGTACTGGTGAAAACTAGTGCCTAAAGCACTATTCTGAAATCTGCAGGAGTTAGTAATGGTTTAAGTTTTCTGAGGATCATGAGTTTAGCATAGCCTTCTTTTACTTTTAGTGATATGTGTTGTTTTAGATTAATTTTGGGGTCCATTATTATTCCAAGGTTCCTTACTTTTTCCACTAGTTCTATTTTCTGGTTGTTTCTCAGTATAATTGGGGTTTGAATAATTTTGATATTTTTTCTTTCTAAGTGTAGAAATTCTGTTTTTTCAATATTGATCACTAGTTCCATTTGGTTTAATAGTTGTTTTATGATGTCTAGGTACATGTTAGCTAGGTTTAATGTTTTTTTCTATTGTGTCGTCGATTGGTAGAATTAATTGAATATCATCTGCATAGATGTAATGTATGATTCCTAATCCTGCTAGTAGATGGCATAATGGAAGCATGTATATGTTAAAAAGGGTTGCGGACAAGGCTGATCCCTGCGGTACACCTGTTTCAAGATTGAATTTGTCTGATAGTGTGTTGTTGATCTGAACTTGAACGAACCTATTTTTTAGATATGAGCTGAACCAGTTTATTGTTTCGTTGTGTAGTCCAATCTCTTCTAGTCTTTTTAGTAGAATTTGATGGTTTACTGTGTCAAAGGCTGCTGATAAGTCTAACATTATTAGAATGTATTGTTTTCCACTATCAAAACCTCTTAGTTTGTTGTCTGAAAGTGAGAGGAGTAGTGTCTCGGTACTGTAGTGTTTGCAAAATCCATGTTGTGACGAATATAGTAAGTTATTGCTATCAAGGTGCTCCGCTAGTTGTTTCTGTACCATTTTTTCTATTAATTTGGCTAATAAGGGTAGATTTGAGACTGGACAGTAGTTGTTTAGGATCAGGGGATCACTGTTTTTTTTCTTTATGATTGGTTTTATAATTGCTCCTTTTAGTATATCTGGGATTGTTCCTTCTTTTAGGGATAGGTTTATAATCTTAGCTAAGGTTGGGGAAACTGTGTTGGCTGCTTTTTTTTGTGCATCACAGACCACTTGCATGGAGTGGAAGTACTTTCTGTTGCGGAAGATCCCCTTCCTTCACAGAGTGGGATGATGGCTACGTGAGTGCAGTCGATAGCTCCCAGAACCATGGGAAAGTTAGCGATGGCATAAAAGCTTCTCTTCAATTCAATCAAGTCCTGCCTGTCCCAAAGAAATGCTATGTAGCAATTAGTGCAGTCAGGTACAGCTTTTATGACCTGGTCCAGACAGTGAGAAAAAGTGGTTTGGGATATTTCCCCCACGATCCCTACTGTTGTTTGGAAGGAGTCACTTGCCATGAAATGCAGGGTGGCCAATAGTTTGGTCAAGGCCAGGCATAGCATGGGACCTTTCCATGACTGGATCCAGATCCCCTCTGATTTCTTCATATAATTCTTGGATAGCCCAAATGCTGAGGTAATACCTTCTAACCACATAATTCTCTGGCATGCCCAGCAATGAGTCTCGTGGAGAAAAGATATGCTCCCTGTAACTCCTTTGCCATGCCTACCTGCATGCCAGGTGCTGCCGTGGCCCATGACCCTCTCCCTGTGGGGCCAGTGGTGTGGGCTCCAGTGCAGGGACTTCCCTGGGAGGAGTTGGAACTTCCCTTGCCTGTTCTTCTGGTTGTTGTTGGTCCTCTTGTTGATGTCTGCAGTAAGACTCCTGGAGTATCCAGAATCCCCCAACAAGTAAACTTACCACAAACAATATGTGTTTAGAAAAACAGAACAGGTGTTTTTAGTGGCCCAGAAGGGCCAGGTAGATATGTCTGATAAAATACCTCTTTTTATCGCCTGCAATAATTGCTGTTGTAATAGCCGAAATTTGTGATACCGCCACAGGCACGCAATAAAAGGTTTTTTACCTTGGCACTGCAAAACAAAGATGTAGTTATTCGGATTCCGCAAATCCCTTAGTACGGAATCCCTCCTAACCTCTCTAACTGACAGAGTCCTCGTAGGTCTGGAGAAAAAGACCCCATACCTCCTGATTCTCCTCGACCTATCAGCTGCGTTTGATACCGTAAAACACTCTATCCTGATCGACCGGCTCTCAGACATAGGCATCTCAGGATCAGCCCTGGAATGGTTCAGATCCTTCCTACACAATAGGACTTTCAAGGTCAGAATCAGCAACAAGGATTCCCTCCCGGTCAAATCCTCTTTCGGAGTTCCCCAAGGATCCTCTCTCTCCCCCACCCTCTTTAACATCTATCTTCTCCCCCTATGTCATCTACTCTCAAGTCTTAAGGTCACACACTTCATATACGCAGACGATGTTCAGATTCTGCTGCCAATCACTGACTCCATCTCCAGCACCATCAACTTCTGGAACAATTGTCTACAGTCCATAAACTCACTCCTATCTAGCCTTAACCTAGTACTTAATACGTCAAAAACAGAACTTTTGCTTATCACTCCAGATGAGAACCTTCAGCCTACCAACAACCTAACCTCACCACCAATGATCAATTCCACTCAAGTAAGAGACCTTGGGGTCACCTTAGACAAAAGGCTGAACCTCAAAGAATTTGTCAAGAACACAACGAAAGAATGCTATTATAAACTACATATTCTGAAAAAGCTGAAACCTCTCCTGCATTTTCAGGACTTCAGAACAGTCCTCCAAACAATACTATTTTCCAAAATCGATTACTGCAACTCTCTGCTTATAGACCTTCCAACCATAACCACAAAACCTCTACAAATGTTGCAGAACTCCGCCGCAAGGATTCTTACTAACACCAGCAGAAGTGAACACATAACACCCATACTAAAACACTTACACTGGCTCCCCATCAGATCCAGAATCATTTTCAAAGTGCTAACTATAACACACAAGAACATCCATTCACAAACGTCGCTAGATCTAAGCCTTCCACTTCGCCTACACGAGTCTTCACGACCAATCAGAAACAGATACTTAGGCACCTTACACGTACCTTCAGCCAAGTCCTCACTCAAGAAACGTGCATTCTCAACTGCCAGCCCCCTTCATTGGAATGCCCTCCCCACGGACATTCGCCTCGAAACGTGTACTCGAACATTCAAAAAGAAACTCAAGACCTGGCTCTTTACAAAAGCCTACACTTAAAGGTCTAGCTCAGAACCACATCCCAGAACTTGAATCATTCTCGCTTTTATAATCATATCAAACAACTCCTAATTTTATCCTTGGTCTCACAATTCCAAATCATTAAATATTTGAACATGCTACACCAATACCTCTTAATCCAGATGTAACCTTAGTTTTTGAAGTCTTCACTCCTATAGAAATAACCGCCAGTTCTTATTTACTTAACCCTATTCTGTAGACGTAAACTTTTCATGAAGACTGTAATCTGTAAACACCTGTATTTATTATAAGAACTTGTATTTACTATTTATATTTATTATTTAGCTATTAACATTGTTCTATTACCACTTGGTACTATTTCTCTCCTTCACCTCTAACTCTAAGTTCCTACTAAGTTAGCCATGTTATTTATACCCAATTGTTGGATGTAATTGTATATTTGTTTAATTGTTCAATCTGTTTGATGTAATTTTCTGTTCCTTGTTCCGTGTAAACCGAAGTGGTATGCACTAGTGCATGAACTCCGGTATATAAAAGCCTTTAAATAAATAAATAAATAAATAGTTATTTCTGACATTAAAGCCCATGTTAGTGTGCATTATTCTATCGCAGAATGCAGTGGGACACCTTAATTTACAAACTAAAATTAAAATGTGCATGCTAGCTTGTGTTGCGCTATTTATCGCGTGCGCAATTTGCGTTAAACTCCATTTAACATGCATTCAGGCTCTAATGCAATTGGATAAATGACCCAGTAAATTAGCTGGATAAATTAGACCTGCTTAGCTGGATAAACTTATCTGGCTATTAGTTATCTGGGCATATTTATCTGCACTGCTGAATATACAAGACAAGTTAGTCAGATATGTTATCCAGCTAACTTGTTCAGCCAAATAGCGGCTGAATATAGACCTCCAATGAGTTTTACATTTTTTAAATTAACTTGACTTTTAATTACTAAAATTGTATGTTTGCAAATGGGGACATTTTCAGCATCAAGACTAGATGATTACAGGTTTTTGTAAGTCCACTCCACTATTCGTCTAACATTAGATGCATCCTTAGACCAACAGCTGTACTGCTTTGAAAATTTAATCCTAATGCTATACAAAGGTGAACCAGAATGAATAAAATGTCTAGAAAAGTTTTAAAACCTGCTTTAATTTCATTGAGTACCTCCTTTCTGTCACTTAATATTTAATAAGCATCTCAGTAATGTCAAAGTTGACACACATTTTTTTTCCTAAGGGAAAGAAAAAGCTGTTTTAAGAAGCATAATTACCAGAATACTTGTTGTGCCCTTTGCAACCTGTACTGATCTCTACTGTACATTAGTGCTCTAAAAAGTAAAAAAAAAAGAAAGCTGAGAGGAAAAGTAGAGAACAACCAGAAGAGAAAAAGCTTAATATACAGCTCACTAGCATTTATGGTTGAACAGCAGAGCTTTTAAAAAATTATTAGTGCTTGTGACTGTTTGACCTGGCTGCATGTCAGAGCTATTAACCTCTAAATAACACAGTCTTAAAGAGAATGTACTCTCTCAGAAAACTCCAGATTAATTTATTTTATTTAAAGGGGGAGGGAGAATGGAAACAATGGATCTTCCTCAGCTTCTGCAGGTGTTGGAATACATTCTAAACTGGAGTCAGGACCTGCAGGGCTTGCCTCCATGTAAATGAGGATGGAGTAGTGTCTTTTATCTTGCTTCTGTATTCCTTTATGCTCAGCTATAACCCATGTGGGGCGACATTGTATGTTGGTGCAGTTTCAAAGCTCTGACTGGGTTAGTGCAATGCACTTGCTGTTAGGGATGTGAATCATTTTTTAACGATTTAAATTATTGTCCGATATTTTTAATATCATCATTAACCGTTAAAGAGCGCGATACAATAGAAATTCCACCGATTTATCGTAAAAAATCGTTAATCGTCTTAGTGCGCACTAAAGGGAGTTAGTGCGCGCTAACAGGAAGTTAGTGCGCACTACCCATTGTTAGTGCACACTAACATAAAATGATACAATTTGACAATTTTCAGGTCAGTTAAGGTCAGTTAGGAATGAATATGTATTCCTATTGTCTGCCCTCTTATTTATTGATATTACCAAGGTTCCACTGAGGTGATGGTTTAATATATGGGGGATGGGAAATGGAAATGGTTGGTAGCTTGACAAATGGAAGGGAAAGGGGGAGGTGAAGGGCCAAGCAGTTCCACTCCCTGGTCTCTGAAGGACAGATCTCTTCAGAAAATCAGAGCTGCTGAATGCAGGGGCTGTCTCCTCCTTCACATCCCTCTCCCCCCCCCCCCCCACTGCTGGTATATGGGAGAGAGAAGGGGAAGGGAAGGGAAAGGGGGAGGTGAAGGGCCAAGCAGTCCCACTCCCTGGTCTCTGAAGGACAGATCTCTTCAGAAAAACAGAGCTGCTGAATGCAGGGGCTGTCTCCCCCTTCACATCCCTATCCCCCCCCCCCCACCCACTGCTGGTATATGGGAGAGAGAAGGGGAAGGGAAGGGAAAGGGGGAGGTGAAGGGCTAAGCAGTCCCACTCCCTGGTCTCTGAAGGACAGATCTCTTCAGAAAATTAGAGCTGCTGAATGCAGGAGCTGTCTCCCCCTTCACATCCCTCTTCCCCCCCCCCCCCCACCCATTCACTGTGCTCAAGTTTACAGTTCCTGTGTTAAACTAAACTTCTTTTTTTTCACTAGAGTAGAATAAAATAAAATGAAGTACTTTGTGTATTAAACTAAAGAAACTTTACATAAAATGAAATTAAGTACTTCTCTCTATATGCTACTTTAGTGAAACAAAACATTTAATAAAGAAACGTGCAACCTGAGCTTCAAAACATTAACATACTATAGAAAAACTAAACAAAAAATGTTATTATTAATTTATTATTTTTACAGTGGTTAAATTTAAAGAGCAGGCTGAGGCTAGACTGGCTACTGGCTAGTGGCTACTGCTGGCACTGTCACTGCTGCAGCCTACTGGCACTTTTTTTCTCTTTCTGGCTAGTGCGTGCTATATCTGGTAGCAAAATGGCCACGGGGGACAGCACCAAGCATGCGTGGCTTAGTGCACACCTCTAGCTAACAAACATTTCCTCAAATGTTACTTTTAAACCATTAAGTAACACTAACTCTCGTTAGTTGGTTTTCTTTGCAAATCTTGTTTTCCAGCACCAACAGCAAAATCTTTTTTCTGTATGAGCTCATTTGGTTGAAAATCATGAAGTTACAGATACTATATCCAGGACTCATGAATTTGAAGACTTCTGGAATGGAGGTTTGATGTTCCACAAACCCTTCATGAACTTTGATAGCATATGATATGTTCAGATGGGCCTATCATTGACGACAACTTGATAAGCTACTATGGCACTGAGATGCACCCTCATGGAGAACATGGAAAGGCCTAACTGCCAGGGTTGGATTTAGGAATAGGCAACATATGTATGTGTTTTGGCTGCCAAATTCTGAAGAGATCCAAAATTTGGGATTCTCCCTGCTGTTCTCTGCTTTCTAGAGTGAGAGGAAAGAGGGAACCCGTTACTTTAAGTCCTCTGCAAATGGGCGCTGTCATCTTAAAACCAGTTCTGCTAACTGTGAAAAAGAGAGTAGATATGTGATGCCCCTTTGAGGCATCACATAGATGGCCCTAGGTCCCTGTTTAGAATCTATATCATCTGTTAGTCTTCCATCCTTTTTTGGCCCTCCCATCCTGGAGTGCTGGGATTGGTTACCTCATCCTATTTAGTAAAGCCCTTTTAATATTCAGTGTGGTCATTTTGAGTCAGCATCAGAGCAGTGATGATGTAGTATTTATACTCCCTGGAGGCCTCCCAGCCTCATAATAAACTTTATTTTTAAACAGGTTCCTCT
The DNA here is from genome assembly GCF_901001135.1 of Rhinatrema bivittatum. Taxonomy (NCBI): domain Eukaryota; kingdom Metazoa; phylum Chordata; class Amphibia; order Gymnophiona; family Rhinatrematidae; genus Rhinatrema; species Rhinatrema bivittatum. The sequence continues at coordinate 520,215,292 of NC_042616.1, forward strand.
CTGGGCACACCCTGCCAGAGGGTTGTCCCCTAATTATTTACAGTGAGGTAGATTTTTGCCGAACTCCACGTGAAGGGGCTGAAGCCCTGTGAACCTCATTCTATACTCTAGAAGAGGCAAATACCAGTGACAGTATCCACAGCGTGAGATTTTTGATGGCTAACCCCTTGCTCTTCAAGCAAGCTTACCCCAACAATGCCTCCCCCCTCAACCCCCTTTAACCCCCCTGCCCCCCCCCCCCCCACTACCAGCACTAACTGATCCTGTATAAAGTTTTGGGCAATTCTGCCACGCCACTGTGCTGTTGTTTTCTCATATTGTTCCTCTTGCATCTCCTCTCTATTTGTTCCTATGTGAGCCCTCCCCCCATTACCTGTTCTTTGTACATTTCCAATCTTTAGTTATGATGTAAACTGATATGATGTCCCCACTAATATCGGTATAACAATTTGTCAAATAAATAAATAAATAACCCACCAGTGGCCGAAAAAGGAGAGAGGCCGCCAGTGGAGCTCAACCTTCCAGCGGCTGAAAATGAGAGGCCCAATGTTCCTTTTTATTTGTGTGCACGTGATTGCACACAACTTTTCCTGCACGTGCACAAAGCCTCTGCTCCCCCACCCCCAAAAAAAACAAACCAAAAAACAGAAAGGCGTATGGGCTGTGGTGGAGCTCACCCTACCACGTCCCAACACCAACAGAAGACCCGTGAGGCCATGGTGGAGCTCATCCCACAAAGGCCTGATGACAACAGGAGGCCATGTATCTGTGTGAGCTTGTATGTGTGTGTGAGTGAGAGTCTGTGAGAACCTGTGTGTGTGTGTCTATGTGAGAACCTGTGTGCATGTCTGTGTGTCTGTGTGAGAGCCTGTGTGTGTCTGTGTGAAAGCCTGTGCACTTGTGTGCATTTGTGTGTGTGCTTGAGTGTGTTTGTGTGCCTGTGAGAGCCTATGTGTCACATGTAAGCTCTCACAGACATACATACACAAACACACACACACACACACACACACACATAATGTATCTGTGAGGGAGAGAGAGCCTGTGTATGTGAGAGAGAGGGAGTATGTGAGAGAATGAAAGTGTTATTGTGCGTTTGTGTAAGAGAGAAGATAAAATTTGTGTGGCCCTACCTCCCCCAACCACAACGATCTCAGGGTTGCTGGAAATAAAAAAACCCCAGGTATGGAGAGCAGGACATTTTTTTTAATTCTTATTAGTTTTAATTATTGAGTACAATTTAATGTTTCTTCTCTTCTGAAATATTTAATTTTGGGGGGCAATAGAACATTTTTTAATTACTGGAATTTTTATTCATCAGATGTTTTGAAATAATTTTTGGTGTTTGGGAAATTTTCAATCTTCTATTCAATAACTGGTTTTTTTTATGAATAACTGGTTTTTTATTCTTTTTATGAATATGATTTTAATATTATGATTTATATTCCTGACTTTATTATTTAATGTTTTATGAAGAATGGTAATGTTTATATTTTTCCATTGTTGCTCTGCATATAGAGGCTGGCTTGTGGTGGGTTCTAGTTCAGTTCTTCTCAGCACATTTCTGTTTATACTTACTGAGCTCTTTATTCTGAATTTGGTGAGGGTTTTTCTGTGCTCTGTATATGTGACCAAAGTGAGCTATTTTGCAAGCATGTAATTTCTGTGTAGGGATCTATAGCAGCCTGGTTTCCTAATTAGAGTTTTATTGGTGTTCTAGGGCCTGGTGTAATATGTACAGTGTTGCCTTTTCATAGATAAGGTTGTTTTGGTATGGGAGGTTTACGATATTGTAATGGTAATTCTGTTTATTCATGGCTTTCTGAGGGCCAAGCCCACACCCAACATGCATTACAAAAAGTCTAATTTCGTAGGAGTGTCTTTTTTGCTGAGTTTTCTGGTTGGTACCACAACAGTGATTGTAAATATAAAATGCATGTTGTAAGTAATATTTTTGCTTCAGAAGACTATATTTTTGAATGTTCTTTTTCATATAAAATTTGTTATAAATGCATAATTTAATTGTGTGTGACTGTAAAAAGTGTGGTAGTGTGTGTGTGTATGGGAAGTAGTGTGTGTGCAAGGCTGTAAGATTTGCCTAGGGTACCTAATACCTTCCCTATTCATGGGTTCCGGGGGGAAGGGGGGGCATACCAGTTTTGAAAAATATAGATTTCAGGACAGAGCTGGAAAGAAGAAAGGAGATGCGGGGGAGATATGATACAGACCTTCAGATATCTGAAAGGTTTTAATGATGCACAACCGTCAAACCTTTTTCGTTGGAAAGAAAACAATAGAACTAGGGGTCACAAAATGAAACTCCAGGGAGGATGACTCAGAACCAAATGTCAGGAAATATTTCCTGGAGGAAGTGGTGAAGACAAAAATTGTATTTTTGTCTTCACCACATAGCTTGTTACAATACCTGTTGTGTTACCTGTTGGAATTTCTTTGTTACTTTTATTATTAACCTTCACTCTATTCCTTGTTCTTTGTAAAGCTTGTTGCTATTTTTAAGTTATCTGTGAACCGAGATGATGTTCCCAACGTATCCCGGTATACAAAAACACCCACATAAATAAATAAATACATAAATAAATAAAAACAGTGAAGGAATTCAAAGGGGCATGGGAAAAACACTGTGGATGCCTAAAGGCCAGAGGGTGTAAATAAAGATAAGTGGGCATTGAGGTAACTTGCTGGTGTGGCATTTGCTACCTTTAACCAATAAGCCTTGATACTGTTGATGCAACTCCATCATTGCTCTCTGCTTCAAACAGCAGTGAGAAAAGGGGAGTTGGATTCAGACAGCAAGCAATGAGGGCCCTGACTTTTATGGTTTGGGGAACAAATAAACATGGGGATAACTTGCTGATGCGGCATTCACTACCCTTAATCACTAAGCCTGATTCACGGCAATGGTTAAGGGAAATTGGATTCAAACAGCATCTGAGGGTCCTGAGTTTTACAGTCTGGTAAACTGATAAGCCTGGGGGTAACCTGCACGGTGCAGCCGATACTGGCATAAGCTTGCAGGGCTGACTTGGTGGATCATTTAGTCCTTTTCTGCTGTCATTTCTCTGTTTCTATTTGACGAGCCCAGGACACAGATTGAATGAATTGGTGGGGGGTGGGGGCAGCAGCATAATACTTGTTTGCCCAGGGCCGCAGAAAAGCTAGCACCAGCCCAAATAATAAACCCTGCTGAGATGATCAGTAAGAGTGTTGGACAGTCCTGGAGGATATGCGGCTTGAAGAGTTGCTGAATCTCTTTCACCCATTGAAAAATTAGCAGTATTTCCTGACAAAGAGGACATGACTCCGTGCCCCCCTGCTTGTTGATAATACAACATGACCAATTGGTTGTCTGTCTGAATCAAATTTTGTTTCCCTCAGAAAACTTTTGTGAAAGCCAAGAAAAAATAGTGTATCGCTCTCAATTCCAGGAGATTTATCTGAAAGCAATTTTCCTTGAGGGTCCATATTCCCTGGGTTTGAATAGATCCAGTATGGGTGCCCTATCCACTTGTGGAGCCATCCGCCATTGATATCACAATTGAAGTGGAGCACCCTGCTGAAGTACTCGGATGTTGAGCCAGCAGGATAGGTTCTGTCTCATATGCTCAGTAAGTGTACAGAGATAAGAACTGAAGCCACTGGTCCCACTGAGCACACAGACCATACTAAAGATGCCAAATGTGGAGACGTCAGCAGAACCACGTAAACAGCTGCCACCACCAGAATTATTTTGGCTGGGGAGGCCTGTGTGGGCAACAGTTCGCAATTGAGATATTAGTGTGGAAGCCCTCTCCAGTGTCAAGAATATCTTTTTCTGTAGGGAGTCTATCCATGCTACAATGAACTTTAAACTCTGTGTCAGGACCAGAGTGGACCTTTTGAAATTGACAGGAACCTCAAAGCCTGGAGAAGCCATATTGATCTCTGCAATGAGTCCAGCACTGCCTCCTGAGAGCAAGCCATCACCAACCAGTCATCCAGATATGGGAAAATGTGAAACCCAAGATGGTATAAGTGAGCTACCACAACGGCAAGGCTCTTGGTAAAAGCCTTCAGGACCACTGAGAGGCTGAAGGGGGTCACCCAGTACTGGTAGTGAAAAAAGTCCATCTTGATGAGCAGATAATCCCAATGGAAGGTGAGAACAGGAATGTGTGCATAGGCATCCTAGAGGTCCAGGGAAGAATTATGCTGAGAGAATACATCCTGAAGTTTTCCTAGAGTAAATGCTTGTTTAGACTTCTCAAGTCCAAAATTGGTCTCAATTCTCCTGTGTTCTTCAGAACAAGAAAATAGCAGAAGTAAAACCCCTGACCCTGTTGGGAGACTGGGAACAGTTCTATCACTTGCTGTTGGAGCAGGGACATCACCTCCAAGTATAGTTGTTGCAGATGTACTGGCTCGTATTTGAGAGAAGGGATGTGAGTAAGTGACAGTAATCTGGAAAAATGCAAATGATATCAAGATTGCACTATCTTGAGGACCCACTGGTCTTGCATAACGAGGCACCACTCCTTCGAATAGGCCTTGATTCTCACCTCACTGCTACTTACGGTTGGTGAGAGGTCTGAATGATCAAACACTAAGACTGGGTTTTGCCTGGATCTGTTACAGTGCCATAGGCTGCCAACTTTAGGCCATAAGCATCCAGAATTCTGGAGTCCTTTCCTGAAGGGGAATTAGAATAAATCCGTTATTTTTTAATTTTTTTTTCACAACGGATTCCATAACAACCCCGAAGCCATAGTGCTTCTGCACCTTGAACTTAAGATCTATCTTCCTTGTAGAGGGGAGACAGGTAAAAAGTCTTCCACAATTTCATTTGCAGGTCATCCAGAATCTTGTGGAGTGGCAGACACCAGGTCAGATGGTAGATCCAGAATATGACAAAGTCCCAGGACATCTGCTTGTGGGTACTTATCTGTTTACACTTGCATCCTGAAAACTGACCCTACCTTTTCCACATACTTCGAGTACATAAGGTGTTCCAGTGGGAACATAGACTCCAGAGGATCCAGGAGGGGTCACAAGAACTCCCAGTGGAGTGATCAGAGGGTTCTCCAGGCTGTTCCTGGGGAGAAGGCCCCTGGTCCGGCACCTCTGAGTCTAGTTTCCACCATAAGCTAGCAAGATGAGGAGGAATGCAGTAAGGCTGGTTCCAATGAAGCATACATCCTGATGGGCAAAGCTGAGACTCCTTGTGGTACAATGCCAAAGCTATGCTGGAGAGCAAGGGATGAAAAACATTGATGTTCCACAGTGAGTGAGGTGAAGAACGACCTCACCAAGTTTATTATAGGGTCAAAAGACTGCTGGGGTCTTTGGCATGGCTTGGAAGGAGGCATGTCTTCTTCAGAGATCAGAACTGGTTCATGCACAAGGCTTGAAGACCTCATGGAAGTTAGTAGTAAAACAGAACAAATTGGGTCAGACATTTCTAGTCGGTATCCTTCAGTCATAAGCCTTGTTGGCATGAGGAGTTTGGCTCTGGGAGGAGTTAGTCAGGATATCTCCCTCCACACCCAATTTGGGCCTACCAGCATACAGTTGGCTGGGCATAGCGGCAAAATGCTCCAAGGTGTGCCAAGGAGTCTGCTGGGATGACTGGGAATAGGAATTCTTGGAGTGCACCAAAGAACTATGCTTGGACACCGTGGAAGATGATGGTGCCGCGTGGGACTGCTTTGACCCTTTGTGCATTGATGAAATTGGATACAGGAATATTGGGGCAGCACCAGTGACCTCCTGCACTCCGGCCATCGGATGCCAGTACTCAAAATGGCGCCGCTCGCCTTTGCCCTCACTATGTCACAGGGACCGACAGGGACCGACGCTCCCGGACCCCTGCTAGACTTTTGGTAAGTCTTGTGGGGGTCAGGAGGCCCCCCCAAGCTGGACAAAAGTCCCTGGGGGTCCAACAGGGGTCTCGGAGTGATCTCCTGCCCTTGGGCCATCGGTGCCAGTAATCAAAATGGCGCCGATAGCCTTTGCCCATACTATGTCACAGGGGCTACCGGTGCCATTGGTCAGCCCCTGTCACATGGTAGGAGCACAAGATGGCACCAATAGCCATGTGACAGGGGCTGACCAATGGCACCGGTAGCCCCTGTGACATAGTAGGTCAAAGGCTATCGGCGCCATGATGAATTTGGCACCGAGGGTGTGAGAGTGTAGGGGATGGCTCAAGGACCCCCTGCTGGACCACCAGGGAGTTTTGGTAAGTCTTGGGGGGGGGGGGTCAGGAGGGTGGGGGTTGTAGTTAATTTTAATTTTAGCTGGGACACGAATAGAAATCGCCGTATTAACGCATCGGGGCGCCATATGGCCGAATGCAACGTATCTGCTCCCTGACGAATCCGAATCCTGAATGCAACGTATGGCATCCCTCTGCACATCCCTAGGATTTACCAACTACTACAGAACATTCATTAAGAACTACTCCTCACTAACTGTTCCGCTTACAGCGATAACCAAGAAAGGTACCAACGTCGCCAATTGGTCAATGGATGCAGTAACAGCATTCCAGAAACCGAAGGATGCCTTCTCAAGCAAGCCTTGCCTCTGACATCTGGATCCGACCCGGCCCTTCATCGTGGAGGTCGATGCCTCAGACATAGGTGTAAGGGCCATGCTAATCCAGTCCGGTGACTCTAAGACCTTACACCCCTGTTCTTTTTTCTCCCGACGCTTCTCGCCAGTGGAGAAGAACTATGGCCAATACAAATGGCATTCGAGGAGTGGTGCCCCTGGCTTGAAGGTGCACATCATCATAAAATCTGGAGTACCTCCATCACGCTCAGTGCCTAAACCATAGGCAGGCGAGATGGTCCCTGTTCTTCAACAGATTTGACTTTGTGCTGAAATGCCGTCCTGGAGATAAGAACGTTAGAGCAGATGCCGTATCTCGCTCATTCCTCTCTGAGGACGTACCTGATGAACCCCAACATATCATTGACCCAAAAAGAGTCATCTTATCAGCTACTCACCCAGTACCTGCAGGTAAGACTGTTGTACCCAAGAACCTAAGGAAAAAGCTATTAGCATGGGCTCACGATTCTAAACTGGCTGGACACCCTGGTCAATGCAGAACTCTGGCCAAACTACAGAAATACTACTGGTGGCCCACCATGAAGGAAGACACGTTCTCCTACGTTACTTCTTGTTCCGATTGTGCCAGACAGAAACCGCCGCCCGGTCATCCTTGGGGCCTTCTGTTGCATTTGTGCCTCTTCTCGCCCTCGCTCCACCCTCTCTACCTTGGGAGCGACTCCCTTCGGCTCTGATGGACAGTTGCAGCTGCGGCTTCTCCCTGTCTCTTGGTCCCGGTGTCCCCGGGCTGGCTTGACGCTACGGATCTGCCATGTTCCTGATGATGCAAGGGCACGCGTGCGCGCTCCAGACTTTGTACCAGCAAGGGGGCATCCCCCCATAGTGACATCATCCATTTTCACTTTAAAAGGTCTTTGTTTGCTAACCTCTAATGAGTTAGCAAGGAACTCCAAGAGGACTTACTTTGGCAGTCCACGATACTTGCAACAATGATCCGAGTCAGCGAGGGGAATCCTCCACTGCTTGGCCTTTTCAAACTTACCAGGAGTACCCGCTCCACAGGAGCTCTGCTCTCTCTTCTTGATTTCAGATTGCCAAGACAGGATCTGGTACTCGCTTCTCGAGGGCCTACGTCCCTGAATACTCAGAAGACTCCTCATTGCCTGGAAGCGATCGCAGACGTGAACACAGTGAGTTCTATTGTAGATAGGAATCGGTACTCACTCCACGAGGGCCTACATTCCTATAGCTCTGAAGACTCCCTTCCATCCAAGACGTTATCGCAGGTACAGGAGATCGTGAGTTACATTGGCAAGACTGCAGATAGGAACCGGTACTTGCTCCACGAGGGCCTATGTTCCTAGAATACATTACAGACTCTCTTCTACTCTAGAAGCCATTTCATAAACAGCTATTGTGAGTTCTTATTATAGACTGTTTTTGGGAACCAGTGCTCACCTATGGCTCCTGTTCCTGAATGTACTGAAGACTCTCTATGTCATAGAGACCACTGCAGACATCTACTATTGTGAGTGTACCTACTTGTATCCAGTATACCCTGTCTACTCACTACTTCTAGTCTCTCTCTACAGTTCAGCAACCCAGAGATTATATTCCAGTATCAGAAGGACTTCAGCCCTGCCAGACACATCAACTCACTACTGCCATCACTGGTGGTCCAGCTTCCAGCCTAATAAAGAACTATTTGTATTTATTTCATATTCTAGCCTAGCCAGTGGTTCCTCTCAGGATCTCCTCCTGGGGGCGTTGTCATCTGCCATTGGCCCAGGGATTCACTATTTCCTCCAAGTGGTCATTCCTTACACTACTATCACTCTGTGGGAGCCAACCACTACAGACCACTAACACCGCTTACGGAAGTATTATATAGATAGCTAACTCCTCTTTCTATGGGACTTGCCAGCAGCTTATATATAACAGATTTCTACTCCATAGCGGAAGCATGATAGATTGATATCTCAGTAGCAATATACCTATTGTTAGCTCTTCTCCTCAGAAGAGTATCATTGAACAGATTGCCAACTCCTCTTCCTGGGGAGTTGATCCATAACAGATTGCTACCTTCTTCCCTTACAAGAGCATGTAACAGCAGTTTGCTAACAGATTACTAACTCATAGGGATGTGAATCGTTTTTTGACGATTTAAAATATCGTCCGATATATTTTAAATCGTCAAAAATCATTAGGGCCACGATACAATACCAATTCCCCCGATTTATCGTCAAAAAATCGTAAATCGGGGGAAGGGGGAGGGCAGGAAAACCGGCACACTAAAACCCCCTAAAACCCACCCTGACCCTTTAAATTAAATCCCCCACCCTCCCGAACCCCCCCCCCCCCAAATGCCTTAAATTACCCTGGGGTCCAGCGGCGGTCCATAGCTAAATCGGGGGAAGGGGGAGGGCAGGAAAACCGGCACACTAAATCCCCCTAAAACCCACCCCTGACCCTTTAAATGAAATCGGGGGAAGGGGGAGGGCAGGAAAACCGGCACACTAAATCCCCCTAAAACCCACCCCCGACCCTTTAAATTAAATCCTCCCAAATGCCTTAAAGTACCCTGGGGTCCAGCGGCAGTCCGAAACGGGCTCCTGCTGTTGAAGCGTGTTGTCTTCAGCCGGCGCCATTTTGCAAAATGGCCACCGCAAAATGGCGGCGGCCATAGACCAACATGATTCGACCGCAGGAGGTCGCTTCCGGACCCCCGCTGGACTTTTGGCAAGTCTTGTGGGGGTCAGGAGGCCCCCCCAAGCTGGCCAAAAGTCTCTGGGGGTCCAGCGGGCATCCGGGAGCGATCTCCTGCCGCGAATTGTTTTCCGTACGGATAATGGCGCCGGCAGGAGATCGACTGCAGGAGGTCGTTCAGCGGAGGTCCGGAACCCTCGCTGAACGACCTCCTGCAGTCGATCTCCTGCCGGCGCCATTTTCCGTACGGAAAATGGCGCCGGCCATACGCGTATGGCCGGTGCCATTATCCGTACGGAAAACGATTCGCGGCAGGAGATCACTCCCGGACGCCCGCTGGACCCCCAGAGACTTTTGGCCAGCTTGGGGGGGCCTCCTGACCCCCACAAGACTTGCCAAAAGTCCAGCGGGGGTCCAGAAGCGACCTCCTGCGGTCGAATCGTGTTGGTCTATGGCCGCCGCCATTTTGCGGCGGCCATTTTGCAAAATGGCGCTGGCTGAAGACAACACGCTTCAACAGCAGTAGCCCGTTTCGGACCGCCGCTGGACCCCAGGGTACTTTAAGGCATTTGGGGGGATTTAATTTAAAGGGTCGGGGGTGGGTTTTAGGGGGATTTAGTGTGCCGGTTTTCCTGCCCTCCCCCTTCCCCCGATTTAGCTATGGACCGCCGCTGGATCCCAGGGTAATTTAAGGCATTTGGGGGTGGGGGATTTAATTTAAAGGTTCGGGGGTGGGTTATATGGGGTTTTAGTGTGCCGGTTCACGATTTTAACGATTTTCACGATATTCTAAACACCCAAACGGCAACGATACAATTCCCTCCCCCTCCCAGCCGAAATCGATTGTTAAGACGATCGAGGACACGATTCACATCTCTACTAACTCAGCCCTCCTGGTGGGGTAAGCACTACAGATAGTTAACTCCTCCCTTCTGGAGGAGCAGATCATGACAGATTGCAAACTCCTCCTCATTTCAAGAGGAAAGCAGAACAGATTGCTAACTCCGCCCTCCTGGCGGGGTGAATGATAAGAGATTGCTAACTCCTCCCCTCTGGAGGAGAAGAGCGTAACACCTTCTTCGACCTTTGCCAATTAGAGATGTGAATCGTGTCCTCGATCGTCTTAACGATCGATTTCGGCTGGGAGGGGGAGGGAATCGTATTGTTGCCGTTTGGGTGTGTAAACTATTGTGAAAAATCGTTAAAATCGTGAGCCGGCACACTAAACCCCCCTAAAACCCACCCCGACCCTTTAAATTAAATCCCCCACCCTCCCGAACCCCCCCCCCCTAATGCTTTAAATTACCTGGGGATTCAAAATGGCCGCCACAAAATGGCGGCGGCCATAGACAAAAACGATTCGACGGAGGAGGTCGTTCCGGACCCCCGCTGGACTTTTGGCAAGTCTTGTGGGGGTCAGGAGGCCCCCCCAAGCTGGCCAAAACCCCCCTAAAACCCACCCGACCCTTTAAATTAAATCCCCCACCCTCCCGAACCCCCCCCAAATGCTTTAAATTACCTGGGGATCCGGCGGTGGTCCAGAACGGCGGCGGTCCGGAACGGCCCCCTAAATAGAATCGTGTTGTCTTCAGCCGGCGCCATTTTTCAAAATGGCGGCGGCCATAGACAAAAACGATTCGACGGAGGAGGTCGTTCCGGACCCCCGCTGGACTTTTGGCAAGTCTTGTGGGGGTCAGGAGGCCCCCCCAAGCTGGCCAAAAGTTTCCTGGGAGTCCAGCGGGGTTCCGGGAGCGATTTCTTGCCGCAAATCGTTTTCGTACGGAAAATGGCGCCGGCAGGAGATCGAGTGCAGGAGGTCGTTCAGCGGCGGTCCGGAACCCCCGCTGAACGACCTCCTGCAGTCGATCTCCTGCCGGCACCATTTTCCGTACGAAAACGATTCGCGGCAAGAAATCGCTCCCGGAACCCCGCTGGACTCCCAGGAGACTTTTGGCCAGCTTGGGGGGGCCTCCTGACCCCCACAAGACTTGCCAAAAGTCCAGCAGGGGTCCGGAACGACCTCCTCCGTCGAATCGTTTTTGTCTATGGCCGCCGCCATTTTGCGGCGGCCATTTTGAAAAATGGCGCCGGCTGAAGACAACACGATTCTATTGAGGGGGCCGTTCCGGACCGCCGCCGTTCTGGACCACCGCCGGATCCCCAGGTAATTTAAAGCATTGGGGGGGGGGGTTCGGGAGGGTGGGGGATTTAATTTAAAGGGTCGGGGGTGGGTTTTAGGGGGTTTTAGTGTGCCGGTTTTCCTGCCCTCCCCCTTCCCCCGATTTACAATTTTTTAACGATAAATCGGGGGAATTGGTATTGTATCGTGGCCCTAACAATTTTTTGATGATTTAAAATATATCGGACGATATTTTAAATCGTCAAAAAACGATTCACATCCCTATTGCCAATGCCAGATCAGCCCTGTACTCACATTGCTACAGACTTTGTAGTAGACTTACCACTCTTGGGAGGCAACAACACCATTTGGGTTACAGTAGGGATGTGCAGAGGGACTGCATACATTGCATTCAGTATTCGTATTCGTCGGGGGCCAGATACGTTGCATTCGGCAAGGGGGGCCCCTGATACGTTCATGCGTTCATTCTTATTTGTTTCCCAGCTAAAATTTAATTAACTACAACCCCCCACCCTCCTGACCCCGCCAAGACTTACCAAAACTCCCTGGTGGTCCAGCGGGGGTCCGGGAGCCAGCTCCTGCACTCACGTCGTTGGCTGCCAGCATTCAAAATGGTGCTGCTAGCTGACCTTACTATGTCACAGGGGCTACCGGTGCCATTGGTCGGCCCCTGTCACATGGTAGGAGCAATGGACTGCCGACGCCATGTTGTGCTCCTACCATGTGACAGGTGCTGACCAATGGCACCGGTAGCCCCTGTAACATAGTAAAGGCAAAGACTATCGGCGCCATATTGATTCTGGAGGTACAGCGGGGGTCTGGGAGCGACCTCCTGCACTCGGGCTGTCGGCTGCCAGTATTCAAAATGGCGCCGATAGCCTTTGCCCTTACTATGTCACAGAGGCTACCGGTGCTATTGATCGGCCCCTGTGACATAGTGAGGGCAAAGGCTATCGGCGCCATTTTGAATACTGGCAGCCGACAGCCCGAGTGCAGGAAATTGCTCCTGGACCCCCGCTGGACCACCAGGGAGTTTTGGTAAGTCTTGGGGAGGTCAGGAGGGTGGGGGGTTTGTTTAAATTCGCTCCATTAGACGGCCAAATAATTCGGTGAAGATTCATTGTATTCGTGGGGAATCCCGATACGTTTCACTTCCCCACGAATACGAGTATGGCCCTATACATTGTGGATTACCAATATATTGCAAACAAATGCAAACCCCTACATGACAGTGGATCGTTTCTCGAAGATGGCTCACTTCGTGGCTCTCCCTGGCTTACCCTCAGCCATGGAGCTTGCAAAGCTTTTCATCACGCACATCTTTCGCCTACACAGCATGCCAAAGCACATCGTCTCTGACAGAGGAGGTCAATTTACAGCTAAGTTCTGGAAAGCATTGTGCAAGAAGTTTGATATCTCTCGTAACTTCACCTCTGCATACCATCTTCAGTCAAATGGGCAAATGGAGAGAATGACTAGGATACTCAAGCAGTTCATTCATGCCTATGCTGGCACACGTCAAAATGATTGGGCTGTACTGCTGCCCTGGGCTGAATTCGCCATCAACTCTCATCCAACAACACTTACTGGATCAACACCATTCAAAGTGGTCTATGGACGACTACCATTACCACCCTTACCACTTCCACTTACAGTGTCGTCCCCGGCAGCTCAATCTACTGCCAAAGATATCTAACAACTATGGACTAAAACTAAAGAGATGCTTCGTAAAGCAGGACAAAGAGCAAAGAAAGGCTATGAAGCTCACCACTGCAAGGCTCCAGAATTCCAGCCTGGTGACAAAGTCTGGCTGTCTACTAAACATCTAAGACTCAAGCTACCATCAGCTCGTTTTGCTCCACGCTTTGTCAGACCCTTTCCCATTCTCCGATGAGTAGGTACTCTTACGTACAGTCTGAAACTTCCACCAGCAATGAAGATTCATAATGCGTTCCATATCTCACTACTGAAACTGCTAGTCCTTAGCGAGTTCTCCTCCAAGGCACCGGAACCTACACCTATAGATGCAGAATAAGACATCAAATACAAAGTAGACACTATCCTTGATGTGAGAAAGAGAGGCAGAGTATGGGAATACCTCCTGTCATAGGAGGGTTATGGACCTGAAGAAAACTCTTGGGAACCTTTTGCAAATATCATGGATAAAGAGATGCTTCAGCAATTCCACAGAATGCATCCTCAGAAACCAAGACCAGGTAGGAGGTCTGGAGGGGGCCCTTTGAAAGGGGGTACTGTTGCGTCCGTCGGTCTCAGACGGCTTCGACCCTTGTGCCTCACCTTTTTCTCTGCTCTCCCTGATAGCCTTGGGAAGATGGCTACCGCGGCGTCTACAAGCCTCATTCTTCGGCATCCCCGGAATGGCTATGGCAAAGCCTCACACCATGTTTCTCCTAAGGGCCTCCTAGGGTGCGCACATGCATGCCACCCACGTCTTTATCCACGTCATGGCGGGAACCTCGGGGGCGTCCCTCTCGAGTGACATCTCGCCATCTGGGTATTTAGCCTACGCTTGTTTGCTAGCTCATTGAGTTAGCAAGGATTGGACTCGTCCGGTCTAAGTTACTCTGCCACTTCCATGCTGCTGCTAGAAGCTCTCTCTGCCCTTCGGGGTATCCTCTAACCTGGGTACCTGCTCCTCGGGGGCCCTCTGCTTTCTTTCAGGTGCCTTACTGGGATCAGGTACTCGCTCCTCAAGGGCCTGTTCTCCCTGCCTCGGTGCCTGTTACCATCTATGTCTGCTGGAGAACTCAGTAAGGAGTATCCCCCAAAAATATACTGATTGAGTGCTGGAGGCCTCACCCAAAAGTAACCCCTTCAAACAGAGCTCCTCTCTCCTCAAAATCTCAATTAAACTGCCACAATGAATCTAGCCCTAGACCTTAGTTATAAACAGGGTCCACCTACTTAGCTGCCTCTAGAGGAGCTGTAAAATGGTATCCCCTCTAGCTGGTGGTTATCTATACGGATTAGGTGACACCTAATGGTCAACCCATAGGGGTGCCACATCTGTTTAGTCCTTGTCTACTCCTGTTCTTGTCTGCCTGGACTGTCCTGCCTTGCCCAGCCCAGTTCCTTGTATCCATTCCATGCCTTGCCGACCTGATCTTGCCCCAGCCATATGGGGCAAGATCATACCAAAGAGGCCATAAAATAATTTCTAAGGCTCTTGGGGCTGGATCACATGGGCTAGCTCTTACACTCAGTCTCTTTCCTTCACAGGGCTTGAGTCCTTTGTGGATGGGGAAAGGAATTCCCTCAGAGGGCCTGAGTGGAGTGACAGAGGTGCCTTTTTACTCTTTCTCAGGGGAGAGGTAATGCTTTCTTTAACTAATGTGTCTGCTGTCAGTGCCCATTAATACAAAGGAGACTGGATGAATTTTCAAATAAAATTGTTTACTGATGATGAATCAGGTGAAGAAATGGCACAATTAATACAGTCCTCAGCACCACACATAGACTTTTTAGTTTACAGTCCTTCTCTCTATCTATGCAAGTGTTTCTTATTACCAGGATAGAGGAGGAACTCACAGTCCAGGGCTTGGCTAAGCGAAGTCCTCAAGTGGACAGGGTATCCTTAGGTGGGCAAGAACATCCCTCCAAATCTGTAAAAACTTGGTAAGGGTTAGAGAAGCCAATTGGGGTCCTCAAAAGGTGTTCAGATGTTTTTATTCACAATTAGTTGTCTCTTTCTCTCTCTCTCTCTTGATTTCTATTAATCTCTTTTCTTTCTCAAATCCCAATGTGACAGGGATCCCCTCAGGAGCACGCAGCCCTCAATGTCCTTCTTCAGGTAGGAAGGGGCAGCAGACATTTTCCCCCTGGCTCTGGAAACCGAAAATGTTTTCCTCAAACTTAGTCCAAAAAATACCCAAAGATCCTTGACTCAGGTTATCACCATTCCTCTGGTCCCCTAAGCAGGTTACACCCATGCCCTATCCCTGGGTGTCACCTGGGATAGGGCATGGGTACCCCATGCCCTATCCCAGGCGACACCCAGGGATCTCTCAAGGCTTCATACCATGGAAAGATCCAAAACCCAAAAGCAACCTGGAGGCAAACACAACCAGCCAGTTAGTGGACTTGTAATGCAGCATCCCAACTTGGCTCAGGATCCCCAGGTAGGACTTGATTGGATCTTCTAAGCAGGCCAAAATCCAAATGATAAAAATGGTCCTTCACTGCCTCCTAACTCCAAACTTAAAAACACTGAAGACTCTCAATAGAGAGTTGCTTTTATTACTTACCCAAGGGGACAGCATCCCAGCTCCCTCAAAGGCTGATAATGAATGGTGCCTTACCCCAAATACCATACTACACTGTCCCTAGCTAAAAGGAAATTTCCCAGGCCTTAATGATAATGAGCCCAGGGAGTCATTACATGAATCTTTGATGAGCTAGTTTGGCTTTTTATGGTAACTGAAATCTTACTAGCAATGCCATATGTTTGCCTGTGAGATTTGAAGTAGTCTTAGGGTATTTAATTTATATGTTGTTTTTAAGGGAATGTTTCCCTGCTGCATACAGTAAAATAGCCCAACTACCATTGTACTGCATGTGACAATGCTGGGCTCAGAAGCCTCATGAACTGATTGGCAGAATGCCCCATTCTACTTTTATGTTTCAGTACAATTGTATTTTCCTCCAATGAGGAAACACTGGGACTGGAACCTGGTGAAGATCATGGGAACAAATATTTTTCGGAAAGGGAAAGGAGAATGTATTGCTCCAGATATGGGATCCAGTTTTTATTTACATGTTAAGCCAAGTAAGATTGATTGAGGCATTGGCCCTTTGAACTAAACATGTACAGAATCTTTGTAGACCATTATATACACCACAGAGCTGAAAATTATGCTTTAGTTAAGGAACAATGTGTAGCAAGGTTAACTGTTTGTTGAGATGCAGTCTTCCAGGCCTATGTTTGACTTCCTGTCTTTGATAGGGGCAGTTCAGGAAATGCGCAGCAGCTTTATTTGGTAGCTTCTGGAGATGAAAGGTTTTCCTATTGTGCAACTGAATTACCATGTGCTTGCTTGATATATATATATATATATATATATAGACACTGATAGTAATCTACTCATTGTACTTTATATTTTTCAATGCAGTAGAAAGCCACAAGTTTGTGCTAATGGTATTAAAAAATTCTGAAAGTACAGGTAGTTGACTCTCATGAAAAAAAATCTAAATGTGATTTTATTTTTTTATTATTTTAAATTCTTCTGTACACAAGATTATACATTTTTTTTTTTTTTTACTATCTGTTGATAATTAAAAAGATGTATTGCCTGTGGACATCCCTGCTGTCTGTAATGACCTAAAACAGGTCCTTTAAGTACTTACACTTGACTGGTTTGCATCCTGAGCATAGTCAGATTATACTTAGGAATATCAAAGTCTGGTTATGCTGATGTATACCAGGAATTCAGAATGATCGTAAAGAATATGAATACTTTTTAGGCCTATTAGAAATAGTTGTATTCGTTTGTGGTGTTTCCATGATATTGAAGCTCAGAGGCTTATTTTCTTCTGTAACGGTTCCTATTCTGCCTGATCCTTTGCTTTATTGTCAGACTACCAGATTTCTGACTTGGAAATATATTGTGATCAAATAGTGGTTAATGGAAGCAGAATACTGTTTAAGCTTATTTCAGCATTTCTTAGAGGATCATGACTTGAAATTGCAGTATTCTAGAATTTCCAGTTTGGAAGAGAAAGGGCACAATATTTCTTTCTTTCTTTCTTTCTTTCTTTCTTTCTTCCTTCTCCCTTTTTTTTTTTTTATTAATCCTGTGATATGAGTAGTGGTTACATTGTGAAAGAACATAATTTGTAGTGGGGCAGTTCATAGGCATGTACAATAAAACTGGTTCAGATAGCCAGACAACGCATTTTGGTAAGACTGCTGCCTTAGGACACCTGGGTTAAATGTTTTCTGATGAAGAGTTCAGCTAGAAGCTGTATAATTATAAACCTATATTTCTCTTGAGGTGAGAGGATAAGAATTAAGAGAGAAGGACTAGAATGACTAGCTGGCTCCAGGATATAAGGAGCACATGAAGTGGGATTGGCTTTTCAATTCTTGTTTCAAGGAATTTTGGGAGCTTCTCAATATTATATAGTTGATTAGGTTAAAAAAAAGATTGGACATCCAACAAATCATCTTTCTGCAATGAACTAGGAGTGAGAATGGATTTCCTCATTAGGACCTCTTGGATACTTTTTCCTAGGAACTTGGATTGGTCACTGATGGAGAGAGGATACTGAGCTCAAAAGACAATTGGTCTGATCCAATATGGCATTTCTTATATTCTTATGTTTGTTCTTATTCCACCCTTCTTCTGATTGCCTATTATTTGCTTTCTCTATATTGAAATACAGGGGAAGGCAAACAAACTCACTGCTTTTGTAGCCAATTCTGCAAGTGAAAAAATTCTTTCTTAACTGCAAATATATCAATCATCTTAGAACTGCAGGTTAAGCACTTTTCACCGTAGACAATTAAGACAAAATTCAGCTACACAAGTGGATGATATCATTGGATGGCATCGATGTGGAACATGCTTCCCAAGCTCAGAGAAACCTAGACATTTTTCTGAATATGTGTCTATATTCCCATGCAGTCAACGCTGCACAAGTCTCCTTAGTCCACATTTTTCTACCAGTTCAAATCTTTCAACCAAAGTGAAAGGACAGTCTTTTGCTCTCTCCTGCAACCTCCGTTTGTTTGGTTTTGCGAGCCTGCATTTTTTCTCTATTTCTTTGTTGTTTTGAGTCTTTTTGAAAAAAGAAAAAACTAAATTAGTAAGGTTTTCTTTTATTTTCTTCACTATGTTAGGAAAGAAACCCTTCAGATTCTGCATTGCCTGAAAACCCAAGCTGGTCAGCATAGCCTTTTATGAATTACTGCATTCGATGCCTAGGTACTTCTCATGATGTGTGTAATTGTTCTGCATGAGGGAGGCTGTCCCCTTGAGCACTCATGTTTAGAGAACTTAAGTTGAGATGTTAGAATTCTCCTCAAATGAGAAGCAGATCAGTATCAGCTGAGAGATGAGAATCTAGAAAGTGACCTAGGCACTGGAAGAGGTCATAGCGCATCTCCACAAATATCCTTGATGCCATCTAACTATAGGCTGAAACCCTCGGCTACATTAACATCCAGATCTGCACTGAAGAGCTTGGCATCAGTCACATCTATTTCTGTGCCAAACCGCTTGTTTCTGTCTCGATTGATGGGGTCAATCTCTTTGATGCCGTAGAGATTGCCCCATCCAAATCTCTGGTACAGCATCTTAAATTATCAGTGCTGAAGTATGCACCTTCTAAGTCTATTTTATTACAGAATCAGATATATGTTCAAGAATTCCTCCATCAGCTGACAGTCATCCTTTCTTACAGAAAATGTGTCTTTAATTTATTCATAGTTACATGAAAAATATTCCAGCAGTTCCTCCTTTATCTTCTCAGATAGATCCAATTTTACAAAGATTGCCTTCTCAACTCAAATCTTAATCAACCATCTGTCCATATCAAAATCCTCTGCAACTTTAGCAGGAAAGATCACAAGCTTTAATATCATCCAAACATAAGCCTTCCTCATTAAAACTTCCACTCATCATTTCAGCTTCAGAAGAAGATTCCCACACCTCTTCTCATGACGTTTTGATACAGTTTTTGAAGGACTCCATACTTAGGTAACTGTCTGAAATTGTGCAGCAACTTAGAAGAGGCTACTCAAAATAAGACCTTGACTATCAAACTCTTTTCTTACTGGAGTCTCTGCTGAACTATGAAAAATCTCACCTCGCTCCAACAATGCAATTGGAATTTAAAGGAGCCAATCTCAGTACTCTGAAAGGGAAAACTTAGATTCCTCTCCAGAGAATGAACAAGTTAATTCACATAATTCAAGCATTATTCCAACATCCAACAGTAACTGGCAGACCCTACATTGAGATTTTAGGACACAAGGTGGCCACAGTCCATCTATTTATTTATTTATTTATTATTTATTTATTACAACAATTTATATTCTGCCTAATTTCCAGAACATCTGTTCTAGGTGAATTATAGAAGAACATAAATAATATAAACACATAAACAAATAACATGCATCTGTAATGATTAAGGTATGTTGGTAGTAGTCTCTGCGGAAAAAGGCAGCCTTTAAGCAAAAGGCAGGAACAGTTTGAAGCTGGGGTTAAGTGGGCTACTCTAGCAGGACTACAAATCCCAGGATTCCATTCACCTAGTTTGAGAGAGGTGGTGCAAAAAATGGGCTAAGTCAGAGGGAGGGTCCTTTATCTCACCAATAGGCACATCTCCATTTGCCTTCTCTTCAGCTAGCGCCTTGCTTTATAGGTCCCTTCCTCATCCTAAGACAAATAGGACTGGTGATGTCCTGCCACACTGAAAATTCATGTGTTTCATGTGTTACTCTTAAAGTCATTAAAGTGGTCCTGGCCATCTTGTCAACCTCCGGAACCCACAGAAATCTCTTCAGAAGAAGATACTCAATATGAGGTACAGGAGATTCTAGATTTCCACAGACATCCTAACCGATTGGACTATCTCATCACATTGCAGTAGAAGAACTTCTGGGAGCCTGCAGTTATCATCAATGCACCTCTATTATCAATTTCTTTCTATGCCAAAGCCACAGACCTTGAAGAGAAGATATAAGAGGGGGTTTTGCAGCTTGCAGAGCCCACCTACAAGCTGTGTCACTCACCTGGTTTCTGGAGCCAGTGGACCCCCTCCATTTCTGGCGGGATTCCACCTGCATGCTACGCGGCAGGATACTGCTGCACTGCTCCCTCACTGGCTCCTCCTAGGCACTTGTGCACCAGATTTCCCACCCCTCAAAGGCCCCATGGTGGGAAAGTACCAGTGGCACCACCTGATGATGTCACCAGTTCTGCCATATAAGGGCCTGCCCTGGACATCCTTTCTTTGCCTTAGCAATGGGTCAACTGCATTTCCTACAAAGTGATTTGCTGCTGTCCTGGGTTCATGATCCTGCCTGCTTTCCTCATCTCTCCTGCCCAGCCTGCCTCAACTCTCCAAGCCCAGCCTTCCTCATCTCTCCTGCCCAGCTTTCCCCTTCCTTTTGGCTCTGCTGTCTTTGTCCTTCCCAGTTCTCCCACACCTGCCCTTGGACTGATTACTGGATTCAACCCTAGACTGAACGCTGACCATCCTTGCCAGCCATCTACTTCTGATCTTAGCATTGACTAGGACCTACACCTTTACAAACTCCCATGAGACTCGCGCCTAAGTCCTTCAGGCCCCAGAACCCAAGGGATCAACCCAATGGGAAAGGGGATGGTATAGGTGAAGCTCCAGATCAGTCTTCAACCAGCCTAGTCCTGCCAGCTGTCGGGGAGGACCTACAGGGCTTTCCCTGTAGGTTGAGCCAATATCCCCACAGCAACAAGGGTTCACAAACCTTACACACAAATATTCTCATCTTGTTAAAGAGACTTATTCAGCGACCACCATCCTTGTTTTGCTGGACCAGGTCCTTATCAAAGCCACAGCTGAATAATGGCATGCTCAGTTCACACTGTACCCAATAACCAGATCTCAATATGTGTAAGATATGATTGATCAGGTGAGGAATACAATACCTCATTCCATAATGAAACTTCCTCCATACATTAACTAATCCCAACTTTCACCTTTTTTTCTTCTAATAAATTTAGTAAGCCCTGTTCTTGAACGTATTGTGGGGAAGGTCCTGATCTATCCATCATATAATCCAAAATGAAATTAATCTCCCTACCTATCATAAAAATCCCCCATCCTTTAGTATAGATTAACTAAAAAATATATTGAAAAAAGCACATAGAGGCCATACAAGTTCAACAGTCATCTTTTCACCATTTAGAGTACCCTGAAAAAATAAAAATCTTCCCTCTAGATCTGATATCTTCTTCTTACAATTAAAATGCACATTTTTATTGAACAAAATACCTACTCTCCTTGACTTGTCCCCTTTCAAGAGGCAACACATATGTCACCAACCCACTTATCTTACAGCGTATGTTGATACTCCTCTGGCATGTGTATTTCTTGCAAAAAGACTAAATCTAAGTACTTCTTAGCTAATACTTGAAATATTTGTTTAACTTTAATGGGATGGTTAAGGCCATTAACATTCCATGGATATAATTTTAGCATTATTATTTAGTATTGTATTATCCAAGCCATTGAAGAAAGCATCTCCACCACCCATTATGCAAATATCCAATATCTCCATCCACCCTCTTCACAATTTCATACCAACCAAATCCAGGGTGTAACATACCTCCAGTCACAGACTTCTTCTCCCAAAAGAGCATCTGATAAGTCACATCTCTGGCCCCAGTGTTGAATTATGCTACCTGTGAGAATTCTGGCATTGTTTCTGGCACCAGCTCCTTATTTGCTTCCTGTCTTGCTCAGACTCTCTTCCTGATATTATGGACCCAACATCCTGGACTTCCTGTGGCATGCCCTTGCTCATTCAGCTAGGTAATGCCTGAGTAACAAGTTCTGTCCCCATGTATCTTGAATCTTTAAGCCCTGGATTCTTGTCTTCAGTCCTGACCCGGACTGTTCTTGATCTTTCCTTGCCTGCCATCTGCCTTGTCCTCAGTCTGTTTACTGGATCTCATCTTGCCTGCTGCCTGCCATAATCTCAACATGTTTACTGGACATTGCCTTGCATTCTGCCTACCTTGACCCCTGCCTGTTTATCGGACTTCATTTAGGTCTTGCCTGGATTGTGAATCGTCATTTGTTGGCTATTCGCAGGTCTGCTTGCATTGGACATTCTCCTTCTGGCATCGGCCCTAAAGGTTCACATGTCTACCTCTGACCAGTTTGAAAAGGTTCCAGATGCAGCCAGAGGGCTGC
The DNA here is from genome assembly GCF_901001135.1 of Rhinatrema bivittatum. Lineage (NCBI taxonomy): Eukaryota > Metazoa > Chordata > Amphibia > Gymnophiona > Rhinatrematidae > Rhinatrema > Rhinatrema bivittatum. The sequence goes on from NC_042616.1 coordinate 520,237,628, forward strand.
CTTCCTTACAGTTTGCTCAGGCCATGAACCCAGCTGATGTGCTTCTTCTGGACTTCCTATAGAACCTAGCTGAAGCCATTCTACAGCAAGAAAGCAACCAAATCCTGGTCATGCAGATATTACAGTATCTCGCTTCTCATCTCAATCAACTGATACCCGCTGCCACCCCATCTGTGGCATTACCACCATAGAGCAATGCCCCCGCTCTACTGCAGGTCACACCTACAATATGGTTTCCCATACATTCCTTACATGATGGTGTAAGCCCCTGCAGACCTGCAGGGGCTTATAAATCAATGCTAATCCACTTTGAGCTCCAGGTGGCAAGTTTTATTTCCAAGAGAGTGAAGGTTGCGTTTGTGATTTCCTTGCTTTCTGGCTGGGCCCTGGTTTGGGCATCTCCATTATGGGAATAGAATGACCCCAGCTTCTCCATATTACAAGATTTCCTAGTTATACTTCAGAAAGTCTTTGATGAATCTGCCTGGGCCTTCTCCATTGCCGTGGATCTACTCCAATTATGGCAGGGTTCCCAGGCCAATGGGCAGTATGCTATGCAGTCTTGGACATTGGCAGCCAAACTTGCATGGAACGAGAAGGCACAAATGGCAGCATTTTGATAGGGCCTGGCAGACCGAATAAAGGATGAACTAGCCACTTGTGACCTCCGTGCCAGTTTAAATTATCTCGTATCTCTATGCACCTGGATTAACTTCCGCTTCCAGGAAAATTTTTGGGAATGTGGGATCCTTAGATGCTACCCTCACCTGGCTTCTAGGTTTCAAAGGCCTATGCTGCATCCTGGCTGGTCCCTTTAACCTTGTGCCGAAGAAGAGTCCATGCAGCTTGAATGCTCTAGACTATCAGAGGAAGAAAAATGCCAATGGAGGATACAAAACCTTTGTTTGTATTTTGCTGGCAATTGCCATTATGCTTTCGCCTGTTCTGAGAAGTCTGGACTACTGAGACTTCACTACTTGCTTCACTACTTGCTTCACTCCCCTGTGAAAAATTGTGTTACCCATCCATCTCCTCTGTGGAGCCCAGAATCTCTTCTTGGAAGCCTTTCTAGATTCTGCTGCGGTAGGTAATTTCATCGATGAAACCCTGGTATGAAGACTTCATATTCCCGTGGTACCCTTGGAGAAACCCCTCTGTATTTACTCTGTTTATGGTGTAATCTTACCCAGATCAATTTGCTACCATGGACCCTGTGATATTAAGAGTAGAAGTTATCTCTTTTCTTGTACTTTGAAGAGCTATTAAACCAGTCTTGCTGAGCCTGCCCTGGCTCCAGCTACATCTCCCTGTGATGGACTGGTGAACCAGGGACATCCTCACTTTGAGTAACCTATGTTTACAGTATTGTTTGCAGCCTATATGTCCATCAACGTCCCTCTGTTCCTTGTACCTGACTAGTCCACCTGACTTATATAGGGTTTATGTGGACTTCACTGATGTCTTCAACAAGAAGAGAGCCAAGACACTTCCACCTCGTTGTTTCTATGATTGTTCTATAGACTTGATGCCTGGCACTATACCCCCCACCCAACCCTCCCTTCTGCTGGCACGAGAGTGTATCCATGGTTGATCTTCAAAACTAAGGCTTTGTCAGATTGCATTCAAGAGAACCTCAAAAGGGGGTTTATCTGTGTCTATTATGCTGTAGATCTTAATATCAACCACAAAAAGACAAACATTTCCTTCTAACCCTTTTGCAATGTTGCTTAAGAAGATATTAAACAGAACCAGTCCCAAAACCGATACTTGAGGTAGTCTACTTAAAAATGTTCTCTCTTTAGAACAAGTTCCATTTACCATTTACCATATGGGGACCAATGATTTCCTAGAAAAGATATCCATTCAGCACAGAAAGATTTCCAAAATCAAGAAAAGATTAGACACATGGCAAAGACCTTTTCTGAAGTATTATATGTTCTTGGAAAGGGAAAGGAAAGGTTATGTCATATAGATAATTTCAATTCATGGCTCAAAACATGGTGTAAAGAAAGAAAGTGGTTTTGGATACATTGGAAGCTGGGGCCATGTATGGAGCAGTAAAAGGTTATATGGTAAGGATGGACTACATTTGTCTGTGGTAGAAAAGAGGTTGCTAAGCAAGAAATTCAAATCATGCTTTTTTTAGACATTTAAACTAGAAGGTGGGGTGGCGGGAGGTAGCAAATGAAATTGGCATGTCACATCCAAGCGATATAGGAAGTGAGAGGTGAAAATAACAAAATCAATCAGCTCAAAAAAGCAAAACAGGTGACTAGGAAGAGCATCAAACCAAGGGAGAAAAACTGAAAAGCTATGACCACAAATGCTCATTGTCTGGTCAGTAAAATCCCAGAACTGCAGGCCTTAATGGTGGAGGCAGACTTGGATATTGTTGCTGTTGTGGAAACATAATTCACGGAGCATCATGACTGGGTAAGATCATCCTGATCTATAACTTGTTAAGGAAGGAGTGAGAAGACCAAAATTGGGAAGGAGTATCTCTTTATGTGAAAAACAATATCCTAGCAACTGAAATGCAAGGGACATGGAATAGGGGAGAAGTATTGTGGGCTGTCCTAAAAAAGAATAATGGTGCTTCAATTTACACTGGTGTGGACTACAGGCCATGTGCTCAAACAGAAGAACTGGACAGTGATCTGATTGAAGACAACCAAACGTGGGAAAGAATGGTGAAGTGTTGCTTGTTGGTGATTTTAATCTGCCAGATTTGGATTGGAGTATCCCTTTTGCAGAATCTATAAGAAATAGTGAGATAGTGGTGCTCTTCAAGAGACTCTGCTCAAACAAATGATAATGGAACCCACGAGGGAGGGTGTTATACTCGATTTAGTGCTCACTAATGGGGAGAATTTCTCTGTTTGGGTAGGTGCACACCGGAGCATCAGTGATCATAAGATATATGTTTGATATAGCAAATAGGATACAGAGAAGTCAAATGAAGATCCATGTTTTGAATTTCAAAAAATGAGGACATACCTGGAGAAAGAATTAGAAGACTGGGAGAAAATGAGTGTGGTGGAACAACAATGGGCAAATTAAATTGAGTTATTAGAAAGGCAACACATCTTGATTTCAGAAAAGTAAGAAAAGATAAGAGGAAAAAAAATGAACTGATTTTCAAAGGAGGTGTCTAAAAAAATAAAGGTAGAAAGAACAGCATTCAAGAAGTACAAAGGATCCCAAAAAAATGAAAACATGAAGGAATTCCTGGTGAAAGTAAGGGAGATAAAGAAAGAAGTCAGGAAAGCAAAATGTCAAGAAGAAGAAAGGATTGCCAAAGAGGTAAAGTGAGGTGACAACATTTTTCAAATATATCAAAGAAAGCAGGATGTCCTGAAGAGCAATGTGTGAATAAAGATGAATAAATAGCAGAAATATTAAACAAATAATTCAGTTCAGTGTTCATTAAAGAAGACCCTGGAGATGACCAATGTTGCTTGACAAGACTGTACATAGAAGTGGGGTAGATGTAACCCCATTTACAGAAGAGAGCTAGGAAAATTGAAAGTGGACAAGGCCATGGGGCCGGTTGAGGTATTTCTCAGGATACAAAGGGAGCTCAGAAATATGCTGGCAGGTCCGTTGAAAGACCTGTTCAATAGATTCCTGGAAAGTGGTGATGTGAGATTGGAGAAGAGTTGTTGTGGTTCCACTTCACAAGGATGGTAGTAGTAGAGAGGAGACTGGAATCTACAGACCAATTAGCCATACCTTGGTGGTGGGAAAATTAATGGAGGCTCTGCTGAAGGAATGGATAGTGAACTATATACAGTAGTTTGCTGGATCCGAGATAACATGGATTCACCAGGGGAAGGTCCTGTCAGACAAATCTGATTTTTTTGATTGGGTACTAAAGAATTGGATCAAGGAAGAGCACTTGGTGTGATTTACTTAGATTTCAGAAAAGCTTTTGCAAGACCTTCAAAATTCTTAAAGCTTAGGAGTCCTTACATTCCAGAATACTCCTCAGCTCTTCTCTCTTTATCTCTCCCTAAGATGCCTCTCACAACATCTTAAATAACTTCTCCCCAACTCATTCCTCGTGGAGGAAATGTACCTCCCATGGACATCATCCTAATCTTCTTCTTGCATCTCTCACTCTTCAAACAGATGTTACCTCACCCCTTTAGTACCCCTCCTTACAGAGGATGCTTGCAGAGGGCAAGAGTTCTGCACTTTACAGAGAACTCCCTGAACTTTGAGTGAACCTTGGACAGCAGGAATCATCCGTCTTAGAACCTTTGGAGCATATTTGTGACCCTTGATAGGGTTTCCTTAGAAGAACGTTTTAAGAAGAACAAGCCTAGGGATGGATGCGGGAGGGGCAGGGTGGGAGGGATTTAAAGATAAGACAGAAGGAACAGAGAAAAACAAGGCCGGTTTAACTCCCTATTTCTTCCCCTGATCACTTCTGTAGGGAGAGAGAACAACCAACAGCTGTACCATAGCTCTTCAGTCTTTAAATCTAATTGCTCCTCAACTCTTGAGCACTGCCTATTTACTTTCAAATTCCGAGCTTTGCAATATGCAACAAATGAATGGCCTTTAAAGAAGATGCAGGAAGGCCAATATATATGGTATTACAATAGACAATCAGTAGGATCATGGTTTGCACAACCAACCGAAAATTGGTGAGATCAAGTAGATGACTGGTTGGGTCTTGGGCTACCAGGTCTGGTGGAAAGCGAGTCCTATCGCTTTCACACCTCATTCAAAACATTTTTTTTAAGTCATTGGGAAAAAATATAACCAGATGAATGGAGGATTGGATGGAAGTCTGAATGAGGTTAGATTTGCATGCCTTACCTGATAAGCAGTTCCAGGAGCCCATTATACATTCCTGACTCAAGGCGTGATGTCATGACGTTTGGCGTCATGACATGTGACGTCACGTCTTGAGCGGCCCAATTGCACGCACAGGGGCTGCTTTCACCCGTGCAGGCATCCATCTTTGCCGGGAGGCAGGGGAGCTGCAATCCGTCTCCGCCGATGTCCGTCTCCGGAGGAGGGCTGCGAAAAAAATAAGTCATTGCTTTATACTGCCAGTCCTCTCTCCCCTCCTCCCGAAGCAAGGCTGCTTTACGCGCCTTGCTTCGGGAGGAGGGGAGAGAGGACTGGCAATCTCGAGCGTAGACGAACCGTCCACTTCCTGGTAACTGTCATTTCAAATGTCTTTTGAAATGACATTTGAAATGACAGATACCAGCGTGTCCGTGAAGCGTTAGGCCAGCGCACCCAGGATACTGTATAGCGCTCTATACAGTAAAATGGGTTGCGCGGGCCTAACGCTTCACGGACGCTTCTTGGACGTGGCTTGCATTTGCAAGCAATTTAAATACAGTATCGAACAGTAGGTGAGCCAGACTGTGCGTGCGGCAACCACGGGTGCGCCCGGCACTAACGCAGCTCTTCCTACCGCTCCTTACTGTATCGGCCTGATGGTTTTTCTTGTACTACATTTCTGTAGTAATAACAATATCCAGGCTGTCTTTCATTATCACCACCAGTGTCAATTTATTTTGTTTAATATGGTTTGAGTTTTAAATTTTCTTAAAGATGATGCCAGTAAACCACGTTGTACTAAAAGAGTGGCATGTTATTTGTCATATTTCTATGACTGTTTTTATAATTTTAAAACTTTCTGGAGCTTTTCATAACAATCATTTGCAGCTCTGTGGAATGCAAAATATTCTCACAAATATTTATTGCAATCTCTTGGTTGACATTTGATATTAACCCAAAATATATTTGCAGTTACACAATAAATTGTATAACCTTTATTATTTTTAAGAAAATTAGAATAAAACCTGACTTAGGGGCCGATGTAATAAGACCTGTGGCAAAACAGCCACTAGTTATGAGTACGGGCTTTGATAACTGCTCACGGCTAATGCTGGTGCCTCCAATGTATGCAAAAAAAAATAATTATGCAAAGTTTTTGTATATAGAAATCCGTGCACACATGAAGAAATGTGCGTACCTAAGCATGGTAAGGACCTATGTGATAGGTGGCCGCATTGCGCAGAAAAGCCGCGCCGATAATACGCACATAAATGTGAGCAAGCAAACGGGTCTCCCTATTCAGTGAAAGTATGACCCTGGAATGTATTTTTAACATTTTTCTAATAACTGTGTGCTGCAGAAAACATGGCAAATATTTTCATGGGTAATAATTCGCACCGCATGGCACTGATAATGGCGGGTCTTTTAAGAGCGGAAAAAGCAGTGCCTGTTCTATTCAATTGGCTGTATCGGTATGCATGGGAAATGTAGCAATGGCAATATAAGGGAGAGTGGGAAATTGTAGCACATCTTTTATTGGTTCTATACAGTGGCATGATCTTCAAAGAGTTGTGATTGGTGTACATACATGTCAATAATCACAGGGCACTCCTCTTTCCTGCTAAAAAGTGCATCCTTACATTAGCCTCACATGGGTATAGTTTGGAGTTGGTGGGAGTAAGAGGTGTCTAGAGGCTAGTGGCAGGTTTAGGAGTTATTTTTGCGATTGTTGATTGCTATGTTGTTTTGAACTAATTGTTTATTCATTGTTCTTTCCCTTTCCCATTGTCTACTATCTGTGATTGCAGTTTGGCAGGGCATGATTTGTTATTGTCTTGCTGTCTGTGTTTTTGTCATCTAGGCAAGAAAGAGCAGAGTGGGAGTTTTTGAGAATGGAGTGTGACAGAGTGGAGCTGTCTGAGGGCGAGGATTTGCATGACGGACAAGTGGGAAAAGGATGGATAGGAGGAGTGTGATGTCTGTCTCAGGTGAGTGTAGACAGGGAGGGCAGATGGGGCAGGAGGAGAGGGGTGTGCAAGTGTTTGAGGGTGCAGCTGGGGGAGGGAGTGGAGGGAAAATAAGGCAGGTGGAGCTCAGGGTGGGGGAGGGGGAGAGGGAGTAGTGGTCAAGGAGGTAGGGAGCCACAGCAGGCTGGTCCCAGGAATATTTATTTATTTATTTATTTATTTATTTAAAGGCTTTTATATACCGATGTTCATGTACTAGTACATATCGCGTCGGATTACAGAGAACTAAAGTTGGAAATTACATCGAACATGTGGGTACAAATAACAAGGCGAACTTCGTATGAAATTATAGATAAAGCAAAGAACTTGTCTTACAACTATTACAAGTAATAGTCAATTAAAGATATTAATGGATAACCAAAAAACTTAGATTTACATCAGACTTAGTAAGCATGTGTGGAGCATAATGCACATCTAACAAGGTAGAATCATGAGAATAAATTATAACATTATATAGTTACAGCATCAAACATCTAGCATATTGGAATATTAAATGAGTGAATCTAACCCTGGATCAAGGCTCAGGAGAGAGACCTTTAAGTGAAGGCTTTTGTGAAAAGCCAAGTTTTAAGCTTCTTTTTGAACGTTCGACTACAAGTTTCTAGACGAAGGTCTGTGGGGAGGGCATTCCATTGAATGGGACTGGCAATCAAGAATGCACGTTTCTTGAGCAATGACTTGGCTGGAGGTGCATATAGGGTGCCTAAGTAGCTGGTTCTGATTGGTCTGGATGATGCGTGATGACGAAGTGGGCAGTTTAGATCTAGCGAAGTTTGGGAATATATGGTCTTGTGGGTTATAGTTAGAACTTTGAATATGATTCTAGATTTGATAGGGAGCCAGTGTAGGTTTTTTAAGATAGGAGTGATGTGTTCTCCTCTACTAGAATTGGTTAAAATCCTGGCGGCCGAGTTCTGTAACATTTGTAGTGGTTTGGTGGTGATAGCTGGAACGCCAATTAGCAGAGAGTTGCAGTAATCAATTTTTGAAAATAGAATTGTTTGGAGGACTGTTCTAAAGTCCTGAAAATGGAGGAGAGGTTTCAGCTTTTTTAATATGTGGAGCTTGTGAAAGCATTCTTTAGTTGTGTTCTTGACAAATTTTTTTAGGTTCAGCCTATTGTCGATAATAACGCCGAAGTCTCTTACGTGTGAGGGGGAGATAATTAGAGGTGTGATTAGGTTGTTGGCAGCCTGCGAGTTGTCATCCAGAGTGATCAGCATAAGTTCAGTTTTTGACGTATTGAGTACTAAGTTAAGGCTAGTGAGGAGGGAGTTTATGGACTGTAGACAATTATTCCAGAAATTAATGGTGTTGGAGATAGATTTTGTGATTGGCATCAGGATCTGGACGTCGTCGGCGTATATGAAGTGTGTGACCTTTAGACTTGAGAGCAGATGACATAGGGGGAGAAGATAAATGTTAAATAGGGTTGGGGAAAGGGAGGATCCTTGAGGAACTCCGAGTGTGGACTTGACCGGGTGAGAATCCTTGTTGCTTATTCTGACCTTGTAAGTCCTGTTGTTAAGGAATGATCTGAACCATTCAAGCGCTGATCCTGAGATGCCTATGTCTGAGAGCTGATTGATGAGGATAGAGTGCTTCACGGTGTCAAATGCTGCAGATATATCGAGAAGTGCCAGGAGGTAGGGGGTCTTTTTCTCCAGTCTAGTGAGGACGCTGTCTGTCAGCAAGATTAAAAGGGATTCCGTACTGAGGGATTTGCGGAAACCAAATTGTGCTGGTGTGAGAATCTTGTGGTCTTCTAGGTATTCCGAGAGCTGTTTGTTAACTATCCTCTCCATAAGTTTATGGAAGAGAAAAGGTGGCAGAGGGAGGCATGCTTTTCATACAAAGAAAAGGACCTGCTTGCCAGTAAGGTGTGTGACAACATCCACAAGTTTAAATTAAAGAATATGGGAGAGTATAGCCAAAGATGTAAGCAGCCTGTCGGTGGCAAACAGGTCACTGGATCAACTAAAGCATCACTGGTGTGACACCAGATTAGGTATAAAAGCCAAGGGGTTTCCCCAGATAGAAAGGTGGAGACACCAAATATAATATAGACCAATGAAGTGTAATTACATTGTAATATACTATCTATAAGGAAACACCCCACACATACTTTTCCAATGAACCAACTCGGATAACTTATAATTAAGGGAGAGTGTGGCACAATGAAATAATTATAACAATGTTTATTCATACAAAACATGTAAAACTGTGCTCAAAAGCATGACATACTTTATTACAAAATAGTTAAACACACATAATAGTAATTCTACAATAAAATTTCTCAGTAAGAACAGTTTCTCATGGAAATCCAATAGCCAAGTACTTGTTGTTAAATAATAAGAAACACTTCTTGTTGTCCACGGGATCCATAATGACGATCTCTTGTTGTATAATGCTCTTCAAACAAATCTTTCAAAAGCTCGACATGTTTCACATAGCTGCATCAGGATTATTCATCTGTACAAAGCCATTGATATTTCTTTCCCAACAACATACTTAAATGAATCGCCAGTTTAAAGATGAAAATGCTTAATGCTTCTCAATGTTTTTGGAATTTGAAAAACTTCCAAATATCTAGCCGGTGTGAATGTTTCTCTCACATTTAGTTCTCAACCCCTCGCCCATACCTTTGTCCTCCTGAATCTCCATATACTTCTTCATCTCTCCTCCATCGTTCTCATCCCCTCGCCCATACCTCTGTCCTCCTGAATCTCCATATATTTCTTCATCTCTCCTCCATTGTTTGTCTCTTCTAAACATTTGAGTAGCGACACTTTAAAAATTCCAGTGGTATCATCACTTCTTCGGTTCTTAGAGCTGGAAGTGTATTGTGGAGAAGGTTTTGGTTAATTATTTTTCTTTCTCTCCTTTTCTTTTTTTTTTTTCTCTGATGTATGTTATTATAATAAGCTTCATTGCTTGTCCATGCTGTGCACAGAGAAGGGAAAACAACTTCTGCACTGACAGACCTCATACCTGCAAGCCCCATCTCTTCGCAGACAGATGTCCCTCCCTGGCTCTGCCTTTGTTTGGCCTGTCTTCGCTTGTCACTGCTGAATGCGGATATGGATATTGAGCTAGTGCACCTCTAGCTGGTGCGATTGCTTCTCTCGTACTCAAGTGCCTGGTCTGTTTTCGCTTATCACTGCTGTATGTGAGTAGTAGCAATCTCACCCCTCTCCTGCCCCTCCCTTTTCTAGGTACTCATTCTCCCATCCACCCCTTCTTTTGACTTCCCCCTCTCCCTCTACCATTCCCCCTCCTTCCTCTTCTCTTATGTAAGATTTGCTCATGATAATTTCTCCAACCCCTCTCCTCCCCCTCCTTTTCTCCTGGTGTTCACTCTTCCAACCCACCTTCTTTCTCCCATTCCTCCCCCCCTTCTTCTGTGCAAGACTTGCTACTCCTAAGTTCTCCAACCCCCCCCCCCACCCTCACTTTTCTAGGTACTCATTCTTCCATCCATCCCTTCTTTTGACTTCCCCTTCCCCCTTTACCATTCCCCTTCTTCTTCTTGTCTTATGCAAGATTTGCAGTTAGTGGAGCTGGGTTCAAAAAAGGTTTGGATAAGTTCTTGGAGGAGAAGTCCATTAATGGCTATTAATCAAGTTTACTTAGGGAATAGCCACTGCTATTAATTGCATCAGTAGCATGGGATCTTCTTAGTGTTTGGGTAATCGCCAGGTTCTTGTGGCCTGGATTGGCCTCTGTTGGAAACAGGATGTTGGGCTTGATGGACCCTTGGTCTGACCCAGCATGGCATGTTCTTATGTTCTTATGTCCTTAACCCCTCCCCTACCACATTTCTATCCCTCCTTTTTTCTCGGTGCTCACTCTCCCAATAGGCTTGCCAACTTTCCACAGACCACGACTGCACACTTGAAGATCAAGGGTGGTAATTATTCCCTCCCCCTTTTTTGCATAAATTTGTATATATTTCATATCATGCAACTTGGAGCCTATATGCTATTAGGCTTATTGTAAGGTATATTGGGTATGGGCATGGCTCTCACAAATTTATGAGTAAACTGAATTGCCATTACAATATAGTACATTACCATACCAAAACAGGACTAACTGACAGTTCTCAAACAGTAACAACCCTACCTTTGAAAAAGCAAAACTGCACATATTAAACCAGGTCCTAAGACAGCAATACACCTTCTGTTTGGAAAACAGACCAAGCCAGGATGCTTTTGTGGTGTAGGAATCTAAAAGCTATATAAAATATAAATAAACTTGTTAGGATTTCACCTGTTATGAAGTCTCATCAAACCCTGACTATGATGCCTCCTTGCCAGCATAGGTCTCCTCAGAACTCCATTCTGTGCTGTCCCCATCAGCTCCTCACAGCTCATCAAGCTCAGCCTATGATGCCATCTCCTAGCCACCAGGAGTCCTCGGCAAACCATGTCTCCAGCCTTGTCAAACTTATCCTCATTGCCAGTACCACACCCAAGTGTCAGCTGTACATAATACAGTCTTGCCAAACACTCCTCACTTTCACATCGAGTCGCCCTTGGTACTTTGTCCTAGCCACTGTTGCCTTTTGGCCTATCCAGTCCTATCCTTATTTTGCTTTATGGCCTCCAGGCCTTCTCACTCCTAGCCTTGCCTTGTAGCCTTCGGGCCTTCTCACTCCTTGCCTTGCCTGCAGACTAAGGGCCTTCTTGCTCCTTTCCAAGCCTTGCAGCCTATCTAGGCTTTCCCTTTCTCTATAGTCTATCTAGGACTTTCCATTGTCTTGCCCCTTGGAGCTCTCCCTGCCTAATGCTGCCTTTGGGCCTTTATGTTCCATATTCTGTGTTGTCCTTGTCTTTCCCTGTCCTGTCTTAGTCAAGTTCCAGTTCGAGTTCTTGCCTGCACTCAAGCCTTAGTTCCAGCCCTTACCTGTACTCTGTTCCAAGCCTTGCTCTAGCCTTACCAGCCTGGCCAAGCCTTGCTCTAGCCTTACCAACCTGGCCAAGCCTTGCTCCAGCCTTACTAGCTTGTCCAAGCTTTGCTCCAGACTCACCATGATGGCCTGCTGCCGCAGAGACCTGCTGACCCCTAGAACCCAAGGGCTCAACTTGCAGGGGATGGGGCTGGTTGGGCAGAAGACTGCCCTAGCTTTGCCCTGCAGTCCTGTGCCACTCCGAAAGTTTTGTTCCCTACATTCAGCCAGGACCTGAGCCATAACAAAACTAAACTACATGCTAGCAGAATAAAAACCTCATATTGATCACACATGCAGAACACAGACAGACCTTTATCAAATATAAACAAAGAGACCATGAAGTATAAACAGAAATTGTGCTGACAAAAGCTGAACTAGAAACCACAAGCTGGACTCTGTATGCAGTGCAACAATGGAAAAACAGAAACATCACCATTCCTCAAAAAACAACAAACTACAAAATCAAGAAAAATAAAACATCATAATAGTAAAATCATACTAATCAAAAGAATATTTCAAAACAGCTGACAAATAGAACACCCAGTAATTAAAAACTCATTTCTTAAAAATTCGTAAACACTAATAACATACTTCAAAACAGCAGACATATAAATTAACACCCAGTAATTAAAACTAATAATGATTTTACATAATCTCCCACTCCCCATACCTGGGAACTTTTTTCTAGTCTTTCTGAGAATTAAATCCATTTTGAAGTGACTGAAAGGGGGAATATCAAATCAAATGAAATCAATAAGTTGTGCATTAGTTGAGATGGAGGGTGCGCACAGACCTTCTCCTTTCTCTCTCATATACACACACCCACACTCTCTAACACATATGCTCATTCAAGGCCGGATTAAGGGGTAGGAATGCTCACACACACACACTGACCCTCATACTCTCTCTCCTTCACATGCATGCTGACACACACACATACACACACACACTTTCATGCTGACTGACTGATTGACATACTCAGTCTGGGGGGGGGGGGGGGGGGGAATGACTTGCTCCAGATGGGGAGGATGAAGGATTGGCTATTTCTGGATGTTTTTTCCTAGTGTGCACATATATGAGTTGCATGGGAGGCATCATTTGCTCAAAGGTGTATGTGTGTTCATTCAGATTGGAGGAGGGGGGGAGGAATTCTGGGATAACTGGGGTGTTATTATGTTTCCCTTTGGCAGGATGAGGGGATAAAGTAAATGTTGGGTGGGAGTTGTAGAGGCCGAGCAGTGGGGATGGGTTCCCCGGCTGACTCGGATCGTTGTTGCAAGTATTGTGGACTGCCAAAGCAAGTCCCGTTGGAGTTCCTTGCTAACTCGTTAGAGGTTAGCAAAACAAAAACCTTTTAAAGTGCAAATGGATGACGTCACTACGGGGGGGACGCTCCCGAGGTTCGCGCCCTTGCTGGTACAAATCTGGAGTGTGCGTGCGTGCGCCCTTATGTTAAAGGGAACATGGCGGATCCGTAGCGTCAGGCCAGCCCAGGGGAACCGGGACCAAGAGGCAGAGAGAAGCCGCGGCTGCACTGTCTGTCAGAGACAAAGGGAGTCGCATCCCAGGTAGCGAGGGTGGAGCGAGGGGCAAGAAGAGGCACAAACGCAACAGGCTGTAGGGTGCACAGCGGGACAGGGTGGTCCGTGACCAGTCCATGTCGGGCAGTTTAGAGTGCCCTGAGGGACAGTGCTACCCAAGTTCCAAGAGCCTCATCTCTTCCAAGTTCCAAGAGCCTCGACTCTTCCAAGTTCCAAGAGTCTTGTCTCATCCAAGTCTCCAGAGTTTCATCTCATCCAAGTCTCCAGAGTCTCGTCTTGTTCAAGTCCAGGAGTCCTCATCTCATCCAAGTTCCAGGAGTTCCCGTCTCCTCTACGTATTCTGACTCTTTTCATGTTTTCTAGGATCTGTTACAGTTCCTTGTCTCTTCGTTTCCAGCCCTCTGCATCCATCTGTCCTCACGCACTCGTCACCCCCTCATGATGGGCCCAGAAGGGCTACCGAGTGGCCGGAGGGCTACTCCTGAGACCAGCATTGCATTGCTGGGTCTCACTAGTGCGTGTTGATTCAGTGGGGGGCTACCCTGCTTCGGCCCTGCTCCTGTGTTCTTGCTCTCCCCATGCCTGTATTCACTCACCTCCCTTGGGGCGTGTCTTGGGGCTCCTCCCTGAGTTGTCCCGTGGGCCAAGGGCTCATTTTCTCCCAGGAGCAGGCGATCGCACCTCCGTGTCCCTTCTCATGGCCTGCTGGGTGCATTCGTAACACTTTCATTTGTTTATTAACCTCTTTTCAGGTGGATGTCATTGTCGCCGCTCATCACTGCTGTATGCGTAGTTGGCAATTTTGGCTTCTTCACTTTCTTCCAGTGCCAATGCTTCTTATTATTGCAAGCCTCTTCTGTTCACAGAGACCACTCCGTTCTCAACCATCATCACTTTACTTTAATGTTAAATAAACCTTTTGCACAGAACTCACCTTATTTTATTCATAGGTTCTGTCCATCAATTTCGATTAACCTTTGGTACTCCCTCTCCCAAACTACCTCTCCCCCATGCTCCCCTCCCCCTCCCCTCCTCTCCCATGCAAGATTGAATCCTCACATCTTCTCTGCCCACTATCCTAACCACTATTCTTACTAGGCAATCTCTCTTCCTTTCCTCCTTCTCCTCTGTCTTCTCTACAGTCTCTCCCCTACTCCCTCCCTTTGCTTCCCATTTTCTTTATTACCCTCATAGTCTGACCACTTGCCTCTAATCCCTTTATTCTGTCCCCTCCCATTCCCAACCCTCCCTTTGTCATAAGAAAGCTGTGTTCATCACAGCACCCCCTCCTCCGCTCTTCCCTTCCCCTTTCTAAATGTTTCACTAACAGGCCGGTGCAATACCATGCTCTGGCTAAAGCACATGACTCAATGCGTGTCCATAACCCCTGATGCAAAATGGGGGTTAACATGTCCAAAATGCATAACCAATTGCAGGTGTAGGTAATAGCACTCATCACCTGTAATTACATGTTGATGAGGTTTTAATCTATTCCCCCAATGTGTCCGAAGCGCACATTTTTACTCACCAAATTAAAGCCTGCCCCGAGCAGGCGTTAATTTTGGAGGAGCCCAAAAAGTGTACAGAAAAGCAGAAAATACTGCTTTTCTGTGCTTTCTCTGACTTAATAATGAGGCAATCTTAAGTTGGAGGAACTAAAAAATGAGAAATGTCCCCCAAAAATAATAATAAAAAAAAAGAGTGCCAGCTGTCAGGTTAGGAAAAGGGACACTCAGTTAATGAGCATCCATTTTCCTAACCTGTGGTTGTGCACAGGTTAGGAAAACGGACGCTCTAAAACTGAGCGTCCGTTTTCCTAACCGGCTGACAGTCACCTCTCCTGGGCACTCGCTACTGAGGAGGTGCTAGGGGTGCGCAATTTCCCCTAGCACCTCCTTTTTACCATGGAACCTGATTTAAATATCATGGGGTAGATTTAAAAAAAAACGTGTGAGCTTCCATGTGCGCGCGGCATGCGCTTCCTGGCATGTGCACATGGACGCAGCTATTTTATAATACGCACGCATGCTGTAAAATATGATATTCACGTGCACATGCGCGGTGGATTTTAACATCCACGTGCACATGTGCGAGTGGGTGACATGCTCCTCACGCGGGGGGAGGGAGGAGTTTTAAAGGACAACACACGGCGACGTGAGTAGGGCTTCCCCAGTTCCCTCTGAGTACGCACCAATAAAGGACTGGGCTCAGAGGGAACTTCTCCTATTTACCTTCCCACCATTTCCCCTCTCCTCCCCAACCCCTAACCCTTTCCTAGCTATAATAATTTTGGTTGTTTTTTACCTTGCTGCTCCGAAGGGACTCCGCGCACCGGTCGACTGCCAGCGCACGCTTCCCTGGGACAGCGGCTGATGGCACTGTCCCAGCCTGCCCCCCTGCCCCACCTTTTCCCACCCGTACCCCGCCCCCCCAGCCTGCCCCTTCTGAGTGGCCCGGCACTTCAGCGCGTACCGGGGTTTAGGTGCGTGGCCAGGCCCATTGTAAAATGCACGCGCTGCATACAAGGCCCGGCCACACACGTAAACTCTGAAATTTATGCGCGTAAGCCTTTGAAAATGTATTTGTAAATCGGGCACCCGAGAGACATGAATCGCAGTCCAGCAGCAAGAGGGGGCTTTCCAGTCTTTTGCATTGAGTGTCACATGTATGATATTTTAACCGCCGGTGAGAGATTGAATGTGTGCACTCAGTGCAAAGACCTCCTGGCTCTCAGGGTTGGAGAGGGGTGGGGCTGAAAGCAGCCGGTACAGCGGCCATTTGCCGCTATGCCAGGGAAGGGATTGCCGGCGCGCACAAGTTGCTTCTGCTCCAAAGGAGCAGTAAGCAACAAAATAAGAAAAATAAAAGGTAAGAGAAAGGGTTTAGAGGGTGGGGAGGAGAGGGGAAGGGGAAGGGGAAGGGAGGTTAGGTAGAGGTGTAGGGAAGTTCCCTCCCAGTCCGCTCTTTAATTGGAGCGGACTGGGAGGGAACTGGGGAAGGCCGGGATGTGTCGCCGTGCAAAAATTGCGGAAATCTCCCCCCTTGTGCGCGCTGCCTATACATGCGAGCGGGAATTATAAAATCCGGCACGTGTGTGCGCACAGCTCCTGTATTTTATAGTATGCGGGCGCCAGCACGTGTATGTTATAAAATCGGCGTGTCAATGTGCGTTGCCAGGAAGCGCACCTTTAAAAATCTACCCCAAAATGTTTAGCAATGGAGGGATATTGTTTGCTGAGGTGACACCAGGATTTGATGGGTTTTTTTTTCATGTTGGTTGTAATATGAATTGTCCTAGCTCTGCTCTGTACTTCTTCTGATGATTAATGCTATTTTATTGTAGTTATGATGATTTCTGGCTTTCTGCAAAGAGGATTCATGAAAGAATGCATTGATTATTGTTTTATTACAAGATTGGTTGGATCTGTTTGTTTGTTTTCTTTGCTTTTTACATGAGATACTTATGCATTTATAAACTGCAATAAATATAAGATAAATTAATACAGAATAATAAGGACTTTTTAATGCTGGTAAGTGCTTGAAATAATTATGTAATATGTTTTAAAATTTCACACCTGATGCATAATAGCTGTTGCAAACAACTTAGAAAGCCATTATAGGGTGCAGTAGGGATGTGCAGAGCAAAATTTTATGTTCATATTTTTTATGTCCGAAAGGGGGTCCCACTTGCGGCCAATATGGACATAAAAAAATCCAATGAGTTGGGTATATGTACATATGTGCAAAAAAAAAAATTAAACCCCCTCACCCTCCTTAATCCCCCCCCCAGACTTACCACAACTCCCTGGTGATCGAGCGAGGAGTGAGGACGTCATTTCTGCAATCCTTGGCGAGAAGCATGTGACGTCGGTGGCACGTCGAGTGACGCGGCGTCACGTGATTCCCGGCAAGTTCGCGCCGGACGGCTCGTTCGGCCCAAAAAGAACTTTTGGCCAGCTTGGGGGGGTCAGGAGGCCCCCCCAAGCTGGCCAAAAGTTCTTTTTGGGCCGAACGAGCTGTCCGGCGCGAACTTGCCGGGAATCACGTGACGCCGCGTCACTCGACGTGCCACCGACGTCACATGCTTCTCGCCAAGGATTGCAGAAATGGCGTCCTCACTCCTCGCTCCATCACCAGGGAGTTGTGGTAAGTCGGGGGGGGGGGGGGATTAAGGAGGGTGAGGGGGTTTATATTTTTATTTTGGCTCAACAATCGCGATTTCCCACATATCGAACATATCTATGTTCGATATGTGGGAAATCCGATCGTTTATGTCGAATCAATTTTTTAAGTAAAAAAAAAATATGAGTTGCGTTTTACTAATGCGGTCAATCCGAATGCACACCCCTAGGGTGCAGTATATGGCATTATTTATCAATAAGAAGAATACAACCAGTAGGTCTCAGACCTACACGTCTACAGCCCATCCATGTTAACCTTGTGCCCACCCAAAAAATCAGTTCTGGCTATGCCTCTGAACTATTAGCCAGCAGACACATCTCTATGCCAGTAATCTGTAGCCATTGAAAATCCCTTCAAAGATCAAACAAAAGTCAAGCTCTCTTACATTTTACCCTTCAGAGGGCTTCAGTCAGCTCCCGGCAGAAATCCAGCACGCTCTCCTTGCTGATATATAATGCTGGCCCCCTCAACCAATTCCATGTGTGGAACATGCAATGGACTAGAATAGTGACATGATTGAAGGTATTTAACAGAGCCAGTAGAGCAGCTGGATGGGGGTTCAGGCGATGTGGGATTTTCCCCAACTAGGTCACAAAGGGATGGGAGGGAAGAAGAAGAAAATACGTGGGTGACATATAAAATCTAGCATGGATATTTTTAGAGACAGGACACACAGAATTACAGACTTCTATTAATGCCTATGAGCAGATGGAGAGAACAGACAAGTT
The DNA here is from genome assembly GCF_901001135.1 of Rhinatrema bivittatum. NCBI lineage: Eukaryota > Metazoa > Chordata > Amphibia > Gymnophiona > Rhinatrematidae > Rhinatrema > Rhinatrema bivittatum. Next base: position 520,255,860 of record NC_042616.1, read on the forward strand.
TCCCTAGGCTTAATCTTCCAGACCTCTTATGTTATTGTATTCTGTATCCTCAGTTCCCTGAACTACCTTGTGCTGGGCCAATAGTAGCTGCATACACAAGTCCACTCCAGGTATTGGCCACATAGGAAGCCATTAGGGAGAACCCTGGATCAAGAAGCAGGGTCACAGAGGATATCATCCCATGCACCTGTGATAATCAACCCAATCCTCCACACTCCAAAGCAGTCAGCTGTCGATGTAATCCACAATGATTATGCCTAAACTGGAAGAGCTTCCCCTTGATAGCTTAATGGTCTTCCAGCGTATCACTTGGCCCTAGGTGTGTCATGATGAGTGGGTGGAGAATCCCACCTAGAAACCATCTGCCTAATTGCCATGTGTAGGTTTCACTATTAAAAAACATACGCGCACAAATCATTGTGTGCCTACGTGTGCCCACAATACAAAAACTGCACACATGTATGCCCTTTCAGCCTATTCTACCATGCAGTGCATGCATGTACATGCCTATGTTATACGGCAACATAGGCACATACATGCACGCATGGTAGAACAGGCTGAAAGCACATACATGTATGCTGTATTTGCAATGTGTGTGCAAAACCTGCTTCCATCCTGTAAGTGGGCCAGTAAACTGGCCAGTATCCCAGTTCTAGTATACTTCCCCCTAACACATACGTTTTAGAAAGACAGGGCAGACAATAAAAGATATTTATTTTGGTCTTGCAGGGCTGTGTAGGTGTTTGTGAGAAAAGCCTCTGTTTTATCGGTCGCGATAATACCCATCATATTAGCCATGACCAGCAATAACAGCAGCTATCCAGCGATAAAATCATTTTTTACCCTCTGTTGCACCAAAAAAAGGTGTTATTTCCAACATTAAATCTGGTATTTTTGTGCGTTAAATCATCGCAAATTGAGGTAGGAGACCTTGATTTGCATTAACTCTTCCCAATTGCATACTCATAATAAAATGTACATGCTTGCTTGCAAGGCGATATTTATCGCATGTGTAACGCGTGTTAGTTGCCATTTAACACGTGTTAGGGCCTCAATGCAATTTGAAAAATGGCCCTATTAATTATTAGAAAGTATTAAGCTGACTCAGAGTGTTTATCCCGGGCTATTGGCAATCAGAAGACTAACACTATAGTTATGTTGCACAGCAATCTTACATATGAAAGGGCCTTGCAGGAAAAAAGTGTTTCTTGAAGGAAGGATTTTTTTATGACCCGAGAAGGTAATAAATTCAGTGTGGCTGGAACATCATCTTGACATCTGTCAGTCTGGCTGTGTTCCTTGTTCCTGGATAGTTTTTGTACTGCATGTTGATGATTGTGTTATGTGATACAGCACTCATATTCTTGTTAGCACCAGAATGGTTAAATAGTTGAAAAAGGGAAATGTATTTCTAGATGGTTTTTCCACGAGTGGGAAAAGAGAAGGGTAAATAAATGGGGATTGAGAATGTGTTTCTCTGTATGTGTGTGTTTTTAACTTACTTTGAAAAGCACTGGGATACCAACTACAGTATATAGATATTTATCCATTGCCTCCTTTTCTCTGGTGAACAGTTTACTGCTGCTTGCAGCAAACAGAGGTCCAAGGCCACAACTTGCTGAAGAATCCGTACAGCAGCTTTAAAATAGAAAATCAAGTCTAGGCACCAAGAGGCCTCTGACCTTTGCTTTCCTGCTCACAGGCCAGCTGCAGGAGCTTGCATCTGTCCAACGTGCAGCTAAGACCTGGAGGCGCTGACAGAGCTGCTCAGGCTGCACCTGCCTAGGATTATGTATCCTGCTTGTGAGTGATAGTCTTTCTCCCTGCATGCTGTTTAAAAAGCTTTCAGCACATAAAGAACAGAGGGAACGGGGAGGTAGGGAGCTCAGCAGGTTTTTTTTTATACATTCAAACAGTAACCTATAGAAATAACAATTGCAGCTATTTGTTAAGTCGCAAAAAGAAAAAAAAATGACCCTGGGCCCGGGCGTGCCTCTCTCTTGCTCTCATCTTTGCAAGCACTTGTTCTTTGGTTGGTTTTTTTTGTGTTTGTGTGTATGTGTCCCAGGTTTGAGAAGTGTTAGGAAGTCCAATGCTGCCTCACGTGCTAAGGAAACAGTGACGTACACACACACACTATTCCCCGCACTCCTGCACGCCCCCACCACCTTCCACTTATTGTTTCAGCGTTTGTCAGACAGCACGCTGAGCGCCGGAAGAGGGAAGATTGAGCCTTTGTGGGGATGGATGCTGTACGGGAGTCATTTCTTTATTTAGCAGGGAATGTAGAAGGAAAACACAGCATTGATGTAACAGCCTGGCTGGCCTTCTCCTTCGTTAAACTATTCTTGTTGTGTCAGTTTCCTTGCTGTCTGGCCAAGTACTATCAGTAACTGCAGGAAGACTTAATGGCCTGTTTACATTCACAATAGCCTTGTGGAAAAACCATCTTAAAAATAATTATAAGGAAGTAAACTTCTTGAGAGTTCCTCCTGTTACAAAGTGCATTTAGTTATGTAGATCCTGCGCCAGCCTGGACACAGGCACACAGTCGCTCACTGGGAGGGTCATGGGCCAGAGGAGTAGCCATGCCTCCCGGGGTCCTTCCAGTACAGGAGGCAAGGTCCTAAGATGGTAACTTACGGACGGACACGGGCGTGCATTCGTCGGCCCGCGCCCAGGGACGGGGCCATTTTGTGACATACGCGCGAATATGCACGCATATTATAAAAGAGGCTGACCATATGCACATGTGCGTGCAATTTTAAGTGGATGAATGCTTAAGCCACACATGCCCCGTCTACTGCGTAAGTGGGAGAATTTTAATAGCTACGCCTACTGGCGCCATTGGTCATTTTCCCAGTTCGTTCCCAGTTCTCCCAGTTAAGGGATAGGACTTCCAAACCACCTAGTTTAATAGCATCTATTCCCCCCATTAGCCCTAAGCTTTAACCCCCCCCCCCCCCCCGATCTGCCTATATTTTTCTGTTTTACTACTTACATGACATCCATAGGAGAAACAAAGTTAAGTGGCAGGGGACCCTGGTGCCCACCAGTGCACGTAAATAACCACAAATGTTGTGGTTAAAACCCAGAATGCCCACGCCCTGCGCCTTTTAAAAAACTTTTCATTTCTGTGCGCAGCAAGTACATGCGTATCTAATTGGCTTTTAAAATCATCTAATTTTGACGCGCGTTAGGTTTTTAAAATTCACCTTTAAGAGTTTTTCTCTTTCCTGGCCCTTCTCTGCACACCAGTCCAACAACCTCTGAGGCCAGTGCAATAAGATGCACTCAACACAGTGCACAGTCTAACCCTCATTTGTGCCCACATGATGGCATTAGCTATTACTCCTCAATGCAGAGAGGGGCGCTGACTTACCCCATGTTTTCTTACGGCTGGAAACTTAACTCCTAGTCTGAGATGGAGTAAAGTTTCCAAGGCTAACGTTAGTCTATGGGCAGAAGCTGAATTTCCAGTGCTTCCTTTACTAAAAGCATGTTTTCAGCACATAAAAATATGACTTACGTGCACAAAATATGCTTTCTGCGCTGAAAACAATTTTCGTGCACATAATTCATATCTTATGTGCAGAAAACATGGTTTATTTGCACAAATAATATTTTTCACGTGTAAATATGATTTGTGCACAAGCAATGCTTTCTGTATATAAATTTGCTTGTATGTTAAGAAACTATGGGGTAGATTTTCAAAGGGTTACGCGGGTAAGATACGCGCGTAACCCTTTAAACCCCCCCCTCCCCGCGCGTGCCGAGCCTGTTTTGCATAGGCTCGGTGGCGCGCGCAAGCCCCGGGACGCGCGTATGCCCTGGGTCCAGGTGGAGGGGCCGGGGGTGGGGTGGCGGTCTGTGGGTTGTCCCGAGTCCTCCGGCACAGTGGCCGGGCTGGAGGTTTGCACGCCGGCAGCTGGCCGGCGCGCGCAAGTTACGCCTGCCAGAGGAAGGCGTAACTCCGAGGAATAAGGTATGGGAGGGATTTAGGTAGGGCTGGGGGGGTGGGTTAGATAGGGGAAGGGAGGGAAAGGTGGGGGGGATCAAAAAAAAGTTCCCTCCAAGGCTGTACCGATTTCGGAGCGGCCTTCGAGGGAACGGGGAAAGCCATCGGGGCTCCCCTTGGGCTCGGCGCACGCAAGTTGCACAAGTGTGCACCCCCTTTCGCGCACCGACCCCGGATTTTATAACATGTGTGCTGCAGCGCGCGCATGTTATAAAATCGGGTGTACATTTGTGCGTGCCGGGTAGCGCGCACAAATGTACCCCGCTCGTGTAGGATTTAAAATCGGCCCCTATGTGTTGAATTACAACGCACATTTTTAATGCTCAGCGTTTTGCATTGCCCCACATGTCACCTAAAAACACCACACTGCACACAAAGGCTTTCAAAAATAAAGATCTTTACTGGTCTCTGATGTCAGGCAAACAAAATACACAATATTCACAAAATTCACTATTGTCCAGTGCACCGAACAGTTCGGAACAATACATCCAAAAGCATAAAAGAATAGCTCAGTCTCTCAAATTAACAAAATGCTGCACACCCTTAGCAGGTCAGCTCTCTTGGGAAGGAACCCTCATCTCTGGGATCTCCTGGATACCTGTTTCTGGATGCAGCTCTCCTCCTTTCTCTCTCACTTTTTCTCTTCTAAATCTCATAGAAGATGATTCCTTTTTTTTTTCAGTCAACTGCTCTTCAGGACCTTCTTTCTGTTGGGGAGTTTTCTCTCTGAACTCTTTTTTTCCAAACCTCTGAAGTCCCATCTTTAAACTGATGAGGAGTAGGGATTTACACTTCTCTTTCTTAAGACTATCTCTTACCTTCACACAACATCTCAGGAATTGACTTTCTGGAACCCTAAGACTTCTTCCTTCTTTGAAGGCCCAACCTCCCTAGGAGGTGGCTGGGGCCTTCTGTTGCAAAAGCCACTCCCTTGGTCTTTTACTTGTGGAAGGAAAGGCCATGCACGCTGGCACCACACTGTGAACAGGTGGTATCTTCAGACTGCAGACTGACCCTCAGTAACTGAGCCTGCACGCACTTGGGAACAGGGTTTCATTAAAACGAAGACACCTCCCAATGGAAAATGTCAACCCTCTCTAAGCAGTCCTATTTATTTATTTATGTAGTTTTCTTATAGCCCGCGAATCCACAGATTGTCTAATGTGGAGTACAATCAATATACTGTACATAATGAAACAATAAAGACAATTTAAAAGCAAACAAAACGATAACACAAATGAAAATATGCTATTTTGAAATCACTAAGGGTCTGATGTAATAAGGTATGGGTTAAAACTGTGTGCTGAAACTCAGTGCTCAGTTTATTATTATGCAGGTTAAAAAAAGTTTTAAACTCCCGATGTTGTATTAAGTTTATGGTGTGCTAATGCATCAGAAGTTAAAAAAAGTGCACTGACAGGAAAATGTGTGCTCAAACCTGAAGTAAAATGGGTATTCTACACAGGCTGATGGCACCTTTTAACTCAGGAGCGCGGGGTGTCTCTCAGCTGAAATTTATACACATAAGAACATAAGAAATTGCCGTACTGGGTCAGGCCAAGGGTCCATCAAGCCCAGTATCCTGTTTCTAACAGTGGCCAATCCAGGCCATAAGAACCAGGCAAGTACCCAAAAACTAAGTATGCCCCATGCTAAGGATGCTAGTAATAGCATTGACTATTTTCTAAGTCAACTTGATTAATAGCAGGTAATGGACTTCTCTTCAAGAACTTATCCAAACCTTTTTAAAACCCAGCTACACTAACTGCACTAACCACATCTTCTGGCAACAAATTCCAGAGTTTAATTGTTTGTTGAGTGAAAAAGAACTTTCTCCGATTAGTTTTAAATGTGCCCCATGCTAACTTCATGGAGTGCCCCCTAGTCCTTCTATTATCCAAAAGAGTAAATAACTGATTCACATCTACTCGTTTAAGACCTCTCATGATTTTAAACACCTCTATCACATCCCCCCTCAACTGTCTCTTCTCCAAGCTGAACAGTCCTAACTGCTTTAGTCTTTCCTCATAGGGGAGCTGTTCCATCCCCTTAATCATTTTGGTCGTCCTTCTCTGTAGTTTTTCCATTGCAACTATATGTTTTTTCAGATGTGGCAACCAGAATTGTACACATTATTCAAGATGCACTCTCACCATGGAGCAATACAGAGGCATTATGACATGTTTTATTCACCATTCCCTTCCTAATAATTCCTAACATTCTGTTTGCTTTTTTTGACTGCCACAGCACAGTAAGCTGATGATTTCAATGTGTTATCCACTATGATGCCTAGATCTCTTTCCTGGGTGGTAGCTCCTAATATGGAACCTAACATCGTGTAACTACAGCATGGGTTATTTTTTCCTATATGCAGCAACTTGCACTTGTCCACATTAAATTTCATCTGCCATTTGGATTCCCAATTTTCCAGTCTTACAAGGTCCTCCTGCAGTTTATCATAATCTGCTTGTGATTTAACTACTCTGAATAATTTTGTATCATCTGCAAAATTGATTACCTTATTTATTTATTTATTTAGTGACTTTTATATACCGACGAACGTTGGGAACATCTCGTCGGTTTACATATAACAGAACTGAGCAACAGGCTTTACAATTTTTGCGTAATTAGATAATTAAATAAGGAACATTCAGAGCATACAAATAACAGATTAGATTATATAAGTAAAATTATAAAAGTGTGATACATGAAAGAGGTTATCTAAACGGGGGGGGGGGGGGGGGGGGAGGGGGAGATTCTGATATATAGGGGTGGGGAGGGGGAGATTCTGATATATAGGAGGGTATCCACAATTAAAGGAGGTATATATACACGTGATTGGGAACAAATTTTTTATATATAAGTTTTTTATATACAATATATAGTCCTGATAAATTCACTTTATGGGGGGTGAGGGGGAAGAGGTAGTTTAGAGTAGAGGGAGGGGTTGAAAAGGAGGTGGAAAATAGGTGGGGGGAGAGGGAGGGGGAGAGGTTAGGAGTTGTAGGGGGGTGGGGTTAGAGTGGTTGTGTGAATATAAGGGGTAGAAGTAATTGAGGAGCTAGGATTGGAGACCCAGGTCTGCGGGGGGGGGGGGGGGGGGGTGAGAGTGTATGTGTGTATATTAGGTATAAGAGTGTTTGAAGAACCAGGTCTTCAGGTTTTGCCTGAATATTTTTGGGCAAGTTTCTTGGCGGAGGGAGGTAGGTAGCTTGTTCCAAAGAAGCGGGCCTGCTAGGGATAGGGCTCTTTTGTTTGTGGTGCGGAGTTTAGTAAGCTTAGGTGAGGGGGTGTGTAATGTAGCTAGATATTGTTTTCTGGTAGGTCTATTGCTGTTGTGAAATGAGAAGTGTTCTTTGTACCAGTGCATGTTCTGGTTGTGAAGAGATTTGTGTATTAGGGTGAGGGCTTTGAAGGCAATTCTAGATGCTACGGGTAACCAATGTAAATGTTTGAGAACCGGAGTTATGTGATCATTTTTGTGGGTGTTGGTGAGTATTCGGGCGGCTGCATTCTGGAGGAGTTGTAAAGGCTGTATGGTGTTTTTAGGCAAGCCTAATAACAGGGAGTTGCAGTAATCTATTTTCGTTAATATGAGGGCTTGTAATATGGTGCGGAAGTCATTGAGATGTAGGAGAGGTTTAAGTCTTTTTAGGGTGTGCAGTTTGTAGAAGCAGTCTTTGAGGGTATTATTGATGAATTTCTTGCAGTTGAGGTGACAGTCAATGGATACGCCGAGGCTCCGAACATGGGTGGGAAAGGTGAGGTTAGTAGTAGGAACATTGTTGTGTGTGATAGTGGGGGTCATAAAAATGGTGGGGGTGATATTAGGGGGTGATATGTGGATGAGTTCCGTTTTAGTAGCGTTGAGGGCGAGGAAGTTGTTGGATAAGAGGCTGCTTATTTCAGAGAGGGCGGATTTCCAAATTTCCATAGCTTTGTGTATTGAGTCTTTAATAGGAATAAGTATCTGCACATCATCGGCATATATGAAGTGCGGAAGGTCAAGTTTAGCAAGGAGATGGCAGAGGGGGAGGAGATATATATTGAAAAGAGTAGAGGATAGAGATGAGCCTTGGGGTACTCCTTGAGCGAGGTTGTGTGGTTTGGAGGTGGAGTTATCCATTTGCATGCTAAACTGTCTATCAGCTAGGTATGAGTGGAACCATTGTAGGGCCAGGCCTGAGATGCCAATGCTGCTTAGATGTTCTAGTAGGATTTGATGTTTAATGGTGTCGAATGCAGCGGAGATGTCTAGGAGAATAAGGATGTATGAGAGACCTTTGTCAAGACCTTTTAAGATTTGGTCGGAGAGTGAAATGAGTAAGGTCTCTGTGCTATGGTGTTTGCGAAAGCCAAACTGTGAGGGGGAAAGGATGTTGTTTTCATCCAAGTAGTCTGATAGCTGTTTGTTTATGGCTTTCTCAAGGACTTTAGTGATTAGGGGCAGGTTGGAGATAGGTCGGAAATTGGTGAGATCAGAGGGGTCGAGGGAGGGCTTTTTCAGTATGGGTTTAACAATGGCATGTTTAAGGTTTTTTGGAATAGTGCCAAGTTCAATGGACTTGTTTATGATGTTTGATATGGGTTTAGCGATGATCCCGGGGATGGAGAGGAGATGTTTTGTAGGAATGGTGTCTGTAGGGTGTGTAGAGGGTCTGATTTTTTTTAGGATGGATTCGATTTCTAGGGATGAGGTGGTATCAAATGATGAGAGATTAGAAGTAGATTGGGGTTGTGTTGTATCGTTGTATGTTTGCTTGAGGGGGAAATGCGCCATGATGTTGCTGATTTTATTATGGAAGAATAAGGCAAGTTCTTCACATTTTGTCTGGTTGTCTATGTCTGGTATGGATGGTGTGCAAGGTTTAGTTAAGTTGTTAACTAGTTGGAATAGGGCTCTAGGGTTGAATTGTAGGTGGTGTATGCGTTGTGAGTGGAAGTCTCTTTTGGTTTTATCGATAGCAACTCGGTAGGAGTGCATGTAGGATTTGAATTTATTTAGTTGGGTGGTGGAGGGGTCTTTGAGCCATGCTCTTTCGAGCTTTTTTAGATTTGATTTCATGTTTTTTAGTTCTGGCGTATACCAGGGTTGTTTGTGTCTTTGGGACATGTCAATTGTGCGTTCCTGTATGGGGCAGATCTTGTTAGCTATCGTGTTGGTGATGTGGTTCCATGATGTGAGTGCCGAGTCAACATCTGTTAAGTCAAGCGAATTGATATCGTCAGACATGGCTGCTATTAATTCTTCTTGTTTGCAGTTGCGTCTAAAGTGAATGACTTTTTTACCTTGGGAGGGAAGATGTGTTTTAATTACAGAGCATGTTGCGTCGATGCGATAGTGGTCGGACCAGGGGATGGGTGTGCATGAGGGTGTGTTGGTATGGATTTGTGAGTTGGTGAAGAGGAGATCGAGGGTGTGGCCTGCTCATCATATTCCTTTCCAGATCATTTATAAATATATTGAAAAGCACAGGTCCTAGTACAGATCATTGAGGCACTCCACTGTTTACTCTTTTCCTCTGAGAAAATTGACCATTTAATCCTACTCTCTGTTTCCTGTCTTTTAGTTAGTTTTTAATCCATGAAAGGACATCGCCACCTATCCCATGACTTTTTACTTTTCTTAGAAGCCGCTCGTGAGGAACTTTGCCTTCTGAAAATCCAAATACACTGCATCTACCGGTTCACCATTATCTACATATTTATTAACTCCTTCAAAAAAGTGAAGCAGATTTGTGAGGAAAGACTTGCCTCCGGTAAAGCCATGCTAACGTGCCATTAAACCATGTCTTTCTATATGTTCTGTGATTTTAATCTTTAGAACACTTTCCACTATTTTTCCTGGTACTGAAGTCAGGCTAACTGATCTGTAGTTTTCTGGATCGCCCCTGGAGCCCTTTTAAATATTGGGGTTACGTTTGCTACCCTCCAGTCTTCAGGTGCAATGGATGATTTTAATAATAGGTTACAAATTTTAACTAATAGATCTGAAATTTCATTTTTTAGTTCCTTCCTGGGGTATATACCATCCAGTCCAGGTGATTTACTACTCTTCAGTTTGTTAATCAGGCCTACCACATCTTCTAGGTTAACCATGATTTGGTTCAGTTCATCTGAATCATTACCCATGAAAACCTTCTCCAGAACAGTTATCTCCCTAATACCCTCTTCAGTAAATACCAAAGCAAAGAAATAATTTAATCTTTCCAGGATGGCCTTACCTTCTCTAAGTGCCCCACAAAACCTTAAGGAGCACAAAACATGACTTGTCTGCATAAAATATGAATATGTATACAAAAATGCTTTCAGCACAGAAAACATTTTTTGTGCATAAATCATATTTGTGTGCAGAAAACATGCTTAATATACACAAAACGTGTTTTCTGAGCATCAATCCTGACTACAGGTCCTGGATCCAGTACTCCAGCATTTCCCCATAAATTCACATTAGCACTGGAAACTTTATTACTCCTCTGACCAGGAGTAAAATTTCCAGCACTAAGAAAACATGAGTTATGACATCGCTCCTCTCTGCATTGGGGTGGGGGTAATAGCTATAGCTAATGCTTTCATCAGCATGGGATTTCTATGCAAGGGCGCTAAACAGAACTTACAGTTTTGCCCATACATTATTTGTGTGCAAAACTCCTTACTGCATCAGGATTAACATTTGTGTATAATAAATGTGCACACAACCGCAGTAAAACTATGTAGTTTGCTAAGTGCATTTTATTACATCAGTCCCTATTTTGTATCAATGTAGAAAAATGCTTAGTACATCTGAACCTAAATCAGTTCTTAGCTTAAATATATATATATATATATATATATATACAAACACACACACATACACACAACATATATATATAGTATTGCAGTAAAAAGCTAATTAATGTATTCTAAATACAATATAGCAATCACAGAAGAAAAATGAAAACTGTTGAAAAATAATGCTGTAAATAACAAAATATCAAATATTATTAACCATATATTTTATTAGTAATGTACTCAAAGAATTAAATCTGAAAAGTTACATTTCCATTAAAGCCACTTTTAGAAAAATTGCATATACATGTCCTTAAAAATTCTTATTTAGAATGCTCCAGGAGAACAAATATGAAGTTTCCAATATCCTACTTCATTTGGGAAATGTCCTTATATTATATAAAAACCTTTCAGTTAATGGTCCAGACCTCTAATTGTGATCGATTTCCTACCTTCAGGCTTGACAACGACTTGAGAACGACTTTGATATAGTTGCAAAGCTTTCTCTCCTTGTTTGTGAATCTGTTCCATTTTCCACTGGATCTTTTCCCCTCAACAAAAGACCTTTTGTTTCACCTTATACAAGCTTCCTCAGGAGGCTGATACATTAGCTATCTGAATAAAGGCCAAATTTCTATTGATGAGATTTATCATTGTATCCTGGACAAACGATACTTTGCATAAAGAGGTGTTCAAACTTTTATATATACATCTTCACAATGTTAAACTTCAAAGTAACCTGAGCCTTCCTTCCTGCTCTGCTGTCAAGCAGGGAAACCTGCATACATACAGTGGCCTGCATAAGTATTCAGTCCCCTAAAAAGCATATTTGTGTGAATTACAAAACACGCTTACAACAGATTATTTCAGAAAGTGTGTTCATTGCAAACCAGTATGCTCTTAAAGTAAATTTTCAAAGTCACAAGCCATTATTTTTCTACATTTTTTCCAAAAAGCTGGTAGGCTTATATTGTTACATGATTTAAAAAAAAATGTGGGTTTATTTTGTGAAGCGCATGCCTTGCTTTGATGTTGTATATGATTTCTCGCAGTGAAATTCTTTACTCTCTTTGCTCTTGTGATGTTTGGAACGTTAAACCATACACAAAGGAGACAGACATAGGACTGGAGAAATGCAGCAGTTGTTTTCCCCTTTTCCCAGTAGCCCAGCTCAGTCTTTCTGTGCTGCATTTTATTTCCTGCCCATATGGTGCGAGTCAGCTAAGTGGGCATTTTGGGGGGGAGGATGGATAAAGGGAAGGAGCCACATGAAGGAGGCTAGTAATGGGGGGAGGTGGGGAAGGACAGTCACCTTTAATTAACCACCCCCCCCTCCCCGCAAAAAATTCAAAGCTGGGCAGAGTATGGCATGATGATTTCACACTGACAGGCCGAAACAGTAAGGGCGCGTAAGAAAAAGTGCGGCAGTGCCGGGCGCCTGCTCGTTTGCCGCGCGCACAGTTTGGATCACATACCGCTCGATACAGTATTTAAATGGCATGCAAATGCAAGCCACGTCCAAAGCGCGTCCATGAAGCGCAATCCATTATACTGTATAGAGCGCTATACAGCGCCTATACAGTATCCTGGGTGCGCTGGTACCTGTCATTTCAAATGTCATTTCAAATGACATTTGAAATGACAGGTACCAGGAAGTGGATGGTTCTCCTACACTTGGGCATCGGAGATTGCCAGTCCTCTCTCCCCCCCTCCCGAAGCAAGGCGCAGGGCAAAAATCGACTCTATACATTATTAAAGCAAATAGAAAGTGTAACAAAAGTAAACTTACTGCATGCTTCTAGCAGCCCCAGTCCTCTCTCCCCTCCTCCCGAGGCGCCCACCGCGGCTTCCCTGCCTCCCGAGGGCAGCCGGTGGCAAAAGCAGCTTCCAGCAGCCCCCGCCGGCGAAGGTGCATGAACGCACGCCATGACCTGAGCGCCCGGATGGACGTCCAAGGTCACGGCGTGCACTCATGCGCCTTCGCTGCTTGAGCGCCCAAATTGGACATGCGTTCATGCATCTCCCCTCCTCCCGAGGTGCCCACCACGGCTCTCCTGCCTCCTGGGGGCAGCAGGCGGCAAAAGCGGCTTCCAGCAGCCCCGCCGGCAAAGGTGCATGAACGCACGTCCAATTTGGGCGCTCAAGCAGCAAAGGCGCATGAGCGCACGCCGTGACCTCGGACGTCCATCCGGGTGCTCAGGTCACGGCGTGTGCTCATGCGCCTTCGCTGCTTGAGCGCCCAAATTGGACGTGCGTTCATGCACCTTCGCCGGCGGGGCTGCTGGAAGCCGCTTTCGCTGCCTGCTGCCCCCGGGAGGCAGGGGAGCCGTGGTGCGCGCCTCGGGAGGAGGGGAGAGAGGACTGGGGCTGCTGGAAGCATGCAGTAGGTTTACTTTTGTTACAATCTCTATTTGCTTTAATAACATGTCGAGTCGATTTTCGCCCTGCGCCTTGCTTCGGGAGGGGGGGAGAGAGGACTGGCAATCCCCGATGCCCGAGCGTAGGAGAACCAGGCCACACCATGTTACTCGCTTGCTCCAACCCACCCACTTATTTGACTGGAGCCTGCCTATTGCTGTCACATCCCTCTAACGCCAGGGTCAGGGTAGGCGGTAAATTAGTGGGTTAAAGACGCGGCAAAACAGTTGGTTAAAAAGGCCATAATCAGGCCGCACGTTACTGTATGGGAAGGAATAGCTAATCCGATCGTTTACATATCATATACATGCCGCGGGTGGAAAGGGATACGCGTCAATTTAAAGAAGCGGTAAGGATTGGTAAAAACGGATAGTGAATCGCGGGTTAGACTTACGCGGCCAAATTGTGGGTAGAAAGCGGGTTAGAAACAGGGTTACCGCGGCCGCGCTTTACTGTATCGGCCTGTGAGTGGGAAAAGGTCATCTTTAGAGCCTTTCCTTTCATTTTCTAAGTGGCGTCTCTGTAGATTTTTTACCCAACATGCAATGCTGGCGTATCCTTGTCAGTCTTCTTGTTACTGTGCAGTGAGTGAGCTGCAACTGTCCTCCAGTTCTCAATTTCTTTACATCAAACAAATCTAGTCACTTTGTAGGTTAAAATGTTGGACCAACAATAACAAAATGTTATCGCACTTTAACTTTCAGAGTTTCATTGGTCTCCTTTGTTCAGATGTTTCACATTCAAACCTATGCAAAAAAAAAAAAAATCACAATTACTCTTGGAATTTTAATTTATTTTGGAATTTTAAAGGAGCATAAGTCTTCTTAGATAATTCCATTAGCACTTAAAACAAGCAACATCATCTAGATCCCTTTCCCTCTGTTTTGTTCTCAAGAATTAATGTAAATTAGGAGATATCAAGGTTAATTTATTTTTGTTATGTTCCTTCTGCGTTGTGAATTTCAATATTACAAATCCTATTTAATTGTTATCAGAAAACAACTATGAATACAGCATGGGCATCTGATCAGTAGGCTTAGTGGATGGAGATTTTTAAAACTGGCGGGGGCTGATTTGGTTTATTTCACACAAAAGCTAAACATATAAGGGCAGATTTTAAATGCTCGGCAAACATAAATCCCAGCCTCATGTGCTTCGGGCGAATCTTCCAAGAGGCCTGGTCATGCGCGTAAAGGCTTGGGAGCTGACGTAAGTTGAGCCAAAAAGATTTAAAAAAATTTTTTATTTAGGGGTTGAGGAGGAGAGGGGTAGGGGAAGGTGTAGGGAGGGTAGGGTAGGGGGTAGAGAACTGGGGAAAGCAGCGATGTCTTGCCACGCGAAAATCACAAAAATGTACCCCCTTATGCACGCCGATTTTATAATATGCGCGCACTGGCGCACGTTATAAAATCACGCGTCCATGTTTGTGCACTGGGTACCCCAGAGGAAATTTAAAAAATGAGGGCCACAGAGGAAGCTGTAGCAAAGGTGTAACCATGGGTGGGTTTTGGGGGGCAGGGCCTCTGCTCTCTCACTTTTGGATTAGGCCTCCACCTCTAGCAGTAGGGTCATATCTCATCTGAGTCAGCTTCTTAAAGGCACTTAGAGGGCCTGGAGGCATTGGAATCACTACCAGTCTATGATTCCCTGCACCTTTAAGAGAGAACTTGAATGGGGTAACACCTTACCTTGGGCTAGACCTGTAAAAGTCTGAGGCCATCAAAATCTTTCAGTTTACTTTTGACAGATAATTATACCCTCTTCTCTCAGCCCCTCAAAAATTCAGGAATGCCTGGGATGGGTGGAAGTCTAAAAGACTCTTTACATAATTGCTCTTCAGCAGCCTGAGAAATTAATTCTTGTATAAAGCAGCTGCATTATCTACAGAGGGAAAGTGAAAAACCACAGAGATAGGGCAGGGAGAGGGTGAAGAGGCAGGAGATACAGAGTGTTGCCAGAAATAAAAAGAGTTTTGTAGTCAGTCACTGCCATGAAGATCCATATAGGATAGGATAAGGACGGGATGGGAGGGAGTTATAGTGGGGGGCTGGCCACAGTGCCCCACTATAACTAACCTTGCTCCTCCTCACTTCCCAAATTCAGTTCTGGTAATGCCATTGAGCTGTAGAAACCAAAAAACAAATTGTTCTGAAAAGCCTAGGTATTAATCTATTTTTTTGTAATACAATATCTGTTTCTAATATTTAGGGTTATGTATCAAACTGGGGTAGGGTTGTAACGTGCATTATACAGCATATATTGTGCAATATATGCTGTATATCGTGTGATATAGCCCCTTTGCAGCAATTTAATTTGGACAATTTAAGGTGGACAAGTGCAAGGCGTTGCATATAGGGAAAATTAACCCTTGCTGTAGTTACACAATGTTAGGTTCCTTATTAAGAGCTACCACCCAGGAAAAAGATCTAGGCATCATAATGGATAATTCTTTAAAATCGTCAGCTCAGTGTGCTGCAGCAGTCAAAAAAGCAAATAGAATATTAAGAATTATTAGGAAGGGAATGGTTAATAGAACGGAAAATGTCATAATGCCTCTGTACCGCTCCATGGTGAGACCGCACCTTGAATACTGTGTACAATTCTGGTCGCCACATCTCAAAAAGATATAGTTGCGATGGAGAAGGTACAGAGAAGGGCAACCAAAATGATAAAGGGGATGGAACAGCTCCCCTATGAGGAAAGGCTGAAGAGGTTAGGGCTGTTCAGCTTGGAGAAGAGACGGCTGAGGGGGGATATGATAGAGGTCTTTAAGATCATGAGAGGTCTTGAACGAGTAGATGTGACTCGGTTATTTACATTTTCGAATAATAGAAGGACTAGAAGTTAGCAAGTAGAACATTTAAGACTAATCGGAGAAAATTCTTTTTCACTCAATGCACAATAAAGCTCTGGAATTTGTTGCCAGAGGATGTGGTTAGTGCAGTTAGTGTAGCTGGGTTCAAAAAAGGTTTGGATAAGTTCTTGGAGGAGAAGTCCATTAACGGCTATTAATCAAGTTTACTTAGGGAATAGCCACTGCTATTAATTGCATCAGTAGCATGAGATCTTCTTAGTGTTTGGGTAATTGCCAGGTTCTTGTGGCCTGGTTTTGGCCTCTGTTGGAAACAGGATGCTGGGCTTGATGGACCCTTGGTCTGACCCAGCATGGCAATTTCTTATGTTCTTATGTTCTTATATCACACAATAGTCATGATAATTTACATATTTATTCCTAAATTCCCACCCCTATGTCAATGAGTTGTTTTGCATGGGATTTGCATTCATGAATATTGCAAATCCATGCAAAGCAGCTCATGCATAGTTATTTCTATGTAAATAAATTAATGTGGCCAACTTAGAAACTTGTTAGCCATGTTAATTTAACTACACCTCCTGAGAAAACGTTGATCTAATAGGGGATGAAAATACAGGTCCCAATGCTCCCATGTTAGATTTAAAAGGGCATGTAAAAAAAAAAAACCCTAGGCAAAAATAGTAAGAAAGTGTTCTGGGGTCAAACCTGACCCTCCTCACGACCCCCTCCCCCCTGGGCTACCACTCGAGGTGGTTCCAGCATCCAAATCCTAAAAATAACTCCAATTTCGTGTGACGACGGAGCCCATTCCTTCCAACCCAATCATAAAGTATTAAATAGCCAGGATACGGTCCCCCCATGCCCCTTTCCGTATATAACAAGGCAGGCAGTACCCCTCCCAGCACTCCAGCCTCCCACCCACCCCCTCCCGATTTTAAAAAATACCATTGGTATCTAGTGGTAATTTCCCTTTCCCCTTGGCCCCTCCAAGTTGTAAGATTTGTTGGGTTCAAGTGGGATCATCCTCATAGCCCCCCCCACCCCCAGCCCTGAATCCTCTCCTGCACCACAGGCTCTTGAAATTAAGAAATTCACCACTCTGAAGTGCCTGAGGCCCCCCCAGCCCTGGGCCCAGTCAGTGCCATTTTTCATAATAGCTCTGATCTAACTTTGCCCCAGTCCCATGACTGGGGTAAGGTCCAGGCACCGGACCTTGGCCATGTGTCTGAGGTCCGGTGCCTGGACTTAACCCCAGTCATGTGACTGGCTCAAGGTCAGGTCGGCACTATTCTGGAAAACGGCACTGACTGGACTCGGGGTTATAGGGTGCCCCAAGCCATCCTGAGTGGTGGATTTCTTATTCTCAAGGTATTGGGGTATGGGGGAGTTGGGAAGAGGGTGTCCCACTTCAACCCAACAAATCTTATGACTTGGAGGGTCCAGGGGGTGGGGGGAGGGCACCACTAGATACCAACGAGGTGAATTTTTTTTTAAATTGGGGAGTTGGGGTGCCGGAAGGGGGGAAACTTTCTGCCCTGTTATGTATGGAAAGAAGGAGATGGGGGGGGGGGACGACACACCTAATTCCAGCTATTTTATACTTTCCGACAGGGTTGGGGGAGAGTGCCCCCCCCCCTGTTACTTTGCCTACCTTTTACCCTGTTAGGCCAGACCCCCCTAAAGTGTGCTAAGTAGCTTATATTGTTCTATTTTATGACTTACACGCCGCCCACAGCAGAAGCGAAGTTATGCGGTAGGAAACCCCGGCACAATCTTGTGCACGTAAACAGGTATGTGCAGAAATAATGCCTCAGCCCCGGCCCACCCAGCCCCGGCCCAGACCTTGCCTACGCCCTACTCCTTTCTCCCAAAAAATGTGTTGTGGGCGTGACGGGGGATACGCCTGTTGTCGCAGGACTTTTAAAATCTTTGCAGCGTGCGCGCATCTGAGACACGCACACATATTTCCAGGTTCGGGCACGCACGAGGCTTTTAAAATCAACCAGAAAGTAAGTAAAGGGCAGGGGAATCAAACCTGTGTCATCTGGTTGGTTGTGCGTTTCTATACCAGTGGGTTAGATCGCCTCTTGAGATATTCATTTTATATGAATCTGCCATGTATTTTCAAATAATAGCCTGGCTGCATCAAGTCACAATGTGTTTTCATGGGAGGTATCCCGCTATCACTGAGAGACGTAGCCCCCTCCACAGAAAAAAAACCCATCACTGCTGTATCAGCGCAGTGTTTTTTGTCTCACAGCAAAACATCGTAAGGAAAAGCAGCGTAGTATCGTCCCTTTACCTGCAATGTCAGCCCCCATAGTACGGGGCCACCATCACCTTAAAGGGAAAAAGAATTGTGCCAAAAAAAGTAAAACATGTACGGGGGTCAAACTGACCACCTTCCTCGCTCCAGGGCCACCTTTCAAGGCGGCACCAACATCCAAATCTGGCCTAACAGAGTAAAAGGTAGGCAAAGTAACAGGGGTGGGGGGATAGGAAGGCCGATTGGTTAACTGGTTGACCTGGGAATGAACTGGGGAAATGGGCTCTAGCAAAATCCCCCCCATTTATGCAAGCAAGGAGGCATTTGCAAGCACATAACTGGGGTAAGGTCCAGGCACCGGACCTTGGCCATGTGTCTGAGATCTGGTGCCTGGATTTAACCCCAGTCATGTGACTGGTTCAAGGTGGCCAATGTAACCCCAATATTTAAAAAAGGCTCCAGGGGCGATCCGGATAACTATAGACCAGTGAACCTGACTTCAGTGTGGGAAAAATAGTGGAAACTATTCTCAAGAACAAAATCGTAGAGCATATAGAAAGACATGGTTTAATGGGACACAGTCAACATGGATTTACCCAAGGGAAGTCTTGCCTAACAAATCTGCTTCATTTTTTTGAAGGGGTTAATAAACATGTGGATAAAGGTGAACCGGTAGATGTAGTGTATTTGGATTTTCAGAAAGCGTTTGACAAAGTCCCTCATGAGAGGCTTCTATGAAAACTAAAAAGTCATGGCATAGGAGGCAATATCCTTTCGTGGATTGCAAACTGGTTAAAAGACAGGAAACAGAGTAGGATTAAATGGTCAATTTTCTCAGTGGAAAAAGGTAAACAGTGGAGTGCCTCAGGGATCTGTACTTGGACCTGTGCTTTTCAATATATATATAAATGATCTGGAAAGGAATACGACGAGTGAGGTTATCAAATTTGCAGATGATACAAAATTATTCAGAGTAGTTAAATCACAAGCAGACTGTGATACATTGCAGGAAGACCTTGCAAGACTGGAAGATTGGGCATCCAAATGGCAGATGAAATTTAATGTGGACAAGTGCAAGGTGTTGCATATAGGGAAAAATAACCCTTGCTGTAGTTACATGATGTTAGGTTCCATATTAGGAGTAGCACCCAGGAAAAAGATCTAGGCATCATAGTGGATAATACTTTAAAATCATCAGCTCAGTGTGCTGCAGCAGTCAAAAAAGCAAATAGAATGTTAGGAATTATTAGGAAGGGAATGGTTAATAGAACGGAAAATGACATAATGCCTCTGTATCGCTCCATGGTGAGACCGCACCTTGAATACTGTGTACAATTCTGGTCGCCGCATCTCAAAAAAGATATAGTTGCGATGGAGAAGGTACAGAGAAGGGCAACCAAAATGATAAAGGGGATGGAACAGCTTCCCTATGAGGAAAGGCTGAAGAGGTTAGGGCTGTTCAGCCTGAAGAAGAGACGGCTGAGGGGGGATATGATAGAGGTCTTTAAGATCATGAGAGGTCTTGAACGAGTAGATGTGACTCGGTTATTTTCACTTTCGAATAATAGAAGGACTAGGGGGCATTCCATGAAGTTAGCAAGTAGCACATTTAAGACTAATCGGAGAAAATTCTTTTTCACTCAACGCACAATAAAGCTCTGGAATTTGTTGCCAGAGGATGTGGTTAGTGCAGTTAGTGTAGCTGGGTTCAAAAAAAGGTTTGGATAAGTTCTTGGAGGAGAAGTCCATTAATGGCTATTAATCAATTTTACTTAGGGAATAGCCACTGCTATTAATTGCATCAGTAGCATGGGATCTTCTTAGTGTTTGGGTAATTGCCAGGTCTTGTGGCCTGGTTTGGCCTCTGTTGGAAACAGGATGCTGGGCTTGATGGACCCTTGGTCTGACCCAGCATGGCAATTTCTTATGTTCTTATGTTCACTATTCTGGAAAATGGCACTGACTGGACTCGGGGTTATAGGGTGCCCCAAGCACATATACGCACATAGGGGTAGATTTTCAAAAGGTTACGCGCGTAACCTACCCCTGCGCACACAGGCCCCGGGACGCGAGTACGTCCCTGGGCTTTGAAAAAGGGGCAGGAAGGGGGTGGGGTCATGGGTGTGGCACCGATCCGGAGGCGGTCCGGGGGTGGGACCTAGGCCTCCGGCACAGCGGCTGTGCCAGGGGATGGCGATCCTGGTGCTCGCTAGATACGCCTGACAGAGGCAGGCGTAAGAAGTTTAACAAGGTGGGGGGGGGGGATTTAGGTAGGGCTGGGGGGTGGGTTAGATAGGGGAAGGGAGGGGAAGGTGGGGGGAGCAGAAGAAAAATCCCTTAGAATGGGGAAAGCCATTGGGCCTCCCCTAGGGCTCGGCACGCACAAGGGGCAGCGCGCGCATGTTATAAAATCAGGTGTACATTTGTGCGTGCCAGGTAACGCGCACAAATGTGCCCCGTTTTAAAATTGCCACAGCCATGTGCGCGCACGGGAAAATATGCATACAGGCTCTTAGAATGTACCTCCAAGTGAGCAGATCACCAAAGTGCCTCATGTGTACTGCAAATGAGTGTTCACATCACTACAACTGTCCATCATAGTTGACCTTAATTGGCAATCACAACCAAGACTGGGGATGGAGGCTATATTAATCCTTCACCTCAAAGACTGAGGCACATTGGCAGGGCATTGCAGAATAGTGCTACTGAAACAAGATCATTTGGATCTGCCTTTCCATTACAGCCCAAAAAAAAAAGTCCCACCTCTCCACCTCCCCAGAGACTGCATCCAATAAATAACTTTAAAATCCAGATCCAAATGTGATGCTTTTCACCCATTGTTTTGGTTTTTTTTTTTGCTGGTATTGTAATTTACATATCAATGACTTGTTTCTCTGTTTATTCTTTAAGATTTCCTGCTAGCATGACCACAGTAGAGATTTATTTCATAATCCACCTACACATTTTCAGACGCCCCCGGTTGGGGAGCCATTGTTGGAGGAAGGCTTGCATGTCTGCTCTTGCACTGCTCAATAAATGGAGAGTTTCAGTTTCCACCAGTGCTGTCAGTCTGAACACTGAAATTAAAGCAAGCCAACCAAACAAAAACAACTGTGACAAAAACAATACAAGGCCCTGCACTACTACTCTCCAGAACCCCAAAGAGGAGCAGGCAGACGTGTAGCAGATGATAGGACAGCATGGTTTAAATGTGTCAACGATGGAACAATTTGTTCAGAGATCTGAGATGAGAATTTGAAAGTGTGGATTCTTTGAATTATTTATTTTATGAAAACACGGTTTCACAGCTGTAGTGAGAGGGTAGATAAGGAGAAATATATTTCTGGAGTAGAAAACAGCGAGTTAAGTTTTAAAGCAGATTGTACATGCTTCCCTACATGCAAACTTGGTTAATCAGACAGTTTCCATTAGTTTTAGAGTGCTGCAGAATTATTGAGGGTCTTAAAGTAGCTTAATAAGCTGGAGCACATAATAAGTCTTAAATATATCTTTGATTGAATTTGAAATGCGTGAGAAAATTGCAAAGTAAATAGTTCCTGTTCCACTCAGACATTTCTCCTGTATGGAATTATTGGCATTCTGGTCCATTTTCTTGTTAAGAATATGTGAAAGTCCATCAGATTGTCTACTGGAATGAAAGTGAACATAAAAATTGTCATATTGGGTCAGATCAAAGGTCCATTAAGCCAGGCCCAGATTTAGGCACAGGCAGCTGCCTAGGGCACCAGAGTTTGAAGACGCCTGCTTTGTTTGCTTTAGGGCCATGTGCTGGCACAGCTTCAAAGGAATGCCATCGTTGCACTTTTGCCTACGGGTGCCAAATCTTAAATCCAGTCCCACATCAAGCCCAGGATCCTGTTTCCAACAGTGGCAAATCTAGATCACAAGTGCATGGCAGCTTCATGCAGAATAGTTGGGAGAATTTCATCAGACTCATTTTTGACTAATGTTATAGGTAGAGTGCTGAGGGTGCAATTTGGCTGTAGGTCACTCAATCTTAGATGTCCATTAGGCTACTGTATCATCATCTTTCAAGGCCATGAAAATAAACCTTTGTATTTATGCACACTGTCATAAATATTTGCTCATGGGAGGATCTCTGTGTTCCAGGTCAGACCTATTCCAAGGACAACATTTAATAATTTGCTAATTGAAGCAAAAAAGGGGAACTTAACAGGTTTAAAGCCCTCTGATGCATCTCTATCATAGTGGCCCAAACTAATGTTAATGCTTATCATGTATGTAGAGTTGGTTAGGTTATGAGAGTGAAGCACTGCTTTGCTAGTCCCTTTTTGTCTCTAGCCCACTCAGGGCTGGTGAAAGAACGAGGTAGATTAGGCGGCCATCTACAGTTTAGGGTCAGGAGCAGCACTGGCTGGGCCTGTGAGGCCAGAAGGAGTAGGAGCAGGACATCAAAAAACACGTCAACATCACCATCAGAATAAAGGAGCAGGACTCAGGATGTGAAGCAGCTTTGGCCAGGCAGCTGAGGAAAGGAGAAGAAACAACATTGGCCTCACAAGAGAGCGAAAGGAGGCATCCGACAGCTGTGTGGGCCCATGGAGGAAGCTGCTGTTACTTGAGCTTTTGGAATGCAAAAAAGATTGAGCAAGCATGTGTGTGAGAGTGTGTGTGAGAGAGAGAGAGAGAGAGAGAGTGAGAGAGGGTTTGTGTGAATATGTGTGCATGTGCGTGGGTGTGTACGTTTGTGTAAGTATAAAAAAGTGCACAATGAAGGGGGAACATAGCAAGCAGAAAGAGTGTTAGAAAAAACCACAAGGTGCCGATAAAGGGACAAAGCAGCAGAAAGACTAGCACCAACACCCTGAGGAAACATGATAGTGGCAAGAACACTACAAGGAGTAGAGTGAGTCGGTGTATGGCAGCAAGGCAGAGTGGCAGAAAGTTGATAGGGGCAAGGCAGAGTCGAGGTAGTCTGGTCCCTATGGTTTTGATAGGGGCAAGGCAGGCTGGCAGAGCTAAGGTAATCAGGTCCCTGTGGTTTTGATAGGGGCAAGACAGGCTGGCCCTGGGGAGAGTTCCCTTTCCTTTGCACAGGAAAGAGCTCCCTAGAATGGGTTCGCCCCTAGAGAGGGGTGTTTCCATTGGCATCTAGTGAGCTCTCGCTGGTCTTTTAAAATCTGGTGGATGTAGCAAATATACAAACGAGAATTTTCAAGGCCGAGGCGGAGGAGGTTTCCATGTGAACAGCGGTTCAACATGGGTCAGTGGGTGTTAAGAGATAGAGTGGCTATACCCGGGGAGAGTTCCTTTTCCATTGCGCAGGAAAGGGCTCCCTAGAATGGGTTGCTGGCCCCTAGATTGGAGCACAAGCCTTCAAGTGTGGTGAGTCAACATGGAGGAGATTTCCATGTGAACAGCAGTTCAACATGGGTCAGGGGGTGCTAAGAGATAGGCTAGCTACACCCGGGGAGAGTTCCCTTTCCTTTGCATAGAAAAGGGCTCCCTGAAATGGGTTGGACCCTAAAGTGGAGCACGAGTCTTCAAGCGTGGCAAGTCAACGTGGAGGAGGTTTCCATGTAAACAGCGGTTCAACATGGGTCAATGGGTGCTAAGAGATAGGCTGTCTACACCCAGGGAGAGTTCTCTTTCCTTTGCGCAGGAAAAAACTCCCTGAAATGGGTTGGCCCCTAGAGTGTGGTGGTTCCGTTGGCATCTAGTGAATACGCAGAAGCTATTAACTGTACTTATGCACTTCAGCTGATGACAAAGGAACTTGAAGAGCTCTCAGAAATAAAAAAACTGCTACTCAAGTCCAAATCTACAATATCAACCTATATTGACTATGTACCCTACAGTGCCTCTGTAAACTATGGGAACACAGAGGATGAACTAGAGTATAACTTCCACCAGTTTTCTATAGTACTAGAAACATTAATGTTGGTACCTAAGAAAGATTTAGGGAAAATGGTCCATATTATGAAGGCCATAAAAACTATTGAGCATATGAAATATCCAAACTCCAGGCTGGACAGACAGGCACAGCATTTGAGGTCAGGCCCTTGTAGAGTCATAAGGTCTGGACAGTGGACGGACAGGCACAGCGTTAGAGGTCAAGCCGTTGTAGGGACGTATAACCTGGATGGAGGATGGACAGGTCTTCTGTTAAATGCCTTAATCTCTTGCACCTGCTTGTGCAAAAAGTCCAGACAATGCAGCAGCTCTGCTGTCATTCCCTCTTCCTGTTTAAAGCCCTCCAAATTTTCCCGCAGAAAATTAACTATAGGCATGATGTCAGCCAAGGTGGCACTTCTGGAACTCATCTCCTCCATGGCATCCTTGAAGGGTTGCAGGAGTTTTACCAGTTGACTCATGACTAACCAATCATGATGCCCTAGGGGATTCTGCACACCTATGTCCATTGCTGCAGAAAGTTCATGAAGGGGTGTTTGCTACTCCACTAACCTCTACAGCATCATATAGGTAGAATTCCACCGGGTGGCAATGTGCTTGTGAGGCATATCCAAATCAGTCTGCTTTTGTCGGAGAATCTGCCCCGCCTTCACACTTCTGTGGAAGTGCGCTACTATGTTCCTGCACTTGTGTATTAAGTCCTGCAGGTATTCATTCTCTTGGTGCTTGGACTCCAACCCCAGAGCTGACTCCACTACCAGGTGCAGAGTGTATGCAAAACATCAGATGTCCTGAAGGCCCCCGTCAGATATTGCCTTTACCATTTTTGTGCCATTGTCTGTAGCAAAGAACCCTGCCTGAAGATTCCTATCTCGCTGGTGTAGCTTCCAGCCCACCAGTATCTGTCTGATGCATGCTAGAATATTGGCTGAGGTATGGACATTATCCATCAGGTGAGTGTGCAGTAAAGCCCACCTCCACCCTGATACTGTTGCGTCAATCAGTATTAGACGGCTTCACCCCATTTGCCTCACCTTGTTCACGGCTCCTCCCGCATTCCTAGGGAAAATGGCTGCCACTGTATCTACTAGCCGACCTCTCCGGCGTCCCCAGAATGCTATGGTGCTGCCTCCTGCCATGCTCTTCCCAAGGGCCTACTAGGGTGCGCACGCCACCTACGTCTTTATTTCATCACTGGCGCAAACCTCGGGGGCGTTCCCCTCTACTGACATCACGCCATCCAGGTATATAGCCTGTACTAAGTTGCTAGCTTGTTGAGTTAGCATAGGATCGGTTTCGGCCGGTTCTAAGCTACTCTGCCGCTTCCATGCTACCGCTGGAAGCTCTCTCTCTGCCCTTCAGGATATTGCTAACCTGGGTACCCACTCCTTGGGGGCTCTCTGCTTTATTTCAGGTGCCTTACAGGGATCAGATACTCGCTCCTTGAAGGCCTGCTCTCCCTGCCTCGGTGCCACTACCTAACTTCTTCAACCTGGTGGAATCGCATACCAACTGCAACCATCTAGTGAGTAATCTAACCCTCAGTCTATCTCATCCACAGTATTATCTTGCTGGGAAACCTGCACCGGAATTCCCCTATACCAACGGGGTGAGAAGGGTCCCTTCTGCTGGGGGTCCTGAGACTGCTACTTCCAGACTACCTCACTACTGCCACCTCTGGTGGTACACTACAAGCTGTTTAATAAAAGAACTAAACTCTGTGTTTGTGTATCTGCATTTAGCCCAGTACTGTGGCGCCTCACGGGGCTCCTCCCCGTGGGCGTGGTCATCTGCCACAGTACCCATGAATCCATCCAAACATTGCTTAACCATAACAGATACTTGTTCACTTATAGAGCTGCTGCCTGCCCCTGCCTCAGCCAGGTCCCACCAGTGTGCTGTCAGGGAGAGGTAAGAGTGTGCAGTATTCCATGCGGTCCAGATATCGCAGGTGAAATGCACACTCACCTGTGCCTTAGCTAGCAGAGCTTGGATGAGACTGTGACACTGGTTGTACAGGCTAGTGATGACCTTTCTGCTAAATGTGGTTCTGGAGGGGACTTTGTAATTTGGAACTAAGACCTTCAGCAAATGCTTGAAACCCACATTCTGCACTATCTGCAAGGGCTGATCATCAAGGGCAATCAGTTCCGCAGTGCTCCTGGTTACAACTTTTGAGGCTGCCTGCCTCCTTCCCCATTTCCTCCATGGTGGGTTGTCGCTTCTGACACATAGCAGGGGGCTGCTGGCCTGCCACCTGACTACTAGAAGGGGCTGAGGGAGTGAGGTGACTCTGCTCCTTTTCAACCACTTTACGCTGCTTGGAAGGGGTCGCCTGACTGGTACTGCCACCTGGATATACACTAATACTGGGACCGCTGTATGTGCACACACCAAACTTGTAACTACTAAAGATGCCTACTGGGGATTTGGCTTCAGAGAGCACCGCTGTCCCAATATATGTGAGTCTTCAAAACTGCCCACTGATGCCCAGTGCACTGCCTTCTTGGCTTAAAAGAGCACAGAGAGACAGTCTGAGTTTAATAAAAAAAACTGCAGTTAAAAAAAAAAAAGCCTGGCTTGGCACAGCAGCAAAAACGATGAAATATCTTTTTCAATGGAAAATTCTATCAAACTAGCTAGAAATTGAATATATCTCCCACCCACAACACCCAAATCCTGCTTGCAACATACCCAAGGGGGTAAAATATAAAAATAAGCAGCAAAATGCCACTGCTAGCAGCTTGTCTCCGTGGGACAGAGAGAGAGACCGTCTGAGATCAATTTAAAAAAAAGTGCGGTCAAAAAAAGCATGGCTAGCTGGTCCTGCAGCAAAATTGAACAAATATCTTTTTCAATGGAAAATTCTATCAAAGTAGCTAGCAATTGAATACAGATTTGACACACTCAGACTAGCTCTGAGTATAGCCACCTCCTTGGACTACCCCCTCAAAGAAAGAGCATGGCATGCCACATACTTAAGGTATAAATAGTATAGCGTCATCAGGAACAGTGTCACAGAGCACTGAATGAGAGCGGCGATTGGCTGCATTAGAAAAAAGCTTAGCTCTGATAGGTTGCATTCTCGTCTCCTTGCCAACCTGTCTGATATGAAAGGGCTGTGAGGTCATCTCCTTGCCAACCTGTCTGATATGACAGGGCTGTGTGGTCACTTATGACTCACAGGAAAGGGCTGGTTTTTGCTATGGATACACCCATATGGCCTTCTCCTATTTCAAACAGCCGCTAAGAAATCACTGTGAACCAAAAGAATGAAATACGATATGTTTTATTCGTGGGGGATCGCGATGCGTTTCGCAAACCCACGAATACACGGGCGGATTTTAAAAGCCCTGCTCGCGTAAATCCGCCCGGATTTACGTGAGCAGGTCCTTGTGCGCCGGTGTGCCTACTTTGCATAGGCCGCCGGCGCGCGCAGAGCCCCGGGACGTGTGTAGGTCCCGGGGTTTTTCGAAGGGGGCGTGTCGGGGGCGTGTCGGGGGCGGGGCCGGATGATGCGGTGTTTCGGGGGGGCGCGGCGTTTTGGGGGCGGGACCGGGGGTGTGGGGCCGGTCCGGGGGCGTGGTCCAGGCCTCTGGACCAGCCCCCGGGTCGGAAGACGACGCGCCAGCAGTCTGCTGGCGCGCGTAGATTTACGTCTGCTTCTCGCAGGCGTAAATCTAGGGACAAAGGTAAGGGGGGGGGTTTAGATAGGGCCGGGGGGGTGGGTTAGGTAGGGGAAGGTGAGGGGAGGGCGAAAGGAAGTTCCCTCCGAGGCCGCTCCGATTTCGGAGCGGCCTCGGAGGGAACGGAGGCAGGCTGCACGGCTCGGCGCGCGCAGGCTGCCCAAAATCGGCAGCCTTGAGCGCGCCGATCCAGGCTTTTAGAGGATACGCACGGCTATGCGCGTATCATAAAATCCTGCGTACTTTTGTTTGTGCCTGCTGCGCAAACAAAAGTACGCGATCGCGCTTTTTAAAAAAATCTACCCCACAATGAATAGGGACTTATGCATTACGGATTGCTACATCCCTAGCGAACCACACGTGACTAGGCTTGCTGATATCCCACATCATAAATAAATATATGTTTACATATAATTTTGATTTTGGTTGTGATTTTGCCTTATTACTTTCTTTTAAAGTAAAACATTAAAACCAAAATGAATTTCAGTTAGAAAGTAGGCCATCACTATTAATGAAAAATTGGAACTCATGGATGTTTTAACATTTCAGAAAGGCCATGACAGAGCAGAAGCCTTTTTCCTTGCAATCCCACTTTCTTACAGCCTCTTCACCGGCGTCAGAAAGTGCAGGACCTCTCCTTTAAAGGGGAAATAAAACAGGAAGCCACAGTTCAGACAAAGTTGACTGAAACGGGCAGCTTTAGCTGTGGGATTCCATGTTCCCTCTTCCCAACTCTTATTGTTTGATAATGTTGATGGAAACAATAACTTCATGAAACCAGTAAAGTTAAGTACCTAAAGCCTCAAATGACAAAGGACATGATAAAAATTAAAAGGAAAACATTAGCACGCATGGATATCCAGAAGTTGACTTTGTAATCATTGCTTATTTCTGTGGTCAAAGAAATAACTTCCTTAGGCATATATAAAGCAAAATTGTAAGCCACTCAGTTTTTGAGGAAGTAAATCCCCCATGCAGCATTTTATATGGACAGCATTACAGTGCCTAAAATATACAGGCTAAAAGATGTTTTGTAAATACTAAATATATCCCTATAGGCAAGCTAAAAACCATGGGCCAAAGCCCAAAAAAAAAAAGAAAATTTCTATGGATTCTCAGATTTTTTTCCCAAAGCAGTTAATCTCTAGGTATTTTTTTTACATCTTCCTATTCCTCAAAACTATTTTCTGTAGTGGTATGGAATTTAAAATCTGTTTCTTGACAAGCCACAGCATGAAACAGAAAACAATTCAACAGCATCCTCCACAGCATGGGCTCCAGGTGCAAGTGGAAAAACATACATAATATTTCTTTTTTACATTTTCACATCAGCTTAAATATTCTAGTTATGGAGTTCATATTCCACAGTCTTGTATTTCTTGGCTATATAGTTAAGCCATTCATTTTCTAGCAAAACCATTCGATGACATAAGCCAGGGTATGAAAAACCCATTTGCCCGATCGCCTGAAGCAAGGGGAACATTTTGGTAGATAAGGTATGGTTCCTGGCAGGAGAAGGCCTTAATTTTTATGTTAATATAGAAACATAGAAACATAGAAATGACGGCAGAAGAAGACCAAACGGCCCATCCAGTCTGCCCAGCAAGCTTCACATTTTTTTCTCATACTTATCTGTTTCTCTTAGCTCTTTGGTTCTATTTCCCTTCCACCCCCACCATTAATGTAGAGAGCAGTGATGGAGCTGCAACCAAGTGAAATATCAAGCTTGATTAGTTAGGGGTAGTAGGGGTAGTAACCGCCGCAATAAGCAAGCTACACCCATGTTTATTTGTTTTACCCAGACTGTGTTATTCAGCCCTTATTGGTTGTTTTTCTTCTCCCCTGCCGTTGAAGCAGGGAGCTATGCTGGATATGCGTGTAGTATCAGTTTTTCTTCTCCCCTGCCGTTGAAGTATAGAGCTATGCTGGATATGCGTGAAGTATTAGTTTTTCTTCTCCCCTGCGGTTGAAGCAGGATATGCATTGAAAGTGAAGTATCAGGCTTATTTGGTTTGGGGTAGTAACCGCCGTAACAAGCCAGCTACTCCCCGCTTTGTGAGTGCGAATCCTTTTTTCTTCTCCCCTGCCGTTGAAGCAGAGAGCTATGCTGGATATGCGTGAAGTATCAGTTTTTCTTCTCCCCTGCCGTTGAAGCAGAGAGCTATGCGTGAAGTATCAGTTTTTCTTCTCCCCTGCCGTTGAAGCAGAGAGCTATGCTGGATATGTATTGAAAGTGAAGTATCAGGCTTATTTGGTTTGGGGTAGTAACCGCCGTAACAAGCCAGCTACTCCCCACTTTGTGAGTGCGAATCCTTTTTTCCACATTTCCTCTTGCTGTTGTAGCTTAGAGTGATGTTGGAGTCACAGTAACCATGTGTATGTTTATTGAATAAGGGTATTATCTCCAGGCAGTAGCCGTCATTCTGGCGAGCCACCCACTCTTTATTGACGGCCTCTTGGTTTTATGGATCCACAGTGTTTATCCCACGCCTCTTTGAAGTCCTTCACAGTTCTGGTCTTCACCACTTCCTTCGGAAGGGCATTCCAGGCATCCACCACCCTCTCCGTGAAGAAATACTTCCTGACATTGGTTCTGAATCTTCCTCCCTGGAGCTTCAAATCGTGACCCCTGGTTCTGCTGATTTTTTTCCTATGGAAAAGGTTTGTCGTTGTCATTGGATCATTAAAACCTTTCAAGTATCTGAAAGTCTGTATCATATCACCTCTGCTCCTCCTTTCCTCCAGGGTGTACATATTTAGATTCTTCAATCTCTCCTCATAAGTCATTTGATGAAGACCTTCCACCTTTTTGGTCACCCTTCTCTGGACCGCCTCCATCTTGTCTCTGTCTCTTCGGAGATACGGTCTCCAGAACTGAACACAATACTCCAGGTGAGGTCTCACCAAGGACCTGTACAAGGGGATAATCACTTCCCTTTTCTTACTCGGTATTCCTCTCTCTATGCAGCCCAGCATTCTTCTGGCTTTAGCTATCGCCTTGTCACATTGTTTCGCCGACTTCAGATCATTAGACACCATCACCCCAAGGTCTCTCTCCTGCTCCGTGCACATCAGCCTTTCTCCCCCCATCGAATACAGTTCATTCGGATTTCCACTCCCCATATGCATGACTTTGCACTTCTTGGCATTGAATGTCAGCTGCCATGTCTTCGACCACTCTTCCATCTTCCTTAAATCCCGTCTCATTCTCTCCACTCCTTCCGACGTGTCCACTCTGTTGCAGATCTTAGTGTCATCCGCAAAAAGACATACCTTACCTTCTATCCCTTCCGCAATGTCGCTCACAAAGATATTGAAAAGGACCGGTCCCAACACCGATCCCTGCGGTACACCGCTTAAAACCGCTCTCTCTTCAGAGAGAGTTCCATTTACCATCACACATTGTCTTCTGTCCGTCAACCAGTTTGCAATCCAGGCCACCACCTCGGCACTCACTCCTAAGCTTCTCATTTTATTCACCAGTCTCCTGTGCGGGACAGTGTCAAAAGCTTTGCTGAAATCCAAGTAGATGACATCGAGTGCTCTTCCTCGATCCAATTCCTTGGTTACCCAGTCAAAAAAGTCAATCAGATTTGTCTGACAGGATCTTCCAATGGTGAATCCATGCTGCCTCTGGTCCAGCAATTCTCCGGACTGTAGATAGTTCACTATTCTCTCTTTCAACAGTGACTCCATTACTTTTCCCACCACCGAAGTGAGGCTAACCGGTCTGTAGTTACCAGCCTCTTCTCTGTTCCCACTCTTGTGAAGCGGGACCACCACCGCTCTCCTCCAATCATTCGGCACCACTCCCGTTTCTAGGGATCTATTGAATAGGTCACACAGCGGACCTGCCAGCACATCTCTGAGCTCCCTCAGTATTCTGGGATGAACTTCATCAGGCCCCATGGCTTTGTCCACTTTCAGTTTCACCAGCTCTTCCCATACATTTTCTACTGTAAATGGAGTTACATCTACTCCATTCCCCTCCAGTTTCTTGTTAACTAGTGTCGGTCCTTCTCCAGGGTCCTCTTTAGTGAACACAGAACTGAAGTATTCATTTAATATTTCTGCCATTTCTTCGTCTCTCTCCACGCATTGATCCTTTCCACCTTTCAATTTCACTATACCATTTTGAACTTTTCTCTTTTCACTGATATATCTGAAAAATGTTTTGTTACCACTCTTTACCTCTTTGGCAATCCTCTCTTCCGCTTGACTTTTTGCCATCTTGATTAATTTCTTCGTCTCCCTCAGTTCTACCAGATATTCTTCTTTGTGTTCCTCCTTTTGGGATCTTTTATATTTCTTGAATGCTGTTCTTTTAGCCTTTATTTTGTCAGCCACCTCCTTTGAGAACCAGATAGGTATCATTTTTCTTTTGCTTTTCTTTACTTTTCTAACATATAGATTAGTAGGGATGTGAATCGTTTTTCAACAATTAAAATTATCGTCCGATAATGTTTATATCGTCTTAAATCGTTATAGAACACGATACAATAGAAATTCTAACGATTTATCGTTAAAAATCGTTAAATCGTGTTAGTGCGCACTAACTCGAGTTAGTGCGCACTAACTCCCCGTTAGTGCGCACTAACTCGATTTAGTGCGCACTAACTGAAAATGATACAAATAAACACTTTCCAGGTCACTGAAGGTCAGTTAGGAATGAATATGTGTTCCTATTGGCTGGCTGCCCTCTTATCTATTGATGTTACCAAGGTTACCACTGAGGTGATGGTTGGGGGGATGGGAAATGGAACTGGAAACTAACGAACACCAACAGAAAATGAAACAAAGTGTTCACACTTCCCAGGTCAGTAAAGGTCACTTAGGAATGAATATGTATGTATGTATTCCTATTGGCTGGCTGTGCTCTTATCTATTGATGTTACCAATATGGTTGGGGGGATGTGAAATGGAAACAGTTGGAAGCTTGACAAAAAAAGTAATGTAATGATCAGCACTCACGTGACTAGAACTTGTTTGTTTATTATTTTGTTAGCAGGCACCTGAAATGCTAGTGCATGTTGAATTTGCCAATCACTGTGCATTTTAGAAAGGTGGTCCTGGCTGGAACTGTACACAGTTCAAATATATGTAATTGATTGTTGGTAAGTGTATTTTTTAAGTAGCCACACTGGCACCAGTATGTTTACTTTTCCTCCTACTTAACTCACTAGCTCAGCTTTGTAAGAAGGGCTTCTCTGCTTGTGTGTTGTTTTTGTTTGGTGTGAGGAGAGCAGAAACATCAGATCTTTATTCAATCTACTACAGTCATCTCTTACAGTGCCCTATCCCTATTAATACCAGGAGTGTTGTGATCTTCCTGCACACAGTGCCCTAACCCTGATACCAGTCTGAGACAGCTCCCTCCCTGCATTACTAGTGAGAGGCTGGCTTCACAGACAGGGGGGAGCTGCCTGACCCTCACTCCTGACTTCCCCCATGTCCCAGCTAGTGAATGGTGTGTGGGTGAGGGGGGGGGGGGAGGATGGTGAAGTCTGAGACAGCTCCCTCCCTGCATTACTAGTGAGAGGCTGGCTTCACAGACAGGGGGGAGCTGCCTGACCCTCACTCCTGACTTCCCCCATGTCCCAGCTAGTGAATGGTGTGTGGGTGAGGGGGGGGGGGGGGAGGATGGTGAAGTCTGAGACAGCTCCCTCCCTGCATTACTAGTGAGAGGCTGGCTTCGCAGACAGGGGGGAGCTGCCTGACCCTCACTCCTGACTTCCCCCATGTCCCAGCTAGTGAATGGTGTGTGGGTGAGGGGGGGGGGGGGGAGGATGGTGAAGTCTGAGACAGCTCCCTCCCTGCATTACTAGTGAGAGGCTGGCTTCACAGACAGGGGGGAGCTGCCTGACCCTCACTCCTGACTTCCCCCATGTCCCAGCTAGTGAATGGTGTGTGGGTGAGGGGGGGGGGGAGGATGGTGAAGTCTGAGACAGCTCCCTCCCTGCATTACTAGTGAGAGGCTGGCTTCACAGACAGGGGGGAGCTGCCTGACCCTCACTCCTGACTTCCCCCATGTCCCAGCTAGTGAATGGTGTGTGGGTGAGGGGGGGGGGGGGGGAGGATGGTGAAGTCTGAGACAGCTCCCTCCCTGCATTACTAGTGAGAGGCTGGCTTCACAGACAGGGGGGAGCTGCCTGACCCTCACTCCTGACTTCCCCCATGTCCCAGCTAGTGAATGGTGTGTGGGTAAGGGGGGGGGGGGAGGATGGTGAAGTCTGAGACAGCTCCCTCCCTGCATTACTAGTGAGAGGCTGGCTTCACAGACAGGGGGGAGCTGCCTGACCCTCACTCCTCCGGGGTATTGTGATCTTCCTGCACACAGTGCCCTATCCCTGATACCAGGGGTGTTGTGATCTTCCTGCATGCAGTGCCCTATCCCTATTAATACCAGGACTGTTGTGATCTTCCTGCATGCAGTGCCCTATCCCTATTAATACCAGGAGTGTTGTGATCTTCCTGCATGCAGTGCCCTATCCCTGATACCGGGATGTGTGCAAGAAGATCACAACACCCCCGGTATCAGGAATAGGGCACTGTGTGCAGGAAGATCACAACACCCTCAGTATCAGGAATAGGGCACTGTGTGCAGGAAGATCACAACACCCCTGGTATTAGGGATAGGGCACTGTGTGCAGGAAGATCACAACACTCCTGGTATTAATAGGGATAGGGCACTGTGTGCAGGAAGATCACAATACCCCTGGTATCAGGGTTAGGGCACAAGTTCTAGTCACATTGACTGATCACATTACTTGTTTTGTCAAGCTACCAACTGTTTCCATTTCCCATCCCCCATATACTGTCAGTAGGAAACTTGGTAACATGAATAAATAAGAGGGCAGCCAATAGGAATACATATTCATTCCTAAACTGACCTTAACTGACCTGAAAAGTGTCAAATTGTATCATTTTCAGTTAGTGCGCACTAACTCCCAGTTAGTGCGCACTAATCGGAAAAAACGATTTTTAACGATTTTTTAACTAAAAAATCGTGCCTAAGACGATTTTCTTGCCCTGCCACACGATTTCTATCGTTAAGACGATATGGAAAACGATTCACATCCCTATAGATTAGTTGCCTTGGTGAGGTCTGAAGGAGGGGGAAAAATGAAAATGAGGAAATCCATGTGGAGGAGGTGAAGAGATGTAAGAAGAAAATGAGGGGTGTGGAAAATAGAAAACAGTAAGAGAGAGAAGGAGAGTGATGAGATGGGAAGGGGAGCATAGTGAGGGGAGGAGTGGAGGTAAGGAGAGGGAGAGGGAGGGATGTGGGAGAAAGGAGGAAAGTAAGGGGATGGAGACTGGAGGAGGAGAGAGAGAAATAGGACTCTCTGGCAGGCTTGGATTTGTCACTTGGCACACTAGGCCTGTGCCTAGGGTGGTAGTTATCTGGGGGGTGGCAGGCAGAGAAATAAAATCCTGCCTCCAGTGGCAAAAAAGCTTCTGCTGTCCCTCTGATATCATGGCAGACTCTGTATCATGCTTGCAGCTTATTTCCTATGATGGTTTCTCTTCAGGGGCGGTTCTTTCATGAGGCAGGGTGAGGTCACGGCCTCAGGCAGCAACATTTTTATGCGGCAAAAGGTGTCCCCAAAATACTTCTGCTGTGACTGCTACACCCTGCCTTTAAGCCAACACCAGCGGCACAATTTCAACAAACTTCCCGC
Organism: Rhinatrema bivittatum; assembly: GCF_901001135.1. Lineage (NCBI taxonomy): Eukaryota > Metazoa > Chordata > Amphibia > Gymnophiona > Rhinatrematidae > Rhinatrema > Rhinatrema bivittatum. The sequence goes on from NC_042616.1 coordinate 520,291,408, forward strand.
AGGGATCCCACACCCCTTCCCCCTCCCTCTTGGACAGAAGAATCCTTGGCCTGGCAGGCACATAATTTCTGAGGCACCTGCAGGATTCCTATCCTTATGGGAAGAAGAAAATATCCACAATGGCACAGATTAAATGAAGCCACCCCAGTGGCGCACCTTCATGATGGAGTCTACCCTTCCCACAGTGCATCTTAGAGTGAAGCAGCCCTTTCCCCTCAAGGCGCATCTTTAGCTCAGTGGCAAAAGAAGAAACTCAGCACAGCTTCAGCGTTGTGTTCCCTGCCCCCAGCTTAATTTCAGTGACGTGGCCCAGCCCTCCTATGGTGCATATTAAGAGTGACATGGCCCCTTCCCATCGTGGCCTTCTTCAGTGATGTGGCCCATTCCGTTTGCTGTACCATCAGTGATGCGGCCCAGCAGCAAAACATGAACTTCAGCAGCCCAGCTTGAATGACATAGCCCCTGGGCCACAGCTTCAGTTACACGGCCCACACCTCCTGCGGCCTTGAATGTGTGTATGAGAGAGGAGAGTGCCTGTATGCATGTTCGAGAGAGAGAAGGAGAATGCCTGAGTGTATGTGCGAGAGAAAGAGAGAACCTGTGTGTGAGAGAGAGGGAGTGCCTGTGAGTGTGTGTGTGTGTGTGTGTGTGTGTGTGAGAGAGAGAGAGAGAGGGAATGCCTGTGTGTGTTTGTTTGTGTGTGTGTGTGTGTGTGAGAGAGAGGAAATGCCTGCGTGTGTATGTGTGTGTGTGTGAGAGAGAGGAAATGCTGTGTGTGTGTGTGAGCGAGAGAGGGAATGCCTCTGTGTGTGTGTGTGTGTGAGTAGAGAGAGAGAGGGGGAATGAATGCCTGCATGTGTGTGTGTGTGTGTGTGTGTGTGTGTGTGAGGAGAGGGGGAATTCCTGGTGTGTGTGTGAGATAGAGAGGGAGTGCTTGTGGTATGTAGAGAGAACCACTGAGCATGAGAGAGTGCCTATGTGTGTGGTGAAGGTGTGAAGGAGAGTAAGCCACTGAAAGTGAGAGAGAGTGCCTGTGCATGTGAGGGAGAAGGAGCCACTGAGTGTGAGAGAGTGCTTGTATGTATGAAGGAGAGAGCATGACTAAGAGAGTGCCTTGTTTGTGTGTAAGGGAGAGAGAGAGCCACTGAGTATGAGAGAGTGTTTGTGTGTGTGTGTCTGTGTCTGTGTGAGGGAGAGAGAACCACTAAGTGTGTGTGCGCTTCTACATGTATATGAGGGGGGGGGGGGGGGGGGGGGGGAGAATCAGTAAATAAGCATGTGTGTGAGAATGAAAATGTGTTTTAGAGTGTGTAGAAGAGAAAAAATTAACATGTCTTATAGTGTGTATATGAGAAAGAGAGAGGATAAAGTTTGTACAACCTCCTCGTCTCCCTCCACCTCTCCCATTAATCCAAGAGATTCTTAGGTGGCTGGAAATCAAAAAAGTTCCTAGGTATGGAAAGTGGAAGAATGTTTTTTTTTCATCCCTATTAGTTTTGCAAAATTGGATGTTATTTTATGTCTGCTGTTTTAAAATATTTTATTGGTGTTTGGTAAATTTTTTAAATTTTTTTGTATGTATTTTTTATTATTGGATATTTTACTATTCATCAGCTGATTTAACATATTTATTCTTTTTATTGGTATGATTGATGTTTTATATTTCTTGATTGTATTTGATGATTAACAAGGAATATCGATGTATGGGGGTTTTTTCATTGTTGCATTGCATACTTATTCTGTCGTCTTGTGGTTTCCAGTTCAATTTTTGTCTGCCTGTTTCTGTTTATACGTTATAGTCAGTTTATTGTATTTGGTGAGGGTTTATCCGTGTTCTGCATCTTTGATCACCATGAGGTATTCTGCTAGTGTGTAGCTTCTGTGCAGATTTATAGCAGCCTGCTTGTTCTGTTTTCCTAATAGGTGGTGTATTGGTGTTGTAGGACCTGTTGTAATATTTGCAGTGTTGTCTTTTCATAGGTAGGGTTGTTACTGTTAGAGTTCTGGCATTTAGTGCTGTTTTGGTATGGGAGGTTTATAATATTGTAATTAAATTTTCTCATGGCTATCTGAGGGCATAGCCTACATCCAACACGCTTTCCAGTAGGCCTAAAACCGTATGAATTCCAAATGTTTTTTCTTTTCTCAGTGTATATTATAATATACACTTATAATATGTATATTATATTTATTTCTATCTCAGAAGAGTGTACTTTGAATGCCCATTTTATGTAAAATCTCCCTTTTTTGTTTGGGGAAGTGGCTAATATGACATTTTAAAATAAATGCATAATTTTAAATTGTGTGAGTGTTGGGGTGGGGGAGGAATGTGGTAGCGCATAGTTATAAGATTCGCCTAGGGATCCTAATACCCTTGCATCTGCCCCGAGAGAGCGGCAATTGGTAGGGTTCCTGGGAGTTCAGCAGGTTTAGTAGTTTTCTAGAAATATTATCACTGGCACTTTATCTGGCACTCCTCTGGGAATCCTGATCCTAGCTTTCTCCCCTTCCCCAGCATTTCAAATCACTGAAAGGGCATACTCCAGGTGGGACCCCTTCCCCTGGCCTACTCAGTAATTTGATCTTTGCTGCACCTTGGGGAGGGGGCACAATCTCATCCCTCGCTTCAGGCAGCAGATTATCTTGAGCTGCCCCTGCTTCTCTCGGCCTGTTTCAGCGACAGCCGCTCCTCTGTACCGTCAGCGATTCCCCTCACAGTGGCAGCCCTCTCGTTCGGCCTCCCTTTCAGCAGCAGTTCTGATGTGGTCATGCTTACGCCCCGCCCCCACTTTCAGCGGCAGCGGAAAACACATTTCCTGCCTCCATTCACCTGTTCTGATTCTTTTCCTTCTGTTTCTGCTGAGGCTTTTCTGTTCTCTGCAACAAAAACTAGTTTTTTAAAAAACAACATTGGGGCCTTGCAGCCCATCCCCCTTCCCCCAGGCCAAGCAACACCTCCTCTAACTCTCCCAGATCATCAACAGGCCTCCAACCCAGACCTGTTCTTCTGGGGCCTTGGCAATTGCCTGGATCCCTCCCTAACCTCCAAATTGAAACTTTTTTTTCACTTATGTGAATGTGTGTGCATGTGTGTCACCATGCATGAGAGTGTGTGTGTGAGTATGTGACTCAGTGAGTGTGAGTATGACTATGTGTATATCAGTGGGCATTTGTGAGAGTCAGAATGAATGTGCTTGTATGTCAGCAAGTGTGTGTGCAAGTCAGTAAGTATGAGCTTGTGTGGGACATAGGACAAAAGTAAGTATTGGTAGAAAAAGACCCAAGTGATCCATCCCAGCCAGGCTACTTAGCAATTTTTTTAAAGGTAGTAGTGAAGGAGTGTGAATCTCAACATGAGTACTTGTATGTATGCATCCCTGAGCATGTGTGAAACTTAGCGTGTGCATGCATGTGTGCGTGATTAAGTCAGCATGTGTTTGTTTGAGCCTGAACATATGTGCGAGTCAGTGAATGATTCTCAACTAATGGGAACTCGCATTCAGCTCATGTGCAGGCTAGTTGCAGGCAGGAGGGGGGGGGGGGGGGTGAAGGGAGGTGACCCATGCAGACTGCAGGAGGTTTGAGAGTCCCTACAGGTAGGCAAGCACCCTGAGTATTTGCCTGGCATGCCCTGAGTATGCGTGTGTATGAGAGAGTCAGTGAGCATATGAGTGAGAATGAGCATGTGTGTGAGTATATGAGAGAGAAAGAGGATAAAGTCTGTGCACACCCTCCATCCCTGAATATTCCACAATAATCTCAGTGTGACTGGAATCTAAAGTTCTAGGTATGGAGAGTGAGGGATTTTTAATCATTATTCATTTTAATTATTTGGCATTACTTGATATGTTTTCTGTTTTGAAATATGTTATTGGTGTTTGTTAATTTTTAAAACTTTTTTTTTAATTTTTTATTTATGCAATTTCACATACAACTCAAGGCAATACACTTGAATAGAAAATAAGTGGCAATTTTTTTACAATGCCCAAACATTATAAAAAGGTAACAAAGGAAACCATCAAGAAATAGTAACATCCATGGATAAATTACCACAATCCAAGTCCTCAAATAGGGGATAACAAGTCACAATTTCAAGGTAATTTAGTTAAAAACTAACTATAGGAAAAGCTGGCTATATCAAGGAGTGAACTACCTTCTGTCATAGATGATTAGTTATCTTACTAGACAAAAAGGCAGACAATTGAAAAGGTTGGAAGAAAATATAAGAGGCATTTTGATATTTTATCATGCATTTACAAAGGAACTTTAGTATAAAAAAAGCTCCCAACTCCAAAACTCTTGGCTTAAGTAGCAAAAACTGCTTTCTTCTTTTTTGAGTCTGCTTTGAAAAATCTGGAAACACCTGGATCTTCATATTTAGAAAAAGCTCCAACCTGTGGCGGAAGAAAATTCTAAGAATCCAATCCTTATCTGATTCCATCAGAAAAGAGACTATCAATGTGCCTGGTTTAAGCAGATCTTTTTGAGATGTTCCAATAGTGCTGTAACATCCAGTGAGTGATTTAACAATTGGGGAGAGCTCAGATACTTCATTTAGATTTGCAGGAACCTTTTTAAACAAAGGAACATAATATATACGTGAGAAAAGTGGAAAAGCCTTTTCAGGAATCTTCAAATTTTCCATTAAATATTAGAGATGTGAATCGGAACCGGAATTGGTTCGGATTCTGGTTCTGATTCACATCATTAATTTTTTTTCATGCGGCCCGATCGCGGTATTGTTTATTGGCTGCGCCCGAGCCAATAAACAAAAAACAGACCCCAACCCTTTAAAACTGATCCCTTAGCTTCCCCCACCCTCCTGAACCCCCCCCCAAACTTTTTACAAGTACCTGGTGGTCCAGTGGGAGTCCCGGGAGCGATCTCCCGCTCTCGGGCCGTCGGCTGCCACTAATAAAAATGGCGCCTATGGCCCTTTGCCCTTACTATGTGACAGGGTATCCATGCTATTGGCCAGCCCCTGTCACATGGTAGGAACACTGGATGGCCTGCGCCATTTTTAAAGATGGTGCCGGCCATCCATTACTCCTACCATGTGACAGGGGCCGGCCAATGGCACGGATACCCTGTCACATGGTAAGGGCAAAGGGCCATCGGCGCCATTTTGATTAGTGGCAATCGACGGCCCGAGAGTCGGAGATCGCTCCCGGGACTCCCACTGGACCACCAGGTACTTGTAAAAAGTTTTGGGGGGGTTCGGGAGGGTGGGGGAAGCTAAGGGATCAGTTTTAAAGAGTCAGGATGGATTTAGGGATTGTTTTGGTGTGCCGTTTTTCCCACCCTCCCCCAAAATGATGAGAACACCACGAACAATTTTGTGGGGTTTTCCTATTGGTTTCGGGGAGCCACCAATTTCTGACGACTTTGAAAATATCGTACAATATTTTCAATCGTCAGAAGCATGATTCACATTCCTATTAAATATCTCTTCCACATTTCTTTTGGGGCCACTGTATGGTCTTTGGGAAAATTAATAAAACATAGGTTTTTCTCCTAGCTTGATTTTCTAAATTTTCCAGCCTATAGGCAAGCCTTTGATTTTCCTTGATGACATTTTGTTGTAGGCTCACTACATTTCCCAACTCTGTCTTGTTTAATTCGCATTTCATCTTTATTTCAGCCACTTCAGCTTCCATTAGTTTCAAATGACTAGCCAAATTAGAAAGAATTAAGTAAAGGATTAATTTGACAAGCAATATTAATATTAAGTGCCTGGATAGCATCCCATAAGGAATCCATAGTTATTAATGTAGGTCTTACCAATTCCGCTGGCTGGTAAGCTAGCTCTGTAGAAGTTGATTCTTCACTGTGCCTTTCCACCTCATCGACAGACGAGTCCCCCACCTTTCCTGAGTCCTCAATCGGCACTAATGGAGAAAGCGCCGAATCAAAGGGCACTACAGTGTCTCTAAGATCTCCAGCTGCCGATTCTCCCTGTGACCGGCTCAATGCACGTGCCTCAGCAGGATTGGAGGGGGCAAGTCGCTCCTCCGGGGAGAGAGAGATGGACAGCTCAGGGAGGGAACCCACTTCCTCTGCTTGCCGGCTTACCTCCAGCGAGCCAAGTCCCGGAGCAATTCCTCCATGGCACAAGTGAAAGTCCATCGGGCCCCGAACCTCCATGGAAGATGGCAACAAAGATAAACCCCACTCTCTGGCTCTTCTTTTCCTGCCAGAATGGGGCATTTTTGTGGCAAAAGGGCTGGGCTCAGACAGGACAGCTCACAAATGCCTTGCCAGCATGACCATCTTGGAATCCCCCCTTTAAAACATTTTTATGTGTTTTTAATTATTGGTTCAATTTATCAGCTGTTTTGAAATATTTTTATTAGTATAGATTTATTATTATGTTTGACATTTTATTTATTTTTTATTTTATTTTTGATGTATGACCAACCATTAATCCTTATGCCCACCTTTGATACAACTCCAACATTACTCTCTGCATCAATGACAGGGAGTGGCAGGAAATTCGAATCAAACAGTTATCAACAAGAGCCCTGAAGTTGGTGGTTGGTGAAACAGATAAGTATGGGAAAATAAGTGTAGAAGCTTGCTGGGCAGACTGGATGGGCTGATGGTCTTTTTCTGCCGTCATTTCTATGTTTCTGTTTTTCATTATATGTGCACTGCATACAGAGTCAAGGTTCTTGCATTTTCCAGTTCTGTTTTTGTCTGCACGCTTCTATTGATACTTTATTGTGTCTTCATTCTGTATTTGGTGAGGTTCTGTCTGTGTTCTGCATGTGTGACCACAGTGAGGTATTCTGCTAGCAAGTAATTTTTGGATAGGGGTCTATAGCAGCTTGGCTTATTTTGTTTTCCTAAGAACCAGAAGTAAAGCCAGAGACAACAAAGGTTGGAAACTTAACTGCTATATAGAATTTATTAATATATGCATCAGTATGAAATATCCTGTGACGAAGTTCAAAATCCCTGACTTGGACTTGTCTCCCACATGAGAATAATTGGATTTTGTTGGTTAATTTTGACTTTTTCTGGCCTGTAATTAATTCTCTTGTATGTAGGATATACCCACCAGTAAGAAGGCTTTTGTATTGTGCTCAGAAATATTTTGTGATAACAGAACTTGAAGAATGTGATCAAAAGCAGATTAGTATAATTTTCCATGGGGACAGTCCACTGGACTTCACCCCTCCCATCAAAATGAGCTGCTAATTCACTACAAGCACTATAGGGAACAAGTGTCCCAGGTTTATCTACCAGAACTCCAGTAACCTTACCCTCTCTCCCTTCTTCCCACTGGAAGGTGAACAGCACTTCTTACCTGTGTGTGCAGCCTCTGCCAGATTCACTCCGATGTTTGAATGTGTGGGGCTGTGTAATCAGCTGGGTCCGTATGTTCAGATGTCAGATTTTAGCACACACAGGTGAAAAGTGCTGCTCTCCTCCTGCTGGTAGAAGGAGAAGGAGGCTGAGAATCATGCAAAATTTGGCTTACCACAAGGATTGAGCAAACTTGAAAGTGTTTGGGTACTTGCCAGGTTTTTGTGGCCTGGTTTGGCCTCTGTTGGAAACAGGATACTGGGCTTGATGGACCCTTGGTCTGAACCAGCATGGCAATTTCTTATGTTCTTATGAGAAGCACCATTACTTTATTTTTGTTTTAAGTTGGTCAGTGTTAATTTCATTGGTAATGTCTGACCTGGGGGGGGGGGTGGCACACCTACAACAGTGTCTATGGGTGACAAAAACCTAAATCTGTCCCTGCTGTCTGGAGGTGGGGGATGTGCACTCACCAGGAAAGACTATTTGAGGAGGAGGGGGATTGGCAGTGGGAGTACATTCAGCCCTGGTAAGTAATTTCTGGAGGAATTTTTCAAACCCTGACATAAGGATAACAGTACATTCCCAGCTTGCCTTATTTTTTTCAGTGTGCTACTTCTCTATTTCACCAGCATCCTTGGCTTACTGTGCGTCTCTGCTTATGTCATTTGAGATTCTTTTTCTCACTTACAGCCTAGTGGTTCATTGTTTCTTTAGCCCATGATTGCTTCTTAAATTTCTGACCACCTGCTTCCCCTATGTTCACTTACAAGTCTACTTTCATCCTCACTGTACACGGTCTGGTTTCCACATCATGCAATCCATAAATAATTGTAAATTGTTTATAGATTGGTATCATAGGTGTTTTGATTGGATGCAGTTGTATATTCATTGTATTGGGAATCTAGCTAGAGATATGTGTAAAAACATTAATATATGTAATGTAGGTCTCTTATTACTTTTAATATTTTCTCATCAGGAAACATTTAAATTAACTGAGAGTTTGACTGTACCACATTATTTTTGTTCCAAATAGATTTAATCTCATTGTACGGACTATATTGCGTCCAATTATAGCAAATCTTTGAAGAGTCAATAAAAAATATTTGAACATATTGGTCTCTTCTTAGGCAAGTATCGGAAAACAAATTTGAATAGTAAGGAATGTATAAGGTGATATTTGAGTGTCAAACAAAATATGTACAGTCTCCATGGCCAAGTGGGACAGTAATCAGTCATACAAATGGTTGATATTAACCAATGGCACAGAGACAGAGCTCAGATAACCCAAGAAGGCTTTCTAAGTATGTGCGGGTGTTCGCGCGCAGTTGCCACCGCATATGTTTCCACAGTTTTTTTCTTCCATCCATAAGAGATGATACCTTTTTGCTCTTTCTTCTTCAGCTGTTCATTATATTATTTTGCTCTTGCATTTCTACTTTTACTCTTTCTCTTTCCTTTGTCAAAGTATTTTGTATTTTTTGTTTTTAATTTTCATAAGTCTCCAAAAAAGATTTTTTATTTAAATTGTTTGTTTAAACTGTTTATTGAATAATCTAAAGAAACAAATGCTCGACATCCATTGAGTTCTGATGCATATCAAGCAGCAAACAGCTAACAGTCATGGCAAACAAAACATTTTAGTATAATAATTTCTATTCCCAACCCACCTCTTCTGCCTCAATCACCATAATCCAGACAAAGAAAGAAGCAAAACATTCAACTGCACCTGGAAACCCAAGACATTCCAGCAAGACCTATAACACTTGATCCCAGTTGGCATTGCCTAGGTCTACAATCCTACTTCACTCTCCATACCCCTCCCCCCTCCACTTGCAATATGTCCCGTCGAGAGATCAAAGCCCATACAATCAGTATTCCATGCTACAATCACCTTATGGGGCATTTCTCATTGATATTTAGCCACCTCACTTTGTGCTCGAGGAGAAAACTGTTGAAGATATGAGTCTCAGACACCAATAAATTTAAGCTTACCTTTGAAAGAATGAGTCATGTGTTGGTTTTTCATTTGCATTAAGCCATACATCTTGCTTCTCCAGAACCAGAAGGAGGATGGTGATTGTTCAGACCACACTCATAGAATCACCCTTTTCCCTAGCAAGCAGGCCTTTCTAAACAGGAGAGTAGATCCCTTTCCCCTCATCCTGAAAGACATAGCAACATCAAATAATACCCTATCAGGTACAAAGGGCACTAATTGACCTAATAGGAGGTTAAGTAGCTACCAATTTTTTTCCCTTTATATTGTGAGAGAACACCAGAAGTAATGACCCAGTATTCCTCTGGCCTGATGACATTTGGCACATATGTCTGATTCTAAAAAGCCTGCTTTAAAAAGCTTAAGGGGGGCTAAGTAGACCCTATACAGAAATGTATACTGCAGCTCCCTGAGATTTGCTTTGTCTTACAGCCCAGGTATCCATGCAGATGTCTGAGACAATTGCAAGCTATCTAGGCTATTGCAGATCACTCCTCCATTTGCTGAGTAAGTTTTGAAAAATAATTGTGATGGTTCCCAAATTATGTAGAGATTTCTGTATGGGAGATATCCCAAGTTTTCCTCACTTCTCTATCTGAAAGAACTCCTCAAACTTATCTGGAAAATCATCCTTCAAATTAACCTGCTGTAACGTTAGGAGGTAGTGACATAGTTGGAGATAAGTGAAAGAGTGCTTAGGTTGGAGAGTGAAGTTCCTTTGCAACTCAGGATAAGGCAGAAATTTACCCTGCACATCCAGCACCTGCAGTAATTGAAGTATACCCCATTCAGCCCAGTTTTTAAATGCTGGAACCTGCAGGCCTGGGAGAAAATCAAGCTTGCTTCAAATTGGGAAATACCGTGATTCCTTCAGGTCATGTCCAAGCCTCGAACAAAGGTATATCTAGGCCTTCCTCAGTGGCCTTGTCAGTATATTGCCCCTTATGGCCCATGATAAGAGTTCTACTTTTGCATGTAGAATATAACTGGGAAAGGAAAGGACTAGGAGGCTGTTTTAAAAGTCTAGTGGTGTGAAATGGGAAGTGTTAAAAATCCAGTATTTAATATGCCGCAGTAGGCACACCATGTCATACTCCTCGATATTCGGGATGCCAAACCAGCCTCTCGTCAACTACCTAGAAGTTTGTTGATTGGAATCCTGGCTCTCTTGTCCTGCCATAGAAACTGGGATAACATGGCGGTACGTTTTGTAATAGCAAAGTGTTGCGGACACGCCTTGTGGCTACGTATTTCGTGGTGAATGCGTGCGGGAAAGCCCTGGGAAGGGGTGTAGAGGCATGATTGCTTGCTCCTGTGTGAGTGTGAGCCCCTGTTCCACAAGATAACTCAGAGAGGAGCCCCAAGATACCCCAAGGATAGGAAAGCAAGTGCAAGCTTGGACACAGTTCGACTCATGAAAGAATGGAACTGGAACAGGGGACTCCTGGTCCGAAGAGTGAAGAGTCAGAGTTCATAGAAGAAGGAGGATTCCTGGAACATGGACTAGATGAGGACTCCTGGACATGGATGAAGGAGATGTGTACTCTTGAAGACGAAGATGAAACGAGACTCTTGGAGAAGATGAAGAGGAACACTTTTGGGTATGAAGAAGAAATGAGGCTCTTGGAGTAGAGCAGAGACGAGGCTCTTGAAGTTAGGGAGTGCTATCCCTCAAGGTGCCCTACACAGCCCAAGGACTGGTCGTGGACCACCTTGTCCGCTGCATGCCCTACACAAGCCGGAGGGTGGTCGTGGACTACGCTAGGAGCGGGAGGAGCATCAGATGGAGAGGAGTTGGGCAGCACTCGACGAAGTCCAACGGAGAGATTCCAATCTATCAAGCATAGACTTATTGGAGAGTCCGGGGAATGCCAAGATCTACTGATGTGTTCTCCAGGGTAATGAGGTATAGTGAAGAGAGAGGTATGCAGAGGGCAGTACCTCAGAGAAGTCATCTTGACATCAAGGAACCTGGACTTCTGAAGAGATGGACGACAGCAGGAATGGGCCTCTGCTTAGGGTAGGATCTGGAAGTCTTAGTAAAGAAGGACAAACATCTGGATGAAGAACGTTGGGACGCCAGGACATATGGTACTCAGAACAGGCGGACTTCTGGACGTCAGGACATCGAGACATCGGAGCATCAGGGACATCTAAGAATAGACGAGAGATCCCAAGGCTTGTGGAAGAAAAACCTAAGACTGGAACATACCACAAGGAAGGTTGACAACAGGGAAGACCTGGACGTTGGACGAAGACATCACAAAGAAGACATCACAAAGAGAGAAGACTTGAAGATGTTAAACTCAATTTTGGAAAAAAGTAATAAATTGAGTTTAACATGGCCTCAGGTCTCTTCATGACAGCAGAAAGCAAACCACACTTCAAAAGATGACCCCACTGCTACAACATGTTGTTATCTGATCAACAAAATCACTATTCACTGCTTAGGTTTGTTGTATGATATACCTAACTCTATTGCCTGTCCAAATATCTCCCAGAGAGAGAAGACTAAATGCTACAAGTGAAATTTTAAGTTCTCACCAAGCCTCTGGGTCAACAAACAGCAAACTATTACCAGCTGAGGGACAATCGCCTAGATCAAAAAAGCAGAGTCCTCTCATGCTAGATGCCAAGATTCAGAGAAGTATCAGTACAGGTGCCATTTTCTCTTTAGCAAATGGGAGAGATATTGCACTTTTCGGTGCCTAAGAGTACAGGAGTCAAACCAGACCATGTTGGTGTCAACAACTAATAGGCACACAGAAAGATGTCTTTAGTGCAATTATTCTTTGGATCTGCAGTTTCACTGGCACTGTTGACTAGTGAAGATACCACGTTCTTGTCAGCAAAGACAATTTCTTGGCACTGAGATAAATATGTTGGCACCGATCACATAAAAAAGTTAGGTCAACCTGAATCTACTTCATCCAAAATCAATCTATGTTGATTCTATTTCCAGAATTGAGTAGTTCTATTGGGATTCCTTCTTCCACACTGAAGCATCTTCCATTCATGATGAAAATATGGCTTGACGTCATCAAAAACTATTTTACTAATACTGTATACTAGATTCTCCACCTCATCCATCCCATCTAGGATAAATATATCCCATTTTGGAGTTCCTAGTCTCTAAATCTGAAACTCAATCTATTATTCAACCATATCAAGTCAGGCAAGAAGTCAGACTAATTCACAGTCTAAGTCAGACTAATTCACAATCTAAGTTTCAGGGTTCACTTTTGTCCAAACATAGGACAACCTCAGAAGACCCACTTATAGTATTGTCTGACTCACAAGAAGGATTATAAATTTATAATCATCATATAATTCTCTGTCATGCCATTCTGATAATCAGGAGTCCACTGGACTTTCATCAGAATCTTCTCCACAGCCTCCAAAATGTTTGTCTCTGCTGGAGGATATATCATATCTTGCTTTATTCCAAATAATGACAAAAATAATTCTGTTTATTTATTGGAGAAGGCAGAAAATAGAGAAGATATATTTGCATGCTAAAATATATTCAACCCTCAAAACAAATAGTAGCTGTTCTGGTTCACAGAGTACTACAAGAACTCCAAACAAGAATGTGACAAATGCCTTTGTCTACATTACTAAATAGGCCCACCCCCACTTAGCTTCCAAGGTGAGACAAGATCAGCATACTAGAAGCCAGGAAGTTAGGTCTTAAATTCAAGTTCAGCCTTATCCTTATCATGAAAAGGTAATTTGTAGTAGTGGAATTAGCTTTGAAAAAAAAAAAAAAGCATTTGAAAACACAGTTTGAGTATAGATGTCAATACTATTCACCATGGAAATAAATATTTTTCAATCAGCTATGTTGACATCTAGGATAGCTGCCCAACAACTATATATGGTACAATACGTATACAAATTTTTTGAAAAACTACAAGACATGACCCATCAGCTTCCTTAAGACCCCATGAACTTTTTCACTCCTATAATATAAGAAGCAGAAGAATGTGGGAAACATTTAATTTGATCAACTTATGATGCATATGATACTTCTTTCAGGACGTCTGCTGTATCCATTGGAACCAGAAGGCTAGCATGACTGCCGGCTTAATGTCTTCATGAAGATGTTCATGAGAAACTTGCTGATTGATGCTGTGAGAAAGTAAAAGAAACAATGGTTCTGATTAAAGATCATTGTTCCACTCTTCTTACTCTTTCATCACTTACAATTGAGCAGCTATCTGCAAGTAGGAAACATCAACCTTAAAACTTCAGGAGACAAAACTACTATTCAAAAAGAAAGTATCAAACCTACTTACTCTTTTCACTGGCTTTGCCCGCATCAATAACAGAGCAGGCCACATGTTAGAGATGGAGCAGAGACTAAATCTCTCCAATAAACACAATCAAAATTTAATCCGGCCTTTTGACTAGACTATCAATAAAGCTTCTTAATTAGATTTAAACAGCCTTCCAATGGTGGGAGGCTTCAACAATTCAGCCCACTTTGGTCTTTGATAACAATAGACTATTGGATTTTAAAGATCATACAACAGGGACAGTGTTCAAATCTCAAATCCTGTCCTCCAATCTTCCAGAGACTCAGTCCATAAATGCAGAACATCTCTAACTTGTCTAGCAAGATCTATCAGCCTCTTTGCTGCAAATGCATTGTAACCCATCACATACCACAAAGGAACACAAGATGTTATCCCAAGTTCTTATTCAAAAACATTTAACCAGCTAACTCTAAAGTTAGCTGCTAAATGAATATTTGGGCACATATCTGGCTAAATTCTAGCTGGTTAATAAGTTCAGGTGGCTAAAATTTAGCAGATAAGTTAGGGGTGTTCTGGTGGCATATCTGGGAGGAGATGAGTTAGCCATCTTTGTTAACTGGCTAACTCTGATATAAAGAGTTAGCCAGATGATATAGCTGGCTTACAGGGCCATTCATCAAAGTGTGTTATGGCATTAACACCATAAACCATGCAATATGTATCATGGTGCAAATGAAAATTTATTCAAAGGGGTGGGATTGGGCTGGGTTAATGAAAATGAGGGGCACTATTGCACACTTTTAATATCAGAAATAGCTACACATTTTTTGTAGGTGTCAAGCTGTGCAATATGCCTGCAATGACTATAATTTTTTGGCTGAGAATGAGAGAGAGCCTCTGGGGTGGCACCCACAATAGTCAACTATTTATATCACTATAGGAGGGCCAGCTAGTAACTTGAGGTGAGGTTTTGGTAGTGGTGTAGGGTTAAAGGGTCAGTTTTATATGCAGAGTGGATGTACTCTCTACCAGCATACTATCAAGCTAGGGCAAGAGAACATTGAAGCAATCTCATCTTAGTCTGACTTTCCTCACTCCAAATGAAGTCAAATTTTCAATTAGGTATTCTGTGCTGTTTGTATGTCTCACTCCACATGTAAAACTGTCCCCAAAACCTCACCTTGAGTTACTAGCTGTCCCTCCTATAGTGATATAAATAGTTGACTATTATGAAGACCTTATAAAGAGTCTCTCTCTCTCTCATTCATGGTGTGGTCATTCTAAAATTATCATAGCCACACCCCTTTTTTATGTCAGGCCAATGAGCTGTCCTAAAGTTATCCAGCTATACTTAGCTGGCAAAGCTGCTACTTATCTGGCTGAGGGCCTGATTCATCGAGGTATTTTCCCATAGACACAGAATGAAGAAAAGATTTAGTGAATCAGGCAGTAGGTCAGATAGCTGGATAAGTCAAAAAAGCATCATTGTCTAAGAAGTCTCATATGGTCTACCTGTGCTTGAATTTAGGTGAAATTGATAAATAAAAAATTACAATAAATAAATAAATAGAAAACATAACTTATCCATCTAAGTCAGGTAGCTGAGTAAGTACTGCTTTTTTGACTTATCTGGCTATCTGACTTCACTGAATAGGTAGCATTTTAAGACTTATCTGGCTAAGTAGCAGATAAAGAATATAACAAATGTTTTCATGCAACTCTCAGCTTGTGAATCCCCACTTTTGCAGACAATTACTTTCCTGCTTGCCCATGGAGAAAGCAAAGTACTTATCTGTAATAGGTGTTCTCCTTAGTCAGCCATCAAGTCAACCACACAAACCCACCCTCCTCCCTTATAATTGAAGGTTAGCTTGCTATAAAACCTGAGGAGACTCATGCTATGCACAGTTCCCATTAATTGAAAATGTTATTCTTGGAGAAAATTAAGCAATATAGCTAGAATAAATCTTCTTTTTTTAACATCTGTAAACTGCCATCAAAAATATTTAATTAACGTCCTCTAATTTTAAACACTGACAGAAGCTTCCCCAATCTTTTAAAAGCAAAAACAGCTTTTAAAAGATCAGTGCCATTTTTCCCATCTAAGATTGTGGTATTTGTTTTTTTGCAAAACAATTTGGCCTACCCTAATTTCTGCATTATTCTGCAAAATATTCACATAATCTTTCTTATCCTATTTAATTCTATTATGCTTTCATTCACATCTTTATCTCTTTCTCACATTCCTTCAGTTACACCTCATGCATTTATACATGCTTTACACAAATTTTCAACATGTAAAGGTGACCCCAAAGTGTCCCTTACTAATTTTATCATTGTTTCCAGAGACACTGAGTGAAGAGATAGTGAAGTAGGGATATAGTGGTTTTCAGACACTCCCTAGTGGAAGGGTACCTTACAAAACACATGAGCCTACTTCAGCTTGTGTTCTTTCTTCTCTTCCATCTCCTATCCCAGGAAGGTGGCTGCGACTCAAGGGTGTTGTTCCAGTCCTCCGGAAATAAAGAGAATTCTTAGGTTCCAAGGAGGTTCCTGACAAAGAGGACCAGAAGGTGAATAAGTGAGAGGGGAGTTAGGTCCATATTCCTTGTTTGCATTGAAGAAATGCCTTAAGTGTCTGAGTGAATTTACATTCTGGAGTTTGAGGAAGGGCTACCAAGCTTGTGAAAGTGCAGAGTTGCTGCTTAAAGGTAACATTTCAGGAGAATTACACAGTTTCATCTACAGGACTACAGAGATCTTCAAATTAACAAGCAAACACCAATACAGGGAAAGACTAAGGGTGACAGCATCTCTAAGCAATGAACTGTGACCAATGTAATAAGGACATAAGAACATGCCATACTGGGTCAGACCAAGGGTCCATCAAAGCCAGTATCCTGTTTCCAACAGTGGCCAATCCAAGTCACAAGTACCTGGCAATTACCCAAATATTATATAAATTATAAGCTCCTATTTCTAATTAATTACTAGAGATGTGTGAAGCCCAAACCTTTTGGTTCGGGCTTCATTTTTGGCCCGCCGAAGGAAATTTCATATTTACTGCAGTTCGGGCCTTTTAAATTTGGGGAGACCTGAATTTCGGATTAGTGTTCACTAACGGGGTTAGTGTGCACTAACATTTTTATGTTAGTGCGCACTAACCCCGTTAGTGCACACTAAACCCGAAAACAAATTTTTCCTGACATTTCAGGAAAAACTCCTTCAGGTTTCAGGCTTCCTGAACCAGGATGAATTTCCTAATTCATCCTAGATGAATGCACATCCATATTAATTACCAACATAGCCCTTCACAGAACATGCAATTTAAACTGTGGTCATGTGCATAGTTTTTGTGTGCAAACTGTGCTGCTGGTATAGAAAGGAGTTTTGCACACAACAATGTACGTGCAGGTTAGTGCCTTCTCATTTATTTAGCTCACATCTTTTCATTGATACTTCAAAGCAAATCTATTCAGGTAGAGTAAGTTTTTCCCTAGAGCTCATTCACAAAGCCAGGTTAGGGCATTTACCACATAGTAAATGTCCTAACTCAGGGACAATGCAAGGTATTTGAAATACATTCTGCTTTTCTGCTGCTGGCACCCTGTAGTACTATAATTGAAACCCCCTCTCCCAAGGGAGAGAGGGTAAAGAGCATGCTAACATTTAAGTGAACTGCAACAGAGAAAAAAATAGGAGAATGAGCCGCCAGCCCAGGAAGGCTAGCATGACATTGAAAATGTTGCCAGACCCCTAACTGGAAAGGTGCTTAAAGGACAAGTGAATAGATGAGTCAGAGACTCAAGGGATTTTCATGTCACAGCCCCCTGGACTACAGTTGGTAATTGTAATGAAATATCACTTTAAATCAAAGGATAGCAAAATCCTAAATTATTGAACTGTGACTAGAAAAGTCCTACTTTGGAGAATTCTGAATGAGAGAGGGATTTATGAGAGAAATATACTGAAAAACAGTCCTAGGAAGCAAACAGATTCTTACCCTGACTAACAAGGGAAGTCAGACCCTTGGGTACACAGTTGTCAGACAACAGAAAAAAAAAAAGCCAGGTAGGATGGAATGGCATGCACGTATTTTATTTCTTTGATCCTGTCTGGTCTTGGCTTTTGGCTGAGGGAATGTGATCCATCCAGGCTGGGTAACAGTGAATTACTGGCCATGAGCTTAGCAGAGCTAAAATCACTAAAAGCTGAAACTGCAGAGGGCCTGAATCACTGAATGTTAAACAAGTCATGGGCCCAATGGAGCTGTAAACCCATGACAAGAAAAAACCCTCCTACCATGGGAGGTAACCCTGAGACTCCCTTGAGAAAGGGGTCTTTAGCAGTAGATCAATGAGTTCCTCAGGAGTGTGTGGAACCCAGTGGCAGATTGAGCAGTCCCCCAGGAGTAAGAGGAAACCAGCAACAAATCAGGAGATGACCCTTGTCTGAGGGCATTCTAGCGGCATATTGAGTAGTCCCCCAGGACGGTTTGGACATCATTGGCAAATCAGTGGTCCCCCAGGAAGAAGGGGACCCCAGTGGCAGGTCCATAGGAAAAGTGTGGTTTCCCAGCAGGTCATGGACCCCAGCACCCAATAGAGCAGTCCCCCAGGAGGAAGGGGACACCATCAATAGATTGGGAGGTGACCCTGGGCCCTCCTTGACCAAGGGGACCCAAGCAACAGATTGAGTGGTCCACAAGGAGGATGTGGACCCAATTGGCAGATCAAGCCTTCCCCAGGAAGAAGAGGAGCCCAGCAGCAGGTCCAGAGGCATAGTTATGTACCCCAGGAGTGCATGGACCCCAGCGGCAGATCAAGCAGTTCCCCCAGGTGGAGGAAGGAGACTATAGCAGCAGATTAGGAGGTGACTCTGGGTCCCCTTTGAGCAAAGGGACTCCAGCCACAGATTAAGCAGTCCTCCAGGAGGGTGTGGGCCCCAGCAGCAGATCAAGGAGTCTCCCAGGAGGATGTGGACTCCAGTATCAGTTCAAGTGGTCCCCCAAGAAGAAGGTGACCAAAGCAGCAGGTCCAGAGGCTCAGTTGGGATTCCTAGGAGGGTGTGGGTACCAGCAGCATTCCAGGAGGTGGAGTCTAGTTCCCCAGGAGGGTGTGGACCCCAGTTTTGGCACGAACCTTTCTGCAGAGTGGAAGCAGCACCGAGGATATGACAGCAGTTTAGATATGATGGACTCCCCCAGGCCAACACTTCCCACCAGTGCAGTTGCATCTTTTCACATGCGTGAGTCTTGGGGGAAAAAAATAGGCAGGATAATAATAACACTTCATTGAGCAGGAACGCAAGAGGTCCCTTCTATTGTATATGGTTGTATACTATAGGGCAGTGGTCCCCAACCTTTTTTGCACCAGGGACCGGCTTCAAGCAAGACCATTTTTCCATGGCCCGGCAGGGCGAGACAGGGGCGGGGCTTTGGTCATATGAGGGCGGGGTTATGGAGGGGGTTGGATTTTAGTGCACACTTATCATTTAATTATGACATTTATAATGTGAATGTGACTCAACTCACCATAGGTTCTCATATGCATGGCACACTGACCCATGATCGTCATGGGGCTAGATGTAAAAGTACAGTTTGTATCCACGGGAACCCCCCTGACCCACAATAATGGATGTAAAGCAGAATTATGACATTCCCCAAACAACTCACCCTACAAAAAAGATATTCTGGTTCTGGTGACATCTCAGTAACAGTAACTCAAACTCCTTCTACTTCCAGGCTCAATAGCCCTACTTATGAAAAGACAGCAGTTTACCACCAATGCATGTCCTCTTGAGAAAACACAACAAATAAGACCGATACAAACGCTTACATGCTAGCAAAATATTTCATCTCGGTAACAGACACAGAACTGACCTAACATACTCCCAGGATCTGTAGTAATGCACATAAACTAATCCGCACACAGTTACACTCAAACAGGAGCAACCCTATCTATGAAAAGGCAACACTACAAATATTAAATCAGGTCCTAAAAACCAATACACCTCTTATTAGGAAAACAGAACTAGCAAGCAGCTATAGATCCCCACACAGAAATAATTGTAAAACTATACTAATAAGCAGAATAAATGTTTCAAAACAGCTATGAACAGAATAACATCCTACAATTAAAACCTCATAAAAACTATTAAACATTCTCCAAACACCAATAAAATATTTCAAAAAAGCAGACATCACACAATTAAAATGGCAGTCAAGAAAAATAAACTTAAAAAGCCACTTTTACTTACCCCTTCCAGCAGCTGTCCTACTCCCCTTCCCTGCAGGCCATGGCACACACCAGAAGCAGCAGTAGAAGCTAAGCTCTATACTTATGGTCCTCTTCCTTAGTGCCCATGACTCACAAACACACCATACCAGTCATGCCCCCATGACCAGTTTCTGTCTCTCACACACCAATCATCTCCCAAACAGTCTTTGGCACACACACACCAGTCACCTTCCTGAACAGTTTCTCTCATGCCATACACACACACAGAGGCTTCCCACTCCCGTGTTCTACTTACAAATATGGGCTTCTCACTCTCATAATCACTTTCTCTATCTCTCTCTCTCACACACACACACACTCACCAGTCTCTCACTCCCATGTTCTCTTTCAGATATACAGGCTTCTCCCTCCTATGCTGTGTCTCACACACACCCAGGTTTCTCACGCCCATGCTCACTTCTCTTCACATGCACAGGCTTCTCATTCCCATAATCACTTTCTCTCTGTTACACACACACCAGTCTCTCTCATTTCCATGCTCACTCTCCACGTGCATAGGCTTCTCATTCCCTGAATCACATTCTCTCACATTCACACACACCAGTCTTTTTCTCTCACACACACCGTCACCTTACCAAGCAGTCTCTCTCTCTCATGCATGCACACTCACCCAGGTTTCTCACTCCCATGCTTTCTTTCACCCCCACAACACCATGCTTCTTATGCCCATGCTTTCTTACATACCCAGATTTCTCACTTCCATTCTTTTTCTCTCTTTCATACACACACATCAGTTACCTCCCTGACTAATGTCTCACACTCTCACATATACATCAGTCATCTCCCTGAGCAGTCACTTTCATTGTCTCTCACATATACACACACACATCAGCTCTCTGACCAGTTTCTCTCAATCACTCACAGGCTGGCTGCCTGCTTCTCTCTCTTTCTCTCTCTTTCTCTCACTCACTCACTTCCTCTCCCCTCCCCCCCCCCGAGCACAAACGGTAGCTGCACCACCTCCTCCTCCAGCCCCCGCAGGCCAAGAAAGGAGAATCCCATCGGCCGCGGGAGGCTCACGTTGCTGTCTCCTTTACCTATTATCAGCTGCTTCGATTGCTCGGGGGCCGATGCTGCTGTCGCCGCTGCTATTTTTTCATGCGGCACGGCTCTTTCTCCTTCCTGCGCACCGCGTATCACTTCCTGTTCCGGGTCAGAGGGGGGGGGGGGGCGGGAAGAAGAAAAGGCCAGCCGCGGATGCCACAGCTTTTTTTTTTTGCACCGCTGCCGTTCCCGCTGGGCTTGAACGTGCTGATAGCCCAGCGGCAACGGCAGCAGGAAGGAAGAGCAGCGGGAGAGACCGGGAGCGTGCGACACACCTGCCGGTGCTTGGCGGCGCCGCGGACCGGCAAAAAACTCCCACGGCCCGGTCCCGGTCCGCGGACCGGTGGTTGGGGACTCCTGCTATAGGGGACAAGAACCCCAAATTGCCAAATATTAAATGTTCTTGCTACCTTGTAGAAATGTATATAGTTCTGTGTCCTGAGACCATTATCCATGAGTAGATAAGTGTGCTGTTTGACATCCTATTAGTGATGTACATAGTCATGTAGATATATATAGACTTATATAGTCTAATAAACCTGTTTTCTTTTGTGCATACTGCCAGCATTGTTCACTCTCCCATTTTTTTTTCCTGGGATGAAAGCAGGGAAATCCCACCCACTAACACCTTTTTCCCCAGGTGGAGGCACCAGGCGCCAAGAATGTGAGGACTGACGGAGACTGCCATAGGGGGCGCTCTTGTCAGGTTGATTCTCGACCCAGGAATACCCATGAGGTAAGCGGTCAAGGGGGCATTACAAAATGAGCTGATTAGCAAGCAAATACCCTCAACTACCAGCCCCTTTCACATAATTCCCTAGTCCCCCAGTCTCTCTATTCAAATAACCCCATCCCCTCTTTCACATAGCACCCTCTGTTCCCCAACTTCTGTTTCACACAGCTCTCCTCTCCCACATTGATAGTACCAACAGGAAGAGAAGAAAAACGACATCACCTCAGTCCACATCTTCCTACGGTACTGTCTGGGGCCTGATTGCTGCTTTTAAGCGTGTGGGACACCATAGTATCATGTGGTTCAAAACAGCAGTCAAGTGCCAGGTGGCAGAGGAGGAGGACATGGCCTAATGTGCTTCTACTTTTTTCTTTTTCCTGCTGCCTGATTAGTACATGGCTGGTGGAGAGGGGGAGGAATTAACTGGGAGAGAGGGAAAGAGTGAGAGATGAACCGCAGGGCAGCCTCTGCCTCCCTGATCCTGACTAAGCTCAAACCCCCCCCCCCCCCCCATTCTCTCCAGGAGCCAGCAAATTCCATGGGAAAGGGCGGATTTCGCAGCTCTTCCCACAGGCACAGAATCATGAGAGACCAGGGGCCTTGTCTACGTAGAAAGAGAGAAAGCAGGCAGCTGATGGGAATGACTGAGAAAGGATGCAGTAATGGAACAAAGATAAACATAAGGATAGCATAAAACAGGACAATGAAAGTGACGGCAATAGCATCAGAGCGTGCTGCAAAAAGGTAAAATGAGAGCTTGCAATTCCTCAAAGAACCGGAGCTCAAGCATTACTAAACATACACTAAATAAAAAAACATCTGTCATGACGTTTATGTATCACAGAGTCAGACAGCAAATCAGACAAACAATGTGAACGTGTGACAAGTCGACTGAACTCACTTGCACAAAATAAGCTAGTGTTGAATTTGGGGAATTGAGTTCTCTTGTATGGTTGTCAATTCAGACTTTTACATTTCAACAGGAATACAGATGAAACTAAAGATGCTTTGTTGGTATATTCTATACATACTCTGTAAATTGGATCAATTTCTAACAGAGTGAAAAGAAAAGTTTTAGAACCAGAAACTAGATAGTAGGCAAAGGACAGGATTTCAGTGCACAGCTACTTATACTTATTGAGGACGATATTAAAAGGCTTTGTCCAGCTAACGTTTGGAGTTAGACAAAACGTAAGATGTGAATATTTCCCCCAACTAACAAGCTAAACGTTGTCATGATAACTCATTACCCACACAAAATTTAACTACATAAAAAGCAATAGTGATAGAAGAATATCATTAGCATAGTTTCATTTTAGCAGGTGATGAGCACTGATATTCAGTGCTAACCAGGTAAAATTAGCTAGATAAGTCTGATTTAGAAAAATACCTGTCCTAAAGTTGTCCAGATAACTTTACCTGTGTATATGCAGTGGAACACTTATTCTGGTAAGTTGCACTGAATATTGAGGTTAAGTTGTCCAGGTAACTATACTCAGATAATTATTCTATTCACTGGCTCACTGTACATAGACCTTATTATTGTTTAATTCCATTTAAAGATTTATATTCCACATTTTACAAGTAATACTTGAACAAAGCAGCTTATGCAACATCTCACCACAATAAAACATATACTTATACACTTCTAGCAGCACAATAGACATATAGAAGTTAATACTGAAAGCATTTCATCTGGCTCACAAATCGTGAAATTTAAAATTCGACTTCCCCAGTCTTAGCTGGCTAAATTTTTAATCAGCTAAAACGTTAGCTGGATAAGTCATGGGTAGGGCTGGGGCATTTCAAAGGGAGGCCTGTTATCTCGTCTAGGGGAGATTTATAAAGCTGCAATAGGGCTATAAACGCTATATATCACGCAATATAATCTTATTGTAGTGATATTGTGCGATGTTTGGGCCTGAAACCAGCCCCATTACAAATAAGCTGCTTTGCATGGCATTTGCATAGATTAATATTGCAAATCCATGCAAAACAGCTCATGCATACCTAATCCTATGTAAATACATAATGCAGCTGGCGTAACAATTTTTCAGCCACATTATTATATCTACATCTTTTCTAGAAATGTTATTCTTCCGCAGGAGCACCAAGATTCTAATGCAGGTCCTGATTCTCCTGCAGCCCAAAACGTCTCCCACAGAAGTATAAAAAAAAGTCACCGGGGGTCTTACTAGACACCCCCCCCCCCTACACCAAAGTCACCAATCAAGGAGGTCCCACAAAAAAATAGTTAAAGTGATTAAGGTTGCTGAGAAATGATGACCCCCGACCCAACTTCCTCATATTGAATCAACAGCCCCCAAAAAGAGGCCCACAACCTGGCTACCCCTTTCTATATAAATAATATGCTAGTAGTGGCCTTCGTAACTCCCCACCCCCAAATCTTCCAAAAGAAATTGGTAGCCTAGTGTCCCCAATGACAGAGCCTTCCATGAGCCATTGCCTTAAAATCCTCATAAGTGTTCAATATGAGGGCCTGGGGGACCCCTAGTCCCCGGCCCATTCAGCACCATTTTCCAAAATGGCATTGACCAGGCCTTGCTCCATCATGGGGCAAGGTCCACTGGAATTTATTGCCAGAGGATGTGGTGAAAGCTATTAATGTAGCTGTGTTTAAAAAAGGTTTGGACAAATTCCTGGAGGAAAAGTTCATTAACTATTATTAAAGTGGAATTGCAGAAATCCACCGCTTATTCTTGAGATAAGCAGCTTGGAATCTATCTACCCCTTCAGATCCTGCCAGGTACTTGAGGCCTGGCTTGGCCACTGTTGAAAACTGTTGCACCAGAAATGTGTATCCTTAGACAGGAATACTGCTTAGCGCTCTTGCATGGAAATCCCATGCAAATGAGGTCATTTAGCAGTAGAGACTGCATTTGGCCAATGCACCGTACTTAAATCCTGGGTCAGAGCTGGAGTTAAGTTTTCAGCGCTACTAAAAAAGGGGAACAAACATTTTTTAAAAGTTTAAAAATGTCCATGGATAAGGCTGCACTTAACTGGCTAAGTATCAGCTGCCACCACTTAACCAGATACATATCTGGCTATCTGGTGTTCGCTGTAACTTAGCTGGATAAGTGCTTTAGGGGCAAAGGCTGGGCAGTGCCATTTTGTACCAAGCCTCTGCCCAGACCCTGTGCCTAGGAGGTGCTCCAGACCATCACTGTCCTACCAATGATTAATTTGAGGTAAAGGGGATCCGGGGGAACTAGAGGGGAGGTGGAGTGGGTCTTCTAAACCACCAGGGAGAAGTTTTGGTTAGGGGGGGGGTCCAGTGAAGGGGGGGGTCAGAGTCCCAGCCTAAGGGGGCTGGGGTTTACTGTAAAGGGTTGGGGTTGGTGGATGGAGCATGAATTACCACTGTGCGTGGGGGCGGGGAAAACTACATGAGAAATATTTATTAATATTTTATTTTTTTATTTATTATTTTTTATATACCGATATTCGATCTGGGATATCACATCGGTTTACATTCAGGTACTGTATGAATCTTTGGATTCATAGCCTGAATGGGGGATGAGACAGGGTCTCGGTCATGCCAATACCTCAATTCTGTGCTCTTCTCAAATAACCTCTCATTTGTAGCACCAGAGACCAGATAAAACTGTCATACCAGAATAAAACAGTAATTAATCCTTTTTCTAGTATTGTGTAACTAGACAGTAAATCCAATCAGAACATTAAATGGGAAAAGTAGAGTGCATTGGACCAAGATGGCCACTCCATGAGACGTATGTCAGGAGCTCTCTTATTGCCTGGTCGTTTTTTTTCAAAATTACCTTTGAAAAATTATTGATTCATCGATATGCCGCTCACAAAGCGAAAGGTGCGACTGAAAGAGATTATTACCTCGAAGGAAACAAGTTTCCAACAAATAGAGAGCTTCTACGAATCTACCCCGAAAACGCCAGAGGCGAGGGCCGCGAGGAAAGAGTTCCAGGAGCTCGGAACTCTCGCTTTGGCCGATGAGATTTCGCTTAACCCAGGGGTGCCCGCGACGCTGTTGCCTCCATGAGGTCAGACGGGAACAGGGGAGGAAGAAACAGCTTGTGCTCTGGGGCAGGAGAGGAGTGAGTAGCCCCCCAGTGAGTCTGATGGAGATAGCGGAAGGCAGGTGAACAGAGGTGGAGGTGTAAAGGAGAGGGGAAATACCTCCACAGAAGCCCCTATGGCTGAACTGGCAAGGGACATCGGAGAAGACTCAGTGCTTCAAAACCTGGTAATAATGCAGTCTAGAAATGTGTTCTCTTTACATGAACCCCCAGTTGTGACTATGGACACGCTGTGGAAAGCTATGACGTCCATTGAATCAGCTATGACTACTTTAACTCAAGCATTTTTAGACCTGATTAAGAGAGGTTTGAATACTGAAAAAAGAACCAATATGCATCAAGAGAAAATAATGAAAATGGAGGAAAAAATTATAATGGTTGAAAAAATACAGTGTAACTTAAAAAAATCTGAGACTGACACTGAATGAAAGATTGAAAATATAGGGGCAGATTTTAAAACCTGCGCGCAGGCGCAGATTTGTTCGCGCAACCCGGCGTGAACAAATCTACGCCCAATTTTATAACATGCGTGCGCAGCCACGTGCATGTTATAAAATCCAGGGTCGGCGCGCGCAAGGGGGTGCACAATTGTGCAACTTGCATGCGTCGAGCCGCGCAGCCTGCCTCCGTTCCCTCTAAGGCCGCTCCGAAATCGGAGCGGCCTTAGAGGGAACTTTCCTTCTGCCACCCCGCACCTTCCCCTCCCTTCCCCTACCTAACCCACCCCCCAGCCCTACCTAGAACCCCCCCCTTACCTTTGTTGAAGAAGTTACGCGCGCCAGCCAACAGCTGGCCCGTGATCCCAGGCTCAGCGGCAAATGGCTGCTGTGCCTGGAGACTCAGGCCACGCCCTGCCCCACCCTTGGACCGCCCATGCCCCGCCTCTTTTTGCAAGCCCCGGGACATATGCGCGACATATGCCTTGAGCAGGCGTAACTTGTGCAACAAAGGTAGGGGGGTTTAGGTAGGGCTGGGGGGGTGGGTTAGGTAGGGGAAGGGAGGGGAAGGTGCGGGGGGGGGGGGGGGGAAAGTTCCCTCCGAGGCCGCTCCGATTTCGGAGCGGCCTCGGAGGGAACAGAGGCAGGCTGCGTGGCTCGGCGCGCAAATTTGTAAAATCTACCCCTCAGTGTCTCGGTTCCTGGCTCCGGTGTCCCTTGTTGGGATTTGATTTGAAGCAAGAACAGCTGTCTGTTTCTATCTAGAGCGCAGACTTCTGTCTCTCTCTCTCGATAATTACCTCCTTAGGAGGAGAACTAATTGCATAGCTGTCAGAGGCACTCCTCTCTTCCTGGCTCCTGGCTCCTGACTCCAACTCCTGGCAGTCCCCACTCTGTACACATGGACAGAGCCAGCCAAATTGCACCTTTTCTACCTTAAATGTTCCCTCAGCATTCTTTTGGCTTCCTCCTCTGCTGGCTATGTAGTGCTGTTCTCTGGGCAGGCTAAACAGTACAGCCCATTTCCCAACTTGTTAACAACTGTGAATGCTGGATGCTAATTCTTGCAGAACATTTGTCATTCACAGGAGGGCACACAGCTGTTTTGACGTATTTTTATATTCCTTCACCTTGGCTGTGGTGGCTTGCAGTCTCTGCAGTGTTGAAAACCTCTTTTTTTGACAGGTCTAAAACACATCATTTTCATCCAGACACAGCTCGGTCCACATCGTAAGGCTCCAACACATGATAAGTTCGAGGGAGCAGGAACCTGGTTTATCATAGCTTGCTATATTAAAAGTTTATTTAAATTTTTTTAAACAACTGGCTGCCTTCAAGGCAACCGGGGTAAGGGAGTGGGGTGGGACATAAGGGTCTAAGCAGACTTCCAGGAATTTTTACTAGACTTGGGGGGGGGGGGGGGGGAGGAATCCATAAGGCTGCATGACCCTTTTAAGTGATTGTGGCCCCACAGTCCCAGGGCTGCCATTCTGCGTTGTGTAGGGAGCCTTTCATAGCCTCGTATTTTTCCCCATAGGAAAATACAAAATATTGTGGGATTCACCAAGCGTCAGGGGGATTCTTCAAGCCTCAGGATAATTTACTTTGGCTCAGTGATAAATACAACGGCTTAGTGAATGACTCCATAGCCAGATAACTTTAGGACTGCGAAAGAGCAATCCTAAAGTTAGCCAGATAAACCTTTGGAAGCAACCATAATTAACAAAGGATGCAAACTTTTCACTATGTCAAATGACCATGAACATGTTTGCAAGTATTTTCAATGAGATGTTTTGTTGACTATGTTATATAATGACATTATTGTATTGGATTTATGTGGATATCCACTGCATTCATTTGGCGTAGTGGCTATTGATACAATGCAGTTCACTTTGCCTTGTTATATATTTAGGTAACAAATGGGCTGTGTATACATTATGTTTGTTTATCTGAAAAGTGTATTTGTGTCTAGCTGTTCTGTTGATTGTGTATGTTCATATTGTACCCCACTCTGAACGAAGGAAGGGCGGGTAATAAATGTTTCTAAATAAATAGTTATCGCCTTATTTTATTTTTTTTAAAAAGTGTCAGAAAAGAGTTGATCTTCTTTATACACCTTGAACATTAGTGCTCTTTTTCTCATCCTTTGGGATATTTTCCTCTGTCATTAGTTGAGCACTTTACACACCATACATATTGCTTAATTTCTGGTAGTTGATATATATATATACTAGCCGTTAAGCCCGTAACAACGGGCTCGGTCCATTTCCTTCCCACTCCCACTCCCTCCCCCTCATTCTCCCTCCTCCCTCACTCTCTCCCTCCTCCCTCTCTCTCTCACCTTCCCCTCTCCCCTCCCTCCCTCTCTCTCACCTTCCCCTCCCCCTCCCTCCCTCTCTCTCTCTCACCTTCCCCTCCCTCTCTCTCTCACCTTCCCTCTCCCCTCCCTCCCTCTCTCTCACCTTCCCCTCCCCTCTCCCTCTCTCACCTTCCCCTCCCCCTCCCTCCCTCTCTCTCTCACCTTCCCTTCCCCCTCCCCTCCCTCTCTCTCTCTCACCTTCCCCTCCCCTCTCCCTCCCTCTCACTCCCCCTCTCCCTCCTCCCTCCCCTCACTCTCTCCTCCCTCTCCTCAGTCACTCCCCCTCTCTCAATCCCCTCCCCTTTAAGATCCACAACCGGCAGATGGAAGATCTCTGGGGGGGGGTGTCCCTCCTGCGCGCGCGCGGCGCCGCTACAGCTCCTCCCACTCCTGCTCTTCGTCGCTGCCTCCGCTACTGCTCCTCCCACTCCTGCTTCTCGCCGCCCCCGCCGCCGCCGCTCCTGCTTCTCACCGCCGCCGCCACCGCTCCTGCTTCTCACCGCCGCTCCTGTGGCCCCAGCGCCATTTTTTTTTTCGGGCACGCTCGGCTCTGACCGACGTGCTCGCCCGCGCATGCGCAGTAGAGCTGCTCTCTACTGCGCAATTGCGGGCCGTCGGTCAGAGCCCATTTATAAGGTAGATACTTGAAAATACATGCAGCACAAATGTTGCTTAAGGAAGTTGTTTCATTATAAACCCATGCAAAATCAGCTGTTCACTGTGTAAGTTATCATATTAAAGAGGGTGTAGAGTATTCACACAGACACTGGAAGTACACCACTGAACAGCTTCCTTAAGCAACATTTGTGCTGTATGTATTTTCAAACATCAGTTTCTCCTACAATTTGGAGCAGATCCCTGCCCCCACAGGATTTATAAAGATTTTGTATCACCAACAACTCAGCACAAAGTCATTTTTGGACTTTTACCCTTTTCAGCATCTGCTGCTAGCCAATCCTTTTGTATATCGTATTATTTTATTTTATATAATTGTGAAAAATAAATCAATAATTTTTTTGTTAGTTTTGTGCCATTCCCTAAGTTGTTCCTATTCTTCTATATTTACTGTATGTACACACACACATCACGAACACTAGTAAGTATTAGGGATGTGCAGAGCCCGAACCTTTTGGTTCGGGCTTCGTTTTCGGCCTGCCGCAGAAATATCAGATTTCCCACGGTTCGGGGCTTTGAAATTCGGGGGGACCAGAATTTCGGGTTAATGCACACTAACCCAAAAATGAATTTTTCCCGAAATTTCGGGAAAACTCCGTTTGGGTTTCAGGTTCCCCGAACCAGGATGAATTAGGCACTTTCATTGAAATTGCCTAATTCATCCTGAATGGTAGCAAATCCCTAGTAAGTATATTAACTGCCTTATTTTTTGTTTTATATATATATATAAAACGATAGCACATCCCTAGTAAGTACATTAAATGCCTTCCACACTTCCACAGCTGTAAATATATTAACTGCCTTCCATACTTCCACGGCTATATCCTGATTTTCATGGGTAAACTCCCCACTGTATCCTAACCTTCATAGGTTAATACCCCAACATAGTGACCTCAGTGTTTCACCGTTCGCTTGGTTTCATCAGGGGATCAAGATGATATGGCGTGTTTTTTTATTTTAAAGCTGCGAGTGAGTTCAGTTTTCCCCTGGTTTCCTCCTGGTTTTTGTAAGAAGAGGAAGGTGTTTTACCTTTGAAGATACAGCAGGATGGGAAAAATTGGATAATTTTGTTGATCAGTGAGATAAAAAAAATTTTGGGGCGGTTTTAGTAAGATTTGGTGATATAAATATTATTAAAATTGAAAGCTGGATATTATGTATTAGGGACATAGTATGATGCAGTTTTAGTAATGTGGATATGGAGTTAATTTGATAAATAAAATATCTTTGGGAAAAGAAGGTTATGGTGATTTATCCTCATATATAAATGTTCTATATATAGTATATAAATGTTGTATATAGTACAATATATACGTATGGGGTCAATATTCAAAACTGACCAGTTAAGTAAATAACAGGGTCTCTCTTCAAAATGTGTTATGGTGTTAATGCTATAACGCATGTGATAATAACAATAGCGCATGATGCGAATGCAAATTTTTGGAAGGGGTGGGATCAGGGAGGAGTTTGGGTGGGATTTAGGAAAATGATGGGCAATATCATAATGCATGGTTTTAACACTGGAAATAAGTACAAATGTTTTTCCTGGTGTTAAGCTGTGCATTATAGAGATGTGAATTGTGTGATCGATCATCTTAACGATCGATTTCGGCTGGGAGGGGGAGGGAATCGGATTGTCGCAGTTTGGGTTTTTTAAATATCGTGAATATCGTGTAAATCGTGTAAATCGAAAACCGGCACACTAAAACATCCCTAAAACCCACCCCGACCCTTTAAAATAAATCCCCCACCCTCCCGAACCCCCCCAAAATGCCTTAAATTACCTGGGGTCCAGTGGGGGGGGGGCGGGAAAACCGGCACACTAAAACAACCCTAAAACCCACCCCGACCCTTTAAAATAAATCCCCCACCCTCCCGAACCCCCCCAAAATGCCTTAAATTACCTGGGGTCCAGAGGAAGGGTCCCGGTGTGATCTTTTACTCTCGGACCTCCGCTGCGTTGTAGAAATGGCGCCGGCGCCATTTTGTTTTTTGTCCCCCGACGTCAGGAGTGTAGGAGATCGCTCCCGGACCCCCGCTGGACCCCCAGGGACTTTTGGCCAGCTTGGGGGGGCCTCCTGACCCCCACAAGACTTGCCAAAAGTCCAGCGGGGGTCCGGGAACGACTTCCTGCACGCGAATCGTTTTTCCGTACGGTTACCCAGGTAGAGAGTCCATCAAGCTAGGTTGAGAGAACCTTGCCCAAATCTCATCTTGGAGTGAGTTTCCTCACTCCGAAGGCCAGCAAATCTTCATGGGACCACTGTTCTGTTCGTAGGTGTCACGTAGAATGTCAAAGTGGCCCCTAACCCCTACACTCTTACCTAAACCCCACCTCGAGTTACTAGGTGGGCCTACCATAGGGATACAAATACCTACCTATGGGCCATGATATTATGGCCAGTCTCTCTCTCTCTCTCTCTCTCTCTCTCTCTCTCTCTCTCTCTCTCTCTCTCTCTCTCTCTCTCTCAATTCAGCTAAAATAGGACTTACAGTAGACATCACAAATGGCAATGAAACCTTACCTCACAACTTAGCCAGTTAAGTCCATATTTTTCCAACTACCAGGGTTCTGCTATGTAGAGATGTGAATCGTGTCCACGATCGATTTCGGCTGGGAGGGGGAGGGAATCGTATTGTTGCCGTTTGGGTGTGTAAACTATCGTGAAAAATCGTTAATATCGTGAGCCGGCACACTAAACCCACCCCGACCCTTTAAATTAAATCCCCCACCCTCCCGAACCCCCCCTCCCAAATGCTTTAAATTACCTGGGGATCCGGCGGTGGTCTAGAACGGCGGCGGTCCGGAACGGCCCCCTCAATAGAATCGTGTTGTCTTCAGCCGGCGCCATTTTTCAAAATGGCCACCGCAAAATGGCGGCAGCCATAGACAAAAACGATTCGACACAGGAGGTCGTTCCGGACCCCCGCTGGACTTTTGGCAAGTCTTGTGGGGGTCAGGAGGCCCCCCCAAGCTGGCCAAAATTTTCCTGGGAGTCCAGCGGGGTTCCGGGAGCGATTTCTTGCCGCAAATTGTTTTCGTAAGGAAAATGTCCCCGGCAGGAGAGCGACTGCAGGAGGTCGTTCAGCGGGGGTTCCGGACCGCCGCTGAACGACCTCCTGCAGTCGATCTCCTGCCAGCGCCATTTTCCGTACGAAAACGATTCGCGGCAAGAAATCGCTCCCGGAACCCCGCTGGACTCCCAGGAAAATTTTGGCCAGCTTGGGGGGGGCCTCCTGACCCCCACAAGACTTGCCAAAAGTCCAGCGGGGGTCCGGAACGACCTCCTGCGTCGAATCGTTTTTGTCTATGGCCGCCGCCATATTGCGGCGGCCATTTTGAAAAATGGTGCCGGCTGAAGACAACACGATTCTATTGAGGGGGCCGTTCCGGACCGCCGCCGTTCTGGACCACCGCCGGATCCCCAGGTAATTTAAAGCATTGGGGGGGGGGGTTCGGGAGGGTGGGGGATTTAATTTAAAGGGTCGGGGGTGGGTTTTAGGGGGTTTTAGTGTGCCGGTTTTCCTGCCCTCCCCCTTCCCCCGATTTACGATTTTTTAACGATAAATCGGGGGAATTGGTATTGTATCATGGCCCTAACGATTTTTTGACGATTTAAAATATATCGGACGATATTTTAAATCGTCAAAAAACGATTCACATCCCTACTGCTATGCAATTTAAAATAGTCATCTAGGAATAAAAATCATTAGCATGGAATGTAAAATTCATGATAGTTCTTGCAGAAGCAGATTCATTGAACAATAGGATGGGGTACTGTTTAATGATGACAACTCCTAAAAGATTCATTCTGAGCTTGTCAGTGCATTCCACTATCCAATAATGTATTATGTGAAAAAATAATTCATGTCTCCTGGTGAAAGTAATGATCTGCAAACAAACTTTGCTTTTAAACTGCTGCACAGTTTTGTTTTTATTTTTGTTTCGGTAAATTTCTAGACATTTTTACATGTGTGCCAATGACTTTCTTTTGTTTAGAATCCAAAATAATAACTTGCAAATTGATCGGATATGACCTTGAAGTCTAAGAACATAGACACAGACCATCTCATTTTCACTGTTTGGTTTTGTAATCAGGGAATTGTTTTCATAAAATGGGAAATTATGAATGTTGTGATTTACATTCATCTTAAGAAATACTTGATGTGGTGATGGAGACCTGTGTGAAAAACCTGGGACTGTATAACTCCTCTAACTCCCTCATAGCTTCAGTAATTAACACATGTATTGTTTGAAGGCAGAGCTGAGCATTCAGCAGTGTTTAAAAAGTATACTTTTCAAATAAGAGTACCTCACTGACAATTAAAAAATGTACTTCTAAGTCATATTTTAAATTCCTTAATTGGTTTCTTGGAAATCTCTCTGAACCTCTGTGAGCAATCATATAAATCTTGAATCCATTTATGATTGTTATAACTCTGTACTCTACAGCAAGATTTCAAAAATATTTATTTCTCAGAAGGGAAGCAGCAAATGAGCTATGATGCAAGCAGTGTAGTGTTTAGATGAATTCCTGTCCAGGATCCTGATCAGATCTTCAGTACGACTTTTGTCACTAGGGCAAACAGATTGATCCATTGTGTTCCATGGAGGACCAGAATGTTAGAGGGATCATGAAAGAAGAAGTTGGCTGTTGGGGGTTTTGTCTGTAACTGAGCTAGCAAAAGGTTTTCTTCTTGGAATCAAAAGTCTGTTGCTTGTGTGTGAAATCTGTGCAATGCACCCTCAAAGCAAGAACACAACACTGGTGATGAGGGAACCACAGATCCTCAGTGCCAAAACATTAAAATATATATATATATATATTATATATATATATATATATATATAAACAAGAAAGCAAAAATAGTACAATAATAAAAAAATTGAATACTGGTCAGAAAGGGGAAAAAAGCAAGGCAAGACAACTCAGAACAGACATTTTTGTCATTTTTTCTCTCCAACGTTTGATAATGATTTGTTCGGTCTACTGACATTGCAGTAGTTTTAAAATCTCATAGTTACTCTGTTCTCCAGGGAAAAGTCAGCAAAAATCAGCAACAGCAAATGGGTAATGTCATCTGACACTGTTGACATGGAACGTGCTCTCTCAGAGTTCAGAAAGAATTATAATTCTTTCTGAGTTGCACAGGTGTTCCTTCACGAGTCTCCTCAGTAATTTTTCTTCCGCCAAAGCGAACAGATATTTTTGCTCTCTTTTCTGTCACCGTGATTTTTCATGTTTGTCTTTTCACGTTCCTTTTCTCTTACAGGCCGATGCAATACAGTGCGCTCAGCCCAGCGCACTGTTTAACCCGAGGTTGGATGCAGGATTTGGATGCACGTCCACAACCCCTTATTCTATAAGGGGCAGATTTTAAAAGCTATGCACGCGGCCTACATTTGTGCGCGCTAGCCACACACGTTATAAAATCAGGGGTCGGTGCGTGCAAGGGGATGCACAATAGTGCAACTTGCGCGCGCCGAGCCCTCAGGGAGACCAGCTGGCTTTCCCCATTCCCTCCTAGGCAGATCCGAAATCGGAGTGGCCTCGGAGGGAACTTTCCTTCCCCCCCTACCTTCCCCTCCCTTCCCCTACCTGCCCTGCCCCCCAGCCCGAAACCGCCCCATACCTTTGTTGTCGAAGTTACGCCTGCCAGAGGCCAGGCGTAACTTTCATGCGCCAGCCAAGTGCCAGCGCGCAATCCCCCGGCACAGCAGCCATACGGAGGCCTCTGGCCACACCACGCCCCACCCCTGGACAGCCCAATTTTTCAAGCCCTGGGACTTACATGTGTCCCGGGGCTTTACGTGTGCCGCCGGCTTTTAAAATCTGCCCCTAAGGGAATTAGTGCGTCCAAACATGCAAAACTAATAGTGCTCATCATATGCAAATGCATGTTGATGAAGCTATTAACTATTCTCCCCCGATTCAAAATAAAAAGAATGTGCGCCCGACGCACCGTTTTTACCTTCAGAAATTAACAACTGCCCAGCCCAGGCATCTGAGCAGCCGAAAAAATGTAAAGAAAAGTAGAAAATACTGCTTTTCTGTACTTCCTTCGACTTAATATCATGGCAATATTAAGTTGGAGAAACGAAAAGTCTGAGAATATTTTAAAAAAATAAATAATTTAAAAAGTGTGCCGGTGGTCAGGTTAGGAGAATGGACGCTGGTAAAATTGAGCGTCTGTATTCCTAGCCTGCTGACGGTCACCTCTCCTGGGCGTTCCCTGCCAAGGAGGTGCTATGGGTGCACATTTGTCCCTGGTGCCTCCTTTTTACTGCGACCCTTTATTTAAATATTCGATCGCGTGCTAGGAAGAGGTGGCTGCGGGCGTGTTAGGAAAGTGGTCGCTCAACAATGAACGCCAGTTTTCTGCGCAAATTTATTCAATGGGCCTGTTAAAGCTTTACTCTTCTTCATGTTTCTTTATTTTACTGTCTCCTGTTAGAGACTGAAAATACATATTTGGAGGTCCTTATTCAGAAACATTTAGCTGAATAACTCAGAAGTTATCTGGCTAAATAAATATTTGGAGAACTTATTTGCCTAATTGTATCCAAATAACTCTTTATTCAGTTACAATTTGGTCAGATAAGTCAGAGGCATTCCAGGGCATAACTGGCTGAATAAGGACTTCATAATTTCCTCTTTTCTTTATTCATTCAGCTAGGCCAGTGTCTAGTGGCAAATTGCCTGGATGAGATGGTTTACACCCCAGAGTTTTGAAAGAACTAAAAAATGAAATTGCAGCTCTGTTATTGCAATTTGTAACCTGTTGTTGGAATAGTCCACCAATGTAGGTGGCCAATGTAACCCTGATCTTTAAAAAGCACTTCAGGGGTGATCTGGGAAACCATAAACTGGTGAGTCTGATTTCAGTGCCGGGAAAAATCATAGAGACTATTCTAAAGAACAAAATCACAGAAAATATAGAAAGACATGGTTTAACGGGACACAACCAGCATGGATTTACACAAGGTAGATCTTTGCCTCACCAATCTGCTACACTTTTTTGAAGGGTCTAATAAATATATGATAATGGTGAGCCAGTAGATGTAGTCTATTTGGATTTTCAGAAGGCATTTGACAAAGTGTCCCATGAGAGATTCCTGAGAAAATTAAAAAGTCATGGGACGGGAGGGAATGTCTTATTATTGATTGCAAAATGGTTAAAAAAATAGGAAGCATAGTAGGCCTAAATGGTCGGTGTTCTCAGTGGAGAAGAATAAAGAGTAGAGTGCCTCAGGAATCTGTATTGGGACCCATGTTTTTTAATACTGTATATTTATAAAAGATCTGGAAAAGGAGACAACAAGTGACGTGATCAAATTTGTAGAACATACAAAATTATTCTGAGTTGCTAAATCAAAAGCTGATAGCGAAAATTTGCAGAATGATATTGCAAAACCAGAAGAATGGGCATATAAGTGGCAGATAAAATTTAATGTGCACAAGTGCAAAGTGATTCACATGGGTGTTGTGGCTGTGGACCCTTGGTCTGAGGCAAGATTGACACACTCTGCAGGGACGAGCCCTGCAGGTACCCACCAAAGGCAAACGGACACAGCTGAGGCAGAGACCCATTAGAACCTTCACCTATACCAGCCCTTGTTCCCCTCAGGTTGAGTCTTTGGGTGCTGGGCTGACAGGACTTAGGTGGGGTATCTGCAAATGGCAAAAGGTTAGGTCCATGGTTGGCTAGGGCCTGGGTCATAGGCAGGTGGCAGTCAGGCATATTCAAAGTCTAGGCAATGGTCAGAAGTAGGCAGTGGTCAGTTATATCCAGGGTCCAGGCCAAGGTCAAACCAGGAATCTGTCCGAGGGAGAAGAGGAGAGATGGATAGGCAGGGCAGAAGGATGAGGAAAAGAACAGGCAGGCAACATGGATGGACTGAAATGAAGACAGAAGACAACCTGAAGACAGCAGAGCAAAGACCAAGACAGCTGGATGAGGACTGAAGATGGCTTGAATGAAGAACATAAGAACATAAGAACATGCCATACTGGGTCAGACCAAGGGTCCATCAAGCCCAGCATCCTGTTTCCAACAGTGGCCAATCCAGGCCATAAGAACCTGGCAAGTACCCAAAAACTAAGTCTATTCCATGTTACCGTTGCTAGTAATAGCGTTGGTTATTATCTAAGTCAACTTAATTAATAATTTAATTAATGAGATGATTTTGGGGGTTTACAACTATTATAAAAGCATTATAAAGAACTACTCTTTTTTTAACAGTGCCCTTGACCACAATGACCTGCAAGGGTGCCAACGCTTCAAAATGGTCTGCGGAGGCCATTTCTGCTTTTTAGAAATTAAAGACTACCTTTTCCACGGAACCATGCTTGTGTCATCCTGACCCCAATAAGCCATTCATTGTAGAAGTTGATGCTTCGGACGACGGTGTGGGGGATGTATTGAGCCAAACTGGAGACTCCAAATCCTTACGTCCCTGCTCTTTCTTCTCACGATGTTTCTCCCCGGCAGAGAAGAACTATGGGATCGGAGATAAAGAGCTCTTGGATATTAAGCTTGCATTCAAGGAATGGTGGCCTTGGCTCGAAGGCGCTCAACATCACGGACCATAAAAATCTAGAGTATCTCCGCCAATCACAACGTCTTAACCAGAGACAAGCTAGATGGTCCTTATTCTTCAATCGCTTTGACTTTGTGCTTAAATATCACCCCAGAGACAGAAATACCAGAGCGGATGCTTTGTCACGCTCCTTTCTCTCGGAGGATGTGCCTGAAAAACCTCAGCACATAATTGACCCGAAGAAAGTCATCCTGGCGACTAACATTCTGTGCCCGCTGGTAAAACCATTGTGCCTAAACACCTCAGGAAGAAAGTACTCTTTTGGGCGCATGATTCTAAGCTGGCTGGCCATCCTGGTCAATGCCATACCCTGCTCAAGATCCAGAGGTTTTATTGGTGACCTACTATCAAAAAGATACACTATCCTACGTGGCATTTTGTACCAACTGTGCCAAACACAAACCCGCTTCTGGCCAACCGAGGGGATTGCTATAACCACTGCCAGTTCCGGAACAGCCCTGGTTCCACATCACTACTGACTTTGTAGTCGATTTACCCCTTTCTGGAGGAATGAATACCATCTGGGTAACAGTCGATCGCTTCAGCAAGATGGCCCATTTTATGGAGCTGCCTGGCTTACCTTCAGCTTTGGAGCTTGCGAAGCTCTTCATATCGCACATTTTTCGCCTTCACGGCCTACTAAAACACATAGTCTCAGACCGAGGATCCCAATTCACGGCAAGATTCTGGAGGGCCTTGTGCAAGCTATTCAACATCTCTCTAGACTACACTTCAGCCTATCATCCGCAATCAAATGGCCAAACAGAACGGATGAATAGAACCTTAAAACAGTTCATTCGAGCCTACATGAGTTGCCGTCAGAATAACTGGGCTGAACTGTTACCTTAGGCTGAATTCGCCATCAATTCTTATCCAGCAACATCAACTAGATCAACACCTTTTGAAGTGGTATATGGACGTTCACCAACACCGCCACTTCCACTGAAGCTCTCAGTGACATCCCCAGCAGCTCAATCTACTGCTGATGAAATCTATAATCTGTGGACTTATATGAAAGACATGCTAATTAAAGCGAGTGACCGTGCTAAGAACATAAGAACATAACATACTGGGTCAGACCAAGGGTCCATCAAGCCCAGCATCCTGTTTCCAACAGTGGCCAATCTAGGCCATAAGAACCTGGCAAGTACCCAAAAACTAAGTCTATTCCATGTTACCGTTGCTAGTAATAGCGGTGGTTATTATCTAAGTCAACTTAATTAATAGCAGGTAATGGACTTCTCCTCCAAGAACTTATCCAATCCTTTTTTAAACACAGCTATACTAACTGCACTAACCTTCTGGCAACAAA
The DNA here is from genome assembly GCF_901001135.1 of Rhinatrema bivittatum. Taxonomy (NCBI): domain Eukaryota; kingdom Metazoa; phylum Chordata; class Amphibia; order Gymnophiona; family Rhinatrematidae; genus Rhinatrema; species Rhinatrema bivittatum. The sequence continues at coordinate 520,330,511 of NC_042616.1, forward strand.
TTCCAGAGTTTAATTGTGCGTTGAGTGAAAAAGACTTTCTCCGATTAGTTTTAAATGTGTCACATGCTAACTTCATGGAGTGCCCCCTAGTCTTTCTATTATCCAAAAGAGTAAAAAACCGATTCACATCTACCCGTTCTTGACCTCTCATGATTTTAAACACCTCTATCATATCTAAGAAGTTGTATGACGCTCACCATTCTCAAGTGCCTGTCTTCAAACCTGGTGACAAAGTCTGGTTATCCACCAAACATCTCAGACTGAAGTTACCCTCCACTCGATTTGCTCCTCGTTACGTTGGACCATTTCTAATCCTCCGACGTCTTGGCAACATCACTTACAGTCTGAAGCCACCACCCGGATTAAACATTCACAATGCTTTTCACTTTTCACTCTTGAAACCTCTCATACTCAGTGAATTCTCTTCCAAGACTCAGGAACCACCTGCCATCAATGCAAAAGATGACCTAGAATATAAGGTCAAAGCTATTCTTGATGTCCTGACCCCCCCAAGACTTACCAAAACTCCCTGGAGGTCCAGCAGGGGGGGGGGGGGCGGGAGCCATCTCCTGCACTCACACCCTCGGCTTCCAGATTGAAAATGGCACCGATAGCCTTTGACCTACTACGTCATATTGGCTACCGGTGCCATTGGTCAGCCCCTGTCACATGGCCATTGGTGCCATCTTGTGCTCCTACCATTGACAGGGGCTGACCAATGGCAGCTGTGGCCCCTGTGACATAGTAAGGGCAAAGGCTATCGGTGCCATTTTGATTACTGGCAGCCGATGGCCTGAGTGCAGATCGCTCCCAGACCCCCGCTGGACCACCAGGGACTTTTGGCAAGTCTTGGGGGACTCTCCTGACCCCCACAAGACTTGCCAAAAGTCCAGCGGGGGTCCGGGAGTGACCTCCTGCACTCGGGCCGTCGGTTGTCAGTATTCAAAATGGCGCCAATAGCCTTTGCTCTTACTATGTCACAGGGGCTACCAGTGCCATTGGTCAGCCCCTGTCACATGGTAGGAGCACAAGATGGGTCTGGTAAGTGCAGTAGAGTGGCTTTGTCCTATCTGTGCAAGATGTAAACATCGCAAGATATTTTTATAAATAATGCTGTAATGGTCCTTTAATTTAAAGTGTTTTTGATTTTTAGAAGTTATGAGGGACCTCTATAAACTCATAAAACTAAGTTGCCTACAGCAGCACTCCATGAAGTGATCAGAGGAGCGCTGGGCAAAGTGAGTCAGCCGGAACACGTCCCTGAAGCAGCCGCTCCGATGAAAATAAAGGGAAGTAACATCTCTTGAGTTTTAAGTAAAATTTGAAAGTTTAAAAAAAATTTTTCGTTTCTAAATATTGGACTACTAGGACCTATGATTAAAGATGACCCATTAAAGTGCAATACACAGTGGGTGTTATGATAGTCCCTAATTCATCACTAATGTGCTTATACTAACGCTTAAGAAGGTAAAAATATTCACAGCATTTTTAAACAAAAAGAGTGTGATACAACGTCTTCTATTGAAGGTAATTGAAATCTCCCATTATTACCGCACTACCAGTTTGGTTAGCTTCCCTAATTTCTCTTAGCATTTCACTGTCCATCTCACTATTTTGGACAGGTGGACAGTAGTATATTCCTATCACTATTCTCTTCCCCAACACACAAGGGACTTTTACCCATAAAGATTCAATTGTGCATTTAGTCTCATGTAGGATTTTTTTTTTTTAGTTGTAATCTTTTTATTAGGAAAGTTAGCCATAGTACAACATGTAACAGTCAAGCCGTAGCTAGGCAAAGAGATAGAACACAGCACAGCAGTATCCTAAGTATAATAGCTTAGAAAGCAAAAACAATTGAAAATGCTCAACAATGTAGCTAAGACACAACCAAATAACAAACTTGAATATCAATAATGAGAAAGAGGAGAGAGAAGGGAGAAGGAAAGAGGAAGAAGCAGAAAAGGAAAGAGGAAAGAAGGGGGTAGGTGCTAGAGGAAGAGAGGATGAAGAGAAGAGAAGGGGGGAGAAGCCAAGTAAGTGAAGTAGAACATCAAGGAGGAAGGTACCATCATGGACAATGTATCAATACCAAATTTCAAATCAAGTTAGATAGTGTAATTGTCAAGGGGTTGCCACATTAAACTCCATTTGGCTAGTCGGTTATGTTTGATGGCCATTGCCCGTTCATACTTACTGAATAGGCATACCGTATTCCACCACAAGGGCTCTGAGAGTAGTTCACTTCTCTTCCAATTAGAAGTGACATTATGTAAAGCTACGAGGAGTAGGAAATCAACAAGTCTTCTGTGTGGCATTGGGAGGTCAAGTGCAGGGTGGGCTCCCCTGAGGATTATCAAAGCATAGGAGATTGGTGTGGAAAGCGAGAGTAAAGAAGACATTTTGGTCCAAATTTGTGTCCAAAAAGTAGAGAGCATCGGACAGGAGAAAAGCATGTGTTCTAGGGTGGCCTTATCGGCATTGCAGGACCACCATTTATGAGAGGGAAGGAGATGAGCCCTGTGCAATTTCCAGGGGGTCCAAAGAGCTCTGTGCATTATGAAGAAGGAGGTTTGGGATAAACTAGTGGATAGGGAAACCCGGACTGAGGAGGACCAAATGTACTTCCAAGCTCTATCAGAGGGTTCGGTGTGAAGGTCTAAGGACCATACTTGTTTCAGGGCAGAGATGGGAGAAGGCGCAGCAAAGCTTCTAAGCAACCTATAGATTTTTGATGCAAGGTGTCCTGCAGTTCCCACTTCCTCAAAGAAAGAAACAATGAAGGGCAGCTGATCCAATTACATGTCTGATAGGCTTAAGGGCTTTAGCGCTTCTCGAAGCTGCAGCCAAGCGAAAAACTGAGTGGAGGGGAGGTCATACTTTGATTTGAGGGAAGAAAATGGAATTATGGCACCCTCCTCATGTAGGATTTTTATCCTGATAGACTCTATGCCATCCCGGATATAAAGTGCAACCCCACCACCAAGGTGCTCCTTTCTTTCTTTGCAATATAATTTGTACACTGGTATATCCCATTGGTTATCCTCTTTTCACCATGTCTCTGAGATGCCAATTAAGTCTATGTCATTGTTCACTGCTATACACTCTAATTCTCCCATCTTACTTTTTAGACTTCGGGCATTAGCATACAAACATTTCAAAGTGTGTTTTTTGTTTGTATTTACATTCTGTTTTTCAGATCACAGGACTAAATTGGAATATTTTAGCTCAGGGGAGTTTTAATTAGAGGCACTTGGACTACTTTTCTTATTATTGGAACCTCTCTGTTGAGATGCCCTAACTCTAATGCTTCATTAGTATCCTTTGAAGATACCTCCCTCTGAACCATGCACTGCTGAGCGACTATCGGTTTATTTATTTTCTATGCTGTCATTAAGTTATATACCATCACAACGGTTTTACTTACTGGCCCTTTGTTCTAGTTTAAAAGCTGCAGGTTAGCGCCAGCAGCCTGGTTTCACCCTGATTAAGGTGGAGCCCATCCCTTCAGAAAAGACCCCCTTCTTCAAAAGGTTCTCCAGTTCCTAACAAAACTGAATCCCTCTTCCTTGCACCATCGTCTCATCCATGCATTAAGACTCTAGAGCTCTGCCTGCCTCTGGAGATCTGCATGTGGAACAGGGAGCATTTCAGAGAATGCTATCTTGGAGGTTCTGGATTTCAGCTTTCTACTTAAGAGTCTGAATTTGGCTTCTAGAACCTCCCTCCCACATTTTCCTATGTCATTGGTGCCCACATGTACCATGACAGCCGGCTCCTCCCCAGCACTGTCTAAAATCCTATCTAGGTGACGCGTGAGTTCCGCAACCTTTGCACCAGGTAGGCATGTTAGCAGGTGATCTTCATGCCCAGCAGCCACCCAACTGTCTACATTCCTAATAATAGAATCACCAACTATGATGGCCACCCTAACCCTTCCTCCCTTGGCAGTAGCCCTGTTACAGGATCATTTCCTGCTGCACCAGGTTGATGTTCTCTGATCATGAGACCTTCTTCCTCCAAGGCAGTATCAGGGCTGCCAGACTGGAGTTGGGACTTGGCTACTAATTCCCTGAAGGTCTCATCTATATACCTCTCTGTCTGCCTCAGCTCTTCCAGGTCTTCCACTCTAGCTTCCAGAGATCCGAATCATTTTCTGAGAGACAGGAATTCTTTGCATCGGATACAAATGTACAATTTCTCACCAGCTCGATGCAAAAGACTGGGAGCCCCGCTTGCTGCTGGACTGCTGCCTTCATCTTAAATTTGTTCAATTCCTAGTTAAGTTTTTGGTTGCTATGTGTTATGGAACCCTGCCCACGGAACTAACCCCCGCGAGCAGGCACTCACCTTCCCCATGCTTCTCCCAATGCGGCACGGACGCCGCTGAAGTCGGGCCTTCCCACGCGGCTGGAGCCACAGACTTGCCTGCTCCTGCGACCTGGAGGCCGCCCCTCATGCCTGCCCTTCACCGCGGCCTGAAAGCCGCACGTTATGTCCATCTTCACGGCCGGAGCTGCCCCCGATGTCCTCTCATCTTCGCGGCACGGAGGCCGCAAGCCCCGGCCTGGATTGGCGGCTGGAGCCGCCCCCGGGGCTTCCTGCAGCGGCTGGAGCCGCTGCCGTCATCGGGGCCTGTCTGCAGGCCCAGCCCTGCCTCCTGCGTTGAAGACGTCGGTCCTGCACAGTTCTTACTTCCTTCCTCCTAGGCGCGCGGCCGCACCTCTCTAATGAATTTAAAGGGCCAGCCACAGGAAGTGTAGCTGGCCCCACCTTTGGACTGATTTCCTGCCTAGCCCTATAAAAAGCCTGTCTTCGCATTATGTCTTTGCCTTGCATCAGAGTTACTTCACTCTGGAGGCTCCTGCTTGCCAGAGCTCCGTCAGGTCTTCTTCGTGGAGCTACTCATCGTTTCATCTTCATGTCATGTCATGTCAAGTCAAGTCTTCGAGCCTGAGGTCCTCGTCCAGGTGTCCTGGTGTCTCCTCTTGACTTCTGCTTCCTGATGTCCCAAGTTCCTTGGTGTCTTGTTCCTGTGTCTTCATCGCTCCCGAGCCTTCTGGTCCTGTCAGGCCCGGCTCCCTTGGATGACGTCTTTCCTGAGCATGGAGTGGCCTGCAGATGGACTGGTGTCCTGTGCTCCTGAGCCGTCATGTCCTGCCAGCCTTGTTGGAGCTCCGGATGACTTATGGCTCCGTCGTCAAAGTTCTGTCTCGGCTGGATTCTTCCTTGCGCTCGTCCCGCTCTCCGTGTGGTCCGTGACCAGTCTCTTCAGGCTGTGTAGGGTGCGCAGTGGGACAGGGTGGTCCGTGACTAGCCCATTGGGTCCTCCTGTGAAGGTGGGCTGAGTAGGGCGCCCTTAGAAACAGTGCCAATGTTCACCCACCCAGCTCTCGTCTCGTCTGGACTTCGTCAAGTTCCTCATCTCGTCCTGGATGCCATTGCATCAGTCTTGGTGTCATGTCTTCACTTTAACGTCTTGTTCCTGATGTCGTCACATCGACCCTGGACCGGGATGCCATCGCATCAACCATTGGTCCGTGATGTCTTCGCATCAGCCTTGGTGTCATGTCCTCAACTACCTTGGTGTCATGTCTTGTTCCAGCCCTCGTCTCTGATGCCGTCCACATCAGCCTTGGTGTCATGTCTTCATGTCAAGGCCCGTCTGCCCTCGTTCTCAGGCCAGGCCTGCTGCTCCATGACGATCCAAGCGGCAGGTCCGAAAGGGCTCAGAATGATCAGAGGACCATTCACTTTCCAACATCATGTTGTTGGCCTTGGGAACTTGCAGGCCTGGCAGAAGGTAAGACAGTTAGCCATGCTGGAGCACACCATCAACCCTCGGTTCGGTCCTGGATCAGTCTTGGTTCAGGCTGAGGCCCAAGGGCACACTAAAACTCCCGCTACTTAACACTATGGGTGTAGGATTGCGTACAGTTAGGTTCCTTTAAATGTATTAGTGCATTCATTATATATCTGGTAGTGACCTACAAGGGAATGATCAAACTCTTGATAATGTGTGGGGAATTTCAGAATTTAAGTTAAAAGGCTTATTTTTTTTAATTTATTTTTTAGTGTGAAAGTGACACCTGCCTATAAATTAAAGGAGGACCTAGGGGTGGGAAATACAAACACACAAACTTCTATTTGTTGCCTGACTTTCTGAATACCTATTTAAAACAAAACACATAAACACAATAAATAATATACCCTAAGAGGCAGATTTTAAAACCCCTGCGCGCGCCGGCACACCTATTTTGCATAGGCCGCCGGCGCGCGTAAAGCCCCAGGACGCGAGTAAGTCTTGGGGCTTTCGAAACGAGGAGGGAGGGGGCGTGTCCGGGGGCATTCCCGAAACGACGCGGTGTTTCGGGGGCGTGCCGCGGCGTTTCGGGGGCGGGCCCAGGGGCATGGCGCCGGCCCGGGGGCGTGGTCGAGGCCTCCTGACCACGCCCCCGGGACCGGAGGACGGAGCGGGGCTGCCGGCGACACGCGCAAAGTTACGCCTGCTTTTAGCAGGCGTAACTTTGCCGACAAAGGTAAGGGGGGGGTTTAGATAGGGCCGGGGGGGGGGTGGTTTAGGTAGGGGAAGGGAGGGGAAGGTGGGGGGAGGGCGAAGAAAAGTTCCCTCCGAGGCCACGCCGAAATCGGAGCGGCCTCGGAGGGAACAGGCAGGCCGCGCTGGGCTCGGCGCGCACAGGTTGCACAAATGTGCACCCCCTTGTGCACGCCGACCCGGGATTTTATAAGATACACGCGGCTACACGCGTATCTTATAAAATCTGGTGTACTTTTGTTCGCGCCATCGGCGCGAACAAAAGTACCCGCACACGTAGTGTTTGAAAATCTGCCCCTAATAGTTTACTTCTCCCCAAAATTTTTAAGTTTTAAAAATTTCTCCAAGCAGTACTTACTGATTCTTTACAGCCACTAGCAAGGTGATCCTATCCTCTCAGTGCTCCCATGAAGGCAATATAGCTAGAACTCTAATCTAAAACTAACACTCATTATAAAAAAAAAAATGAACTCATCTGGTTAAGGAGAAACTCCCCCATTGTTATACCGCTGTCACTAAACCTAGGTAATTTTGATATCACACCCTCAAATCAAATCCAAGACTTAGGAATTCAGATTGACGAAAATGTTACTATGAAAAGACACAAACAAATTAATCACTACAGGATATGCAAAACTGCACATTCTACATAGATTTAAACCATTACTAACCACAGAAGATTTCCATACAGTTCTACAATTGTTGATTTTCTCTAATATCTCACTACTGAAACCCCCTACTCCTAGGAATCCCAACCAGCCAATTAAAAAATCTACAGCTATTACAAATGCTGTGGCAAGATTTTTAATGGGAACCAGGAAATTTGATCACATCACACCCTCACTTATAGCACTGCATTGGCTACCGATACAATACTGAATATACTACAAAGTTCTAACTTTAATCTCTAACATAATCCATAACCATAACCCAGGACTAATAGGTGTGACACTTCAACCATACACTCCACGATGAACCCTAAGTTCCCAAAACAAAGGACTATTAGCAGTACCTACGATCCAGAGCACACACCTGTCACAGATAAGAGATTGAGTGTTCTTCATAGCAGGCCCTAAACTATGGAACTCACTACCAGAGACAATACGACTGATCCCAGAAAGAAGACATTCAAACATGGACTAAAAACCTGGCTTTTTAAAAATGCTTATAACCTAACTTAAATTCTGTCAGAATGCTGTGTCAACAAGAACTCATAGCTTAACTTAAACTCACTCTGAATGCAGAGTTAACAATAACAAGAATAAAAAACAATACAAAAAAATGAGAGAACAAAGTAACTCATGATAACTCCCCTACAACCTTGTAAATCACTAAACAGATTCCCTATCCTACTAACCTTTTGTTCCTTTCCTCAGTTGAGACGTTTAAAACCATCACCCCAGATTCATATGACCCTATAAAGTTCTTCCAATGAATCTGACTTACCAAAATATGTACCTTATGTAATACTAAAATGTATTTTACTATAGTATGTGTTAGACCAATATGTGTTATAACCATAGGGGCGGATTTTCAGAGCCCTGCTCGCGTAAATCCGCCCAAAACCGGGCGGATTTACGCCAGCAGGGCCCTGCGCGCCGGGAAGCCTATTTTACATAGGCCTCCCGGCGCTCGCAGAGCCCCGGGACTCGCGTAAGTCCCGGGTTTCTCCGAGGGGGCGTGTCGGGGGCGGGCCCAGTCGTCGCGGCGTTTCGGGGGCATGTCGGCAGCGTTTTGGGGGCGGGTATGGGGGCGTGGCTACGGCCCGGGGCGGTCCGGGGGCGTGGCCGCGCCCTCCGTACCCGCCCCCAGGTCGCGGCCCGGCGCGCAGGAGGCCCGCTGGCGCGCGGGGATTTACGCCTCCCTCCGGGAGGCGTAAATCCCCCGACAAAGGTAAGGGGGGGTTTAGACAGAGCCGGGTGGGTGGGTTAGGTAGGGGAAGGGAGGGGAAGGTGAGGGGAGGGGAGGGCAAAGGAAAGTTCCCTCCGAGGCCGCTCCGATTTCGGAGCGGCCTTGGAGGGAACGGGGGTAGGCTGCGCGGCTCGGCGCGCGCCGGCTATACAAAATCCATAGCCTTGCGCGCGCCGATCCAGGTTTTTAGCAGATACGCGCGGCTCCGGCGTATCTACTAAAATCCAGCGTACTTTTGTTTGCGCCTGGAGCGCAAACAAAAGTAGGCTATTCGTGCGCCTTTTAAAATCCGCCCCATAATGTAAGGACCTAAAGGACAAATGTTACTTTTGTAAACCATTGGAACGACGGCATATAAAATAACTAACTAAATAAATATAATATCTGGAGTATATTGAATTTAGAGTATGGCTTCACAAGGAGGCTTATGGAAGTGGGAACAAATACTCTGTTCTGGCCCTGGTTTGTCCTGATCAAAAGAACATAATTTTGCCTCTGATAGTAGGGACAAATGCTCTTAAACATCTAGTACATGACTGTGAAGAAACTACAACAAGAAGTTAGCCATGAAAAAGGATTGGGTGACCGTATATCAAATGTATGCTTCTCATCAGAGTTCCAATCAGAAAGTCACCAGGCCTGTGATGGCCAGATTGACCAGCACCAGACCAATAGTGTTTGCAAGGCATGAGGCCAAGGAAGTGGAATGCTTCTTGAGGATGCCCAAACATGGTCAAAGCTTGCCAATGTTGCTTGAGGCTTCAGAAGAACACCTCTTCCCTGGAGGTCTGCTGGTACAACATCAGCTTATCCAAACTGGCACTAAGTCACACATAAAAAACAAGGTATTATTGAAGAATGTATCTGATCATCGTATCAGGATGCCTCCCAGAGGGATATTAGGTAAAGGTGAACCAGTCGATCCGGAGAGGGCCATGAGGGCAACAGACTTAACCCATATGGATGAAGCTACACCAGAAGCTGTTGGAGGTGGTGATATAGTGTCTGAGAAAGTGTTGCTAGACTTCAGGAACTTTCCAATATCTGAAGAATTTAAACAGCATAAAGAAAGAAGAATTAATCAGGAGGTAAAAGGAGCCTTCTTCTGTCATTATCCTTGATGTTGGCTATATCCTGGGGATAACACACAAAATTACTTTCACGGATCCAACTCCATTCAAGGAATGCACACGTCATCTATCCCCAGCTGATTTTGAGGATCTCAGGCAGCACCTGAAACAATTATTAGAAATAGGAGTGATTGAGGAATCTGATAGCCCTTATGCTTCACCTGTGGTATTGGTTAGGAAGAAAAATGGCACTTTGAGGTTGGTTGTTCACTATTATAAGTTGAACAACATAACAAGAAAGGACTCCTATCAGTTGCCTTGAACTGAAGAGACAGTAAGAGACAGTAAGTGGTTCTTGGTGCTGGATGTCAAGAGTGGATATTATTATCAAATCAAGGTGGAAGAGACGGAGAGACACAAAACTGCATTCACCACACCCTTTGGGAACTAGCAATTCAAGAAAATGGCACAAGGATTAACAAATGTGACAGCAAGTATTCATAAAATGATAGAGAAAATAATGGCTGACATTAATCTACATGAAGTTGTAGCCTTCCTAGATGATCCTATAATATTCTCTGACACACTGGAACAGCATGAGGAATGTGTTACAACGACTTTTGAAATGTGGGTTGAAGCTGTCTCCACCTAAATGTAAATTCTTCCAGAAGTCAGTGAAGTACTTGGGTCATCAGATCTCTGAGAAGGGAATATTCCCTGATGAATAGAAAATTTCAGCCATTACCAAGTGGCTGCAACCTAAGAACATTTGAAAACTGCAATCTTTCCTGGGACTTGCAGGCTATTACTGAAGATTCATGCTGTTAAGGACTTATGTCCATTTGATTTGCCCAAGACCAAGGGTTCCCTTGGCTGGAGGCTGCTATAATGAGGATTCAGTTGTTAGCAGTAGGAACAATGCTGATGTCATTTCCTGCCCTTCAGCATTCAAGCAGCTCCAAAGTAGGACACAAGCTGGGACTTTGTTAGCACTGCAAATACTGTATAAAGACAGAAGCTAACTGATAATTTAATACCAGTTTGAAATCTTAGAGCAGGGTTTTATGCCTAAGCCTCTACAGTATTCATGTGTTTGTGGAGTGAGCTATTTATTCAGTAAAGATTAATGCTGTTACATGCTAATAAGGTGTGTAGTTTCATTATTGGTGCTGGGTTATCAGTTGAACTGCAGGTCTTTACAGCCTTAACCTTGCATAGTCTGAAGCTGATGACCCTGGAGTAATAACCTACAACAAGAAACTTGTGTAACTTATATATTGCAAGGTCACACAATGGATTTCCCCAAGTTCCACCTTAGCATTTATGAACTTTTCTTCCAGGAACTTGTCCAAACCTTTTTTAAACACAGCTACAATAACAGCTTTTATTACATTTTCTCTCTGGCAAAAAATTCAAGAGTTTATGCATTGAGTAAAAAAGTATGGGTCTTAAATGTATCACCTAGTAATTTCGTTGCATGACTGCTAGTCTTTGTGTGGTAGATATTCATAGCTTATTAGGCAAAGTAACTTAACCAGATCATACACATTCATCTCTGTTACAAGGATATTCAGCAATATGATAATGCCTCTGAATATCCACATAGAAGTTTCTACTTAGCTGGATAAATTGATTCTGTCTAAGTTTAGAACTGCTATTAAGCAGGTCTAAACTTAGACAGAAAATTTATCTGCCAAAGTCATAATATCGCTACTTAGCCAGATAAGTTAAATGACTAAGTAGAACCATCCCAATCCTCCCAATGCTTGCCCCCAAGTTAGCCAGCTAGCCAGATTACCATAGAAGTGACTCATCCAGTTATCTAGCGGCTATCGAACATAAATGGTTATTAAATAGCTGCTAGATAGTCGGATAAGTTTCGACCTAAATCATCACTAAAATAAAGTTTGCAGACAACCCACATGACTCCATTCCAGCTAACTCCTTAAAATTAATAAATAGCACAATCACCCCAACAATCACATCCTTAATCAATCAATCACTCTCGGAAGGCAAAGTCCCTGATATGGCAAAACAAGCAGTGGTAAAACCTATACTAAAAAAGAATACTAGCTGTTCTGACAGCTGGGAAATTGTAGACAGTTAGCCAACCTGCCCTTTCTCTCAAAACTTCTCAAGAAAGAATTACTATCACATCTAGAAGACTAGATGACCAGCACTTTCTACATCCAAACCAATTTGGGTTCAGGAAAAATCGCTCAACTGAGACTTTACTTGTATCCTTAATGGACCCCGTATTACAGGGATTTAACAATGACAAATCCTATTTCCTGGTACTAGGGATGTGAATCGTTTTTCAATGATTTAGATTATCATCCCGATAAGGTTTAAATCATCATTAATCGGTAAAGAGTGTGATACAATAGAAATTCCCCTGCTTTATCGTGAAAAATCGTTTTTTGGTTAGTGCGCACTAACGGGAGTTAGCTGCGCACTAACGGGAGTTAGTGTGCACTAAAAGAAAATGATACAATTTGACACTTTTCAGGTCAGTTAAGGTCAGTTTAGGAATGAATATATATTCCTATTGGCTGCCCTCTTATTTATTGATGTTACCAAGGTTCCTACTGACAATATATGGGGGATGGGAAATGGAAACGGTTGGTAGCTTGACAAAAAAAAGTAATGTGATCAGTCAATGTGACTAGAACTTGTGCCCTATCCCTGATACTGGGAGTGTTGTGATCTTCCTGCACGCAGTGACCTATCCCTGATACCGGGAGTGTTGTGATCTTCCTGCATGCAGTACCCTATCCCGGTTACCGGGGGTGTTGTGATCTTCCTGCACTCAGTGCCCTATCCCTGATACCGGGAGTGTTGTGATCTTACAGTGTCCTATCCCAGTTACCGGGGGTGTTGTGATCTTCCTGCATGCAGTACCCTATCCCGGTTACCGGGGGTGTTGTGATCTTCCTGCACTCAGTGCCCTATCCCTGATACCAGGAGTGTTGTGATCTTCCTGCACGCAGTGCCCTATCCCTGATACCAGGAGTGCTGTGATCTTCCTGCACGCAGTGCCCTATCCCTGATACCGGGCATGTTGTCATCTTCCTGCACGCAGGGTTCTGGGGACCTCCCAGCCAATCAGGTTTTTAGGATATCCCCAATGAATATGCATGAGAAAAAAATTGCATGTTATGGGGTGAGTGCATGCAAATTTTCTCTCATATGCATATTCATTGTTGATATCCTGAAAACCTGACTGGCTAGGGGGTCTCCAGGACAGGGTTAGGAATCACTGATGTAGCTCTACAATCATACAGGCCACAGAAATCATTAAGATCTCAAAACAAAGGACTACTAGCTGAGCCATCATTACAGAATACTCACCTAACAAAAATAAAAGCCCACATGTTCTCAATGGCTAGCCCAATGCTATGGAACTCTCTACCTGAATATCTAAGACTGACCTCAGAAACAAAGAAATTCAAACGTGACCTAAAAACATGGTTAATTCAAAATACCTATAACCGAATTAAAATCACTTGAACACAGAGCATACGCCCTCAAGGTCAAAGTCATTAAGAACCTATCCTCTGAACTAAATACCTTATCCCAAGTATATGTCAATTTTTATTATGTATCTTGTTTGACCTCATTAAGTCAATGTAATTTTCGATGTATATTATGTACCTCATGTTGTAAACCATTGTGATCTTTATTTGGAACAACGTATATAAAATGGCTAAATAAATAAATACATATCACCCAGAACTACCACTGTGTGTGTGTGTGTGTGTATGGGGGGGATTATAGGATTATACCTGTTGTGGGAACAGGTAAACAAACACTGCTCTCACCTGGAGATGAGGCTTCACTCAATCCCCTCAGTCTTAGATCTCTGCCAGCAGAGATGGATGGTTGCTTCAGTGTACCATAATGTCGCAGACTGGTAAGATTTTGTGTATGATGCCAGTGGAAGGGGCCTGAAAATTTGCAAAGGAGGTGGCATGAGCTTTAACATCTTCACTGGTGAGAGATGGAGGTGAAATTGTGATTGCCGAACTGATGTCCTTGGAGTTTTCAGGGGCTATTAGTTTGGATATTGGAAGAGTCCTCCCCATGTCTTCCCCTTTGCACAGGACAACACCAACCTCTTGGTGAGTTTCATATTTCACCTATCAAGCCAACTGTAGTGACTCCAGACGTGATATGGGAGCTAAGGGCAGGGCTTGGGAAAGCCATTAAGGACTGTAATATGAAGACTGATGTGCTAACTAAAAGTCTGGATCCAATGATTATGTTCCAAGAGGAAGTTTTATAGGGTGTACAATCGCATGGGATCTGAAATCACAAAAATTAAAAATCTTAATGTGGCTATGGCTAAAGATAGGAACTCTCTATCTAGAATTGAACTTTTAGAAAATTGGAATCAACATTTGAATCTCAGGCTGGTGAACCTTTCAAAAATAATTGGGGAACTGCCTTATATTACTTTAAAAAGATATGTCTGCAATGTTCTACTTATTCCTAGGGATGTGAATCATTTTTGAACGATTAAAATTATCGTCAGATAACTTTAAAATTGTCCTAAATCGTCAGAGTGCACGATACAATACAAATGCCCCCGATTTATCGTCATAAATCGTCCTAAATCGTTAAATAGGGCACAGGAATTATTTGGGGGAGGGCGGGAAAACCGGCACACCAAAACAACCCCTAAACCCACACCGACCCTTTAAAACCAATTCCTTACCCTCCTCTACCCTCCCGAACCCCCCCAAAATGTTAAATTACCTGGTGGTCCAATGGGGGGGTCCCGGCGCGATCTCCCGCTCTCGGGCCATCGGCGCCATTTTGGCTGCCACTAATTAAAATGGCGCCGATGGCCAGATAAAAAAAAAAAATGCACCCGACCCTTTAAATCGACCCCCCTTAGCCTCCCCCACCCTCCCGACCCCCCCAAAACCTTTTAACATTACCTGGTGGTCCAGGGGGGCCTCGGGGGACGATTTCCCGTTCCCAGGCATCAGCTGCGCTAAAGAAAATGGCGCCGATGCCCCTTTGCCCTTACCATGTGACAGGGTATCCGTGCCATTAGCCGGCCCCTGTCACATGGTAGGAGCACTGTTTGGCCGGCGCCATCTTTAAAGATGGCGCCGGCCATCTTTACTCATCAGCCCCTATTATACTATACTCTATAATAGGGGCTGATGAGTAAAGATGGCCGGCGCCATCTTTAAAGATGGCGCCAGCCATCCAGTGCTCCTACCATGTGACAGGGGCCGGCCAATGGCACGGATACCCTGTCACATGGTAAGGGCAAAGGAGCATCGGCGCCATTTTGTTTTAGCGCAGCTGATGCCTGGGAACGGGAAATCATCCCCCGAGGCCCCCCTGGACCACCAGGTAATGTTAAAAGGTTTTGGGGGGGGGGGGGTCAAGAGGGTGGGGGGGTCGATTTAAAGGGTCGGGTGGGGTTTTTTTTTAGCGGCGCGGGCCTCCCTAAAAAAAAATTAGTGATGTGAATTGGAATCGGAAACAATTCCAATTCACATATCTTAACGATCAGATTCCCCCCCCCCCCCCCCCCCCCCAGCCGAACCTGATCGTTAAGACGATCTGGCATACGATTCACATCTCTACTTATTCCAGAGGATCAGGTTCCCTCAATTAATATATCTTTTTTCCTGCCAACTTTAGTTCATAAAGACTCTCAACCATTAGTCCAGCCTGAGGGCTCCTCAGATTTATTTAATCATCAATTTTCTAGAGCTGTCCCGGGTTGAAGTGATAGAATGTAGCACATTGTTAATTTTCTTAAAGTAGAGCAGGATATCATTAAGACCATGAAATTCTATTTTAGGAACTTGAATTCTCCATTTCATGGTAAATGTATGAGAATGTTCCCTGACATTTCAAAGACAACAAAAGAGAGGAGAAGAGGTTTTCTTGTATTGTGACAGGAAACTATTTCTAAAGGTGATTCTTTTCTTTTCTGTTATTCCTGTAAATATATTATTAAATTGAATAATGACTGTTATATTTTCTTTATCCCTAAACAACTAAGAGCTTTTTTTGGATGCCAAGAAACTGCCACTTGCCCCACACATTTCTGGTTAGTCATGTCCAGATATACATTTTTTGGTAGATCAGTCGGATTAAGCCTTTTCTTGTTAATTTGCCTTTTTTTTTCCTTTTAATTTCTTTGGAATCTCACCTCCTGGTCCTTTTGTTGTTATTAGATGTGTTTAATCTTCCATTTAATACTGTATTTCTTTGTTTTGTAATTTCTAGACCTATTGCTTTTGGACGTTAAGTGTCTCCTGTTCAAGATTGATTTTGCTTTGTATGATTGAAACATAAATAAATAGTTAAAAAAAAAATAGCCATTTTTGGAATGGGTATCCCACCAACATCTTCATTAGTAAACACTGAAGCAAATAATTCATTTACTCTTTCTGCGATGTCCTTATCTTCTCTAAGTGCTTCTTTAACCCCTCAATCATCCAACGGTCCAACCGACCCCCTCACAGGCTTCCTGCTTCGCATATATATTAAAAAGCTTTTATTATGAGTTTTTGCCTCTACTGCCAACTTCATTTCAAATACTGTCTGAGCCTGTCCTATCAGTGTTTTACATTTAACTTGCCAATGTTTATGCTTTTTCCTATTTTCTTCAAATGGACCAATTTTTGAAAGAAGTTGTTTGGCTAAAATATTTTCTTTCACCTAGTCTCTTAACCCTGCTGACAGTCATTTGCCCTTTCTTCCACCTTTTTTAATGCATGGAATATATCTGGACTAGGCTTCTAAGATGGTATTTTTAAACAATGTACACGACTGTCATGCACTTTTAAACTTTGTAGTTATATCTTTCAGTTTTTTCTATTTTCCTCATTTTATCAAAATCTCCCTTTGAAACTTTATTGCTAAAGCTGTAGATTTACTTAATGTCCCTCTGCCAGTCATTAAGTCAAATTTGATTGCACTATGATCCCTATTGCCGATTGGCCCCACTATTGTTACCTGTCGCACCAAATTCTGCATTCCACTAAGAATTAGATCTAAAATGCCCCCCCCCCCCTTTCATCTGTTCCTAAACCAAATGTTCCATGAAGTAGTCCTTTATTCCATCCAGGAACTTGACCTCCCTAAAATGTCCTGATGTTACATTTACCCAGTCAACATTTGAGTAATTGAATCTCCCATTATTACTGTGCTGCCAAATTTGTTAGCCTCCCTAATTTCTCTTAGCATTTCATCATCCGTCTGATCAGTTTGGACAGGTGGACAGTAGTATACCCCCATTGCTATTCTCTTCCCTATCACACATGAGATTTCTACCCATAAAGATTATGCTGTGAATTTAAAGGCAAATTTTTAAAGCCTGGCATGCACATTAATGAAAAGATGCACAAATAATTCGGGCTTACGCACAACAAGTGGTTTTAAAAAGCTGCTCGGATATGCACGTATCTCTGAGCGTGCACAGCAAAAGGGGTCGGGCATGGCTGTAGTCTGGGCAGGGCATGGGCATTTTGGAGCTTGAACCAGAGATCTGTGTGTAAAAACGTATGCGCCTAGGCATGCGCCTAGATCCCCTGCTGCATATGTTCACTTCCGCTATGGAGGAGGTATAATTTATGAAATAAAAAAATAGGCAAATCTGCATGGTTTTAAGGGTCTGGGCTAACTGGGGGAAGTGAAGGCTATTAAACTAAGGGGCTTTGGAGGACCTACAATTAACTGGGTGAACTGGAGATGGTGTCAGAGCACAACAGTTTTAAAATCCCCGACTTATGCGGAAGGAGCAGGATTTTCATGCATATGAGCATATCCACTTAAAATTTGGCACACGTGCATGGTAGCCATACAATTTTATAACATGCGTGCATATGTGGCTATATTTTATAAAATGGCCGCATCCCTGGTCTTGGGATGCCCGCGTGCTGGTTTCAAAGTTACTGTCCCTTTCTCTTGCAGGGTCTTTACCCTGTTGGACTCTATGCCATCCCTAACATAAAAGTGCCAGCCCCTCAACAAGTTCATCCACCCTATCATTGTTTCTAGTTAAAGAATACATTTCTGGCAATCATCACATTAATTCTTCAATATCTAAAGAAAACTTATCTTGGTCAAAGTAAAAAAACAAAAATTTGATACAACTTTGGCCAGTTTACTTCTAAGCCTATTATGTCTAAACAAATAGAACTTCATGACAAGTCAAACTTCTCATTATAACCCTAACAGGGTTAATGATATCAGCAGAACCATTTGCCTCACAAATATCTTATCTTGGGATCATAAGAAAAACAACTTCCAATTTTGCTCATTATTTTAATAAGTGTTTAAGAGAAGTCACACCATTTACAAAATGACAGAAGCTTTCTGAGTGATTGCTTTAATCCTTGCCCTCAGGCATATGATAAAATATCAAGACTGGAAAGTTTAAGATTTAAATAATACGTATTGATTTTTGAAACAAAATAACATATTTCCTAAATCAAAAACTGACATAGAGCAGCAGCTTTGGAGTTTTCTTGTTGCATGCTCTTAGGTTGAATCCAAGATTTGAATGTGTTATATGGGCACAACATTCCTCGTCTTCAGCTCAACTATGGCAACTGGGAATGTAGGAGGTAATACAAATTTTCAAAACTGACCTGGGCTTAATGAAATTAAAAGAACATAGGGGAGGAGCTGAAGCGGAGTCAGCATTTATGCACATGCTTTTAGATTTAAAAAGATTGATGGTAACTTTGAAACCAGTGTGTGTGTGTGTGCGCACATACGTCAGCCCGCACCCAGGGACACGGTCATTTTATAACATATGTGCACATGTTATAAAATAGACTGGCCATGCGCACACGTGCGCCAACATTTAAATGGGTGTGCTCATGTGCGCGCAAAACCACATGAATCGGGAGATTTACGTAAGCTCTGCCAGTTACCAGCAACGGAAGGCTCAAACTGAAGGAAAGGTAGCCACTGCAGGCAGAAAATACTCTGCCGCTATTCCAATTGGAACCCATCTGACTCACCTTGCCATTGTATCTGCCAGTCCAGCCTAGGAATCACACCTCTGGCAGACTATGCTGTCACATCATGGTCTAGCCAGCAGATCATGATGTGACAGATGTTCCCATGGATGGCCACAACTGCACCCATCCATGGGAACATCTGGTAGACAGAATGAAACCAAAGCTTGGGAAGACTAGAAGAGCAGGTGAATTCACTTATCCTAACCTTTTGACCCAGGGCTCTAGAGGCACAGTCATAAGCCATGGCACTGTCAGTTCCCATGTCTTTCGCAAATTTTGAGTGACCGCTTAGGAAGGCCTGGTTTAAGATTCCCCTGTGTTTTTCTGGGGACCAATAATCCTGTAGGGGATTTATGAATCAATGTTCAATTGTTTTCACTATAGAGGCATCTCGCTTTCTTGTTCACAAACCAAAGGGGCGGATTTTAAGAGCCTTGCTCACGTAAATCCGCCCGGATTTATGCGAGCAGGGCTTGCGCGCCGGTGCGCCTATTTTACATAGCCCTGCCGGCGCGCGCAGAGCCCCGGGACTCGCGTAAGTCCCGGGGTTTTCCGAGGGGGGCGTGTCGGGGGCGTGTCGGGGCGGGGCCGATCGGCGCAGCGTTTTCGGGGCGTGTCGGCGGCGTTTCGGGGGCGGGCTCGAGGGCGTGGTTTCAGCCCGAGGCGGTCCGGGGGCGTGGCCGCGCCCTCTGGAACCGCCCCCGGGTCGCGTCTAGGGGGATTTACTTCTCCCTCTGGGAGGCATAAATCCCCCAACAAAGGTAGGGGGGGGGGGGTTTAGACAGGGCCGGGGGGGTGGGTTAGGTAGAGGAAGGGAGGGGAAGGTGAGGGGAAGGTGAGGGGAGGGCGTTAGCGAATTCCCTCCGAGGCCTCGGAGGGAACGGAGGTAGGCTGCGTGGCTCGGCGCGCGCCGGCTACACGAAATCGGTAGCCTTGCGCGCGCCGATCCAGGATTTTAGCAGATATGCGCGGCTCCGCGCGTATCTACTAAAATCCAGCGTACTTTTGTTTGCGCCTGATGCGCCTACAAAAGTACGCGAGGGCGCCCTGTTTGAAAATCTACCCCAAAGTGATTTACATTACCTCAGTGTTAAGTGGGTAAGCCCTGGCTTGGGCCTCTCTGCTCTGGGAGAGACAAAATCCCCTGATTTTTTATTTTGACATCTTTATCTCAGCCTTCAAGCATGTCTTTGTTGAACCAGGCTGTTTAGTTTCTGCTTCCACATCTCTCCTGCAAATTAAACAGGGTTCCCGTATAGTGGGTCAGAATGCCATTGAATTCTGTACAACAGAGACTAGCTGGAAGAATGCAGTTTTGTTGGCAGCCTTTTGAAAGGCCTGGCTCTGCAGTGTGGATTAAAGATGAACTGGCTTGTTGTAGTTACCTTCTCAACTAGGTGCCATGATTTGTCTCTGCTTACATATTGATGCCCACATTTGAGAAAGCCAATCAAAGTGCTCATCTCTTCTCTCAAGCCTAGTGCTTCCTCCTGTGGAATGGCTAGACTCCGTTGTTAGGACCAGAGAATGAGGAGAAGGTCTACATTTTTGGGACCCCTGATACAGTGGTAGGCAAACACAGACTTAGTCATTAACTCTTGAAAAACTGAGTTCTTGGGTTTTTATTGCATTTTCCCCCAGATAAGAAGACCTGGATATTTGTTGCTGTGTTGAAATTCTTTGGAGTTATCTATTTTTGGAGCTTGAAGGGTTTTGCCATCTAGTCCTTGTTAAATGCTGGAACTTGAAAGAGACTATCCTACCCTCCTGAGGGAAGGAAGTTTTGAGATGCTCACTGGTTTAGTTACAGGAAGAGGAGAGAGAAGACATGGCACCATGGAAAAAGAAACCAATGTTTTCCTTATAATGATTTTTCTTTATGATTTTCACAATTCTACCATGGATTCTCAGTTGAACACCACCATTGGACTCAATGTGCCTTTCTTATCAGAAGACATCTTCAACTGTGAGAATTAACTGACCAGCAAGTGAAAGAGTGGGGTGTGAGTTAAGGACTGAGCCTGTGTTTGTCCACCACTGCACCAGGGGCCCTGAAGGTGTATATCTCCTCCCCCCCCCCCCCCCCCCGGATGAACCCGGCATCCCAGGGCTGAAGAGATAAGTCTAAGAGAGTGAGTGATCTGGTAAGGAGGAGAAAGCCCTGAGAACATTTATAGCTTCTCAGCTCTAGCACACTAGCAATCTGGGGGTCCTATGATAAACTGAAAAATACTGAGAATGAAATTCTTGGAGTGGCTCTATGTGAGAAACAAACTTATTTTTAATTGTTTTTAAAGATCATATTCAGGATTTGAAACATTTCTTCAGGACTTTCTCTCTCCCCTCCCTGATAATTTGTTTTTGGTGTGGGAGTTGCAGCAAAGGTATATAGTGAGTGCATTTTATTCCTTGCTAAGAGCACCCCCTACCCCTTTCCTATGCAGCCCCTCCTTTCCTCCTCCACTCACCTTCTCACCCAGGTGTAGTCTTCTGTCTCTTCTCCTCCAGCATCCACTTCTCACTTCTCCCCGCACCTTTCTCTCCCTTTTTTCCTTCTAGTCCTCTCACTCTATTTTTCTATCTCCAAAACTCCTTCTCTCTTCGCCACTTCTCTAACCCTCCACCTAATGCAGTCTTCTCTGTCCTTCCTGGCCCTAATCAGTGCTAAAAATGCATCTGTCTTCTGCCAGGGCCTTGATTAGGTCCACTGATAACAATACCTTGTCCTCTGAGAAAATCCACTCGACCCAGGTAAGTGGGCAAGTGGATTTTTCAAACTCTGATCTTTTACTGTTTCAAATATGTGCCTTTCTATTTTGAAAAGTAGTTTCTCCTAGGACAAGCAGGATGGTAGTCCTCACATGTGGGTGACATCATCCAATAGAGCCCGGCATGGAAATCTTTTGTCAAAGTTTCTAGAAACTTTTACTGGCAGACTGAACATGCCCAGCCTGCTGTTATCCGCGAGTCCACATGAGGTCCCACTTCAGTCTCTTCTTTTCTGCGGTGCAGTAGCCTCGCAGTTGTGGAGCTCCAAATCCTCGAAAGTGTTTTGCTGTTTTTTCGGGGGTTTTTCTGCATTGGGTCTCCCTTTGCGTTCAGTTCCTCTGTTCAGTAGGTACCTTTGCCTTTTCCCTTCGTTATTCGTGGTCGATTCCCAAACTCCTGCAGCGGGGTGCTGTCGGTCATCGACTGCACGCCAGCCTCTTTTTTCGATGCCGTCGTTGGGTTTTCAATGGTGCCCCCAGTCTATCATGGCTCCGCATGAGTTGTGTATCCTCTGCTTGGGTGCTTCTCATGACGTCTAGGGGTGTCATTTGTGAGATCAAATGACTCCGAAAGGACATCATGCACACCTGGACAAAATGGAGAAGCTTTTCAGCTCTCCAAAACCCTCCACTTTGGCTTTGGTATCCTCCACGCCTAATGGTGAACCGTTCCCATCTCTTTCCCGGGGCGGTCCCACTTTCCAGTACCCCTAAGGATTGGGGAGAGGAAGATCGATCCTCTGTGGTCTCTTCCCTCCCCCTCACCTTGGAGTCATCGTCTTCCTCGGTGCCAGGGAAAGAATGGGCCAAGCACCAGAAAGCTAGGAAGCATTGACACCAGTGACATCCTGCCATGGGTTCGGTTCTGGAGAGACATCAGCGGCTGCCGAGCCGCCATCGAAGTGGCACCGGCCACCAGAGGCCCCATCCTCAGGTGCCCCCAATAGCCCGAGGCATTCCCCACCAGCAACGGTGCTGGGCACCATGCCTCTTCATGACCCCTCCGAGGATGTGCCAGTGACGCATTGTTCCCCTCCATCAGTCCTTACTATCCATAGGGTGCAATCAGCGGTGTTCAAAGCACTACAGAGTGTCAAGCTTCCAGTGCCACTGGCCCCCTTACCAGTGCCAGAGCCTCCACCTTCGATGCTCGCACCCCTGCTGGAGTGTCTGGATGTCGTTCTTGGTGCCCTACCAACACAATTGGTGTCCGAGAGGCCTCCGATGCCTCCTCAGCCACTGACACCCTCCACCGGAGCAATCCTGATTCCCAGTTCCTCTGAGGAGGATAAGGCCTCATGGACCAGGTGCCTGTGCCCGCGGTTCCCCAGGCCACTGCTGGTTCTTCCTGGCATACCACGGCAGATACCCCCCTTGATGCCCAGGGGTCCACAGATGCTGTTGGTGACCCCACGGCATTTGGTACCCTTGGGGCCCAGGCCTGCCATCCTTCCTGGTCCCCGCCCTCGGCATCTGGACCCTATTGATGAGGAGGTCCCTATGACCCATTGGGCGATGACTCCTCGAACTCATCCTCTGAGTTCTCCGATGACCCCCTCTCGGAGCCTTCCCCTCCAGAGGGGCGGCGTCGATCTCCACCCAAAGACCTGTCATTTGCCAGCTTTGTGAGGGCCATGGCAGAGGCCATCCCCTTCCAGCTCCTGCTGGAGTAGGATACCCATCACAAGATGCTGAAAGTCCTTGATGCTCCAAAGGAGATTGTGTTGGTGCCGGTCCACATCTTTAAGGAGCTTCTCCTCTGTATGTGGGAACACCCGGTGTTGATTGCTCGGGTAAACAAGAAGGCTGATGCGACTTATCTGGTTCAATAGGCCATGGGCCTATTGAACCAGATAAGACTTAACCCATCAGTCTGTGGTGGTGGAGTCCGTGCTTAAACAGGCCAGATGCTTCCAGACACTTGCTTCTGTTCCTCTGGGGCGCGAACACAGGGAGCTCGATGGCATATGTAGAAAAATGTTCCAGGGGGCTATGCTGGTGGCCCGTATTGTGCCTACCAGCTGTACATAACACAATAAGACCGCAATCTATGGAAGCAGGTCCAAGAGTTTGCAAAGGGCCTTCCCCAACAAAAGCAGGAGTCTCTTGCAGCCATTGCCACGCTGCGGCTTGAGGTAGGTAGACATGAGGTCAGGTCTTCCTATGATGTTTTTGAGACCACAGCCTGCCTAGCAAGCTGGCCGGCTGGCTTGGCTCCGGGTCTCCGGTCTCCGACAAGAGGTTCAGGACAGGTTTGTGGACCTCCCCTGCACAGGCGAGAACCTATTTGGGGATAAGGTAAAAGAGGTCATGACGCAGCTAAAAGATCAGCATGATACTCTTCAGGAAATCTCCGTCAGCCCCTCTGAAGGCCCGTCCGCCACCAGGAAGTCCTCCAGTCTGGGCTCTCGCAAGCCCTTCTACCGGCCGAGGAAGTACTTTCCTCCAGCTGACTGTGCCTGCCCACCTCGGTCCAGCACTAGAGGTTGTGGCCGGCAGCAGCAAGCTCTGAGGGCCCAACCAGCCCCCCCAGCAGGCCCCGTCCACCAGCTTTTGACTCCCGTCCACTGGCTTTTGATTGGCGGCAAGGGGGCATGAGCCAAATGCCGGTTCTCCTGGCAGTCGTTCCCCCAGTCGGTGGCAGGCTTCTTTGCTTTGCCTGCCATTGGGAAGCGATCACTTTGGACCATTGGGTCCTCTCCATTATCCACTAGGGCTACCGCCTGAACATCAGCAGGCTCCCAGAGACCCCCCCCCCCCCATGTCCATCATGGGGTATGCTCACCCATCAGGTCGCCCTTCAATCAGAACTTTCTGCCCTTCTAGCACTGTATGCGATAGAACCAGTTCCCTGGGAGCAGTGGGGCCACAGCTTCTACTCAATGGGGCGGATTTTAAGAGCCCTGCTCGCCTAAATCCACCCAAATCCAGGCGGATTTAGGCGAGCAGGGCCCTGCGCGCCGGTGAGCCTATTTTACATAGGCCTACCGGCACGCGCAGAGTCCCGGGACTCGTGTAAGTCCCGGGGTTTTTGGAGGGGGGCGTGTTGGGGGCGGGACCAAGCGCAGCGCCGTTTTGGGGGCGTGTCAGGAGCGTTTTGGGGGTGGGTCCGGGGGCGTGGTTACGGCCCGGGGCGGTCCGGGGGCGTGGCCGCGCCCTCCAGACCCGCCCCCAGGTCGCATCCCGGCGCGCTAGCGGCCCGCTGGCGCACGGGGATTTACGCCTCCCTCTGGGAGGCGTAAATCCCCCGACAAAGGTAAGGATGGGGTTTAGACAGGGCCGGGCGGGTGGGTTAGGTAGGGGAAGGGAGGGGAAGGTGAGGGGAGGGCAAAAGAAAGTTCCCTCCGAGGTCGCTCCGATTTCGGAGCGGCCTTGGAGGGAACGGGGGTAGGCTGCGCGGCTCGGCGCGCGCCGGCTATACGTAATTGATAGCCTTGCGCGCGCCGATCCAGGATTTTAGCGGATACGCACAGCTCCGCGCGTATCTACTAAAATCCCGCATACTTTTGCTTGCGCCTGATGCGCCAGCAAAAGTATGCCTATTCGCGCGGTCTGAAAATCTACCCCAATGTATTTGCACCCCATCCTCGACCCCAGGGCAATAAACTGATTTCTCATAAGAGAAAAATTCAAAATGGTCTCTCTGGGCATGCTGATCCTGCTCTTCCAAAGAGGAGACTGTCTCTGCTCCCTCGACTTAAAGGACGCTTATGCCCATATTGCAATTGTCCCCACCACAGGAATAACCTCCGCTTTCTGGTGGGACAGCACATTTTCAGTACAAAGTGCTGCACTTTGGATTGGCTTCAGCCCCAATGTGTCTTCACGAAATGCTTGGTGGTGGTGGCTTCCTACCTCAGGCGTTGCTAGGTCCATGTCTTTCCATACTTGGATGATTGGCTGATCCGGAGCGACTCATACTCCAGGGCCCTGAATGCACTGGCCTTGACAGTTCAGTCCTTGGGATTCGTTATCAACTTCCCCAAGTCATATCTCAATCCATCTCCATGGCTGGACTTTATCGGCGCCAGGTTGGATATTGTGCAAGAAAAAGCTTTTCTGCCCAGGGATTGACCGGTCTCCCTCTCCTCGCTGGCCATGCTTGTTCGCAACAGAAAGAGGGTGCCGGCCCATCTGTTGCTCCACCTGCTGGACCATATGGCGGCCTCAGTCCACGTGGCCCTTTTGGCCCGCCTCCACATGAGGGACCTACAGTGGGCCTTGCGGTTCCAGTGGTGACAGGAATCTCAGAATCTGGAGGTGCCGATGATGATCACGAACTCTCTTCACTTCTCTCTGACCTGGTGGGAGGCCCTGTCCAGTCTGGACATTGGGCTCCCATTTCAGCCTGCCCACCCCAGATGACCCTCACCACCAATGCCTCACCTCAGGGGTGGGGGGCCCACCCAAATGGCCTGCATACCCAGGGCCTTAGGACTGCAGCCAAGGGCTGCTGCAAATAAACCTCCTGGAGCTGCGGGCAATCCAATACCCTTGTGGGCCTTCCAGGACAGGCTGTCCTCCAAGGTTGTCCTCATGAGAACGGACAACCAGATGGCGATGTGGTACAGAAATAAGCACAGGATCCTTCCCCCTCTGCTAGGAAGCGATACAGATCTGGGATTGGGCCCTTTCTAGAGGGATGTATCTATGGGCCACCTACCTGCCGGGTCACCTAAATATGCTGGTGGACCATCTCAGCCGGTCCTTTCAGCCATATGAGTGGTCCCTGGAACTGGCAGTGGCAGCCGACTTATTCCATCGCTGGAGCATGCTGGACATTGACCTGTTTTCCTCTCCCCACAATCACAAGGTGAGTATGTTCTGCTCCCTGATTCTGGGGAAGGACCATCCAGCCTGTGATGCGTTCTCCCTTCACTGGAGATAAGGTCTCATGTACGCGAACCCCCCTATTCTGCTCCTCTCGCGGACTCTGTCACAGCTGCAAGAGGACAGGGGGACCATGATTCTGGTGGCACCCTCCTGGCTGAAGCAGATGTGGTTTCCTCTGCTCCAGGACCTTTCCATGAGTGCACCAGTTCTGCTGGGGATGTCTCCTGACCTCCTATCACAGAACCAGGGCACCCTGCGCCACCCAAGCCTCACAGCATGGATGTTCAGTGCATGATCCTCCAGCCCTTACAGCTCTCAGATGGTGTCTCCAGGGTCTTGATTGAATCCTGGAAAATTTCCACCTGGAAATCTTACAGCTTGAAGTGGAAGTGTTTCTCTACCTGGTTCGGTGGCCGCAGACTGGACCCTTTCTCCTGTCTGCTCCCCCGCCTGCTGGATTATCTTTGGCACCTGTCCAAATCTGGCCTCCAAACCAGCTCAGCACCCTCAGCGCCAACCACCAGGGGTCGCCAGGGCACCCATTTCAGTCCAGCCACTAGTCAGGCATTTCATGCGGGCCCTGGTTCAAATGAAGCCCTCGCTTTGCCTGCCAGCAACCCCGTGGGATCTCAACATTGTCCTGGCGAGGCTCATGCAGCATCCGTTCGAGCCTCTCAAATCCTGTGACCTGAAGTTCCTCACCTGGAAAGCTATGTTCCTGGTGGAGATCACTTCCGCTCGCAGGGTCAGTGAGATCCAAGCCCTGGTCATGTACGCTCCTTACACAAAATTCTTTCAGGATCGTGTGGTGCTGCGCACGCATCCAAACTTTTTTCCAAAGGTGGTGACTGCTTTCCATATCAACCAGTCAATCATCCTTCCCACGTTCTTCCCACAGCCTCACTCTCACCCGGGGGAACATGCTCTCTACACCCTGGACTGCAAATGGGCGCTCACTTTCTACTTGTCCGTACAGCAAGTCATAGACAGTCTACCCAATTCTTTGTGTCTTTTGACACCAATAAGCTAGGAACAGCAGTGGGGAAGCAGACCCTATTCAACTGGCTAGTGGATTGCATTGCCTTCTGTTACAAGCAGCCAAGCCTCCAGCAGACTGGCAGGGTGAAGGCTCACTCTGTGCAGGCTATGGCAGCAGTGGCCCATCTGCATGCGGTCCATGTCGCCAAGATATGCAGGGCCACGACATGGAATTTTCTCCACACATTCACAGCTCATTACTGTCTCGACAGGGATAGTTGCCAGGACAGCACTTTTGGCCAGTCTATCCTCCGCAATCTATTCCAGTCTTGAACCCAACTGTTTTCATTGTGCACTCTATGGGGCCAGACTGCCCCTGTTTTCCCCATAGTGCCACAGTTGTGCTATGCCCATTGGCACCTTGTTCGGCTACTGTGGGTCCCTCTGATCACATGGGGCAGTCTGGAGCTCTGTAATCACCCACGTGTGAGGACTACTATCCTGCTTGTCCTAGGAGAAAGTGCGGTTGCTTACCTGTAACAGATGTTCAGCTAGGACAGCAGGACCTTAGTCCTCAGGAATCCCACCCGCCTCCCCACGACGTTGGGTTCACCTTTGGTTTATTATGTAAAATTTTCTTGCTTGTATTTTTGCTATGTTACAAGACTGAAGGGGGACCTTGCATGGACGCACAGATAGCAGCAGGCTGGGCATGTTTTCCGTGCCGGGCTCCATTGGGTGATGTCACCCACAAGTGAGGACTACCATCCTGCTGTCCTAGGAGAACACCTGTTACAGGAAAGCAATTGCGCTTTCTAATAGACAGATTTCCATTCAAAGCAACCTTTTCCAGCAGTTTTTCCCTTCAACATTTTTTTAAAGTCATACTAGATTTTGTTCTCTTTCAACTTTGTTTTGGAACTTTACACAGAAAACTTTAAATCCCTTCCTGCACTTCTCCTTACTGCAACCTGCCTAACTTGGCTCCTAGTACAGTATTAAGAATCTGAATGTAGCAAGTGTATCTAGAAGGCCACTGGCAGAAATCTATTTTTAACTTTAATATACAAAAAAGATTATTTATTTATTTATTTTATTTAAGTTTTTTTTATATACCAACATTCAAGACGGTAGTCCCATCATGCTGGTTCACAAGAAACAGGGGTGCTATTATAACAAACTTTACAATTTGAACAATGGTGCAGAAAAGCAGTTACATATAACAAGGAAATCAATAACTTGGAGTGAGAAGGAAAATGAAGATCAGATAATTATATATATGTATAAATAACATTGTAAGATGTGGCTATTAACTCTATTACTAGCGGAGCGTGATGATTGCTGGGAGTTACATAGTGTTGGAGTTAGGAAAGGCCTGCGTGAACAGCCATGTCTTGAGTCTTTTCATGAATGTTGAGATGCTGGGTTCCATTCTAAGATCCGGGGGAATGGAGTTCCATAAAGTTGGACCGGCTGTGGAGAATGCCCGATCTCTAAGCGTGATGTGTCTGGTAGTTTTGGCTGGAGGTACTTGAAGTGATCCTTTGTAAGCATCTCTTGTCGGTCTTGTTGAATGGTGTAATCGGAGGGTGATATGAAGATCGATTGGAGCTAATTGATGGATGTTTTTGAAAATGGTGAGAATGGCCTTGTAGATTATTCTGAAGTGGATGGGCAGCCAATGGAGGTTCATCAGGATAGGGGTTATGTGTTCTCTTCTCCTGGTGTTAGTGAGTATACGGGCTGAGGCATTTTGGACCATTTGCAATGGTTTGGTGTGTGATGAAGGGAGACCAAGCATGATGGTGTTACAATAGTCCAGCTTTGCGAAAATGATTGATTGTAGAATCGTTCTAAAGTCATGTGTGTGGAAGAGAGGTCGTATTCTTTTCAGCACTTGGAGCTTATAAAAGCACTTGGAGCTTATAAAAGCTTTCACATAGCTGAGGTCTGTGATATTACTGTATTCACAAAAAAATGGAGTATACCCTGAATTTTCACATGCCAATAAAATTGCAAGAAGATATTGGCAAAATCAAATGAGCTCCATGTTTTTGTATGTTTTACTACATGAGAATCATGTAAGTGAAATTTGAAGACAATCATATAGCACATGGAGTTGGTTTGTAAGAAGTTCCTTGTAAGAAGTTCCTTGTAAGAATCTGTTATCAATCTGAGGTCAAGAGTCAAATGTCATGAACTTCTGACTTATGGACTAGAATATAGATGTCATGTTCTTTCAGTGATCCTTATGTACTAAATTTGTGCAATTAATGTTGAAAAAAAAACCCTGGAAATGCTTATAGAATATTTTTCTATATGCCTTATGGTTGGATTGTTTTTTTTAATGTTTATTTTGGGGCCGGAGGAGAGGCAGCTTGAGCCTGCTTTCAGAGGTGTTTGACACGATTTAAAAATAAAGTGGCAGAGTGCCGTGAGCAAGAGGAGAGGTAGGCAGTGTTGAGGAGCCGGAGCGATTTGCTGATTGAGCTGATCACTGCTGGTCTGGGTTTCCCCGATGATGCGGTCAGGCTGCAAGGCTGCGACAGGTGCCCTGGGAGCCTGGGAAGCTCCCAGCAACACAAAACTGAGAGGCCATGTGACTCGGAAGCTGGAGCAGATGGAAGATGAGATTGCTGCGACTGCTTCAATCCCAAGGGAGCTGCTTGGGCCAGGCAAATTGAAAAAATAAATAAACTGTGTTTCCACAGCAATAAGCAGCAGGAGAATTGAGACACTGTTGTTGCTCTATTGAGGTAAATCGTGGCTCCTGGGCCTTGGGCAGGCCCTGGTGCAGTGAAGGAAGTACAGAACCTGTTGGTGATGTCATCAATGATGTCAGAAGGTGAGTGGCTAGAAAAATGCCTGAAGGTACAATTTAAGTTAAAAAAAACAAGGAAAATAGATAACTTTATGGTTGTGAAGCACAGTGATTTTAATGGAAGGCATGAGTAGAGGTTGCCAATTAAGTTTTAAAGCCAGAAACACTTTAAAATTTCATGGAACATTGGTTCATTTGGAGAGGGAGGAAGAATTTATGAGGAGAATAAGTCACTGTGGATTTGAATAAGACTTGGTCAAGATAAGTGATTTACGAAAAAGTATATATGACCCATATATGACCCAGTTCGGAACTGTGAGTGTGTGTGAATGAGCACACTTATTATTGTACCCTTATATGCTGAAGTAATTGATTGATTATTTAGTCATTACTGTATATAGGATAGTATTTTATACAGTTAGAGTTCCTTAATTATCTTTTGTTTTATTTAGTTAATATGTATGTTTAATTCACATTCGACCACAAGACACACTAAGAAACCTTAGAGGGCAGACGTTTTGTAGATTGAGGGAGGAAAGAATCTTTTATTGATTTCATAAAGACAGAATAGTAGGAAAAGCTTCTAGCAATGGGTTCAAGAGCTGAATTTCATTTGATCCTGTTCCTGTCTAGACATAGAAATGACGGCAGAAGAAGACCAAACGGCCCATCCAGTCTGCCCATCAAGCTTTCACACTTTTTTTCCCTCATACTTATCTGTTACTCTTGGCCCTTAGTAAGCTTTTGGTTCTATTTCCCTTCCACCCCTACCATTAATGTAGAGAGCAGTGCTGGAACTGCATCTAATTGAAGTATCAGGCTTAACTGGTTAGGGGTAGTAACCACCGCAATAAGCAAGCTACTCCCACGCTTATTTGTTTACCCAGCCTGTGCAATTCAGTCCTTGTTGGTTGTTTGAATTTAAATTCACTTTTCTTCATTCCCCCTGCCATTGAAGCAGAGAGCTACACTGGATATGCATTGAAACTGAAGTATCAGGCTTAATTGATTCGGGGTAGTAACCGCCGTAACAAGCAAGCTAAACCCATGCTTATTTGTTTACCCAGACTATGTAATTTAGTCCTTGTTGTTGTTGTCTGAATATAAATCATCTTTTCTTCATTCCCCCTGCCATTGAAGCAGAGAGCTATGCTGGATATGCATTGAAAGTGAAATATCTCGCTTATTTGGTTTGGGATAGTAACCACCGTAACAAGAAAGCTACTCCCCACTTTTTTGTGAATGCAAATCCTTTTTTCCACATTTCCTCTTGCCATTGAGTCACATTAACCATGTGTATGTTTATTGAATAAGGGTATTATCTCCAGGTAGTAGCCGTCATTCCCGCAAGCCACCCTCTCTTCATTCACATCCTCTAGAATTTATGGATCCACAGTGTTTATCCCACGCCCCTTTGAAGTCCTTCACAGTTTTAGTCATCACCACTTCCTCCGGAAGGGCATTCCAGGTATCCACTACCCACTCCATGAAGAAATTATTCCTGACATTGGTTCTGAGTCTTCCCCCCTGGAGTTTTAAATCATGACCTCTGGTTCTGCTGATTTTTTTGCAATGGAAAAGGTTTGTCGTTGACTTTGGATCATTAAAACCTTTCAAGTATCTGAAGGTCTGTATCACCCCTGCTCCTCCTTTCCTCTAGGGTATACATATTTAGATTCTTCAATCTCTCCTCATAAGGCATTCGATGAAGACCATACACCTTTTGGTTGCCCTTCTCTGTACCGCCTCCATTCTGTCTCTGTCCCTTCAGAGATACGGTCTCCAGAATTGAGCACAGTACTCCAGGTAAGGCATCACCAAGGACCTGTACAAGGGGATAATCACTTCTCTTTTCTTACTCAATATTCCCCTCTCTATGCAGCCCAGCATTCTTCTGGCTTTAGCTATCGCCTTGTCACATTGTTTCACCGACTTCAGATCATTAGACACTATCACTCCAAGGTCTCTCTCCTGTTGTTGAGTAGTTCTAAATGAAAACTCATACTGTTTTGTAATGGAAGTGGACCCTTGTACTGTGGTGTGGTTGATGCAACCTAGGAGACAAACCTTTTAGACCCATGCCAACAGCTAATAAAAATGACCTAGGCTGGGACAAGGCTGAACCTTCATCTATACAAGCCCCATTCCCTGCAGGTCAAGCCCTTGGGTTCCAGGGGCCAACAAGACTTAGGTGAGATTTTCACAGGGCAGTCAGAAGAGAGAGTCCAGAGCTGAGCTAAGATCAGGGCAGTCAGTGAGCAAGGTGTAGTCGAAGACCAAAGCAGAGGTCTAAAGCAGGTGGTAGGCAAGAGAGTAATCCAGTTCCATAACCGAGGTCAATACTGGGCAGGCAGACAAGGAACTGGGATGAAACAAGGCTGGAGGGAAGACAGGGCAAGACGGACTGGAGAGAGCAAGGTACAATGGATGATGTTGGGCAGGCTGGAAGGCAAGGCAGGTTGGATGAGGTCAGAAGGCTGGATAGGCAAGGCGGGCTCAAACATTAGAACAAGACAAGATTGCTGGAATAAGGCAGAATCAGGAATACTGTAGCAAGATACACTGCAGAAAGCTGGAGAACTTGTTGCTGAGGCGATGTGTTGCTGCAGAGGCCACACTTAAATAGTCGGCCAGGGCTGACATCATTGGGAGGCGCTGATAGAGAGTTCCCACCATGGGGCCCAGATAAGGCATGAATGCACTTGGGTGCCTGGCAGTGACAGCACTGAGATGGCAGTGTGTGCCACAAAGAACTTATTCAGTATTCTGGGATGGCGTGGAAGTTGAGAGACTACTTTGAGATGAGTGCTGCCGGTTGCAGGATGACTCCACAACCGGCAAACATTATAATACTCCACTCCCCCAAAGCTGCCTTCTAGGCTTAGCCTTCTAGGGAAACCAACAGTGGAAGTCGTTTACCATCTGGAAAGCTTGGATGTTGGATGTAGTTTCAATGAATTCTCCTCGGAGCCAAAATCCTTCCAAGAGATGAGGTATTCAAGTCAATTTCAACACATTTCAGATGTGGCTTCGGTTGGACTGGGAGGTTGACATGAAGGCCAAGCTAGAAACAGCACTTTTAAAAGGGAAATGTGAAACACATTATGAATTTTCAAAGTGGGTGGCAGTTTTAGCTGATAGACAACTGCCCCTATATGTCACAGAATGGGAATAGTGCAATGAACCTAGGTGCAAACTTGGTTGAGGGCATCTTGAGATGAAGATTTTAGGTGCATAAGCACACCCGTTCTCCCAGTTTGTGATGCAGGCTGGTGCTTCTTGTCAGCTTGTTTGTTAAACCAGCTAGCAGCCATGGTAAGCAGTTGATGTATTCTGTGCCAGAGATCTTTGAGATCATGACCCAAGGCATTAGCCACTGGACTGGAGATGGCAGTGGTACTGGGAGTGACATCCTAGGGTGACACCCAAAGACTATTTGGAAAGGGGAAGATCCATAAGAACTTCCCACATGGTTGTTGTGACAGAATTCTGCTCATGGGAAGAGGATAGCCCAGTCATCCTGGTGGTCATTGACATATGCCCTTAGGAAGCTTTTGAACATCTGGTTGACCCTTTCCATCTGACCATTACTTTGCAGATGGTAAACCAAAATGAAGAAGTGATGTGAAACATCTTACAGACATTCTTCCAAAACTGGGTAGTGAATTGAACACCTCAGTCTAAGAGGATATGAAAAGGAAGTCCGGGGAATCATGCACAAAGAGGCAGTCTAACTCTGATATGTACAGCAGGCTGGGAAGTGGTATGAAGTGAGCCTGTAAGAATAGCCAAGCAAATCGTTATAGGCCAGAGCAAGAACCACCCTTACTCCAACCTTTCTTTATGTACATTAACTTTTTTTCATGTAATCAGCAAAACAACATAACAGTAGCTGGCCTACCTTTGTAGTATATTCACAACACAATCTTCCAGAGAGGGTCAGGAGCTCCTGCTCTTGGAAACACAAGACCTTCTTATCCCAGCTGGGCTCACATTTATATTGAGCCCCAGCAGGGTCCCCTTCCACAAAGCTCTTTCTCCCTGTAGGATTTGAGATGGCCTGGTCCATTTCAGGTTAAGGAGGGGAAGTAGGGCCACTCCTCCACAGAGCCATCTTGGAAAAGTAATCCACCACTACTCATATAGTGGTGTGACCATTAGAAAGGGAAAGGTCAATGATGAACTCAGTGGCCAAGTGGGTCCAGGGTTCTTTGGGAGATGGCAATGGCTGTAACAGCCCCCCAAGGGTGAGCCCGAGAGCTCTTGTGTATTGCACATATGGGACAGGATTCCACGTAGTGTTTCATGTCTTGCTTTAATTGAGTATAATAAACACTGAGGGTAATCTCTTAAATATAACTCTCTATATCGCTATCATAAACTTTGCTACACAAATAGAGAGACAACACATTTACAACATGTGTAATATTTATTGCAGGAAATGAATCAAAACAGCTAGA
Organism: Rhinatrema bivittatum; assembly: GCF_901001135.1. Lineage (NCBI taxonomy): Eukaryota > Metazoa > Chordata > Amphibia > Gymnophiona > Rhinatrematidae > Rhinatrema > Rhinatrema bivittatum. Next base: position 520,364,913 of record NC_042616.1, read on the forward strand.
ATCCCAACGTATAAGACTCAATACTAGTGTAGATACACAGCGTGATATTATTCATCAGCAGACCTCATACAAGGCATACATATTTGATGCTAGTTAGCATAGTAGCATAAGTATACCGATATTATAATCATAGGTCATATAGTGTCCATCAAAAATTTTTTTTTTATTTTTCTTATGCACAAGTGAGACATTAAAATGGCCCATTGGCCCATCAAAAGTTATGTAGCATTGCAAAATTAGCACTTAGCTTTTTTGTTATCGAGGACATAGCAGAGACATGGATGTGAGGACATGCACAGCGTCAAGCCCTTTTGACACGGACCATGTCAAAAGGGCTTGACGCTGTGCATGTGCATGTGCATGTCCCAAGGCTTGCCAATAATCCCTGGGGGTCCAGCAGGGGTCCGAAAGCGATTTCGCTGTCGGCTGCCAGTAATCAAAATGGCGCCGATAGCCTTTGCCCATACTATGTCACAGAGGCTTTCGGCGCCATTGGTCAGCTCCAGTCACATGACAGGAGCACAAGATGGCGCCGATGGCCATGTGACAGGGGCTGACCAATGGCGCCGGTAGCCCCTGTGACATGGTAGTTCAGAGGCTATTCGGCACCATTTTACAGAGCACGGCTTGAATTATCATGGGCACGGCACGGCACGGCAAATGGAACCCGTGGACCGCGCTGGACCACCAGGGATGTACTTAGTAAGTCTTGGGGAGGGATCGGGATGGGGGGGTAGTTTGTATTTACGTAGAAAACGGATTTTAAATGCTTGGGGTGGGTTTTTTTAAGCTTTCTTTGCCGTTTCGTTTTTTGGCCTGATTTCGGGTTTCCTCGTTCCGGTTTTCAAAAAACAGAACGAGAAAACCCGAAATTTACCACGAGGTATCCGAGTCAAAAAACGACCCGGCAGAAAAAACCGAACCACATCTCTACTGTTAACCCGCATTTAGATGAGCGTTTTCGACGCGCTAGCTTTACCCCTTATTCAGTATGGGGTAATAGCAGTAAAAACTGCTTTTCTGTGCACCCTCCGACTTAATATCATGGCGATATTAAGTCGGAGGTCCCAAAAGTAAAAAAAAAAGTAAAAATTAAAAAAAAAAAGAAAAATCGACCCGCGGCCCGCAGGTCGGAAGATGGACGCTCATTTATGCCGGCGTCCATTTTCCGAACCCGTGGCTGTCAGCACGTTTGAGAACCGACGCCGGCAAAATTGAGTGTCGGCTGTCAAACCCACTGACAGCCACTGCTCCTGTCAAAAAAGAGGCGCTAGGGAAGTGCTAGTGTCCCTAGCACCTCCTTTTACCATGGGCCCTAATTTGCATAGGCCACCCTCCTGAATCACACGCCCAGGAGAGTGGCCTGTGTGTGCGCCGGGAGAGCAGGTGCTTGCCAGCTTTCCCGCGCGCTGAATTGGCCTGATGATTAGAAAATGAGGTGAAAGAGGCTATTTTAACCAAAAGATCTTCATTCCAAAATTGGAAGGAGGAACCATCAGAGGAAAATAGGATAAAGCATTGGCAAGTTAAATATAAAATATTGATAAGACAGGCTAAGAGAGAATTTGAAAAGAAATTGGCCATAGAGGCAAAAACTTATATTAAAACTTTTTAAAATATATACAAAGCAGAAAGCCTGTGATGGAGTTGGTTGGATAGTTACATGATCGAGGGGTTAATGGGGCACTTAGGGAATATAAGTCCATTGCGGAAAGACTAAAGTAATTCTTTCCTTTGGTGTTTACTGAAGAGGATGTTGGGGAGGTACCCATTCCGGAGATGGTTTTCAAGGGTGACAATTCAGATGAACTGAACCAAATTATGGTAAACCTGGAAGATGTAGCAGGCCAGATTGACAAACTGAAGAGTAGTAAATCACCTGGACTGGATGATAGTTCTGAAAGAACTAAAAAATGAAATTTCTGACCTAATAGTAAAAATCTGTCACCATTCATTGTACCTGAAGACTGGAAGGTGGCCAGTGTAATAATTCTGATATTTAAAAAGTGCTTCAGAGGAGATCAGGGAAACTATAGACCAGTGAGCGTGACTTCAGTGCCAGGAAAAATTGTGGAAATTGTTATAAAGAATAAAATCACAGAACATTTAGACAGACATGGTTTAATGGGACACAGCCAGCATAGATTTACACAAGGAAAGTCTTGCCTCACAAATCTACTTTTTTTATGAAGGGGTAAATTTATTTATTTATTTATTTATTTTATATACCGTCGTTGCAAAAAGGAGATCACAACAGTTTACAAAATCAGCTTTCATATTCTGGGTTAACATTGCGAACTGGGTCGACATTCATATTCTAGTATAGCACAATAGCAAATGCATATTCTGGTTAACATTCATATTCTGGGTCAATACAACAGTAACTACATATTCTAGGTGGGAGCACTGAGAGGAGAGGATCACCTTGCTAGTGGCTGAAAGGAATCAGTAAGTTTTTGCTTGGGAAATTTTATTTTTTAAAAGTATTGGGATGAAGTTAACTATTTGGGAAAATTATTTAGTGTGTTTGTGTGTGTCTGTGCTTTTGTGCTTTTAATAGTCAGTAAGGCAGGGAATAAACTGAAGTTAGACTGTTTGTATTTTAAATAGTCAGTAAGACAGCTAATACACAGTAGTTACTTTTTTTTAGTTAGTGTGTTTATTTTTAATGGTCTGTAAGGCAGCTAATAAGCAGAAGTTAGAGTGTTTGTATATTAAAAAAAAAAAGAAAAAAATAAGTAGCCAGAAGCTAGAAATAAGCTAGGAGCAGTGTATACCTAAGTAAAAAGGTTGAAAAGTTTAGCACTCACCTTGGTAGTATGATTTGGTTTGGTAAGGTACCAACATTTGTTAATCAAGAGAGCAGTGAGTCACTCTGGTTGACTAACTGAAGTTAGACTGTTTTGTATTTCCCAACCCTCCCACCCCTCGCCCACCCACCCCTAGCTCATCTTTTAATTTATAGGCAGGTGCCACTTTCACAAAAAACAAAAACAAAAAAACAGAAAAAGAAACCTTATTGAGAGTTTGATCATTCCCCTGTAGGCCAGTACCAGACATATAGGGGCAGATTTTCAAAGGGTTATATGCGTAACATACACGTATAACCCCCGAAAAGCTGCCCCAATCTGCCCCTGCGTGCGCCAAGCCTATCTTGCATAGGCTCAGCAGCACGTGCAAGCCCAGGGATGTGCTTATGTCCCGGGGCTTCGAAAAAGGGGCGGGTCTGGGGGCATGGCGGGGGTTCGGGGGCAGTCTGGAGGCGGGACCGAGGCATCCTTCATTGCAGCCTTGCCAGGGAATGGCACAGCGGCAGCCGGCCGGCGTGTGCAAGTTACATCTGCCCGGAGGCAGGAGTAACTTCTGCAACAAAGGTCAGGATGGGGGTTTAGGTAGGGCTGGGGGGCGGGTTAGGTAGGGGAAGGGAGAGGAAGGTGGGGGTTGGCGGAAGGAAGGTTCCCTCCGAGGCCGCTTCGATTTTGGAGTGGCCTCGGAGGGAACTGGGAAAGCCAACAGGGTTCCCTTAGGGCTCAGCACACGCAAGGGGGTGCACAAGTGTGCACCCCCTTGGGCGCGCCAACCCCGGATTTTATAACATGTGCGTGGGAGCAAGGAGGTGATGTGGTCAAATTTCTTTGGCTCTAGTAGAATGCATTTTCTAGTAACTGAAGTGGTTTTAGCGGTAAATAAACATGTGGACAAAGGTGAACTGGAGGATGTGGTATATCTGGAGTTTGAGAAGTCTTTTGACAAAGTCCATCATGAGAGGCTTCTAAGACTATTAAAAAGTCATGGGATAGGAGGTGATATCATTTTGTGGATTGCAAACTGGTTAAAAGACAGGAAACAGAGTAGGATTAAATGGTCTGTTTTCACAGTGGAGAAAGGTAAACAGTGGAGTGCCTCAGTGATTTGTACTAGGACCAGTGCTTTTCATTATATTTATAAATGATCTGGAAAGGGGCATGATGATCGAAGTGCTTAAATTTGCGGATGACACAAAATTATGAAGAGTAGTTAAATCTAAAGTGAAATGTGATAAATTGCAGGAAAATCTTGTGAGATCTTCCGGCAATTTCCTGTGGAAGATTGAGAGTCCAAATGGCAGATGAAATTTAATGTGGACAAGTGCAAGGTGATGCATATAGGGAAAAATAACCCTTGCTGTCATCACACGATGTTAGGTTCCATATTAAGAGTTGCTACCCAGGAAAGAGATCTAGGCGACAAAGTGGATAACACATTGAAATTGTTGTCTCAGTGTGCTGTGGTGGTCAAAAAAGCAAAGAGAATGGCCAATAAAATAGTGGATGTCATAATGCCTCTGTATCGTTCCATGGTGAGACCGTACCTTGAATACTGTGTGTAGTTCTGGTCATCGCATCTCAATAAAAGATATAGTTGCACTAGAGAAAGTGCAGAGAAGGGCAACCAAAATGATAAGGGGCATGGAACAGCTCCCCTATGACAAAAGGCTAGAGGTTAGGGCTGTTCAGCTTAGAGAAGAGACAGCTGAGGGGGGATATGATAGAGGGCAACAAAATCATGAAAGGACTTGAAGGAGTAGATGTGAATCAGTTATTTACTCTTTTGAATAATGCAAGGACTAGGGGGCACTCCAAGAATATAGTAAGTAGCTCATTTAAAACAAATTGGTGGAAATTATTTTTCATTTCACTCAAGGCATAATTAAGCTCTAGAATTCATTGCCAGAGGATCTGGTTATGGCAGTTTGTGTACATAAGAACATAAGAAATTGCCATGCTGGGTCAGACAAGGGTCCATCAAGCCCAGCATCCTGTTTCCAACAGAGGCCAAACCAGGCCACAAGAACCTGGCAAGTACCCAAACACTAAGAAGAACCCATGCTACTGATGCAATTAATAGCAGTGGCTATTCCCTAAGTAAAACTTGATTAATAGCCATTAATGGACTTCTCCTCCAAGAACTTATCAAACCTTTTTTGAACCCAGCTACACTAACTGCACTAACCACATCCTCCGGCAACAAATTCCTGGGTTTAAAAAATGTTTGACTAAGTTCCTTGTCAGAAGTCCATAAACTGCTATTAATCAATAAAGATTAGTAGCCTGGGATCTCATTTAATGTCTGGGTACCTGCCAGGTACTTGTGACTTGATTGGCCACTTTTGGACACAGGATACTGGGCTTGATGGACCCTTGGTCTGACCCAGTATGGCATAACTTATATTCTTATGTTCTTATGTAGTGGTGAAAAAAGAAATTGCAAACTGAAGCAAAAATAGAAATGTAGAGGTCTATATTCAGACACAGTCTGGATAGAAAAGTTAGCCAGATAAACTTATCCGGCTAACTTTGGAGGCATAATCAACAGTGTAGCCACACTATTGAAATTAGTTGGCTCTTTCACTCAAGCAATCTTATTGGGTCATTCATCAAAATGCGTTATGACAATGCATGCGATGACACATGTGATAATAATGCTAGAGCACAGTGGAGTAGATTTTCAAAAACGGCGCGTTTGTGTACTTTTGTTGGCGCTCCAGGCGCCAACAAAAGTACGCGGGATTTTAGTAGATTCGCGCGTAGCCGCTAAAATCCTGGATCGGCGCGCGCAAGGCTGCCTATTCCGTGTAGCCGGCCCGCGCCGAGCCGCGCAGCCTGCCGCCGTTCCCTCCGAGGCCGCTCCGAAATCGGAGCGGCCTCGGAGGGAATTCGCTAACGCCCTCCCCTCACCTTCCCCTCCCTTCCTCTACCTAACCCACCCCCCCGGCCCTGTCTAAACCCCCCCCTACCTTTGTTGGGGGATTTACGCCTCCCAGAGGGAGAAGTAAATCCCCACGTGCCAGCGGGCTGCTGGTGCGCCTAGACGCAACCCGGGGGTGGTTCCGGAGGGCGCGGCCACGCCCCCGGACCGCCCCGGGCCGAAACCACGCCCCCGGGCCCGCCCCCGAAATGCTGCGTCCCGCCCCGAAAACGGCGCACCGCTCGGCCCCACCCCCGACACGCCCCCCTCGGAAAACCCCGGGACTTACGCGAGTCCCGGGGCTCTGCGCGCGCCGGTAGGCCTATTGAACATAGGCGCACCGGCGCGCAGGGCCCCGCTCGCGTAAATCCGGGCGGATCTACGCGAGCAGGGCTCTTAAAATCCGCCCCAGTGCGAATGCAAATTTTTGGAAGGGGTGGGATCAGGGAGGAGTTTGGGCAGGATTTATGGACATGAGGGTGATATCACACCATGCGATAGCATAATGCATGCTATTGCATGGTTTTAATGCTGGAAATAACTACACCTTTTTCCTGGTGTTAGGCTATGCGATATGCCCATAATGGCAGTAATGCAATTTATGATAAATTTTTAGAATTGTATTTTGGCCATTTCTGGACTTGGGAAGGGAAGGAGAGAAAAAGGGATTGGAATGAGAGAGAGATAGCCTCTGTGGAGGCCCTCACAGTGTACAACTATTTATATCTCAATAGGAGGGCCATCTAATAGCTCGAGGTGAGGTGTTGGGGGTGGTTTAGGGGCCAGTTTGTCATGTAGAGTGAGATGTATGAACAGCACAGTACACCCTGATGAAGATTTGACGTCATTTGGAGTGAGGAAAGTCTCACAAAAATGAAATTTTGCACTATGTTATCTTGCCCTAACTTGATGGTAGCCTGTTATAGAGTCCATCAAGCTAGGGTGAGAGAACATAGTAGAAATGGCATCTTTGTGAGACTTTCCTCACGCCAAATGACGTCTAATATTCACCGAAGTGTACTGTGCTGTTTGTACGTCTCACTCTACATGAGAAACTGGCCCCTAAACCACCACCAACCTCTAATACCTCACCTCGAGCTATTAAATGGGGCCTATTGAGATATAAATACTTGACTAATATGACACTCACATAGTCTCTATCTTTATCAGTCTCTTTCTCTCTCTCTCAATTATCATAGGGTGTGATAAGTTTACCACACCATGTAATACTACTGATACAAAGCAGTATGTTATCATATGATGCAGTAATTCTAAACTTTCCCTAAACACACCACTTTCTCTTATGACACTTGTTAATAATGCATTTTGATGAATCTGGGAATTAACTAGATAACTTTGAATATTGGAGTTCATCGATAATTTTGCTGGGTAACTCAACTCCTCCCAATTACACCTCGGGACCACCCCTAACTTATCAAGCTAAATTCTAGCCCCCTAACTTATTAGCCATCTAACCATATAAAGGCTGAATATAGCCAGATAAAGGTTGAATATAGCCAGGTCAGCCATTTAGATGGATAATGTAATAGTTATCTGTCTAAATGGCTTTTGAATGTGGACCTCATAGAAAAAATTGAAGAGAGACTGGGAATCGGCCTGTGTGGTAGCTCAGACAAAGAAAGGCTGAGGGGCTCATGAGGCATTGGCTGTGCACAGAACTCCCATGCATATTCAGAAAGTCGTATGAGCTCTGAGAGCTGGATCAATGTTGGTGCCATCAGAGGATATCGCTCACTGGCACTGGCTGATTTAATCTTGCTTGTTGATGTAGAAAAGGGCAATATAGTGAATCTGGATTTCAGAAGGCGTTCAACAGAGTCCCTCAGGAAAGACTACTCATGAAATTAAAAAGTCATGTCCTTTTTTTGACTGGTAACTAGTTAAAAGACAGGAAACAAAGTAGGAGTAAAGGGTCAGTTTTCCCAGTGGAGAAATTAAAATAGTGGAGAGCACTGCGGATGTGTACTTAGACCAGTGCTGTTTATCATATTCGTAAATAATCTGGAAAAGGGAGCAACAAGTAGGCTGATCATATGTGCAGATGACACAAAATTATTCAAAGTTGTTAAAACATAAGAGGATTGTGAGGAACCGCAGAAGGACTTTGGAGACTGAGGGCCTGGGCATCTAAGTGGCAGATGAAATTTAATGTGGACAAGTGTAAAGTGATGTCTGTAAACTATAGATAAACCATGCTGAGTTTTGCACTAGGAGTCACTAGACAGGAAAAGGAACTTGGAGTCACTGTGGATAATGCATTTATGTCCTCAGTTCAGTGTGCAGTGGTGGTCATTGAAGCACATAGAATGTTAGGAATTATACATAAAGGAATGAAAAATAAAAAAATGGAGAATATTATAATGTTTCTGTATCAGACTATGGTTTGACAGCACTTTGAGTACTGCATGCACTTCTAGTCGAGCAAAGCAAAACAGATAAAATGAAACTAGAAAAGGGGCAAAGAAGGGTAATAAAATGATAAAGGGGATAAAGCAGCCTCCCTATGATGAAAGCTTAAACAGGTTAGAGATCTTCGGCTTGGAGCAGAGGCAATAGAAGGGAAATGATAGAGGTTTATAAAATCATAAGTGAGGTGAAACATGTAAATAGGAGATGGTTATTTACCCTTTCCATGAAACTAACAGGTAGCAGATTTAAAACAAATGGGAGAAAGTATTTTTCCACTCAATGAACAATCAAGCTATGGAATTTGTTGCCCAAGGACATAGTCAAAGCATCAAGCATAGCTGAATTTAAAAGCTGTTTGGACAAGTTCCTGGAGGAAGAGTTCCTAAACCATTATTAGCCAGATAAGATTTGGAAAAGCCACCCCTTATTCCTGGGAGTGAGCAACAAGAAAGGGATCTTTGGAATTTGCTGGGTACATGTGACCTGAACCTGCCACTGTCAGAGACGAGATGTTGGACTTGATGGACTTTTGGTCTGACTCTGTATTTTTGGATCTTTTCTGGAGTAATACCTTTGGAATGCTGCGATGTGGGTGGTAAATCCATGTAATTGGCCAACAACTCTTATTTGATGATGCGGTGTCTTTGCAAGAAGCATTGACTTTGGGGTTGGGCCTGTGCTGTGGGGGTGAACAGGGGTAACCACAGTCTGGGTCCCATGCTGCCGTGGTAGTCCCATCCCCAGTACTAACATTTCCTGTCAGTTTGGGGGTGGAGCCAAGCACGTCAGCTTTCCAGGGTCCCACTGTGGTTCATTTGCCCTGGGCCCCACACCCTCCTAAGGTCAGCTATTCGGGGCAGTACCTGTGAGAACTTTGACAGTGAACTCGATAGTGCAGGACAGTGTTCCTGACATGGATTTTGGCCTTTATACCTTGATATTATGGATTATTGGCTTAAAGTAATACTTTTTAAGACCAATTCTCTAAAATAAGTAAAAAAAAAAGGATAGAAAAGCACACCACTTTTTTTGCTATTTGACTGGAGCTATTACTGATGGATTGAATGAAAGTAAATACAATGCAAAAAATTGTAGCTAGCATGTAGACCCATTTCTTTATTTTTGGCAGACAAAAAGAAATGTAAATAAGCAGGTTTAGTATAATTGTTAAACGCTCGCAGTGCAGGCCTGTCTGAATAAGAAAAAATATACATTGATCATAAGTTTTTTTGTTTTTCTTTTTTAAAGGAAAGTCATGCCTACAAGACTGCAAATTCCTTAGCCCTTCTGTTTTAACTCTTTCAGGTATTTTGATAATTTTGTGTTGCTTTGCTAGACAAAAATGAAACAGTAAAAGAGCAAAGACATTGTGGCAGGATGGCAACTATTCTGCTTTCTAGAACCAGAGAGGAGGGATAGCCAAGCAGGTTACCAACCTGGGATCAAATTCCACTGCTGCTCCTTGTAGCCTTGGGCAAGTCACTTTACCCTCCATGGTTCCAAGTACAAACTTAGGGCCTCATTCACTAAGCATTTTTCCCATAGATCCAGAATGGAAGAAAAGCCTTGGTAAATTAGGCCCTTAGATTTTAAAGCCTCTGGGGAAAGGGAAATACCTCCAGTACCTGAATATAATCCACTTAGAAGTGTTGAAAGGCAGGATATAAATAAAATAAATAAATCATGAAGTCTCAGGGTATTGCAAATGATATCACAGAGCTTATACTTGGAAGATATGTACTTGAATATCAGCCACAGGAGAGCATTATTGACTAATTATGTTGATGTAATAATTGAAATTGAAAAAAAAACCTTGAAATTCTGGGATTGGATGACAGGAGCTGCCTGCTAAGAATGGACATGGTCTGCAAAACTGAGAAATTCTGTGATGTCAGGCGATATTCCTCCAATAGTGCTGCCAACCGAATTCCAAGCGATCATGAAGCTTGGAGGGTGGCTGGCAATACTGCAGTGTGTTAAAGCACTGGCAACTCATTAGAGTGAGCCCATTTGGACTGGTACGGGGTTCAGATCTCACACGAGGGACCAGTAGGGCACGGGTGTGCAGTGGAGGTAATATTCTTAGGCCGAGATGAGGAGGAAACATGGTTGTCACTACAGCAGTGGCCCTTACCAGTCAACCAGTGGCAGCGAGGGCCTGCCTTGGAGGAAGTGCCCCCCTCCAGTTGTGGGGCCAACATAGGACAACAGAGCTGCCCAGCAGGATCGTCTGGGAAGGGAGAGCAGAAATGGCAAAGTGGATAAATAAAGGGCAGGCTGAGGTGGGAGATGGAGCCCCATTAACAATCAATAATGTCCTAGGGAACGGCTAGAGCTTGTCTTGAAATGGAGGAGATTATAATTTAAAGAAAGAATGAAAGGTCAAAAGAAAGCTGAAAAATGGGTAACATTTCAGAAAAAAAAAATAGTAATCCTCTTTAGATGTTGCCTAAGGTACATCTACTAGAAAAAAAAAAAACAAATTCTGTAGTAATTTACCTTTAAAGTAAATTTAAAAATTTCATCTTTATAGTGAATGTTATCTTTATGATGAGAGTTATCTCGTCTATGTTCAGAGTTGAAAGAAAGATGGGAAATAAATGGCTTATTTTGTGATCAAAGGCAGTATATGTATAAATAGTATATTTAATCCATGTGAGTAACTGAGTGCCTAAGGGTACAGTTGACCCCAGTGTAACAGTGCTCTCTGCTTTTGCTATATGCCATAATTCTTCTTGACTTGAAAGTAGGTATCATGACCGCCTGCAATGAAGTGAGAAAAGGAGCTAAGCCACATAAGCAATAAAATGCATATTGAATACTTGCCATACAGTCGCGTGTATTTAAATGAAGGCAAGGCAGTGTCCTTGTTTCTCGCATCCTGGCTTTACTCTGGAACATAAAAAAATCGAGCATTTCTGGGAGAATGGGAAAACAAACCGAAGTCTCCACTTAAAGACCCACTTGCCTTAGGGAGAGATCAAGTCACCTGTATGTTTTTTTTAACAGAAATACTAGCAGTGGGATCCAAAAAGAATTTGAACACTGTACAGTAAAAGATAAGATACAAGCAGCCATTTCTCACAGCACAATTCATTACTAACTTCTTTTTGAATGGAAGTTAAAACCTTGAGAATTTGCGCTGCTGTTCAAAACATTTCAAAGCTATGTTAATTGAACCGTTTTTCTGTGTGAATGAAAAAGGAAAAGCTTTGCTATATCCTTAGTGTCTTTTATTTCTGAAACACAGACAGACAAAGAACTTAAGGTATGTTGTAAATTATGATTCTGAAGAGAAGGCTGGTAGTTGTAGCAGGGGAAATAAGATGCCCGAAGGTTACTGGGGAAAAAAAAAAAAATCTGCAAAAGTAGTGAATGGGTCATCAGTAAAGCTGGAATTTGTCAAGTGTGAAGAAAGAGAGGCTGATTTTATGCTTTGGTCACAGCAGGGTTGCTCCAAGCCTTGCAATTGTCCTTTATACTCCTTTTCTGGATCTGGAAATGCCATTTTGTATGAGATTAGCTGAATTACCCTTTTTTTTTTGCATGGATGAAAGTTTATTCCTTAAGAAAAGAAATTGTGCAATTAAAAAAACATGTAATTTAATAAAACCTCCTGATATACAATATTGGGGGCCATTTTTAAACCTCAGGGGGAACTTGGAGGGCCATGAATACTTTGTGCCCGTGGCATGTAAGGACATTTTCTAAGGGAAATGCCCCCTAACATTCCCCTTTGAAAATATGGGGTATGTAATTCCCGTGGATTTTGTACTTTATTTGCCACAGCAAAGCCCACACTGTAAATCACATGTGAGGGATGAAAAATGAAATCCCTGTGCACTGTCTGCCAGTTTTGTCCTCTGCTGCCCACCCCACCCCTTAACTACTTAGTTACCTGGATAAAATCTTTTGAAAATTGCCCTCATTTGCTCTTTTGCCAGTTGGTATGTACATAAAGTATGAACTTTCAACGCTGAACAGGCCACAGGAAAGACAATTCTGAAAGCCATTTACATGTCCTCCTTCCATATGGCTAAAAGTGTGCACAGTGCAGTATTAGGTGAATTTTAAAAGCCCTACATAAGCCAAAGCCGGGATATATGCACAGAAGTTGAGTCGGCGTGCACTACGTGGATTTTAAAAGGGCCCATGTACTCGGGCATTTCCTGGTACGCGCACAAAACATTTTTTGGAAAATGGGCGTGGTCTGGTCTGGGCATGGGTGTTCCTGGATTTATAAATGAAAACAGCACGTAAATACTTACAAACACAAGTGCATGCCGGGGTCCCCTACCGCGTAACTTTAAATCTGCTATGGATGGCGTGTAAGTCCTAAAACAAAAAAAGTAAAGAGGTGAGTGGGGTTTTAAGGGTAAAAAGGAGGCTATTTAACTAGGGGGGTTAGGAAGCCCTATCCCTTAACTGGGTGAACTTGGAAAGAACTAGGAAAATGGGCAATTGCATTGGCATCTGTGGCTTTTAAAATCCCCCCACTTACACGGTAGAGGCAGCGTACGCGCGCATATATGCATGGCCATATAAAATTGTGCCTTATAAGAAGGGCCTGTGTTCATTGCTAAGGATTGTTCTCTGTTCTGATGTTTTTGGGAAGTTCGTTATAGTTCCCCTCGCCACAGTTACTTATATCCCATGTTCCTTGTATCGCCACTGAGCAAATTTGCAGTTTCATTGTAAACCGGTGTGATATGTATTTTATACAGGAACGTCGGTATAGAAAAGTTAAAAATAAATAAATAAATAAATTGCTTCAGTGCCTTCGCAAGGAGCCAGTCCTCCTTAGGACTTTTCTTCAACCCAGCTTCTCCTAGGCACTCTGTTCCATGTGGGAATTCCTTGTCTTCATCTTGGTCTCTCGTCGGAGCCTGTGTCTCCATCTCGTCAAGTTCCAGATACCCTGATGTTCCAGTTGTTCTTTTCTCCAGATCTCCTGATGTTCCAGATGCCCTGCTTCCAGATTCCCTGAAGTCCCAGATATCTTGTTCTCCTGATGTCCTTGGGTCCAGATGTTCTCGTATACAGATGTCCTGATCATCAGCAGCGCAAGGCTCCGGAAGACCCTTGTTTTTAATGTTACAAGTCTTGTATCCTGAGTCTTGAATCCTGAGGTCTTGTCCTGGTCTTCGGAGCTCCTTGTGTCTACCTTTGTTCATGTCTAAGACTCTGTCTGAACTTGTTCCATTCCAGCGTGGCCAAGCCTTGCCTTGACTGGCTGTGGAGGGCGCGTCTCGCTGCGGGCCTCACCTGAATCTTTGTCATATCCTGATGTGAAGTTCCATTGCTTTGTCTGGAGTCTGCTTCACCATCAGCTTGGTCCATGACCTGCCTTAAGTGGCTGTGTAGGGCGCGCAGCATGGCATCGCTCACTCAACACTTTCCATAGTCTTGAAACCTCCAAGCAATCTGAGTCAGGAACCACCAGTGTGGCCCGTGACCTGCCTTGACTGGCAGTGTAGGGTGCATGGTGTGGCAGTACCTATTCAGTGCTCTCCTTGATCCTGAACCTTGTTTGAATCTCCAAGCAACTGGGGACTACGTTTGAGTCCTTCAAGTATCTCGAGTCTTCGTCTTCGTCCTTCAAGTATCCTGAGTCTTCATCTGAACCTGTTTGTTCTTGCCCTCAGCCTCTGTCTCATATCTGCCATTTCCGTACAGCAGGTCCGAAAGGAATATCGAGTGGCCAGAGGGCTACTCCAGAGACCAACATCGCATGGCTGGGTCTCTTCGATGCGTTCAGGGTCGGCAGAAGCCAGGGTCCTGTATCTTCAGCTTGTCCGCCTGTGCTTGGACACTCCTCGCCTGCCTCGGTGCTTCCCGGAGCTCCTCTGCAGTCGCATCGTGGCCCAAGGGTACACAATTTCTTCAGAAATGGGACTGCTTCTAGCGCTCCCTTAACAATTGGAATTTGTTGATATTTAAATAGAATATAAGAGTCAGTTGGAATCAGTGATATGCATGGTGTTAATATTGTTTCTCCATTAACAGAGATAATCAATTTTATGGCTTTTATGACATGAAACTTTAGACTAGAAGACTTGAGAAGAGGGGCGAAGTGGGCCAAATTAAAAGGAACTATACTAATACGGGCAATCAGGACTCACTGGCTTCTCCCTACACCCAATCTCTTTACAAACACATCCACATTCATCTAAAAGAAAACTACAAACAGCATTGTTGGGAATCATAAGGCCTCAGCTTTAATGACAACAACAAGAAAACAAATATTCCTAGGCAGATGCTTATAATAACCAAAATTGCCCCAATGGACATCCATAATAACCCCAGCAAGATGCACCACCTCCAGGCCAACCCGGCCTGAAGGCCCCTAGCAGCATCCACCACTTCCCTATGAGGCCTCCCACCACATACCCGTAAGGAGCCCCCATTGATGTGACTGATCCCATTCACATCCAATCCACAAAGGGTAGCCGGTATCAAATATACAACCACTTGGCCGATCTCTCAATTCTACCCTACCCCAAACCTGGCTCGAGTATCCTGCCACAAGCACAGGATAGTCATCCTATCCCATGACCCCCCGAAAGATGCAGCCTAGAATTCCCAGAAAAGAACACCCTCCAAAGTCCCTAGGACTGTTATTTAAGAGATCCTGTCCCATGTCAGATAAATGATCTCCATCAAATCAAAACAATCCACCACAAACATCCTAAGCCCACACATGCTTAAACATATGTTTCACATACACCCTTGCATTCAAAGCCAGGAACCAATCTACTAGTTAACCTTAGCTAGGCTGCAGTCCCAAATTTCCTGATAAAAACAAGCAGACCTTGGAATGAAGTCAGATCAACATATAACAGTAGAAGCCAACTCATAATAATGGATAAATCCTCCTTCACTGCATACAAAATTCCAAGTCCATTTACCCAAGTCATTGCCCCAAAATGTAGCACCAGCATTTCAGGCCAAGCCCAGCTTCTCATCACAAACTACAGAAAAGACAGCAACTGATCCCAGCACATTCCACACCACCCAAACCAGTCAACCTGCACACTGAGAACTTGAAACACCAAACCGAAATGCGAACCACATAGGCACTGTAAAGCATGCCAACTAGCCCACACAACATAGGAATACCCCATAATCCAGACATTTCTGAACATACGACAGTGACCTGAAAAATACAAAGAATATTATTGCAACAATTATGACCCTCTCATTCTAACATATGACTCATATGCACCAGATTTCTACCACCCAATATGGTATATGACGCCATCAGGCAGACCCAATATCACCACAGAAGTTGCCACAACAATGCAGAAGGAATGCATACAATAATAATCTGCCTTCAACCCAAGAGAATCCAAAATTTTGCACATCAGTGAAAACTGATATCTAGTAAGATGGGAAGAATTATCATGCACCAAAAATTGCAATCCACCCAGGTGTCTGACAGCCAAAAATTCCCTTATGTTAGCCATAAGGGACACTTGAATAGCCCATTCACCGCTGCCAATACCAACCAAGTATCCTTGCCTGCCTAATCTGTTTTTGATCTATGATTCTACAAATGGATCTTGTTTTCTTTGAGAAACACATACTTCCACAATAACTCAGTATGATTCCCACAATGTGCAGATGTATCAACCAACTCATCCACCTTAAATGCCCCAAAGAATGCAAACATTTGAAATAAGTGAGTCTCATAATCCAAAAAAACACAACCACAGGTAAGTATTCCCGCATATGCAATAACAAATCATGCGTAATTGGCAATCTACCATTCACCACCCGCACTAAATCCCTGGACTAGACTGCTAACAATCTCTTAACCAGAAAACTACCTAGTGGACATCCCCATCTATGAGCCTTAATAAAAAATGAAAGAGCCACAATATGACCAGAGATTGAAGTCTTAGACCAGCCAGCTTCGATTGGCATAAGTGGCATATCCCATCAACAAATCATCCAACACTGGACCCTATGAGCAACTCTTTGAAAATAAAAATAATGCCACGTAGTGAAATAGTAGATGGAGTCCAAATTCAGGTTTCTAACAAATGTATAACATTGGCTTTTTAATGGACTCAAACCTTTCCCTCTGGCTACAGGTGAACCAAGTTGTAAAGAATGCTTTTTTTTTATAATAAAAATGCTGCAAAGGTTACATCCCCTCCGGAAGGGGAATGGGCTATTCCCCTTCCAGAGGAAGTGGTGAAGACTAAAACTGTGAAGGAATTCAAAGGGGCATGGGATAAACACTGTGGATCCATAAAGGCTAGAGGATGGGAAAGAAGGGAAGAGCCAAGGGTGTGGCTTGATGAAATGGTGATGGCTACTACCTGGTGATTACTATCCTTACTCAATAAGCCTTCACACGGTTAATGCAAATCCAACATTGCTCTCTGTATCAACAGCAAGGGGAAATGTGGAAAAGAGGATTTGCATTCAGACAACAACCAACAAGGACTGAACTACACAGTCTGGGTAAACAAGCATGTGGGTAGCTTGCTTATTGCGGCGGTTTCTACCCTAAACCAATTAAGCCTGATACTTCACTTTGAATGCATATACAGCATTGCTCTCTGCTTGAATGGCAGGGGGAAATGTGGGAAAGTGTTATAGGAGTGGACCTTTGGGCCGGCTGAGACTGATGGTGTTGAGCTGTGGGGACCCACAGTGGATGTCGCAACCGGGAGGCGGCGCTGAAGAGATGTTCCGGCAAAGGCTTTGTCACTGGAAGCCCAGAGTTCCCCTAGGAGGAGCCTGTAGGGACCCGGGCTTCTAAGACTTAGGTGTGATTCTCTGCGACCAAGGACCAGAGGGGCAGCCCGAGTAGGGTATCCAAGGCAATGGCCGAGCCTGGGAAGCAAGAAGAGACTTCACCCTCAGAAGCCTGTGGCCCCCCCAGGAGGAGCCCGTGAGGGCTCGTGTTGCTGGGACTTAGGCGAAACCTCCAAGCAAGAGAAGAACTGGATACCTGCTGAAGAGATGGAAGCTGAAGCCGGAGTCATGGATGGAGCTGGAGTCAGAAGCCAGGAATCAGAAGACGGAGTCAGAAGCCAAGGGTCAAGCTGAAACGGAGTCGTGGATGGTGCCGGAGTCAGAAGCCAGGAATCAGAAGCTGGGGTTGAAGCCGCAGGTCAAAGCAGCAACTAGACACTCTAGGGCAGAGGAACCTCATTGCAAGGCGAGGATTAGGCCAAGCTGCAGGGTTTAAATACCCTGCAGCATCTGACGTCATCTAAAGGCCAACCCCCCAATTTCCCGCGCTGGCCCCTTTAAGATTCGAGCCCCTGCACGCGCGCGCATCTAGGGGGCGTGGCCCAGCGTGTCGGATCGGCGGGTCTCCCTCGTGAAGGGAGAGCTGCGGTGGGAGCCATGTGGGGCCTGGATGGCCGAAGATGAGTTCCTGCGGCCTGGGCCGGCCCCAAGGTAGGTGGAAGGACCGGGGCACAGCCTGGGACTGTAACAGTGCCCCCTCTCCTATGCCCCCTTCCCGGGGGTCTGGTTTTAGTAGGATGATCCACATAGAACTGGTGGAGGAGGTCTTTGTCCAGGATGTTGGAGGCTGGCTCCCAGGAATTCTCCTCCGGGCCATAACCCTCCCAAGAGAGAAGGTACTTCCAGCATCTGAGGTGGAATTGTATATCTAGTACCTCCGTGACTTGATAGACCATATCCTCTTGTGCCTTTGGTGTGGCTGACGCAGGGGTCTTCCTATGGAAGATGGACATAACCAGTGGTTTCAGTAAAGAGACGTGGAAGACGTTGTGCACTCTGAGCATTGGCGGGAGGCGGAGGCAATAGGAAACTGCCCCAATCCGTTCCACGATAGAAAATGGCCCAATGTATCTTGGGGCCAGGTGCATTGAAGGAAGCCGCAAGCGAATGTGTTTGGTGCTTAACCATACCTTATCCCCGGGGAGAAATGACGGGGCTGGATGTCGTAGATGGTCTGCATACTTCTTGGCAATAACCGCAGTGCGTCGAAGTTTCTCCCGGGTGGATCTCCAGAGATGACACAATTGGGTCGTAAGTTGTACGGCTGGAGATGGTACTACCAACTGCAAGGGCAAGGGGGGCCGGAGTCCCTTCCCATAAACCATGTAGAAAGGAGAACTGCTGGTGGAGGAATGTTTGTGGTGGTTGTATGAGAATCCCGCCCACTGAAGCAGGGCCACCCAATCGTCCTGCAAGTCTCCCACGAAGGACCGGAGGAAGGTCTTTAACGTCTGGTTCATGCGTTCTACTTGACCATTAGCTTGCAGGTGAAAAGCGGTCATGAAGTCTAGTTGGACCCCAAACCTTTTGCAGAGTGCCCTCCAGTATTTCGCCGTGAATTGAGAGCCTCGATCCGAGGCGATGTGTCAGGGGAGTCCATGAAGGCGAAAGATGTGGTGGGTAAACAGGTTCACCAGTTCAGCTGCTGTGGGCAACTTGGCGAAGAGTACAAAGTGGGCCATCTTGAAGAACCTGTCAATCGTAACCCAAATCACCGTCTTTCCTACAGAAGAGGGCAGGTCGACAATGAAGTCCGCGGATAATTGGGTCCACGGTTCAGTGGGGATAGGCAGTGGCTGAAGAAGCCCCCAGGGGCGGCCGGTAGGAGTCTTCTGTCGAGCACAGGTCGGGCAAGAGCTGACGTAGAGACAAATGTCCTTCTTAAACTGGGCCCACCAGTAGAACTCAAAAAGCAATTCCTGGGTTCTAGCTACTCCTGGGTGACCTGCGGTCAGGGGTCATGGGCCCACAATAGTACCTTCCTCCGGAGGCGCATTGGCACTACTGTCTTTCCCATAGGGACCACGTTGGACACCGCGAGGAGTACCTTGGCCGGGTAGAGGATGAATTGCGGCTGAGTAGGAGTGTCCTCCGTCTCGGCCGTACGAGAGATTGCGTCCGCCCGGACGTTCTTGGCTGCTGGTCTGTAGAAGAGAAGGAAATTGAAGTGACTAAAAAAGAGGGACCACCGAGCCTGTCGGGGATTGAGCTGCTGGGCGTGGCATAAACACTTTAGGTTCTTGTGGTCCAGATACACGATAACTGGGCTCCCTCCAACCACTGGCTCCATTCCTCGAAGGCCATATTGATGGCCAGAAGTTCCTTGTCTCCTATACCATAATTTTTTTCTGCGGGAGAGAATTTACGGGAAAAGTAGGAACATGGCAGGGATTTTCTGTTACTGGATATTTGACTCAGGATAGCTCTGACAGCCATGTCGAAGGCGTCAACTTCCACAATGAACTGATGCTGAGGGTCCGTGATGATGGAGGCAAGTGTCCTGAAGGAAAGCTGTCTTCAGCACTTGGAATGCTCGTAGCGCTGCGGCAGGCCAATTCCTGGTGTCAGCCCCTTTCTTGGTGAGGGCTGTAAGCGGTGCCACCATCGAGGAGTAGTGTGGTAGAAATTGCCGGTAGAAATTGGTGAAACCAAGGAAGCATTGAAGCACCTTGATCCCCACAGGTTGAGGCCAATCCTTGATGGCCTTCACCTTCTCCCGATCCATATGGAACCCCATGGAGGACACAATATACCCCAGGAAGGGTAAGGACTCTTGCTCAAATTGACATTTTTCCATCTTAGCGAAGAGCCGGTTATTCCGAAGCTTTTGCAGTACCCTGCAGTCATCTCGGTGGTGCGTGTCCAAGTCCTTTGAGTATATCAGCACGTCATCCAGATAGACAATGACCGACGTGTGTAACATGTCCCTTAGGACCTTGTTCATGAGGTTCTGGAAAACCGCAGGGGCATTGCAGAGGCTAAAGGGCATGACCAGGTATTCGTAGTGGCCATCCCTTGTGTTGAATGTGGTCTTCCACTCGTCACCTGGCCGAATCCTCACCAGGTTATACGCCCCATGGAGATCCAACTTCGCAAACATCTTGGCTCATTGTAGTCTGTCCAGAAGTTCCGGAATCAAAGGCAAGAGATAGCGGTCGCGTTGGGTGATGCTGTTCAGACTACGATAATCTATACAGGGTCGGAGGACCCATCCTTCTTCGCCATGAAGAAAAATCCGGCACTAGCCGGGGAATTGGATGGTCAAATGAACCCTCGGTATAGGTTCTCCTGGATATAGGTGGACATGACCCGCGTCTCTGGGAGTGACAATGGGTACACCCATCCTCGTGGTGGTGTGGTACCCGGGATCAGGTTGATAGCACAGTAAAAAGGTCAGTGCTCCGGGAGAAGCTCAGCCTTCTCCTTCGACAAGACATCAATATAGTCTTGATAGTGGGGCGGAAGTGCTAACGGAGTGGTCAGGAGAAGTATTGCAGGTCGAGGAACCGCAGTCAAGCAGGTGTCAAAGCACGACGACCCCCAGGACGCCACCTGGAGGGTGTCCCAACATATCACTGGCGAGTGCTTCCGCAACCAGGGTAGTCCCAATATGAGTGGATGCATGGACTTTTCCAGGATGAGGAACGAGATCTCCTCCACATGCAGTAGGCTTGTGCATAGCGTGTGGGGTTTGGTACAGGTAGAGAGGGTCCCGGGAAGAGGGGTCCCCTGAATGGAAGACACCCAGATGGGTGGTCTTTGGTGTTGGACCCCAATCTGAAGTTGTCGGACTAAGTCCCTGAGGATAAAATTCCCACCGGCTCCGGAGTCAATCAGGGCTAGCGTATCAAAGTTCCCTTCGGGAACTCACCTATTTCGAACCGCATTTCAGATACCACCCACTAAATAATCATTTCACACTTCCAGAATACATATCTTCAGTTAGGCACCCAACATTCTCTTGCTCTGTGTATTGATTTCTTTTGCTACCTATTTAATTTTAAACAATTTGTTATTTTATATTAATGAAAAATTTTTGTAACTTATATTTTACATGTTAACCCACTTTCAATCATTACTATTCTTACTTTTAACTTTTACTTTAATTTTAATTTGTTTTTATTTTCATCTTTATTATTTTTGATATATGTAAACCGTTTTGACTAAACACTGTTTGTAAAGACGGTATAAAAATACTTTTAAATAAATAAAATAAATGGTTACTGGGACGGTACATGGGGAGGCAGAAGTGGTGTTACCTAGGGTTAGCTCCCCGACTATCTCTAGGTCCAGGCATTTCCCGGACGCTCGGCACACACAGCCAGGAAGTGTCCCTTGCCACCACAATACAGACACAGGCCCTGGGCCCGACGTCTTCTCCTCTCCTCTTGAGAGATGGGGCCCCGGCCCAACTGCATGGGTTCTGCATCTGGACTCCCTGTAGCAGCAGCCGAGGAAGGCACTGGTCAGGAAGGTGTGGTTCCCGAGCTCCCGGATCTTTGAGCGGGTCTCCTTTCCCGGAACCGGCGTTGGATGCGGCAGTCCACGCGGCCTGCCAAATCAATGAGACTATTCAAGTCATCCCGGAGGTCCCTGGCCGCCAACTCGTCTTGAAGCCTTGAGGAGAGGCCTTCCAGAAATATGCTGTGCAGGCTGTCACTCCCCCAGTTCAACTCGGCTGCAAGGGTCTGAAATTCTACGTCATACTCGGACAGAGGTCGGTTACCCTGGCGTAACACTAGTAATTCTGAGGCGGCCGTAGGCCCGCGGGAGGGGTCATCAAAGATCCGTCAGAAGGTGGTGACAAATTGCACCGGGTTGGCCAGGCGGGAGTTCTGAAGTTCCCATAGTGAAGAAGCCCATGCCAGAGGTTTCCCATCCAATAATGAGATAATGTAACTAGTCTTGATCCGGTCCATGGGAAACTGGGCTGGCAATAGGTTAAAGCGAATAAAACATTGATTAAGGAATCCTGGGCATAACTTCACATCCCCTGAATACCGTGAGGGTGCTGGCAATTGTATGGGCGTGGTCGGTACGGCATTGGCTCTGGCTACTGGTACCGGAGGGCTGGGTGTGGTGGCTCCATCAAGCAGGTCAACTAACCGCTGAACGGTTGTCATCAGGGAGTTGCTGCAGGTTTGTTGTTGTTGCAACCTTTGTGCAATTCCTGGAATGGCTTTCAGGACCGAGAGATCCACCGGGTCCATGGGCATGCAAACTGTTATAGGAGTGGACCCTTGGGCCAGCTGAGACTGATGGTGTTGCGCTGTGGGGACCCACAGTGTACGTCGCAGCTGGGAGGCAGTGCTGAAGAGATGTTCCGGAGAAGGCTTCGCCACTGGAAGCCCAAAGTCCCTCCAGGAGGAACTCGTAGGGACCCGGGCCTCTTGGACTTAGGTGTGATCCTCTGTGACCAAGGACCAGAGGGGCAGCCTGAGTAGGGTATCCAAGGCAATGGCCGAGCCCAGGAGGCAAGAAGAGACTTCACCCTCGGAAGCCCAGGGCCCCCCCAGGAGGAGCCCGTGAGGGCCCGAGCTGCTGGGACTTAGGTGAAACCTCCAGGCAAGAGAAGAACTGGATACCTGCTGAAGAGATGGAAGCTGAAGCCGGAGTCATGGATGGAGCCGGAGTCAGAAGCCAGAAATCAGAAGACGGAGTCAGAAGCCAAGGGTCAAGCTGAAACGGAGTCATGGATGGAGCCAGAGTCAGAAGCCAGGAATCAGAAGCTGGGGTTGAAGATGCAGGTCAAAGCAGCAACTAGACACTCTAGGGCAGAGGAACCTCATTGCAAAGCGAGGATTAGGCCAAGCTGCAGGGTTTAAATACCCTGCAGCGACTGACGTCATCTGAAGGCCATCCCCCTGATTTCCCACTCTGGCCCCTTTAAGATTCGAGCCCCCGCAAGCCTAGGGGGCGGGGCCCAGTAAGTCAGATCGACGGCATCTCCCTCGTGAAGGGAGAGCCGTGGCGGGAGCCATGTTGGGCCTGGACGGCTGAAGACGAGTTCCTGCAGCCCGGGCCAGCTCTGAGGTAGGTGGAGGGACCGGGGCATGACCCAGGACCATAACAGAAGGAGGATTTACATTTAGACAACAACCAACAAGGCATTGATCTGTGCAGTCTGGGTAATCATGCATCAGAGTAACTTGCTTAATGCGGCGGTTACTACCCTTAACCATTAAGCCTTATGATTTACCTTTGATGCCACACCAACATTACTTTCTGCATCAACGGCAGGGGGTGGCAGGAAACTTGAATCAAAAAGTTACCAACAAGGCCCCTGAACTTGGTCGATGAAACAGATAAGTATGGGAATATAAGTATGGGAGATTGCTGGGCAGACTGGATGGGCCATTTGGTCTTTTTCTTCCGTCATTTCTATTAATGAAATGATCTTAAAACTGTGGTTTATTCACTTGTAATCTCATCAGTGGATTATTGTAATTTGATGTGTCTAGGTCTCTGAAATATAAACCGAGCATTATAACACATGCAAATTTGGCTGCTTGTTTTGTACCAGTGTCCCCTTGCGCCCATATAGCATAGAGATGTGAATCGTGTCCTCGATCGTCTTAACGATCGATTTCGGCTGGGAGGGGGAGGGAATCGTATTGTTGCCTTTTGGGGGGGGTAAAATATCGTGAAAAATCGTGAAAAAATCGTAAAAAATCGAAAAAACGTAAAATCGCAAAACCGGCACATTAAAACCCCCTAAAACCCACCCCCGACCCTTTAAATTAAATCCCCCACCCTCCCGAACCCCCCCCCAAATGACTTAAATAACCTGCGGGTCCAGCGGCGGTCCGGAACGGCAGCGGTCCGGAACGGGCTCCTGCTACTGAATCTTGTTGTCTTCAGCCGGCGCCATTTTCCAAAATGGCGCCGAAAAATGGCGGCGGCCATAGACGAACACGATTGGACGGCAGGAGGTCCTTCCGGACCCCCGCTGGACTTTTGGCAAGTCTTGTGGGGGTCAGGAGGCCCCCCCAAGCTGGCCAAAAGTTCCTGGAGGTCCAGCGGGGGTCAGGGAGCGATTTCCCGCCGCGAATCGTTTTCGTACGGAAAATGGCGCCGGCAGGAGATCGACTGCAGGAGGTCGTTCAGCGAGGCGCCGGAACCCTCGCTGAACAATGTAGATGTAGTAAATAGTTTTATATGTGTTTGAATACTTTTAGGCTTTATTTTATGACAGTTTTTTAACTGCTATTATGTATCAATGTTTTTAAGAAGACTGGTGTATTTATTGTCTTGTATGTATTTTAATTGATTTTTATGAGTGTTCTTATGTAAACCACCTAGAAACGCTGATAGGCAGTATATAACATTTTCATAAATAAATACATAAAAATTTCAAAAATGTACTACAGATGCTACTATACACAGGCATGTAAGATGGAGCTAATGATGCTCTCAGCAGACTTTATGCTTTGGGATACTGATTTGCCAGAGGAAATTGGGGACCTCCACGCCATGCAGATCGACTCCTGGTGCCAGTTTATGGAACAGCTCCCACATGCAAAAAGAACAAGAATCCGCCATTGCATTATCAACACCCAGTACATGCTGCACACAAACAATCATGTTAAGATGCAGACATTGCAAAACAAACTCCTGCAACAAGTCACCCACTTTACAGCCAGTTATGGTTGCGGACCCAGCAAGGCTGGGGCACCCCCAGTGGAACAGTTCAGGACTTCAGAACAAGGCAGGATAGAGGTAGGAAATCTTCTGCCTA
Organism: Rhinatrema bivittatum; assembly: GCF_901001135.1. Lineage (NCBI taxonomy): Eukaryota > Metazoa > Chordata > Amphibia > Gymnophiona > Rhinatrematidae > Rhinatrema > Rhinatrema bivittatum. The sequence goes on from NC_042616.1 coordinate 520,389,577, forward strand.
TACCAGCCATCTCCCCCGCAGGTTGAGCCCTTGGGTTCTAGGGGCCGACAGGACTTGGACTGTGGCTGGGATTGAAGCAGGCTGGCTTGGAACATGGAGTCTGAGGCAAGGTGAAGCTGGAGGCTTGAGGCAAGGCAAGGCTAAAGTCTGAGGCAGTGCAGGACTGGAGTCTAAGGCAAGGCGGAAGTCTGAGGGAAGGCAAAGTTAATGCAGAAGGTTAGAAGCCATAAGAGTAAGACTGTAGCTTAGGCTGAGGCTATGACCATGGCTAAGCATGCAGTGCTGAAAGGCTTGGAAGGAAGCCAACGTGAGATACAAGAAGAGAGGGTCTAAGCAGGGCATCAAGTATACTCAATGACAAGGCACCGGGCTTCGCAAGAGGCAGGGTTAAATAGACTGAGCCCTGCTGAGTCATATGATCAAGGCGACTATGACTAGAGCGAGAGAAGATGCAGTTCCATGGGAACCTCTGCTGTTTCGAAGACTCCCTAGCAGGCAGAATCATAACAGAAACCCCATCTTAAGCCCCCCCCCCCCCCCCCGGGTCCCACTGGGAAGGAGGATCTTGAGCATAACTGGGGTAATATTGGATACTAGGAGACAGAGTCTGAATGAAAGTTTTGGAAAATCTACAGAGAACATCTAAGACTGGGTTGTCATAGTCTGGATCTCCTTCAGACAAAGTGTGAGGGTCAAAGTCCCTCAGTGGCAAGGCTGTGGCTGTGGCTATAGCAGGAGACAGATCTGAGGCTGTGACTATGACTGAAGGCAAGACTGGTGGCTTGGTTGATTTGGGCTTCTCCCAGAGCAGCATGGCTAGCTGGGGCTCCCTCCTGAGCAACATGGCCTGAAGGAACCCCTCCTGGTGCTACATAGCTGGACTGGACCCCTCCTGGGGCGACATGGATGAACTGACTGTAGTAGCATTCACTTCCTGGACCGGATTGTTGAAGGCAGGATCTGGGACAAAAATAGAAAGTGGAATATGGTTAGAGTTCTTTTCCGAGAGTAAGGGCAATATCTGGGGGCTGAATACCAGATCCTTCTCAGGTAAAGGTGTTTTTACAGAAGAGTGAAACAAAAGATCTGGGGTGGAGTGCAGCACTGGAATAAAGTCGGTTTCATAGTTAGGCACCAGTCAGGTAATTACTCTGGCTGGCTGAGACTCTGCTACAGGATCAGACTTAGATAAAGCAAACTAAACCAGGCTTCTGGCAGAAAAAGTGCAAGCTACCTTAGGTGGGGTTTGAGCTCTAATTACCTTCTGATTAGGCACAGCTGGAGTTTCAGGTTTCGAGGCACTGGAAAACCCAGATGTGGTTGAATCAGATCTTACCAATTCTTCGTGTTCAGAGGCTGTTTTTGAAAGTAAGTTAACTTGAGCTGGAGATGAAATACAGACAGGTAACTTGGTAGAAACAGAAGTTAGAGTGGTGTTAGAAGAAGCTGAAACACAAGGTTCAGTTATTAAAACAGGCAATCTTTGGAGCTGAATACTTTTGTCATGTTTCTCCTCCCCTGATTTCTGTACAGATACAGCACTTTCAGGGAAAGTCAGAACAGACGTTTTAAAGGCATAGAGGATCTGCTTTTCTTTTTTAGAGTTCGGTACTGTGAACTAACTCCTGAGCAATACGGAGGGCTCTATGAATGTGTGTTAATTGAAGGCATAATGGAACCTCTTTCCTGCTGCAGAGCCTCCTTCTTGCTTCTATTAACAGGAATACTGAAGCCCTCAAAGAATATTCCCCTTTAACTTGATTGCAGTGTTTCTTTCTCTGGGTTATTTGCTGAAACATATCTTCTTTGGGAGTTAAGACTGGTAATTTTTACAATAGATCTTGTTCAGTTTTCTGTGGCTGGCGCTCCATATTAACTATCTACCTTATAAATGGGCTCCGACCGACGGCCCGCAAATGCGCAGTAGAAAGCAGCTCTACTGCGCATGCACGGGCGAGCACGTCGGTCAGAACCGAGCGTGCCCGAAAAAAAAATGGCGCTAGGGCCGCAGGAGCGGCGGCGGCGGCAGCGGTGAGAAGCAGGAGCGGTGGCGGCGAGAAGCAGGAGTGGGAGGAGCAGTAGCGGCGGCAGCGACGACGAGCAGGAGCGGGATGAGCAGTAGCGGCGCCGCGCGCGCGGGGGAGGGACACCCCCCCCCCCGGAGATCTTCTGTCTGCCGGTTGTGGATGATCTGAAAGGGGAGGGGATTGAGAGAGGGGGAGTGACTGAGGAGAGGGAGGAGAGAGTGAGGGGAGGAGAGAGTGAGGGGAAGGGGAGGGGGGAGGAAGGCGAGAGGGAGGAAGGGGAAGGAAGAGGGGAGGGAGAGGGAGGAAGAGGGGAGGGAGGGAGAATAGAGGGGGAGGGGGGGGAGGGGAGGAAGAGGGGAGGGAGGGAGACTAGAGGGAGGAGGGAGAATGAGGGGGAGGGAGTGGGAAGGAAATGGACCGAAAAAAAGTTTTTTTAAATGTAGCCCGTTGTTACGGGCTTAACGGCTAGTAGGCTTAATATAATCTTGTCTAAACACAGACTTAACTGGCTTGGTTTTTACTTTCTCATTATGTGGACAGGGAACATCAGATGTTAACACAGATATTAGTTTGGCCTGGAAGTTACAACAACCTACCTTTTCAGAGGTCTGTTGTGCTGTGACTGGATCTTGTGTCTTAGGCATTGTTTTGCGGATGCATAGTAAAAACATCTTGCTTAAGGTGACTATTATCTACACAGCATATTTCATATTTCCAAAAGGCAGCTGCAGGATTAGGAAATCTGCATTGAGGACACACCAGCTCATATGGTGCAGTCATGTGTTGGCTTCTACTGCCGTTCCAGTATCAAGGAAAAGAAGGCAGTGGTTTCAGAATTGGAGCTTCAGGACAAACAGGCATTTTATCAGGAATCAGTTTATGCCCCCCCTCAAGCAACACAAGTGGTGAAGACCAGAACTGTGAAGGACTTCAAAGGGGCGTGGGATAAACACTGTGGATCCATAAAGTCTAGAGGATGTGAATGAAGAGTGGGTGGCTCGCGGGAATGACGGCTACTACCTGGAGATAATACCCTTATTCAATAAACATACACACGGTTAATGTGACTCCAACATTGCTCTAAGCTTCAATGGCAAGAGGAAATGTGGAAAAAATGATTTGCAGTCACAAAAAAGGGGGGAGTAGCTTGCTTGTTACGGCGGTTACTACCCCAAACCAAATAAGCCTGATACTTCACTTTCAATGCATATCCAGCACAGCTCTCTGCTTCAACGGCAGGGGAGAAAGACCGATAATTCACGCATATCCAGCATAGCTCTCTGCTTCAACGGTAGGGGAGAAAGACCGATAATTCACGCATATCCAGCATAGCTCTCTGCTTCAACGGCAGGGGGAATAAAGAAAAATGGATCTATATACAGACAACAACCAACAAGGACTGAATTACATAGTCTGGGTAAACAAATAAGCATGGGTGTAGCTTGCTTATTGCGGCGGTTACTACCTCTAACTAATTAAGCTAGATATTTCACTTAGATGCAGTTCCAACACTGCTCTCTACATTAATGGTGGGGGTGGAAGGGAAATAGAACCAAAAGGTTACTAAGAGCCAAGAGAAACAGAAGTATGAGAAAAAAAAAAGTGCAAAACTTGCTGAGCAGACTGGATGGGCCGTTTGGTCTTCTTCTGCCGTCATTTCTATGTTTCTAAGTCCTTCTAACATGGGATTTATAACGAGGCACTGCTTGCACACCCAGCAAGCCAGATTGTGAGAGTTTATCTATAGGACACTTTGGAAAACCTTGGGGTTCTACTAAGGCAGAAAAATTCTCACTGGTCATACCAGGCTGGCGAGATGTCCTTTACCCACTGTCGCAGGGATGGTATGGCCTTGTCATCTGTTATGTTTGAAGACCCAGCTAGGCTGGGGGACTCCCATGGGAACAGTCCAGGACTTCAGATCAAGGCAGGACAAAGCTAGGGAATCTTCTGCCTATACTAGCCACCTCCTTCGCAGATTGAGCCCTTGGGTTCTGGTGGTCAGCAGGACTTGGACTGTGGCTGGGATTGAAGCAGACTGGCTTGGAACATGGAGTCTGAGGTAAGGCGAAGCTGGAGTCTTGAGGCAAGACATGGCTGGTGTCTGAGGCAGTGCAGGACTGGAGTCTGAGGCATGGCAAAGTTAAAGCAGAAGGGTAGAAGCCACAAGAATAAGGCTATGGCTATGGCTTGGGCTGAAGCTATGGCTAAGGCTAAATGAAGCAGTGCTTAAATGCCTGGAGGCCAAAACAAGATATACGAAGAAAAGGGCCAAGTAGACTAAATGACAAGGCACCGGGGTTGGCAAGAGTCAGGGTTAAATAGGATGAGCCCTGCTGAGTCATGGGATCACGGAGACAATGGCCGGAGCGAGAGTAGATGTAGCTCCATGGGACCTTAGGTGGTTGGGAGGCTCCCTAACAGGCAGAATCACAACACCTACCTATTGATAATCCTGCACTACATCCAAGTTAGCACACCAGAATATAATCGTTTTAGTGCTCAACCTCTCCCCTCAAATAAATAAAACCACAACAATGGGAAATAACTCCAAAAAGGTAATATTCCAAGTTTCAGACCATGCAGCCACACCCCAAGAAGAACCCTGTCAATAAACACCATAACCCACTTCCCCTGCCGCATCAGAAAACAAATCTAAATCTCTTCTGGAAACAGGCTCACTCTATTAAACAAACTCTCCGTTAAAGTCCATCAAGAAGGTCACCCATACCCCTTAAGTCCTTATTGAGAGGATGAGTGATTCAAATACGATGATGTTGTTTTTGAACATCTGACACTGCAGCAGACAAATGACAGAGGAAAACCCAACCCTTAAGGAATCATGCTGCAAGTAAAATTCAAACTTCCTATGGGAGACTGCACCTGTGGCAAGGTAATTTTATTTGCTCGCAAGGCATCATAAATCAGTTCTCTTAACCTACGAACTTTGTCCTTAAGTATTTGAGTTACCATCTCCACTGAGCCTAGTTCAATACTCTCATTTATTAGCTTAATTATTATCCAGGCAGATGAGCTGTGTCACATGCTCCTCTGTTTTGTTTTTTGCCAGTGAAATACCAAATAATCAAGCCACATAGAAAAAACTTGCCAGGAATTCCTCACAGGCTGTAGAAGCCACAGTTCCCATGAACAAAAAGTCATTCAAGTAATATACAATGGAGCTCAAACCCATCACATGCATGCATGGTTACCCAGTGAACAAATGTACTAAACATTTCAAAATAAGCGCATGAAATGGAACAACCTAATCTATTAGCATACACTTATCAAAATAATATTACCCCCGAAACTGAAAACCTAAGGAAAATGGTTAGCAAAAAACTGAAAGGTACAACTGCTGCAAAGGTTAAAAATTTAGATCGGGAATGGATGTAATTTAAAAACCACAACGGAGTGTGGAACGATGAGCAAACACACCATAAATCAACCAGTCCAACAGGTGTGTACTTGTTTAATTGTTTTTTCTGGGTTTCTCTATATGGAACTTTGCAATCTATTTTGCAACACACCTGTTGGACTGGCTGTGTAATTTAAAAACACCATCTGGGAAACCCAGAGCAGATGTATTCCACACATTAGAAAAAAGGCTAAACAACTACTGGCATGGTTAAAAGGTGAGGTGAGAGAGGCTATAAAAGTTAAAAGAACATCTTTCAAGAAATGGAAAAGGGATCTGAATGAAGAAAACAGGAATCAGCCTAAGCACTAGCAAGTTTGATGTGAAATTGATATGGAAGGCAAAGAGAGAATTTGAAAAGAAACTTACCATGGAAGCAAAACCTCATAATAAAGATTTCTACAGGTACACTTGAATTAAAAAGCTGCGAAGGAGTCAGTTGGACCATTAGATGATCAAGAGTAAAAGGGACACTTAAGGATGACAAGGCCATGGGAGAGAGACTAAATTAATTCTTTGCTTTGGTCTTCACTGAAGAAGATGTAAGATATACCCATGTCAGAAATGATATTCAAAGGTGATGATTCAGAGGAACTGAAACAAATCTCAGTAACCTGGAAGATGTACTAAGGCAAATTGACAAATTAAAGAGTAGCAAATAACCTGGACCAGATGGTGTACATACAAGAGTGTGGAAAGTACTGAAAACTGAAATTGCGGACCTGCTATTAGAAATTTCTAAACTATCATTAAAATCATCTATGGTACCTGAAGACTGGAGGGTTGCCAATGAAAAGCCAGTTTTTAAAAAGGGATCAAGGGGTGATCCAGAAAACTGCAGACCAATGAGTCTGACATCTGTGCCAAGAAAAATGGTAGAAATGATCATAAAGAACAAAATTGCTGAACATATAAATAGCCATAGTTTAATGGACAAAGCCAAAGGAAGTCTTGCTTCACCAATCTGCTAAAGGTAAGGTAGTGGTATGCCTGTCGATCGCAGATGGCTGCGACCACTACTGCTCACCTCCTTCTTTGCTTCCCTGACTCCATGGGGTAGATTGGCAATCTCCACTAGCTGCTGACGACCTGCCTACCGCTTCCAGGCCTCCTGGGTCGGCAAGGACGTCGCTGACTGCCATCTTGCCATCGGGTCTCTCTAGGCATGTGCGCACATGGACCAGTCTTATCCGCGTCTTGGCGGGAACCTCAGAGGCATCCCCTCCAGATGACGTCATTCCCCTCGGATATTTAAACCAGCTGGCCATGCCTAAAGACAATTTGGCAAAGAGTCTCATCCTTGCTAATTCTGCCTCACTTCCTGAGGACCCTGCATTCCAGTTCCTGTTCCGACGTGGACGTCTCAGGTACCCGCTCCTCGGGGGCCTCTCCCTCATCCTGGCTATCTGCTCCTCGGAGGGCATGATGCCTGGAACTCTGCCTGCCCCATTCCCCCAGGCTTCCCTGGAACCAACAGTGCTCTTTTGTGAGTGCTCCGCCCTGTGGTTCACGTTCTGCTCCACCAAGTGCCTCTCTGGTGCACCCCTACACTGCGGATCATTTCCATCTCTACAGAGGACTCCTTCTGAGGTACCCGCTCTACAGATTCTTACCATGCTATCAAGGACCTCACAGGCGCACCCCACCTTGCGGACCACTACCAGCTCTACCGAGGACCCTCGCGGGTATACCCTGCTCTGCGGGCCATTACCACCTCCACAAAGGGCCTCGACTGTGCACTTCACTCTGCGGACTGCTGTCATCTCTACAGAGGACCCCACCAGCATTCCCTGCTCTGGGGGTCATTATCATCTCTACCGAGGACACTATTGGTGTACCCCACCCTGCAGGCCACTACCATCTCTACCCAAAGACCTCTTCAGTGTACCCTGCTTCGCGGGCCATTACCATCTCTACAGGAGACCTCTTCAGTGTACCTACTCCACGGACCTCTACCAATGCTACAGAGGTATACCCTCTGGGTACTTCCTATTCCATTGACCCTGTGTCTCTGTGTGACCTCCTCTCTGGCACCCCCTGCTCCACGGGTAGTGCTTCAATCTCTTTAATAAAGACTCTATATTGCTTCAGTGTCTAACCCCAGCTGAGACCTAGCCTCCTGAGAGTGAGGCTCATGGGGCTCCTCCCAGTGGGTGGTACCACCTCTCACTCAGCCCAGGGTTCACATACCAACTGATATTTACAGAATCCTAACAACCAGTGGATATAGTTTTTCTGAATTTCCAGAAAGCATTTGACAAAGTCCCTTATGACAGACCTCTTAGGAAATTAAAAAAATCATGGGATAGGAGGCAGTGTTCTATTGTGGATTGTGAACTGGTTAAAAGATAGAAAACAGAGAGTAGGACTAAATGGTAAATTTTCTCAATTGAAAAAGGTGAATAGTGGAGTGCCCCAGGGATCTGCTCTGTGACCACTGCTTTTTATAAACAACCTGGAAATGGGAACAAGATGATCAAATTTGCTGATAACACAAAATTATTCAAAGTTGTTAAATCACAAGAGGATTGTGAGAAATTGCAAGATGGTTTTGCAAAACTGGGAGTCTGGGCATGCAAATGGCAAAAAGAAATTTAATATGGACAAATGTAAAGTGATACATTTAGGGAACAGAAACCCATTATAGCTTCATAGCTCAAGGTTCCACATTATAACTCACTATTCAGGAAAAGGATCTAGGCGTCATCATTGATAATATATTGAAATCTTCTGCTCAGTGTAGAGCAGCAGCCAAGAAAGCAAATGGAATGCTAGGTGTTATCAAGAAAGAAATGGAGAATAAAACAGAGAATAACATAATGCCTCTATATCTCTCCATGGTATGACCTAATCTTGAGTATTACATGCAGTACTGGTTACCACATCTCAAAAAAGATATAGCATAATTAGAAAAGGAATAGTAAAGGGAGACCAAAACGATAAGGGAATCATTTCATCCCCTTTATGAGGAAAGGCTAAGGAGGTTAGGACTTTTCAGCTTGGAGAAGAAATGGCTATGGGGAGAAATGATAGAGATTTATAAAATAATGCATGGAATGAAAGAGTAAACATTTGTTTATATTTTCAAAAAGTATGAAGACTAGGGGACACAAAATGAAGTTACTAGATAATACATTTAAAACTAATAAGAGAAAATATTTTTTTACTCAATGCATAATTAAACTCTAGAATTCATTTCCAGAGGAAGTGGTGAAAGCTATTAGTATATCTGCATTTAAAAAAGGTTTGGACAAGTTCTTGGAGGAAAAATCCATAAAGTATTATTAAGGTGCAGTTGCAGAAATCCACTGCTTAATCCTGGCATGAGCAGCATGGAATCTATCTGCCTCTGCCAGGTCCTTGTGACCTGGTTTGACCACCATTGGAAACAGGATACTGGGCTTGATGGACCTTTGATCTGATCCAGTATGGCAAGTCTTATGTTCTTAAAGGAAAACTATTCGGGTGTACTTGTAACAGGAGAAAGCTAACTCAATATCCACCTTAGCCATCAAGTCACCCCAGTCACATTGTTACACCACTTGGATTGCAAAATCATAAGATGCATAACACACAGTGTAGAATTCTCTAGGAACAAAATCATTCATGGAAGGACAAATTGGGTATTAATCTAAATTTTCCAGGCTCCTTTTTTGGCATGACTGCTAATGGAGAAATAATCATCTTTGAAAATGAAGGATCAGAAAATGGACTAGCAATCCTACCTAAATGCAACTCTTCAAGTAATTTCTGCTGTACAACATCCTCTAGCCTACTCACATAAGCCAAATTTCCAACCTTTCTTTCCAAAGGCACACATAAAGATTTCCTTCAAAAATGCAGTTGCCTTTTTCCTTGGGTAACACTGCAGCCAAGGAGGCATGAAAACCATCAAAACTGGCGTCAGTGCCCTATCAAAAATGCCACTACTTTCCACCTCCAGCTGCCCTTCCATAGTGCCCCAATGGGAGCTCTTGCTGACCAGATGGTTTGCTGTTCAAATGGAACACAAATGCTTGAATTTACAATCCTAAAAGGTGCATCCTGCTCTATTGAAGCACCGATAAACATTGGGCACTCCAGTTGTAGCATTCCCAGAATCATTTGCCCCCCTTGAAAAGACCATCCTTGTGATATTGATACAACTTCAGATGCAGGCACAGCATCAGAAACCTGAACAAACCCAGATGATTTATTATTCATCTGAGTGAGTCACAAACCCACATCCTGAGTACCCCAGTACATACATTTATTTTCCTACATCTTGTCCTGGAAACACGCATCATAACTGAACCAAGTCCAACCTTCATAAACCTTGTGTGCCACTAAAATCAAATCATCATATGCCAACAATGATCAGAATTATGAGGAATCAGTGACCCACAACACTGGCTAAACAAAGGAAACATCTGATTTAATTAAGAATCATCCTGGGAGCTCTCCTGACCATGCCCTGAAATCTTTCTTTTTCTCCCCCCCCCCCCCCTTTTTTTCTTTTCTCTCTCCTCTTACCCCTTCAGCCCTTCAATAAATGGAAAATGTCAATATATTTTTGCTTCCTAATTTTTCTCAATAAGAGCAAGACATCTCTTCAGAAAGCTGCATGAGCATCATCAGGCCAGGAGCCCACCTGTCACATGTCTGCACAGCCTAGGGCAGTGGTCCCCAAACCTGTCCTGGAGGGCCACCAGCCAGTTGGGTTTTTGGGATATCCACAATGAATATGCATGAGAGAAAATTTGCATGTTATGGAGGCAGTGCATGCAAATTTTCTGTCATGCATATTCATTGAGGATATCCCAAAAACCCGACTGGCTGGTGGCCCTCCAGGTCAGGTTTGGGGACCACTGGCCTAGGGAAAGGACTTAAATGAGAAGATGATAAGGAGGAAGACGAAGAGGAAGATCTGGACCCAGATGACACACATGAAGATCTCCATCCACTACAATGTCTACCTTTTCGCTTATGGACCTTACATCTGCTCTTCTCTGACTTATGCACAACCTTGTGCACCTGCTGCCTTGAGCCAATACTCACAGCAGACCTGTCAATACTACCCCAGCAATCCCCACTGAACTCCCTGGCACCTTCATAGCAACAGACAGCTTGGAAACTCCTGCAGTGCTTCCACCAGAGTCCAAAATATCTGACCCCCAACAACCTGCCCCTGTTTCCAAGCTGTGCCATTGGCTATCACTTCCACCAAGGAACCTCCAGAGTTAGCAGTAAGCTTACTCCATTCCCTAGACTCACCAGACTCTGACACAGACTGTCCAAACATAGTAGTTGTTAGGATTTGTGGACGCTTTGCCCGAGGTGGGGTTGACGCTACCTGAGGGGTTGGGTCCTGCAGGTCCCCACCATCGGGAGGTGAGGCTGGCCAGGAACAGAGGCAAACATGAACTTCACCAGTACCAGCCCTCGTTCCCTGCAGGTTGAGCCCTTGAGTGCTGGGGCCAGCTGGTCTTAGGAGCACCTCTGTGTGGCTGGTCCCTGAGAGAGTAGGTGGTTGGAAGTAGAGAGTGTCAGTGAGGTTAGGTATAGTCCAAGACCGAGGTACTCTCGGAAGGAGCGAGAAAGTCTCAAGGGGTGAAAGACCGCTGCAGTTCCGAAGACAGTAGGGCAGGACCACGTGGGAGTGGCCTTGCGGAAAGGAGGTGCAGAAGCAGAGGCTGGTATTGTAGTATGCTGAAGCAAGGCTAGAGCGGGGAATCTGCTGTAGCAGGTACGAGTAGAGTAGTAGCACAGAGGGACTGCTTGAGACATGGCAGTGCAGTAACAGGATCTTGTGATGTTGAAGCGCTGAGAGGTGTCCCAAGGAGCGGGGACCCAGAGACAAAGTCCAGTAATGTCGCAGTGCTGAGCCAGGTCTTGAAGAGTGAAAGCACTGAAGCAGGATCTCCGATGTAGAAGTGCTGAGATTGATCCTGTAGAGTGGGAGGCGCTGCGGCAGAGTCCAAAATGTAGAGGTGCTGAGCCAGGCCCTGAGGAGCGGAAAGCGCTGAGACAGGGTCCCAGGTGAGGAAGCACTGAGCCAGGCCCCAAGGAGCAGGAAGCACCGAAACAGAGTCCCAAGTATGGAAGCGCTGAGCCAGGCCCCGAGGAGCAGGAGCACCGAGACAGGATCCCAGGTGTGGAAGTGCTGAACCAGGCCCTGAGGAGCAGGAAGTGCCGAAGCAGGGTCCCAGTTCAGGAAGTGCTGAGCCAGGCCCCAAGATGCGGGAAGCGCTGAGACAGGATACCGACGAGAAGTGCAGGGATCTGTAGAGCAGGAACAACAGGTCCGGAGTACTGGAGCAAGCACCAGAAAGGAACCAAAGAACTCATTGCCAAGTTGGTTAGTGATGGCTGGAGGTTAGTGATGTCATCAGCCAGGGACGAGCCTGAAGTTCCTGCCATTGGCCCTTTAAAGGGAAGATAGATGGCGCGTGTGCATGCCTAGGGAGGTCCAAGGTCAGAACGCTGGTCAGTGGCATCCCAGCCAACACGTGGAGCACCGGGAGCAAGAAGGAATGCTGTGGCAATGACTAACTACAGCTGCAAGTGTATCGGGAGTAGAGAGCCAAGAATGACATGACATGAGTTGGGCCCGCCCCTGGTGGCCACGGCCGGTGGCCATAACAGCAGGCTCCTACAACTGACTAGAGGACTGGAGAACTGCTCTACAGGATTCACCATGTACTGCAGAGTAGAAGGCACTGAAGGACCATCTTGTCATTTCACATGCTGCTCTGCTACATCCTATTAGTTCCTCCAACTCTGTTTGAGAAGGCCCAAAACAATCAACATACTCTGCAACTCCTTCCTTTCTGCTCACTGCCTGTAAAGGCAAAGCACAAGACCCCTGCAACCCTTCTCCTGACACACCACCATATCTACCTACAGGCATCTGCCACTCCCTAGCCGGAAACTGCTCCTGATCATCTGCTATATCAAGCCAGCTTTCCCAAGGTAACCAAATTTCAGAAGAAGCCACACCTTCTGGAGTGACCCAATCCATACCCCACTACTGTAAGTAGGCAAACCCAGACCCCTACCAGGAAAATGCCCAACAGTAGCCAAGTGCTCCCACCCAGAACCAAGCGCAGAAAGAATCACAAAATCTCCACATTGCAAGCCATCCGCTGACCACTCCCAGTAGGAGGAAGACTCCAGGGGCTAACATTCACTGAGGCACTCTCAGGAATAGAACTGCCACTACCCCTAAAATAAACTGATGAATCATACCTGCCATTCTGCCTGCCCTTACAGGACAGGACATCTAACTCCCCTGTCACAAGCTTAGGAAAAAACACAACTGCACCTCTATTCCAAATCTGCTCCCTCCACTAACGAAGACCTCCCACTCCAGCCACCACCATTTTCAATACCACAGCCATATGGCAAAACAGAAGAGAGGCCTACTGTGACCATCACATTGTCCAACTCAAAATCACTTCCACAAGCACGAGACCACGTGTACAACTCTGGTGCAACGGAATCACTGAGGAAGCAGGAGAAACACATGCCCTCCCTAACCAAAGAAATTTCCACAGCCTCCGCACTCCCCGCTGATGATGTCCCACCAACCTTAGCTACACCTTCACCTCCCAGCCATTTCCTACTCATCTTGGAGGTAGCCCCGGTTCACCCACCTTTCCCTGACATATCTGAGTTAAGTCTTAAAAACAGAAGGAGCAATAAAAAAGAAAACAGCTAGCAAAGCCAGGTAACAGCAAAAAGATGGGAAGCACACTGATCTCACCCCTTTTATGTCAGTCTTGGAAAGAACCATGTCTTTTTCCCTTGCTCTTCTGGGAACAAGCAACCAGGAGACAATCACAGCTCCTGCATGATTTGAACTTCCCAGAGAAACAAGGGAGCCAATACCTCACCTCTCTAAAGGCCTTAACTTTCAACAAAACCCACAGGGCAGTGCAAGACCAGGCCTGGTGCCCACATTATTTTGGGCAACCAGATACTAGGCCTTGCCTACCCTTTTCAATAAAGGCAACAAATCGTTATGTAAGAAAATTAAATAAAAGTAAGCGGAAAAGGAAACCAATGTGGTTAACCAAAGAAGTGGCTAAAAAAAAATAAAGGTAAAGAGCAGTATTCAAAAAGTACAGAGGAACTCAAAAAGAGGAACACATGGGATCTTCTTGGTGTTTGGGTACTTGCCAGGTTCTTGTGGCCTGGTTTGGCCACTGTTGGAAACAGGATGCTGAGCTTGATGGACCCTTGGTCTGACCCAGCATGGCAATTTCTTATGTTCTTAAGTTCTTATCTGGCAAAGCTAAAAGAGGTTAGGAAAGAAATCAGGAGAGCAAAAGCTCTAGTGCAGCAAAGGATTGCCAAAGAGGTAAAGTTAAGTGACAAAACATTTTTCAGATATTTTAGAGAAAGCAGGAAAGCAATGGTAGTATTGTAAGATTAAAAAGAGACAAAGAACAATGTGTGGAGAAAGTCATGAAAGTAGCAGAAATATTAAATAAATATTTAAATTCAATGTTCACTAAAGAAGATCATGGAGAAGGACCATTGCTAGTTGGCAAGAGTATAGATGAGTATGGGGTAGATATCACCCTATTTACAAAAGAGAATGTTTCAATGGAACTAGGAAAATGGAAGTGGAAAAGTCCATGGGACCAGATGAAAATCATCCCAGGATATTAAGGGAGCTAAGAGATTTGCTGGCTGGACCATTCAGGACATGTTCAATAGATCTTTGGAGATGGGAGGGGTGTCACACGATTGGAGAAGGGCAGTTGTGGTTCTGCTTCACAAAAGTGATAGCAGAGAGGAGGCTGGAAACTACAGGCCAGTTAGTTGTACCTCATTCATGGGAAAATTAATGGAAACTCTGCTGAAGGATAGGATAATGAACTATAGTTTACAATCCAGTGGGTTGCAAGATCTGAAACAACATGGTTATTTCAGAGGAAGGTTATGTCAAATAAACCTGATTGATTTATTTGATTGGGTGAATTAGATCATGGAAGAACCCATAATGTGGATTCTTTGGATTTCAGCAGAACTTTTGATATGGTTCCATATAGGACACTCATGAATAAAATGAGAAGCATGGGAGTGGGACCCAAAGTGGTGGAAAAGATCACAAACTGGTTGTCTGGTAGATGACAGCATGCAATGGTGTTATGCTCTCCTCCTCCAGAGGGGAGGAGTTAGCAATCTGTTATCGCTCACCCCGCCAGGAGGGCGGAATTAGCAATCTGTTCTGTTTTTCTCCTGAAAGGGGGAGGAGTTAGCAATCTGTCATGATCTGCTCCTCCAGAGGGGAGGAGTTAGCTATCTGTAGTGCTTACCCCACCAGGAGGGCGGAGTTAGTAATCTGTTAGCGAACTGCTGTTAGATGCTCTTGTAAGGGAAGGAAGTAGCAATCTGTTATGGATCAACTCCCCAGGGAAGAGGAGTTAGCAGTCTGTTCAATGATACTCTTCTGAGGAGAGGAGCTAACAATAGGTATATTGCACTTCGCTACTGATTTAGCAATCTATCATGCCTCCGCTACGGAGTAGCAATCTGTTATATATAGGCTGCTGGCAAGTCCCATAGAAAGAGGAGTTAGCTATCTATATAATACTTCCGTAAGCGGTGTTAGTGGTCGGTAGTGGTTGGCTCCCACAGAGTGACAGTAGTGTAAGGAATGACCACTTGGAGGAAATGGTAAGTCCCTGCGCCGATGGCAGATGACAGCGCCCCCAGGAGGAGATCCTGAGAGGAACACCGGCTAGGCTGGAATATGAAATAAACACAAATAGTTCTTTATTAGGCTGGAAGCTGAACCACCAGTGGTGACAGTAGTGAGTCGATGTGTCCAGCAGGGCTGAAGTCCTTCTGATACTGGAATATAATCTCTGGGTTGCTGAGCTGTAGAGAGTGACTAGAAGTAGTGAGTAGACAGGGTATACTGGATACAAGATGGTACACTCACAATAGTAGATGTCTGCATTGGTCTCTATGTCACAGAGTGTCTTCAGTACATTCAGGAACAGGAGCTGTAGGCGAGCACTGGTTCCTATAAGCAGTCTGTAATAAGAACTCACAAAGGCTGTATTTGAAATGGCTTCTAGAGTGATTCTGTACAGGATTCTAGGAACATGGGCCCTCGTAGAGCGAGTACCGGTTCCTATCTGCAATCTTGCCAATATAACTCACGATCTCCGTACCTGCGATAACGTCTTGGACGGAAGAGAGTCTTCAGAGCTATAGGAATGTAGGCCCTCGTGGAGCGAGTACCGATTCCTATCTACAATAGAACACGTCTGCAATCGCTTCCAGGCAATGAGGAGTCTTCTGAGTATTCAGGGACGTAGGCCCTTGAGGAGCAAGTACTGGATCCCATCTTGGCACTCTGAAATCAAGAAGAGAGAGCAGAGCCCCCGTGGAGTAGGTACTCCTGGTAAGTTTGAAAAGGCCAAGCAGTGGAGAAGGATTCCCCTGGCTGACTCGGATCATTGTTGCAAGTATCGTGGACTGCCGAAGCAAGTCCTGTTGGAGTTCCTTTCTAACTCTTTAGAGGTTAGCAAACAAAGACCTTTTAAAGTGAAAATGGATGATATCACTACGGGGGAACGCCCCGAGGTTCGCGCCCTTGCTGTTACAAAGTCTGGAGCGCGCACGTGCCCTTACGTCATCAGGAACATGGCGGATCCGTAGCGTCAAGCCAGCCCGGGGACACTGGGACCAAGAGGCAGGGAGAAGCCACGGCTGTGTCTGTCTGTCAGAGCCGAAGGGAGTCGCTCCCAAGGTAGAGAGGGTGGAGCGAGGGCGAGAAGAGGCACGAACGCAACAAATGGTAAATGGAACCTACTCTGAAAAAGAATGGTGATAAGTGGTGTGCCTCCAGGGTCAGTTCTGAGACTTGTTCTGTTCAACATCTTTGTGAGCAATATTGTGTGTATATGGCGGGGGGGGGGGAGTTAAAAGGTAAGGTTTGTCTTTATTGCAAATGACACTAAGATCTGCAACAGATTGGACACCCCTGAAGGAGTAGAGAGAAAAAGAATTGATCTAAGAAAATTTGAAGAGAGGTCAAAGGTTTGGCAACTAGGATTCAGTGCTAAAAAGTGTAGAGTCATGCTTTTGAGGTGCAATAATCTAAAGGAGTGATAAGTGATGATGGGTAAGGAACTGATGTGCATGGACTGGGAGAGAGACTTTTGAAGTGATAGTGTCTGATGATCTAAAGATAGCGAAGCAATGTGATAAAGCAGTAACTAAGGCCAGAGGGATGCTGAACTGTATAAAGTGAAAGGAAAGAGAAAGTGATAATGCCCTTGTACAGGTCTTTGCTGAGGCCTCTCCTGGAGTACTGTGTTTAGTTCTGGAGACTGTATCTTAAAAGGGATAGAGACAGGATGGAGGTGATCCAGAGAAAGGTAACCAAAAGTCTTATGAGACTGGAAGTCCTAAATATGTATACCCAGAAGGAGAAGAGAGATAGCAGAGATATGATACAGGATTATAAATACTTTAAATGTATAAATAATTCACAAGAATGAAATCTTTTACATCAGAAAGGAAGTTATTGAACCAGTAGTCATAATCTGAAACTCCAAGGGGGATAGACTCAGGAACAATATCAAGAAATATTTCTTCATAGTAAGGGTGGATGCATGGAATGACCTACTAGAACAGATGGTGAAGATAGCGTTAATGGAATTCAAAACAGTGTGGGATAAAAACAGATGATTCCTAATGGCTAGAGGGTGGAAATGAAGAAAAGATGTAACCTTTACACCATTAGGTGTAAGATTTCTGAATGGAGGTAGCCTGCACAAAGCAGCAGTTACTATCCTTTACAGAAGGCTAAAGAGATAACTTGCACAGAGTGGCAGTTGCTATCCTTAACAATTTGCTGGGTAGACTGCCATCATAAAACTAATTTCAGATCTATTAGTAAAAATTTGTAACCTATCATTGAAATCATCCATTGTACCTGAAAACTGGAGGTTGGCTAATATAACCCCAATATTTAAAAAGGGCTCCAGGGGCAATTCAGGAAACAACAGACCATTTAGCCTGACTTCAGTGCCAGGAAAAATAGTGGAAAGTGTTCTAAAGATCAAAATCACAGAACACATAGAAATGCATGATTTAATGGAACAAAGTCAGTATGGCTTTACCCAAGGCAAGTCTTGCCTCACAAATCTGCTTCACTTTTTTGAAGGGGTTAATAAACATGTAGATAAAGGTGAACTGGCAGAAGTAGTGTACTTGGATTTTCAGAAGGCATTTGACAAAGATCCTCATGAGAGGCTTCTAGGAAAAGTAAAAAGTCATAGGATAGTTGGCAATGTCCTTTCGTTGATTACAAACTGGTTAAAAGACAGGAAACAGAGAGTAGGATTAAATGGTCAATTTTCTCAATGGAGGCGGGTGGGCAGTGGAATGCCTCAGGAATCTGTACTGGGACCCGTGCTTTTCAATATATTTATAAATGATTTGGAAAGGAATACGACGAGTGAGGTAATCAAATTTGCAGATGATACAAAATTATTCAGAGTAGTTACTGTGTTACAAGTAATCATTTTCTCGAAAATAGATTACTGTAATTCTTTGCTGCTTGGGCTTCCAGCCAACACACTAAAACCATTACAAATGCTACAGAATGCCACAGGAAGGATTCTAACAAAATCCAATAAAAGGGACCACATAACGCCCATCTTAAAGAACCTTCACTGGCTCCCAATCAAATATAGAATCCTTTACAAGACCCTTTCAATCATTCACAAAGTCATCCACAACTCCACCCCAATTGAGCTCACATTCCCATTACAACCTCACACCACCGCTCGACCAATGAGACAAGGCCAGAGAGGCACTTCAGGCACACCCTATCAAATCAACATTAAGTAGAAGAACCCTTTCCATCGCAGGCCCTTTACACTGGAATTCTCTTCCTCCGGACCTCAGGCTCGAACAATCGACACCCACCTTCAAAAAAAGACTTAAGACCTGGCTGTTCAATCAAGCATTTTCATAACCTCTATCCTCTTAAGATCACCACGGTTTAACTCTTCCCCCCCCCCCCCCCCCCCCCGCAACCTCCTTCTACACCCTTGCTACTTCCTTCAAAAAATACTCTCCTATACGCACCTGCCTCTCCAAACGAATGTCATAACAGTGACTCTAAGTCTTTCCAAGACAGCTCTATTGACTTCACATACGGGTCTTCTAAACTATTTGTATATAAGTTGTACTCTCCCAGTTCTTTGTTAATTTTCTCCAAGTTCATCCCCCCTGTTCTATGTAAGACATTATAATCCATTTGTTATATTGTCATTGTTATTGTTGAAATGTGAACCGAAGTGATTAGTAACATTGTTACCTGAACTGCGGTATATAAAACTGTTAAATAAAAATAAAATAAAAAATTGCAGGAGGACCTTGTAAAACTGGAAAATTGGGCATCCAAATGGCAGATGAACTTTAATGTGGATAAGTGCAAGGTGATGCATATAGGGAAAAATAACCCATGCTATAGTTACACGTTGTAAGGTTCCATATTAGGAGCAACCACCCAGGAAAGAGATCTAGGCGTCAAGGTGGATAACACATTGAACAAACAACTAGATTGTTTTGCTGTTTAAATATTGTAGATGTAGGTACACCTATTCAGTTAATTCATCTATCATTTGAAGTACATGACTCATTGTGTGTGTGTGCATGTGTTTGTCTATGTAGCTCTGTATTTGTGTGCATTTATTTGTGGATATATTTGTATGTGTGTCTGATTTTGTATGTATTTGTCTTTGTAAATATTTGTGTGCCAAGAAATACAGACAAAAGGTCATGAGGAGGATGAAGTCCCCTTTCGTGAAAAAACTTCAGATTTTGGTCCATCAGCCTCTTTCTTTCTCTCCTCCTCAGGTTTGTTCTTTGCATGGCTTAAGTTGTTATGGGTTCTTAGTTTGCTTTGGCAAATGAAATTGATAGGATTCAAATACTCTTATTAGAGTTACAAAGACCATAGCTCTGGGTATAGAAAAGATGTTTCATGCCAAAATAAAGTCATTGTTTTATGTCATGTTTTTGTTTTATCACTCTTTAAAAAGCTATTCAGATGCAACGTATGTAATTAGACACATCGGAAATATGTCCCAATTTATCATGAAGGTAGCATTAGCAGTGTTAGCAAATGCTAACAGCACACAGGGGAGAGCAACTTCACTATTTCATTAAGGCTCATTTGATCAGCTTTAAGTGATGATTTCTGTTTTAATAATTCACCATCATTTTATGAAGAACTTGAATATTTAGTAGTTTTCTCTCTAACTTAAATCTTTTTTTTTTTTTATGTCAGGAGCAAGTCATCAGGTGAGAGGATCAGCTGTTTGAAAGGAAGAAAGGAAATGAGCATAAAGCCATACATTTAAAAGAAGGTATGGAAAGCTTTGAATTACTCACTTTGAAATAAAACCTGGTGCTTATTATAAATTGAATTATGATAACCAAATATTTCCGCAAGCTGGAATGACTTACTGGGTTAGATGTATTAAAAGGTCTCTTTCATTTTGAGGACAATTTCCTAAAGACCGTTAGTGTTTAGAGATGTGAATCGTGTCCTCGATCGTCTTAACGATCGATTTCAGTTGGGAGGGGGAGGGAATCGTATTGTTGCCGTTTGGGTGTGTAAACTATCGTGAAAATCGTTAAAATCGTGAGCCGACACACTAAAACCCCCTAAAACCCACCCCCGACCCTTTAAATTAAATCCCCCACCCTCCCGAACCCCCCCCCCCCAAATGCTTTAAATAACCTGGGGATCCAGCGGTGGTCCAGAATGGCGGCGGTCCGGACGGCCCCCTCAATTGAATCCTGTTGTCTTCAGCCGGCGCCATTTTGCAAAATGGCCGCGGCCATAGACAAAAACGATTCGACGCAGGAGGTCGTTCCAGACCCCCGCTGTACTTTTGGCAATTCTTGTGGGGGTCAGGAGGCCCCCCCAAGCTGGCCAAAAGTTCCTGGGAGTCCAGCGGGGTTCAGGAAGCGATTTCTTGCCGCAAATCGTTTTCCGTACGGAAAATGGCGCCGGCAGGAGATCGACTGCAGGAGGTCGTTCAGCGGCGGTCCGGAACCCCCGCTGAATGACCTCCTGCAGTCGATCTCCTGCCGGCGCCATTTTCCGTACGGAAAACGATTCGCGGCAAGAAATCGCTTCCTGAACCCCGCTGGACTCCCAGGAACTTTTGGCCAGCTTGGGGGGGCCTCCTGACCCCCACAAGACTTGCCAAAAGTCCAGCGGGGGTCCGGAACGACCTCCTGCATCGAATCGTTTTTGTCTATGGCCGCCGCCATTTTGCGGCGGCCATTTTGCAAAATAGCGCCGGCTGAAGACAACAGGATTCAATTGAGGGGGCCGTTCTGGACCACCGCTGGATCCCCAGGTTATTTAAAGCATTTGGGGGGGGGGGGTTCGGGAGGGTGGGGGATTTAATTTAAAGGGTCGGGGGTGGGTTTTAGGGGGTTTTAGTGTGCCGGTTTTCCTGCCCTCCCCCTTCCCCCAATTTACAATTTTTTAACGATAAATCGGGGGAATTGGTATTGAATCATGGCCCTAACGATTTTTGACGATTTAAAATATATCGGACGATATTTTAAATCGTCAAAAAACGATTCACATCCCTATTAGTGTTAACTCAAGTTAAATGGGGTATTTAACTTGAGTTAACATGTCTTAACTCAGGAGTTACTTAACACCCATTTACAATGCATTTTGAGGATAACTTTAATACATGTGTGAGCGTGCCAATGAATGCATGTAGATAAGCACACATGTGCAATCTCGCGCCTTATTTTGAATCGTGCATGTAAATGTGTTTGATGTAAATTAATGTAAACCTCCTAGCACTGTGAATAAGCGGCCTATAAAATTTTGAAATAAACAAACAACTGCAGTCATATAAAAAGGTTGTGGAGATCAATTAAATGATGGGAAGAGAGATAGTTGCCATTGGGTTGCTTGTGGGAACCCATATGCACATCTATCCAAGTGCACAAACTTCAATGAGGCAGACTAGATAGACCATTTTGGTTTTTATCTGTTCTCATTCGCTATGGAGTGAATTTTCTAAAGTGTATACATGTGAATAATGCCGTTTTATATGTTACATAGGTCTTTTGAAAATTTCGCTGGGGGCTGTATACATAAAAGTATGCACACAAGCAATTTCACTGATACTTTTATGTGTATTTGAAAGAGGCAGTCCATGGTGCAGATAACTCCAGTGGCCGGATAACTTGCTACTTAATTAGATATCTTCAAAAGATATCCAGTTAAGCTGCAATGTCTTATATAGAAGTAAAGCGGGCTGTGGTCCGATTTTCTGATTCCCACCCCATATGTTTAATAGATGCCTGATCGGACACTGCACTCCCTACCAGCATCTAAACATGAAAAAACACATCAACAATGTCCTAAAGGAAGGCTTCTATAAGCTCAACGTTATGAAAAACTCAAACCTCTTCTCCATACCTATGACCTCCGTACCTTTATTCATGCAACCCTCTCATCCAAACTGGACTACTACAACTCCCTTTTTTAGGCCTCCCATACTCCACCATAAAACCACTCCAAATGCTGCAGAATGCTGTTGCTAGAACCATCACAAATGCCCTTAATCTGACCATATCACTCCCATCCTCAAAGACCTCCATTGGCTCCCTATCCCTTCACACATCCTCTACAAAACCCTTACCTTTATTCACAAATCCATCTACCTACACAACTCTAGCTGGTTCGACGAGCCCTTCCATTTCATACAATCCAGCCGCCCCACTAGAGCAACCCGTAATGGCATGCTCCATATCCCTTCCCTCAAGAATGCACACCTCTCCTCCACAAGGGATTGAGCCCTATCCATTGCAGGCCCCACCCGCTGGAACACACTACCTACGAATCTCCGCCTCGAGCCTTGCACCATCAAATTCAAGAAAAAGTTAAAGACCTGGCTCTTCAAACAGGCATACCCAGATTAGGACCCTTACACCATAAACCCATTGCCACAGATATTTGCTTCTAAACTACTAATATTCACGTTATTGTGTTAACATGTTATTTCTCTACAGTTTCTTTTCTCGCTCCTCTTTATTTATTACTCTAGTTTTTATTCTCTGCAATCCCATCACCCTTCCCTGTTATATGTCATTTCTACCTTCAGTTTGATGTAAACCGATATGATGTACCCACTAATATCAGCATAAAAAAAAGCCTCTAAATAAATAAATAAATACCCTCTTACTTATTAAAAATGTCCCAGGGTTCGCTGCTGACCCTTCCCCACCCCCTTTCCAGTATTCTCTCTCTCTATATATATATATAAACTCCTACTCCCCCCCCCCCAGTCCAAAGATGTGGTGTGGAACATCCCACCCCACCCTCCGGACCCTTAACCACTCTCAGCTCTAGGGCAGCCTCTGAAACAAGCCTCACTCGAAGGATAAACAGGGAGAGGGATAGGGGGAGGGCCAGCAGCAGATGTGGGGTGGGGGGGGGGGTGTATGGCCCGATAGGCTATCTATTATATTTAGGGATCAGGAAGCAGGAAATAGGACCATGACCCCTTTGCTTCTTTTCTTTTCTTTTTTTTTAAATAAGATATTGCTACTTAACCAGATATCTTTAAAAGATATGGAGTTAAGTAATAAGTTACCCGGCCCAAAAGGCCAGATTACTAATATATCTAACCAGCTATATTCAAACATAGCAGGTTAGGTTTTTAAGTAATCCGGCTACATGCAGATGGATAACTTTAGGCAAATGTATTCAGTGGGACGTTTATACCGCTGAATATCTGGGGCAAGTTATCTGGGTAACTTGAGCTGGAAAACTTGAGCATGTCTTACTGAGAGGTCGATTTTAAAAGCATTGCTCGTGCAAAAATGCTCACATGTGCTACGATTTCCGCCCATATGTACCCGGGCACGTGCCAAACATAAGGGGGTGGAAAAGGGGCGGGATATGGGAGGGGGGTCAACCGTTAACGCGTGTAACTCCGTACCTTAAAACTGGAAGCTGCAGCGTGCGGTGGCTGCTTGGCTGCATAACTTTACTGCTGCTCCTGATGAGGAGCAAATCTGCAGAAATCGCGTTTTTACACCTTACACAGCAAGGTGAGGTGCCCGGGTCCACTGGGGGGAGTGCAGGATGAAGAACCAGAGAGGTCCGGAGGACCTCGAGATAGACTGGGCAAAGGGGTGGACTAATGGGTAAAATTAGGAGAGGCTTTCACGTGAGCATGTTTTAAAATCGTCTTCCCTGTACGTGTAAAAGATGACAATTTCTTAAGGAAGATACGCCCTTTGCCTTAGCTTGAGTAACCTCTTAAAACTAGGAGCACACATGCATGAGGTAGGGGCATTTTAAATCATGCACGTCTACTTGCATGCATGATTTAAAATTCCAGAGTATGTTCGCTTGTGAGCCCATATTATGCACAGGTAGTGGCGCCCGCATGCTTTTTTTTTTTAATTAGCCCGTGAATAAGGGGACCTCAGTATATCTATCTGGAGAATCACTCTCCCTCACAGTATGCTTTTACTTGTGGTGTCCCTCGGGGTTGTTTATGGTCTCCATCTTTTCAATATATGGGAGAGATTTACTATACTGCTATATTTTTCCACAGGAGGAATGAAATATCGTGGGAGACGCACCTTCATAAAATATCACAGCTTTTTTTTTTCTGCAATATCATGGGGAAATGGGGAAAAACATGTCACTTCGCCTGGGGCTGCCATTATGCTAAAGGGCCACGCAAGTGAAAAATAAGGTGCCCCCCCCCCACTCTGTTCAAAGTGTGTATTGATTGGATATATCACCGTTTCTGTGTACATCATTGGAGAGTGATTAAAACTGCTTTTCTCCTTAGCAGCTGATTCATGTGATGGTGCATGTGCTAGGAAACGCAGCCTGTTCTTCAGTATGTGCTGCTTAACTGGATACATGGTTTGTAGCCTCAACAAGTTTATGTCCAGCTAGCCATTGCTTATGAAACAATAGCAGTTCTTTGTCCCATACACTGCTGTGACATCCATCTTTGGTCCGGGACCATTTTGTTGGTTCGGTGAGACACAACTCCTTTAAGAGTAACCTGGGCTAAGCTGTACAAACTGAAGAAGAGCTTTCTTTGGAAAGGACAAAATCTTGTAGAAGGTCTTCACAACTATTCTTCTCCTTCAATCCAATCAAATAGGGGTAATCTGTTACAAAAAAAAAATTCTGTCTGTATGGACGTCAGGTTACATTTCTTATTGTTAAGCTCAGTCATGACAGCAGTTTCAAAATAAGGTATAAATCCATGAAATCAGGGATACAGTAACTTCCTTATCTAATCTTCGCGCTGTTTGCATAAAGGATACCTGCACTGCTGCAAGATGGTCTTCTTTCCACACCTTTACAAATCATTATTGCCTAGAAAATGCTTCACA
Organism: Rhinatrema bivittatum; assembly: GCF_901001135.1. Classification (NCBI taxonomy): domain Eukaryota; kingdom Metazoa; phylum Chordata; class Amphibia; order Gymnophiona; family Rhinatrematidae; genus Rhinatrema; species Rhinatrema bivittatum. The sequence goes on from NC_042616.1 coordinate 520,414,453, forward strand.
TCAAGGCAGCAGTTTTAGGCAAACAGTTCTCAAAATTTTATTTAATTTAAGCCCTTAAACTCTCCCTCCAATCTCTAGCATAACATGGATTGCATATTCTTTGCTGCAATAAGATGATAAACACTTGCATTCAGCCCTCAGCATGGCAGTTCCCACTTACGTAGGTGTTTATCATCCTTCTTGTCTATGGAGAAAGCAAAGTTCCCTTACCTGTAACAGCTGTTCTCCATAGATAGCCGGAAAAATCAGCCACACAATCCTGTCCTCCTCCATTTGGAATTGAAGGTTAGCTACTAGGTACAAAACTGAGGAGATTTGCGCAACAGTGGCAGTGCAGATACCGAGATGGTTTTTCTGAGCTCTGAGAGAGCTTTCCCATCTCGTGCTGATGGATGACATCACCCACTGGTTTGGCTGATTTGGCCTGCTGTCTACAGAGAACATCTATTACAGGTAAGTAGCTTTGCTTTACATCTACAGACATCTGCTTTCACATTTTTGCAGATGATATACAATTGTATATGTTGTTATTATGTGTGTTTGTGGATCCTTGGGTGCTGTGGAGGTGATCTTTAATCTCAGGCCTGGACAGGAGCAACAATGTGGGGGTTGAAGTGAGGCCCAACTGGTAGTGTTGGGCACACAGCATTCAGCAGGACTCAGCATTGTTGATTAGTTTTTTGGGCTCTGGAGGCAGCAGTAATGTGGTTGTTGAAGTGTGGCCCAACTGGCATTTTTGAGGACCCAGCAGGACACAGCATTCTATCCCTTCCAGTCGTCGATCTTGAATCTCAGGCCTGGACAGGCACAGCAGTGTGGCTGTTGTAGTGTGTGGCCCAACTGGCAGAGTTGAGGACACAGCAGGACTCAGCATTGGTGTTTTGTGATGCTTGGATTGGCCATTTGGGCTCTGGAAGCAGCAGCAGAGTAGCTATTGTACCCAATTGGTGGTGTTGGCTACCCAGTAAGACTCAGCATTTCTTCTCTTCCAGCATTCGATCTTGCACCTCTGGCCTGGACAGGAGCAGCAGTGTGGTGGTGGTGGTTGTTCTGTGGTCCAACTGACAGTGTTGAGGACACAGCAGAACTCAGCATTGATGTTCTATGGCCCTTTGATTGGCTTTTCAGACTGAGGAGACAGCAGCAGTGTGGTTGATGAAGTGTGGCCCAACTGACAGTGATGGGACAGAGCCGGACTCAGCATTGATATTTGTGGCCCTTGAAATGACTTTTCAGGCTGAAGAGGCAGCATTAGTGTGGTTGTTGAAGTGTGGGCCCCACTGTCGGTGCTGAGGACACAATAGAACACTGCATTGCATCTCTTCCAACTCGATCTTACATCTCAGGCCTGGACAGCAGCAGCAGTGTGGGGTTGAAGTGTGGCCCAACCAGCGGTGTTGGGTACACAGCATTCAGCAGGCTTCAGCATTGTTGTGTTGTCACCCTTGGATTGGGTTTTCATTCCCTGGAGGCTGCTGCAGCATGGTTGTTGAAGTGTGACCCCACTGGTGGTTTTAGGGACATAGTAGGTCTCAGCATTGCATCTCTTCTAACCCTCGATCTTGCATCTCAGGCCTGGATAGGATCAGCATTGTGGTGGTTGAAGTGTGGCCCAACTGGTGGTGTTGGGGACACAGCACGACTCAGCATTAAAGTTTTGTGGCCCTTGGATTGGCTATTCAGGCTGTGGAGGCCGTAGCAATGTGGTTGTTGAAGGGTGATCCAACTGGCGGTATTGGGACACAGCAGAATTGAGCATTGAGCCTGCCGCTGTCTCTGGGCTCCTCTGTAGACGTCCTCGGCCCTGCTCGGCAGGGCTGAACAGCCGGGAGCCTTCCCACATGGCTGATGCCGCTCCGGCTCCCCGACGCTCCTCCTGAGGTCCTCAGACGACAGGGAGCCGTCCTCGCCACTGCCGGGGTCTTCGACCAGCAGGGAGGCTGTCCCTGCCGGTGCCTGCAGCCAGCCTGCCTTTCCCTGCATCTGTGTCAGCGAGCAGGGGGACGCCGCTGTCCCTGGTGCTGTCTTCTCTTCTGCCTTCCTCTTAGGCGCCGGCGCGTGCCCCCTCACTTCATTTAAAGGGCCTGCGGCTGGATAATCCCCGGGCTCCACCTGATGACAACTTCCTACTTCAGCCCTATAAAAGGGGTCCCTCTTCAGTCACTCCTCGCCTTTGGATCGGGTTCCACAGTCGTCTGTGTCTTCTCTCCAGTACAGGTCCTCCGTGGTCTTCTCCTGCTTTGATAGCTTCGTCTTCATGTTCCTGATGTCCTTCGTCCAGGTCTCCAGTCATCTTCATGTTCCTGATGTCCTTCGTCCGGGCCTCCAGATGTTTTCAGGTTCCTGATGTCCTTCGTCCGTTTCTTCAGATGTCTTCATGTTCCTGATGTTCTTCGTTTGTACCTCCTGATGTCCGATGTCCTTCCTGACGCCTTTGCCTTTGCCTCTGCCTCCATGCCTTGGTTCCTTGATGTCCACTTTCCTGGCGTGTCATTGTTGTGGGCTGTGTAGGGCACTTCACGGTACAAAGGCCATCCTCATCTCCGCAGTGCAACCCTCCGGAAGACTTCTGCTTCAGTCCTAAGTTTTTAATCCTTGAGAATCGTGAATCCTGTGCTTGAGTCTTGTCCCGGTCTTTGGAGCCTATTGCAATTTGCGTCCGTCCATGTCAAGACTCTGTTCCGCACCAGCGTGGTCCGCGACCAGTCCCGTGGGTGGACTGTGTAGGGCATTCCCCAGTGCAGGCCTCTTCAGTATCTTCGTCATGTTCCGGTATCAGCTTCCACTATCCCTCCTGGAGTCTGTTTCGAGCCCAGCATGGTCCGCGACCAGTCCTGAGGGTGGACTGTGTAGGGCACGCTGCGTCACAGTCTCGACCCAGCACTTTGATCCTTGCCTTTGTCTACAGTACCTTGATCCTTGCCTTCGTCTACAGTGCCTTGATCATCGCCTGAGACTTCATCTACAGTATCCTCGCCTGAATCTTCGTCCAAAGTCTTCTGTGTTCTAAGGACTCCATCTGCCCTCATCCTCTGTCTGGCCTGCTGCCTCTTGCCATACCCAGTGGCAGGTCCAAAAGGGCTTGGAACGATTGGAGGACTGTTCATCGATCAACATTGTGTTGTTGGTCATCCTGGGGCGTGCAGGTTCGGTAGAGGGTCAGACCTTGTATCCTTAACTTTGCTTCAGCTTTGCCCTGCTCCTCGTACCCATGCTCGTACCATCTCACCTTCCGCGGTGTGTCTTGGGGCTCCTCCCTGAGTCATGCCGTGGCCCAAGGGCTCACATCACCTGCTTTAGAAATGAACTTGCCTCTGCGCTCGTAACAATAGCTGCAGGCCTCCAAGCCCTCGGCTCGTAACAGCTGCCAGAGGTCACGCTCATAACAACAGGAGCAGCAGTGTGGTTATTGTAATGTGGCCCAGCTGGTGGTATTGCAGATACAATAGGACTCAGCATTGAATCTCTTCCAGCCCATAATCTTGCATCTCAGGCCTGAACAGGAGCAGCAGTGTGGGGTTGAAGTGTGGCCCTATGGAGGTGTTAGGTTCACAGCATTTAACAGGACTCAGCATTGTTGTGTTGTCACCCTTGGATTAGGTTTTCAGACCCTGGAGACAGCAGCAGTGTGGTTGATGAAGTGTGGCCCCACTGGTAGTTTGTGGACATAGTAGGTCTCAATATTGCATCTCATCCAGTCCTTGATCTTGCATCTCAGGCTTTGACGAGAGCAGCAGTGTGGTGGATGTAGTGTGGGCCAACTGACATGTTGGGGACACAGGAGGATTCATCATTCATGTTTTTTGGCCCTCAGATTGACTTTTAAGGCTGTGGAGGCAGCAGCAATGGAGTTGTAGTGTAGCCCAACTGATGGGATTGGAAGACAGCAGAATTGAGCATTGAGTCTCTTCCAGCCCTCAATCTTGCATCTCAGGCCTGGACAGGAGCTGCAGTGTGGTTGTTGAAGTGTGGCCTCACTGGCAGTTTTGGGTACACAGAAGATCTTAGCATTGCATCTCTTTCAGCCCTCGATCTTGCATCACAGACCTGGACAGGAGCAGCATTTTGGTGGTTGTAGTGTGGCTCTTGAGCTTGCATTTCAGGCCTGGACAGGACCAGCAGTATGGTTGAAGTGTGCCCCAATTGGCCTTGTTGGGTACACAGCAGGACTCAGCATTGATGTGAGTTGTGGCCCTTGGATTGACTTTTTGTGCCATGTAGGCAGCAACAGTGTAGTTATTGTAATGTGGTCCAACTGGTGGTGTTGGAGACACAGCATTTAATCTCTTCCAGCCTTCAGTCTTGCATCTCGGCTTTGGATAGGAGCAGCATTGTTGTTGTTGTAGTCTAGCCCAACTGTCAGTGTTGGCGACACAGTAGGACTCAGCATTGCAAACCTTTCTAACAATCATTCTGGCATCTCAGGCCTGGACAGCAGCATCTCTTTGATTTGTGAATTGTGGTTCAATTGATGGTGTTTCGGACAAAGTAGGCGGATACAGTTATCACAGTCACTCCATGTTGCTGGATGAGGCCCCATTGCTGTTGATAAGGCATGGTATTCAGTAAGGCAGAGCAGAGAGCAGCTACAGGACCTTCACGTTCCTTTCATCCATCTTGTCACTCGTATGGAAAATCTGGAAAGCCAAGCAAAGCAGATTATTTTTAGGAACACTTGCTTCTCCATCAAGTATGGTGACAGCCTGGAGCAATGAGGGCTTATGATGTCTCCTGTCATGGAAAATACTCTTTCACTGGGGATACTGGCTGGTGTACAAGAGAGATAGCCCTGAGCTACTCTCGCTAGGTCTGGCTGGATGCTTGACTTGTGAGACCAGTATGCCAGCACATCTGTCTCCATGTCCTCGGTTGTCTCAGTGAGATAGTGAGTCACTGAGATTTGCGATGCCATCTCCTTTGGTGGCATTGGACATGAATCTTTCTTCACAGCTGCTTTAGTGATTGCCTGGGACAGAAGTGAGGATTGTTCTGTTTTCCTATGGAGGGTGTGCTAGGTGGCAATGACAGGAAGCTGCTCTGACTTGCACTACTGTCTGATCTGGCCATTTATGGTATTTTCTCCTGTGCCTCATCCCTCCTCTGCCTCAACCTCTGGCACGCTATTTGACAGACCTCCTCTGTCAGCATGCTCTTCATATATGTTCTCCTCCAGTGCAAGTCTCCCTTTCATATGTGGATCACATAATGTAGCGAGCATGTATGTGGGGTTTCTGGTTAGAGGTCCTAGTCTCTCTGTCACCTGCTTTTCCAAGGACACCAAACAGTGCAGCACCTCACCTCTCATTCTCTCTTCCTGTTGAAAATCATCCAACTTTTCTAACAGGATGTTTACTATTGGAAAGCCATCTTCCAAGGTGGTGCTTGTAGCACTCAGCTCCTGTGTGGCATCCTTAAAGGGCTTCAGGATTTTCACAAGCTGTCTCATGACTGACCAGTCATGATGCACTAGGGGGGCCTGCACACATGTTTCCTTTTCTTGAGACAGATCATGCAGGGGTGTCTGCTACCCCACTAGCCTCTGCAGCATTATGTTTGTTGAATTCCAGCGGGTACCCACATCTATGATGAGGCACTTGTGAGGCTTCTCTAATTTCTCCTGCTTTTCACGGAAAAGGTCACCCACCTTCATGCTTCGGTGGAAGTCTTCAGCTATTTTTCTAAACTTCTCTATGTAAGCCATGCAGATACGCATGCTCTGGATCCCTGGACCACAGCTCCAGGACTTCCTTCACTGCTAGGTGCAGGGTGTGAGCGAAATATCGTACAACTCGATATCCACCGTCGGTGGGTCTCCCAGCTGCTGCTCCGGCTCCCCGACTGGTCATTCCTCTGCTGGCTCGGACTTGCTATGCAGGCGATCCTCAGCAGTGCCGTGGCTTTCTCAACCTGTGTAATATGCACTTTTGTTTGCAGTCTACACTCCATGATGACCTTACTAAAACTACATACATTCTGTCCTTCTTGGTAAGGCCTTAGCCTGGGCATCATCCATATGGGAGTGCTCGGATCCCCTCCTATTGGATCTCTCAGGGTTCCTGGACCAATTTTGGACTGTCTTCGAGAACCATGGTTGGCAGAGTCAGGGCAGCACCAAGCTCTTGCATATCCGCCAGGGAGTACGTTCTTTGGTAGACTATACCATTGAGTTCCGGACTCTATCCACCAAACACCACTGGGAGGAGCCCTGCCTTAGGGCCATTTTCTTGGAAGGGCTGTCGTCCAGGATGAAGGATAAATTGGTGGCCCGTGATCTCCCTATGTCTCTGGATGCCTTATTTGATCTGGCAGGCTGGATCAATTGCCGCCTTCGGGAGAAGTCCCTGGAGCTAGGCAACATCAGATGACTCCCCACCACTCCAATTCGGCTGCGTCCACCCTCTCCTGGTTCCCGTCCCCAGCCCTCTGCTGAGGGGTCGATGGAGGAACCCATGAAGTTGGGCCGAGGCCCGTTATCACCAGAGGAATGTCAATGACGTCGATCGGCCGGTCTTTGCCTGTACTGTGGGGCACCCGGGCATCTCTTAGCCCAATGTCCTGTGCGGCCGTCAAACTCCTGGGCCTAGGGTTCACTGGAAGAGTGACCTTAGGCCTGACAGCAACAGTTCCCCCACTAACCTTGCCTGTAACCCCGTCATAAGGGGCCGCAATTTCTCTGCACTTGCTGTGGTAGACTGTGGGGCTGGTGGGAATTTTCTCAAGTAAGAGATCGTGGACCAGCTCTTGATTCCCACATGTCCATGTCCTGTCCCACTCATGTTGTCCTCTATCCATGGGAACCCCTTCCTGGCAGGATCTCCCACATGACTGTCCCTATGGAATGCCACATTAAACCCATCCATCGGGAGCAAATCTCCTTCTACATTATCCAGAAGGCCATTCACCCGACCTGGTGTTGCTGGGTATCCCGTGGCTACAGCAACACAACCCACAATTTGATTGAGCGAATCTACAGCTCCACCATTGGGGGTCCACCTGCCACCAGACATATATAATTGCTACCTCAGCTACTGCCACCAGTGATAACACTACGCTTCCCAAGGGAGTCCCTCCGCAATATGGCCACTATGCAGACGTCTTCTCAAAAAAGGCGGCTGATACCTTGCCCCTGCACCGGGAGTTTGATTGTGCTATTAACCTGGTCCCAGATTCCACACCTTCTCGAGGCCGGGTGAACCCCTTATCCCGGCCGGAGACACAGGCCATGCCTGAATACATCAGGGAACACCTGCAGAAGAGATTTATCCGCCACTTCAACTCTCCGGTTGGGTCTGGCTTCTTCTTTGTAGGCAACAAAGATGGATCCCTTCGCACGTGTATTGATTACCGAGGCCTTATTGCCATTACAGTGAAGGACCGGTATCTGCTTCCCCTAATATTTGAGCTATTTGATCATCTACAAGGGGCTCGAATCTTCTCAAAACTGGATCTCCGAGGGGTGTACAATCTTGTCCGGATCAGAGAAGGGGACGAATGGAAGACAGCCTTTAAAATCCACGATGGCCATTATGAATATTTGGTCATACCTTTGTAATGGCCTTTGTAATGCATCCGCCGTCTTCCAGAACATAATGAACGAAGCCTTCTGTGACCTTCTATACGACTGCATAGTCGTGTATCTGGACGACATCTTGGTTTATTCCAAAACCCTACAAGCCCATTGCCAGGATGTGTGCCGAGTTCTGCAATGTTTACGGGAAAACCATCTGTATGCCAAACCAGAGAAGTGCCTCTTTGAGAAAGAGTCCCTTCCATTTCTGGGACACATCGTATCCAACCGCAGGTTTCATATGGATCCAGCCAAGTTAAAGAGCATTTAAAATGGCCATGACCCGCCAGGCTGCATTCTCTCCAATAATTCTTGGGATTTGCCAATTACTACCACCGCTTCATCAAGAACTACTCCAGATTGGCTGCTCCTCTCACTGCCCTCACACGCAAGGGAGCCCCGGTTAAAGATTGGCCGGTTGAGGCTCTGGACTGCTTTCGGGCCCTTATGGAGGCCTACTTGCAGAGGCCCTGTCTTTGGTACCTGGACCCCAGGCTCCCTTTCTTCATAGAGGTGGATGCCTCCTCGGAAGGCATAGGAGCATTGCTTAGACAAAACTATTCTGCTGGGATCCTGCACCCATGTGCTTTCTTCTCCAGGAAGTTCAACCAAGCTCAGCATAACTACGCCATTGGTGATCAAGAATTTTTGACCATTAAGCTGGCCTTTGAGGAGTGGCACCAATGGCTGGAGGGGGCCCAACCCCGGATTAGAGTCTACACAGACCATAAAAATTTGGAACATCTTCAGCAGCCCAGCTCCTCAATCCTCGCCAAGCCCTCTGGGCTTTATTTTTCACTTGCTTCAACTTCGACCTGCGCTATCGCCCGGCATCCAAGAACCAATGCACAGTTGCCCTCTCTCGCTCCTTCTCAGTGGAGGACCATGTGGAGCCAGCTCAACACATCATTGACCCCACACAGATTATCGTCTCAGCAACCCAGACGGTCCCTCCGGGCATGACCATGGTACCACGGAGATTCCGTGCACTGGTCCTTAAGTGGGATCATGACTCCTGAACCTCCGGACACCCTGGACTGGCCAGAACCATGGCTCTCTTCCAGCAATATTATTGGTGGCCCAACATGCGACAGGATGTCTGCGCTTATGTGGCACCCTGTCCAATCTGTGCCCAGCAAAAAACACTGATGGGCAAACCCTGGGGCCTGTTACAATCTCTTCCAGCCCCCAGTAAGCCCTGGACTCACCTAGCTACAGATTTCCTGATGGACCTGCCTGCCTCCGGAGGTAATACCGTCATTTGAGTAGTAGTGGACTGTTTTTCAAAACTGGCCCACTTCATGGCACTACCTAGTCTTCCATCAGCTCCCCAGTTAGCATGATTGTTTGTGCAACACGTTTTTCGACTCAACGGTCTTCCCCTGCATATCACCTCGAACCGTGGATTCCAGTTCACGGCCAAATACTGGCAAAGCCGCTGTAAGAAATTCTACGTCACCCTGGATTTCACCATGGCCTATCACCTTCAAGAAAACGACCAAGCGGAGTGGACCAAACGCACTTTGAAACATTTCCTGAGAACATTCATCAATGCCTGCCAGGATGACTGGGCCGAGCTTCTCCCTTGGGCCGAGTTCTCGCACAATTCTCACCCCTGTACCGTGACAGGAGCCTCTCCATTCCAGATAATCTATTGAAAACAGCCACTTCCTCCCTTGCCTCTTCCTCTGTCTGTTCCCTCACCCGCTGCCCAGATGACGGCCGAGAAACTGAAGGGACTCTGGACCCATGTACAACAGATGATAGCAGAAGCAGGTCGCTCGGTGAAGAAGTTTGCCGATCGCCACTGTTGACCGGTACCTCAATACCGTCCAGAAGAGAGAGTCTGGCTCAGCACCCGCTCTAGTCACTTGAGGGTCCCCTCTATGCGCTTGGCGCCCTGCCATATCTGACCATTCTCCATACTCCAGAAGCTAGGGCCGGTGACCTACCGTCTTCGTTTGCCACCCTCAATGAAGATTCATAATGTCTTCCATGCCTCCTTATTAAAGCCATTGGTGCTATCATGGCCTTCCAGGAGGGTTCCAGAAACTTCACAAGTCTCTGCCGAAGATGAGAGTATTTATCAGGTTCAAGAAATCCTTGATGTCAGAAGAGGCTGGAGGTGGGAATATCTACTCTCATGGGAGGGTCTCGGACCAGAGGAAACTCCTGGGAGCCCTCCACCCACCTCCTGTCGGATCAATTAAGAAATTGATCCGACAATTCCACAAAGATCACCCCAAGAAACCCAGATCTCTTGGGTGGAGGCCTAGAGGAGGGGGTACTGTTACGGGAACCAGCTGCAGTAGCCGCAACCGGCTCCCTCCACCTACTGTTGAGGCCACCCACCACTCGTCAGCCCTGGGAGTCTCACAGCTGTGGGGAGCCACGGCATCCGCACTCCACCTGCACTGGGGCCCTGCCAGGCCTCCGACTTTCCCGCTCCTTCCTGGCCACATGCTCCATCCGTGCTGGGTCACTGCCACAACTCTGCCGCGCCTTCCCGGCAAGGACATGGCCGAGCCCCGTCCAGGCCCGCCTGCACACCCTGGACTTCCTAGGTGCGTATGTCACCTGACACCATTTAAAGGGCTTGCTATGGGAGGTGCCAAGGCTCCTCCCTCTTGACTATGGTCTATTTAAGGCAAGGCCTATCCTACAGTCCTTTCCTTCGCTACTTGGCTCCTGCTTGTGTTCCTGGAAGTTCCGTTCCTGCGTTCCTGTATTCTGACCTGTCTGTGCCTGACCTCTGCTTGTACCTGACTTCTGAGATTTGCCGCTTGCCAAGACCTCTGCTTGCACCTGACCTCTGAGTTACGCCACCTGCCAAGACCTCTGCCTGTACCTGACCTCCGAGATATGCTGCCTGCCAAGACCTCTGCCTGTACCCGACCTCCAAGCTATGCCGCCTGAAAAGACCTCTGCCAACACCTGACCGCCACCTGCCAGGACCTTTGCCAGTACCAGATTCCGACTCACCACCATCTGCTGAGACCTACGCCGGCACCCAGACCCTGTCACCTGAGACCCCACATACGTCCAGCCGGCCTCGGTACCCAAGGGCTCAACCTGAGGGGAATGCGAGCTGGTAGTGGTGAAGTGCCAGCGGTGTCTCAGGCCTCTCCCAGCCTCGCCTGCTGACTGTGGGGTCCTATGGGGCTCTTCCCCACAGGTGGTGCCAACTTCCCCCTCGGCCCAAGGATCCACATTCCGCAACAGTGGGCAGGGATGAGGGGGTCATGTAATGCTATATTTTAGTGCTACACACCCAGTAACGTAAGTTTTACCTCATACCACTAGTGACAGTCTCCAAATGAGATGGAGAAGGGTGCAGGACCGTGGATGGGATGGAGAAGGGTGCAGAACCGTGGATGAACTGGACATTAAATTGTCTCATCTTGGACTTTTTGGGTATGTTTATATGCTTTTATAGAATGACTTTAATTTTAATATTATATATATCTGTACTTTTAAGCTTTCATCATTGTAAGGAGCGTTTCTGGTTCACATACTAGACTAGTAAACTATGATTCTGCATTCTTGAGTCTTCTGCTTGGTAAAATATGCCTCTGGAAGGTTTTTTTTAGCTATTACTTTTTTTTTTTTTTCAAAATTAAAATGAGAAAATAGTTTCTCATTTGTTTGCAGCTTATAGGTTGCTGGAGAGGTGGAACCTGTCAGCCTATCATCATTATGGGGTGAGGTTCATGCGTCAGTGGAATCTCATCTAATAATGTTGTGAGTGATTCTGCTTCTTCCATCATGCATCCACTCATACCTTTGTGAGAGAATTAAAATAATAAGTAACAACTTTTTAAGTATATGGAAGGAAGACGTTTAAAAAAAAAAGCTACTTCAATCTCCATCTGCCTCCCCTCCCCCCCCCCCACCCCCACCTTCACATGAAAAGGAGTCATGTATTGGTGTGAATTGAATTTAAAAGTTATACCTGATGTTTCAACACCGTTGTTTTATCCTCAAAAATTATAAATCTACAGTATATGGTAAATAACATGCTTTAGTACATTCTCATATGCATTCTGCCCAAAAGTCTTTACACATCCAGGTGATAAGGAACAGAATACCATTCATTCTAATGGACATTCAGCTTTCCCTTAACAGCATCCTTTCATGTTATTCTGATTGGATATGGCGAAGAATCATGATAAATATTACAAGGCACGCTATACTATTTGTTTTGCTCAGGTTTTCATACGTTTGCGTTAGGCACATTCCTTCATACCCCTCCTAGTTAGTTAAAATCTATCATGTAAGCTTCTCTCTACCTTTCAGTAACAGTTACGGAGTACCATTATATTGCTCTTATATTTTTGCTTAATTGTAATATAAAACATGCATTCCTTTTCATTTGTTATTATTAATTTGTGGTAGGATTTTAGTGTTAATGCAGCTTATGTTTGCCATTTTTAAGTTCTAGTAGCATGTAAATAGACTATACTTGAACATGGAGCTTTATTGATTTGAGGTTGCTGCTTGAAGGTATAAAGTGGCCTGGTGTCTCTTTATAAATGCACTTTGTTTGCTCATTAATGCCTGTGTGCTGGAACTAATCTTGGACAAGTCTGTGCAATGGCGTCTGTGCCATGCATGTGGTTTTCTTCACATAACTCAAGCTCTTAAAGGCTGAGCCCATTTTTGTCAGGTGAAGGTTTAGTCAGGTTATGCATTTAATTAAGTTTCTGTCAGATTTTTATCTCTGTCAAATAAAGACAGAGTTAAAGGTTAATGCAGGGTGGAGTTTTGTGGGGGTTCTTAATTTAAGGTGAAAAGACTAAAATAAGCAAAGTAAAAACTATACAAGTAGAACAGAAAAATGTAGGCCATTCAGGCTTAGATGAAATGCATAACCTCTTAGCTGATGAGAGACCAAAAGATTTATCACCTTAAAAGGAGGAGCATTCATCCGAGAAAGAGAACTTTTCACATTACTCATGGTAAAAGCAGGAGCAGTTGAGAGCAACAAAGTTTGGAAAGTGTTTTACAGTTCACTGAAATCCGCCTGTGCTACATTAGGTAAGGTCCAAAAATAGCATTGATAGCGCCTTTGTTTTGTGGATCTTAGAGATCACAGCATTCAGTAGATGATAATTCCCTTGATATGGAAAGATTGAACAGTGCACTTATGAGGAAAGTACAGCATGATTTAGGATTAGGTATTACAGCACTCATCTGACTATTTGGCTTTTTAACGCTGGTTAACTTGCATGGTATGAAAGCTATATTCCTTCCTTTATCACCCTTTCAGTCTGAATACCTATAGAAACTGTATAAAACCTTTTATTTAGGCTTCCCACTCCTGTACAACTTTTTTTTTTTTTTAAAGCTTGGTGGTAGATGTCTGCATTAATCTACCAATAGAGGTAGTGGCAACCCAATCTGTGACAGACATGTTTGGGATGCAGTGGTAAGAACAGGTGGTGGTGGGAGTATCAGGTAGAAGAAATGAAAGAAGGCCTTGAGTGCTCAGTCATTTGAAACTTAAGAGGGCCAAAGAGAGGAAAATACATGCAAACAGGTCAATTACATCATGTTTTCAAAAAGGCTGGAGAAACTGACATGGGGCAGCCATGATTATAAGAACATAAGAAATTGCCATGCTGGGTCAGACCAAGGGTCCATCAAGCCCAGCATCCTGTTTCCAACAGAGGTCAAACCAGGCAATTACCCACATGTGAGAAAATAGAAACATAGAAATGACGGCAGAAAAAGACCAATCGGCCCATTTAGTCTGCCCAGCAAGCTTCGACTCTTAATATTTTCCCATACTTATCTGTTTCACCAACCACCAACTTCAGGGCTCTTGTTGGTAACTGTTTGATTCAAATTTCCTGCCATCTCCTGTCATTACTCTCTGCATCAATGTTGGAGTTGCATCAAAGGTGAGCATAAGGCTTATGTTTAAGGGTTGTAACCGCCGCATCAAGCAATCCACCCTGATGCTTGTTCACCCAGACTGCACAGATTGATGCCTTGTTGGATGATGTCTGAATGCAAATCCTGTTTTCCTCTCTTCCCCCTACTGTTGAAGCAGATAGCAATGCTGTATATGCTTTCAAAGTGATGTATCAGGCTTAATTGGTTTAGGGTATAACTGCCGTAATAAGCAGCTACCCCCGTGATTGTTTAACCAGATTGTGAAGTTCAGTCCTTGTTGGTTGTTGCCTGAATGTAAATCCTGTTTTCTACTTTTTTCCCCCTGCCGTAGAAGCAGAGAGCAGCACTGTATATGTATTCAAAGTGATGTATCAGACTTAATTGGTTTAGGGTAGTAACCGCCATAATAAGCAAGCTACCCCCATGCTTATTTGTTTACCCAGATTATGAAGTTTAGTCCTTGTTGGTTGTTGTCTGAATGCTAATCCTCTTTTCCACATTACCCCCTGCTGTAGAAGCAGAGAGCAACGCTCTGTATGCATTCAAGTGATGTATCAGGCTTAATTGGTTTAGGGTAGTAACTGCTATAATAAGCAAGCTACCCCCATGTTTATGTATTTACCCAGATTGTGAAGTTCAGTCCTTTTTGGTTGTTATCTGAATGCAAATCCTCTTTTCCACATTTCCCTTTGCCGTTGAAGCAGAGAGCAATGTCGGGGTTGCATTAACCGTGCAAGGGATTTTTTTTGAGTAAGGGTAGTAATCACCAGGGAGTAAACATTCCAGCAAGCCACCCCCATGGCTCTACTCTTCATTTCCATCCTCTAGCCTTTATAGTTCCACAGTGTTTATCCCACGCAACTTTGACATCTTTCACAGTTTTAGTCTTCCTCCAGAAGGGCATTCCAGGCATCCACCACCCTCTCCGTGAAGAAATACTTCTTGATATTGGTTCTGAGTCTTCCTCCCTGGAGCTTCAAATCGTGACCCCTAGTTCTATTGATTTTTTTTTCCCATTGTAAAAGGTTTGATGTTGACCATGAATCATTATAACCTTTCAAATATCTGAAAGTCTGCATCATATCTCCTTTGCTCCTCCTCTCCTCCAGGGTGTACATATTTTATGAAGACCATCCACCTTTTTGGTAGCCCTTCTCTGGACCACCTCCATCCTGTCTCTGTCCCTTTGGAGATACGGTCTCCAGAACTGAACACAGTACTCTAGGTGGGGCCTCACCAAGGCCCTGTACAAGGGGATCATCACTTCCTTTCTCTTACTAAATATTCCTCTCTCTATGCAGCCCAGCATTCTTCTGGCTTTAGCTATTGCCTTGTCACATTGTTTCGCCGACTTCAGATCATTAGACACTATCACCCCAAGGTCTCTCTCCTGCTCCGTGCACATCAGCCCTTCACCTCCCATCAAATACAATTCTTTCGGATTTCCACTCCCCATATGCATGTCTCTGCACTTCTTGGCATTGAATCTCAGCTGCCATATCTTCGACCACTCTTCCAGCTTCCTTAAGTCACATCTCATTCTCTCCACTATTTCCGGTGTGTCCACTCTGTTGCAGATCTTAGTATCATCTGCAAAAAGACAAACCTTACCTTCTATCCCGTCCGCGATGTTGCTCACAAAGATATTGAACAGAACCGGTCCCAACACCGATCCTTGCAGCACTCCGCTTAACACCGGTCTCTCTTCAGAGTAAGTTCCATTTACTGTCACACATTGTCTTCTGTCCGTTAACCAGTTCGCAATCCAGGCCACCATCTTGGCACCCACTCACAAGCTTCTCATTTTATTCACAAGCCTCCTGTGCGGGACCATATCAAAAGCTTTGCTGAAATCCAAGTAGATGACATTGAGAGCTCTTCTTCTATCTAATTCCCTAGTCACCCAATTGAAAAAGGCAATCAGATTTGTCTGACAGGACCTTCCCCTGGTGAATCCATGCTGCCTCTGGTCCAGCAGTTCTTCCGACAGTAGATAGTTCACTATTCTTTCTTTCAGCAGCAACTCTATTACCTTTCCCACCACTGAGGTGAGGCTTACAGGCCTGTAGTTTCCAGCCTCCTCTCTGCTCCCACTCTTGTGAAGTAGGACCACCACCGCTCTTCTCCAATCACTCGGTACCACTCCCATTTCTAGGGATCTGTTAAGCAGGTCACTCAGTGGACCTGCCAGTCCATCTCTGAGCTCCCTCAGTATCCTGGGATGGACCTCATCAGGTCCCATGGCTTTGTCCACTTTTATTTTTCCTAGCTCTTCCCATACATTCTCTTCTGTAAACGGAGTTTCATCTACTCCACTCCCTCCAGTTTCTTGTTAACTAGCGACGGTCCTTCTCCAGGGTCCTCTTTAGTGAACACCGAACTGAAGTATTCGTTTAATATTTCTTCGTCTCTCTCCACACATTGATCCTTTTTACCTTTCAATTTCACTATACCACTTGGAACTTTTCTCCTTTCTCTGATGTATCTGAAAAATGTTTTGTCACCTCCCTTTACCTCTGGCAATCCTTTCTTCCTAGAACTATCATTCTGCTTGTCCTAGGAGAAAGTGACTTGCCCAAAGTCACCTGTAGTGACAGTGGGAATTGAACCCTGGTGTCTTGGTTTGTAGTTTGCTGCTCTAACCACTGGGCTACTCCTCCATATACCCTAACAGCAGCAGTACAGCAACATCATGCATCCAAGGTGGCTGGGGTAACTTACGTGAAGTAACATTAGTTTTAACACCACATTTAATACAGTCCTTTTAAAAAAAAGAAAATAAACACACAATAGTCACAGCAATCCATGGTTTTCCTCTAGTTTATCTTTCTAGTGGGCTGATATCCTGATTTGGTCACTATACTTCAGAGGCCTTACCAAAGATTTGTACAGAGATATTTTCATAATTTACAGTAGCTCAAATAAAACTGCTGAAAATATAGTATCATAGTAAATGATGGCAGACAAAGACCAATAAACCATTCAATTTGCCCTGTTGTACCTTTCTCTGGTTTTCTACCATTTGGATTGGAAAGCATATACATTTCTATACTTAAACCAACACCAAATCCCCATGTCTTTAGCCAACCTCTCACACTACTGGCCTCTATATCTGTGCTCATTAATATTAGATTTTGCTGTTCTTCCCTAGGAACTCTGCACCATTACAAAGAGATTCCTAAGTGGGTCAAACAAAGCCAGCCATTATGCAGGTAAGTTCTAGGTGGAACCTTGCTTTTTGTAAGGGATGTGCATTCGTTTTCAATGAATGTAACATCTGCAATGAATAGGTCCCTATTCATTTGATTTGTGGGTCCGTGAAATGAATGGCGATCCTCCACGAATGAAACATATTATATTAGTTTCATTCATTGGGTTCACAGTGCTTTCTTAGCAGCCTTTTGAAATAGGAAAAGGTCATGTGGGAGTATCCATAGCAACAACCAGTCCTTTCATGTGAGTCATAAGTGACCTTACAGCCCTGTCATAGAGTGGGTCAGACAGGTTGGCAAGGAGACCAGAATGCCAATGTATCAGAGCAAAGCATTTTTCTAATTCAGCCAATCACTGCTCTCAGTGCTCTGTGATGCTGTTCCTGCTGTATTTCTACCTTAAGCAAGCATACCACACAGTGCACTTTCTTCTTGGCTTCTGACTGAGAAGGTTGTTGCTGTTTGAGCTCTCTCCGAGTGTCTCAGATCGTTATTCAATTGCTATTGCTACTTTGATAGCAATAGCAATTGAATAGGCTGCTGTGCCTACCAGGCATCCAGGCTTTTTTTTACTGCACTTTTTTTTTTAAATTGAACTCAGACTGTCTCTCTGTCTCTCCCACTGAGACAAGCTGCCAGCAGTGGCATTTTGCTGCTGATCTTACCCCCTGGGGTATGTTGCAAGCAGGGTTTGGGTGGTGTAGGTGGGACTCATTCCTACCTACTGTTTGACTCATTTTGACTCATTTGACTCATTCCTACCTACTGTTTATCTTTCGTTTACTTGAATAGTTACCCCAGTTTTATTCTTGTTAATTGTAAACCGATCCGATATGGTTATTTACTATGAAGGTCGGTATATAAAACTGTTAAATAAATAAATAAATAAAAGATAGTGTGAGAGTTCCAGTGGCTGTCTGGGAGTTGGTATTTTCAAACAACAAGCAGCATCACTGTAGGAATTGGGCTTCCTAAGGCTTCCAGTGTTTTCTCTGGAGTTTTATTTTTTGTGCACACAGAGCAGTCTCAGTTGTAGTGTACAGCAAGACACTGCACTGTGTGTCTGTGTGTGTGTGTGTGTGTAGTTTTCCACACTCACATATATTGGTACAGAGGTGTTCAGTCACCAATAAAGAAATAATCCTTTTAATTGAAATCCCTAGTAGGCAGTGACATTAAATCCATGATGTCAGGGAAAGGTAGCTGTGGTTTGTTTTTGACACTCTCGCTGCTGCTTTGCACCTCTGTTAAAGCACTCTTGCCACTCCTGGTACCCCTTTGACCCTTTACAGGGCCTTAGGCTATTCATGCCACTTTGGTGCCACTTTGCCACAGTCTAAGTACCTTGGAGCTCTTTTCTCATTCTGATGATTGCTCCCCAGAAGTTTCATCTGAATTGATAAAAAAAAAACACCCCAATTCTGCAGCCAAAAATAGGCTGCAAATACTTCCCGATTGACTTTAATGGCAAACGAAAACGAATGAAACTAATAAACAAATTGGTTTTTTCCTATGAAACTAATGAAACTAATTGGGGTCCCCACAAAACGAAACAAATGTTTTCCTTCTGCACATCCCTACTTTTTGTTAATGTTTGTTTGGTACCAACTTTAAGAAATATGAATTTGAATTGTATGCATCTGTAAAGTGACCTCCAGTACACACTACACCAAAATTGGCTGTGAATTGCAGGTTAGCTCCCTTTTACTTCCTCTGGCCAGATGAAGCTGTGAAAGTATAGAACATGAGAAGTGCCAATATCACTATACACAAAAATATTTTCTGATTTCTGTATTTGTTTTACTGCATATTGATCACAGAGCTTCTGATGCAGTGCTACCTGGCTGCTTTTCTCTACTGTGTGATTGGCAAAATGAAAGTCTAAAATGGGCAGCAGCCAAAATGTTGTTCGAGAAAAGTTAACTAGGAACTCAGAAAAAGCTCAAGCAGCATCCTTCTTTGCAGAAAATGCCTTCAGAAGGAGTACATAGCAAATCTTTGACATGCTCAATCTTTAAGAACAGTACCATTGTAACTGGTGCGCAGTAATAAGTTGGATTGGAAAAATGCTTCACTGTGATATGTCATCCCTGTTGTCTCCCTGACAACATGACCATCCTATCCATGTCTGCTGGCTGACTGCTCTATACTTTTTATCAATTTCCAGCTGTACCCCTGTTGCTTTCCTATTGATTTCTATGAGGTCATTCACTTTACTGGCTTACATAAATTATTCTATTCAAAACAAATGAAAAATAATTGAATTTGTTTAATTCAGGATCCCCTCTCAATTTGTTTCAAGGACCCCCAAAAGAATTTAATTGAACCCTATTTGTTTCTTTTTATCAATTCATTTGAAACTAATGCACATCCCTAGTTATTATCCTACTGGGAACATTGTACTACCAACCTTAACAATGCATATGCTATCTGGTTAAAAGCTTCCCTACAATGAGCCATGTGCTGTTATGTGATTGTTTTTCAATGTACTGTGGTTGATAGTTCAATAAAAATAAAATATAAGAAAGAAGGCAATATTATTCACCTTCCCTCAATGAAAGCTCCAGGCAGTGGACAGAATCCCTATCTATCCCATGGAAAGTGAAAGCTTAAACAGAATTTAACATTATTTCTTTAATACATATCAAAAAGAACCAATCAGAATTACTTACTGTCTACGAACTATTCTCTTTCCTTATAGATTCCTTTTCCTTTCCTACTTCTTCCTTGCATGTAGTAATGGCTCAAGTGTGTGGTAACTTTCAAACAACTCTGCATGGCCCCATATATGTGCAATTATAATCACATGGACATCTACTACATTATTTAATAACTTGTGTCTGTCTACCCTGAATATGTGTGTATGTTTCTTTACACACAGATATCTACAATGTATTGAAAGTGCTTAATTTTCCTGCTTATTTTAAAAGCATACGTGCATATATTCTATGCATAAATAAAATTGTGACTTGCTATCATAAAACACTGTTTTATTCACGGAAGTCAGTATATTTTAAAACATGCTCACACAATTGCAATCATCAGTTAGTCAAAACCGCCACCAGTTTACTCAAATCCTTCTCCAGATCATCAAGACCCTCCTAGTTCTTCAATTTGAACTCTCCTCATTTCACCTAGACCTCCCACCCGATTAGATAATAGATGTCTGATATCAATTGTGTAAGATAATTAGCAGGTATAAAATTACGCAAATACGTTGCCAAATGTATGCACATAAGTCTCTTATAACATAGCAACTTGCATACTGAGCTCTTTGCCCTTCCCCTGAATGCCCCTAGATTTCCCCTTTTTTGTATACATAAATGTGCGAGTGAGACCGAAAATTCACATGTACTTTTGATGTTTATAAAATATCAATTATTCGAGTACAAGCTACTTACACATGCATATGATAAATTTACCTGGGAAAATATTTTGAAAATTTCCCCCGTAGTTATATGCAAGAAGAAAAAATAAGTGTGATTTTTCTTTACGAGGTCAAAAACATATTGACTTGGCTTTCTGAAACCAGGATGATCATCATGAATCTATTCTTGATATCTTCCAAAGTGTTTAAACCCCTAAGGAGATATGGTAGTGAACATTTCTGAAGGCAGAGGTGACACAGGGTTCAGATGAGATTAGTAGTTGATGAAAGGCAGAAAAGCAAGGTTTTGTTTTCTACTGAAAGGCATAATGCTTCTAAACACAGAATAAGAACATAAGAATATAAGAAGTTGCCATACTGGGTCGGACCAAGTGTCCATCAAGCCCAGCATTATGTTTACAACAGTGGCCAATTCAGGTTACACACATATTAGCTGGTAGATTTTAAAAGCCCTGCATGCAAAATCATCGTGATATGCACACATGGGTGCCAGGTATAGAGGGACACTATTTTCCATAGGCAGCATTTGTGCGCGTAAGTAGCTGTACATGCACATTTCTGTGTGCCGAAAAATTGGGCGTGATGGGGAGTGTTGGGGTGGGCCTCACACATATGTGTGTATGATGTACTTTATAAGGGCCGCACCCTTATGAGGTGGCGTGCTTAGGCGCATACATGCACGCACATTTGCTACTGTCTATTTACGCGAGACAGTGCAGACTTTTGTTTTCAATCATGTGCTTTCTTTGGCTGGGCTTGTCTTTCTGGTGAGTGGACACAGAAAAGCAGGTTGGGGTAGGAGGGAGTGTGTCAGGGAGAGACTGGGGGAGTCTGGAAGAGTTATAGGGACATACCACTTGACTTGCAGTTATTGAATCAGGGATAAAAAAAGGTTACAGTGATATAATAAGATATTCAGGTATAGACTGGTACTTACAGAAATAGATAGGGACGAGACAGGAACAAGGGGTCTACAAAGGATGCTAGGAGAGTGTGTTGTGCATACAGCTATTGAGGGGAGATACTCATTCTTAGGAGTCCCTTTTCAAGAATATGATACAAATAGCTGCATGGGTACTCAGATCAATTAGGCTCAGAAGAGAAAGAGAGGAGGAGGAGAATGAGCAGGAGGAGGAGGTACCTCTTACACAGAGTTTACAGGACTAGGATGCATTTTCTGGATCTGTCAGAGGAGGAAGTCATAAGCAGGTTCAGATTCAACAAGGAAACCAATCAATACAAAGCAGTTAGAACAGGACCTGCAACCTACCACCCAAAGGAGCCATGCCTTGCCAGTACACATCATGGTTATTACCACCCTAGCCTTTTTTGCTTCTAGACACCTCTAAGGGTCACATTTGGAATCAGTCAGTCTGCCACCTCTACATACAGCAGGTCTTGTCTGCCTTGCTGAGGAAAGCACAACAATTTATATCCTTCCCTACCAGAAGAGAGCAATAACATCAAATAATGACTGATTTCTATGAAATTTCACATTTCCCCTCTGTCTTGGGAGCTATCTATTGCATTCACATCCCCATAAGAGCACCAGTCGGAAATAAGGTTGCCTACTGCAACTGCAAGGACTTCTGTTGGAAACAAGATGCTGGGCTTGATGGACCCTTGGTCTGACCCAGTATGGCAATTTCTTATGTTCTAATATACAAGTGGTCTGCAATGCCAAGGACATCATCATGAACGTGAACCTAGAAGATGTGGTAGGCCTGATTGATAAACTGAAGAGTAGTAAATCGCCTGGACCGGATGGTATACACCCCAGGGTTCTGAAGGAACTAAAAAATGAAATTTCAGATCTAATAGTAAAAATTTGTAACCTATCATTAAAATCATCCATTGTACCTGAAGACTGGAGGATAGCTAATGTAACCCCAATATTTAAAAAGGGCTCCAGTAGAAAGTGTTCTAAGCATCAAAATCACAGAACATATAGAAAGACATGGTTTAATGGAACAAAGTCAGCATGGCTTTACCCAAGGCAAGTCCTGCCTCACAAATCTGCTTTACTTTTTTGAAGGAGTTAATAAACGTGGATAAAGGTGAACCGGTAGATGTAGTGTACTTGGATTTTCAGAAGGCGTTTGATAAAGTTCTTCATAAGAGGCTTCTAGGAAAAGTAAAAAGTCATGGTATAGGTGGCGATGTCCTTTCGTGGATTACAAACTGGCTAAAAGACAGGAAAAAGAGAGTAGGATTAAATGGACAATTTTCTCAGTGGAAGGGAGTGGGCAATGGAGTGCCTCAGGGATCTGTATTGGGACCCTTACTTTTCAATATATTTATAAATGATCTGGAAAGAAATACGAGTGAGGTAATCAAATTTGCAGATGATACAAAATTGTTCAGAGTAGTTAAATCACAAGCAGATTGTGATAAATTGCAGGAAGACCTTGTCAGACTGGAAAATTAGGCATCAAAATGGCAGATGAAATTTAATGTGGATAAGTGCAAGGTGATGCATATAGGGAAAAATAACCCATGCTATAGTTACACAATGTTAGGTTCCATATTAGGTGCTACCACCCAAGAAAGAGATCGAGGTGTCATAGTGGATAATACATTGAAATCGTCGGTTCAGTGTGCTGCAGCAGTCAAAAAAGCAAACAGAATGTTGGAAATTATTAGAAAGGGAATGGTGAATAAAACGGAAAATGTCATAATGCCTCTGTATCACTCCATGGTGAGACCGCACCTTGAATACTGTGTACATTTTTGGTCGCCGCATCTCAAAAAAGATATAATTGCGATGGAGAAGGTACAGAGAAAGGCGACCAAAATGATAGGTGGAAAGGAACAGCTCCCCTATGAGGAAAGACTAAAGAGGTTAGGACTTTTCAGCTTGGGGAAGAGACGGCTGAGGGGGGATATGATAGAGGTGTTTAAAATCATGAGAGGTCTAGAACGGGTAGATGTGAATTGGTTATTTAGTCTTTCAGATAATAGAAAGACAAGGGGCACTCCATGAAGTTAGCATGTGGCACATTTAAAACTAATCGGAGAAAGTCCTTCTTCACTCAACGCACAAACTCTGGAATTTGTTGCCAGAGAATGTGGTTAGTGCAGTTAGTATAGGTGTGTTTAAAAAAGGATTGGATAAGTTCTTGGAGGAGAAGTCCATTACCTGCTATTAATTAAGTTGACTTAGAAAATAGCCACTGCTATTACTAGCAACGGTAACATGGAATAGACTTAGTTTTTGGGTACTTGCCAGGTTCTTATGGCCTGGATTGGCCACTGTTGGAAACAGGATGCTGGGCTTCATGGACCCTTGGTCTGACCCAGTATGGCATGTTCTTATGTTCTTAACATTGTGCCCCAGTTTCCAGGATCCACTTACAATGCCTACATTCTTTCACAATCAAGAATTCATGACTGCTTCCAGCAAGGACACATCCCTGGAGGATGGCTTCTAGTTAAGAAGGCACCTATTACTTCTACCACATACCAATTTCACTGCTTCCTATTGTTCTCTTATATTTAGGTTGACTGAGTGCACTGCAGGCCTGCTAAAAACTTGTCTCAAACCCAAAAGGTATATCTAACCCAGCTTTTCTGTGGCTTCCCCCCTACAGATGACAGAGACTATCTACTCAAAACCTGGCTCATGATCCCCATAGCTACCCCAGGGACTGCAGATGAGTCTCGCTATGACAGTGCACACCGGAAGACCAGGGCTGTCAGTGAGAGAGCCTTTGGCTTACATAAAACACATTTTCACTGTCTGGACAGATCCGTAGGATGCCTTCTTTATAGCTAAAGTCTGAGATCTTTCTAGCCTGCTGTTTAATACATTGCCAAAACCAGATGTATGCCTCCTCCAGAGGGACAGCAAAAAAATCAGGATGAAGAGGAGGAGGAGGAGGAGGAAGAGGAGCTGATTCAGGCACAGTTGCAGGAGATACATCACATGAGTCAAAGGCAAGCTATACAAGAAAGGAACACTCTGATACAAAGACATTTCAGAAGGCAAATGTGACATGACAAGCAAGAGCCACTCTGCTGTGCCCTCTTCCATGCAATGGTAAGGACTAGATCAGGGATGGACAACTCCAGTCCTCAAAAGCTATAAACAGGCCAGGTTTATCCACAATATTCATTGTGGATATTCTGAAAACCTGGCCGGTTTGTGGCTCTTGAAGACCAGAGGTGGCCAATCCTAGACTAGATGATGTCTAATAGGCAAAGTTTTATTGCATTATACTTTGCCAAATCTGGATGTCAATCTTGGTGGTCTCCTAGGTTGAGCAGGGGATCATCCCAGCTCATCAGATAGATCTGGAACAATTTGAACTGGGATGCCATACTGTAGAGCAAGGTTATAAAATACATTGCAGACAAGCACAATTTGTACAACTCTTTCTGGGGCATATGCTAAAGCTCTCCCTGTTTTGTCTAAACAGTGAAATCTTTTTAAAACTGCAAATGTCCATTCAGAGACACAGTGGGTAGAACATTTATTTTATTTTATTTATTTTAAAGGCTTTTATATACCGGAGTTCATGTACTAGTACATAGCACTTCGGTTTACACAGAACCAATATTGGAAAATTACATCAAACAAGTGGGTATAAAATAACAAGGCTAACTTTGTAGGAACTAAGAACTTGAGGTAAAGGAGAGAACAGGACCAAGTGGTAACAGATCAATGTAAATAGCTAAATAATAAATACAAATTCTTACAATAAATACAAATGCTTACAGATTACAGTCTTCAAAATCTAAGTTTACATCTTCAGAATAATGTTTAAATCTACAAGAACTAACATAAGTCCTCATTGTAGTTCCTCTCTGCTGGTGTGTTTGGAATAGCAACAGGTATGAAAAGCCAGGTCCTGCAGCCATATCCTAAATCTCCTGTGGCAAATAGATAATGGGAGCATCATTCACGCTGCTGGACTTGGCTATTCACTGCCAAACCACAACATCCTATAACACACTTGAAGCTAAGCTATAACTTAACATGAGCATGAAAAGGCTATCTCAGAAGAGATGGTCCAATCTGCTTTTCAATGTTGTACAACATACATTCTATAGCACTTTGCTATACTTGTGCAATCATCAGAATGGAGGCCTGCATCTGGGGTAATGACAGTATTTTTACAAGTCCCTCAAAGCAAAGCAATCTCTGACTGTTTATGACACTCCTATAACACACTAGAAGGAAATCATAGCTAATGCACATGTCATTGCTGAAAGACATCAACATT
Source organism: Rhinatrema bivittatum (assembly GCF_901001135.1). Classification (NCBI taxonomy): domain Eukaryota; kingdom Metazoa; phylum Chordata; class Amphibia; order Gymnophiona; family Rhinatrematidae; genus Rhinatrema; species Rhinatrema bivittatum. The sequence continues at coordinate 520,439,743 of NC_042616.1, forward strand.
CTGGTATGACTGTTCCTATGCTTGGCTGTTCGGCAGTATGTCTTCCACAGAGATGCATTTGTGAGATATAATACACTGATAAGGATTGCCCCTAAATGTACATGCTCATCTCCGAGCTTCCCTTGACACCTTGTACATATTAGTCCTGGGGGAATTCAGCACTGCTGCGGAGTGCAGAATTTGCGTAGAATTGCCATTTTCTGCGCAGAATTGCCAAATCCTGTGCAGAAAATAGCAGAGGAGACCCCAGCATGCTGCGAACAGAGCACGTCCCGCGTGTTCCACGGGACGCGCTCCGCGGCGAAGATGAAGGCCCCAGTGCGCCGTTCGTGGCGAAATGGAAGGTCCCGGTGAGAGAGAATGTGTGTGTGTGTGTGTGTGAGAGAGAGGAGAGGGGGAGAGGAGGGTGAGAGAGAGCAGGAGGGTGTGAGAGAGAGCATGGGAGATAAGAGAGCGGGGGGATGCTTGAGTGTGAGTTTCAGAGAGAGGGAGCCTATATGAGGGGAGGTGAGGGTGAGAGAGAGCAGGAGGGTGTGAGAGAGAGCATGGAAGGTAAGAGAGTGGGGGGATGCTTGAGTGTGAGTTTCAGAGAGAGGTAACCTATATGAGGGGAGGGGAGGGTAAGAGAGAGCAGGAGGGTGTGAGAGAGAGCATGGGAGGTAAGAGAGTGGGGGGATGCTTGAGTGTGAGTTTCAGAGAGAGGTAACCTATATGAGGGGAGGGGAGGGTGAGAGAGAGCAGGAGGGTGTGAGAGAGAGCATGGGAGGTAAGAGAGCGGGGGGGGTGCTTGAGTGTGAGTTTCAGAGAGAGGGAGCCTATATGAGGAGACTGTGAAGGAGTGTGAATGTGTGTGAGAGATTGGGAGCTCATGTGTATGAAAAAGCGATTGTGTGTATGTGAGGGTGCTAGCCTATGTGAAGGGATTGTGTATGTGTGAGACAGAGCCTATATGAACAGGTGCGTGAGAGAGAGACATAGGTAGCCTGTGTGAGGATGTATGTGTGAGAGAGAAAGGGAGCTTGTGTGGGTGTGTATGCAAGAGAGAGGGCCCTGTATGAGGGGATGTGTGTATGTGTGCGAGAGAGTGAGGGAGCCTGTATGAGGGTGTGTGTGGGTGTATGTGTTTTAGAGAGAAGGGAGCATGTGTGTGAGAGAGGGAGAGACAGAGGGAGCATGTGTGAGGGGCAGTAATGAGAATGGGGTCAAACTCTGGGACTGGCAATAAAGTGGAAGAGGTTGAGCCTAGAGGTGGAGGGGAGAGATGCTGGCAGGTGGAGAAGTTGGGGCCTGAGAGGACAAAGTGGTCAGGGGAGAGAAACCCAGGTTGTTGAAATGATTCCTGGATGGGACAGTAGATTAGCTATTCTGGAACTTCTGCTTTATTATTGTACATCTCTATCTGGGAAGGGTGTGGGGTAGTGGATTGGGACAGAAAGGCAATAAACAAAATGTCATTTTACCTAGGAAAGACTTTGTTTTACCCGTGCAAATGGACTTTTTGAAAATTGTAGCCCTATCTGCAGGTAAAGGTATGTGCATGTAGCCTCTCTGGGCGTGTACTTTCACCCAGAATAGGAGAAGAGATTGCTGGGGGCAGGGTTCAGGAGGAGGTTTTTACTTACACATGTACTTTTGAATTTTTCAAAGTATGCATGCATTTTTCTTGACATAACTACTCACATGAATTAGCAGGTGTGAATGTATATGGGTAGTATTTCCTGGGATAATTTTCAAGTGAAAGTCTGTGCACACTGATAATTGGTTCAAAATCTGTGGGTAACTGAATTCACAAGAAAGCAGGCAGTTACCTAATAATACCTTTCATGGCTATGTTTGAATCTTGTTTGACTCACACTGAACTCAGCTGATAATCTTAGAAAAGTAAAGGTAAAGGGGCTGAAATGATAATTTGGGTGAATGCATATCTGATATTTACCATTACAATGGGACTATTCCATGCTATAAAAAAAACAGAATTAAAAAATGAAAGCAATAATTTTAATTTCCTCAGGAGTCTCTCATGTGGTACTTTAACAAGGGCTTTCTAAAAATCAAGATACACTATATCGACTGACTCGCCATATTTCACATGCTTATTTACACCTTCAATGATTTGTAATAAGCTAGTAGGGCAAAACTTACCATAACTAAATCCATGCTGGCTGTTCTCATTAAGCCATGTTAATTTATTCAGTTTATTTTTCACTTAACATCAAATGCTCTAAGTGAATACAATCATATCAGAAAATAAAAACATCATAAAATACATATGTTTATCCATATGCTTTGTAATTCTGTTCTTAACAATTTCATCCAACACTGTAATCATCACTGACATCAAGAACATAAGAACATGCCATACTGGGTCAGACCAAGGGTCCATTAAGCCCAGCATCCTGTTTCCAACAGTGGCCAATCCAGGCCATAAGAACCTGGCAAGTACCCCAAAACTAAGTCTATTCCATGTTCCCGTTGCTAGTAATAGCAGTAGCTATTTTCTAAGTCAACTTAATTAATAGCAGGTAATGGACTTCTCCTCCAAGAACTTATCCAATCCTTTTTTAAACACACCTATACTAACTGCACTAACTACATCCTCTGGCAACAAATTCCAGAGTTTATTTGTGCATTGAGCAAAAAAGAACTTTCTCCGATTAGTTTTAAACGTGCCACATGCTAACTTCATGGAGTGCCCCCTAGTCTTTCTATTATCCAAAAGATAAATAACTGATTCACATCTACCCGTTCTAGACCTCTCATGATTTTAAACACCTCTATCATATCCCCCCTCAGCCGTCTCTTCTCCAAGCTGAAAAGTCCTAACGTCTTTAGTCTTTCCTCATAGGGGAGCTGTTCCATTCCCCCTATCATTATGGTAGCCCTTCTCTGTACCTTCTCCATCGCAATTATATCTTTTTCGAGATGCGGCGACCAGAATTGTACACAGTATTCAAGGTGCGGTCTCACCATGGAGCGATACAGAGGCATTATGACATTTTCCATTTTATTCACCATTCCCTTTCTAATAATTCCCAACATTCTGTTTGCTTTTTTGACTGCCGCAGCACACTGAACTGACAATTTCAATGTGTTATCCACTATGATGCCTAGATCTCTTTCTTGGGTTGTAGCACCTAATATGGAACCTAACATTGTGTAACTATAACATGGGTTATTTTTCCCTATATGTATCACCTTGCACTTGTCCACATTAAATTTCATCTGCCATTTCGATGCCCAATTTTCCAGTCTCACAAGGTCTTCCTGCAATTTATCACAATCTGCTTGTGATTTAACTACTCTGAACAATTTTGCATCATCTGCAAATTTGATTATCTCACTCGTCGTATTTCTTTCCAATCATTTATAAATATATTGAAAAATAAGGGTCCCAATACAGATCCCTGAGGCACTCCACTGCCCACTCCCTTCCACTGAGAAAATTGTCCATTTAATCCTACTCTCCATTTCCTGTCTTTTAGCCAGTTTGCAATCCACAAAAGGACATCACCACCAATCCCATGACTTTTTACTTTTCCTAGAAGCCTCTCATGAGGAACTTTGTCAAACGCCTTCTGAAAATCCAAGTATACTACATCTACTGGTTCACCTTTATCCACATGTTTATTAACTCCTTCAAAAAGGTGAAGCAGATTTGTGAGGCAAGACTTGCCTTGGGTAAAGCCATGCTGACTTTGTTCCATTAAACCATGTCTTTCTATATGTTCTGTGATTTTGATGTTTTGAACACTTTCCACTATTTTTCCTGGCACTGAAGTCAGGTTAACCGGTCTGTAGTTTCCCAGATCACCCCTGGGGCCCTTTTTAAATATTGGGGTTACATTAGCTATCCTCCAGTCTTCAGGTACAATGGATGATTTTAATGATAGGTTACAAATTTTTACTAATAGGTCTGAAATTTCATTTTTTAGTTCCTTCAGAATTCTGGGGTGTCTACCATCCGGTCCAGGTGATTTACTACTCTTCAGTTTGTCAATCAGGTCTACCACATCTTCTAGGTTCACCGTGATTTGATTCAGTCCATCTGAATCATTGCCCATGAAAACCTTCTCCAGTACGGGTACCTCCCCAACATCTTCTTCAGTAAACACCGAAGCAAAGAAATCATTTAATCTTTCCGCGATGACCTTATCTTCTCTAAGTGCCCCTTTAACCCCTCGATCATCTAACGGTCCAAATGACTCCCTCACAGGCTTTCTGCTTCAGATATATTTTTAAAAGTTTTTCCTGGATTACCCACGGAGCTCTTTATAAAAATTGCTGTTACATTGACTACTCACCCATCCTCTGATACAGTGGTAGATTTTAAAGATAGGTTACAGATTACCAGTATTAGGCATGAAATGTCATATTTGAGTTCCTTCAGTTCTCTGTAGTGAATACCATCTGATTCCAATGATTTGCTACTACTTAGTTTATTTTGTGATATTGTACCCCACCTGGAGCATATGTTCAGATGGATGCATTTTACATCTTCCAGTTTCACAGTCATTTTGCTTCAGTTCCTCTGGATTATCACTTCAAAGTACGGTTCTGCAGTGGATATTTCACTAAATACAAAACAAAGCCCAACAAAGTCCAGTCTTCACTTAGGGTGATATATCCTGGAAGTTTAAACACAGCATAGTGTTTTATGAAGTCATTTTAAATTCTTACTCATTTTGATTTGATAGATGGGGTTACATGAAAGAATGATTGGGATATATCTATTTCCTATACAGTCATGTTCAGCAGTTTTGCCTGTGAATCTGTGAAGCAATTTCAACAGAAAATACCTGAACTTGTGAATTGTTTACAGCATGTTTGTTTTGTGTTTTGTCCTATTCTAAAGTGCCCAGTTTTCATTTGTTGCACCTATTACTTAAATAAATTGTTGCTGAAAAATCTTTTAATTTTTCTTTTATTGTTTTTTCATAGAGTGCTATGAAAAATGCCATATCCCCCTAAAGTAGATTTATGTCTTCGAAACATGGTCCCTTGTCAAGGTTTCTAAGTGGAACATGTAAGCACTACACTTTTTTAATACGATTGATTATATTGCTTACACTAAGGTGAAGATAAATGAAACATTGAACATGTTTCATAGTGAAACAATATCCACACCCCATGCAAGATTTTGGCTCTTGCAACTGCTCTTTTTAGTTTTCTTCTAACTTATTGTTTCATTATATCATAATCTCCCTCTTTAAAATTAAAAGGTCCAGTAATAGTTTTATTTACTATTCTCCCACCAATGATTATGTCAATTTTGATTGAGTAAAATCACTATTGTCAAGTAACTCTACAATTATTAACCCTTGCACCTTTTCTTGTGATCCACTGAGCGCCAGATCTTGTATAGCTTCCTTTCTCATAGGTTTCAGGGCTAGCTGCTCCATGAAGTAGTCTTTTATGGCATCTAGAATGTTTCTTTCTCTAGCATGCACTGATGAGACATTTATCCAGTTGATATTGTGGTAATTCAATTCTCCCATTGTTAATATATTTTTAGTTTTGGTATCCTGTCTAATCTCTGTTAGCATTTCACTCTTCTGGTCTAGCGGATGGTAACATATCCCTACTGCTATACCCTTCCCCATTACACATAGAATTTCTTTCCATAAGAATTCCTATTTGAATGTGTCATACTTAACATATAGTGCTGTCTCACTACCAGTACTATCCTGTCATTTTGGTACATTTTGTTCCCTGGTATCACATTCATCATTCTCTTTCCACCAGGTTTCTGAGATACCTATTAAGTCTATATCCTCATTCTGTGCCATAGATTCTAATTCTCCAATTTTAGGGGGTCATTTTCCATCTCGTGTTATGGCATTTTCACATGCGTTAAGGTGTTTTTGCATGCAAAAAATGCCTTAACGCATGCGAAAAGCACCATAACGCATGGTGCGATGCTAATTTTTAAAAGGAGAAGTATTGGGGCGGAGTCAGGGGCAGGATTTTTGTAAAAGAGGGCTGGCTTCATGAAGCCATAATGCATGATATCACACAATTTTAACGCTGAAAAATAACTACACCTTTTTCATTGGCGTTAAGCTGTGCGATATGCCCATAATGCAAATTGTGATTTTTTTTGCAGTGTGTTTTTGGCATTTTTAGGCTGGGGATGGGCCAGAGGCGGGGGGGGGGGGGGCGAGAGAGAGAGTCTCTGGGGGTGGTGCCATAGTAAGCATCTATTTATGCTACTATAGGAGGCCCACCTAGTAACTCAAGGTGAGGTTTAGGTAGTAGTGTAGGGGTTAGGGAGGGGCCACTTTGACATGCAGAGTGAGACGTGCGAACAGAATAGTACACTCTTGTGAAGATTTGATGTCCTTCAGAGTGAGGAAACTCACACAGCGATGAGATTTGTACAGTAAGCTAGGTTGAGAGAATACTGTACAAATCTCATCGCTGTGTGAGTTTCCTCACTCTGAAGGGCATCAAATCTTCACAAGAGTGTACTGTTCTGTTCGCACGTCTCACTCTGCATGTGAAAGTGGCCCCTAACCCCTACACTACTACCCAAACCTCACCTTCAGTTACTAGGTGGGCTCCTATAGTAGCATAAATAGCTAACTACTACAAGGGCCTTAGAGGTAGTCTCTCTCTCTCTCTCTCTTCAGTGGTGGCAGATAGGAAATGCAATACATGTGATATTATCACAAAGTGCAAAAAGTTAACACACTTTGCAGCAATACCTATGCAAAGCACCAAAATAACACATTGCAATAAATAGGCTATTACCATAAAATACACCCCTCTTCTTATCACATGCAATATTTTGATGAATCTAGCCCTAAGAGCCACAATAACAGCACAACTTTTTCACTGATCGTGGTAACACCTCCCTACTTTACTTTTGTCCTGCCCCAACTCCACCCACATGAATTTGTAATTTTAAAATTTACATATGCATTTCACGATAAACCATTTTACTGCGTTCCGTGGTAGTATCGCACACGATACGGCCGTAATGCATGTGATACCGGCTTTTCGCGAGTTGGAAAATGACCCCTTAGTTTTTTAGACTGCTGGCATTTACATATAGATACTTAAATATATTCTTTTTATTCTTCTTCATATCCCATTTATTAATAGTATTTGATTTGGATAACCAGGAATATTTCAGCTCTGTTTGTTCCTTATCTAATTCCATTTGAGCTTCCTCAGCAATTTTCACATCTTCCATTTCAGAACATTTCAATTTCCCTGTTTTAAGAGAATGCTTAGAAGGTACCTCATTCTGAATCATGTGCTCTGTAGCAATTTTCAGCCTTCTCCCAAGGTCCTAGTTTAAAACTGCTCTGTCTCCTTTATAATTTTTAAGGACAACAGATGTGTTCTGGCAAAGATGAAATTGATTCTGTTGGAATAGCCTTCCTTTTCTCAAAAGATTTTCCAGTTCCTAATGAATCTAAAGCTCTCCTCCCTGCACCATCATTTCATCCACATACTGAAACTCTGTAGCTTAGCCTGCCTACGGAGTCTTGCATGTGGATCTGGGAGAAGTTCACAAAATGCTATCCTACAGGTTCTGGATGTCATTCTCCTTCCTTGAAGCCTAGTTTAGCTTCCTCCTCTTATATCTTCATATGTCATTGGTGCCACATGTACCATAACTGCCATATCCTTCCCAGCACTCATTAAAGGCTTATCTAGGTGACATATGAAGTCTGCTACCTTCACACTAGGCAGGCAAGTGATCAAGTAATCCTCATGACCAGAAGCCACCCAACTATCTATATTCCTAATGATTGATTTGTCAATAACAATAGCAGTCTTTAAACTAGCCTCCTGGGCACTGACCCCTGGAGACATATCCTTGGTGCAAGAAGATAATGCATTGCCTGGAAAACAGTTCCCAGATGTATAAACTGATATTTGAAGTTGATGTTCTCCTTCCTGGTGACCTTGTTTCTGGATTAACAAGCCATCCTCTGCAACTGGGTCCCAAGATGTGATGGAGGCAGAGACTTCCTTCATAAAGGAGTTAAAGTATGAAACTATGGGACTTTCTGTGGTTGTCTTTAGCTTGTTCCTGATTGAACCACAGCAGGAAAAGAGAGCAAGGGTCCAGAAAGCCATGCAGCAGAACACTCCAAGCTGAGGCTCCATCCAGCAGTCCTTACTGTCCATTGCTCATATCCTTTCTTTTGAAAGCCCCACAAAACCACCTCTGGAACCCCAGCCAACTGCCTTCAGGAACATGAAAATTTAATACGACAAAAGTGTGCTAAGAAGAATGTTAAAACAAATCAGGACTCTGCGAAAAGACATGGGGTATCTGAACCAAAATCTCATTGAGATGTTCACTGTCTTTATCCAAATGTCTTCTCTACTGTGGTGCTTGCTGAGACCTTTCCTTCTGTCTCCCTTGCTATTCCTGGCCTCTTTTCTCCTTTCTTCTGTTGTTCTTCCCTTTGCCTCTGCTGAAGCAGCCAGAGCACAAAAAGATGCTCCACGTTAGGCCTAGACCCAACAAAATAACTTCTTTCACTTTCTTCCATATGCAATGTAAACTTAATACCGCCGGCCAAGAGGCAAAGTTTTTTCTTACTTCAATTACCACACTTTAGTACATATCAGCATACTAAATGAATACTTAAGTACCTCATTATTCTTTCCTTCCAAAAGAAATTCTCTCTCTTCTCTTCCTATGCACGCACACTCCTAATACCACCCTCTTGTTTTCTTCTTTTCACTTTCCTTTCTGTGGCCCTCTCACTCTCCTCCATTTCCTCATCCCACTGCTCTCTCACTATCCTTCGCTCTCCTCTCTCCTCCCCATGGTGTTGCTGCTGCCTCCCATACTGTCATAGGCCCAGAAACTATACCTCCTAGCCCCAGTCAGGCTGAAGATGAGGACTCCTTCTCTGATTTCCTAGTGGGTTGAGATGTGGCCTCCTCCTCCATCTCTAATCAGAACAGAGATGTTGCCTTCTTGCAGCTATAGTAATTTTCAAAGAGAAACTACCTGAGTAATTTCTCTTTGAAAATAAGCTAGTGGAAGGCATACACCCTAGAAGTGCCGCTTACTTTCCAACTGCTATTTGTGTGGGTAGCCAAAGATGGGGAGGGAGGGGTGTAAAATAGTGAGCGATCTTCTGAAAATCCAATGTACATGAACCGTTTTACTCTCTTGACCTACACACATGCCTGTGAATGCCTCTTTTTCACCTAGCTAAAAGTACTATAAGGGGCAGATTTAAAATGTTACGCGCGCGGGGTACATTTGTGCGAGCTACCCAGCGCGCACAAATGTACACCAGATTTTATAACATGCGTGCGCTACCGTGCGCATGTTATAAAATCCGGGGTCGGCGTGTGCAAGGGGGTGCACACTTGTGCACCTTGCGTGCGCCGAGCCCAAGGGGAGCCCCGATGGCTTTCCCCGTTCCTTCCAAGGATGCTCCAAAATCGGACCGGCCTTGGAGGGAACTTTTTTTTGGATCCTGCCCACCTTTCCCTCCCTTTCCCTCCCTTGCCCTATCTAACCCACCCCCAGCCCTAACTAAATCCCCCCCTACCTTTTTTTCAGGAGTTACGCCTGCCCGAGGAGCACTCGGGACCGTCCCTGGACTGCTACCATGCCCCCGGCCCGCCCATTTTGGAAAGCCCCGGGACATACGGCTCCTAGGCCAAATAGGCTCGGCGCGCGCAGGGGTAGGTTTTTGGGGTTACGCGTGTATCTTACACGCGTAACCCTTTGAAAATCTACCCCTGAGTGCACATATGAAGGCAGATAAGTGAATTTTCCCAGGCAAATGGCTTTGAAAATTTGCCTTTGCATTTACAGAAAGGAAGAATAGCATTAAGCAAATTTATGATATGATTAGTGGCATGTGTGAACTGCATTCTTGGGCAAGTCACTTTACCCTCCGTTGCCTCAGGTATGAACTTAGATTGTATACCCTCTGGGGAAAGGACAATACCTACTATACCTGAATGTAATCACCTTTGAAGTGGCAAAAAGCAGAATATGAAACAAAAACAAATAAATTATTTGTTCTGAAACCAGTGTATAGTTTTCAGGCTTCTGAAACAGGATGACGAAACCTCAATGCAGAATACATTTTTAAAGATGTATAGCTGTAAGTAAATGATGGGAACCATATTTTTTTTCTTTTCCTGTGCTGTTGGTTTCTGAATACCATTAGACAGGGCTCGATTCACTACATTTTTTTTCCCTCATAGACATAGAAAGAGATAAAATCCTTAGTAAATCAGCCCCTTAGATAAAAATCTCTTATGTCTGAAAGCTGTAACGAGTTTTGCTGTGTATAGCAAAAGCTTGGAGTTATTTTCTGGGAAGGGTAGTCTTTTAGCTGCTCAGAAGTAATCATGGAGGCCCATGTTTCTTCTAAATGCTCACCACAACAGTATTAGTCAGCTTTTTATTTTGTGCACTGCAGCAAACTTCAGGAATCCCAGTTTCATTCAGCTTGGAAAGATCTAGAAGAAACAGTGGTAGAGTCTTCCGTGCATGAGAAACCACCCACAGCAATGCCATTAATACTATATCTGCTAAAATGAACTTGGAAAGAGGGTAGATGAAGAGAAAGCCAGAAAGAGGTTACATCATCTCAGCTGTGCAGGCAAGCAACAGTATTCAATTATACTGGTGCCTTGTGATATGTGTTTCTTCTAACTACTGGATCTCTCATAAAACATACCATTTTTCATCCATTTGTTTTCTTTTTCTGTGGAATCCTTGGCAAGTCTGTTCTCTGTTACATCTGCTGACTCCACCAATGTGTTTTGGCTATGTTTTCTCATTTCAGACTATCCTCTAGTTCCCTCCTATTTGGTGAGATCACCGAAGGCTCCTGAGGTCAGCTGTTCAGTAAATTGCTCAGTCAGTAACCACATATTTGCAGTACAGGCTTAGATTAGCATGTGTGCTCAGTGAAATCCTTGCTTTTTTTTCAGATAATTTTCTGGTGACTGACTAACAAACAGAGGCTATGGTGAAGTAAGTCTGATGAGAGGTTAGTAACTCAACTGAAAACAAATTGTTTTCAGATCCGGATTCTGACTGTAAACTGAGCCTCACCAATACTTGATTCTTCAGACCCAGGGAAGGGGAGCTAAACTTTAGTATAAGATGAAAGGAAATGATATACGTGACAAAATGAATGAAAAGCAAAAAGAGAATCCTTTGATGTTATCTATACCTCTAGCAGTTCAATCCTGTAAGAACAGTCTACCTTTAAATTGTTTATTTTGCCTTCTTCTAGTGGTAACCATGAAAGCAGGGGGTGCAATCTGCGCCAGGGCTTAGTCCTCACACAGTCCCACTAAACCCTGGTGTAGATTCTCCAGAAAGGGGGAAAGATAGAAATCCAAAGCCCAAGGCATAGTGCAAGCCTCCCATTTCACGGGTGTCAGCTCAAACTCCAAGCCTCCGTAACTTCTCAGTGCCAAGAAACAGGCTGGAAACACAAGTAGGGTGTTCCAAAATTAAAAGTTTACTGCGGATCTTTCTCAATGGAAATGCATTGGCACCAAATATATTTTTTATTCTTGTCGCATCCATAATCACAGCGATACATCAGATCCCAAATAATCTGTCTATGGCCCCTTGATCTTTTCCCAGGTGTCTCCTTTCCTCCTGTGAGTGAGACTGCCCAGGGCACACTGAGTTCTCCTATGCTAGTGTTTCCCCAATCTTTTCAAGCCCAAGGCAGACCTAAGATTAACAAAAACTTGGGTGGCACACCACACTCCACCAAGCAGACAGTATGGACATGGAGGCTCATATGGCCAAAGGAAGCGCAAGGGAAGCACTGAAACCCTCACCAGTCTCTCTTCCAAATTTTAAAAGGGGGAGAGGAGACAGAGAAAATGAACCTGTCTTAATGGTCAGCTTTCTCAATATATATAAGTACAGGAGAAGTACATGTGGTTCGGACAGCTGACTCAGTTACTTTGGCTGCTGCATGTGATTGTCAGAGCACTTTTGCTGCTGCTGCAACCAATACTACCCCCTACCTAACCTTTCTCCCTTTTCCCCTCTCTATCCTGACCCTTAAATGTACCATAGCTATCCCTTTTTTTGTTTTATAACTTACTTCTTCCTCTGAGTAGAAGTAAGTTGCGAGCTCCGGCCAGCTGCCACCATGCGAGTGACGGGGACAGGCCAAATGGCACTGTCCCTGCTTAATGAAGGAACCAAAGACAGGTGAAGAGGTGTTATATATGTTTTAAATATGTGATACTGCTTTCTACTTACCTCATAAGAGTAGGGGATGCAGTTGGCTGTATTGGAAATTGTATTTTATTATGTTGTTTGATATATTTGGGGGTTTTACTATATTTTTGATGCTATAACAAAAATGGGCGAGTGATGTCTTCTGATGGTGCCAACATGGAGGCTTTTATGTATCTATTTAAAAAATGTAAAGCCCTCTTTATCGACAGTTCTAAGTGGATTCTAAGCATTATGTGCTTAAAACACATAAACAGACTAAAATATACATAAAATAATATAGTAAAACAACACTGTTCATAACTCCCATTTTTATGCCGTGCTTAGAAGCAAAGTAGAAAACAAAACCTTGCTTTTTTTTGCCTTTAATCACTTACTAATCTCCTCTGAACCCTGTGTCACCCATGCCCTCAGAAACTTTCTCTACCATCTCTTCCTTGTGGGTTTGAACATTAAGGAAGATATCAATAGTGTAACATCTCACAGGGATCCCCTCAGTGCATATTTTTGTGCACAGCAGCAAATGAATGTGTTCTCCTCTTCAGAGAGAGTTTTAAATCCCCCTCAGTTACCTTTTCTTCCTCCTCCTACACACAATAGTAATTTCAAGTTTTGCAGGATCATACGTTTTTATCAAGGCCCTGACTGATGTCTGTCCAGTCAGTGGCTGGTGCCTTTCATATAGAGCCATAGAGTGGCTTAAACAGAGGAAGGCTTAGATAGCTATTAATAGGGATGTGCATTCGTCCTGGTTCGGCCACCCTGAAAAATGAAGCGGATTTTCACAAAATTTCGGGAAAATTCATTTTTCGGGGTTAGCGCGCACCAACTCCGAAATTCGAGGCGGCTGAAAAAAATCGGCCAGAACCACAAAAAAATGAAATTTCCCGTGGCGGGCCGATAATAAAGGCTGAACTGAAAGGTTCAGCCGAATCACATTCTAGCTATTAACCTGTAGGGATGTGCATTTGTTTCATTCATTTAATTCGTTTCATACGTTTCCCATTACATGTCAATTAGATGTTCATTCGTTTCATATGTTTCATACGTTTCATATTACATGGTTGTATAGGAAACGGATGAAACGGATGAAATGAATGCACATCACTATTAACCTGGTACATAGCCCCATCCCTGAAAATCCAGATTTGTTCTCAGGGGTTCAAATGGGATTGCTGGGAACACCACAGTTTTCTAGCAACTTGAGGTCTAGAGGCCGAGATGAATTGAGCTTTTGGACCTGGAGATCCCTGTGAGTGCTCATACATACCCATGTATCTGTTCCTATCAGTAAAAAAGTATTGTGGAAGCCTTGTAATAGTACTGTGAAGTTAGTCTAACTACGTCAAATACGTGGAAGATTGATACAACTATTAACTGACCCATGCTGGATCTTGGACTGTGTTTTTGTTATCCCTATGCTGAATAGTTTTACCTTGCAGAAATGAAAGGCAGGTTGCTATTTTGGTTCTGCTTAAATACCTTTGAATAGAGTTGCAGGGAAGTCCTCAACTTGACAGTTTATCAGAACCATCATACTTTGCTCTCCAGATTTTAGCTCTCACTGAGGTAATTTTGTTGCGGTTTGTTTTTTTTATATATTTTTGCTTTGGAGGCAAAAAGCACTGCAATAAATAAGAATATTAAAGCTTCCCTCAAGGATGAATTAAAAGAAAAAAATAATAGAAGTAAGTTAGTGCTTCCAAAACCTGGAACTAGGATTTTCTTGTATATTTGTTTATTTTCTGAAATGTGGACTAGAATTCACTTCGGTATTGGGATTAATTATAACTGTGACTGCATTATACCATACCATATGAACCTGCTCGCTCTGAAGCTTATGCAGTGAACCCTTTTCTGTAATCCAATCCTGAAACCATGTTTTATATTTTACCACAAGTAAATGAAATGAATCTGTTTTTCATGGTATCTTTTGCTTGGACATTGTGAGGGCATATCCAATTGCGGGCTATCCAGATAAGTTAACCAGATAAGCTTGCCCTGTTAAATTAAAACAGATATTAAACGGCAAAGCCATGCTGCTGAATATATCTGTATAAATCATACATTGTTTGGGTAAATGTATCTGGACAAATTAGGATAGCTCTTCTGAACAACTAACCTTATCCAGATAACGTAGATGGATAATGCTGAATATTAGCATTATCTGACCAAGTTATTCAGATAACTGAGTCTAACCCTGAACACTTCTGATTTACTTGGGTAAGTTAAGTTTTACTTACTCAGACAAGTTGGACGCAGAGAATGTGCTGGGGTTTTTAAATCCTGCAGCTTGTCCTGTGAAGTCCAGAACTTAGGCAGACACATTTTTTCAACATAGATCTCTCTGTATGGACAGTTTACCTGCTCTGTATGTGTATTGATACCTACCTGAATGAGCTGACTTAAAAAAGGTTTTCTGCATTTGAACGCAGTATCCTGAGTAGCAAATGTGAAGCATTGGCCTTTGAGGATTGTGAGTGCCTTTCCAGGTTTCCAAAGAATTTTGATGACAAAAAAGAGAAGTTGCAATAGTTTATTGATGGGTGCTGCTTCTGGTATGTGAGGGCAACCTCTCCTTACTGTGAAACTGACAGGCAACAAACTGCCATTAATCCATAAGAACCTTATACTAGTAGCAGATGTTTTAGCTCAGAGAGACATTTTAAACATTTAGTTTATTTTATTTATTTTCTATGAGGCCCTAGGCAAACCTCATTATGATGGGCCCCTCCCCATTCCTCACCATATACAATTTTTGCACAATGTATGAATCATGGACTCAGCCGATCTAAAGAAGATAATGTGGCATATTAGTTAGCTATCTTATTTTACCATCTCTTCCTTTTTTTTATTTTGTTTTTTTAACATTTTATTCTTTCTTTAATTTTTTTGGGGGGATCAAGCTAGGCCCCCTCTAAAGCTTTGGGCCCTGGACAAGTGCGCCATTTGTCCTGTGCTTCAGACCACACCCCAATGGGACCCCCAGGACTTCCTAATTGCCCTAGAGCAGAGATTTGGAGAGCCTCAAACCTCACCAGAATCAGCCTCTCCACCAGTTTCTTCAAGGAGTCAGGCACCTGCAAGTGATACTCTTAATATTTTCACTAACACTTTCCCCAGTGTCTCTGTGCCCAGATTGTGGAAGTTTGAAGAACTGCCAGCACCAGCTCCAGCTCCAGTCTTATCACTATTAAAAAAATATTTTGCTACTGACTCTGTGACTAGATTGCAAAAGATTTGAGATTCGCTGCCTACAGGAGATACTCCTAGCACTTTTTTCATTGACTTTGTACTCAGCAGACGTTAGGAGAGCTTAACACACTGTCAACTCCAGCTCCAGTGCCAATCTTTTCATAAGAACCACAGCCTGCAAGAGGTACTTCAAACATATCTACAATTAACTCATTTATTACCTTTGGACCCCATTTCTGGTCAGTCACATAGCCTGCCTGGAATTCAGCCTTGAAAAAGATTGGACCAGCAATTGCCACTGGCCTTGCGCCTGTAGGAGGTGCTCCACAATACTACTTGTTGGTGAACAAGCTGGACCCTGCTCTTGGTGTTTTGAAATCCATAAGAACATGCCATACTGGGTCAGACCGAGGGTCCATCAAACCCAGCATCCTGTTTCTAACAGTGACCAATCCAGGCCCTAAGAACCTGGCAAGTACCCATAAACTAAGCCTATAGCAGTGGCTATTTTCTAAGTCAACTTAATTAATAGCAGGTAATGGACTTCTCCAAGAACTTATCCAAACCTTTTTTAAACCCACCTATACTAACTGCACTAACCACATCCCCTGGCAACAAATTCCAGAGTTTAATTGTACGTTGAGTGAAAAAGAACTTTCTCCGATTAGTTTTAAATGTGCTACATGCTAACTTCATGGAGTGCCCCATAGTCCTTCTATTATCCAAAAGAGTAAATAACTGATTCACTTTTAGCCATTTTAGACCTCTCATGATTTTAAACACCTCTATCATATCCCCCCTCAGCTGTCTCTTCTCCAGGCTGAACAGTCCTAACCTCTTTAGTCTTTCCTCATAGGGGAGCTGTTCCATCCCCTTTATCATTTTGGTCAACCTTCTCTGTACCTTCTCCATCGCAACTATATCTTTTTTGAGATGCGTCAACCAGAATTGTACATAGTATTCAAGGTGCGTCTCACCATGGAGCAACACAGAGGCATTATGGCATTTTCCATTTTATTCACCATTCCCATCTCTAACCCTGAGCTAGAATAAGGTTATTTTTTAGCTAACTGGTGTTATTGCATGAGTGAAACAGAATATGGAGATGGTCCAGACTCTTCTGGACAGAATTGGTACTTCTGCCCTTGCTCTAACCAATCCTATGGGAATGGCAGCTATCAAACATGATCATACCTAGGAACTTTTGATTTCTACAGACTTTTAGATTATTGTGGATTAGGAGGGGGAGGGGAGACGGGGGCATGGTCTACAGCAACATGTGCACAAATGTTCTTTCATACATACACACACTAACTCACATGTTCACTTTCATCTTCTCTTTCACACACATAAATGCTCATTCTCTCACACATGCACACTCTCATTCCTTTCATTCTCTCTCTCTCTCTCTCTCTCACACACACACACACACACACACACACCATCTCACACATGCTCACTTACTTTCTTTTCTCCCTTTTCCACACACATTCAATTTCTCTCAGTCACATGCATGTTCACCCATTCTTTCTCCTCACCCCTAACCCACCATGGACAACAGCCTCCTCCTCCATGCCCACTGATCTCTTTCTGCTTCTTCTGCCATGGGGGGGCATGATGGCTATCTTCCTGTGTCTTCCACTCTGCAAAGGGGGATAACCGTTTTCATTCACTTTTCTTTCTTTCAGCCACATGGCCTGAATCCAACACTCCTCCTCCCCTCCTGGCATGGCCCAGGCAACTTTTAATTCCAGATCTTGCTTCTGCTGCAGCACCCTGAGATTTTGGATATTGATCCGGCAATTTATTTTGAATTCTGGAATCTCCAGGCCAAATACAGAGAGTTCTCAGGTGTAAACATGGTTGTCTGCAGAAAGTACTTGAAGTAACTGTGACCTTAACAATACCTGAAGCAAGTTTCCATCAGTAGGAGGAACTCTTCTGCCTGAGAGTTTAACCCCAAAAGCAGTCATGGCTTCTGCTTAGGATATTATGTCCGACTTCATGGAAGATATTCTAGGTGAAGCCACGGTCTGCCCAAGGAAGGTGCTCCACTTTCAGCTGCAGCAGACCTTCTGCCTGAGACAACATAGCCTGACTTTGTATTTATGATAACCCAGCCAGGTGCAGGTCTGGACACTATGCTGGATCCTGAATCCATAGCTGAGTTTGATCCTGTACTCTTAGTAGTAATGTTCTAGAACTTAAACCTGTTCCCAGTGGAAGTTATGGCGGTTTCTGAACTCTCATTCCACCTGAAACATGGACATGAATCTGTTTCTATAGAAGGTACACTGCTATATAAACTTGTAATTAAGAAATCAATTTCTATTTCAGGAAATCCTGATCTGGAACTCATATTATCATTACCAAACAGATTATAATTGCATAGCAGTTATAACTTTGCAGGTTTGACTCTAAGTGGATATGTTAGGGCCATAATCTTAGAGCCATAGTAACAGCATTAGAGGCCCATCTAAGGAAATTTGCAAGACTGTGCGTGGAGTTCAGTCCAAAAATGTACATCCCATTATTGTTTGAATATTGACTTACGATGCAACAATGGTTTTGGTCAGTCAATCCTCAAAAATATTTTTGAGAGCTAGAAACCAACTCCAACACTCCTAGGGACCATTATCTTTATTTTTGGTTATCTTCCTTGAAAATATATATTCATGCACTCCTTGGCGGTCTTGTTTCCCATATTTTCCCCATTTTGTTGGAAAGCAACCATTAATTAGGGATTCCCAATTGTGTGGCTGGTGTTCCTACTTGTTCTCAGTGAAAGCAAAGTTGCTTACTTTTAATCAGTGTTCTCTGAGGACAGCAGGATAATCAGCCACACAAATCTTCCTTCCTGAATACAAGGTAAGAACACAAATGAAAGTTTAAGACTTTGGTGATTGGATACCTTTCCATTCAAATCATGCATATTGTAACTCAGTTTCACTTATTGGTAGTTATGCATCTGAAAATAGCAATACTAACATTTTCAAGTACATGAAAGACAGGAAGCCTGAGAGGGAGTCAGTTGGATCACTAGATGGCCAGGGGGTAAAAGGAGTGCTCAGAGAAGACAAAGCCATTGCAAAAAAACTAAATGAATTCTTTCTTTTGGTCTTTACTGAAGAGGATGTTGAGGAGACATCCATACCATAATGGCTCTTTGAAGGCGATGAGTCAGAAGATCTAAAGGAAATTACTGTTAAAGTGGAGGATGTATTAGAGCTAATCGGAAGGCTAAATATCAACCTGATTGTATTTACCTGAGAGTCCTGAAAGGATTCAAATATGAAATTGCAGATCTGCTCCTTTTAATTCTGTAACATATCATTAAAATCTGCCACTGCAACAGAAAACTGGAAGGTAGCTAATGTAATGTCAATTTTTAAAAAGGGCTCCAGGAGTGATCTAGGAAACTACAGATCAGTGAGCCTGATGTCAATGCCAGGCGAAATGGTATAAACTATAATTAGAAAGAGAATTCCTGGGCATATTCAGTAGACACAGGCATAGCTTAATGGGAAAACAACAACAACATGGTTTTGGCAAAGGGAAGTCATGCCTTACCAATCTATTAGAATCTTTGAAGGTATAATAAACATGTGGATAAGGGTCATAAGAACATAAGAACATAAGAAAATGCCATACTGGGTCAGACCAAGGGTCCATCAAGCCCAGCATCCTGTTTCCAACAGTGGCCAATCCAGGCCATAAGAACCTGGCAAGTACCCAAAAACTAAGTCTATTCCATGTAACCATTGCTAATGGCAGTGGCTATTCTCTAAGTGAACTTAATAGCAGGTAATGGACTTCTCCTCCAAGAACTTATCCAATCCGTTTTTAAACACAGCTATACTAACTGCACTAACCACATCCTCTGGCAACAAATTCCAGAGTGTAATTGTGCATTGAGTGAAAAAGAACTTTCTCCGATTAGTTTTAAATGTACAACATGCTAACTTCATGGTGTGCCCCCTAGTCTTTCTACTATCTGAAAGAGTAAATAACCAATTCACATCTACCCATTCTAGACCTCTCATGATTTTAAACACCTCTATCATATCCCCCCTCAGCCGTCTTTTCTCTAAGCTGAACAGCCCTAACCTCTTTAGTCTTTCCTCTTAGGGGAGCTGTTCCATTCCCTTTATCATTTTGGTAGCCCTTCTCTGTACCTTCTCCATCGCAACTATATCTTTTTTGAGATGCGGCGACCAGAATTGTACACAGTATTCAAGGTGCGGTCTCACCATGGAGCGATACAGAGGCATTATGACATTTTCTGTTTTATTAACCATTCCCTTCCTAATAATTCCTAACATTCTGTTTGCTTTTTTGACTGCTGCAGCACACTGAACCGACGATTTCAATGTGTTATCCACTATGATGCCTAGATCTCTTTCTTGGGTTGTAGAACCTAATATGGAACCCAACATTGTGTAATTATAGCATGGGTTATTTTTCCCTATATGCATCACCTTGCACTTATCCACATTAAATTTCATCTGCCATTTGGATGCCCAATTTTCCAGTGTCACAAGGTCTTCCTGCAATTTATCACAATCTGCTTGTGATTTAACTACTCTGAACAATTTTGTGTCATCTGCAAATTTGATTATCTCACTCGTCATATTTCTTTCCAGACCATTTATAAATATATTGAAAAGTAAGGTTCCCAATACAGATCCCTGAGGCACTCCACTGTCCACTCCCTTCCACTGAGAAAATTGTCCATTTAATCCTACGCTCCATTTCCTGTCTTTTAGCCAGTTTGCAATCCACGAAAGGACATCACCACCTATCCCATGCCTTTTTACTTTTCCTAGAAGTCTCTCATGAGGAACTTTGTCAAATGCCTTCTGAAAATCCAAATATACTACATCTTCCGGTTCACCTTTATCCACATGTTTATTAACGCCTTCAAAAAAGTGAAGCAGATTTGTGAGGCAAGACTTGCCCTGGGTAAAACCATGCTGACTTTGTTCCATTAAACCATGTCTTTCTATATGTTCTGTGATTTTGATGTTTAGAACACTTTCCACTATTTTTCCTGGCACTGAAGTCAGGCTAACCGGTCTGTAGTTTCCCGGATCGCCCCTGGAGCCCTTTTTATATATTGGGGTTACAGCTGGTCGATATAATGTACCTAGATTTTCAAAAGGTGTTTGATAAAATCCCACATGAGAGACTCTTCAAGAAGAAATTTTCAAAGGAGTTATGCATGTAAATGTAGCATACTATCATAGCAATTTTCAAAAGCCCATTACATGGTTAAAGTTCACTTACAGATAAATATCCTATTGACAATTCAATTGCATTTATTGCAACAATTTTCAAAAATCCACTTACACAGCACAACACCTACTAATAAAACGAAAATAGATAGTTTTCAAAACTGGGCTTTACATGCATAAATGGCCTTTTGAAAATTGCTACTTTTACGTGCACACATTTTTGAAAATTCACTTCATAGGGCTGAATTTTCAAAAGGTTTTACCTGCATGGATGGGCATCTGAAAATTGCTATGATATATGCTATGTTTACACATGTAACTTTGAAAGTTCACTCCATAGGAGAATTGCAGACAGATGGTACAAGCTTCAAGTTTCAAGATGGTCTGCCTTTGGAGTAGAGAGACACAATTACTGCACTGAATAAGAGTCATTATGTGAATTTGCCTCTGTGGAAAACTTTTTTATTTATTGGTAAGAATCCTAACACTTATTCATGTAAATGTAACATACTATTGTATTGTAGTGGATCTTTAAATTACAAACAGTAGCCCCAGTTGGGCTAAACAAGGAGGTCGATTGGTCAGTGTTCTAGACAAATCAGCTGACAGGTGCGTTAACAATGCGTGACAGGAAATAAAGAGCATATGCATTTCCGGCATTGAGATAGAGAAGGCGTTTTGGCGCCATATTTGAACGCTGTGAAAGATCGGGTGAAAAAAGCGCCAATCTGAATAGTGAGTACCATTAAGAATTTGGTCATTTAAAAATGCATTTATAAGAGTATATTAAAAAGATGTGTTTTTTTGTAGAATATTGAGCAGTAAGCCCCTGAAGCAGGCGCACTTGTTGCGCCGAAACATTGACAATGTCGGGCAGGAAGACAGCTGACAACAAGCAAGTGAGCGCATAACAAGTATTGATAATTTCGGAAGTCAAGCACATGAAAAGATAAGTAATTTTATTGAATAGAGGGACCACGTAAAACATAATGGTGAATAATTTTCAAGGGTAAAAAAATTTTTAAAAGAAAAATTTTTTATTGGGTGATTTATTAAAAATAAAAACACAAATAAAATAGGCTTACTCTTATGGGGTAATGGTAGATGACGTGATCTAAGTGCCGATACATGAGAAGGGTTGTAGCCCTGTATAGGGCAAGAGCCTGTGAGACTGTGAGCACTTCTATCTGATACCTTCCCCAGTAGAGTTTGTTAAAGTATTATAAAATACAATATATGCTTTTGAGCATTTATCCTCAAAGTTAATTGTTTTTGTTAGTTACATACTATTGTAGTACATTTCAAAAGCCCATTTATGTGTGTAGTAACTTGTGTGACAGCTACTTGGGAAACAGCCAGGAATACAAAAGAGGCAGAGTCTGGATATTTCCTTACGTACACTTTTATTTACAAAAACAGAAAACAAATGCACTCAGTTGCAGCCAGTGCTCACACTGGCTTCCTCAGTTGTCAACTACACTAGTCTGTTGTGCTCTAACAATTAACATACAAAAATAGATATCTGTCCCCATCCCAGCATACAGCTCCCACACCAAAAGGGTAGATTGGTTTTGTACTGTTCCAAATACAGCTTGACTGAGGCCCTTGCCCCAGACAGCAGAAATGTGAAAACCAGCCCTGAGTTTATTCTCTGTCCCTCTTTCTGCTGTCTGTCTTTGTACTCTGAACGTCTTCTGCATCTCTGTCTTTACACTAATTTAAACTTTCACATTTTAAATCTTGCTTGCTATAGGGATTGAACTGGCAGTCCAATATGCCTGTGACATACTAAAATGATGTCAAATTATCCCGCTAAACATAAGAGACAGACACGCATACAAGCAAGTCATGAATATCGGTCACCTCTTTTCTAAGCTATCAATACTGTTATGAAGAAAGACACATTTGAGTTCTCTTGATTATACTAAGTGGCACTGCTTTACTCTTAGTTTAGTTTAAGTTTTTCAGAACAGAAGAAATGCCATGCTGTGTCAGACCAAGGCCCATCAGGCACTGCATTCTGTCTCTGACAATGGCCAGTTCTGGTCATAAGTAGCTTTCAGATCCTACAAAGTAGGTCTGGTCCCTGTTGCTCCTTGCCAGGAATAGTAAAGGCTTTCCATAGTTTACCTGTCTAATAATGTGTTATGAACATTTCCTCCAGGAACTTGTCCAACTGAACTCTCTTTTAAACCCCTTTATACTAGCCAGCTTGTCCGCATCCGCTGGCAACAGATTCCGCAGCTTGTTTGTGCATTGAATGAAAAAAAGTGCTTTCTTCAATTTGTTTTAAATCTGCTTGTTTTAGTATCATTTCAAATGTTAAATAACCATTGTTACTTTCCTGTTCCACCCCACTCATGATTTTATAAACTTTTATCACGTTCCCTCTCAGCCATCTCTTATCCAAGCTGAACAGCCCCAACATGTGCAGCCTTTCATCCCAGGGGAACCATTCGATTCTCTTTATCATTTATGTTGCCCTCCTTGGTACCTTTTTTTTAGATCTGCTATGTCTCTTTTAATGTGAGGGCGACCAGAACTGCACACAATACTCAAGGTGCAATCGCACCGTGGATTGGTGCGGCGGCAACATGTTTTCTGTTTTATTCTTCCTTCCTTCCTTTTCAGACTGTTCCCAAGATTCTATTTTCTTTGCTATCTGCCACAGCGTGTTGAACTAAACATTTCAGCGTAGGACCCAATATTTAGTAAGCCAGCAAGCAGACAAGTTATCCAGCTGCTTTTAGCCGGGTAGCTTGTCCCAGGTATTAAGTGAGATAAAGGTTTCCAGCTAACTGCGGCCAGATAACTTTAAATCTAACCAGCTAGATTTTGAATATGTCCCATGAGGTCTGAAGGTATCTGGCTGCCCAAAGCTGTGCTTGAGGCACCTAGAATCGCATTCTACTGCAAATGGGGCTACGATGGAGGCAGTCTTGGAAGAAGCTGATTTAGATATAGTAGCTGGTAAATAGAAAAACATAACTGAGATTTAGTTACACCCAGCTACAATCCATTCAGAAAAGAACCGGTTAGGAAGGAAAGGAGAAGGTGTGGCATTACATATAAAAACAGTATTAAAGCAATAGCATTGCTGGTATTACGAGGAAAGGAGGAGGCACTGTGGGTTAATCTGGAAAGAGGGAATGGAATCTCTATTTTTATTGATGTAATATACAGACCTCCATCACAGGCAGAGGAGATGGATAAATAGAGATTTACTGGAGGATGTTCACAGGATTGCTGTGAAAAGGGGAGGTGCTGCTGCTATGGTATTTTAATCTTCCAGATATTGGTTGGGACATCCCAAATGCAGTATCATCTAGAAACAGGGAGATCTGGATTCTCTGTCAACTGGTAACAGAGCCCTCATGGGAGGGGGAGATACTAGACCTGGTGCTTACCAATGGGGACAGTATTTCTTAACTAGTGGATGATCATCTGGCAAGCAGAGACCACCAGATGGTGTGGTTCAATATTAGGATGCAAGAGATAAAGGCTCATTCTAAGGCGAGGATCTTAGAGTTCAGGAAAAGTAACTTTCTCAAAATGGGGGAGTACCTCAAGATGTTGTTAGCTGGATGGGAAAATCTAGGGGAAGTACAAGGGCAGTGGGAAAATAAAAAGAGATATCATAAGGGCATCTAAACCTTTTTGTTAGAAATAATAATAAAGGGAAGAGGAAAAAGAGGCCATTATGATTTTCTAAAGAAGTAGCTGGAAAGGTAAGGGAGAAGAGGTTAGCACTCATAAATTACAAGAGATTGCAGAAAGAGGAAGACAGGCGACAATACCTGGAAAAATTAAGAGAAGCTGGGAAAGTAGTCAGGAATACGAAAATTCAAATAGATGAAAAAATAGCAAATATGGTAAAATGGGGGGGGGGGGGGGCAAGACTTGTTTTAGATATACTAATGATATAAGGAACTACAAAAGTGGCCTTGTGAGACTCAAAGGGGAAGGGGAGGAATATGTAGAGGCTGTGGAGGAAAAAGCAAAATTGCTTAACAAATATTTCTATTCAGTGGTCACTGTGGAAGAGCCTGGAGCAGGACCACATAAAACAAACACAAATAAGATTGGAAGTGAGGAAAACCTCAATCAGTTTTCAGAATAGTATGTTCATGAGGAGCTAACTAAACTTAAAGTAGATAAGGCAATGAGGTCAGATGGGATACATCCGAGTGTACTAAAGGAACTTAGAGATGTCCTGGCAGATCTGCTGGCTCACCTATTCAATGCTTCCTTAGAGTCTGGAGTAGTTCTGGAGGACTGGAAAAGGGTAGATGTGGTTCCTATTCATAAAAGTAGCAGTAAGAAGGAGGCTGGGAACTATAGGCCGGTTAGTCTGACCTCTGTGGTGAGCATACTAATGCAATTGCTGCTAAAACAGTAGAGCAACGGGCAGACCCAAGATGGCCGCCACACGGTGAACACGGAGGCTGCTGAGCTCCGCGTCTTTTTCCTTTTTACCTTGCTCGAAGTGATTTTTGAATTTCTATTTGGTCTTCATGCCTCACACAAAACGCAAGACTAGAATCAGAGAGGCAATGGCCTCTACTCCAGTTTTACCTGCTCGACAGACGCGGATCGAGGATGTGCTACCGGGTTTGCTGATAGAGCCGGTGAGGGGAGCCGCTGGCGTTGATGGTGGTGAGCGGACGCCACATGCCTTGGCTGAAGAGATCTCACTGAGTCCCGGTGAGCTGACTACCCCCTCTCTATCTTGCAAGCCCCCGGCTTGTGGAAGGGGAGAACAACAGCAAGAAACCTCGTTGAACCAGTCATTGAGAACATCGGAGGAGCCCCAGAGAAGCGGCTTGGATATCTTGCAGGCTTCGGTGAGCCTAGAGAGTATAGGCTCCGGGGGAGGAGAGACTGGTTCAAAGCGAAAGGAGCGAGAGGAGGAAAATCTTCTGGACATAGGAGGTGAGGAAAATGTAATACACGTAATATTTAAACATCTTTTAATAACACCTAAAAAGATAACCTCTGAAGAAATATGGAAGGCTTTAACGCTAATGAATAAAGCTATAGTAGATCTAACTAATGTTGTGAAACAGAACATAGAGAAATCCAATAACTTGGAAAAGAAAGTTCAGAAAAATGATTCTCATATTTTACAGCTGGAAAAGGATATTAAAGATATCAAAGAAGTAAATACTAACTTAATAAAATCGGATTCATATATGAATGGAAAGATAGATTTTCTGGAGAATCAGTTGAGAAGAAACAACTTAAGAATACTGAACTTTCCAAAAATAAAATGGATGCCATTAAGGGATTTAATTAAAAGTTACTTTAAAAATATCCTAATGTTTATGGAAGAACTACCAATAGTGACAAAAGTGTATTACATCCCAGGAGGGAAAGTGAAAGAGAGAGAATCTCAAGAGGCACAGTTGGATGAAGATATTTCCCCTGATAATTTAACTGACTTTCTTGAAAAATCATATGAGGCAAAGATTACAGAGCGAGCAACAATCTCTCTGACTTTCCTTCAAATGTCTGATAGAGACGAAGTGTTAAGGAGATCCTTTAAGAAGCAGGCCGAGCTGTTCTATGGATATCAAGTTAGAGTTTTCCCGGATGTTACTAAAAGAATTCAAGAAAAAAGGAAAGCCTTCCTAGCTTTGAGGAATGAAATTGTGACCAGAGGAGCAAAATTCTACTTGAAATATCCATGTCGATGTATTCTGGTATACAATAATAATAAATATGTATTTACTGAATTGGAACAATTACGTTCCACTAGATTCCCACTCCGATTAAGATCCAGAAGTATAGGCTTGAAATAGAATGTATCGGCAAATAACCGTGTGATTATATTACTTTGTTTAAATTCCTTATACTACCGCTTATTTTCCTTGGGTCTCCCATTTACTTATAATGTTGGAAGATATTATGTTCCTGGAATTTGAATTACTTGAGAATGGTATGTCTTTGTACTTTCTTCCTATTTACTTTTGATGAAGTTTCAATAATGTTTGAAATGTGAAAATTGAATAAATAAAAAATTTAAAAAAAACAAAAAAAACAGTAGAGCAACATAATGGAAGGACAGCCAAGAAAGTGTGGAAAACATGAGGAGGGATACAGTGAAGCTCAAGGAATATTCTAAGGTCTGGCAGCTAAGATTTAATGCTAAGAAATGTAGAGAAAGGCCTTAAGGATTAGAGATATGCTTCGGGATCAGATTTTGTGTCGGGCTTCGTTTCGGGGCTCCCCCGCGGGAATTTCTTTTTTTTTTTTTTTTTAAGGGGCCCCAATTTTCACTTTAGTGAGCACTAACGAGAGTTAGTGCATGCTAACTCCTGTTAGTATGCACTATTGGGGGAATTAGCACGCACTAAAGCGAAAATGAATTTTTTTCCGACATTTTGGAAAAAATTAAATTGTTTTTTGGTTCTCCCGAACCATTCTGAATTAAGAAATTTCGTTGAAGTTTCTTAATTCGGGAAAAACGATTGTACATCCCTATTAAGGATGCAAAAACCCAAGGGAAAAGTACAGTATTGGATGGGAAATTCTTCTAAGCAGAACAATGCACACTGGGGTGGGGTTACAATACAATAGGATGTTACATTTACACACATAACTCCTTTGATAATTATCTCCCCTGTGTATATTCAAGACTGTTGCAGTAGATATTATATATTTATATTTTGTATATTTTAAAATATATGTTAGGGATGCACATTTATTTATAATGAACAAGCAAAATGCAACAAATGAGGCCATTTTTTGTTCATTCCGAATGGAACAAAGTGAAAATAGTACTTAATGTGTTGCATTAAAAAAAAAAAAAGGCCTTCCATGCAACCAGGCCTGAGTGCCAGAACCTGGTCAAGAGGCCTGGTCCTATTGCTGAGACTTAGGCCTAGGCCCAACACCAGGACCCAACCCGGTAGCCTGATCCCATCACAAGGCCTAGGCCTTAGCGCAATGCTGAGTTCCAGCCTAGAGGCCTAGGACCAGGCTTCCTGATATCTTTGATTGTCCACAATCTTCAAAAAAGGATGCAATAGAGTGACATCACTGCAGCACCTTCTTCCAGAGTGGACTGTGCCATTTTGATATATGGCTGCCCATCAAAATGATGTTCTGCATGCCAGAGGAAGGCACTGCATTGATACTAGTCTGCTGCATCCTCCAAGCAGACAGCATCATTTTTTGGAGATCACAGACAGAAGATGATATTCTGAGGCCTGATCCTAGGCAATTTGGCTAGGCCTTGGCAATGGGACCAGGCATCTAGGCCAGGTCCCAGCATTTTGTCTAGGCCTGAACAACAGGACCAGGCCTCCAAGCCAGACCTTGCCACCGGGCTTAAGCCTAGTCCTCAGCAATGGGTCCAGACCTCAGGGATGCGTTCCAGCATTGAATTTAGGACTCAGCGATGACACCAGGGCTTTGAGCCATGCCCTGGCATCAGGCTCATACCTAGGTTTCAGAGCAGGTCTTCATTGCTGGGACCATGCCTCTGCTGGGTCTTGGTGACAGGGCTGGCACTGGGTCTTGGCACTGGGCCCCAGCATTGGGCCTAGGCTTGTTTTTTGTCCCAGGATGGTCCAGCCATGACTGCCAGAGGTCCATTTATTTTATTTAGTGTTTGGGCATTTTTAATATTTGGTTTTGGTTTTTTTTTTTTGGGGGGGGGGGGTGTTATAGTTAATTTTTTTTTTTTGGTTTGAAAAACTAACTAAACTGAAAAAATATAACAAATTGAATCTAGACAAAACAAAACCCCAAAACAAAACAATGAACCAAATCACAAATTGGGGAGCTGCACATCCCTAATATATATATATAATCATTGAAGGGAAAACATTTTGGTTTGGTACAATAGACCTTATGGAGAAAATACGTTTTTAAATAAGATGTTCGATTTTATAGCTTATTGGCTACATGACACTACAGTTTTCTGCCATCATATTTCTATGTTTTAAGCATAGAGACAACTGCAGCCTTAGAGTGCTACATACAGGTCTGATTTTCATATGCATGAAACATATTTTTGTACAATGGAGGCAATGTATGTAAATATACTTCTCGCATATTCATTGTGGATATTCTGAAAACTAGACCTGTTTCAGGCACTCCAGTTTTGGAGTTGCCTACCCGTGTTTTAGCAGTAAATATCCACAGAGATAAAATTTTAGACTTAAATGTGTCTTTACAAAAACAGCAGTAAAACTTTTGTATATGCATCAGTAAATTAAAATAATTTCACACAGGGCCAGATTTTAAAAGGGTTACATGCGTAACCGGGTCTGCGCATGCTGGGCCTATTTTTAAAAGGCTCGGCGATGTGCGTAAAGCCCCGGGATGCATGTAAGTCCCTGGGCTTGCAAAAAGGGGCGGTCTGGGGTGGGGCCAGAGGCCTCCGACAGAGCGGCCATTGCCATTCTGTGGGAGGATCGCGTGCCGGCAGGCTGCAGGCGCTCGCAACTTGCGCCTGCCCAGAGGCTGCCCAGAGGCAGGCGCAAAAGGTAAGATAAACATTTTTTGGGAGGAAAGCTTAGGGGAAGGGCTAGGAAGGTCAGGTTAGAGGGAAGGGAAGTTCCCTTCCAGGCCGCTCTGATTTCGGAGGGAACGGGCGAAGGCAGCGTGGAACTGGCAAAGGCAGCGTGGCTCGGCGTGCACAGTTGTGCACCCCCTTGCGCGTGCTGACCCCTGATTTTATAACTTGCACATGCAAGTTATAAAATCGGGCGTACATGTGTGCTCGCCGGGTATGCCGCGCACCCTTCTTTTAAAATCTTCCCCACAGCCTATTAACCTTGCATGTGCTCGGCTCTGTGTCTTCTGCCATGGTTGCCAGCCATGCATCAGATAATGTGTAACAGTGTGACTACAGGGACTGGATGCCACCCTGATCACATTTCCTGTGGTAATACAGATGCACTTTTTCCCCTTTTGGATGCACTTCTCAAAAGAGGGAGAGGAAGTAACTATGATATTGCCTGGATCGAGTGAATAGTGGCTGACAATCCCTGCATTTCGAACAATTATCCAACCTGATAATTGGGTTCTGAGCACAATCACAATTATACAACCTGATAACTGTAACTCTGGGCAGCTCTAGGGCTGCCCAGAGTTACAATGAAGAGCTGGGTGGGGGGAGCGAGATGGTGGCAAGAAAAGGAGTTTACTCACACGTCTCTATGGGAGAGGAGTCTGCATTAGAAGTGACCCTCTGGAGCAAAATTTGCTGCTTCTTGCAGTTCACTTCCCAGGGCAGCAGCCTGTGATGACCTATGGGTTTGCTTCAGCCCTGTCTCAATGGCAACCAACTTATTTGTTGTCTAACAAAGCTAACCTACTCTACTGCAGGTCTGGAGTCAGCACCTGTGTTCCTAGCATGTGACAGCAGAGCTTTCCAGTCTTGTATTTAGTTATGTACAATCAGATAAAAATGTAGGGGGCTAGCTTAATCTGTAAAACATTCTGACTGCTTCAGGTACAAAGGGATCAATTTTAAAAGGAGCACACACGCGTCCATGTGCACACAGTTCCCTGCGCGTGTACATAGACGTGCCAATTTCATAACATGAGCACGCCAGTGCGCGTATGTTATAAAATACGATGGCCGGATTTTAAAATCCGGTGCACATGTGCAGGCGGCCTGTGACTCGTGCTTTCGGGGGGGGGGGTGGGGGGGGGTGAATTTTACAAAGCAATGTGCGGTGACGCAATCAGGTCTCCCCTAGTTCCCTCCCAGTCTGCTCCAATTAAGGAGAGGACTGGGAGGGAACTTTCCTATTACCTCGCTCTATCCTTCCTCCCTCTTCCCGTCTCCTCCCAGCCCCCTAAACCTATCCTAACTAGCCCTAATTTTTTTTATTTTAATACTTACTGCTCCTCTGTGCGCACCTGTCGGCTGCCAGCGCGCATTTCCCCAAGTCAGCGGCTAATGGCACTGTCCCGGCCTGCACCCTGCCTTGCCCCTCCCCACCCAGACTACGCCCCCCAGGCCACCCCTTTTCCCTCAGCTGGCATTTCTGCGCGTACTGGGGTTTACTCAATATGGCCGGGCCCGTTGTAAAATGCGCACGGCGCGTGCAAGGCCCGGCCGCACTCGTAAACCCTGAAATTTATGCGCATAGCCCTTTCAAAATCCGAGCACAAACGAACTAACAAGAAAATTAAAGCAAGGGATTTTGACTCATACACAGCTTTTTTGACTGTGATTTCTGTGTTTTCTGTGTTAGGAGAACATTTGACTGTATATGAACCAAAAGCAAGCTTTCCAACCAGTTATTTGCGTAAATCCCAAACTGCTAGACCGACATGCTGTTCACCTTGAGGTTTTCTCTACGGGGTCATAAGTCCTTTATCTCTAGATCATGTTTAGTTCAGACCTTGTGACAGTGGAGGTCCATATTCCATGGCATTTAGTCGGCTAACTCAGAAGTTTGCCAGATAAATTAATATTTGAGCACATATCTGGCTAAATTTTAGTTGGCTTATAAGTTAGGGGGCTAGAATTTAGCCAGCTACATTAGGGGTGTTCTGGGGGTGTAACTAGGAGGAGCTGAGTTAGCCGGCAATTTTCAGAGTTAGCCAGATGACTTAGCCAGCTAAGGGGGTTGTTTTCCAAGCCGCGAAAAGCACCATAACTCATGGTGCGATGCTAATTTAGAAAAGGGGTGGAGTTTGGGGCAAGATTTCTTGCCAAGTGGGCTGGCTTTGCAAAGCCATATTGCACAGTTTTAAGACAGGAAATAACTACACCTTTTTCATTTGCGTTAAGCTGTGCAACGTGGCTTTATCACACTTTGCGATGTTTTCACACATAGCATTTTTAATCTTTTAAGCTGTTTGGAGAGAGAGAGAGAGAAAGAGAGAGAGAGAGAGTAAATAGCTATAAGGCCCTCATAGTAGTTAGGTATTTATACCTGGGCCACTTTGACATTCAGAGTGAAACGTACGAAGACAATAGTGCTCTCTTGTGAAGATTTGATGACCTTCGGAGTGAGGAAACTCACCCAAAGATGAGATTTGTGCAATGTTCTTTCAACCTAGCTTGATGTTACCCAGGTAGAGAGCCCGCCAAAGATAGTTGTAGAAGTTAATTTGCTATCCAGTTGGATAAGTTTATCCAGTTAATTTGCTATCCATACTGTGTCTGAATATGAACCTCATGGAGTCATGTTTTACTTTTTTTTTATTTACAGTAATTTATATTCCACAACAATTCAGATGACTGTTCTGCTTGGATTACAGCACAACACACATGATGGAAACCACGAAATTTCTTAAAACTCAAAAAACTAAACTTGTGAGTCACTTGAGGGAGTATTGTTAAATTATATGTACGGTATTATCTGAATTTATCTGCTTTTGTTATATTCTGCTTTTTGGCACTTTCAAAGCAGATTCCATGCAGGTACTGCGCGGCTTCATATTGGTGACTGTCAGTCTTTCTGCATGTGTCACATTCTGTAAGGTCATATGTTCTGCCACTAGTATATATTAATATCTGAATTATGTTTCAAATGGTTTTTTTTTAATTATGTAGGCTGCCAATTTCTTTAAAATGTCCTCATTACGTAATGCAGTAAGTGCACATGTGGGGTGGGTGTGGTCAGTGGTCAGAGCATTAAACCATGAATCAGGAGAAAATATCTTGGTCTTATAAATTCAGCCTCTCTTCTCCCACTTACTTCCTTTGTGACCTTCAGCAGGGCTATTTATCTCCCTGGGCCTCAATTTATCCTTTGTATTTGGACAATAATAATATTGCTCGTGCTTCACTCTGAAAGCCTGGAAGTAGTGATGGAAAGCTGGCACCAAAATTGATAACCACACTTTCCCATAAGAGATGGTTGCATTCATGTTTCTTAAGCATTCTTCTAACTGAATGCATATTGACATTTTTTTTCTCTCCATACAGTTTGCTAAGGAAATTTAAAATAATTATGAATGCTAAGGAAAGGAAAGGATGCAAGAGAGCAGTTCCAGGAAATGAACAGATCTCATCTAATCTTGACCATCATTGTGTGTGGGGTAGATGTGTTATAATGTGGATGCCGAGCACCAGTTCTTTGTGTGTGTGGTGAGGAGGGCTTATGTTGGGGCTGCTCGTCTCCGTTGTTGTTATTGTGGGGGGGGGGGGGGGGGAGTGTTTTGTCCTTAGTATGAAAGTAGGAAGAATGCTATTTAGTCTCTGATATCTTTGTGTGTTGCACTGAGGAGGAGGAATCGCATTTCTGTCTGTGTCTCCGGTGTTCCATTGCACACAGGATCTGGCTTCCTGGGCTTTTCAGTTCAGTTTTTGTTTGCCAATTTCTGTTTCTAATTTATGGTTGCTTATTCTTAGGCACCTTCATTTTCAGTTTTTATTTAATTTTTGCCAGGAATGTATCAGCGTTTAGTTTTAGCAAACAAATATGGGAGAAAAATCAGTGAAAGAAAATGACTCATTGTTTTCCACTGATTTTCCCCTGTAGTTGCTCATTATATCAAACACTGATAAATTCCCAGGAAAATAAATACAATTGAAAACGAGAGCTCCTGTTTATTCTGTATTAGGTGAAATTCAGTCTGTGCTTTGAGTGTGTGACTGCGCTAGCCTGCTGTCTTTTCAGTCCCATTCCTCCCTTTTTCCGTGTGTCCTGTCCTTCCTGAACAGATTATAACTCTGTATGACTGTACCCCAGTGATAGGACTCACTGACGCACATCTCTGTAACAGCAGCATGCAAGGGAATGTTTGTACTCCATTACTTAAGCCAGGAAACACGAGATACAGGAGGAAGTATTGTTCTGTTCCTATTTCTCAGTATTGCACTGCATATGGACCCCTACTTCTTGGGGTTTCCAGTTCAGATATTGTCTGCAATTTCTGTTTCTAATTTGCGGTTCCTAATTCTGTAAGAGGTGAGAGTCTGACCTTGTTCTGCCTGTGTGACTAAGGTGAGGTATTCTGCTAGCATGCAGTTTCTGTGTGTTTTCCCAAAAGAGATGTGAGAGGACCAGTGCAATATGTGCAATGCTGCCTTTTCGTAGAATATGTAGCCGGTTGAGGGGCAGGGGAAGCTACCTTAGGGGAGACTGTGTCCTAGGCAGCAACTCCTCCAAGATGTGAATTTTTCTATGAGCTAGATCTCACTTTAAGGTATATTTACTAAACTGTGTTAACATCTGTTCTCTATCGACAAGCAGGACTGAATTAGCCATGACACTTGGATGATGTCATCCAAAGGCACCAAACGTACCCTTCTCTCTTAGCTCATAGAGGTTTTGCTCTATTGAGTATGTGCTGGAGTTTCTGCTCGGGCTTTGTGTCATAGGCTCCTCAGTATTATTTTTTGTCTGAGTTTCAGCATGGATGTAAACCCTATCTCTCTGTTTTCCATAATTGATATATCTTACATCTCATTTTTTCCCAGCTTTATCGATTACTTTGCTGCCTCACTGTCTTAGCAGCCTCCCAATCAGCACTTTTCTGTGGCATATTAAAAAATAAATAAATAAATACAAGTTATTCACAGAAAATGCTGGCACCAAGAAGTTCAGCAGCAGCTACTTCAAAGACTATGTGGGGTAGATTTTCAAAGGGTTACGCGCGTAACCCCCGAAAACCTACCCCAAAACCCCCCCCCCCTGCGTATGCTGAGCCTCTCTTGCATAGGCTGCCAGCACGCGCAAAGTTCCGGGGTTTTCCTGGGGGGGGGGCATGCCGGGGGTGTGTGTCGGGGGCGTGTTGTGGCTGGCACGTCATTGGAGGCGTGTCGGGGGTATGTTGCGGCCAGCGCGTCAACCGAGGGCGTTCTGGGGGCGTAGCCGTGGCCTCCGGACCAGCCCTCGGACTGGACCATGGTGCGCCAGCGGCCGGCCCGGCGCGCGCAAGTTACACCTGCCTTGGGCAGGCGTAACTTGTGCAACAAAGGTAGGCTGGTTTAGATAGGGCCAGGGGGGGTGAGTTAGGGAGGGGAAGGGAGGGGAAGGTGTGGGGGGGTAGAAGGAAAGTTCCCTCCGAGGCCATGGAGGGAACGGAGGCAGGCCGCGCGACTCGGCGCGCGCAGGCTGCTGATTTTGGGCAGCCTTGCGTGTGCCAACCCCGGATTTTAACAGATACGTGCGGCTACGTGCGTATCTATTGAAATCTGGCTTACTTTTGTTTGCGCCTGGTGCGCGAACAAAAGTACGCGCGCGCGTATTTTTATAAAATCTGCCCCACAATGTGGTAAGAAGATGTCCATCACTGATGGCCACAATATTTGTTACTGGTGCCTGGGACCTGTCCATGACCAATGCACTGCTACCAGGTGCAGTGGTAATAATACCATTTTTATTAGAGATATACATCCCATTAAAGAGAGAGGAAAATGCATCCAACTCTGAGTTTTATTCATGAATTCATGAACCACCTTTGGAATATTTGAATTATACCATTCCTTGGCATGTTTATGTATTTATCTACCAAGATATTTGATTGACTCTCCCAACCAAAGCAATAGAAAATCACTTCAATTTGTATGGAGATTGCCTAAAATTTCAAGTGCCTCAGACTTATCCAAGTTAAGTTTGAGTCATGAAAAACTACCATAGCTATAAAATGTATGTATTATTTATTTACCAGTATACAAACCATGGTATTCGAATAAAGAATGTGTATTGCCTCTTGAATAAAGTCTGTAAACACAAATCTGTTCAACATGACTCATAGAAATGACCATGATACATGGTCAAACGTCTTCTCGCTGTCAAATTCCATCAATAGGGATCTTTAAATTGGGCTCAAGCACATAACTCTAACAAAACTGAAATTCTTCACATATTTATGCTAGACCTCTTACCCATGACAAACCCTGCTTGACCTCCAGAGATCATACTGGGCAATGCAACCTTAAGCCTATTTGCCAATATCTTGGCAAAGATTTTTATGTCTTGGTATATCGGTCTATATGACTATTTATTTATTTATTTATTTATTTATTTATTTATTTAATTGATTAATTTATTAATTAATTAAAGGTTTTTATATACCATGGCACGTTAGTAAACATCACCTCGGTTTACAATGAACATTAAATTAGCAACAAGCTTTACAATCCAAACAACTATAGAATGGTACAGAGTTGATAAAATTAAAACAATAGACTACCATATTAACTATAAAACTATAGACTAACATACCAGACTAAGGTATGTTCTGGTCCTGGCCAGGTTTGGACAGTACTATAAATGGGTTCTTTTTAATAAATCTGGCATCCTCCCTTTAACAATCTTGCTTTCAAATAGGGCCTTAAGGCTTTTGAGTATAACTGGTGGGCTGGTCATCCCAACCACATGGTTTGTGTTGATTAAAGTGGCCCCCATGCCTGCAGAGCTGCTGTGCCCAACACCAACACGCAGCAGCAATTCTCCTGCCTTTGAACGTGCAGTGTGGCAGCTGTGTGGGTCATAGGACCTGCTCTATCTCTCTTCTCAAGCAATGTGGCAATTGCATGGGCCTCACCTCTGCTCCCCACTTTCCTACTTAGCACCGCGATTGTGGGAAACACTTGGACTGCTTCCAATCTCTCACCCTGCCGGTGGGGGCAAAGAAAACAGCTGGGGGCTGCCAGCAGAGCGAAAAAAGGAGTCGCTCAGCTCTAGGCAATCGCCGGAGCCCATGCCGGTGGGGGCCGAGGAAAATTGCCGCAGGCCACCGGCAGAGCTAAAATAGAGCCACTCAACTGCAACCTAGCGCCAGAGTTCAAACCAGTGGGGCTGAGGAAAATAGTGTGCAGGCCGCCAGTGCAGCCAAAAAAAGGAGTTGCTTAGCATTGAACTGCTGCTGGAGCCGAAGACAAGAGATGCAGACCTCTGCGGGAGCCCAGGCCATCCCGTTGAAGAAAAGAGAGGGAGGCAAGCTGCATGGTGAAGAAAAAGCAGAGGTACAATTATAAGAAGGATGTGTTTCTGTCTTTGTCTGTTTGTGTGTGAGAGAGTAGAAGTGTACTTCTGTGTGCCAGAGATAGAGAAGGAGGTGCTTCTGTGAGTGTGTGTGTGTGTGTAAGAGAGACAGGAAGTGTGCTTATCCTGATCTCTGTGTGTATATGAGAGAGAGAGAACCTGCTTCTCTGTGTGTATGAGAGAGAGGGAACCTGCTTCTGTCTGTGTGTGTGTGTGTGTGTGAGAGAGAGAGAGAGTGTGTGTTTTAATTTGTGTCTGAGGGAGGGAGAGTGCTTCTGTCTGTGTGTGCATGAGAGAATGAAATAGCAGAAAGTTTAAGCATCTACCTCTCTTCTTCTAATCTACTACAATCTTAGGATGTCTGGAAATCAAATATTCCCAGGTATGAAGAGTGTAAGATTTTTTTATTCTTATTTTTAATTATTAGGTATTATTTGATGTGTCTCCCAAATATCCAGAACATATTTCAAAACAGTAAATTAAGAAACAAGTTTTTAAAAATTGAATATTCTATTAGTCAGCTGTTTTGAAATATTTGTTCATTTTTTTAATATGGGTTTACTATTATATTTTATATTTCTTGGTTTTATATTATATTTATTTATTTATTTATTTATTTATTTAAATTTTTGTTATATACCGCGGCACGTTCGGAACATCACCTCGGTTTACAAGTAACATAATGCAGCAACAGGCTTTACAAGAAACACACAAGTGATATAATATAGCAACAGGCTTTACAAAGCAAACACATAGAATAACAGGAACTGATTAACAATGGAAATATGTACAGAAAAAATATGGTGATAAAAGCAATGCTTTACCAGATAACGAGTGAGTGGAGATATTAACAGAGTCATAAGGGGTTTTCTAAGGGGAAAAATGTAAAGGTTGTTAATGTTCAAGAGGAAATATTGGGGGCTTTACTAGAAATGCAGAGAATAACGCAATAACAGGAGGGATTTAATGGGGAGACTGCCGGGGAGGATATTAACAGAGTAAAGAGGGGTTTTCAGGGGGGATGAATTCATGGGGGGAGAAGTATTACAGGAGGTATATGTTCTAAGCTAAATTAGAAGGGAGTATTGATAGAAGGGTAAATTTTCAGCGGACCGAGGGGATGCCAACACTGGGGAGTGGGAGAATTGATTTGCATGGTTCAGGTGAATGCTTACTTAAAAAGCCATGTCTTGAGACTCTGTTTGAATTTCCTTGAACACGGTTCCTGGCGAAGGCTAAGAGACATATTGTTCCAAAGCGTAGGCCCAACAAGGGAGAGGCACGTTCTCTGGTGGTCATCAGTTTAGTAGGGGTGTGCATTAGTTTCTAACATATTGGTAATCTTCAACATATAGGGCCATATTCGTTGTATTCGTGGGGAAGCGAAACATAGAAACATAGAAACATAGAAATGACGGCAGAAGAAGACCAAACGGCCCATCCAGTCTGCCCAGCAAGCTACGCACTTTATCCATTTTTTCCCCTTTTTTTTTCTCTCCCACCTGTTACTATTGGCTTCCAATAGTAACAGGTGGGAGAGATTTGTTGTATTCCCCACGAATACAACAAATCTTCTCTGAATTATTCAGCCGTCTAAAGGAGCGAATTTAAACAAACCCCCACCCTCCTGACCCCCCAAGACTTACCAAAACTCTCTCGTGGTCCAAGGGGGGTCCGGGAGCCATCTCCTGCACTCACGCCCTCGGCTGCCAGTATTCAAAATGGCGCCGGCCATCCATTGCTCCTACCATGTGACAGGGGCCGACCAATGGCACCTGTAGCCCCTGTATCATAGTAGGTCAAAGTCTATCGGTGCCATTTTGAATACCGGCAGCCGAGGGCGTGAGTGCAGGATATGGCTCCCAGATGCCCGCTGGACCACCAGGGAGTTTTGGTAAGTCTTGAGGGGGTCAGGAGGGTGGGGGGTTGTAGTTAATTCAATTTTAGTCAGGAAACGAATAAGAATGAATGCATTAACATATCGGGGGGCCCCCCTTGCTGAATGCAACGTATCTGTCCCCCGACGAATACGAATTCCGAATGCAACGTATGGCGTCCCTCTGCACATCCCTACAGTTTAGTGAGCTTGGGTGAAGGAGTGTGCAGCGTTGCTAGGTATTGCATTCTGGTGGGTCTGTCAGTGGTGCGGAAATGGAAGTGCTCATTAAACCAACGAATGTCTTGGTTTTGGAGGGATTTGTGGATGATGGTGAGTGATTTAAATATTATACGGGATGGGATAGGCAGCCAATGAAGGTGTTTGAGGACAGGGGTGATTTGATCGTGTCGGTGGGTATTGGTGAGGATGCGGGCGGCGGTGGCATTCTGGAGCATTTGCAGGGGTTGGATGGCATTTTTTTGGAAGGCCTAGGAGGATGGCATTACAGTAATCGACTTTGGATAGGATGATGGCTTGGAG
This sequence comes from Rhinatrema bivittatum, assembly GCF_901001135.1. Taxonomy (NCBI): domain Eukaryota; kingdom Metazoa; phylum Chordata; class Amphibia; order Gymnophiona; family Rhinatrematidae; genus Rhinatrema; species Rhinatrema bivittatum. The sequence continues at coordinate 520,478,716 of NC_042616.1, forward strand.
AACTGTGTGAAAATCATTAAGATGTAGGAGAGGTTTCAGTTTTTTTAGCGAATGGAGCTTGAAGAAGCCATCTTTTAGGGTGGTGTTTATGAACTTTTTTAGGTTGAAGTGGTTGTCTAGTGTGACTCCGAGGCTATGGACATTTTGGGAAAAGGTGATGGGGGATGGGGTATTGGGTAGGAGTAGGTTGATGTTGGTGTTGGTGTGGAGGGGCGAGATGAGAAGTTCAGTTTTTGAGGTGTTGAGCGCAAGGTAGTTGTTTGATAGCAGGGTATTGATGGCGGTGAGGGCGGATTCCCAGGTTTTCATGGCCTTGGGTAAGGTGTCTGTTATGAGGATCTGGACGTCATCCGCAAAGATGAAGTGCGGAAGACCGAGTTTGGATAGGAGGTGGCAGAGGGGAAGGAGATATATATTGAAGAGGGTAGAAGATAGTGAGGAACCTTGAGGTACACCTTGCGTCAGGCTAATTGGTTTGGATTCATTTTGTCCAATTTTTACTCTGAATTGCCTGTTGGTTAGATATGATTGAAGACAGCGGAGGGAGGAGCCGGATATGCCGATCTCCTTGAGGCGTTTTATTAGGATATAATTGTTGACCGTGTCGAATGCAGCGGAGATATCAAGGAGGGCTAGGATGTATGCTTGTCCTTTGTCAAGAGATTTCAGAATATGGCCAGACAGGGAAACAAGGAGGGTATCGGTGCTGTGGTGCCTGTGGAATCCGTATTGGGAAGGGAAAAGGATGTGATTATCATTTAGATAATCGGTGAGTTGCCGATTGATTGTTTTTTCTAGGATTTTTGAAATAAAGGGAAGGTTGGAGATGGGGCGATAGTTGGCAGTATTGGTTGGGTCAAGGGAGGGTTTTTTAAAGATTTTATTATGGTTTTATTATGGCCTGTTTAAGTTGGTTGGGGACAGTGCCATGCGATATGGAGCAGTTGATGATGTTGGATATGGGGTGGGAGATGATGGGTATAGAGAGAAGTGATTTGGTGGGGATGGTATCTGCGGGGTGCACTGCAGGGTTGATTTTCTTGAGGATGGATTCAATCTCTATAGGTGTGGTGGTCTCAAATGACTTAAGTATGTGGTATTTTCATTCCTCACAAAACATATTTTGATGTTTTGTGAGGAATGATAATGTTTCCGTTTTATATATACAGTGTCTAGCTTGTTGGGGTTTCCATTTCAGCTTTTGTCTGCACATTTCGATTTAGATTTTATGATGTCTAGAATCAGAAGTTTTTATCCTTATTAGTTATTTGATGTGTCTGCTGTTTTGAAATATTATATTGGTGTTTGAGAAATCTTTTAAAAATTCCCCAATTAGTTTTTATTTATTGGATGTTCTGTTCATCAGCTGTCATGAAATATTTGTTCATTTCTTTTAGTATGGTTTTGCTATTATAGTTTATATTTCTTGATTTTATTATTTGATGTTTTATGAAGAATGGTAATGCTTCTGTTTATCCATTGTTGCACCACATACAGAGTATGTCTTGTTGCAGTTTTCAGTTCTATGTAGATGTTATGGCCTCTCTATTCCATATTTGATGAGAGTCTGCCTGTGTTCTACCTGTATCAAACAGAGATGAGGTATTCTGTTAGGGTGTAGTTTCTGTGTTGGGACCTATAGCTGCATAGCTTGTTCTGTTTTTCCTAATAGGAGGTTTCAGGGTCTGTTGTAATAGTTGCAGTGTTGCCTTTTCATAGGTAGTGTGTTTACTATTTGAGTGGGAGGTTTACTATATTGTAATTTAGTTTACCCTATGGCTTTCTGAGTGTCAATCCCATGCTCAATGTGTATTATAAAGGCCTAATCATATGAGTTCCAGTGTCTTTTTACTTTTATTACAAGGTTTTCTGGTTGGCACCACAGCAGTGCATGTAAATATATTAGACATGTTTGTAATATTTTTACTTTAGAATACTGTACTATGAATGTACTTGTTTCATGTAAACTCTTATTACAAATGCATACATTTTAATTGGGTGGGCAAGGCTGTAAGGTTTTCCTAGGCTGCCTGATGACCTGGCTGAGCTGGCTCCACTTGTGAAAGTAGAATTCTATCTGGAGTTGTGCTGTCATAGGCCAGGCTCTCTCCAGTAGTGATGAATATCATTTTGGCCAGGGCTTAATTTTTCTTTTTTTAAGTTCTGGAGGAAGCTAGAAGTATGGATCATATCTGGTACCCCTCCTTCCCAGGAGTAGGTAGGCAGAGCAGAGTCTTTGGCAGTGTTTCCCAAACTGTGTGCCTCCAGACCTGATCAGGTGTGCCATGGAAAAGTCACCTCTACCTAATGCTCTGATCCAGGGCACTACCTGGGCTCTGCTTTCACAGCAACAAGAGACACCAGCGGGGGCTCTTATACTGATGGGAGCTCCTTTCTAAGAGCATGTGTAAGCATGCATACCTCATCCTAGCTACAGCATGAGCCCTGGTAGTAATTAATGGGCAACAGCTGGGCAGAGATAGTTGGCATCCACTTTGTGCAGCATGCAGCCCCTCCTTATCTTTTTGTGTGAGTCCTTGAAACCGCTATCTTATCCTCAGGCTAAGGGTAGAATGTGCAGTGGGCACTGGATGTGACTTGTTCTGAATGCTGGGAGCAGTAGCAAAAGAGCTCTGTCAGTCATATGCGGCAGTAACTAACTGAGCTGGTTGCTCACGCCACACCAATTTCTCCCTTCTTTCTTTTGAGCTGATACACTTTGACAGGTTCTTATGTGTCTTTGCCCCCTTCTTCTGTTTTGGAAGAGAGACTGGTGAGCTTTCAGTGGTTTCCTAGCCCTCTCCCCCCATTTTCCCCATGCCCACAATAATCCCCAAACCTCCAACTACATTACGATATCCCCAAAGGGGAACCAAGGTCACTACAATGTGCCCGGGTGCCATCCCTCACATTCATTAATATATATACACAAAATTAATATTGGGAAACATATTATTGTACATAAGTATGCTTAATCAACAAGTATAAACATATATATGCAAACTCAGTTACTTCGCCTTTCCTTAGCTCTCTTCCCAAACTTAAGTATCTGTAAGTCACTGTTCTAGCAACTGAAACTCCTTTGCTGGAAAGGGAAAAAACATATTATTTCTGGTCACATTCTGGTTTTTGATAACATGGCAGCATAACAGTAGGCATTATCCTCCAACACTTAACAGCTTGTACTCTGCAAGGTTCGACAACGTTCCTCTATAGGTCATCATATTCGTTGTATATGAGGATAGTGCAACTAGTCAATTATATAATATCCATGCCAGACTGGCTGTGTCTCTGGCCCTATTAAGCAGCCTTTGACTGCAGGTGCTCCAAAAACATTTCAGCTTTCTCTACTGAGGTGAACAAACAGTATGTGCTTCTCCAACGTGCCATAATCTCAATTGTGTTGGATATTGTAAAGCAAATTTTATCCCATGTTTCACCAGCTAGGTACAGATGGGTGCAAACTCCTTCCTTTTGGTGAAAACTTTTAGACAGAAATTTGGAAAATTAAAACCTTATCGTTTTGATACTGAATGTCACAGTTGTTATTATATTTTTGGATAACTGGGGCTTTGTAAGCAAAATGCAAAATTTTTGTAATGACCACACACGGTCTAGATTAGATTTTCCTGCACCATTCACTCTAATTCTGTTGGCCCAATCAATGATTAATTCACCCATTAAATTAGAAAGCTTGATTATGTGCTTTAACCAATCGCCTAATATTACAGGCAATTCTGGCTCGACTATTTTTTCTGGCAATCTGACAATTCTTACATTACTGCACAAGGCCCAGTTTTCTAAATCATCCAGCTTAGCATCCAGGTTGGCTGCTGCTTTTTCCAAAGCCAGACTTTTTCTTTGCATTTCATTAATCTCATCTTCCATTATACTAAATCATGACTGCCGCATCTAGGCAAATACCAAATCTTTCAATAGAGGTGTATGCTTGGTTTATTTGGTCCGAGATTCCAGCAAATTTATGTTCCAGCCCCACAACAACTACATTGGTAAGTTCAGTTACCACCATTTTACTTACCTCACATGGCGCCTCATTGTTTTGCTGTTCTGCCATCTTAGCCATGGGGGTTTTCACTTTATCCTTGATTTTTCTCGCCACTCCTGTGGACATTATCTTTGAATTTTTATAAGCAAAATTGTTCATAGAGGAGCAGATTTTAAAAGGTACGCGCATGGCATACATTTGTGCGCGCAACCCAGCGCGCACAAATGTACGCCCAATTTTATAACATGCGCGTGCAGCCATGCGCATGTTATAAAATCAGGGGTCGGCGCGCACAAGAGGGTGCACACTAGTGCACCTTGCGCACGCCGAGCCCTCGGGGAGACCAGCTGGCTTTCCCTGTCCCCTCCGAGGCCGCCCCGAAATTAGAGCAGCCTCGGAGGGAACTTTCCTTCCCCCCCACCTTCCTCTCCCTTCCCCTACCTGTCCTGCCCCCAGCCTGAAAAAAAAACCCAAAACTCCGTACCTTTATTTCACAAGTTACACCTGTCAGAGGCACACGTCAGCCGACTGCCAGCGCGCGATCCCCCGGCCCAACAGCCTTGCAGAGGCCTCTGTCCTCACCCCACCCACCCCGCCCATTTTTTCAAGCCCCGGGACTTACACGCATCCGGGGGCTTTATGCGCCACGCCGAGCCTTTTGAAAATAGGCCAGGCGCGCGTAAATCCTGCTGAATTTACTCGCGTAACCCCTTTGAAAATCTGCCCCAGAGTGTTCCACATTCTCCCCTACAAAGAGGTGATGAATTTTGAAGAAAAATAGTGAGGTGGTGAGGAATTTGGGAGGAAAGGTATCCAGAGCTTATTCAGCCCATTTCTTCACTGTCTCCCCACATCACGTGACACCCGAGAAGGGTTTGTTTGGTGCAATCGGATGATGTCATCTATGTGTCATAAAAAATATAAACAAATGTCTCACTAATATTGGACTATGGAAAATTTAAAGGATTGTTTTTCCAGCAACCATCTATGTGTCATAGCAAATTCATCCTGCTGTATATAGAGAATATCATTTATGGAAAGTAAACTTGCTGTTTTAACATGGGTTAGTTCCCATGGTATTCAATAAACTGCAGTAATTGCTAAGCACAGTTTAGGAAATATGTGATAGGCTCTTCCAACAGCCAAGAATGTAAAGACATTAACAGAGGTCAGAATTTTTTTCCCTACAAAGAAAGGTGCTGGTACTCAGATGCAGGGATGTCCATCAGAAGAGCGGGAGGGGGGAATTTCCACAGGCCTGGATTTATGAACAGGTGTAAAAGACAGCAAAAAAAAAAAAGAAAAATTGGGGGGGGGGGGGAGACAAATTCCCACCACCCCACAATCCTTTTCTACCCACTGCCTCTGCCCCTGCCTCTGCCCTTGCCCCTCTCATTCTCCCTAGAACTTGTCCTCCAGCTCCAGCTATGTTCCTCACAATGAAGTAAGCACAGAGACTACGTCTGTGCTCACAGGCCTTGCCTATTCTGGTCTTCTGTGGGAGGAGGGTGGAGCTTGCAAATACAGACAAAATTCCCATGTTTATTTCAATGTGAAAATCACAGGGTGAGTGTGTATGTGTGTGTGTGTGGGGGGGGGGGGGGGGGAGGGGGTGTCACTGCCATGCAATTCTAGAAAGTTTATCCAGGGTGGGGGCAGCATGACACTTCCATGGAATCGGGGCAGCATGACACTAGCATGGAATCGGTGGCTAAGAATACCGGCAGACAAAATTCATACCTGAGGCCCCTGAAAAATTCGTACCTGTGGTAGCCCCACTCTCTGCAACTGGCTAAGGGCTCAGTCATGGTGCAGTTCTCCTTCTTCAGCAGCATTCTTACCTGCTCATGATTTCTCTGCCACCCTCATGGCATAGGGAACGCACCAGTGAGGAAAGGAAGGGAGAAAGGGAGAAAAGCACCAGTATGTATATATTTGGGGGGGGGGGGGGAGGGAGAAAAGGGGCCAGGGAGAAGGGAAGAAGATAAACACCATACGAGGGCTGAGGTTGAGGCAAAGAGACTACTGATATCTTTCTCTGTCTCTTCCATCCTTCCTCCACTGGTGCTTTTCTTAAGAACATAAGAAATTGCCATGCTGGGTCAGACCAAGGGTCCATCAAGCCCAGCATCCTGTTTCCAACAGAAGCCGAAACCAGGCCACAAGAACCTGGCAAATACCCAAACACTAAGAAGAACCCATGCTACTGATGCAATTAATAGCAGTGGCTATACCCTAAGTAAACTTGATTAATAGCAGTTAATGGACTTCTCCTCCAAGAACTTATCCAAACCTTTTTTGAACCCAGCTACACTAACTGCACTAACCATATCCTCTGGCAACAAATTCCAGAGCTTTATTGTGCGTTGAGTGAAAAAGAATTTTCTCCGATTAGTCTTAAATGTGCTACTTGTTAACTTCATGGAATGCCCCTAGTCCTTCTATTATCCGAAAGTCCCCCCCCCCCCCCCACCACACACACACACACACACACACACACACACTGATCTCTTCTTCTCAACCTCCCCCTATTCTCATAGCTGGGAACTCTGAGGAATTTACCCTGAGGCTATGGGGATTCGCATCAGTTGCAGGGTCTCAGGGGAAACACTAGAAATCTCAGGGCCTCTCTGTTTACAGCTTAGCCACTTCCCTTCCTCAGTAATGATTGCAGAGAACAGAAGTGGGGTGAGTCTGGAGCAGACTCTGCAAGCAGCATGTGGGGAGAAACTTGAGAGGAGCTGCAATACACACAAAACTCAGTCTGCAGCTGTGATTCCAGGACTTGGGACTCACTGAGCTAAGGGCAGAGTGAGGATGCATAAGTCATAAAGCTGAGACTTATAGGGGGAGGGAGCAAAGAGGGTGCTGGGGTCAGGGATAGAGGAAGGGGAAGTGTGCTGGGATCATCCCTGGGGGGGGGGGGGGGGGGGACAGGTGATGGCAGGTGGAAGAAAGAGAGAGAAAATGTAGGGATGGGGGGGGGGGGGCAGAGAGTGGAAGAGAGAAAGCTGATACATATTATTCTGTTCCTACCCCCACCCCACACCTCACCATCTGCTAATCAACTGCAATCTCAGTGACCACAACTTAAAAGTTCCCAGATATGCCTATTCTGATGCTTCTCTCTTTCCCTCTCTCCTTCCTTTTGTCACCTCCCCAAGCATTCATCCTCATCTCACCTCCTCCAACGTTCACTCCTCACCTCACCCCCTTTCAGTCTTCAACTCCTCCTCCTTTTCTCCTTCTACTGATAGCCGAATCCTGAGTCCTAGGAGCACAGGAAGCTGCTGTGTGTATCAAAGTCCTTCCCTTCCAGTCCTCCGGCAAAATGCAACATCTGAGAGAAAGAGGAAATGGCAAGAGGGCCTGGATTAGAGAGCAGAGGGATATTTTTTGCTGAGAATGATTTGGGGTACTTGCCAGTAGAATAGGGACATGAAATCTGTTTGCCCAGGCCGCAGCATGGAAACACATAGCTCATGCCCCAAATCTCAGAGAACAGCCTTTTGCTTCCTGTTCCAGTCCTTCCCCTCTCAGGCAGATGCAGAGAAGAGGAGGAGAGGGGTGAGGCTGGAGATGACAGATTAGAGTAGAGAAGAAAATTTCTGTTTTCCAATCTGTAGCTGACACCATCTTAAAAAATGGCGCGGGCCGTCCATTGCTCCTACCATGTGACAGGGCCGGCTAATGGCACTGATAGCCCCTGTCACAAGGTAAGGGCAAAGGACCATCAGCGCCATTTTGTTTACTGGCAGCCGATGGCCCGAGAGTGGGAGATCGCTCCCGGGAACCCCGCTGGACCACCAGGGACTTTAGGCAAGTTTTGGGAGGGTCAGGAGGGTGGGGGATTGTAAATAATTAGATCTGAAGGGTTGGGGTGGGTTTGGGGTTTTTTTTTTCTGTATGCCCTTTCTCCCCCCCCCCCCCCCCCCCCCTGAAACGATAAGAAAACCACACGAACGTTTGTGGAGTTTTCCTATCATTTTCAGGGACCCCCAATACATGACGAAAAAGGAAATATCGTACGAAATTTCGTTTCATCATAAAAACGATGCACATCCCTAGTCATGAAGCCCTAAAATACAGTGCCCCTGACACTGAAACAACCACAAACTCCCACGCACACCAAGTACCCCTCATGAAAATGAATCCCGAGTGCAAACACACCCCAGGATCCCCCGCACATTCAAGTATAAATCTATAAGCCCTATCCACAGGTTTTTCAATTCCACCCCTCACCCAAAATGGAAAAAAAATCACAAACCCCTGTGCTGCTTTCCCCTACTCCCCCCCCCCCCCCCCCCCCCACACACACAAAATTCTTCCCTGCCCTACCTGCAGGAGACTCTGGGTGGTAATGAGGCAGGAGCAATCCTCAGTAACTCCTGACCTGTTGCGTCGGCAATCCGCAGGCTAACCCCGCGAACGGTTGCCCTTACCTTCCGGGCCAGGCCTCGGTTGCAGTGAGCTATCCTTGTGTCCCATGCATCGGTCTCCACTCATTTTCGCAGCAGCATGCTGCCAACTCCCTGCTGCCACGCCTACTTCTATGAGCGCACGCGGCTGACGCTGACGCATAAAAAGAGCCCGCAGCAGGAAAAGACCCATGGCACGGCCTGATGACCTCACACAAGCTAGACTATGAAAAGCTCTCCAGAACTCCAATTCCTTGACTCAGCAACAGGTCTCCTTACATTCCAGTAGTGTGTGTGTTGCTCCAGCGATCTTTGTCTTCAGTTCCAGTGATCCTTGTCTTTGTGTTCAGTTCCAGTGGTTCCATATCTCCAGCTTCAGTTCTTCAGCTCCAGCGTTTCAGCTTCAGTTCCTCCGTTTCACTTCACCTGCTTTGGTTTTCAGCTTCAGTTCTTCAGTTCTTCAGTTCATCTTTGCCCTCCTGTTCTTCTCTGTACCTTCCTGCCCTGCCTTTCCATCCCACCTTTCCTTTTGGATGGATACCTGCCACTGTCCTCAGCCTGCCATGGATTTCTGCCCATCTCTGGTCACGCCTCACCTATGCCTGCTCCAACCCAGCTACCTCAACGGACCTCACCATCATCAGCAGAGGCCCCCATCTAAGACCTGCCAGCATCAGCACCCAAAGGCTCAACCTGAGGGGAAAGTGGGCTGGCAAAGGCAAAGCTCAGTTGGGCCTCTGCCTCTTCCGGGTCCTCCTGCTGTCAGAGGGGACCTGCAGGACTCCTCCCTACAGGTTGCATCAACCCCACCTCGGCCTAAGGGTCCACGCGTGCAACATGACCTACTTGCTGCTTAATCCAAAATGGTGCTGGCTGTGGCTGACCTAAAACTGATCTTTGACTGAAAGGGAAAGGGGAACCTCAAGTCAGCCAGCACTATTTGGATTACAAAGCCAATGGGGCAGGAATGACTGAAAATTTGGTGCAGGAGTTGTTTCTATGCTGGATGAGTTGCAAGCCAAGCCTTTATGAGTCTTTAAACATTGCTGGGGAATGGGTACCTAACAGCATTAGCAAACGCATTAGCCTGCCGATGCTTTCAGAGCTAGTTAGCTGCATCTCTGGAGTTGTGAATAACTACTACAGCTTAACGCAGACAGCATCATTTATCATGGTCCATGGTAATCATTTGCATATTAATGAGTTGTTTTGCATGCATTTGCATGTGTGAACGTTCATTATTTGTTGTCATATGTGATCCTGATTTTTCCCATTAGAACAGTTATATGGAAATATGTGTAACCGATATTATGTGTTAATATGTTTATAATGCTTGTTGCACATCTATTTAGATGTTTAGCATATATTAGCATGTTGAAACTTAGATAGGCCTATAAGATTCTCAGTTTTAATAAAATAGTAAGTTTTTTATTTTTTAAATGTTAATGCTAAATATTTTAGAGCAAATTTTTCTTTCTTTGACTTTCTGACCCATTAGTGATCTTGGAAAGTGATTGCATGGTTCACAGCTGCATATTTTACTATTAATGGGCTTCAGCAGCCCTGATTTTCACTGTTATGGTAAAAACGTTTTTCGAAGATATGTAAAGCTACAATGACTAGAAAGTAAAAAGATTGTTGGGATTAGTTTTCTTCCATTTAAAACCATTTAAATGGCCTGAGATAAAAGTATAAAAAAATATATAATCATACCATATTTTTAATAGCTGAAGTTTTTTTACAGGCTTTCTATCAGTTGACCATTATTATTACCTATAATATGATGACAGCACATGCCTCATCTATTTTTGTGCCCTACTGTCTTCTTGATGTCAAACACTAGTTAAGATATGCTCAATGGAAATACTTTCAAGAAAGCACAGTGAGATACTACTTTCTGTCTCACTTTTTGCAGCAAACGTGTAAGTCAAAGAGTAGGCTTTAATTTTATCTCTGTGGGGATTTAAATAATGGGATCTTTTTTTAGACATTTGAGACTGCTACTTATACTCATTATACCATTCAAAAGGGCATATTGCCAGCCCTTAAATGTATAGCAATAGATTCTTGCTAAGGGACTATGCAATTCACTGACACATGCGATCCAATAAGGTATGGAATTATTAGAAAACAGTTATTAACTCTATGCATTTATATGCAATGATACCGTATAGCCACACTATAGTATTTTTTTCTTTCTGAATACAGTATTTGGGATTGCATGTATATAGTGTGCAATTTTCAGTTATGTGTTTTAAGAAGAATGGCTGGTAGGTTTATACAGAAAATACAAAGGCCTCAATATTCAAAGCTGAATGGCTATGAAAGTTATCTGGGTAAAAGTTATTCGGCTAACTTAAAAGGGATATTTGGCAGCATAGCTATGCTGCTGAATATCGCTGTAGTAATCGTCACTTAGCCAGATAACTCATATCCGGCTAAGTTTAAACCTGCTATTGAGCAGGTCTAACTTATTTGTCTACCATAGGCAGATAAGTCCGAATATCAGTACTTTTCTGGCTTCAAAAGATGGTTAAGGATCCCCTCCCCAATCTGCCCATTGCCCACCCATTAGATATCTAGCTATCTACTTAGCTGGATAAGTACATATCCAGCTAATTGGCAACCGCTGAATGTAGCTGGAAGTTCAGCAGCCGCCACTTAGTCGAATTAGTCACTACTTATCCAGCTAAGTAACAGTGAATATCAGCCTCATAGAACCTAACTTTCAACCCTACCCACAATATATCATTTGCGGACAGAAATGGACATGCAGAGATTAATGCTAGTATAAAATATCACATATTTCTTTTACAAAAGAATGTGCATATGTTTCAGTATGTGCAAATATTTCCAATGCAAGAATACTAATATTATTTTTACCCGTTTTATAAACATACATGCATATATTTTACTTGTGAAATCATCGGGACAAAGTGCAAATAAAAACCCAGAATTATATGTAGAGCAGATATTTTATAAAGTATGCTTATATAGGGGCAGATTTTATAACTTACACGTGGGCGCAGATTTGTGCGCACAACCTGGCACACACAAATGTATGCCGATTTTATAACATGCGCGTGTAGCCACACGCATGTTATAAAATCAGGGGTCGGCGCGTGTAAGGGGGTGCACACTAGTGCAAATTGCGCATGCTGAGCCCTCTGGGAGCCCTGCTGGCTTTCCCTGTTCCCTCCGAGGCCTCTCCGAAATTGGAGGGAACTTTCCTTCCCCCCCACCTTGCCCTCCTTCCCTTCCCTGTCCCGACCCCAGCCCTAAAGAAACCCTCCCCCGTACCTTTGTTTTGGAAGTTACTCATGCCAGATCCCCCGCGATGACTGCGCTGCCGGAGTCCTCGGCCACGCCTCCCGGACCGCCCCCGAACCACCCAGCCACATCCCCGGACCGCCCATTCAGAAAAGCCCCGGGACATACGCACGTCCCGTGGTTTTACGCGCGCCGCCGGGCCTTTTGAAAATAGGCCCGGCGCGCGTAACCCCCCTATGCATGTAAATCCTTGAAAATCTGCCCCATATTGTTTTGAAAATACTTGCTTGCATACATGGAATCACCAGTTCCCCAATACCTTCACCAGTTCATCCAGCACTTCTCCAGTTCACATAGACCCTCTAGCACATCACTCTGTACCCCCAGCGGTTTACCGAGATCCTATTTCGCTCCTGACAGTCATTGACACATGAAAAAGTATACAAAGAAGTTTGGCAATGTAAATGCATGTATCTCTTCCAAAATAGCAACTACCACATATACTTCTGAATCCTGCTCTGGAACGCACCTAGACTGTTCCTTTATTTCTCTGGTAAAATGTAAGTGTAAAAAAAAGAAAATACATGCATACCCCTCACGTTTATAAAATAGCAAATGCGTGTGTTATCTGCTATTTATGCATATATCTACTATTTTTATGTAGAATGTCTTTGAAAATTCAATCCTAAATTGTACCTTTTTCACATAAAACAAAAATGGACATTTTTAAGAGCATCCTCTTACATTGAGGAAAATGTATTTTATTAAATTACCGTGAGAACTTGAAATCTATTTTTCAACACTTATTCCAAAAACTTCAAATTATGTCTCAACAAGAATCAGCAAAACAATTTTTAAAGGTGGGAGTGGAAGGTTTCATACCATGTATTTTGTCATTGCCAACCGGTAATGTACTCCATATAATCATTAACCAACCTCCTTCGACCTTATATTTTTTCTTTATATATTGCAGCATGCCAACCCAATTTAAAAGTTTAAATATTTTAAATACTCTTTCTTCTTCAAGTATTGCCAATACAATCTTTCAAGCACCAACCTTATGTTGAATGTAATACTTTTCTCTAGCATCAACTGACTTATCTGTTCATATAACCATTTCCCAATGGGGCCTCATTTCAGATCCGTGGATCTTTCTTCAGGAGACTTTCATGTAGTTCAAATCCTCGGAAATATTCAACGCTTGGTTGTTTACTCCATCTCTACATCCTAAAACTTGCTTCACAGCATTCAGGTTGTGCTTTTATGTCACCATGTTATATTGAATCTCTATATTGCTGACTCCTTTATACTCTCCACCTGATTTCAGCAATCACCAATCCAATGACACGTTTGTCCTACGTCATCACGTATTATTAAAGCAAGGAACTACAGTCTAGTTCCTCATTGAGTCCGCTCGGCATCTGAGTTTTTAATGTGAAAATCCAAAATGCCTCTTTTCGATTCAAGATGTCTATCCGATTACCACCTCAGGATGATGCCTTAACCTGATCCAAGATTGTCCATTTCAGTTGTGCGAACATGTGTTCATATTGTGCACAATGTGCAATTATCAGGGCTGATAATGTCTGAGTGTTCAAATGGGACTTATGTTCATTTAATCTGATTCTCATGCTCCGTGTCGTCCTGCCTATATATACTTTCAGACAGGGACAGATCAATGCGTACACTATGGGGTAGATTTTAAAAGGTGCACGCGGGAGTAGATTTGTTCGCGCAACCCGGCACGAACAAATCTACTCCCGATTTTATAACATGCGCGCGCTGTCATGTGCATGTTATAAAATACAGGGTCGGCACGTGCAAAGCTGTGCAAAATCAGCAGCCTGCGCGTGCCGAGCCGCGCAACCATCCTCCATTCCCTCCGGCCCCCCACCTTCCCCTCCCTTCCCCTATCTAACCCACCCCCCAGCCCTAATTAATTCCCCCCCTACCTTTATTTTACAAGTTACATCTGACTGAGGCAGGCGTAACATGCGAGCGCCAGCCAGCTGCCGGCGCGCCATGTTCCGGTCCGGGTGCTGGTCCGGAGGCCGTGGCCATGCCCCGGAACACCCCTGGGCTGGAACCACGCCTGCGGCCCCATCCCCAGAACACCCCCCGATGATGTGTCGGCCATAACACGCCCCCGACATGCCCCCCCCCCCAGGAAAGCCCCGGGACTTACGCACGTTCCAGGGCTTGTGCGCGCTGCCGACCCTATGCAAGATAGGCTCAGCGTGCGCAGGGGGTGGAAGGGGCAGCTTTTCGGGGGTTACACGTGTAACCCTTTGAAAATCTGCCCCTATATGATCAGAATTGCATGTGGTTAACATTTCATAGAACACCTTATATTTTTTACTGGGTCCATCCATACTGTACCTTCAGTACAATTAGAACAATGTGTACACTGACCGCATTTGAAATGGCCTATATCTCCTTGTTCTATGTTTTGACGTGCCTGTGCATGAACCAGTCTGTCCCGGATGTTACTGCCCCTCGTTGTAAAGTTTTACTGTTCTATGTAATGGCAGTGCCAAAAGTTCTGTTTAATGACACTGTCAAAAAGTTTTAGTTTACTGGAAACCGATACGATGTGCAAACGGCTATCGGTATATAAAATCATTTAAATAAATAAATAAATAAATCAGTGGAAGATCTTTAAAAATATCATGCAATCTTAAGATATGCCAATGTTGCCGAATTGATGTTGCAATTGCCGCCGATGCCATCATTTGTTTTAGCACGCACACTATTTGTGGATCGTCCCTGTTAGGTTTATTTTATTTATTTATTTATTGCAGATTTTTCTATACTGACATTCATTTAGTGAAAAACATCACATCAGTTTACATTCAACAAAAAGCTTGTTTCACTGTTCTTTTAGGGTATCCTCGCTGTAGGAATCTATCCTGTAATAGCTCCGATTGTTTTTCAAACTCTTGCATACTGGAGCATATACATCTAATGCAGAAGAATTGACTCATTGGCAAACCGCATTTGAACGAATAAGGGTGGTGGCTATAGAACCGAAGCAAGTTGTTTCGATCCGTAGGTTTACGGAATACTGATGTATTTAATTCTCCATTAATCAAATGTATAGATACATCTAAAAATGTCATCTGCTGATCCGACCATTGTGCTGTAAATTGTAGATTTACGTTGACTGTATTGATCCATCCACAGAATTGACTCAATCGTTCTTCCGTATCTCCCCATATAAAGAAGATGTCATCTATATATATTGGCACCAGATAATTATATGTTGCCACCAATCAGATTTGTATACCAAATTGTACCATATATAAATTGGCTGTTGTAGGTGCCAGCGGTGAGCCCATAGGGATCCCGTGGATTTGTTCAGCACCTGCTTTCTACGCATATTTATTGCATCAGCCCCTTTGTGACTTTGGGCAAGTTACTATATTAATATATTTCCCACTGCCTGAGGTGCCAACTTAGATTATAAACTCTTTGGTGTAGGAATTTATTGTACCTAATTCTAATAACGCTGCTTTGAGCATTATTTAGAAAGGCAGCCTAAAAATCCAAAAATGATCATTAGTATTTTATTATTATAAAATAGCCGACTCCGACAAGCAAGGGCCCAATTCTAGATATTCTGTGCTTTAGTGCCATGGCCTGAACCACAAGGCTAGTCCTTACTGACAGTTCTGAAAAGAATTTGTTGTTATCAAAGATTGTGTGCATTTAATAGTTTTCCATTTAATTTTTGTTTGAAGTTATAAAGCTCGCGGTTGGCCTTGATTTAATTATTCTATGTCTACATGCATGTCTACCCTTTTTCTACAGGCAAGATGAATGGGCACAATGAGCCCAATAGTTAGTCTTTCTGTCTTTAGGGAATAATGTGTACTCTATAAAGTAACCATCAGACTCCTGGTGTAAAAAAAAGTGAATGCAACTTAGATGAAGAATATAAGTATTATTATATTTATACAGTTTGTTTCTTTATGAAAGAACATGGATTCCTAGTGCATGAAACCAACAAGAGAAAGAGATGGACATGTGCATGCTTGTAGTTTGGCTAGGACAATGAGACTTAAAATCTGTTATTTTAAAAAGTAAAAGAAGCAGAAGAGCTATAAATGTATTTTTGTTCTGGCCTGCAGCCCCATAATTACGTTGAGATCTTAGAGTACAGTCCTTGTGTAGTTTCCCTAAAATGTGTTTAGAAATTATTAAATGAAGAGCATTTGAAACCCATTTTGGGATAATTAATGGAAGACAGTACTGCTCTGACATGCTTGCTTCAGAAAATGTACTGCTTGTTTGATCTCATTTTTTTTTCCTCGTATATTTAAAGTTACTTTTTGATATGCATTGGATTTCTCATGTGCTTTTTCTCTTTTAGTTATGGATCATTTCAGCTCAGTGAAGTAGGATGATTTACTATTCAGATGAATGAGCATGGTTGTGATTAAAGGATACAGTACTCTGAGATTTACTTCCTTCCTGCTCCAGCAGGGATACCTGAGGTGAGTGAGTAATGGGATAATTTATAACACCTCAGGTTTTTCTTAAAGAGTCCTGTTGTCAAAACAGGAAGATCTATCCCAGATGGTTTCAGATTGGTAAAAAAAAATGCTTTTATTCCAGACACACCCTTTAATTACAAGCGGTACCTTCAAATATGTCTTTTCCTGTTCAGCAATAAAAGGAATCAGATACACTCACTTTGCTGCCTAAAAACCCATGCAGTTCTTGGTGCTTTTTTACATTCTTTCTATCATAAATCTGAGAAAATCCATTGATGTTTTACTCTTTGAACTGTGGGAGAGTATTAGTTTAGATTGCTGGGAGTTTTTAATTTTTGTCTAGGCCTGGTAGTGATTAAATTATAACATGCTTCTGCCAAACCCACGTAGACACTAATAATTTATGTTCTGTAATTCAGAGGTCATGAATTTCTAAAAATATATGTGAACAACCTGATTTTAGAAGGAAAAAAAAGGACAAACCAACCCATTGATAGAACAGGAGAGGCTAGATATGGAACAGGTACATCAATGTAAGTTTTTGTTTTTTTTTATATATATACATTGCTCCTCTACAGGTGTGCTGCTCCAATTGTAGTCTTCTTGGATCATCAAAATCCCATAACCACATGGATATTTAACAAGGCATCCATTTTTCCTGGATACCTCCTACCATTCAAATCACTAAAGTACAGTGAAAGTTTTGAACCCTGGCCTTTTTATCTGCAGTGGGGTTTTTTTTCAGTCTAGGGAAAAGTTAAATGAGAGAAAAACTTGTAGATCTGATAATGTTAAAGAATGCAATGATTTATTGGCTCACATCCCACATCCCAGTATGAACTCATACAACCCGGATTAACTGCATTTGTACTAGTGGCTAACTAGGAACTAAGACATTATTAGGTTGAGGTTCTCTGTCATTAATCCTATGGGTTAAATACCAGCCTGACATTACTTTACACTGGAAATTGTGTCATATACAAATGTGACATTTTTATAGTATAAATGCCCATATGCTGCTGCTTTCCCCATTCTTACAGGCTTTTGTTTCAAATTTACCTGCTTGCAGAAATAAAGAAACACATTACTATTATGTTGATAGCTTGCATATCTTTATACTGTACAGTCAATTTAACTCTTGTACATTTTGAATACATGCATATCTTGTCATTATCCTTTTTCTATATTATTCAATACATTTTTTGGTTGTTTGCACATGTGTTAATGGTTGTATACTTGAGATCTCTTGAACAGTGATCTACAATGTTTAATTATTGTCAAGTAATAGCTGTTACAACATAAGGCAAAAATGCCTACTGCTATCATCTTCTAGCATCAATTCAGAAGCTGACCAAACTTAATATAGCGCTAAAGAAAAACAAAATATACCTATTGGTCTGCCATGCTCATTAAGGACAATTTTCAAATTGTTGGCTTTGAGACAAAATTTTCAGGTAAACTTTTTACCTGAGGACTTTGCACCAACTTTTAAAAAGAAATTATGCACATCCTTTCACTTTGAAAGGTACAACAGACTGCCTACTGATTTTTGCACCTTCCCTAACCTAAACACGGTCCTGGGACTACCTCCTCTAAATGCAATTAAAAATATGTGAATTGTGGAATGCTACGCATACTTTTAGCCATATTGAGGGAGAGCTAGTTTCAGACAGCAATTTATATGCATAAATTACTATTTATCTGTATATTTGGCTTTGAAAATTGTCCTCTTTAGGTGGAAATGTGAACTTAAAATGAACCAAATGTCTGAAATCATTGCTCCAGGATTCAGTACCAAGAATTTCTTTTTGTTAGGATAATGTAATGGTCCACTAGTCTGTTTTAGTCAACCGGCTTGCTATTTTTCAGCTTGAGTATTTCCATGTAGCAGAGTTCAATAAACTTCTATAGAATATACACTTATATTTTTGTGCATAGCTATAATGTGTGGTGCCTGAAGTATGGCAATTTCACCATGAAAAGAGTTACATTGTGGGTATTCTACTGGCTATATAAGGTGGCATATAGGACAGGTTATTGCTATTTGTTCAACCTTCTACACAGTTTCTTGATGAAAAAAAATAAAAGATGGTACTTCTGATTTTTAGTTAACTATAAAGAAAGTATTTGTTTACAAACTACAATCTCTGTGACCCAGAGATTACTAGATAATCCAAATTAGATTCAGAAGACTTTATTCAGAGATTGTTAAAGTTTGTTTCACCTATTACAGCCCTAGAATACAGTTCAATTTTAAGGCTTCATGGTTTGGAACTGAACATGTCCCCTAGTTTGGTAGTTTCTTCTAGATGAATGTAAGGGGAAGTTTTTCTCTGTGTGGTATATGATGAACTGGCCATATAAAAATTGTCCTTCTACAAATCTATCTGGTTTCATCAGTAGTAAGTTTTCAGGCTGAGGATATCAGATGGAGTTTACAAGACAGATGAACTATAGACAACTAGCATGAGTCCTTGGTTGATGAGGATGAATATTCATTAATACAGGAATTTTCAGCGAGTGCTGCACATACATTCACCAGACATGTTGGCTTAGTTTGAATACCTTGAAAACCAGACCCGTTTGTGGCTTTCTAGGACCAGAGTTGAGCAAAATCCCAACCCAAGTGCTCCCAAGGTTTCCATTCCATTGATATAATAGTTATCAAACCATATAAATGGTATTAACAGTGCTGTTTGGTAGCAACAAGATATACAATTGCTATATAAAGCACTCACCAGCACTGTGGATCAATGCTGTAAATTCAACTTCTTCAGAGGTTATAATAGTTCAAGTTCAGTTTTTTCTTTTACAGTAAAATAAAGAAATTGGTGTGGCATGGAGATGGTATGCATGCATAGGCAGGGTGAGGGAGGAAAGATGACTACTGCTACTGTGGCTACCTCTGTCAGTCAGTGAACAAGGGGTCCACTAATCCACTAGTCCACTAGTTGGGTTTTTAGGATAACCCTAAATATGCATGAGACATATTAGCATACAATTGAAGCAGTTTGCATGCAAATCTATCTCATGAAATTCATTAATGATATCCTGAAAACCTGTTTGGTTAGTGGCCCTCAAGGACTGTAATTTCACACCCTTGCACTTGTCCATGAGGCATGTCATCTGGGGAGCAGAGAGTGAAGATGTTAGAATTAATGGGGAGAAAATTAAAATACACAAGTTGGTGAAAAAATATGGATAAATATTAGAGATGTGAATCGTGTCCTCGATCGTCTTAACGATCGATTTCGGCTGGGAGGGGGAGGGAATCGTATCGTCGCTGTTTGGGTGTTTAGAGTATCGTTAAAATCGTTAAAATCGTGAACCGGCACACTAAAACCCCCTAAAACCCACCCCCGACCCTTTAAATTAAATCCCCCACCCTCCCCAAATGCCTTAAATTACCTGGGGGTCCAGCAGCACACTAAAACCCCCTAAAACCCACCCCCGGCACACTAAAACCCACCCCGACCCTTTAAATTAAATCCCCTACCCCAAATGCCTTAAATTACCTGGGGGTCCGTAGCGGCGGTCCGTAGCTTAAATTACCCCCGGGTCCGTAGCTAAATCGGGGGAAGGGGGAGAGCAGGAAATCCGGCACACTAAATCGTGGTGTCTTCAGCCGGCGCCATTTTGCAAAATGGCCGCCGCAAAATGGCGGCGGCCATAGACCAATACGATTCGACGCAGGAGGTCATTCCGGACCCCCGCTGGACTTTTGGCAAGTCTTGTGGGGGTCAGGAGGCCCCCCCAAGCTGGCCAAAAGTTCCTGGGGGTCCAGCGGGGGCCCTGGAGCGATCTCCTGCCGCAAATCATTTCCTTACGGAAAATGGCGCCGGCAGGAGATCGACTGCAGGAAGGTTCCGGACCCCCGCTGAACGACCTCCTGCAGTCGATCTCCTGCCGGCGCCATTTTCCGTATGGAAACGATTCGCGGCAGGAGATCGCTCCAGGGCCCCCGCTGGACCCCCAGGAACGTTTGGCCAGCTTGGGGGGGCCTCCTGACCCCCACAAGACTTGCCAAAAGTCCAGCGGGGGTCCGGAACGACCTCCTGCGTCGAATCGTATTGGTCTATGGCCGCCGCCATTTTGCGGCGGCCATTTTGCAAAATGGCGCCGGCTGAAGACACCACGATTTAGTGTGCCGGATTTCCTGCTCTCCCCCTTCCCCCGATTTAGCTACGGACCTGGGGGTAATTTAAGCTACGGACCGCCGCTACGGACCCCCAGGTAATTTAAGGCATTTGGGGTGGGGGATTTAATTTAAAGGGTCGGGGTGGGTTTTAGGGGGTTTTAGTGTGCCGGGGGTGGGTTTTAGGGGGTTTTAGTGTGCCGCTGGACCCCCAGGTAATTTAAGGCATTTGGGGGGGGGGGTTCGGGAGGGTGGGGGATTTAATTTAAAGGGTCGGGGTGGGTTTTAGGGGGGTTTTAGTGTGCCGGTTTTCCTGCCCTCCCCCTTCCCCAGATTTACGATTTTTTGACGATAAATCGGGGGAATTGGTATTGTATCGTGGCCCTAACGATTTTTGACGATTTAAAATATATCGGACGATATTTTAAATCGTCAAAAAACGATTCACATCCCTAATAAATATCCTCTATGCCTGGATTCTCCAGCATAGGGTTGCCAGATGGTGCCAGCTGATCAGAAACAAGATGAACCAGTCCTTTTTTTCACTCTGTGGGCTTGTATCCCCTATTTCCCATCAAAGACAGAGTAATAAATTACAAAGGAGAGAGTGATTAGAATATTGAAGTAGAAAACAGGAGACCTGTGTTCAGATTCTTTTTTCCAGACATATGTTTTTGTGCAAATCTCCTGTTGCATCATATAGAGGCAATTTTGAAATTGCCTGAGTAGCTTGCATAACCAGGTAAACAGTTATGTCTGAAGAGAGATGTCGCTGCACACTTAACATTCCAGGGGTTATAAAATGGAGGAACTGCTCAAGTCACACAGAAGCCAATCATGCCTCCACTGACAGTGCAAGATGGTCTGCCTTGCTGGGAAATAGTTGAGCAGGAGCTCCCTAAAACTCCCCCAGCGCACCAGATCAATGCCTTGGGATTGAACAGTGCTAACCACCCTGCATCATGAAAGAAGTGGCATTATTCTGTGAAGCCTTTAGAACAACTACCGAAGATACATGAATCTAAAAGTGGTGCATTGGAACTGTCAACAAGTAGTGCATTACAATGCCATTGACGTATGGTGCATAGACATCACTGAAGCATGGAGCATTGATTACCTCAATGCACAGTGTACCAGCTTCTTTGAAGCATAATGCATCAGCACCATCACCTCTTGACATGACACAGCTATCCCATGGTGCAGCAGCCCCATCGGCTCATGGTACATCCGATGCACAATCATTGATTTTAGTACTCAAACATACAGCTCTGGTGTCCCTTGAATGCAAGCATACCCAATGCCATCGATGCATGTGTCATTAATGCAATCCCACTCAGCATTGACTCATTGATGCATTTGAAGCAAAGCCACTCAACACATTAAAAGCAGACTTCCTTCAAATCCTCGAAGCACTCAGCATCATTGAAAAATAAATCTCCTGTACCGGCGACAATATTGATGCCAATAATCATACGATGCATTGAGCCCCAGATCATGGGCATCTTGCCACCATACCCATGCAACTTTATGCTGATTGACCCAGACCAGGTACAGAGGGAGATCTCTTATCTGTGCTCCCTCCCATTACCAGATCCCTTATGCCATCAAGGCTATTGGCAGAAGTATTACATCTGGAAACATCAGATCCAATATGGTCTCTTGTACCACTTACCTCAAATAAGCTTCCTCTTCAAGAACAGGAGTCCATTCTAGTCTACAACGAATAAGTTTCACTACTTACACCAGGACAGAGGACACAGTCACTTGACCAAATAGTGGATTTGGTGAAGAATTTCTTTACATTTCTGATTAAGGAGACTCAAGGAATTCTACATCCTCTACTCTCCAGCATCGCTATGGTAATCCTGCAGGAAGAAATCACAGTCTTCCCTATTAGAGTGAATATAACATCAGAACCCCTCCTGAGAGGTCCTTCATCATCCTACTGTATTGCTGTGAAGTTCAGGCATTCAGAGTTAGCAGACCAGGAATTCCCCCCTCAGAAACAACTGGAAGAGCCCCCCAATTCACCATCTTTATCATTGGGTGTCCTAGATTAGTGTTTCTACACTCAAGTTTGGAAGAAGTTTCGACAGGATACCTTCCTTCTGGCCTGCTTCCTGATCCTCCAGACCATACATTTCCACCTGGAAGACCTATCTTATTCTAAGTTTATAGAAAAAGTGGGAACCACACTCAGAATGAATGTGCAAAAAAACCAAAGACTCACAAGCAGAAGTGCTTGGACTTCTTCACATTTTGGATACTCCACCAGAACCTGTGGACCTTCCACTTCTCAACATTCTCAATTAGTTACGTATGAGAATGTGGGAAAAATGTAGGAAAAACCTATCACCTGTGTTCCTGCAGCTAGGAAATAAGATTTCAAGTATGGAGTGAAAAAATCACTGATTTTGGACTGGTTCCATTACCTCATTAGTCATTTGTTGTGGAGTCTGCAGTGAAAAAAACAAAGAAAATTCAATTTATTCAAATTCACCTCTAGGGGAAGATTTCGGGCTTCTTGACAATTTTGAAAAGAATGCTAACTGCTCATATTATTGTTCAGGTTCACCAGGTTTACATGGTACACTTTCTGCATTCATTCATTCAAAAATGTAAACCTTTCCTTCAACCTACAGAAGACAAAAAGTATTATCCTCTACCTTTTCTAGATGCAGAAGAGGGCCATATTCTGTACCTTGTCTGCCTTTATAGAAGCTGATTAAGAGCCTGCAGCAGTCACGAAGATGTTCATGAAAATTGGCAGATGTGCCTTGTCTGAGGGAGCACCTCTTTGGAGAAAACTCAGAGAAATGATTGCTCACATTAAATAAGGTGGTCCAATACCTCTCAATCACGCCCAAACACTGTTCTACGTTAAGTCACTCTTTCTACTCTTTTAAGAGGCTGCTCTTTCAGAGATGTCCTTTCTGCCTTTTTCAAAGATACCAGCTCCCACCCCTTCCGGCTCAGCAACAGCAGCAACTTCCGCCTAGAAATCATCAACTTGAACACTGTCAGACTAAGGTGGTGCAAGAGACCCAGCCAAAGCCTAGGCCACATTTTTGATTTCTCTGAATCTCCATCAGACACATTCTCCAACAGGGGGAAGAATCCAGACTTTCTTGGAGGAATGGTGCCAGATAGCAAATGATTCTGAGTCCTCAAGATCATGGAGTTTGGATGCCGGTTCCATTTCTCTGAGCTACCATCACTTTCTCATTGTTCGACTCTCAATCCAGATCCATCTCACATAGAACAACTTCACCTGGAAGTGGAATCTCTTCTTCATCAATGGTAATAGAGCTAGACCCTTCATCCTAACATGGACAGAGGTTCTAGTCCTGGTATTTTCTCATTCCCAAAAAGATGAGGGGATTGAGACCCATTCTAGATTTGAAAAAACTGAATAAACATCTACTCCAAGAGTAATTAAAGATGAATCCTTTTAGTATGATTATTCCCTACATCCAAAAGGGAGAATGGATGTGCACTCTTTCTGAAGGATGCTTAGGTGAACTCTTCCCATTATCAATACTGAATAGTCCTTTTGGCCTGTCAGCAGCTCCAAGAGTTTTCACCAAATGCCTCATGATAGTAGCTGCATACCTAAGATGAGATGGAATCCAAGTCTTCCCATCTAGATGATTGGTTAGCCATGGTCAGCTCCTGAGAAAAAGTGTTACACTCATTTCACAAGTCAATTCAACTTTTGCAGAAGTTGTTATTTTTAGTGAATTTCAAAAAGTTGAACCTTATCCTGACCCAGAAAATAAAGTGTATCAGAGCATGAATAGACTCTCTGCAGGAGAGAGCTTTTCTGCCATCAGAATGTGCGAGCACCATGAGATCACTCATTCACAAGCTATTGACCTTGCAATACTCAACAGCAGAGAGATTTTCATTGTTTTGGGTCATATGGTAGCAGTCATTCATATGATTCTATTAACCCACCTCCATATCCATTACCTTCAGTGGGGTCTGTAATGTTAATGGGACTAACTAACTCAACCCTTGACAACAGTGGTACAAGTATCCAGGAACTTAAGTGCAGTAGGACTTATGCTAGTGGTTGAAAACCTGCATACTTCAAAAGGGAGCTCCATTTTGTACTCTACTCTATCAAGTAACCTTAATGATAGATGCCTCTATAAAAG
The DNA here is from genome assembly GCF_901001135.1 of Rhinatrema bivittatum. Classification (NCBI taxonomy): domain Eukaryota; kingdom Metazoa; phylum Chordata; class Amphibia; order Gymnophiona; family Rhinatrematidae; genus Rhinatrema; species Rhinatrema bivittatum. Next base: position 520,503,201 of record NC_042616.1, read on the forward strand.
GATGGGGCACCGATTTTAACTCAAGGCACTTGGTCTCTCATGGAAAGTCACTTTGAGATAAATCTGCCGGAACTGAGAGTGGACTATATTCAGCACTGCTACACGGCTGTAGGCCTACAATTCACAGACTCTCTTAAAGACCATCAAGATAGAGATATTGCCTCAGAGACATCTGCAAAGATGTAACATGGTCATCAGTACAGTGTTATGACTCACTACTGTCTAGATAATCTCTTAAGGGCTGGCAGTCAATTTGGACACACAATTTTGCATAACTTGTTTTCATAATAGTCTACTCTCCATAGTACAGTCTCGGTTGCTTAATCAGTAAACACTCTGCTGCAACCCTCAGCTTGGGTCTCCTCAGATGTCATGGCTAATTCATCCTGCTTATTGACAGAAAAATCAAGTTTCCTTACCATAAATAGTGATTTCCATAGATAGCAGGAAAAATTATCTATGCTAAAAACCCACCGACCTCTTTGGAGAGTCAACTACCTGGCTAGAATTAGCTCTGAAATTGACTGAGTAGGTAGATGAGACAATACCTGTGTGAAAACTCCTTTACATGCTCAGAAGAGCTCACAGCAAAGGGCAGCTGGTACCTTTTTGAATGAGGGCAGCCACTGGCCTGAGTGCAGGAAGTTGCTCCCTGGCCCCCCGCTAGATCACCTGGTGTTTGTTGTGAGTCCTGGCGGTACCCTGGTGGGGGGGGCTCTGTTTTTTGTTTTTTTTTTTTTTAAATGAAACGGCTCAACCATTAATAAAAAAAAAAATGATCAAGGGTGGACCTGAAATGGCCCACCCCCTGAAAAAAATCGAAAGGTAAATGGTACTTTTCAGGGTGCCCACCCCTATTGGGCATGCCTGATGGACCAATCAGGCTAGTCATATGGCTGTGGAGCCAATTTGTGCTGGATTAATGTGGTCAAAGAACAAGGGTAGGCCATACTCTGTAAAATTTGGAAGATCAGCATCTTCAGAAAGATGAGAGCCTGGCCAGCCGCATGGTAGCAGTGGAAAGATAAGGGTCTGGCCAACCGCAACAGCAGCAACAGGAAGCTGAGCTCTTGGCCGGTAGTGGTGGGAAAACCAAGAAAGAGGAGGAAGGCTGACAGTACTAAGATCTGGAGTTTGGAAAATGGTGGGAAAGGCTGAGAGTGAGACGACTAGGGTAGGGAGAAGGTTGAGAGAGACAGCTGGGGAGGGAAGGTGAGGGTGAGAGTGAAACTGTTGGGTTTGAGGGTGAGGATGATGGAAATGACACTGCTAGAAGCTAAGTGTGAGGCTACTGGGGAGGGGTTGAGGGTGAGTGTGAGATGGATGTGGTTGGGTGGAGGTGGGTGAGTAAGACTGCTGGGGAGATGGAGAGTGAGTGAGTGCTGGGGAAGGGATGGGGTTTTCAGTGAGATGGATATGGATGGGTAAAGGTGGGTGAGTGAAAATTCTGGTGAGGAGGAGGGGGTAAGAGTGAGAGAGATGAATGGGATGGAGGAGTTGAAGGGAAATGGGATGGGAGGAAGACTATGAATGTGATGAGTGGGGATAAAGTGAGATGAAGGTGGCTGGAAAGAGGGAGGGGGAGACTCTTTTGGATGGGAGTATAGGGGATGAGGCTGTCATCCCACATGCCCCTCCCTGTCTCCTGCAGTCTCTCAAGTCTCTATTGTCATCCTCTCCACCAGGCTCACTCTTTCTCTCTCTCTCTCTCTCTCATCATTGAGAGCAACTGCTGAGGATAGAGGTTGCGATTTGGGAGAGATTCTGATCCAGGAACCTTGATTACCATGACAATTTGTGTATGCATTGCCAAAGTAATACATAAAGTGTATCTTAAATAAAAGCTAAATTTGTGAAAAAATGTAATATTATATTATACTGTGATAAAAGTATAATAAAATTACAGGTTAAAGAAAGCACAATAACAATTCTCAGGTTTTGGTGCTGGTCCATATTGCACCCAGTCAGATTACATTTCTGTCTGTTGGCAGGATACTACATAATTTGTTAAAAATGCTGATTCTCCTGTTTTGTAGTAGAGGTTGGATGCACTTTTGGAATGAAGATGATACTTTGTTAGAATATATTCTGCTGATGTAGTTGTAGATTTTTTTATGCCTATTATTCTACATATATTCTTGCTGTAAACCACCTTCCGAAGGCAGTATAGAAAAGTAAATGTTATATTTTCCCAGAGTATTTTCCTGCTCATCCTTTGGTGGGAAATGTTTCATTTTTTTTCTGTCATTTTTGGGAAACATGCATCTCTGATATCTTTGCATTTTGCACAGTACTTGAGAAAATGCATTTCTTTTTCTCCAGTGTTGCAGACAGGGTCTAGCTTTCTGGGGTCTCCAGTTCAGTTTTTGTTTGCAAATTTCTGCTTCTAATTTGTGATCACTTATTCTGTATTTGGTGAGGGCCTATCTATGTTTTGCATGTAATCTGCTAGCGTGTTGTTTCTGTGTAGGTATCTATAGCAGTTCAATCAGCACTTCTCAGTAGTACTCTAGGACAGTGGTTCTCAAACTTTCATGACTATTTTATCCCTTTCAAGAGTTTTGGATGTCTTGTATACCCCTAGGGTGACAACATTTTAAAATTCACAGCAAATACTATAGCCCCATTCAAAATGAGCAATAAGGCATTTGTCATATGTAGCGGGGATTAGAACCCACTCTAATATTTTCCCAATGGTCATGGTGGGATTTTGTAGCTTTTTTATATGTTGCAGCTCTCCTCTTTTGGGACCTTTTTTGGATATTTAGATCAGCTCCTAACTGAAGGGAGGACCCCCCTGGAGGAAAGAACTGGATGCCTGTTTTTGCATCTTATGCACATTTAACCAGCAAGGTGGAAGACAGATGGATGTTTTTTGAGAAATTGCTGTTTTCTAGAGTTTGTTTTGAGAAGTTTGGAGATTTGACCTATTTTGAACCTGGGGAAAGTTTTTCCAAAGTCCCTGGTACATGTTGGAGTTGGAGGAGAATTTACCTACCTTCATGCGGGAAGGCATTTTAGATTAGGCCACACCTAAGAGCAGGAGGGACATCAAAAGATTTTCCTGATTTTGTATTTTTCCCTGTTTTCTTATGATTTTTGCAATCATTGCCTGGAATTCATTTTTCAAGCTTAAGTAAACCCTTATTATTATGTGAACACCAACGTTTTGCCTTTGAATCACTGTGAATGCTGAGCTATGTGCGAGAGGGACTGTGCAGCCTGATTATCCCGCTACAGCCCCTAGGGCCTCAGAGGCTTAGGCCTCTTCCCTGGCAAAGAACCCAACTCCCCAGGGTTGACGTTTGGTGAAATAGTGTTTTGTGAATATGGGAGAGTGAAGACAGCCCTGGGACCCTGCAGTGCCCTTTCAAGCAGGTAGCCCAAACTGAGAAGGGGTTACACATAACATCAGAAAGTAATAACAGTTAATCCCAATGCACAACGAACTACAACATCTCACTACAAGACGTTATGAAGCTCAAAATTTTCTTCAATGTGCAGTATTTCATATATATCACTTTGAATGGAGGACCGTCATAACACCCGCGGGGAATAGGACACCGCTCGGGTCAGCACCCTCACGGATCTAGAGGGGTTTTGTCCTGGAAAGTTGAGAAGAGGTTTAAGAAGATTTTGTCTTTTGGCTGAGCTTTCTTCTTTCTTCCTCGCCTTGCACTTGCCTAGGAGGGAAGATATCCCTGCTTGAGGAAGAGCAAGAGAAAGGGCTGCCCATCCTCGCTGCAGAGAAATAGGAGGCTAGCAGTGCCCTTGGAAGGCTTTAAGAGAAGTGGACCCAGTGTTTGGGAGGACCACGTTTTACCACCAATTCCTACCACCTACCAGAGAATGAAGAGTTTGGGGGCATTGAATTCTTTTCTTTTTTAGGGTTTCTGCCATCTGAAGCAATTTGTGACTTTTATCAGCAGAAAGAAAGTACTTTGATCCCTAATTCTCAAGAGAGCTTTTCTTAGTGTTGACTTAGTTGAAACATCTTTGATAAAAGACACGCTGGACTTTTTGTTTCTATGAAGATTTTCTTGAAGATTCTTTTCTTTTAAATTATATTTTTAGTTACAATCAATGTTCTTTTGAACCCCCTACATTCATCTGTCCAGCCTGTCTCCTTCTGAGGTAGAGAAGCCATTAAGCAGTACATCAAAGAGTGAGTACATTGGAGGCTGTATCTTCAGAATGAGTGAGAGATTGTGTGACTGGGTCCCTACCCCCATGAGCCCAGGGCTCGGAGGTTTATCCTCCTCCCCATTGGAAGAACCTTGGCACCTGGGTGGACAGTGTTGAAGAGAATTGGAGCAGAGAGAAGAACTGAGAATAAGAGTGCCCCAGGGACTACTGTTGTACCCCTCTATTTTGGGAGGTCCCCAAAGAGGGGATTATATGCATTTTGTTGTTTGAGAAGTTTTTTGCTTTTAAATGTGTTTATTGTTGCATTAGAACTATAAACTGCTTTGCTATTGTTGAAAACCAGGATATCAAATAAAAATAAACAAAGACATTGTGATGTGTTTCGAGATGTTCACTTAGAGAATAGCCACTGCCATTAGCAATGGTTACATGGAATAGACTTAGTTTTTGGGTACTTGCCAGGTTCTTGTGGCCTGGATTGGCCACTGTTGGAAACAGGATGCTGGGCTTGATGTACCCTTGGTCTGACCCAGTATGGCATATCTTATGTTCTTATGTTTATGTACGCCCAATTTGAGCACTCAAGGCAGCGAAGGCGCATGAACGCATGCCGTGACCTCGGACGTCCAGCCGAGCGCTCAGGTCACGGCGTGCGTTCATGCGCCTTCGCTGCCTTGAGCGCCCAAATTGGGCATAAAGGCATGCGTTCATGCACCTTCACCGGCGGGAGCTCCTGGAAGCCACCTCGCATGGGGAGCGCCCGATCTGCCCCGGGCTGCTGAAGCCGCTCTCGCCACCGGCTGCCCCCGGGAGGCAGGGAAGCCGCAGTGCGCGCCTCGGGAGGAGGGGAGAGAGGACTGGGGCTGCTCCGGAGCTGTCAGCGCGCCAGCACGGGAGACCGGCACCCATGGACGCACTTCTGCTGCTGGTGGCTTGCGTGGCCGCGACCAGGGCAGGTGAGCGGGGGCTGGGGGAAAGTTTGCCCGTGAAATTTCGTTTCTTTCTTGCCCATCCGAAAGAGGCGGAAAATCGGAGCTGCGCACACAGGTGCTTTGTTTCGCTCCCTGCCGCCGATCGCCGGCTGCTGGGGCTTGCCTGACGTTTGTCAAGCTGGCAATCCCCGATGCCCGAGCGTAATACAGAAATGATTTTCGCCCTGTGCCTTGCTTTATTTTTTGTAATAATTTTTCCCCCTTGTGCGAGAAGCATTTTTATCTGTGGATTGGGTTGGTTTGGGACTGGGTGGCTAAGTTCACCTCACTAACGCCAGGGTCATGGTAGGCGGTAAATTTGCAGGTTAAAGACGCGGCAAAATAGCTGGTTAAAAAGGTGATAATCTGGGCGCACATTACTGGATCGGAGGGAATAGCTAATCCGATCATTAACATATCATATACATGCCGCGGGCGGAAAGGGATACGCGTCGATTTCAAGAAGCGGTAAGGACGCGTAAAACCAGATACTGAATCGTGGGTTAGACACACCTTGCAACTTATCAAGAAAATAGGCTGAATGTAAGTCCGCTATGGACACTACTTTTCTACTTGAATTCAGTCCGCAAATTCATTTCCACATGAACATTTTAATACTATTAAATCTTTGATGGTGCATCCTAAACACAACCCTGTCAAGATTTCTGTTGAATAGGGGAAAAAGCAAAATGGCCTTTTAACAGCTTGGTTCGCTAGCAGGTATGAATCTTTTTCCTTTTATTATTACAATTTCTCTTCTTTTTACCTGTATTATGGGACATAAGAGGAAGGGAAATTCAGGAGTTTTACCTGCAGATATAGGTCCTGTGTTGGGCCTGATGGACAACAGTCATATCATGTGCCTGGCTTTGGCCATTGGAGAAAGACATGGGGATTTATCTTTCATAATGGGATCCTCACTCTCTCCAGCCATTTGATCCCTTCCACCTCTTCTCTGCCACTACCACTGAGGGACAGTTTGTTGTTAGCTGGCATGGAGCAGACATGGGGAATTGCTCTGGAACAAGCAATCCAGCAAGAAATTCATCCTGATCATTGGGAGACCCAGATCCAATGTTTGGGGCAGAGACTCTGTAGGCATGAGGGTTGGCTCCAACACCCTGTCAGAACGCCAGTAATGGGCTATTGAGGAACAGAGAAGAATCCAGTGGGCTCACTAGAGTGCAATATGACGTTAGAACATCCTTTGTGAGGCTCCTGATTCTGCCTATGGATATGCAGCAATGTGCAGGTAGTGGATGAGGCGCTGGATTCTAGTTCCCTAGGCTTCCAATGCCGTTGGCATGGCAGTATCTCTTCCCTGGGGTCTGCAAGCAGAAGTTAAGGATAATGTGCCTGATACTCCTTTCAACGTTATCCTACTGGATGTTTGGAAGGTGGTTACATGCTCTGAGCTTATTAAATAGGATTCAGAGCATATAATTTTTCCAAGGAGACTGACTATAAGTTGGAGGAGCATGATAGTAAAGTTTTGAGTGTGGAAAGGCAATTTACAGGGATGAGTAATCAAATTTCCACCCCACAAGCTATTACCATGGCCCATATTAAGGATTATCTATTTTTGCACAATAAAATTGAACATTTGGACCCAAGATGGTGTCAGTATAGGTATCTGTGTTCCTTGTGGCTCCTGGGTTTTTCATATACTTGCTTATTGCTTTTCTATTTGGCAATGGTTTGGAAGAGGAAGGGAAAAGTTTTTGATTATTTTTATTTATTTATTTATTTGTTTGTTTTTATATACCGACATTCGTTGGAGTACATCACATCGGTTCACATTATAACAGTTGAAATAATATGACAGGTGTTACCGAGCGCGGTCGCCTCCATAGCAGGTGGTGAGCCCTTGGGCCACTGCAAGACTCAAGGAGGAGCCCCAAGCCACACCGTGGGAGGTGAGCCAATGCAGGCATGGTGAGCCAGGCAGGAACTGAAGCAGGAAGTAAGGAGCGGAGTCTGACCCTCAGCCGGACCTGCATGCCCATGGCAACCAACAGTGGGATGTTGATTGATGAACAGTCCTCCGACTGTTCCAAGCCCTTTCGGACCTGCCACTGGATACGTCATAGGGCGGCAGGCCGGACAGAGGCGAGGGCAGACAGAGTCCTTAGAACTGAAGACATCAGACGGGGGCTGAAGCAGACATCCAAGACAGGGCTGAAACAAGACATCAAGGCAAGGGCTGAAGCAAGATACGGGCACTGTCTTTCAAGGCACCCTACACAGCCAGCACGGCTGGACTGGTCACGGACCACCCTGTCCTACAATCGCGGGAGCGGACACGTGCAGGGAAGAGGAAGCTGTGGGTTACTGCACTCCTGGCAGACAAGGCAGGGTAGGTTGCTGCACTCCTGGCAGCCTAAAGCAGGTTTTGCTGCACTCCTGGCAGCCTAAAGCAGGTTTTGCTGCACTCCCGGCAGCCTAAAGCAGGAAGGAAAGGCAGGAACTGGATCAGGCACTGGATCAGGAACAGACATCAGGCAACATCAGGAACAGACATCAAGGCAGAGACAGGACAAGGAGCCATCAAAGCAAGCATGACCACAGAGGACCTGGATCGAGGAAGCGGTACAGACGACTGTAGAACTCAATCCAAAGGCAAACTGGAACTGAAGAGGAAGTCCTTTTATACAGCTGATGTGGGCAACTCCCTGGAAGGAGTTCACTTGGACCGCCCCTTGCTGGCCCTATAACTGAGATGGAGAGCTGCGGGCCAGCCCCTAGGGAGAAGGGCGTGGCTGAACAGGAAGTCCAAACAGCCAAGCAAGCCACAGGCAGGCCTCAGGAACAGCTAGGCCTCCAGGCCCTGGAGCAAATCCTGGATGGAACAGAGGCGAGGCCTTGGCTTCGAAGCGGCCTCCAGTGGAAGGTGAGATACCACCTGTAGCGCAGCAACAGGGGGGATCGTAACAACAGGGGTGTCTTACTATTTATACATTGTAACATTAAACCTGAATGGGTAAACATTAAACAAAAATAACATCAAACATTAAGGATTGGATATTGAAAATTCAATTTTAGAACTGGGCTAGAGTGCCTCTTAACAGATACAATATATACAATATATATATATATATATAATATAGCATGTAACAGATATAATATATACAGTGTAGCATGTAACCAAATTTTAACTTGAGATTAAGGTGTCTTAATAATGATACATGCAGACATTGGAGTGGGGAGGGCAAGGGGGCAGAGAGTATGACAGCAAAAGTAGAAGGGAGAGGGTGGGGTGAGGGGGGATTAGTCTGTGTGTTGGTAGGCTTTGTGGAATAGCCATGTTTTCAATTGTTTTTTGAACGATTGGGTGGAGGGTTCCAGTCTGAGTTGGGAGGGTAGCTTGTTCCATAGGGTGGGGACAGCTACTGAGAAGGTACGTTGTCTGGTGGTGGTAAGGTGCGCTAGTTTTGTGTGGGGGATGGCAAGCAGGCCTGTGTTTTGGGACCGCAGGTTTCTCTGGCAATCGTGGGGTTGGGGAGGGTCTTTAGACCATTTGATTTTTCCGTTGTTGATGGTTTTGTGCAGGAGGGTGAGGATTTTGTATTGTGACCTGTGCATTAAGGGGAGCCAGTGGAGTTCTTTTAGAATGGGGGAGATGTGTGATGAATGATTGGTGTTTGTGAGAGATCTGGCTGCTGCATTTTGCAGCAACTGGAGAGGTTTTGTGGTGGAAGCAGGTAGACCGAGGAGGAGGGAGTTACATTAGTCCAGCTTGGAGAGTATGAGGGATTGTAGTACTGTGCGGTAATCATGGTAGAATAGTAGTGGTTTGAGTTTTTTGAGGACTTAGGGTTTGTAATAGCCTTCTTTGATTGTTAGGTTGATGTGTTTTTTCATGTTGAGTTCGGAGTCGAGGGTGATACCAAGATCTTTAACTTCATTGGTGAGAATGGTATTTGGTTGAATGGCGGTGAAGTCTTGGATGGTTTTTTTTGAGGGTTTGTTTGAGATGTGTAGGATTTCTGTTTTTTTGTGGTTAAGGGTGAGTGATAGCTGAGTGAGGAGGTTCTTTATTTGGATAGAGAGGGAATCCCATAATGAGATGGTATTTGGTATGCTTTCTTTGATGGGGAGAAGAATCTGGACATCGTCTGCGTAGATGTAAAATGAGAGGTCTAGGCTGGAGAGGAGTTTACAGAGGGGGAGTATATATATATTGAACAGGGTGGAAGAGAAGGATGATCCTTGAGGTACTTCATGGGGCAGTGGGAATTGTTCTGATTCACAGTTGTTGAGGCAAACTTTGTAGGATCTGTTGGATAGGTAGGATCGAAACCATTTGAGGGTGTTTTCACTTAGCCCAAACTCCGTTAGTCGTGTAATTAGTATGTCATGGTTTACGTTATCAAATGCGGCAGAGATGTCCAGTAGGATGAAGAGGTAGGAATGACCGGCGTCGATGCCTCTTAGAGCTGTATCTGTGAGCGATAAGAGGAGAGTCTCAGTGCTGAGCGATTTTCTGAAGCCATGTTGGGTGGGGTACAGGATGCTGTGGTTTTCTAAGTGTTCAGAGAGTTGGAGATTCACATGCTTCTTGATGATCTTGGATATGAATGAGAGATTTGAGATGGGTCTGTAGTTGGAAAGATCAGTGGGGTTGAGATGTGATTTTTTGAGAATGGGTTTGATTATGGCACATTTCAGGGCTTCTGGGAAGATGCCTTGTTCGAGTGAGGTATTTATTATGTCCGCGATGGGTTTGGCGATAATATCAGGGATGAGTTTGAGAGTCTTGACTGAGATAGGGTCGATGAGGTGTAAGGCTGGGTTAATTTTCTGAATGATTTTCTTTACTTCGGTAGAGGCGATGAGCTCGAAGTTGGACCAGGGGTGTGGTGTTTTGTTGGGTGGGGTCGGTATTTCTTTTTTTGTGTGGAGGTTGGAGTTATGAGTTTGATGATTTTATCTGAGAAGAAGCGGGCAAGTTCTTCACAGGTCTTTGCGTTGCTGTCAGTGGTTGGAGCAAGGTGGTTGGGTTGCGTCAGTTTGGAGACTATGTCAAAAAGGGCTCTGGGGTTGTATTGGTGTTGATGGATTTTCTTTCTGTAGAATTCTCGCTTGGCTTTGTCGGTGTCAGTTCCTTAGATGTGGAGTAATGTTCTGTATCTGTCAAGGTGGGGTGGAGTAGGATGTCTTCTCCATGTTTTTTCAGCTTGACGGAGGAGTCTTTTGGTGTTTTTCAGCTCAGGGGTGTACCATGGGGTTTTGTAGGAGTTGTTGTTGGTGATTGCTTTGGAGATGATGGGACATTTGGTTTTGGCGATTTCTGCATTGATGTTAATCCAGAAATTGATGGCCGTGTTTGGATCATTGAGGTCTAAGGTGGTTAGGGTGCTGGGGAGGGCTTCAGTAAGGTCATCGCTGGAGCAAGGTTTGTGGAAGTTGATGTGTTTTTTGGAGTTGTGTGTGGGGTGAAAGGTTTTGAGATGTAGGGTGGTCTGGATGAGTTTGTGGTCAGACCAAGGGATGCTGGTGGTGGTGGGTGGGCTGATGGATGTTGAGATTTTGTTGTTGATGAATATCAGGTCGTGGGTGTGTCCTGATTTTTGTGTCGGGGAGTGAATGATTTGCTTGAAGTCCATTGCGGTCATAGTGTCAAGGAGGAGTTTGCATTGGGGAGGGAGGTTGGGAGGTGTCCATATGGAGGTTGAAATCTCCTAATATTATTGTAGGTAGATCCATGTTGATTTGTGAGGAGATGGTTTTGATGAGGGTGGAAAGGTTTTGATCTAGGCATTTGGGAGGGGTGTATCGTAGGAGGATTTTGAGGTTTTTGGATTTGAAAAGGCCTTTTTCTAGGAGGGGGGGGGGGGAGGGTTGGTGTGTTGATGGGGATGTGTGTGAGGTTGAGCTTTTTAAGGGCTATAAGGAGAAGGCCACCCCCTTTTTTTTTGGTCTGGGTAGGGAGAAGATGTTGTATGTTGCTTGAGGAAGTTGGCTGATTAGGGTTGTGTCTGATTTTTTGAGCCATGTTTCGGTGATGCACAAGATGTCAGGGTGATTGTCTGTTAGGAGGTTGTAGGATGGGGATTGTCTGTTAGGAGGTTGTAGGATGGGGATTTTTTTTGGAGATGGATTGTGCATTGATGAGTAGCAGAGATAGTATTGAAAGGGCCGTGAGGTGGGTGTTGAGGGTGGTGGGGATTGGGGTGAGGCGTCTTGTGTGAGGGGAAGGCATCTTGTGTGAGGGGGAATGTGATGTCTAATGTGTGGGGGGCAGTTGCAGTAGAGAGGGGGTAATTTGTGGTAAGTATGCATGAAGTTGCTGGGGGGAGAGTGTGGTATGGGGGGAGGTTGAGGTATGGCGTTGGTTCAGTGGGCTGGGAGTCCCCCGATATTGGCCTAGGAATGATGGTGGGGTGAGTCGGGGGATTGGATGAAGGGTTTGCAGGATGTGGACCTGGGGTTAGGTAGAGAGATTGCCCATTCAGGTGGTGGGGGGAGGAGGTTTTTGTGAGCGGGTGAAGTGATGGCTGGTGGATGTCTTCTCGGCATGCACGAAGGGGCGAACAAAGGGGCAAGCTCCTTTGTCGTGCTCCTTCGTGTGCGCAACGTTGGGCGCATGACGCCCAGGGAGGCTGTAGATTTAAAGGGCTCACCGGCCATTGCGTCGATTACGTCACCGTCTCGTAGAAGACGTCGGGGGTCGCCTCGAGGTAGGCCGCAAGAGAAGCCGGGTGGTGGAGTGGCTGGTCTGATTACCCTGCTGTGCCATCAGACCATTCAACTGTATGCAAATGTATCTCATACATTACAGATATTCGGAAAACCTGACTGGCTGGGGGTCCTTCAGGACAGATTTGGAAACCACTGTCATAAAACATTTTTACTTTACAGATTTGAAATTAAATTAAATTAAAATTGTGCAAAATTTGATAGTTGGAAAGAGCTATGCCAAGAAGTGTACAGGATGAATATTTTGGTCCCACAAGTATGCTTTTAGTAACACCAACAAGGAAAGCTCAAGAATATAGATCCTGTACTCCTGATTGTTATGAAACTCCATTTTATTTTTCTTTTGGTACATTCTACAAGGAATAGTTACCTTTTTAGAAGAAAATACTGAAAAAAACTCAAGGAAAAAAATATTTTTTTTTTTACTTACTGTCACTGAAATTATAATTACAAGAAAAATCCAGGCCCGATAGAGATTCAGATACTTTGATTTGAGTCAGTTGCAAAAAAATGTTTGTGGGTCTTGCGTGAAGTTTCCTGGTGTTTGATGCTATTACACTACAACTGATTGCTGCTGTGGACACATGTCCATGATAACTAAAGACAGATTGTTTGATAGTAATATAATATTTGACCTATGCCTTGGCATGCAGTCCCTATTTCCTATGCACAGATATTTCCTACAAAACTGAACTCTTGTGCTCAGCTGAGTTCAGATATTCGGATTCAGTTTTAACACAATATACAACTTATATTCTTACAGAACAATGAATGATTTCTAAAAGATGCTTTTTCACTGGCTGGATATGCAAAAGAAAACTGGACAGAGTTCACCTAATACAGCTTTTTTTTGTAATGAGAAAAATCTGAGTTCATAAGGTCATGGGTTTTTTTTTAGCCTCAAACTTCCTGTCTCACTGAATAAAACCTGAAGTCAGCAGCTGAGATGACATAATTTTGGGTGGTGCTAGCACACATTTTTCAGTATTAAATCTGTCAGTTATTTTTCCAGTTTTTGTTTGAAGAATGTTTTTAAAGGTGTTCTTGGTCTTGGCAGCCTTTGGATACCCTATAGGTATGTCTGGTTGTTTTTGATGAGTGAGGCTTTGTTCTGTTTACTTCTCTCAAAGGAAGGGTCTGTTGACATAGTCTGTATTTCAATAATCTTTATCACAGAAGGCTAGGAAGCCTCTGGGCTAAAGGAAGCAGACCCTGAAAGTGACTTCTTAGTCACAGAGACAGAGGCCCAACCAGACACGAGCAGTTCAGATTTCTGTATTTCCTGAGATCTGGGTAATGATAATGTCAGACCTCACAGATTTTGGTTACTTACTTTTAGCTGCATGCAAGGTGAGGCAAGAAAGCTTCCCATCTGCTGTTTCACTTGTCAGATCAGGGTAGCAGCACTAAGCATTCTCAGCTCTAAGCAGCAAAGCAGAACAATGTGATCCTTTTTATTTATGCATTCTTTTACTTCTGTATTTTTGGCCCAGTTTGTTTTTGGGTTGGTTTTTTTTAAATTCTAGTTGAACCAGTGTTGGGATTCTGGCACTCTGAGCCTTCATTCACAACAATCTGGGGCTGTTTCCTCCTGTTTTTAATATTCCCACCCTCTCACTAGTATTTATAGTCTCTCACCGAGGCTGGGAGCCATGCACTAGAGCTCATTCCGGAACCCTATATCCTGTCCTCTACATACACCTATCAGGGGTCACCATGGCGCCCTTCCCACTGGGAGCTGGGAGCACTGCCTTCACAGCATCCTTAGCCCCAGTCAACCCGAGGTGCAGAAGACCCAGTTTGGTAATCATAACTGGGGACCTTCTACATGGCAGTGCATAACTGCATAACCCTGCCACTGAGTCCCCAACCGAGCCCAATTCGATCCTTTTAAATGAGTTCCCCCTTGCTTCATTCTAAAGGTAGGGGATCAAGGAGTTAAAATTATTTTCCTCGTTTTGTCTTACTTTTCTTAGAGAAATTACTGTAAGCGCTGCTGGAGAAAAGGTTAATGTTGTCCAGTCCATTCAAATGATCTGGGTTAGTGGTCTCTGGAATAAAACTCATTGATTTGTATCATATTTAATGGGTAGACAACTGTTATTTATAGCTGATATTTGTATTGGTGGCACTGTGTGCTATGAAAATAATAAAAGGGAGTATGTTTGATCTCATCTAATTTTAACTAATCAATGTACATATCTATTTTGAACTGTGCAAATTCATCTTCTATGCAATGTTTAAAATTTCTGAGGGTACCATTTGGAAATCTTGCTAACATCTTCATGTTTTATCCCTTACTGCCCTGTATAATAGAATCCAATATTCTCTGGCAGTGCCAATAAATAATTAAAATGAAATGATGATAATCTGGATTTCTATTGCAACTTTCAGTGAAACATAAACCTAATGGGGTGAATTTTCAAAACATTTAAGCACGCAAAATTAGCATATACGCATGTAAGTCCTTTGTACTTGTGTACACGCTATTTTAGAAACATCAGAAGTACATGTGTATTTTCAGTCTTGAGTGCATATTTAAGCACAAAAAAAAGGAGCAGTTTCGGGGCATTCTGGGGCTTGGCCAAGAAGAATGCATGCAAGTTGCTATCATATAAGAGTCATACATCTGCACATTTGGCAACATATGTCATTTTATATCTGCAAATTTTCTAGCACATATAATAATAGACTCATCTGTTGATTACTATTGGTTGGGTGAGAGGTCTGAGTGAACTAGGGGACGTTCAGAGTGAAGAACTGGGAGAATCTTGATGACCTGGAGAATGACTAGGTGAATTAGTGGATGTTTCAGCAAACTGGTGATTTCAATTACATGTGCATGTTTTAAAATATACTGACATCTACGCTTTGGCAGGGTTTTATGCAAACAAATCCAATGATTTCACATGCAAAATATACAATACATGCTTATGTTTTTAAAATAGGTAAGAAAAGTACCTGCTTTCAATGTATTGTAGATATTCACGCATAAAGAAACATATACATGTATGTTAGGAGGTAGACGTATGCATATTTTATAATCTGCATGTACCTGATATACACAGATTATAAAATACTGTAGTAGATCCCCACACAGAAATATACATATGTATATGGAATTGCACGGAGTTCTTTGAAAGTTATCCTCCCTGAGGTCCAGATTCAAAAGTCATTTAGACAGTAACTCAAAAGTTATCTGTTTAAGGGCCTCATTTTCTAAAGTATCGCAGGCCTGCGATACTTTAGGGAATGAGGGGCGGGGGGCCGAAACGGGGGGCAGGCCTGCGCTAGCCGGCAGCGATCGCACCGTCGCGGTGCGATCGCTACCGGTTGTGCACCCAATAGCACCACCATAGAAGGTGGAGCTATTGGGCGCAAACTCGGACGTGAAAAGGGCCTTACCTTTTCGTCGTCCGCAGCGTCTTCACGGAGTCGGCCCCAGTGACGCCCCGACTCCTCCTCTTCCGGGGCCGACTCCGCCTCCATTTTGGTATCGCATGCGAGCCACTTGGAAAATAAGGCACTAAATGATGATTTTGACATATTCAGCCACTTGTTTGTCTAAATCTAGCTACCTAAGTAGTTATTCACCAAAATTTAGTCAGATAAGTTAGGGGTGTTCCAGGGGCATAATTCGGAAGAATTAAGTTAGCCAAAGAAGTTATCCAGCATATTCCAATATACAGAGGTGGATAATTTATCTGGCTAACTTTGGTTGACCTAGAGGGCTGTAGTAAAGTTAGCTGGATGAACTTATCTAATTGTAAGATAGCTGGATATTCTCAGCAGCGTGGCTGCACCGCTAAGTATACATACTAAGTTAGCTGGATAAGTTTATCCAGTTAACTAGCCAAGTCACATAGCAGCTCAATATGGAGCTCCCTGTGTTGAACACTTTCATATATCTAAAGTATACATTCATTTCTAGTGTGGACAGCATAGGTATACATTTCTGATACATGGTCTGAATTAAATCCGCCAGTAGAGAAAAGATAGGAGAGAGGGTGGATACTGTCAAGTACTCAAAGGTGCAAGAAATATAAATACCTAACTACTATAAGGGCCTTATAGCTAGGTTCTCTCTCTCTCTCTCAGTGGTTGTAGGTAGGAATTGCAACAATTATGGTACTTACCGCAAAGTGTGAAAAAGATATCACACTCTGCGGTAATACCTATGCGAAGCGGTAAGATAGCGCACTTTGCGATAAACAGGCTATTACCATAAAACACACCCCTTTTCCTATTGCATGCGATATTTACTGCATTTTGATACATCCAGGACTAAGTTCAATGCTGTAAAACTCATAAATACAGGGAGCAGGATTTCTTTAATAATGTTTTTATATATCATAACTAAAATGACAAAACAAAAGATAGCAGCGCAAAATCAATAAATGAAAGCGTTCTAAAAAATAACAAATATACCAATAATTGGAACACAAATTGTCAATTTATCAAAAAACATTTCAAGAAAATTTTTAGCTTGTTTCAGTTAACTGATTCTAATGCTTAGTGTGACCTTTATTAAATAGTATGAAAAAGCCAGTTCATAACTTGCTGTAGTATTACAGTAATACAATTTTAATGATAATTGGCATTGAAAACATCCATTGAATACTACAATTTAAAATACATTTGTCAAATTAAAAGTGCTCAGAATTAGTATAATCTCTAATAGTCAGTCAGTTATAAACTTAGATTGTAAGCCCTCTGGGGACAGGGAAATATACCTACAGTACCTGAATGTAAACCGATGTGATATCTCAGATTGAATGTCGGTATATAAAAAAATAATAATAATAATAATAATAAAATAAATAAAGCTCTGCGATAATAACAGCAGACAAAATCCCCAAATGCAAAAACATGTTTAAAAATGCATTCATTTCTGGTGAAAATAACAGGGATGTGAATCGTGTCCTCGATCGTCTTAACGATCGATTTCGGCTGGGAGGGGGAGGGAATCGTATTGTTGCCGTTTGGGGGGGTAAAATATCGTGAAAAATCGTTAAAAATCGTGAAAAATCGAAAAATCGAAAAATCGAAAAACCGGCACATTAAAACCCCCTAAAACCCACCCCCGACCCTTTAAATTAAATCCCCCACCCTCCCGAACCCCCCCCCCAAATAACTTAAATAACCTGCGGGTCCAGCGGCGGTCCGGAACGGCAGCGGTCCGGAACGGGCTCCTGCTCTGAATCTTGTCGTCTTCAGCCGGCGCCATTTTCCAAAATGGCGCCGAAAAATGGCGGCGGCCATAGACGAAAAAGATTGGACGGCAGGAGGTCCTTCCGGACCCCCGCTGGACTTTTGGCAAGTCTCGTGGGGGTCAGGAGGCCCCCCACAAGCTGGCCAAAAGTTCCTGGAGGTCCAGCGGGGGTCAGGGAGCGATTTCCCGCCGCAAATCGTTTTCGTACGGAAAATGGCGCCGGCAGGAGATCGACTGCAGGAGGTCGTTCAGCGAGGGTTCCGGCGCCTCGCTGAACGACCTCCTGCAGTCGATCTCCTGCCGGCTCCATTTTCCGTACGAAAACGATTCGCGGCGGGAAATCGCTCCCTGACCCCCGCTGGACCTCCAGGAACTTTTGGCCAGCTTGTGGGGGGCCTCCTGACCCCCACGAGACTTGCCAAAAGTCCAGCGGGGGTCCGGAAGGACCTCCTGCCGTCCAATCTTTTTCGTCTATGGCCGCCGCCATTTTTCGGCGCCATTTTGGAAAATGGCGCCGGCTGAAGACGACAAGATTCAGAGCAGGAGCCCGTTCCGGACCGCTGCCGTTCCGGACCGCCGCTGGACCCGCAGGTTATTTAAGTTATTTGGGGGGGGTTCGGGAGGGTGGGGGATTTAATTTAAAGGGTCGGGGGTGGGTTTTAGGGGGTTTTAGTGTGCCGGCTCACGATTCTAACGATTTATAACGATAAATCGTTAGAATCTGTATTGTATTGTGTTCCATAACGGTTTAAGACGATATTAAAATTATCGGACGATAATTTTAATCGTCCTAAAACGATTCACATCCCTAGAAAATAATTACTTCTATCAGGCACCATATAACCCCAACAAAGACCTTCATTTTGTCTATAGAATGGCTTTTTCAGGTGGATATAATGTATATATGATAACAAAATTGGTTGATTATCTCATAGTGTGCACACTAACTTCAGTGTGGTAAATAAAGCAAGATTGGCTCATTCGATCAACTTAAATGATTGCATAATCTGAAACAAAAATAACATATCAGAACCTCAAACTAAAAATAAATGTTTTGAACTTGAACCTCCTCTAAGTACATAACTGAGCAGTAAGTCAAACTTGTTTCTAATGGTGCAGTAAACCACTAAACCCTACCCATAGGGACAGGAGTGGAGGGGAAGCCTAGTGGTTAAAGCAGCAGGCTTTGAATGTGGGAGACCAGCATTCAAATCCCACCGGTGCTCCTTTTTGCCTCAGGTACAAATTTACTGTAGGATTTATCATTCTGCTGTAAATATAGCAGAATGATAAGCTGTAGCCAGAAAAGGGGCGGGGGGGGGGTGTGATAATGTGCAGCCAGCCGCATCGCGGAGGTGCGTTTTCGCCCACTGCGGTTGCGGCCACACCGCACACTATTGCCCCCATAGTGCCACTGCAAAAGGTGTTGTTATTTCCAGTGCTACTGCTGGTGATAATGTGTAAAACTTCATTGCCCGCAGCGGTACCGGCATTAAAATATTGCCCCACCCAAACCCCACCCTAACCCCACCCCTTTCCCTCATTTAAATGTTAAAGTCATGATGCGGTTGAGAATCCTGGGCCACATGGCACATCTTCACATGAAAAAAGCTCATTGGACTCTATATTCACAGTGGACTTAAATCACTCAAGTTCTTCAAGTCAGCATTCACATCATCTAGCAGCTTAAGCACTCTCTGTCCAGGTGGATTCTCCTTCCAAATTCCTCCCAGCTCAAACTGTCATAAACAAGGATGTAACCAGCTTGGGCTGGGGAGCTTATGTAGACAGGATCTACATACAGGGTCTGTGGTCCACTCAGGAAAAGATTCATCAGATACATTTTCAAGAGCTAACCACATCCTCTGGCAACAAATCCCAGAGCTTTATTGTGCATTGAGTGAAAAAGTATTTTCTCCAATTGGTCTTAAATGGTCTTAAATGTGCTACTTGCTAACTTCATGGGATGCCCCCTAGTCCTTCTGTTTTTCAAAAGTGTAAATAACCGATTCACATCTACTCGTTCAAGACCTCTCATGATCTTAAAGACCTCTATCACATCCCCCCTCAGTCGTCTCTTCTCCAAGCTGAGCAGCCCTAACCTCTTCAGCCTTTCCTCATAGGGGAGCTGTTCCATCCCCTTTATCATTTTGGTTGCCCTTCTCTCTACCTTCTCCATCGCAACTATATCTTTTTTCAGATGCGGCGTCCAGAATTGTACACAGTATTCAAGGTGCGGTCTCACCATGTTGGATTTTCAGAAGGCATTTTACAAAGATCCTCATGAGAGGCTTCTAGAAAAAATAAAAAGTCGTGGGATAGGTGGCGATGTCCTTTCGTGGATTACAAACTGGCTAAAAGACAGGAAACAGAGAGTAGGATTAAATGGAAAATTTTCTCAGTGGAAGGGTGTGGGCAGTGGAGTGCTTCAGGGATCTGTATTGGGACCCTTACTTTTCAATATATTTATAAACGATCTGGAAAGAAATACGACAAGAGAGGTAATCAAATTTGCGGATGATACAAAATTATTCAGAGTAGTTAAATCACAAGCAGAATGTGATACATTACAGGAGGACCTTACAAGACTGGAAGATTGGGCATCCAAATGGCAGATGAAATTTAATGTAGACAAGTGCAAGGTGTTGCATATAGGGAAAAATAACCCTTGCTTTAGTTATACGATGTTAGGTTCCATATTAGGAGCTACCACCCAGGAAAAAGATCTAGGCATCATAGTGGATAATACTTTAAAATCGTCAGCTCAGTGTGCTGCAGCAGTCAAAAAAGCAAACAGAATGTTAGGAATTATTAGGAAGGGAATGGTTAATAAAACGGAAAATGTCATAATGCCTCTATATCGCTCCATGGTGAGACCGCACCTGGAATACTATGTACAATTCTGGTCGCCGCATCTAAAAAAAGATATAGTTGCGATGGAGAAGATACAAGGGCAACCAAATGATAAAGGGGATGGAACAGCTCCCCTATGAGGAAAGACTAAAGAGTTTAGGGCTGTTCAGCTTAGAGAAGAGACGACTGAGGGGGGATATGATAGAGGTCTTTAAGATCATGAGAGGTCTTGAACGAGTAGATGTGACTCGGTTATTTACACTTTTGAATAACAGAAGGACTAGGGGGCATTCCATGAAGTTAGCAAGTAGCACATTTAAGACTTATCGGAGAAAATTCTTTTTCACTCAACGCACAATAAAGCTCTGGAATTTGTTGCCAGAGGATGTGGTTAGTGCAGTTAGTGTAGCTGGTTTCAAAAAAGGTTTGGATAAGTTCTTGGAGGAGAAGTCCATTAACGGCTATTAATCAAGTTTACTTAGGGAATAGCAACTGCTATTAATTGAATCAGTAGCATAGGATCTTCTTAGTGTTTGGGTAGTTGTCAGGTTCTTGTGGCCTGGTTTGGCGTCTGTTGGAGACGGGATGCTGGGCTTAATGGACCCATGGTCTGATCCAGCATGGCAATTTCTTTTGTTCTTATTTCATTTGTGAGAAAAAAAAAGGATCAAACAATAAAAAAAAATGTTTATAAGGCTAAAAAAGAAGAACAAGGCCTCCCAGGACCGCCCACCTGCCCAAAAACATGCTGGGGCCAGGATCCCCTCAGCCTCCACTTACCTGGTCTGGTGGGGATCCGTCGGTGAGGCACAGACCCAGCGCAAGTCTTGTGTAGGCAGAGGGAGCCATATATCATCGTGGCCTTGGCCTACTCAGGCTGACGATTTGGATGGACCAGGCCTGATGCCATGACTTGGCCCAGAGTTTGGGTCTTGATGCCAAGACCTTAGCAAGGATACAGGCCCGATGCCATGTCCTGTCCCAGCTGCCAGTTCCTGATGTCAAGGCCTCGGCCGGCGCTCAGACCCAGGCACGCCACAGCGACCCTGCTCTGAGGCTGAGTCCTAACATCAGGGTTTTGGCCTGGACCCAGGCCCAATGCTACTACCAGATCCGGAGACTGGCTCTTGATGCCTGGGCCTCAGCCTGGGCCATAGCATGGACCCAGTCTCCATACCATATCCTGGCCCAGAGGACCATTCCTGACTACTGGGCCTCAGCCTTGGCTGGAGCCTGGACACAGGCAGAGACCCAGGCCTGATGCCATTTCCTGACCCAGAAGCTGGGTTCACATACTAGACATTCAGCTCCCACATTATCCTCCTCTTCTCTTTTGATGCCATCTGCAGGGATAAATGCACTGGAGATAACTAAATCCGGCACAAACACAGTGGGTGGCGTCAGAATAGAAGAGGATAACACATGAGGAGGTGTGAGGCCTGGGCTCCAAGCCTGAGCTTGGTCCTCCAGGTGTTGGGACCCAGAGTCCAGGCCAGGCCCTGGCATTGGGCCTGGGTCTGGGCCAAGGCTCCAGCATCTGAACCCAGCCTCCAGGACTGATTGTGACATTGAGCCTGGGTCTGGGCTGAGGCCTTAGCATTGGGACCTAGTTCATGGCATTGGGCTTGTGTCCTGACACTGGGCTATGCCAAGGCTCAGACATTGGGACCCAGCTTCTGGACCAGGTCCTGGGTCCAAGAAAGGCCTCGGGATCAGGACCCAGCCTGTAGGCTGGGTCATGGTATTGTGCCTGGATTTGGGCTCTGGTCCAGGCTGAAGCCTAGGCATCGGGACCTGGCCTCTGGGCCAGTTTATGGAATTAGAGCTGGGTTGGGGCCAAGACCCCGGTGTTTGGACCCAGCATCCAGGTTGGATCTCTGCGTTGGACCTGGGTCCAACCTCTGGCTTAGGTTGAAGCCCAGGCATCAGGACCCGGCTTCTGGGTTGGGTCGCAGCAATGGGCTTGCACCCAGGCTGATGCCCCAGCATCGGGACCCAGCCTCTGGGCCAGTTTGCACCAGTGTCAGGTCTGGTTCTGGGCTCTGGCCTAGCCCCAGACCAAGTATCAGGAACCAGCCTCCAGGTTGGGTTGCGGCATCAGTCCTGGGTCCGGGCCGAGTCCCGGCTTTGCCATCAGATACCCGATGGATAAGGTAAGAATTTTTTCAGATCTCTTCTGTGGCCTCGGTGTCGGGCTGGACCTAGGCCGAGGCCTCGCCATAATGCTCGTGCCTAGGCTGTGGCCTCTACATTGCACCTTGGTCTATGCCCCTGGTGAAACCGTGTCTTCAGGTCTAGGCTTAGGCCAAGGTTCTGGTGTTGCACTAGGATATAGGGCGCTGCCCCTGCTTTGGGTCTCAGCCTCTGCCTTAGATGAGGCCCTGGGCCTTCAGCCTAGGCTTAGGCCCAATTCATTCTTTTCAAAGGAATGCAATGAATAAGATTTGTTTAATTTGGGGTGGCCCCCTATTCAATTTGGGGCCCCTCAAATGAAACAAATTGCTCTTATTTGTCATGTTTTTTAATTTGTTTGAAACAAATGCATATCTCTATTATCTATTAGGAAAATAGTTCATCCTGCTCACAGATAACAAACCATTGAAATGACTCTACACATAATAAAACCTCAGAGTAGTGTGATAATTTCTAACTCCACAACACTTCTCATTCAAAATGGTATATTGGCAAGGGGATGTTAACATGAATGCTATTTTTTTCTCCAATGAAGTTGGAGTTTCCAGAGCAAGGATTCAAGTTAAGGGTTTTCAGTGTGGGGGGAGGAAAACAAGATATGTCAAGGGTTATTTTTCCTAATAGGAAAGACTAGGGACAAAATTAAAATAACCTGAAACATTAAAAAAAAAAAAAACCTTACCAACAGGAAACATTTCACGGGAGGAAAAATCATCCAAAAATATAAAAACCCACAGCGATGGTTAGGGAAGAAAATTACTGAATCACTGAGACCCACCTGTTTCTTCCAAGAAAAAGGTCTCTGGGCAGACAAAGAGTGGGCCTGCAGAAGATACCACACTGGCAGCAGCTCCAGCAACAGGAGGAATAGTAGAAAGACATTCTAAACCAACTAATTTACACCTTTAAGAAAAGGAATACCTGGGAAAAATATAACCTAAATCTATTTTGGACTTTGGATAGCTGGTCTGTTTTTTGATTCACTTCATTTGCTTGGTTATTTTATTTGTCATGCCCAAGACCCAGCCCTATGTAAACCTGTCTTGCCATTCTAACCTTGTCTTCTCATGGTGTCACTTCTGACTCCATGACCTGACTGTCTTTGTCTTGTCTTGTGGCCTACAGGCCTTCTATGTTGCCTTGCCTTGCGGCCTTTGGGCCTTATTGTCTCTTGGATTGCCTTGAGGCCCTCAGACCTATTTTGCTTTGTTCCCTGTCTTGATGCCTTTGGCCTTTTCTCTCATTTATCCAGCCTTGAGGCCTTCAGGCCTATTCTGTCTATTTCAAGCTTTGCTGCATTCGGGCTTCTGTGTTCTTTGTTCAGTGTTTCCCTTGTCTGCCTTGTTGATCTTGTCTTGTCTGTTCCATCAGCCTGTCCAGTCCTGCCTGTACCAGAGTCTTGCCCTGTCTGTTCCAGTAACCAGTCTTGCTTATACCAGAGTCCTGTCCTTGCTTTGTCTCACCCTTGTCTTGTCTAGTTCCAAGTCTTGTCCAGTACAATGTCTTGACTTGTCCAGCTTGCCATGGCCTGCCTGTCTTGTCTCCAGCCTGCCTTGTCCAAGCCTTGCTTGTGTGGACTCACCAGTATGATTTACTGTCGCCGCAGAGACCTACTAGCCTCCTGGCTAGATAGAAGACCTGCCCTTGTCTTGTCCTGAGTTGTGTCTTGCAGTCCCATGCCACTCCCCAGGTGGGTTTCCCGGACTCTGGGGCCTGTAAAAAAAATCTTTCCCTCTGCTCCTGGAATCAGCAATCTTGTAGCAGTAGAAACTTATAGGCCCTTTATGCTATAGGTAGCCCTAAATACTTTCAGGTAAACAGTTCAATCTGACCATTTTTTCTAGATGTATTAGCATGATTGTGTAACTATAGTCAAAACATAAATATTTTTAAATAAATGAATAAAGAATGTCCAATATATTGCTCCTGTTTATAATTTCTATAGCATTGCTAGATCAATTTAGCGCTTTGCAGATACATAAATATGAACATGTACTATTTTAATGAAATATTTTGAACTTGCCCTGTTTATTAAACTGTCAAGTTTTAGGTATTCTGTAACTTGTAATGCAGTTTTTGTTGATTCAAAATACAGCACTGCAAACCCAAATGATTAGAAATAGACTTTATAATAAACAGTAGATAGGCTGGGAGGACAGTGCTTACTGCGAAGTTTAAGATGCTAAAATTGCCAAAAACTGCAGCAAGCATGAAGGATGGAGGCAATTATAAAATTGAAAATGCCAGCAAAATATAGAAGAGTCGGGGGCCTAAGTTCTTAATGCGTGAATTAAAAATAGCGCTATGTAATAATGCCCACAGTGAGCAGTAAAATCTACTAATGTGATTGGGTATATTATATTTTTGTGGTGCTGCATTTCCAAAGTATGTAAATAGTGTGGTAATGAGCTCATTAGCAATTACTGTAGAATTTACAAAACTGCATTCAATTTACTGTGAGCACATAATTCAGCTAAAATTTACAGGAACCTCTAGAAGTGTAGCTAACTACTAGCATGCTGATCTGGCTTGCATGCTAGTAGTTAACAGGGGGGTAGGCAGTGTCCTGGCAGGCCCTCCCCTCCCCAGATTCCTGATTCACCTCACCTAGAAGTCATATAATCTCTGATTCCCTTCCTCCATTTTTTAAAAATTCCAACCCATCCTTCCTCCCCGCCCCCTAAGCAGCCACTGCCTGGCACCTCTGGGCAGGCTGGCAGGAGGAGAGCCTCTGACCTCCTACTAGCTTAGCCTCCTGTTTCATAATAGGCACTGCTCAGTGGCACAACAAACCATGAACCACACATACTGTTCAAGGGGTGCTGCACCATTAAGTGGCACCATTAAGGAACTGGAGGCTGAACCAGCATTAGTTATAAAACTGTTCTGTAGCTGATCTGGTGGAAGAATACAGGGAATCTAGATGGGGGTGTTTCTGTTTTGGGGGAATTGTAAAAGATAAGGGAATCAGTGGATTACTTGACTTCCTAGAACATTAAGGGGTTTCTTCCACAGGGAGAGGATCAGAAAGGGGAGGAATGTTCAGGAGATTTTTTTGCACATTCAAGCACAGTTCCCCACATTAACTCTTGACATTGACTCTTTACTTTAGGCTGGTCAGTGCATGGTTAGAGAGCAAGCTAATGATGTGCTAAGTGCAGCCATCCTTAAATAGCCATGCTCACTTTACAGCGGTCATTTTAGGATAACCCTATTCTGCATATAGTACATACTAGGGATGTGAATCGTGTCCTCGATCGTCTTAACGATCGATTTCGGCTGGGAGGGGGAGGGAATCGTATTGTTGCCGTTTGGGGGGGTAAAATATCGTGAAAAATCGTGAAAATCGTTAAAAAATCGAAAAATCGAAAAATCGAAAAACCGGCACATTAAAACCCCCTAAAACCCACCCCCGACCCTTTAAATTAAATCCCCCACCCCCAAATAACTTAAATAACCTGCGGGTCCAGCGGCGGTCCGGAACGGCAGCGGTCCGGAACGGGCTCCTGCTCCTGCATCTTGTCGTCTTCGGCCGGCGCCATTTTCCAAAATGGCGCCGAAAAATGGCGGCGGCCATAGACGAAAAAGATTGGACGGCAGGAGGTCCTTCCGGACCCCCGCTGGACTTTTGGCAAGTCTCGTGGGGGTCAGGAGGCCCCCCACAAGCTGGCCAAAAGTTCCTGGAGGTCCAGCGGGGGTCAGGGAGCGATTTCCCGCCGCGAATCGTTTTCGTACGGAAAATGGCGCCGGCCATACGCGTATGGCCGGCGCCATTTTCCGTACGGAAAATGGCGCCGGCAGGAGATCGACTGCAGGAGGTCGTTCAGCGAGGGTTCCGGCGCCTCGCTGAACGACCTCCTGCAGTCGATCTCCTGCCGGCGCCATTTTCCGTACGAAAACGATTCGCGGCGGGAAATCACTCCCTGACCCCCGCTGGACCTCCAGGAACTTTTGGCCAGCTTGTGGGGGGCCTCCTGACCCCCACGAGACTTGCCAAAAGTCCAGCGGGGGTCCGGAAGGACCTCCTGCCGTCCAATCTTTTTCGTCTATGGCCGCCGCCATTTTTCGGCGCCATTTTGGAAAATGGTGCCGGCCGAAGACGACAAGATGCAGGAGCAGGAGCCCGTTCCGGACCGCTGCCGTTCCGGACCGCTGCTGGACCCGCAGGTTATTTAAGTTATTTGGGGGTGGGGGATTTAATTTAAAGGGTCGGGGGTGGGTTTTAGGGGGTTTTAGTGTGCCGGCTCACGATTCTAACGATTTATAACAATAAATCGTTAGAATCTGTATTGTATTGTGTTCCATAACGGTTTAAGACGATATTAAAATTATCGGACGATAATTTTAATCGTCCTAAAACGATTCACATCCCTAGTACATACTATTTTGAAAACATAGTTTAACCTGTATGTTAAAATGAACAGGGTACCTGGGGTAGCCTGCCAGTTCTAATGCAGACTCTTTGACAAGGTATGGAAGAAAGACATTGCAAGGTGGTATGGAGAAAAAGGAATGAAACAAAGTACATTGCTGTCCAGGAGAGACATAGCTGGAAGAAACAGAAATGGAAGGAGATAAGATACCAAAGAAAGAGAGAGAGAGAGAACTGAAATGGAGAAGAAAAAGGAAAAAGACAAGGAACACCAGAGAAAGAGAGAGAGGGAGAGTTTTTGGTTTGAATGATATCTAGATCTTCCTCAATGGGAATACTTAAACACTAAGGAGCACATTTTAAAAGGGTTACGTGTGTAACCCTTAAAAACCCCCCTGCGCGCGTCGAGCCTATTTTACATAGGCTTGGTGGGACGCGCGTATGTCCCGGGGCTTGCAAAAAGGGGTGGGGCGTGGGCAGTCCGGGGCGGTCCGGGGGGGGGGGGAGGGGCGTGGCCTGAGTCTCCAGGCACAGCAGCCATTTGCCGCTGTGCCCGGGATCGCAGGCCGGTCGTTGGCCGGCAAGTTTAAGTTACGCCTGCCGGGAGGCAGGTGTAACTTCTTCAACAAAGGTAAGGGGAGTTTTAGGTAGGGCTGGGGGCAGGTTAGGTGGGGGAAGAGAGGGAAGTTGTGGGGGGGGTGGAACGGAGGCAGGCTGCGTGGCTCGGCGTGTGCAAGTTGCACAATTGTGCACCCCCTTGCGCGCGCCGACCCTGGATTTTATAACATGCCCGCGGCTGCGCGCACATGTTATAAAATCGAGCATAGATTTGTTTGCGCCGTGTTGAGTGAACAAATCTGCGCCCGTGCACAGGTTTTAAAATCTACCCCTAAGGTTTTTCTATGATGTCAAGGCCCTTAAATGGTGTTTTTGTAATTTTTATAAATCCAGCATGCTATCAGAAGCCTATGCATTTATGAAACACATTTACCACTGGTATTTTCAGAAATGGGAGATATACTAAAACAAACAACAGTTAATTTCAGCAACAGTGACCAGCATGTCTTCTAGAAATAACTATGCAAAGTAACATACTAGTAATGAGAGATTGGGAATAACTGGCCTTCACAGTCTGTTCAGCTGTCATTCTCTCTGGTTTTCTATCATTTTGGGTTACTGAGTGTGTGTTCACCATGTTTTTACCACCAGGCTCCAAGCTTTGTAAACATCCTGAAAATTGCAAAATTGCTCTTGGATGCACTAAGCCGCATTATTTTTTTCTCAGAAGGGGTCCTACAATTGTGGGTGAAGTGTCACCACGATAATGGGGCTCCTTCTCCAAAACAACGTTACTGCTATATGGTGTCTTCTTTTATCTTGCAGCCAAATACCGCGGGCAAAAAGAAGATGTCAAACAACTATTTAACGTGATGGTGACCCCAATCTCATGGGACTGCCTTCGACTTAAAGGACTACTGGCTTAAAAACAAAATTCCAGCAAAGAGAAGATGTTGACGGGGTCAGTCCTGACCCCTATCTCAACCCAGGGCCACCATTCGAGGCAGCCCCAACTTCCCGAAATAAAAAAAAATAATGAACATGTAGTCTCATGGTGATGGCCCCCTCCCCCCCAACAGACCAACCATACATTCATGGCCCCAGCCCTCCCCCCATCACTCAGGCTAAAATGATAAAAATTAGGGTCCCGGCACTCTTACTGTTCCCATCCCATACCCCTAAAAATCCAAATTAGGCCTCTGACCCCCTGGCACCCTGATCCACTTCCTTCTACCCCCTCCCCCCCCCAAGTCCTGAAATCCAAGTTGGAGCTCCCGTGAATGGGGCTGGGTGCACCTTCACACCCCAGCCCAGTCGGCGTTCTTCTCCCAAATGGCATCAACCTGACCTTGCTCCAGGAACCTTATGGGGTAGAAATTGGGAATGGGAATGGGGTCAGGATTCTAATTTTTACCTTTTTATCTCGGGGGTGGGGGGCTGGGGCCATAATTGCATGATTGGTCATTGGCGGGGTTGGGGCCATGAATATATGCTTGGTCATTGGAGTTTTGAGGGGTTGGGGGGATCAGGACCATGAATGGATGGTTGGTCTCTGGGGAGGTTGGAGGGTGAGGTGCACGGGGCCATGAATGTATGCTTGGTCTTTGGGGAGGAGGTGGTGGGGATGCTGTCACCGAATGACTATATGCTCACTTTTTTTTAATTAGTGGAGTTGAGATGGGGGTCAACACTAACCTTCGCTCAGCCTCCCCTCTTTCCTAGGATATTTTTTTGTTTGCCACTTCTTTAAATGTGAAGTGGGAGCCTTAGGACCCACATTAGGGTCCCGGGCCTTCCACCTCACATTTACTGCTTTTGCAAGAAGTGTTATTTTATCATTGCTGACCTCCTTCTCAGTCAGCTATGATAAAATATTTGCATAGGATTGTCTATGCATGAACTTCTTTGCATGCAATTGCATTATTCATGCATGCAAATCACATACAAAGAAGGTCATTGTAATAGGGAATGGAACCTGGGTGGGAAGATGAAAAATATTGCATATATCATGTAATATACGTGATATAATGCATGTTAGAGCACTGTTGTGGCTTGTTTCATCTCCCAGTTTGTGAGGCTGTTATCTGAACATCTGACTGACCCATGCTATATGATGTTAGAATTGTAACCAAGCCCTCTCTGTGCAGACTCCAACTTGCTTGGAAACCTGATGCAGCTGTTCCTAGAGTTGCCAACAGGTTCCAGATTTTCAGGACAGGTTGATCCAGTCCTGGTTTTACCCCATTGCATGCTGGGATTTATTCTGATTTCCCTATTGCATTCCCTAAGAAAGCAATACTATAAGTACCCGCATGCAGTAGAGTAAAACCAGGACTCGATCAATCTGTCCTAAAAATCTGGAGCCACTTGGTAACCCTAGCTGTACCACCATTCACTACATTGGCTTGCATTCTCCCCTCTTTATACTCTAAACATTTATGTGGCTGAGAAAAACTCAAGCCTTCTCCTTCATTTCTTCTACCTGTTTCCCCCACCTGCCCTCATGTTTAAATTCTGCCATGGTTTTTGGTTGCTGGTAGGGTATTCCAGGTATCTACCACCCAGTCAGTAATGTAGTCTTTTGTCATGTTTCCTCTGAACCTTCCTCTCAGAATTCCTCTTAACTTCCATGACACATTTTCCTGCATACAGAAGGTCTGATGTATAAATATTTTATTCATCTCATTTTCTGCCTATTTGAAAAGCTTTGATGTTTCAAGCCCAGACAGTAGAAATAAAGGAGCATTTGAGGACAACTTTTTAAAAAAGATCTGTCAAAATAAGCATTTTAATTATATTATTTTTCAGCAGAGCTGACTAATAAAGTCAATCTGCCTCGGTGCATTTAAGGATATTTCCCTGTGTGGAAATGTACAGTACAGTACACGTTCCGCTGCCGTCTCTCGCTTCCTGTATCCTAAGTTGAACTCCTGGCAGCCTGCCTTGCCGTCTTACAATAAAATGCCCCGCTGTACATTCTGTTAGTTGTCTGAAGCACTTTTAAAAGAAACTAGATAAGCTGTGGCATACAGCACGTAGGGGAAAGTATTACATTATCTGTCTAGCTAGAAACTTCATTGCAATGTATTCTCTCACAATTTAGTGAAAGGTTAATGAAACTGTTTAGACAGCTCCAACTGCTGTACCCAGCTGATTAAAGCCTTTGATTTCTGCAGTGAATTCCTTCAATCCTTTCTTGTTTGCAGTAGGTGGGGTTTTGCTTTTCAAAGTAATTACACAAGGATTCACATTAGCTGTCCAGTTTTTTTGTTTTTTTTTGTTTCACCTGGCTGACTCCCTGTCAATATGTGCACCTGCCCTATTAACACTCCATGACAATGGACCCCTAAATCCACTTCTTTAGGATCTCTTGAGTCCCAACAGGATTTTTTTTTTGTTTGTTTTCAGGATACCCACGGTGAATATTCTTTATATAAAATGTCATTCGCTTCTCCCTTACTATTATTTTTGGATATACCTGGCAGAAGGACACTACTGAGCGTGCTCCAGCTATTGATGTCAGTGCGGAGGAAGAGCACGAAGCCAAAGATGACAGCCCATGCTTACAAGGAATGCTGATCTTTTCTAATTTTCTGCCTGTTAACCCAGGCACATAACTCAGGCACTAACAAAAGAATGGAAAACAATCCTCTTCAGCTGTTCTCGCACACACATGCATAAAAGCATTTTTACACAGAAAAAGTACATTTGCTGCTCCCGCATGCTCCAGGAATGATCTCAAACAGAACGTAGAAATATGATAGCAGAAAGAGACAGCGGGGCCTATCTAGTTTGCCTATCCATGCAACTGCTCAGCTCTACAACATTTACCACTCTCACAGAGATCCCCTGTGTTTATCCCATACTTTCTTGAATTTTGTCCTTGTCTCCACCACCTCCACTGGGAGGCTGTTCTCAACATCCATCACCCTTTCTGTCAAGAAATACTTCCTTAGATTACTCCTCAGTTTACCCCTTTCACCTTCATCTCAGAGTCTCCTTTTCGTTGAAAGTGACCCACTACCTATGCCTTGATATATCTGAAGTATTTAAATGAATCTATCATATGCTGCCTTTCCTCTAGGATATGCATATTTAGATATTTGAGTCTGTTCCTGTATGCTTTACAACAAAGTTCACTAACTTTGTTAGTAGCCACCTTCTGGACAGACTCCATCCTATTTATATCCTTAAGAACATAAGAAATTGCCATACTGGGTCAGACCAAGGGTCAAGCCCAGCATCCTGTTTCCAACAGAGACCAAACCAGGCCACAAGAACCTGGCAATTACCCAAACACCAAGAAGATCCCATGCTACTGATGCCAGTAGTAGCAATGGCTATTTTCCAAGTCAACTTGATTAATAGCAGGTAATGGACTTTTCCTCCAAGAACTTATCCAATCCTTTTTTAAACCCAGCTACACTAACTGCACTAACCACATTCTCTGGCAACAAATTCCAGAGCTTAATTGTGCGTCGAGTGAAAATGAATTTTCTCCGATTAGTCTTAAATGTGCTACTTGCTAACTGCATGGAATGCCCCCTAGTCCTTCTATTATCCGAAAGTGTAAATAACCAATTTACATCTACCTGTTCTAGACCTCTCATGATTTTAAACACCTCTATCATATCCCCCCTCAGCCGTCTCTTCTCCAAGCTGAACAGTCCTAACCTCTTTAGTCTTTCCTCATAGGGGAGCTGTTCCATCCTCTTTATCATTTGGTTGCTCTTCTCTGTACCTTCTCCATCGCAACTATATATTTTTTGAGATGCAGCTACCAGAATTGTACACAGTATTCAAAGTGCAGTCTCACCGTGGAGCGATACAGAGGCATTATGACATTTTCCATTTTATTAACCAATCCCTTCTTAATAATTCCTAACATTCTGTTTGCTTTTTTGACTGCTGTAGCACACTGAGTCGACGATTTCAAAGTATTATCCATTATGATGCCCTTTTTCCTAGGTGGTAGCTCCTAATATGGAACCTAACATCATGTAACTCAGCATGGGTTATTTTTCTCTATATGCAACACCTTGCACTTGACTACATTAAATTTCATCTGCCATTTGGATGCCCAATCTTCCAGTCTCGCAAGATTATCCTGTAATGTATCTCAAACCGCTTATGATTTAACTATTCTGAATAATTTTGTATCATAAGCAAATTTGATAACCTCACTCGTCATATTCCTTTCCAGTTCATTTATAAATATATTGAAAAGCACTGGTCCAAGTACAGATCCCTGAGGCACTCCATTGTTTATCCTTTTCCACTGAGTAAATTGACCATTTAATCCTACTCTCTGTTTCCTGTCTTTCAACCAGTTTGTAATCCACAGAAGGACATCGCCTCCTATCCCATGATTTTCTAGTTTTCTTAGAAGGCTCACATGAGAGACTTTGCCAAACGCCTTCTGAAAATCCAAATACACTACATCTACTGGTTCACCTTTATCTACGTTTATTAACCCCTTCAAAAAAATGAAGCAGATTTGTTAGGCAACACTTCCCTTGGGTAAATCCATGTTGACTATGTTCCATTAAACCATGTCTTTCTATATGTTCTATGATTTTGATCTTTAGAATAGTTTCCACTATTTTTCCCTGCACAGAGGTCAGGCTTACTGGTCCATAGTTTCCCGGATTGCCCATGGAGCCCTTTTTAAATATTGGGGTTACATTGGCTATCCTCCAGTCTTCAGGTACAATGTATGATTTTAATGATAGGTTACAAATTTTAACTAATAGATCAGAAATTTCATTTTTTAGCTCCTTTAGCACCCTAGGATGCATACCATCTGGTCCAGGTGATTTGCTATTCTTTAGTTTGTCAATCTGGCCTACTACATCTTCCAGGTTCACAGTGATTTGGTTCATTTTGACTGACTCATCACCCTTGAAAACCATCTCTGGAACTGGTATCTCCCCAACATCCTCATTAGTAAACATGGAAGAAAAGAATTAATTTAGTCTGTCTGCAATGGCCTTATTTTCCCTAAGAGCCTCTTTAAACCCTTTGTCATCTAACGGTCTAACCAACTCCCTCACAGGTTTCTTGCTTCAGATATATTTTAAAAAGTTTTTATTATGAGTTTTTGCCTCTAAGGATAACTTCATTTCAAATTCTCTGGTCGCCTGTCTTATCAATGTTTTACACTTAACTTGACAATGCTTATGCTTTATCCTATTTTATTCAGATGGATCCTGATTCCAATTTTTGAAGGATTTATTTTTGGCTAACATAGCCTCTTTCACCTCACCTTTTAACCATGCCGGTAGTCGTTTTGCCTTCCTTTCACCTTTCTTAATGCATGGAATACATCTGGACTGTGCATCTAGGATTGTATTTTTAAACAATGTCCACGCCTGTTGAACACTTAACTTTTGCAGATGCACCTTTCAGTCTTTTTCTAACTATTTTCCTCATTTTATTAAAGTTTCCCTTTTGAAAATTTAGTGTTAGAGCTTGTAGATTTACTTATTGTCCCCCTTCCAGTTATTGGTTTAAATTTGATCATGTTATGATCACTATTGCCAAGTGGCCCCACCTCCGTTACTTCTCTCACCAAATACTGCGTTCCACTAAAAATTAAATCTAAAATAACGCTCTCTCTCATTGGTTCCTGAGCCAATTGCTCCATGAAGCAGTCATTTATTACATCCAGGAACATTATGTCTCTAGCAAGTCCTGATGTTACATTTACCCAGTCAATACTGGGGTAATTGAAATCTCCCATTATTATGGCACTGCCAAATTGGTTAGCTTCCCTGATTTCTCTTAGCATGTCATCATTTGTCTGACCATTTTGTCAAGGTAGATGGTAGTATACTCCTATCACTATACTCTTACCCAACACATATGGGATTTCTACCCATATAGATTCTACTGAGCATTTAGTCTCTTGTATGATCTTTATCCTGTTGAACTCTATACCCTCCTGGACATAAAGTGCCATACCACCACCAAGTTGATCCTCTCTATCATTGCGATATAATTTGTACCCTGATATAGCACTGTCCTATTGGTTATTCTCCTTCCACCAGGTTTCTGTGATGCCAATTATGTCAATCTCATCATTTACTGCTATACACTCTAACTCTCCGATCTTACTTCTTAGACTTCTGGCATTGGCATACAGACATTTGAAAGCATGTTTTTTGTTTGTATTAACAACATGCTTTTCAGTTTTTAGGGATAATTTGGAAATTTTTAACTCGGGTGATTTTTTACATATAGGCACATGGACTACATTTGCTTTTTTTGGAACCTCTCTGTTGGGATGCTGAGGCAGGTAAGACATGTCCAAGCACAGGAGGACAGGCTGAAGACCAGGGACTCTGACCTCTGCTGAACCTGAACACATCAGAAGAGACCCAACAACGCAATGCTGGTCTCTGGGGTAGCCCTCCAGTCACTTGATAGCCCTTTTGGACCTGCCGCACAGGAATGGCAAATGCGTCAGGATGGACAGAGGTCGACGGCAGGTGATGGAACTGGAACTTGGAACAAGACAGGAACTCGGAGACTTGGACAAGACTTGAAGACTGAAGTCATGGTCAGACGAAGGTACAAGGAGAGAGGAATGTACTTGGAGTTGAGGTCAGACGATGATACTTGAAGACATGTTCAGACGACGATACTGAAGACATGATCAGACGAAGCTACTTGGCAAGGCTGATGCAAGGCTGAAGAGAAGAACATCAGGAACATTGATGAAGACACTTGAGTGGAAAGATAACAGCAGAGCTAAAACTCAGCATGAAGAGGAATCCAGCCAAGACTCGTAGCAGCAACCGACCTGCACAGAGCTTCAGTGACCCATCGTGATCAACGAACCTGACAAGCCAACCAGAAGAAGAGAAAACTTCAGACCCGTTGTGGAAACACACCAGAAGGTCATCCTGAAGTTGAACAGAGGACGACAGCCCACTAGGAGGTAAATGCGGAACCAGGACATCCGAGAAGAAGGCTTCCCAGAAAAGGAGCCAAAAGGAATGAACGCTTGAAAGCAAAACATCTGAAGATGAGGACATCAGGAGAATCTGAAGGTGAGGAATATGGACACAAAGATGTCTGGAACATCAGGACATCAAGACTTTAACCCCCAGGACACTCAGTAAAGAGCATCAAGTAGGTACCAAGAGAACTGGAGAACAAGACATCAGAATCATCAGGACATCTGGACTTCATACCCCCAGGTCATTCAATCAAGAGCATCGAGGAGGCACCGAGAGGCAGAACTACTGAACGACAGGACATCAGAAGTCGAGGACAACAGGAATATCTGAAGGCGAGGACATCAGGAAGATCGGAAGATGAAGATATCTGAAGACAAGGACATGCGTTCCGACGAGAGACCAGAACATGGAATGAAGATGCAGACGAAGGATCAGGGACCACAAAGGAAGACAAGGGAATTCCCGCAAAGAACAGAATGCCTTGAAGAAGCAAAGATATATATTGGAGCCTCCTGGAAGAAGAGCTGAAACAGAAGAGACTCCAGGAGCAGGCAGCTCCATGACTGACTCCAAGACTAGCTCCTTGCGAAGGCAACGATGAACTGAAGGCGAGCCCTTTTATAGGGATGAAGAGGACATGCCTTAATGATATCACCAGGAGGGGCCACGGGGCTACTCCCATCGCGGGCCCTTTAAGAAACGGAGAGAGGCACGGCCATGCATCTAAGGAGGCAGGAGGCAGAACCCTGGAGAGCGGCATTCCTGCCGTGAAGGAGGAATAGGAGTGCACTAGGCCATGAAGCAGGGCCCAGCATTAGAGACGGCTTCTTGCTGCAGGAGAAAAGGCTGGGGGTGGCTCCACACCGCATAGGAGAGAGAATGTTGACGGCCTCCGGGCTGCATGGAGGAGAAGCGACAGCTGCTGGCCAGCCATGGAGCACGGCGGCGGCGGCGGCAGTCCCGACTACCACCGGAGGATAGATGACGTCGGCGGCCTCCAGGCCACATAGAAGCATGATGGCAAGGCCCGCCGTGCAGGAGAAGGACGCAGACAGCCTCTGGGCCGCAAAGGCAGCATCAGGAGTAACGGGCAGGCTGCCAGTAAGAGGTGAGAGGTTGCTCGTGGCTAGGCAATTTCATCTCTTTTTTCCTGCTGATCATTCCTTTCCATATGCACTTACGCTACGATGATCCCCAGATTCCATTCTTCTTTCATGCATAGAAGAATTTCATCTCTTAAACTGTACTGATCCCATGGAGGATAACTTTTAAAAAATTGTGCACAAGCACATATTTGCATGCATATGAGCTTGCATGCATATGAGTGAGAATGGTATATTGTACAATATAAAATACATGTAACTTTTGCATGCATGTTTTGCTTGTTCCAACCCTACTACATTTATAGATCTTATCACAAGCAGAGGCCACCCCCTAAGACCTGCTGGCCCTGGTACCCAAAGGCTCAACCTGAGGGGAACATGGCTAGAAAAGGTAAAACTCCAGTTGAGCATCTGCCTCATCTGAGTCTGCCTGCTGATGGTGGGGACCTATAGGGCTCCACTCTGCAGGTAGCATTGACTCCACTTCGGCCCAAAGGTCCAAGCTCACAACAGATTGCTGAGACCATGGGCTCAGCAGACTTGTCTGGATTACGGGCTATCCATAGTTTAGCCTATAACATCTAGGAACTACAAGCAGCCGTAGCGCTTCTAGCCACAGAACCTTATCATCTCACTGCATGGATTGACACCTTGACTATGCCCATTGTTTCACCACTGCCAGTGTGGCACCAGCTTTGCTTCCAAGACCTAACCAGTCTATACAAAAGAGCTTGTAAGGAGAAGTGCATGTGTTATTGCTCCACTCCCATTTGTCAGGGTCCCCCAGAAATATTGGGGACTTTTGAATCATAGCCACATGCACTTCTCCTTACAAGCTCCTTTGTTTCCAGATGATCTGACAAAGATGACATATATCCTCTTGTTACTGGATGGGAAGGCTCTAGCTTGGGCCTCTCCCCTACAGGAGCAAACAGCTCCATTGCTGCAGAACCTGCAACAGTTTACTGAGCTGTTTAAAACAGTTTTTGAGAAGCCTGGCTGCACCACTATCATGAGTTCAGATTTGCTCCACCTTCGACAAGGCATCAAAATGCTTGCCGAATATGCCATTGAATTTAGAACCCTGGCAATGGAGCTCAATTGATGGGAAGACTGTCTCCTTACTATCTTCCTTGAAGGTGTCCCTGCCATCAGAAGAGCCCATGCAATTGGACCACACTTGTTTGGAACCTGAGGAGAGAACTCAATGCATACAACTAGGCCTCTACTTATATTGTATGGCTCAAGGCCACCTCTTAGCTCAGTGCCTGGAGAGAAGGAAACCCTTGCCATGTCCAGAGTTACTTGGGTGAATAACACTAGGCTTGACTACCTCGACTCCTCAATAGCTCATGCCAGTCAAGTAGCAGCAGGCTTCTATCCATTTCTCCCTCAGGCCGTGCTGAACTCCAGCAGGAGCATATGGATTGATTCTGAATTCCTACATTCCCTTGACGTCTCCTCTGGCACTCTCATTCATCTACGGAGACACTCTTCCAGGATGGGTGATCCAGTCCACTGTGCCCCTTATATTATGTATTGGACCCTCACACGGGGAAACCATTAGCTTCGATGTATTGCGTCCATTGGTCGCAGATGGCTGTGACCGCTCTGCCTTACCTCTTTTTCTCCTCTTTCACTCTCTTTGTTCAAGATGGCTGCCTCTGGTGTTGAGTGCAGAGGGTCTCAGCATTTCCAAACCAGCATGGGCGTCCCCATCCGCCATGCTCACTCCTGTGGCCTCTTAGGGCGCGAGTGCGCACATCTTCTATGCTCAAATACACGGCATGGTGGGAACCTCGGGGGTGGCCCGACTGCATGACATCAATACCTCCGGGTATATCTAGCCTCCGCTTCCGCTATCACCTTGAGTTAGCAAGGACTTCGGTTTTAGCTACTCTGACCACTCTAAGCTGCATACTTAAGATGCTGCTTCACTCCAGGTGCCTCGCTCCTGTAGAAGCTCTAGACACCCGCTCCTTGGGGGTCTCTCACTTCCCACTACCCTTCAGGGTTCCTCTCTAACTAAGACAACTGCTCCTCAGGGGTATTTCTCTCTCTTCTACATTTCAGGATATCGGACCATTGTGTACTCGCTCCTCGAGGGCTTACCAGCCATTATATCCTGCACCACAGACCTTCGGTCCCAACTTTCCACCATCAGGAAGACACCATGATTCCTGTTAGTACCTCTACGATCCGGTGCTCCAGCACCACCCACCAGCAGCGACATTCCTGCATTGTGGGCTTCCCATCGTGAATATTTGGGTGAGACTTCACTTCTGAGCCTATTGAATGTACTGGCACCTCTTGGATCAGTGCCGTGCATTCCTGCTTTTACCATCTATATATAGCAGTACAATAAAGCCTCTATCCTTACTATGTATTAGGGATGTGAATCGTTTTTTGACGATTTAAAATATAGTCCGATATATTTTAAATCATCAAAAATCGTTAGAAGCTCGATACAATAGGAATTCCCCCGATTTATCGTCAAAAATCGTAAATCGGGGGAAGGGGGAGGGGAAGGGGGAGGGCGGAAAAACCGGCACACTAAAACAACCCTAAAACCCACCCTGACCCTTTAAAATAAATCCCCCACCCTCCCGAACCCCCCCAAAATGCCTTAAATTACCTGGGGTCCAGAGAGGGGTCCCGGTGTGATCTTTTACTCTCGGGCCTGCGGTGCGTTGTAGAAATGGCGCCGGCGCTACCTTTGCCCTGTGACAGGACAAAGGTAGCGCCGGCGCCATTTTGTTTTTTGTCCCCCGACGTCAGG
The DNA here is from genome assembly GCF_901001135.1 of Rhinatrema bivittatum. Taxonomy (NCBI): domain Eukaryota; kingdom Metazoa; phylum Chordata; class Amphibia; order Gymnophiona; family Rhinatrematidae; genus Rhinatrema; species Rhinatrema bivittatum. Next base: position 520,542,051 of record NC_042616.1, read on the forward strand.
AGCGTAGGAGATCGCTCCCGGACCCCCGCTGGACCCCCAGGGACTTTTGGCCAGCTTGGGGGGGCCTCCTGACCCCCACAAGACTTGCCAAAAGTCCAGCGGGGGTCCGGGAGCGACCTCCTGCACTCGAATCGTTTTGCCGTATGGCCGGCGCCATTTTGCGCAAAATGGCGCCGGCCGTACGGCAACACGATTCGACTGCAGGAGGTCATTCCAGACACCCGCTGGACTTTTGGCAAGTCTTGTGGGGGTCAGGAGGCCCCCCCAAGCTGGCCAAAAGTCCCTGGGGGTCCAGCTGGGGTCCGGGAACGACCTCCTGCAGTCGAATTGTGTTGCCGTATGGCCGGCGCCATTTTGCGCAAAATGGCGCCGGCCGTACGGCAAAACGATTCGAGTGCAGGAGGTCACTCCCGGACCCCCGCTGGACTTTTGGCAAATCTTGTGGGGGTCAGGAGGCCCCCCCAAGCTGGCCAAAAGTCCCTGGGGGTCCAGCGGGGGTCCGGGAGTAATCTCCTATGCTCCTGACGTCGGGGGACAAAAAACAAAATGGCGCCGGCGCTACCTTTGTCCTGTCACAGGGCAAAGGTAGCGCCGGCGCCATTTCTACAACGCACCGCAGGCCCGAGAGTAAACAATCACACCGGGACCCCCGCTCTGGACCCCAGGTAATTTAAGGCATTTTGGGGGGGTTCGGGAGGGTGGGGGATTTATTTTAAAGGGTCGGGGTGGGTTTTAGGGATGTTTTAGTGTGCCGGTTTTCCCGCCCTCCCCCGATTTACGATTTACACGATATTTACAAAAACAAAACCGCGACGATCCGATTCCCTCCCCCCCCCAGCCGAAATCGATCGTTAAGACGATCGATCACACGATTCACATCTCTACTATGTATGCTATCTGAGTTCATCCTATTGCAGTGGTTCCCCATGGGGCCAAGTCATCTCCACTGTGACGAAGGGTCCACTATACCACAAACACAACACGATGTACCTTACAGAGCCATAATCTCAGTTGCATTAGGCCTATTGTGGCTCCTGTGACACCAGCCCCAATTTGATTGGTCCACGCCTGAACCTATCCAGTTGGGACCTGGGTATATTGAATCCTGTATGGACTCCAAACAGTCTTCTTATCCGATGCCTGTGGCCTCCGCCCTTTGGAGACTTCTGAGCCCATGTAAAGAATCCTGAGAAACTCAAACTGCTCCCCAGTGTCTCCAGAAAAATACATTTGAAGATCTCTACAGACAAATATAATATTGTTTTGGACAAGAGAGTCCAAGCATGAGAGTCTAGAAAGTGAATGCTACTATGCCAAGAAAAGCTCGAGTCTTTTACCATTAAGAAAGCTGAAGAGATAAGAGCCCTGCATACCCGACTTCAGCAAAAAAAAAAAAAAAAAAGAGGAACTCTATAATTCTGTCTAGTCCTGACAGTCCAGGAAGGGAGGATCCTGTTGGGCCTCTGCCTTGTCTGAGTCAGCCTTATGTCAGTGGGAACCTGCAGGGCTTCACTCTATAGGTAGAGTCAACTCTGCCTCGGTCCATGGATCCACACTCGCAACAATAGACCACCTGCATATTGATGGAGTTGAAGCCCTTGTGGTTGCAATAGGTGACATAAGTGCACTTAATAGTCCCCAACATAAAGGGGAAGTGTGCTATTTGATAAATCAATAATGATTTGTTCTTATTGTTGTCTGCTCCGAGGGAAGGATATATAGTAATGTGTTTTCTGGAGCAACGCTGCCAAGGTATGATCTATATTTAGTGGTACTCCTGGTTGGCTTGCTGACTGGAACCGGGAAGCTACAATGCTGGGATCCATCCATCTGGGGGGAGAATAATCTTCTGGGCCCTGAGTGCAGTCGTGGATATGGTTACTCTGTTCAGGTCATACTCCACAGTTTATAGTCTCTGGGCAAGGGAAGCCTACAGGAGTTAAAATAAAAAAGCACAACCTACACATTCCATTTAAAGTGTTTCAATGTGCAAGGATGAGCCAGAAAAAAAAATCACAGAGTCCAGTAATGGTGTTCAAAATAAAATGTTTACTTGAGTTTGAAAATCTGAATCCAAGCCAATATACAGAAAATGAGAAATAGCATCAGGAAAGTTATAGTTAGAAAAACCATTGTCTCTTTCTCCATGACAGTCTTCCTAAATGTTCTTCTTGCCCCTGCACTAGCTACCACTTCCATTAACCTTTCCCCTTGGAGGGTAGGGTAGTCTTTTTGTAACTCTAGATTACATAAAGGCTGGAATAAGATGACAAAACCCCTTGCGCAAAATACTTGCTTTTCAAAACAGATAAATCCCAAAACTTTCGCAACAGTGTCCAAGATCTTAAAAAAAAACCCTTCACTCTCTTTACTACAGCTGTTGACTATGAGCAAAGGCAAAAGAGATAATAGTACTTACTTAGTCCTTCCAGACACTGGGGGTGTTTCCCTTCCTTCAGACACTAGTTCAACTCCAAAAATAGCAATGACTTCCAAAATCTTCCACTCTCAACACTCCTTTCTTCATCAGGCAAAGACCTGGAGGATGGAAAAAGACAAAGATTGCAAGCTCTGGGGGACAATTATATCCCTCAGACACATCCCACAAAAAGGTGGGGATAAAAAGCAAGGGGAGGACTCAAAAATGCAAAATCCTTATAGAAGTAGGGATGTTCATTCATTTCAAATGAATTTAAAAAACACGACGAATAAGGGTAGTTTGCTTCATTGCCGTACGTCAAAAGGGTGCCATCCTCTGGGGTAAATGCACAGGATTTAATTACTCGGGCACAACCCTAGCACGCAGTATCCGAAGAAAGGAGAGGATGATGCTGGAGGAGCTTTGAGGCCTGGGCCTGACCTAGGCCAAGGACCAGGCATTGGGACCCAGCCTCCAGCCCAGTTCCCGTCATAGTGCTTGGGTCTGGGCTGAGGCCCCAGCATCAGGACCTGGCCTCCTGATCGGGTCACTAGGCTCCAGCTTCGGGACCTGGCCTCCGAGTCAGGTCACAGCATTGGGTGTGGGTCCCGGCCAAGGTCCTGACTTCAGGACCTGGCCTCCAGATTGGGTCACGACATTGGGCCTGGGTCCAGGATCTGGCCTAGGCTGAGGCCCAGGCATCGGGATCCAGCCTCTGGGTCAGTCATGGCATCGGGCTGGGTCTGGGCCTAGGACTCAGCATTGGGACCTGGCCTCCATGCCAGGCTCCAGCGTCTGGCATCAGGAGTCTGGGTCAGTCCGAGGCATCAGTCTTGACTAGGCCAAGGTAGGGGTGACCTAAAGCTCCCTCGGCCTATGCAATGCCGATGCTTCAGCCTAAACCTATTCCTTGCCGGCAGATCCCCACTGTACCAGGTAAGTGGGGGTCAGGAGGATTCTGGCCCTGGCATTTCTGCGGGCTGGCAAGATATTTTTGTCTTTTGGCCATTTTTATGGGTTTTTTTAAATTATTGTTTGATTTTTTTTCTCACGAATTAAATGAATCAAACAATCCATGAACCAAAATTTGTAGGAAAAAAATCTCTTGAAAATGAACTGAAAATGAAAACAATTTTTTTTCCTTTGCACATCCCTATATAAAAGATGAAACAGGGCAAAAGTTCTAGTGACAAGCAAAGTCGGACTTCTAGAGGTGTCTGGAAGGTGCCGGAGGTAAAAAATGCCAGGGCAATAGTGACCTCGATATGTACTGGCAAGGCATGGTCCCATCAGCTGGTAGATTTCGGGTCTTGCTCTAACTGCTGGCATACATACAGTATAGTATCCTTATTGAGCTTGAACCTGTGAAAGACTTGCTCCTCAGACAGATCCAAAAACTGTCACCTAGTTCTGTAGACTTTCTGTAAGGGTAACCACCTACTGCTCTCTTCTCTTGCTCTCCTTAGCCATTGTGCCATAAGTATCCATAATGTATTTCTTAACAACTGGATATAAACTGTAGTAATGATATACCACATTATTTAAAGTGCCAATAATTTTACACCTATAACGACAACCCTCATTCAGGAGCCATATGCTTGCACTGTGGCGTGTTTCTTTCTATTCACTTAGATGAATATGGGATTTGTAATCTATTATAAAGTGAATTGCTCACCGTGAATAATATATAATCATCGGGTTTCTTGCGGTAGGTTTTTTTTCAAAAAGGATATGAATCTTGACGGTTCCTTTCTTTCAATTTTTTCAATATTTTGACAAAAATTAAAAAATGGAGCCCCATGGGCCAAGACGCTGAGAGGAGTTCTATCCGCAGAGAAACACTAAAGTTGAAGCCTGAGCCCCTGATGAAGTTCTTTCCACGAAACATGCGCTGTGTCGGGCGTTGTTGAACAAGCAGTTTAAGGTTGAAACTATGGTATACATTACAGTCGGTCGTTTTGGACAGGGCACTGAAGTTAAGGTGCCACTGTGATTCAACACTATGATAAGTGTCTTCTCTTTCTTTTATCTGTGGATACACTTCGCAGTGAATATAGTGTACGGATAAAAAAAGAATTTGTCAAAATATTGAAAAAATTGAAAGAAAGGAACCGTCAAGGTTCATATCCTTTTTGAAAAAAAAACCTACCGCAACAAACCTGATGATTATATATTATTAATGGTGAGCAATTCACTTTATAATGGGTTACAAATCCCATATTCATCTAAGTGAATAGAAAGAAACACGCCACAGTGCAAGCATATGGCTCCCGAATGAGGGTTGTTGTCGTTATAGGTGTAATATTATTGGCACTTTAAATAACGTGGTTCATTATTTAACATAAGTATCCATAAGGCAATTAGAGTCATTTTGAAAAGATAGTGCCCACCACTGACTCTCACCCCCCAGTACATCCCAATAACACACATTCTCACTCCCCTGTTTAGCCCTGTATGTCCCAGTTACCCCCATTCTGTTCCAGCAACCGCTAAGTAAACCAATATGTCCAACTTATCATCAAGCATGGCCCCATCTATCCCAGATATACTCACTCCTACCCACGTTTTGATCCTTACCATCCCAGGTACCCCTCACTCCCTCTCCTCGTTTGACTCTGTATGTCCTGGTGACCCCTCTGTATGACCCTGGTGTGTCCCAGTTTTGCCCGGGTAGGTCCCAGTCTGTCTCTGGCACATTCCTTCCCACCCCTTAGCCTGCCTTTATGTCCACTCAGCCAGAGAAGCCAACCCATCAAATGCCAAGTCAAAAATTAAATGGAAAGTTTGCACTTGTGCGCATAAATGAGCAGTAGTAAATATTAAATAACATTCGTAAGCTGAATGACTTTTGCGCACATATGGCTTTTAAAGTACCTCATTATAAGTGTGCATGCTAATCCTGCCCCAACATGTCCTTAGCATGCCCCTTTTTTTGTGCATGCATTTTTGTTTCTGTAAGCACATATACACACGTACGTGGCCCCTTTTTAAAATCTGCCTTACATGCAATGGGGCTATATACATGTCTTTATGAAAAAAAGACCATATGTATGGGTATATGGTCTTTTTTTACTTGTGTAAGCCTTTGCAAATTTATTTTTTGAGATTTTGCTGTCCGAATGCATAACTCTGTATTTTTTAGCATTAAATCAGCTTCCAGTCTCTAGGCCAGTGTTCCCCAAACCTGTCCTGGAGGGCCACCAGCCAGTCGGGTTTTTGGGATATCCACAATGAATATGCATGAGAGAAAATTTGCGTGTTATGGAGGCAGTGCATGCAAATTTTCTCTCATGCATATTCATTGAGGATATCCCAAAAACCCGACTGGCTGGTGGCCCTCCAGGACAGGTTTGGGGACCACTGCTCTAGACCATTCCTCGAGCTTCGCTAGATCCCTCTACATGTTTTTCCCACCTTCCTGACTGTCTATCCTGTTGCAGATAGGTATCATCCACAAAAAGACAAACTTTTCCTGACAGTCCTTCTGCAAAGTTACTTCGGAAAATAATGAAAAGAATTGGTCTAGGGGCCAACCCTTGCAGCGCACTATTAGTAATGTCCCTTTCCTCGGAGTGAGCTCTATTTACCACTACACTTTCTGGTCTCCAACTCAACCATTTTCTAACCCAGTCAGTCACTTTAGGACCCTCATCAGGGATGCTCAGTCTATTTATAAGGTGCCTATGTGGAACTGTGTCAAAGGCCTACTGAAGTGCAAGTACACTATTCCTAACACTCTCCTCTGATCTAACTGTCTCGTCATCCACTCCGATAAGACCCACCACCGGTAAAAACATGCTGCCTCAGATCTTGTAACCTATTGGATTCCAGAAATGGCACGGTCTTCTGTTTTAGCAGTGATTCCATGAATTCACTGCAAACGTCACCCTGACTGACCTGTGGTTCCCAGCCCCCTTCTTACTTCCACTTTTTGAAGAGGAACCACATTTTTCCTGTCTCTAGCCTTCCAGAACTACTCCCCACTGCAAAGAAGCAATGAAAAGCTCAGCCAGCAGAGCTGCATAAACTTTCCTCATAGGGGAGCTATTCCATTCTCTTTATCGTTTTGGTTATCCTTCTTTCTCCTTTTTCTAGTTCTGCTATATCTCTTTTGAGATTCTGCAACCCAGAATTGCACACAGTACTCTAGGTGCAGTCACACCATGAAGAGACATAGAGGTAGTATGATATTCTCTGTTTTATTCTCCATTCCTTTCCTAATAATTCCTGACATTCCGTTTGCTTCTTTGACAGCCACTGCACACACTTAGCCGAGGATTTCAGCGTATTGCCCACGATGAAACCCAGATCTCTTTCCTGGATGGTGACCCCTAATATAGAAGCTAGCATCATGCAACTACAGTTTGGGTTGTTTTTCCTCTAGGTGCATCACCTTGCACTTGCCCATATGAAATTTCATCTGCCATTTGGATGCTCAATCTCCCAATCTCGCCAGGTGCCTCTGCAATTTCTCACAGTCTGCTTGTGATTTAACAACTTGGAATAATTTTGTGTCCTCTGCAAATCTGATCACTTCACTCATTATTCCCTTTTCCAGATCATTTATAAATATGTTAAAAAGCACTGGTCCCTGGCACACTTCCCTATTTACCTTCCTCCGTTGAGAAAACTGACCATTAAAACCTTCTCTCTGTTTCCTATTTTTTAACTAGTTCACTATCCACACTAGGATATTGCCTGTTCCATGGCTTTTTAATTTCCTGAGAAGTCTCACATGAGGGATTTTATCAAACGGCTTCTGAAAATCCAGATACACTCTATCCACTATGTAGCTTACACAGGTTGTTATAAAATTACCCTCCTCATGGAAAGTTCCAGCCATTTTATGCTTGGAGCATCCCCTTGCGGTATCATCCACAGACCATAACTTGTGCAGTGTGTAATACATGCTTTCTAGGTTGCAAGGAAAGTGCATTGATCAAAGTTTGCTAATATGCAGTCCACAGGAAATGGTTTGGGCTCTTGGTTCTCAGCATTTCAAAGGGCAACAATTCAGTTTTCAAGAAGCCACATTTACCTGGTCTTTTTATTTGAATCCTAAAATGTTTGTTTTTTTTTCCTAATGTTATTCTAGGTTTTGCTGCCCTAAAAAAAAAAAAAAAATCCTATGTTGTAAGAGAGCTGAGCAGCAGATTTTAGTTTCCGCTGGTTTGTCTAAGCCGGTAGAAATGCAACAGACCCAGAATGAAGTGGTGCAGACCTCTAAGAGTCCAGACCACTACCAGACATTACACAAAAGGGCAGACACTGCTCCTTTGATATGTGGATATAGGGTGAAAATGTATATTCCATGGAAATCTGAGGAGCGACCTTAGCCAGATTGTGTTTGCAAGCTTTCCCTCCTGATTTAGGTGATGCTGGACTTCAGCAAACAGCAGCAGGGTGAAACAGAAGACCTCTCACAGATGGTAATCCTTTTCACTCTGACCCTGCTGCAGGCCAAAGGACAGCAGGGTTGGGGCAGAAAAGAAACCGGAGCATTCCAGATTCATTTCTGGTGTCTTTTTTTTTTCTTTTTTTTTTACTATCAGAAATTGTTCTATTTCAACTAAGAGAGTATTGTGTTACATGGTACACATCCCTCCCAGCCACACTGGGACCTTTGATTTAAGGTTCACCTCAATGCTACCTTGAAGGTTTGGAAAAGAGGATGTGATGAAATGTACCCTCCCCCCCCCCCCCCCCATATACATGCACAAAAACCTCAATGATAATACATTGATTAAAAACTGTAGGGCATAGCTGATGGGCTTGGCCCCTTGACCCTCCTCACCTCGTCTCAATTTCTTGTGTCATTAGTGGGTCCCTTTGGCTCACCTCGAAGGTGTTCACACAGTAGCTGAGAGGATGGCTCCTGCAATGGATGTCCTATAAAATAGGGATGTGTACAACAGAATTCAGATACAGAAGATGCCGCCCCCTGTTCCTCAAATTAGTGTCTCAGAAAACTAGCTACTCTTACCTTTTTCTTTTGAGAACATTCATTTATGCACATTGTTTTATTAATTTGTGATCTATCTCATCTACCATGCATAATCTGAATGATTAATTAAAAAAAAACCAAAAAAAACCTCCTTCCATTTAAAGTAATAGCAATGAGTAGAATCACCAAAAAAACCCCAAAAAAACCAACTTTTAATTCCTCTATTGATTTGATTCCTAAGTCTCTATTTTTTTGGTCATTTTATTATAGATTTTATTTCTCATTTTGAATTTGTATGCGTCAAAGTCGTATGCCTTTTATTGTAACCATATCCCTGGTTTAAAGAATCTTCCTTGAGACCTTTGTTCAGCTATTTGTTTTGTTCATATTTGACACATGTCAAGGTGAGACCTGCATGGGGTATGAGGTAAGGTTTAGAACAGCAGCAGCACAGTCTTCTTAGATTCATAATGGTGGGAATGATTAAGGAGGATGAGCTTTCAGAAACTTTGAATGCTAATATCTTTCCAGGATTGCAATATAAATATGTATTTTAGACAGCACCATTAAAGCAGCAGGAGATCACCATTTTCTCACAGTGGTTCTTAGCATTGCACTGATGAAATAGTGGATTAGACCTGGAAAGTAGTGTCTTTCAGTTCTTTAGCATGCATATAGTGTTTGAAAAATTGCTTGCTGGTCAGTTACCCACTTGTGGCTGCACATAAGATGAGCACCTTTTGCTTTTTTTCTCAAATCTCTGGAACTTCAAAGGAGGAGAGCTGGCAGTAGAATTCCACTGCTTTCCCTTTCCTTCCATGCGTTGTGCCTGGACGTTCACAATGTGTCACATGGTAAATGTTGGACATTTTCTTACCTGGGAAAGCAATTGTTCCAGCAGTAATTCATAGGAACACTGGGGACGTTACACAACATGGTGCTTGATATTACTAAGAAGGGGTAAAAGGGTGGGTGCCCTAAGAAGAGCAATGAAGACGGTACAGTGAAGAAAGTGAGGGTGAGCATGAGTTAAAAAAAAAAACCAGTGCTAAAGAAGCCTGAAATTGATGTTTGCCAGTTTTTTCTCTGTAAGGCAAAACAGCAAAGGAATCCATGAATTTCTTTTATAGACTGTTTCAGTCAGCAAGTAGAAAGAGATAAACCCATGGTGAAGAAACAAATAACATTTGCTGGAATGCTCAGTGAATTTTGAATATGAGCCAAATAAAATCAGACAAGTTTGCTTGTTCCATTAATTTTGTAATGAGTTTGAACTGCCAGAAGATTGCTATGTGTCATGTTTGTTGTTATTATTTTTTCGATTCTCTCTAGGAAATAAAGGAATTAAGCCCTTGCTCTACCATATAGCACAGTTACAGAAAACAGGAGGGTAGCATATGATCTGCGCTGGCTAGTGTGGGATCTGCCCCTGCTAACTCAGTGCTGGGGAGAGCTTGGCACATCCAGATCACAGGAGCATCGCCACTTTATTTGTCTGGCTCTGATCTCGCTGCAGGCCGATGCAGCAATACGGCTGTTAAAACACTGTGCGCTGGATTTCGGTGTATGGTTTTAACGCATAGATTTAAAAAAAATTTAACTCTCGATGCAGAAAGCTAACGATATGCTAATACAACAGGAATTTTAAAAAGCGGGTTGCCTGTAAAATGAGGTTTAGGCACAGGCTGATAAGTATTTATCCGGTTAATTAGTGGCAAACCGTGCTAGATAGCCAGATAAGTACTGACTTATCCGACTCTCTAGCTGCTGCTTAGTGGTGGCAGCCACTACTTAGTTGGGTCATCACTGACTTATGCGGGTTAGTGGTGGCAGGATAAGTCTGTACTTATTAGTGGATATTTGAAAACTTTTAAAAAACTTTTTTTCCCCCTTTTTTACAGGTTTTAAATGGCAGCGCAGTAGCACTGGAAACTTAAGTCTAGTTCTGAGCCAGGAATTAAGTTTCCAGTGCTAAAAAAAGGTGCACTGGCCAAACACAGTCTCTGCATTGAAGAATACAGCTTAATGCCATTATTTGCATGGGATTTCCATGTGAGGGCACTAAGCAGTACTCCCATTCAGAAACGCACATTTTCTGCGTGCAAAACTCCTTGCTGTATTGACAGTCAGTTTTGCACGCAGAAAATGAGCGTTCAAGCACAGGCAGAAAGGTGCATTGGATTGAAAGCACCTTTCTGCGTCTGCCTGTCTCTGATGCATCTGGATTCCAAGAGTCTGATTTGCTTCCTCTCTAGGGGGCCCACGTAATAAGGCCCATGGTGAAACAGGTGCTATTTGCCTGCGTGGGTTTTGTTGAGTGCACGCGGCAAACGTTGGGACCTCTGCGGGATGTAAAAGGAAGAAATTATGCAAATGATTTCCACGCGGAAATAGAATAACCGCACACAAATGCACGGCAGCAGTGCCATGTAATAAGCCGCACAGAAAATCTGTGTAAATGTGGTGAATAGCGAGCCCGTCTCAGGCCGACTATTGGGGTGATTTTAGTGATCCAGAAATGTGATGGAAAGTCTGCAGACCTATGCTGTTGATGGGTAATAATTAAAACTACGTTGCTTGCTGCTAAAATGGCGGGTGTGGGTTAGAAGGGAAAAGCAGTATTTATTTATTTAATGAGTTTTATATACCGTCATTTGGAAACGTCCAAATAACGCCATCATAACGGTTTACAAAATAAGGTTACAGGGATAAGGGGGGGTTAAACAAGGGATGCAAAGTACAAGCTGTTATTTATTAAGTCGTTTTTGTATTGGCTGTATCAGTAAGTATGTCAATTAATTACAGGACCCTCCCCTTTTAGGATACAAAGCAGATCCTTACAGTAGCTTAGTGTGGGTGTTAGGAGTTGGATGAAGCAGGAGGAGGTAATTAGAGTCTAATGGTAGTTTAAGAGCTTAGTTTTGCCTTGGCTGAATGCAGGGTTTTGTTTTTTTTTTGTGCTAATTGTTTACTCATTGCTGTTTGCCCTTTCCTTCCTCTCTCATCTGTGAGTGGAGCCTGGCAGTGCATTACTGTGTTTTTGTCCATTTGTGTTTTCATACTCTAGGTTAGAAAGAGCGGGGAGTCTGTGACGGGGGGGGCAGGGGTGTCTGAGAGTGAGCGTGACAGGCAGGCAAGTGGGGACAGGATGGATAGGAGGAGCGTGGCGTTTGAGTCAGGTGAGTGGAGTCAGGGAGGACAGATGGGGCAGGAGGGGAGGGGTGTGCAAGACTATTGAGGGTGCAGCTGGGGGTGGCAGAGGAGAGAAAAGAAGGTGAGTGGAGGAGATAGAGCAAATGGAAGGGGAGCGGGAGAGGGAAATGGGAGAGGTTATGGTGGCCAGGGAATTAGGGAGCCACAGCAGGCTGGTCCCAGTAACTGAAAGAGAAAAGGCAGCAGAGGGAGGCCCGCTTTACAGAGGAAGAGAAGGATCTGCTTGCGAGTAAGGTCTGTGAGAAGTACAAGGTGCTTTTTGGACAGAAGACTTCCATAATGGTAAAGTGAAAGATATGGGAGAGTATTTCCTAAGATGTCAGCAGCCTGTTGGTGGCAAATAGGTCAGCTGAACAACAGAAGCATCAGTGGCACGACGCCAGATTGTCTGTAAAAGCCAAGGCAACCCAGGTAGAAAGGTCCAAGTGCCAGATAGGAGGGGAGTCCGCCATGCGAGGCACAGTTAACAGGCATAGACAAACTGGTAAGGGCCACTCTACAAAGGGACTTCATCACAGGGGTCCATACAGGAGGAACTGACTGACACTGATGCAGTGGATGCAGGCTATGGGCATAGTGTAGAGTTGGAGGGCCCTGCCATAGAGGTGCATGTGCGGTAGAGTCTAGAGGAGACGGGCACAGAAGCAGGTAATTTCACCAATGCAGCCGAGGGGTTGCAGGATGCATCACTGATGCTGCTCACTGAGCCTATACATTTCTTACAAGAGGAACATGAGAATGTTGAGCTCAATCTCACGTGGCTGGAAACATCACCAAACTCTGGGGGTGGCGGGTCCCCTGCCGCTGGACCGGCCAGTGCTGGCCATGAGGAGGAGCGAAATAATGAAACTCCATGCACCTCCATGGGTGTCTTTGCTGAACACTTGGTGAAGAAACTCTTCTCCAGGCAAGAGCAGTTACAGGCCACTGTGACAACCAGGTGGAGGGCTATCCATTTAGAGATTAGGAAGGTGTGCAAAGAAATGAGACGGATGCGAAGGCAGGCCAGACAGCAAGAAATACGATTAGCGGATATCATCAATTCTGCATCCTAGGAGCTATGTACAGCAATTCAGAAGTTGAATGCTACTTTGCTGGGTATGGGAAAGAACCAGCAAAACCCCGACATACAGCAGCAACGAGTACCAGCAGGCCAGGCAGAGGCAGAGGGGGTGACTAGGATAGCAAGCATTAGATAACTAAGGTAAGCGCTTGCATGGTTCCTAATCAATGACAGTTCCATTAAGACTGTTATCGTTGTTGCTCATCGCTGCTGTACACAGAGATGGTCAATGAGCCTCTGCACTTCCTTCCAATACTGATGGATCTCACGCCTGCGAGCCTCATCTCTTCACAGATACCTTTCCCTCCCTGTCTCTGCCTTTGCCTGGCGGTACTTGTTGCTGCAGTACGTGGAGATGGCCATTCTGCTCTTGTACCTTTTTCTGGCGCCAATGTTTCACTCACTTGCAAGCCTCATCTCCTCGCAGATGCCTCCACTCTCCTGAATCTTCTTTTTTCTGGCCAGCTGTCCTCCATCACTTGTCTCTTCTAAACACATGAGTAGCAGCATTAAAATCCTCAAGTGGGTGCATCCCCTCTGGGCCCCCAGAGTATGTACACTTCTGTAAAAATTGCTCTAATTTTTTTCCTATTTTTTTTAATGCAGGTTCTAACAAACCTCATCACTCATCATTGCTGTACTCATATATGGTCAATGAGCCTCTGAACTCCCTTCGGGCACTGATAAATCTCCCACCTGCAAGCCTCATGTCTTCACAGATGCTTTTCCCTCCCTGTCTCTGCCTTTGCCTGGCCTGCTGGTAATAGTTGGTGCTGTACGTGGAGATGGCCATTGTGTTCCTGCACTTTTCTCTGGCGCTGATGTATCTCTCACCTGTAAGCCTCATTTCCTCACAGACGCTTCATCCTAAATCTTCTTTTGGCCAGCTGTCCTCCAAAGCTCGATTGTTCTAAACAAGTAACAGCATTAAAATCGTCCTCAAGTGGGCGCATCTCCTCTGAGCCCCCAGAGTATGCACACTTCTGTAAAAATTGCTCTTCTAATTCTTTTTCCCTATTTTTTTTTAACACAGGTTCTAATAAACCTTGTTACTTGTCGCTGCTGTATGCGGTGATAGTCAATGAACCTCTGCACTTCCCTCTGGAGCTCATGGATCTCACGGCTGCAAGTAGGTTTGCTAATTTTTCCATAGACCAGGGCTGGACACTTAAGGATATGTATGTAATTGTGTTGGGGGGGGGGGGAGGGGCAAGAGATGGTACCCTTCATTTGCATAAATTTTAGATCCTGCCAGTGAATTGCCTATACAGTGTATCTGTGTACGCATTAAAAGGCAATAATAAGCTGATACAGGCATTAATTTCTGAAGGGGGCCTCCTGCCATTTAGCTGCTTCCATTTCTTATCATGGATTGTTAGGGGGCGAGGAGGGCACAGACTTTCTCCTCTGTCTTTTTCTCATAACCATGCATTCTCTCAGTCATATACACACAAACACACACACACACACACACACACACACACACACTCAAACTCACTCATGCATGCTCCCTCTTTCACATGATCTCAGAGGGTCAGAAGCCTGCTGGGCAGGCAGGGGGGGAAAGAGCGGGGAACCAAGATTGTCAGATGAGGAAGGCAACTGTCCAGAGGGCTGGGCACCAGTGCTTCTTGCCACGACTGACATGGAATAACTTCTCCTTAGCTCCTATGTGGCTGCTGGTTCAGCTGGCCAGTCATGTCATCCTAGGAGGCACTGCCCCTTCCCCCATAGCTAGCCATATTATCTATACTGGCCGGGGTACTAAGCAGCCCAACAACAGGCCTGGGAGAAGACTGGGTTCAGAGAAGGGGATAGTGAGCAGGGAAAAGGCCAGGAAGGGGGTAGAGGCATTGGCAGAGAGGGGGAGGGGTCACTGCAGTACACTCCATATTTTTGTTGAACACCAGGTAATTTTCAAGTTATTAAGGGACAAGACATGGGAACAGAGTGAGATCTGAGAGAGGAAGGTACAGCCTACAGAACAACTTCCTGGACAACTGCAGCTGTTGGGTGGACTGTGAGAGACCCTGTGACCCATTCCCTTCCTCCCTCCATGTACTCCCTCTGTATTTCAAATCTCCCATGCTCCTCATGTGTCGATCTCCCCTTTCCTCCCCTTTTGTTGCTGTCCCTTCTGTGTCTCTCTCCACTCCCTGTGGCTCCACCTTCTCCTTTGGGCCTGTATCTTTCTCAGCAGCCCCTATCTCCTGGCCCAGCAGGCTGTGAGGAAGGGGATGGGAGTCAGGGACCAAGAGGCCCAGAGCTACAGACATCTATGGAGTCATTGGGAGCTGAGGTGCTGTGCTGTGCCCCACCTCCTCTCCCTGTGCTGGCCATTCACAACCTGGGAAAGGACGCAAGGGACAGGGATACAGCACAGCTTTCCTGGGAGAGAGGGGGATCCGCTTGCAAAACCAGACTTTTAGTGTCCGGTCAGAACTTTTGACTGGACACTGCACAGAATGCCTGCAAACCTGACTGTCCAGTAGGGATGTGCAGAAGGACCATATACGTTACATTCGGTATTCGTATTCGTGGGGGGGGCAGATACGTTGCATTCAGCAAGAGGGGGTCCTGATCCGTTCATGCATTCCAGTCTTATTCGTTTCTCGGCTAAAATTTAATTTACAACCCCCACACTCCTGACCCCCCCCCCCCCCCCCAAGACTTGGCAAAACTCCCTGGTGGTCCAGCGGGGGGTCTGGGAGCCATCTACTGCACTCACGCCATTGGCTGCCGGTATTCAAAATGGTGCCAATAGCCTTTGACCTTATTATGTCCCAGGGGCTACCTGTGCCATTGTTTGGCTCCTGTCACATGGTAGGAGCAATGGATGGCCGGCGCCATCTTGTGCTCCTACCATGTGACAGGGGTGACCAATGGCACTGGTAGCACCTGTGACATAGTAAGGGCAAAGGCTGTCAGCACCATTTTGATTACCTGCAGCCGATGGCCCGAGTGCAGGAGATGGCTCCAGGACCCCCGCTGGACCACCAGGGACTTTTGGCAAGTCTTGGGGAGGTCAGGAGTCCCCAAGACCTCAAGACCTCCCCAAGACTTGCCAAAAGGTCAGCCCCACAAGACTTGCCAAAAGTCCCTGGTGGTCCAGCGGGGGTCCGGGAGCCATCTCCTGCACTCGGGCCGTTGGCTGCCAGTAATCAAAATGGTGCCTATAGCCTTTGCCCTTACTATGTCACAGGGGCTATCGGCACCATTTTGAATACCGGCAGCCGACAGCGTGAGTGCAGTAGATGGCTCCCGGACCCCCGCTGAACCACCAGGGAGTTTTGGTAAGTCGTGGGGGGGGGGGGGGGTCAGGAGGGTGGGGGTTTTATTTAAATTCGCTCCTTTAGACGGCCGAATAATTCGGTGAAGATTCGTTGTATTCGTGGGAATCGCGATACGTTTCGCTTCCCCACGAATACAACGTATATGGCCCTATACGTTGCGGATTGCCAATACGTTGCAAACGAATGCACACCCCTACTGTCCATTTCAAAACCTGGCAGTTGGTAACCCTGCCTGCAAGCCTCATCTCTTCGCAGATGCCTTTCCCTCCCTGTCTCTGCCTTTGCCTGGCCTGCTGGCGCTTGTGGCTGCTGTACATGGAGATGGCCACTGTGCTCTTGCACTTCTCTCACCTGCAAGCCTCATCTCACAGATGCCTCCACCCTCCTGAATATTCTTTTTTCTGGCCAGCTGTTCTCCGTCGCTCATCTCTTCTAAACACGTGAGTAGCAGAATTAAAATGTTCAAATGGGCGCATCCCCTCTGGGCCCCCAAAGTACACATGCTTCTGTAAAAATGTCTACAACCCCTGTATAACCCCTTCACCCCTCTTCTTATCTATCCTCTCACTAGGAGCTCACTCACCAACCCCCTTCTACCTTCCCCCTCCCCCAAATCTCCTCTTCTCCCATATAAGACTTGCTTCTCACATTTTCTCCAACCCCTGTCTAACCCCTCACCCAACCCCCTTTCTTAATGTATTTTCTGTGTCCCGGGGGTATGCAATTTTTTTTTTCCCCTTGTTTTCAGATGAATGTCATTGTCATCACTCATTGCTGCTGTATGCGGAGATGGTGGTTGGGATCCTGCACTTCTTTCCTCAAGGATGCTTCTCATGCATGCACGCTTAGACTCTTTGCAGATGCCTCTCTCTCCCAACTGTCTCACCAGATTTCTTTAAGGTTAAATAAATTAACTGCATTGATAACACATCTGGGGGCTGATGCAATACAGTGCACTTAGCCAAGCGCACTGTATAACTCGCAGTCGGACGCAAATTAAATAGGCGCTAATCTACCCCCTAATGCAATAGGGAGTGAATGAGTAATAGCCTCATTCACATGCATTTGCAAGTGATGAGCACTATCGCGGAGTGAATGCGATAGTGCTCATCACTTGCAAATGCATGTGAATGAGGCTATTACTCATTCACTCCACATTCAAAAAAAAAAGTGTGCGTCTCAGACGCACATTTATCTCTCAGGTATTAACGCCTGCTGCTTGTGCAGGGCCTGGCACTGTTACCTCGCCACCACCATCCTCTTCCACTTCATCTTCCTTCTCAGAGGTTGCCGCATCTCAAAAAAGATATAGTTGCGATGGAGAAGGTACAGAGAAGGGCAACCAAAATGATAAGGGGAATGGAACAGCTCCCCTATGAGGAAAGATTAAAGAGGTTAGGACTGTTCAGCTTGGAGAAAAGACGGCTGAGGGAGGATATGATAGAGATGTTTAAAATCATGAGAGGTCTAGAACGGGTAGATGTGAATTGATTATTTACTCTTTCGGATAATAGAAAGACTAGGGGGCACTCCACTCCATGAAGTTAGCATGTGGCACATTTAAAACTAATCAGAATGATTGACATTTTCTGCTGTTTGGTCTGGACTACATGTTGCGGGGATGCTGGCCTCCGCACCACAGTATATTTTTGGCTCACACTTGTCTGTAATGGGTGGGGGGAGGGGGGTATGGGGGGAGTGGATATTTAGTGGCTTTCTGAAATATCAGTGGTTTGCATTCTGCATTTCCTTTGTCGCATGTTGGACACTGAAGAGAGCCTGTGTTCAGCATGTTGTATGTTTCTGGTTGAAGTGTACTTAATGCAATAAAAATTGATTAACATAAAACTAATCAGAGAAAGTTCTTTTTCACTCAACGCACAATTAAACTCTGGAATTTGTTGCCAGGGGATGTGGTTAGTGCAGTTAGTATAGCTGTGTTTAAAAAAGGATTGGATAAGTTCTTGGAGGAGAAGTCCATTACCTGCTATTAATCAAGTTGACTTGGAAAATAGCCATTGCTACTACTGGTATCAGTAGCTTGGGATAGACTTAGTTTTTGGGTACTTGCCAGGTTCTTATGGCCTGGATTAGCCACTGTTAGAAACAGAATGCTGGGCTTGATGGACCCATGGTCTGACCCAGTGTGGTATGTTCTTATGAAGTGTTCTCTATAAAGACAAAAGCAAGTGATGTGAGAATGATGTACAGTTAGAAGTATACAGAGACATTTCCTTCTAATGAGGACAGTGCCCAACTGAAATGATGATTTTCTTACCGCCAGCCGCATTCCACTGAGCATGCAGCTGATCCAGCCATTGCCTCTTCTGGAGGCACAACTCCTGGGCCTTCTTATTCAGGTCCTCAATCTATGAGCAAAAAATAAGGATTTGTTACTGCATTTTTGTATTTCCTCAAAGTAATAGTTGTTGAACTTTGGACTCCCTGACCCAACTCTTAAGGCAAGCCTTTTCCATTTCTCCTCATCCTTAACTTACTTGCCCCACATATTAAGTCAACACTATATTCCCCCTGCACTCCCCTTCCCCCATCCCAAATGCACTACCTTCACCATCCCCATCCCCTTACCGGACAACTCCCTTCTATCTCCCCTCCCCACGCATGTCCTAACCCAATGTAACCCTCCTCTATGCACTAGAGAGAAACACCCACCTCCACCTCCTCTTCTTCCCAATCCCATGCACTGTTTTCACCTTTCCCATACACCAGCAAACCTCCCCTTCCACCCCCCATTCCCTTTCCCTTCCTCAAACCCACTGAACCATGCAAGACCTATCCCTTCTCACATGCAACTTAACCCTCTTAGATAGAAGGAATGACTGTTGAAGTCCTCTTGTACCTCCCTCCACGCAGTCCGCAATGTGCGCAGATCCCTGCACTAGCGTAGAGCAGTGTACAGCCTGGCCTCGTTCGCTAGAATGGACAGTGTCCCTGCGGTCCAGAAGCTTATGAAGCAGGCAAGTGAGCAGCTGGAATGTGTGCACATGAGCATTAAGCATGTAGAGTGGTCGATATCATACATGTGTACAGTACACGTGTAAAGTACGCACATAAAGCATGCGCATGATTAAGTGCGTATCCTAAGGGGAAGGGGAAGCTGTGCGTGGAGGGGGATATTGATTGACGGTAAAGGAAAGTGAGGACTGCGCATTGGGAGTGGGGAGAAGGGAGAAGTTGGGAGTGAGGAATGGGGTGGAGGAAGTAGGATGAGAGGAAGAGGGAGAGAGGAATGGGGAAATGATTTTGGTTGGTTGGTGGATGGGAAGGTGATAGATATACGTGAGGGAATGGGATAGAGGGGCGGAACCTTGTCTTTGTAGAAAATACCTCCATCCTCTTCCTGGAACTCCACCAATCCCCCTCTCCCCCTTCTTATCTCCATCCTCCTTTCCCATCCCCCCTCCCCTCTCAGCCAGTTAGGAAACGTACGGCATGGAAATCTCCAGACCCAGGACGCTGTGATCAGAGGACTGGTTTCCATGAGTCCTGAGACCACCACCCCACGGTGGAGGGAAGATAACCTCAGCCAGGTTGCTGTGCTTGGAATAGGCGTGCTAAGTCTGTTGCCAGCCGGGACCTTGGACACTAGGTTGTCAACCCCCAAAGACCACCAATACCAAGGACAGCATCGAATACAGTTAGATAACATTAAAAATCAAGTGTTTTGTAAAGAAATGCACATTTATTAACAATATAGTAAACAGGCAAAATATGTTCAGCAACAGAAATCAGGGTCTTTAACACGTTTTCAATTATGGCACCGTCCTCTTCAATGGGGATGATGTTGGTTTCCAATAATGTCCTTGATTTCCCCTGCGCCTGACCTCATTCCCCCTCGCTGTGTTACTCGCTTCAGACCCTAGCGTGCTCATCTCAGGCTCTGCTTCCAGGTCGGGATTAATGTCTTGGGGAATGCCATGCTGCAGAGCGATGTTACGCAACATGTAGCAGGCAACCACAATATCCGCCACCTTCTCAGGATAATACTGTAAGGCCCCTCCGGACTGATCCAGGCAGCGGAACCGACTCTTCAGTAGCTCTTTCAGTTACACCCCTTGTTCTAACATGTGCCTCTTGGTACCTCACTTCAGCAGCAGAACGTGGTACAGTCAGTGGCGTTAGGCAGCCATGCCTTACAGCCATAACCCAGCATCGCCTGAAGAAAAAAAAATAAAAATTATTTTGTTTGGCATAAAGTGATTTAGATTCCTTTAAATTCCCTTCTTTAGCACCCACCCCTGCAAGCTGGCATCTGTAACAATTTTTTGTGTGTAATGACACCCACAAGAACAAAAAAACCCTCCTTACTATTCTGTCTTTGGGACTTCCTCCTTTTTGCTAACATGTGCTACATATTAATAGACACTGGCAGCCATGTAGCAGACAGCATGAACAATGCTGCCTATACCAATTTATCCATTCTATCTGATTCAGGTACAGCAGCAAAAATGTGGCCAGGCCTTTACCGTTTGATCACCAACTCACGGGCCTCCATGACCTTAGAAGGTCATACTGGCCAATAAAAAAAACAGTTGCCACCAAAATTAAAAAAAAAAAATTCTTGGCTGCCTACCTTACCCTCCCTCCTGAACATGGGGGCTAGCAATGAAGGCAACCCTTTCAAGCCCGGCAAAAAAAAAAGTATGCTAAGTACATTTTTATCCTCTCCCCTTCCACTAACCCCCATCCCGATAGAAAGAATGCAAACTGCAGAGAAATTCCCCACTTTCCAACACATAACAAAAATTAAAAGATGAACCCAATATACCCCTTTCTCTCCCAAAACCCACATTTTTCAAAAAGCAACTGCTAATCTGTTAAACATGTGAGCTCAAAAGGAGGTTAGCCAGGTTACTAAGCATTTTGGCATCCATGTACAAGAAAGCACGTACTAACATGCCTTAAGTTCCCATCCCCAGCACTGCTACTATTTAAATCATATGAGTGCACACCCCCGAACCCACAAAGCTGATTGAAACTTATTCTAGTTACTTGTACAGGCTTTTATTTCACACTCACCCAGCAACCAGCCTTCACCATATTTCCCTCCTGTGAAGTTCTTTGCCACTGCTGACTTGCAGGCAGATACAGTACAGTGAGCTCTGACGGAGCGCACTGTTAGCCGGCATTTGGATGCATGTTTTCGACGCACGAGCTTTACCCCTTATTCAGTAAGGGGTAATAGTGCGTCAAAAACGCGCGTCCAACCCCCCCGAACCTAATAGTGCCCGCAACATGCAAATGCATGTTGATGGCCCTATTAGGTATTGCCGCGCATACAGCCAAGCCGCACATTTTACTTTCAGAAATTAGCGCCTACCTTTCTCCAGGCACCGGGAAAGCGCACAGAAAAGCAGTAAAAAACTGCTTTTCTGTGCATCCTCCGACTTAATATCATGGCAATATTAAGTCGGAGGTCCCGAAAGTTTAGAAAAGTAAAAAAAAATAATTTTGAAATAGGGCTCGCGGGTTGAAAACCGGACGCTCAATTTTTCCGGCGTCCGGTTTCCGAATCCATGGCTGTCAGCGGGCTCGAGAACCAATGCCGGCAAAATTGAGCGTCGGCTGTCAAACCCGCTGACAGCCGCCACTCCTGTCCGAAAAGAGGCGCCGGGCCTAATTTAAATAAATTTATTTACTGTATCGCGCGCAATTTTTACTGTATCGGCCCGTGTGTCAGGATGAAGGAGTCAGTGCTGCTTCCAGTAAATTTTGATACTACACTGAGTACCTTCATGTGAGCATTGCACACCACTTGAATGTTCATAGAATGATAATGTTTCCTATTTCGGTATGCCATTTCTCTGCCATGAGGAGGTGTGAAAGCCACATGAGCACAATCAATAGCCCCCATCACATTAGGCATACCGGCGATATCAAAAAAAGATCTCTTCACTTTTTCCTCCGAAAGCTGGCATCTCTTCACTTTTGCCTCCGAAAGCTGGCATGAGTACCTTATGAACTGCCTGGCCCTTTCCAGCATGGCCCTCAGTACCCAACTGTGAAATGCCTGGAGAAGGTTGATTGCTCCATGCCAGCCACCACACCCATGGTGCTCTGGAAGAAGCCAGTGACCAGAAAATGAAGGACTCCGAGCAGCTGCACCAGGCCTGGAATGGCATGTCCATGATCTATCAGCAGATCTATGTCCTCTCTGATCTCATTGTACAGACCCATGATAGCCCTGGAGGTCATTCTGTATGTCCTCACCACATTCGACACCGACATCGCCAGCAGTGTGGTCCTGACGGGGAATATCCGCTGCCTCTAAGCCCTTCTGTGGACTGCTTCAGCCAGAACAGCTTCCTCCTCTCGTTCCCTCCCTCGCTGCCTGTTCCCGCCTGACCCTCTCTCTCCTGCCACAATCTCTGTCACCTGCCACAACTTCTGCTGCAGTAATCCATTGGCTGACCCGCAAAATAAACCACAGCATCAGGAACAAATGAACATAATCCACAGTCGCACCAGAGCTGCATGGACACAACCACACCACACCAATGCAAGCAATGGAGTAAAATGGTCCCCCAACTCTCAGCGCTTTCACTTAAACCCGGCCCTGACCCAGATGGCAAAAAACCCGCACAAAAAAAAACCTCACACTAACCATTCTCTCAGTTAGTACAGCTCCCTGCATGGCCCATGAATAGTTAATTCCCTCGTTTACATGCCATTTGCATGCACTCGTGCAAAACGGTTTATGCGTGCGTTTTTCCTGTGCGCAACCCTTATCACATACCCGTCTAGGGTTTGCTCAGGAAACTACATGTATAAATGCGCGCACAGTATGCGCTGACACCCGCGGCAGCATTACCGCTGCTTTTATTACATCGGCCCCTAGACGACTTCTCTCGGTTTATGAAGATCTGAAACCTGAGCAGCAGCCCTTGACAAAGTGTGAGAGGAGGAGGAGGAGGGAAGGAAGGGGCAGATAACAGCCAAATGTAATCAGCATTTTATTACCATCCTCAGGAAGAGAGAAGAGGAAAAAACACAGGTTGAAGTAGGGAAGCAAGGAAAGTTAATTATGGTGAGGCTATTTGACAGGAAATTACAAAATACAAACAGACAAGAGAGACACATTTTTTTTTTTTGGGAAAGAGGAAGGAAATCTCATATTACTTCACTCTGTGTATTTAATCCCCTTACATCCCCTATCCTCAGAGGAAAAGGCTGAAAAGAGCACAAAAACAGAAACGTATCTGGTATCCTTTAGTACCTTTAAACAGTCAGTTTAATGTATATATATTGGGCAAGCGATCCTTAAGGCTAAACAGATTGCCTTGATAGCACTGCGGGTTGAACTGTGGGAAGGAGAGAAAAGGGTTTTGTTTGAGCAGACTGCTGATGGGTTCTGGTGTGAACGTAAGTTAACCTTTAGATTGCTTTCTCAGCGTTCTGTGTGTTGAACAGTTATGGCACAATTTGTCCAGGGGTTCCCCATTGGCATGGAACTGAATATAAAGCGAAGAGAAATCTACTTCAAAAATTGCTGTCACAAGTCAATTTTGGAATTCCCACCCCTAGCATGAACAGTAAGAATAAAACATTTAAATATAAGAGGCGACCAATGCATTTTTTGTGTGTCATATACGTTATTATTAAAATTCTACAGCACTGTAAATTCTGGGGATGACAAAATAAGCTAACTAAAGATATTTTTCTTCTAATCATGGGCACAGAGGCCGATGTAATAAAACCCCCTTTAAAATCAGAGCAAACTTTTAGCACAGGTTTTGTTTTACTCATGTGCTACAATCTGTGGCCCCACGGGATGCAGAAAACTAATGGCATGCAGATGGCCCATGAGTAAAAAAAAAAAAAAGAAAAGAACACAGCATGAAATGAAAATGCACTTTGTGTACTCTGGGTCCTGTTGCATGCCATTTAGATTGGAAATGCATGCTAAAAATTGATTTTCAAGTACATTCATAACAACCAGAGCCAGCATATAGCACTGGGAGGCCAAGCACCCAGAGCATATATTCCAAATAGCACCTAAAGATGTACAGGGCAGGCACTTACTTCAGCTCTGGGAATCAGATCTGGGGAAGTGAGAAGTGTCTGGTGTTGCAGTGCAGCTCTAGTCCGCAGTTCTAACCCTGCAGGAGCTCTTGGCTCCAGTCTTTCCCCCTGCGGTGCCTCTTGCTGCTCAACCAGCTGCATGGCTGCCTCTCTGGCTGCATTAGCAAGGGCAGTACCAGTACCTCGGACCATACCAGGATAATGGCACTTGCTGCCCTGTGGCATAGGCAGACCTCGGCTACTGTGCCTGCAGCCTGGACTTCACCAGTGGTGACTGCCAGAAAGAGCGGCTCCTGGTGGCAAAGGATATCTGAGGGTGCCCAGTGCATCAGCAAAGGATGACGAGGGGCTGGCTACTGGGCACAAGTATCTGCTTCAAACCAGCTCCGCTCAGCTCACGTTAATTAGGTTGCAGAAGGGGGTAAAAGGCAAAGAAATGTAAAGCAAAGTAAGAAAAAAATACCCAAAAATTGAAAAAAAAGGACAAATAAAACAATGAGGAGAAATGCATTTTAAAAAAGCCACTAAGAAATTATTTTGTCTTGCCTGCTACAAATTTGGGCTCCTGCTCAAGGTTTCCAAACCTCCCTCCCCAACCCCCATTGCAGCTGGTTCTCAGCATACCACGGGAAGTTTAACTCCTGCTCTGACCCGGGAGTTCAGTTTCCCAGGGTATAAAAATGATGCAAGCAGTTCTGCCTATTAGCATGCCTCCCTGCATGGTATGGTGATAGCTAATAGGCTAATTTACCTAGGATTTGTATTTAGGGGCTAACCTTAGCAGAGGTATTAACATTTGTTTTAGTTTGTGTTTTTTGTATGCAAAAAACGCTGTTAAAATCAAGGGTTAATTTTGCATGGAGGAATGTAAAAAAATGCATGCTAAAAACATGGGTTAAAATGTATGCTAAGATCATCATGCCGTATTACAATGGCCCCTTAGTGCATGCCAGAGAACTGGTGATCCCTCTCCCAAGCCTGCAGACCTCCATTGAGCACATCAGGGATCTAGGCTCCTTTAGTAGTTTCACAATTGGCACAGCAGGGACTTAGAGGGCAATTAAGTGGCAGAAAGCCATTTATGGAGAAGATTAGTTTTTCATTTTTACCTATTACGGGCATATTTTAATGCTGCAGATCCCTGAGGAGTATTAGAACCTAGCTGACTTTCAAAGTTTTAATCCCTTTTATGGATTTATTTATTTAAACATTTCTGGTCTGCCTTTTTCAAAGATTTTGCACAAGGTGGATTGTAATCTTGTACTATGTACTGCAAAAGCAAAGTGAAAAACAATATTTATTTATTTATTTATTTATTTATTTAGGCTTTTATATACCGACTTTCTTGATACAAATCAAATCAATTCGGTTTACAATGAACTAAGCAGAATATACAATTAACCAATCAACAAGAGATACGGAGCATACAGTTACATTATAACAAGGAAGCATATATGTAGGAACAACAAGACACACTACCACCGAATATTATTCTCAACCGGGATGTGTTGGGGATCCGTAGGAGGGAACACTAGGGAGCGCTCTCGATCCCCAGGGGAAGTGTGCCCTTGGACCCCGGCAAACCAGGAGAGGAGCTCCAAGGAAGTGCCAAGGCAGGTGAAGCAAAGTCCCATGTGAGCTGGGACTGGAAGCACAGTCCCCTGCTGACCTGCACAGCCTTGGTGAGGCCAACCATGCAAGGTTGGTCTCTGAGTGGTCCTTCGACCACTCCAAGCCTTTTCGGACCTGCCGCTGGGAACAGCAAAGGCGGTAGGCCGGACAGGAGAAAAGGCGGACAGAGACTCAAACGTGAAACTTGGAACGAAGACTCAGACATGGAGACTTGGAACGAAGACGAGGAGACGTGGAGACTTGGTACGTAGATTAGGAGACATGGAGACTTGTTATGTAGATGAGGAGACATGGAGACTTGGAATGTAAACGAGGAGACGTCGAGACAAGCAAAGTCCCTCAGGCACCCTACACAGCCCGTGGGCTGGTCACAGACAACACTGGAGACTCAGGTGAGGAACGTGGACACAGAGGGGGGTGAGCAAGGCCCTCAGGTGCCCTACACAGCCTGAAGGCTGGTCTCGGACCACACTATCCCCTACGCACCCTACACAGCCGGACGGCTGGTTGCGGACCACGAGGGGAGTGGGACATGCTCAGGTCGTCTCACAGCACAGGATCGAAGTAACCCCTCGGATCCTCCGGAGTCGGAACTGGATATAGACGAGGATAAAACTTGGAACTTGGAAACAGGAACTCAGATTAAAAGAAAGGAACCTCCGGAGGCATGGGTTATTCAGGACCTGGAGCATCAGGACGTGGAACACGGAACATCTCAGGACTTGGAACATGGAACATGATTCGGACATCAGGACTGGAGCACAGACATCAGGATTGGAGCACGGACATCAGGACTGGATCACGGACATCAGGACGAGGTCAACATGGAACAGAGTGCCTTGCAGAAGCAAGTAAGGACATCATTGAAGACTCCTGGACCAGAAGCTGGAATGGAAGATCCAGGAGCAGTCCAGCTAAGGAACTGATTCCTTGCAAAGGCAACCCTGGACTGGAAGTTGGGCCCTGTGACATAGTAAGGGCAAAAGCTATCGGCGCCATTTTTAATACTGGCAGCCAACGGCCCGAGTGCAGGAGATCACTCCAGGATCCTGCTGGACCACCAGGGACTTTTGGCAAGTCTTGGGGAGGTCAGGAGTCACATGGTAGGAGCACAAGATGGCGCCGGCCATCCATTGCTCTGGTGTTGTCTAATTTGTCTGTTCCAGTGTCTCCTGTTCCAGTGTCTCCTGTTCCAGCATCTCCTGCTCCTTAATCTCTCCATTCCTGGTAGTACCCTTCGGACTGATCTCACGGTACTGATCTTTGCTTGCTCCTGACCTCGTCTGACTGCTGCCCGGATCTTGACCTCTGCCTGTTCACTGATCACGTTTGATCGCTGCCTGGAACCTGACCTCTGCCTGTACACTGACTTCGTTTGACCTCTGCCTGACCTGACTACTCCCGAATTGACTAAAGGTATTTACCCCTGCTTTGGCTGACCATTCTGGACTGATACTCTGGCCTTGATCCTCGCTATTCACTCGGACACTCTATTTTGGCCTCCTGTGACCTCTGAACATTCTCGCCTGGACATCGACCGGGCACCCTTGTTCGTCGTGGGCAAGTCCCTGTGCTTCCTCTCAAGGAGACCCTGCGAGGCCCACCTAAGACTAGGTGGCCCAGGTAACCAAGGGCTCAACCTGAGGGAACCCCGGGTTGCTATTGTTGAAGCTCCAGCTAGCCTCTGTCTCCTCCTGTTCTCTCGCCTTCTGGTGGCAGGCACTCTCTGGGTCCAACCGGAGGGCCATACCAATCCTGCACCAGGCCAAGGGTCCACCTCCAGCGCAACAGATACAATGAAGAGAGGAAATCAGTAACAACGTTTTAGGAATCAATTTATAATGCATTCAAATCTGACAGTGTTAAACTATCACGGATGGGATGAGCTCAAAGGGGATGGCCATATGATAGAAATGGCAAAATTCCTTTTCTTACATAGCCAGTATCATTTACCTTTATATGGAAATGAGGCTGAATCTGAGTGATTTCTTGAATGTTCTTTCATTCCCTGGCGAACATATTCTAAGTAAGATCTGTTGTCCAAATGGGAATGATGGGTACACATCTACTTACATTCATATACATGACACTAGAAGTCCAACACACACATATACATACTCACCGTCCCACCTTGGGCAATCCTGTAAAGCTGTCAGATATTGTTGGGACCATCAAAAGATAGACAAGTGTTCAACACACTGGTATCAAATGTCAAAATATCATGAGGACTGGATTGCAGCATATATATTCTGTGCTTGATTTTATGGTTTCTCTGGACTTTTTTTTAAGGTTAACATCTGCAAAAAGCCCAAGTGGTTCATCTCAGTTACTTTTTGAGGTTTAAATTGCACTGATATTCATAGTGCTGTTAGAGTATTTTATTGTATCCTGCCCATATAACTGTAAAAAACAATGCACACAAAGTGTGTGAAAACAAAATGTGTGAACGTTTCATTATGCCTCAATTCCTTCTTTGGTACAGACACAAAAAAGGATTAAATTAGCACAAGTTTGAAAATTGTGAGCTGTAGCATCAATCTTCAAGACATCATCCCTAGCTCTGATACAAACATTTACATATAGTTATGGCATTGTTCATTATGTGAATTTTTTTGTAGTAAATATATCATTAAACATTTGAGATGGTTTATTTCTATAGGAAGCTAGTCAAGAAATTGAGTCAGCTGGTGACCACAGGTACTAACCAATGGCGGAACAGCTTTTAAAATGCTCATTGACATTATGATGTGCTCTGATCTCAGCTCTATCTCCCTTTCAGTCAGGTGAAAATAAGGTTAGAGGAAAAGGTAGTGAGCTTGGAGCAGGAAAGAAGATGAACTGTTTCTTTCTCTGTGACTTTAGCAAAGGGAAAAAGGGCAACAGAGGATAAAGGGCTAGGAGAGGAGCAATTTGGAAGAGGTAGAGGGGAGACTGATGGAGAACTCAAGCTGAATCTTGTGAATCTTGTCATGAAAGAAATCAGGCTGCTGGTGATAACATTTAGAAAGGATACAGAGCAGCTTTAAAACAAGAGCATGAGGGAAAGCTGACAATCACGCAGAAGTGCATGGTTTGGAGGGAGGCATCTTCCAAAGATATTTGCAAAAGAGGGAAGTTAGAATATCCCAGTAGAGAGGTTATGATTAAGGATGAAGCAGCTCAGATGCATATAGACAAAGAGCACCCAGATGTGAATGATTCTAAACTGCTTGTATCATTTGCTGATAAGCTGTGAATACAAAGAGAAATGAAAGTTCAAATGAAAAACATACTTTAAAATGTCTTTATGCGAATGAACAGTAAGACTGATGTTAGACTGTATGATATCATATGAGAACATAGACATAGGCCTGGTGGAAGGAAGATAACCAATTGACATGATAGGGCAGATCAAATTGGTTGAAAGGCGGCACTATATGCAAAATATGGCATAGTAGGGATGTGCATTCAATGTGAACGAATGCGCAATCCGCAACGAATAGGTCCCTATTCGTTGCATTTGTGGATTTGCGAAACGTATGGCGAACCCCCATGAATACAACAAATCCTGAATGAATAAACCCCCCACCCTCCTGACCCCTCCAAGACTTGCCTAAAGTCCCTGGTGGTCCAGCGGGGGTCCTGGATTGATCTCCTGCACTCACACTGTCATCTGCCGGTATTCAAAATGGCACCAATAGCCTTTGTCCTTACTATGTCACAGGGGCTACCGGTGCCATTGGTCGGCCCCTGTCACATGGTAGGAGCACAAGATGGCACCAGCCATCTATCGGCGCCATTTTGAATACTGGCAACCAACGGCCCGAGTGCGGGAGGTCGCTCCCGGACTCCCGCTGGACTTTTCTCAAGTCTTGTGGGGGTTAGGAGAAAGCCCCGGGACGCGCGTAAGTCCCGGGGCTTTCGAAAAGGGGCGGGAGGGGGCGTGTCCGGGGGCATTCCCGAAACGACGCGGCGTTTCGGGGGCGGGCCAGGGGGCGTGGCGCCGGCCCGGGGGCATGGTGAAGGCCTCCGGACCAGCCCCCGGGACCGGAGAACGGAGCGGGGCTGCCGGCTGGCGCTAGCAAAGTTAGGGGTGGGGTTTAGATAGGGCCGGGGGGGTGGGTTAGGTAGGGGAAGGGAGGGGAAGGTGGGGGGAGGGCGAAGGAAAGTTCCCTCCGAGGCCGCTCCGAAATTGGAGCGGCCTCGGAGGGAACAGGCAGCGCGCGCTGGGCTCGGCGCGCGCAGGTTGCACAAATGTGCACCCCCTTGCGAGCCGACCCCGGATTTTATAAGATACGCGCGGCTTCGCACGTATCTTATAAAATCCAGCGTACTTTTGTTCACGCCTGGAACGTGAACAAAAGTACGCGATCGCTTATTTTTTAAAGATCTACCCCTATGGCTTTTGCAAAGCACGTAGTACTGAACTATTGCTTCTTTCCCTATTAGATGAATTGTAATGTGTGATGGTAAATGGAACTTACTCTGAAGAGAGAGCAGTTTTAAGTGGAGTGCTGCAAGGATCGGTGTTGGGAGCGGTCCTGTTCAATATCTTTGTGAGCGACATTGCGGACGAGATAGAAGGTAAGGTTTGTCTTTTTGCGGATGACACTAAGATCTGCAACAGAGTGGACACACCAGAAGGAATGGAGAGAATGAGACGGGATTTAAGGAAGCTGGAAGAGTGGTCGAAGATATGGCAGCTGAGATTCAATGCCAAGAAGTGCAGAGTCATGCATATGGGGTGTGGAAATCCAAAAGAACTGTATTTGATGGGGGGTGAAGGGCTGGTGTGCATGGAGCAGGAGAGAGACCTTGGGGTGATAGTGTCTAACACTCTGAAGTCGGTGAAACAATGTGACAAGGTGATAGCTAAAGCCAGAAGAATGCTGGGCTGCATAGAAAGAGGAATATTGAGTAAGAAAAGGGAAGTGATTATCCCCTTGTACAGATCCTTGGTGAGGCCTCTTCTAGAGTACTGTGTTCAGTTCTGAAGACCGTATCTCTGAAGGGACAGAGACAGTATGGAGGCGGTCCAGAGAAGGGCGATCAAAAAGGTGGAGGGTCTTCATCGAATGACTTATGAGGAGAGATTGAAGAATCTAAATATGTACACCCTGGAGGAAAGGAGGAGCATTGGTGGTATAATACAGACTTTCAGATACTTGAAAGGTTTTAATGATCTAAAGACAATGACAAACCTTTTCCATTGGAAAAAAATCAGCAGAACCAGGGGTCACAATTTGAAATTCCAGAGAGGAAGACTCAGAACCAATGTCAGGAAGTATTTCTTCACGGAGAGGGTGTTGGATGCCTGGGACGCCCTTCCGGAGGAAGTGGTGAAGACCAAAACTGTGAAGGACTTCAAAGGGGCGTGAGATAAATACTGTGGGTAGTTTTTTAAAAAATGCGCGTTCGCGTACTTTTGTTGGCGCACCAGTCGCAAACAAAAGTACGCTGGATTTTAGTAGATACGTGCGTAGCCGCGCGTATCTGCTAAAATCCAGGATCGGTGCGCGCAAGGCTGCCGATTTTGGGCAGCCGGCGCGCACCGAGCCGCGCAGCCTGCCTCCGTTCCCTCCGAGGCCGCTCCGAAATCGGAGCGGCCTCGGAGGGAACGGAGGCCCTATCTAAACCCCCCCCCACTACCTTTGTCCACGGATTTACGCCTCCCGGAGGGAGACGTAAATCCACGCACGCCAGCGGGCCACTGGCATGCCGAGACGCGACCCGGGGGCGGTTCCGGAGGGCGCGGCCACGCCCCCGGACCGCCCCGGGCCGAAACCACGCCCCCGGGCACGCCCCCAAAATGCCACGTCCTGCCCCCAAAATGTTGCATCGATCGACCCCCGCCCCCGACACGCCCCCAACAAAAAACCCTGGGACTTACGCGAGTCCCGGGGCTCTGCGCGCGCCGGCAGGGCTTTTAAAATCCTCCCCTGTGGATCCATAAAGTCTAGAGGATGTGAAAGAAGAGAAGAGGCATGGGGGTAGCTTGCAGGAATGACAGCTACTACCTGGAGATTAATACCCTTATTCAATAAACATACTCACTGTCAATGCGACTCCAGCATTGCTCTATGCTTCAACGGCAAGAGGAAATGTGGTAAAAAGGATTTGCATTCATAAAAAAAATGGGGAGTAGCTTGCTTGCTGTGGCGGTTACTCCCCCAAACCAAATGATACTTCACGTTCAAAGCATATTCAACATAGCTCTCTGCTTCAACGGCAGGGGGGAAGAGGAAAAGAGGATTTATATTCAGGCAACAACCAACAAGGACTGAATTACATAGTCTGGGTAAACAAATAATTATGGGTGTTGCTTGCTTGTTACGGCAGTTACTACCCCAAATCAATTAAACCTGATACTTCACTCGGAATACATATCCAGCGCAACTCACTGCTTCAACAGAAGGGGGGAATAAAGAAAAGAGGAATTATATTCAGACAACAACCAACAAGAACTGAATGGCACAGGCTGGGTAAACAAATAAGCATGGGAGTAGCTTGCTTATTGCAGCAGTTACTACCCCTAAACAATTAAGCTAGATACTTCACCTAGATGCAGCTCCAGCACTGCTCTCTACATCAATGGCGGGGGTGGAAGGTAACTAGAACCAAAATGTTACTAATAAGCACCAATAGTAACAGATAAGTAAGAGAAAAAAAAGTATGAAAGCTTGCTGGACAGACTGGATGGGCCGTTTGTTCTTCTTCTGCCATCATTTCTATGTTTCTATGTATACTAGGTTTGACAAGGGAGAATCTGGAATAGGGGTGTGAATCATGTGATCGATCATCTTAACGATCGATTTTGGCTGGGGGGGAGGGAAATCTGATCGTCGTGTTTTGTTTTTTTTAAAAATCGTTAAAAATCGTAAATCGGGGGAGGGCGGGAAAACCGGCACACCAAAAAACCCCTAAAACCCACCCCAAACCTTTAAAACAAATCCCCCATGCTCCCGAACCCCCCCAAAATATTTAAATTACCTGGGGTCCAGTGGGGGGGTCCCGACGCGATCTCCAGCTCTCTGGCCACGGCTGCGTTGAGAAATGGCGCCGGTGGCCCTTTGCCCTTATCATGTGACAGGGTGTCGCCCGTATGACATAGTGAGGGCAAAGGTAGCGCCGGCGCCATTTTGAAGATTGGCAATACGGCCCGCGTGCAGGAGGTCGCTCCCGGACCCCCGCTGGACTTTTGACAAGTCTTGTGGGGGTCAGGAGGCCCCCCTCAAGCTGGCCCAAAATGTCCCTGGGGGTCCAGCGGGGGTCCAGGAGCGATCTCCTGCACGCGTGATGTCAGGAGCCAGGAACCAAAATGGCACCGGCGCAACCTTTGCCCTGTCACATGATAAGGGCAAAGGACCACCAGTGCCATTTCTCAATGCAGCTGTGGCCAGAGAGCAGGAGATCGTGTCGGGACCCCCCCAGGTAATTTAAAACATTTTGGGGGGGTTCAGGAGGGTGGGGGATTTGTTTTAAAGGTTCGGGGTGGGTTTTAGGGTTTTTTTGGTGTGCCTGTTTTCCCGCGCCCTATTTAACGATACAATACAAATGCCCCTGACGATACATCGGGGGCATTTGTATTGTATCGTGCACTCTAACGATTTTGGACAATTTTAAAATTATCTGACGATAATTTTAATCGTTCAAAAACGATTCACATCCCTAATCTGGAATAACGCTACAACTAGATGGATTGTCAGCATTCAACACAATCAATCATGATATATTAATTGGTCATATTAAACAAATGGGGTTAGGAGGGATGGTCTTAGAATGGTTTGGATTAAAAAAACATTAGTCCATTAGTCAGTTGGTTGGGTTCCAAACATAAAGTGGATCCACTCTTTGGCTGTAGTTTGTCTAAATAAGGAGACCAAATCTCTAAAAATAATTGGTTTTGCTTTTTAGTAAACAGACTGGTAGTACGATATTCCATTTGCATCATTTCATACATCTTAACATATCATATCAATAAGTCTAGTAAACTATTTTTTAACCAGTATAGCAAAATGCAACATTTGGCTACCAAAGCACCTTTAAATAAAAAGAATTTATGAGAATACTTAGAAAAATTGACCCAGCCATGGATACAGGGTACTTTGTCATATCCATCAACTCTCTAATCACGTTCACCAAAATAAAGCAATCTTTTGACAGTCCCAACTACGATGAAAAAAGTGGCTTTCTCTAGGAAACATTTTACACAAATGTCAGAAGTTAAAAGACCCGCCCTGCATGCCTGTATTGGAGCTACAACAAGTCTCTGAAGTATGCAATATTGAAGCTTTCTAACAAGTACATTCTCAGAACTTTTTGATAAAAAATGAAAACTCTCTTTCATGTACTTGACAGATATAGCACATTGAAGATCATTCTGCCACAATTTTACCAAATCCTCCAGTCGATGATATTCAGAGACCGAATGAAGATAGCAATATAACATGGACAATGAAAAATGTTTCTTCCCATAAATGTACAGCAAGCTTTTAAAGTCCTTAGATGTTAACTGCAAGGATGTGGATTTCAATAAAGTTGTTACATAATGTTGAATTTGTAGATAAAGAAATTGATCTGAATTAATCAGACATCATTTGTTTACATTCTAGAAATGATTTGAGCTGAGTTTCTCATAGTTCAAAAAATGAAATATAGAGGCAGATTTTTAAAAAGTACGCCCGCACGTACTTTTGTTCATGCGACTGGCGCAAACAAGCGTATGCCGGATTTTAATAGATATGCACGTAGCCGTGAGTATCTTTAAAATCCGGGGTCGGTGCGCACAAGACTGCGCAAAATTGGCAGCCTGCGTGCGCCGAGCCGTGCAGCCTGCCTACGTTCCCTCCGAGGCCGCTCCAAAATCGGAGCGGCCTCGGAGGGAACTTTACTTCTACTCCCCCGCACCTTCCCCTCCCTTCCCCTACCTAACCCACCCCCCCCCCCTACCTTTGTTTGAAAAAGTTACGCTTGCCCCGGCCGCATGATTCCCCGGCCCAGGAACAGTTTCCGAGGCCTTGGCCACGCCCCCGAAAGCCCCAGGGCTGGAACCACGTCCGCGGCTCCGCCCCGGATGACGCGCCGCTGCAACACGCCTCCCCGACACACCCCTGACTTTCCCTCCCCACAGGAAAGCCCCCGGACTTACGCGCATCCCAGGGCTTGCACGCGCCGCCGCGATACCCCTTTGAAAATTTGCCCCATAGTCTAGAATACCTGAACAGCCAGCTCTGGGAATCTAGCATGTATGTTCCCTGGCAAAAAAGATATATTATCCTTTAATGTAATAAAGCCTGAAACATAGGGAGATAAGGACAGCTTCTTCCCTACAAACCTCCATACATGCACCATACTTGTAACAATAATGGATGTTCCATTCTGTGAAACTGAATGTCTTAATTTCTGATGTAGGAGCATTTGTAAATGTAATGGGTGATGCATCCTTTTTTCATAATCTATCTCCGTATAAACATTAGTATTTAAAAGCCAATCATCCAGAGATCCATGAAGCATGCCATATTACAGAATTTAAAATTGGGAAATTTTAAACCCCCCCTCTATCCTCGGGGCCTTTAATGTGTTCAATGATATTCTCAGTTTCTTCCTCTTCCAAATGAACTGGGAACATAACCTACTGAGAATAGTAATGTGTTTAGATGTGAGAACAATCAGAAACATTTGCAATACATATAAGAGTTTAGGTAACAGAACCATTTTTATTAAAGCTATACACCCCTGGAAAGAAAGAGGAAGGTCCATCCATCCATTAGTTTTGGTTTGAAAGGTTTCATATATGAGTTTTATAATTATAGAGTAACACTGAGAGGGATCACTATGAACCTGAATACCTAAGTACTTAAAAGCAAAGAACAACGAGGTGGAATCGGTAAAACATGGACTTTATTGAAACTTGCCCGACTCTGGCCGAGTTTCGCTCTACGAGCTACCTCAGGGGCTTTTTTGAACCACTTGAATTGGCTCAGATCAGTGCAGGTATCATATGTGTCGTAGTTGAAGAGACATGAGTAAGCAAGCTGAATATCAACCTGTTCTAAGAACAGATACTTTCAACCATAGATCACTATGCAGGCAGTGATATCGTAAATTCTTGGATAGAACGGCATGCAGCTACTTGCCGCCCTAGCAAATGCTGTGTCACAGCATCGTAGAGCGAAACTCGGCCAGAGTCGGGCAAGTTTCAATAAAGTCCATGTTTTACCGATTCCACCTCGTTGTTCTTTGCTGCTAGCCATATTGGATCGGTTACCGGTTTGTTTTCTTGGACCCTACCTAAGTACTTAAGGCATTGATCTTTCCACTTATAGTGTAAAAGACTTATGGCCAGTTATAGCATAAAAGACCTTTTATATCTAAAGCCTCAGACTTGCCCGAATTCAATTTCAGTCCTGAGAAAGAGCCATATTCTTTAAAAACTGCAATGAGTGCAGGCAAAGAAATTCTAGCATTGGGCAATAAAATCAAAATTTCATCAGCAAATAATAGTTTTTAAACATGTCCCACCTTTTACAACTCCCTTAATATTTGGATTAAATATGTATCAAATGGTATACCAGGGGCTTCAGCGTCAAAACAAATGAAAGAGGAGAGAGAGGATATCCCTGTCTAGTCCCCCTTGCTAACATAAACTTGCAGGATAAAAGCCATTCACCATAATTTGTGCTGTGGGTTGAGAATGTAGGGCACATATGCAATCAAATATCTTTCCAGCTTGCAATACACTTTTTAAAAAAGACCACAACACCCCGTCAAAGGCCTTCTCTGCGTCATATCCCACCAATAGTGGATCCCTCATATTTCCCACTTGACTATGTTCCAATGCCAAAAGTAACTTCCTCACATTCACACTAGATTTCTGCCCATGGTCAAATCCTGCCTGATCCTTATTAATTAAAGAAGGTAGTATATGTTTTATCCAATTAGCAAGTACAGCGGCATATATCTTTACATCCTGATTCAGTAAAGAGATTGGCCTATAAGAGCTAGCCAGATTTGGATCCCTTCCAGGCTTAGGTAACACCACTATCACTGCATTTTGCAAAGACTGGGGCATTGATTATCTTATAGACCATATCTTCAAATAAATTCTTCAGGTCATCTGCAATATACTCTTTTAACACCTTATAAAATCTGGCATCTAGCCCATTTGGGCCTGGCGCTTTAAAATTTTTTAGATTATTTATTACCTGTAGAATTTCAAATGAGGTAAACGGAGCATTTAATCTGGTAAGATCTGCTGAAGATACCTGGGGAAGAACTGTCTACTGCATAAACTCCTCCCTTAATTCTGAATTCTCAGATTCAGCAGAGTATAGTAAAGCATAAAAGTCCTGAAAAATCGAGAACATTTTTTCAGGGGAATTAACAACATTACCTC
The DNA here is from genome assembly GCF_901001135.1 of Rhinatrema bivittatum. NCBI lineage: Eukaryota > Metazoa > Chordata > Amphibia > Gymnophiona > Rhinatrematidae > Rhinatrema > Rhinatrema bivittatum. Next base: position 520,579,032 of record NC_042616.1, read on the forward strand.
CCTGATCCTTAATATCAGAAATGAAATTAGTACCTGAGCGAATCACATTTGCCAACATCTTAGTTGCCTTATTTCCATATAGATACAGAATTTATGTCATAAAGATTGTATTGAATAACTAGCTTTATAATGTAGCAAATCAGAGTCTTTTGGGCTCTCATATACTCATGATTATGAGTATATGATTATGAGTATATATATAGGTCTTTTAGTAACAGAAGTTACAAAGTTAAAATAAATAATAAAGAATCTCCTTCAACAAGGTCCTCACTCGGAGTACCCCAAGGATCATCGTTATCACCCACTCTCTTTAATATATACCTCCTCCCACTCTGTCAGCTTCTAACAGACCTTAACCTTATTCATTTTCTGTATGCAGATGACGTGCAGATTTTGATTCCGATAACAGAATCCATCGCAAAATCACTCTCACTCTGGAACAACTGCCTAAATCGGATCACCAGCCTTCTTAACAGCCTCAACTTGGTCCTTAACGCATCCAAGACCGAACTCCTCCTCATCTCCTCTAACCAAGACAACCCACTCCCACAGACCATCCTTAACACCCAGCTCATGCATACCCACGTACGAGATCTCGGGGTGTTACTAGACAACCGCTTAAACCTCAAGAAAATGATCAACACCACAACCAAAGATTGTTTCTACAGGCTTCAAGTCCTAAAAAGACTCAAACCCCTACTTTTTTTCCACGACTTCAGAACAGTTCTGCAAGCCTTGATATTTGCTAAAATCGACTACTGCAGTGCACTCCTCTTGGGACTCCCCAGCTCTACCACCAAGCCGCTACAGTTGATACAGAACGCTGCCGCAAGAATCTTGACTAACACCAACCGGGGAGAACACATATCTCCCATCCTACGTAACCTACACTGGCTCCCAGTGAAGTACAGAATCCTCCACAAATCACTCACTTTAATCCACAAAGTCATCTACAATCACTTGCATCTGGACCTCGAATTCCCCCTCAATCTCCACCTCACCAACAGACCGACTAGAGAAATATATAAAGGAACCCTACAGACCCCACCTACAAAAGCTACACGCCTCATCTCAACTAAAGACCGATCCTTTTCAACAGCAGGCCCAACTATCTGGAACGACATCCCAGCTGACCTCAGAATGGAGCCCTGCCTACCAACATTCAAGAAAAAACTTAAGACCTGGCTTTTCCGCCAAGCCTTCTCAGATACCCATGACACACAATAGTCGACAGAACTTCCTTTAGGAGCAATGGATTTCCATTTTTACCCCTAAGACCAGAATAAGAGCCTCCTGACTGCTCTGTTTATACTAATAATGTCTCCGCTATCTCTAGCCTTTCCTTCCTTCCAGCAGTCTATGCCTCCAAGTTTAATTTCCCTGTTAAATGTAACTTTGCTTTTTCATGTTCAACCTTTTGTTTTTGGTTACTGTTCTTGGTTCAGTTCCCCTATTCGATGTGAACCGACCTGATATGGTCTCTACCATGAAGGTCGGTATAGAAAAGTGTTAAATAAATAAATAAATGATTATGAGTTAATGAAGATTGTTGTATCCAAATTTGTTTTTTAACTTTAAGTTTCTTGTCCAATTCTAATATATTAGCAATTAATTTCCTCTTTTTCCTAATCAAATAACTGGTGATATAGCCTCTCATCACTGCTTTCCCAGTTTCCCAATATAAAGCTAGGTTTTCCTTTTGAATAGCATTATGTTCCTCGTATTCCTGCCAACATTTCTGTAAAATTGACATCATTAAAGAATTTTAGACCGTATAAATGATGAAAATTCTAACAAGAGGAGTTGATTTGTACACTGCAGTCTCTGCTAGCTGCGCTATACAAATCAACTCCTTTTCATCACTTATAAGGTCTAAAATTATTTTATGATGTCAATTTTACAATGGATACCACTGAATGTGTCTGTAACACCACCACCCCTAACCTGAACCCACCTTCCGAAAACTCAGCCTGAATCAAAATGCCCCCATACAATGGTCCATATATAGAGTATCAGATTAAGCCTTATGGAAAAGGTGTTCTCTCTCTCTTTCTCCCCCCCCCCCCCCAATATATGTTTGAAGAGTATTTTATAACCTATGAGGTAGATCTTTAAAAAGTACACCAGATTTTATAAGATACGCGCGTAGCCATGCGTATCTTATAAAATCTGGGGTCGGCACGCTCAAGGCTGCGCAAAATCGGCAGCCTGCGCGCACCGAGCCGCGCAGCCTGCCTCCGTTCCCTCCGAGGCCGCTCCGAAATTGGAGCAGCCTCGGAGGGAACTTTCTTTCCGCATCCCCCCACCTTCCCCTCCCTTCCCCTACCTAACCCACCCCCCGGCCCTTACCTAAATCCCCCCCCCCACCTTTGTTGGGCAAGTTACGCCTGCTTGAAGCAGGCGTAACTTGCGCGCGCTGCCTCGCATCCCCCGGCACAGGCTGCAGTGCCGGGGGACTCGGGACCACCCTCCCGGCCCGCCCCCGAACCGTCACCATGCCCCCGGACACGCCCCGGACGCACCCCCTGCCGCCCCTTTTACAAAGCCCCGGGACTTACGCGCATCCCGGGGCTTTGTGTGCGCCGGCGGCCTATGCAAAATAGGCACGCTAGTGCTCTGTGCGCGTAAATCCAGCAGGATTTACACGCGCAGGGCTTTTAAAATCTAGCCCTATGCATATAGATTATAAAATAGTGCATATCTTTACGCGTGTTTATGGGTGCACGCACAGCCCTTTTAAAATCTACCCATTTGTGATGAGCTAGATGGTGAGATTTTCATCATGACATCATGCCAGTTGGGGAGGTTTGAATATCCTTGCCTGGCTGCCTTGCCTGGCTGCCTTGCCTGGCTGGTATAAACTGAGAGGAGCAGCACAAGCCCCTGTTACAGCTCTTTTTGGGTCTGAGGCCAGGTATTAGTGTTTCCAAGATGCTGTGTCGGCAGCAACACATGCATTGTAAAAAAAATGCAGCAGCGAGAGTCATGTTTAAGAAGCTTCATTTCCTGCGGCCATGGGATAGGACTTATGGTAAAAGCTGCAAAATTGTCCCTGTGGCAGCAGGAGATGATGTCCGCATAAATGTGATTCCTGCTGCTGCTGCCTTAGATTGTTTAAGGATAAGGACTGCATTGTAGCTTTGAAAGCAATTGACTATGCATCTCGGCATCAGATGGGGCAGGGGTATGGTTTAGCCCTGCCCGATCCGATGTATGAAACTGGGGTGGCAAGCCATTTTTGGGGGGATGACACTTACTACCCTTGCCAATGTTCAATGATTAATTCAAGTTACACAGCTAGGGCATAAGAAGATGAGAGGATGCCATACACATGGAATCATTCATCTGTTTCAGGTTAATGAATTCCTGTAACAGTAGGAAAGAATAATACACATTTTTTTAAGTTGGTTTTTTTTTGCATTCCTGATGGCATGTCATAATGTTGTGTTACAGCATACATGCTCCAGGATTTTTGTTTCGTCTTTTCAGTTCTTATTGGAACTATCACCGTGAATATGAGAATGATGAAACTTTACCTAAACACCAATGCCTCCTACAGACATATTTCAAAAATTATGTTAGAAACATGCTTGTACCTTCCTGGTTGCTCATTGGAGGGGCCTGGGTTTGATTCCACTCAGGGGCATGGTGTGTCCATGGTGCATAGGCATCACCAGTTTACAAGACGGGTGTGCTGTGCACCACCTACTTGAGACAATGAGCAGTTTGTCAGTATATTACAGCAATCCTCTGCTGTCCCATCTCCTGGCTTCTCCCTGAAGCAAGACTGTGCCCCCACTAACCTATGAGCTTTCTTCTTTTTCCTTTTAGTGGCTGGTGCGGGTGCATAAAAGGCGAGAGGGGAGACAGAATGCTCAAACTGAAAAAAAAAATAGCGTTCCCAGTAGACTGCTCCTCTTCCCACCACTGCTTGCCTCTCTCCCTTTCAACTCAGCGGGTCCTGCTCCTCATTGCAGGCTGCATCTACTACCTCAGCTACCTTCCAAGATCTCATTTGATTTTTTCCTTCTGGGTACTAAGGGCCAGCAGTGGTGACATCCTTAACTCAGTTCTGTGACCTTTGCTGCTCCTCTGCATTGTGCTGTTATTGCCACTGCCTCCTTTCCTCCCTCAGGCCCTGGGGGGGTGGCACCACTGGCACTTTAGGATTCCTCTTCTTCTTCTGGTCAGCAGAATAAAGGAGGTGATATTTTCAATCTGACGATTGAAAATATCGTACGATATTTTCAAAATCGTCAGAAATCGGGGGCTCCCCGAAACCGATAGGAAAACCCCACTAAATTGTTCGTGGGGGTTCTCTTATCATTTTGGGGGAGGGCGGGAAAAACGGCACACAAAAATAACCCCTAAACCCACCCCGACCCTTTAAAACTAATCCCTTAGCTTCCCCCACCCTCCCGACCCCCCAAAATTTTTTTTACAGGTACCTGGTGGTCCAGTGGGGGTCCCGGGAGCGATCTCCTGCTCTCGGGCCGTCGGCTGCCACTAATAAAAATGGCGCCGATGGCCTTTGCCCTTACCATGTGACAGGGTATCCATGCCATTGGCCGGCTCCTGTCACATGGTAGGAGCATTGGATGGCCCGAGCCATTTTTAAAGATGGCACCGGCCATCCAGTGCTCCCTCCATGTGTCAGGGGCCGGCCAATGGCACGGATACCCTGTTACCTGGTAAGGGCAAAGGGCCATCGGTGCCATTTTGATTAGTGGCAGCCGACGGCCCGGGACAGGAGATCGCTCCCGGGACCCCCACTGGACCACCAGGTACCTGTAAAAAGTTTTTTGGGGGGTCAGGAGGGTGGGGGAAGCTAAGGGATTAGTTTTAAAGGGTTGGGGTGGGTTTTTTGTTTATCGGCTCGGGCGCAGCCGATAAAAAAAAAACCCGATCGGGCCGGACAAAAAGAAATTACGATGTGAATCGGAACTGGAATCGGAATCAATTCCGGTTCCGATTCACATCTCTAGGAGGTGATATTGTTCCTGTTTAAGTCCCTGGTGAAATCTCATTTGGCATACAGTGTACAGTTCTGGAAACCGCATCTTCAAAAAGATACAAACTGGATGAAGTTGTCCAGAGGACGACTACTAAAATGGTCAGTAGTTTTCACTGTAAAGCACATGGTGACAGACTTACATATCTAAGCAGACATACCCTAGAGGAAAGGCGAAATATGGGGATTATGATAGAGACATTTCAAAGAGTACAAAGACTAGGGAACACACAATGAATTTACTAGGTTATACATTTAAATTAACAAGAGAAAATATTTTTTTCTCAAAGCATAGTTAAGCTCTGGAATTCATTGCCAGATGAGTTGGTGCAAGCTATTAGTATAGCTGTATTTAAAAAAGGTTTGGACAAGTTCCTGGAGGAAAAGTCCATAAACCATTGTTAAGGTGGAATTGCAGAAATCCACTGCTTATCTCTGGGATAAGCAGAATGAAATCTATCTGCCCTTGGGATCCTGCCAGGTACTCGTGACCTGGATTGGCCACTGTTGGAAACAGGATTACTGGACTTGATGGATTTTTGGTTCGACCCAGTATGGCAAATCTTATGTTCCTATGTTCTTAAATGTCCCCAAGTTTTCCATGCACAGGAGGCAGACCTCTTTCAAAGAAGAGAAGGCTGAAGGAGTAATGGGATGAGAATGAAAGGGAGTAGACTCGGGAGTAAACTAATGAAATATTTCTTTACAGTTAGGACTGTAGATACATGGAACAGCCTCCTCAAGAAGGTAGTGGAGACAAGGACAGTATCTGAATTCAATAAACTATGGGATAAACCAGGAGGTTCTCTAAGGGAGTGAATAGTTGGGCAAACTAGATAGGCTGTATCTTTCTTTTCTGTTGCCATGTTTCTTTGCTTCTACTGCTGGCTGTTGCAGTTAGACCGAAGCCAGGTAAAGAATATTTTGAAATAATAATAGTTTTAAAAAAAAGAAAATAACAGATAACACCTTGGCAAGAATGTATAGTGATAAAAAAAAACATATAGTGTACAGTACCAATACCCTCTTTGCCCCTAGACCCCCTTCTTGCTCCTCTCCCTGCCCAACAGCCCCCTGCTTCCCCCATCCTCATGCTGTCCATTATCCCCCTGACCCTCTCTTTTCCCCTTCCCTGCCTAGCATCCCCTGCATCTCTCAGGCCTGTTGCTGGGGTGTCTGGGAAAGAGCATTACCAGCCAATGGGGGGGAGATCCTCCTCGGATAACATAACCAGCCCACCCAGACAACCAAGCCAACATCTGCATAAAAGCTAAGGAATGCTTAATCAACTACAACGTTGGCATGCAGCAAAGGCACCGAGCTCCCCTAATAGGGCACATTGGTGCCTCCCCCCCCCAGGCCTGATGCCATGACTGGTTGCCTGCCAGGGCCCTGCCAACAGCCCTGGCTTCCCTCCTTTCTCCCCTTCCCTTATCAGCATCTTTCTGTCTGACTCTTTCTCTCTCTTACATTACCCTGCCAACAAGCCTGAGAGAGGGTTGGATACAATTTTGTTGGAGAATCTCAAAATTTTTGTTTTTCAGTCACATGTAATCAGCACATTTTCTGCTGCACCACCAGCTTTAGTTATCCTGTGCCCCCTGCTTCCACTCCCCAAGTTGGCTGGGGATGCTGCAAAGGCACTGTTCATATCCCCAGGGGATGGTGGTGGAGTCAGTCATTGTGCAACAGCAACATCTAGTGGCTAGATTTAAGTCCATGATTGCAGGCTTCTGGACGGAGCCCTGGTGCATGGCCCTTGGTGGAAGATGGTTGCTGCAATGACTGGATGAAACTAGGTTGAGAGGGTTTATGTAAGAGGGAGGAAATCCCTGGGTAGTTGTAAATAAAGCTTCATGGCTCTAGATCTCAATCCTGATTCTGGTTGAATTGGAAGGTCAAAGGAACAAGAATGAACTGCTGAGTCATAAAATAAAATAAGATACAGGTTTGTTTCTTGTACCATGCTAGGAAGATTTCTATTTCAGGTGAATTTGTTTTTCAGCTTGAAAAAAATTTTTTTTTCCTATATGGATCAGTCGCACTAGGGCCTGCAGCTGCCTTATTTCTTTCTGCTCACACCTTCTCCAGTATCTTTAAAGCTCTCTCCTTGTCTTTTCATTGGACCAGACGGCACTCATAGTCCATGACATAGAGAGATAGGTATAGCTACAAACTGAAAATATCAAAGCAGTGACCATATTTAAACTGATTTCTCAAATGCTCTAAGTATTTTTCTATCCATTCTGAGAGGATGAAAGAATTTGAAGATTACTTAGCCAGACCAAGATTGAGCAAGTAGGAAGCACCTGTGCTTTGACAGAAACAACATGAGTGCAAGGCTGAGCTTTTAAAGTGCTAGTATTGTATTAAGACTTCTTATCAGTCAACCAGCAGATTTTAAAAGCAAATTATTACTTAATTTGATTTTGATTTTTTTTCTGCTCTTTGCCATGAAGTTGAGGATTCAGCTGAGTGGCATTTGTGGGTAGAAGGAAAGATTTTAGAAATTTGTTTTAGGTTTTATTTAGGAAGGGAATAAAAGGGTGGGTTAGCTAATTGGTTGAGTGGCTGTTGGTAGCAACTCCTTGGTGAGAGAGGAGGGGGTTGATTAGATAAACTGGTGGTTGAGTGTTTTAAAAATATATAGGGGCAGATTTTCAAAGGGATACGTGCGTACCCCCCGAAAACCTGCTCCAAGTTCCCCCTGCACGCGCTAAGCCTATGTTGAATAGGCTCGGTGGCACGCGCAAGCCCCGGGGCTTTCCAGGGGGCGTGTCGGGGGCTTGTCGCTGCGGCGCGTCATTCGGGGCAGGGCCGCGGATGTGGTTCCGGCCCAGGGGTGTACTTTTATAAAATCTACCCCATATTTTGTTAGATTCTAATATGAATTGATTAACTTGTATAATTTTAGAAATGTATTGTTCTACATTATAGTTATTTAGATATTTTATATTCTTCTTTTTGGGACTTCAAAGCAGATTATATATTTCTTATTCTCACTGTGCTTACAATTTAATTTTGTATCAGAGGCAAGGGAGGGTAAAGTGACTTGACCTAAGGTCATAAGGAACAACATAATGCAAATCAACATATAATTTTAAAAAATCAGTACATGTTAAGTGCAATCAAGCATGGTGGGTGAGGGCCCCTGCTCTAACCACTAGGCTACTCCTCCACCCACCATGCTTGATTGCACTTAATATGTACTGATTTTTTTAAATTATATGTTGATTTGCATTATGTGTTTATTATTCGTTGCATGTATGTGATTATGAACATGATTATGTATCTTCTTTTGATTATGTACTTTGTTTTACTGTAAACAGCATTGATAGGCCAGGAAGGTGACATATAAATCTTAGATTAGATATTGATGTTCAGTGTTCTGGAAGTTACTCCAACTTAACTACTCCCACTAATTTTAATTCTGAACAAATAAGTGCACTACAGAAATACCATGAGACCTAGTTCAAGAAAGGAGATTTTAGGAAAGTCCTGGATTCGCAACAACCATATTCTAATATATGTTGGCACCTGCAGCAATGATTTTAAATGGGGAAGCTGGAACCATAAATACTCTCAGTTTAAACTCCCAGCGCTGGACGTTGCTGGGAGCAGGTAAGTTCGGACCCCACTCCTGGTAGAGTTTTTAAGGGTTTGGGGGGATGGGGGAGGATCAGAGGGGGGTGAGAGTATGGCAGACAGTTAAGGAAGATGGTAAAGGTGGAGTGTGGCAGTCATCATTTCAACTTGGCGAGGGGGTGGGAGATCCGCAGCGGGCATAGGTAGATTATTATGGTGATGTGAGCTGGGGAGTGCAAGGCTGCTATGTCCTCTGTAAAAACTGATGATGGGGTGAGAGAGAATCAGACCACAGGGCAGTGTATTTCAATTGTTTTTGAAAAATCTATCAGTTGAAGAGACATGAGTAAGCATGGACTTCTAAATTTCAATTACCCCAATATTGACTGGGTAAATGTAACATCAGGACTTGCTAGAGACATAAAGTTCCTGGATGTAATAAATGACTGCTTCATGGAGCAATTAGTTCAGGAACCAACAAGAGAGGGAACAATTTCAGATTTAATTCTTAGTGGAATGCACGATTTGGTGAGAAAAGTAACAGTGGTGGGGCCATTTGGCAATAGTGATCATAACATGATCAAATTTAAACTAATAACTGGAAGGGAACAATAAGTAAATCTACAACTCTAACAGTAAATTTTCAAAAGGGAAACTTTGACAAAATGAGGAAAATAGAAAGCAACTGAAAGGTGCAGCTGCAAAGGTTAAAAGTGCTAAAAAGGCATGGACATTGTTTAAAAATACAATCCTAGAGGCATAGTCTAGATGTATTCCATGCATTAAGAAAGGTGGAAGGAAGGAAAAATGATTACCGTCATTGTAAAAAGGTGAGGTGAAAGAGGATATTTTAGCCAAAAAAATCCATCCTTCAAAAATTGTTAGTAGGATCCATCTGAAGAAAATAGGATAAAACATAAGCATTGTCAAGTTAAGTGTAAAACATTGATAAGAGAGGCAAAGAGAGAATTTGAAATGGCCATAGAGGCAAAAACTCATAATAAAAATTTTTTAAAATATATTCAGAGCAAGAAACCTGTGAGGGAGTCAGTTGGACCATTAGATGACCGAGTGGTTAAAGGGGCTGTCAGGGAAGATAAGGTCATTGCAGAAAGAGTAAATTAATTCTTTGCTTCCGTGTTTATTAATGAGGATATTGGAGAGATACCAGTTCCGTAGATGGTTTTCAAGGGTGATCAGTCAGATGAACTGAACCAAATCACTGTGAACCGGGAAGATGTAGTAGGCCAAATTGACAAACTAAAGAGTAGCAAATCACCTGAACTGGATGGTATGCGTCCTAGAGTACTGAAGGAACTAAAAAATGAAATTTCTGATCTATTAGTTAAAATTTGTAACCTATCATTAAAATCATCCATTGTACCTGAAGACTGGAGGGTAGCCAATGTAACCCCAATATTTAAAAAGGGCTCCAGGGGCAATTCGGGTAACTATAGACCAGTGAGCCTGACTTCAGTGCCAGGAAAAATAGTGGAAACTATTCTAGAGATCAAAATCGTAGAGCATATAGAAAGACATGGATTAATGGAACACAGTCAACATGGATTTACCCAAGGGAAGTCTTGCCTAACAAATCTGCTTCATTTTTTTGAAGGGGTTAATAAACATGTGGATAAAGGTGAACTGGTAGATGTACTCTATTTGGATTTTCAGAAGGCATTTCTTAGAGGCTTCTAAGAAAACTAAAAAGTCATGGGATAGGAGGCGATGTCCTTTCGTGGTTTACAAACTGGTTAAAAGACAGGAAACAGAGCGTAGGATTAAATGGTCAATATTCTCAGTGGAAAAGGGTAAACAGTGGAGTGCCTCAGGGATCTGTACTTGGACCGGTGCTTTTCAATATATATATATATATATTTATAAATGATCTGGAAAGGAATAGGACGAGTGAGGTTATCAAATTTGCGGACGATATAAAATTATTCAGAGTAGTTAAATCACAAGCGGATTGTGATACAGTACAGGAGGACCTTGCAAGATTAGAAGATTGGGCATCTAAATGGCAAATGAAATTTAATGTGGACAAGTGCAAGGTGTTGCATATAGTGAAAAATAACCCTTGCTGTAGTTACACGATGTTAGGTTCCATATTACGAACTACCACCATGGAAAAAGATCTAGGCATCATAGTGGATAATACTTTAAAATCGTCGGCTCAGTGTGCTGCAGCAGTCAAAAAAGCAAACAGAATGTTAGAAATTATTAGGAAGGGAATGGTTAATAAAACGGAAAATGTCATAATGCCTCTGTATCACTCCCTGGTGAGACCGCACCTTGAATGCTGTGTACAATTCTGGTCGCTGCATCTCAAAAAAGATATAGTTGCAATGGAGCAGGTACAGAGAAGGACAACCAAAATGATAAAGGGGATGGAACAGCTCCCCTATGAGGAGAGGTTGAAGAGGTTAGTGTTGTTCAGCTTGGAGAAGAGACGGCTGAGGGGGGATATGTTAGTGATCAAGAGAGGTCTTGAACGAGTAGATATGAATCGGTTATTTACACTTTCGGATAATAGAAGGACTAGGGGGCATTTCATGAAGTTAGCAAGTAGCACATTTAAGACTAATCAGAGAAAATTCTTTTTCACTCAATGCACAATTAAGCTCTGGAATGTGTTGCCAGAGGATGTGGTTAGTGCAGTTAGTGTAGCTGGGTTCAAAAAACATTTGAGGTGGGTTGTTATCAGCCTTTATCTACTGGCCTTTTTGCTCACCATTAGCAACTTGGTTTTAGAAATAGTCGATGAAATTCCTCCTTCTTCTAACCCAGATTTTTCTTGGGATAAACAGTGATAAAAAGAAAGCAATGGAAAACTAACTTTCTTACTGGGAGCATTTCTGCGAATTGATTAGCAGCTGTAAAAACATCCACGCATGTTTAGTGAGGTAATGCGCACTCCATTTACCTATAGGTAAATGTCTATTTTATATTTATTATTAAATAAATATGTACTTTCAGACCCCATCCCAGAATGTCCCCGTACCACCCTCTTTGTACATGCATGCTTTTCCAGGTGGCAGCTATAGCACATGCTCTTTCCTGGTCTTCCGAAAATCTACTTACTGCACACAGAGGCTTTTTATACGTGCGTATGCCAAATTTACGCTCAGAAGTCCTAAGACTTTGAAAATTCTCCCCTTTGAGGGCAATTTTCACATTGCTTTGTGGCAAAATCCTTGAAGACCCTTAGAGAATTTGTAACAAGTTTCAAAGAGAACATTCCCTTTGAATCTTGCCCTTGTGGACTTTTGCACTTGCTTTTAGTTGGGGGCAGATTTTCTATGGAAAATATCATGCATAGACTTCAAAATAAACCCATGCATGTTATTTTCTGATCCTACCACCCCTAAATGTGGCTAAAAGCATGTATTCTGTGGGAGAAGATTTTTCAGACAGCCACATTATGGTCAGAGGGTCACAGGGTGCCTGTTTTAAAGATAATTGTGGGAGGTATTGTTTAATAGTATGAATCTAATAGAGGAGGCAGGTTCTATGTGAAATCGCTATGCTGTTGGTTTTTGACTGGGTCTTGTTTAAGTAACAATGGGAAAAAGCTCTTTTAGAGGGAGAGTGTGTGTTTGTGTGGCTCTATATAAACGAGAAGATAGGGAGAATCAGCCTTAGCCACCCAAGGTCTGGGGTCCTGGAGAACCTCTCCACAGGGAAAGGCCCAAGATGCTGCAGATAGTTTACCCCCAAGGGGAATTCCAAGGAATTTAAAGATGAGTGCCAGAGAGGTTGAGACTCCCCAGCAGTGGAAGCATCATGGAGCTTGGTGGTCTAGGAAGGCTGAGGCTGGAGATGCCAGGTATTCACTTCTGAAAAAAACTGGGAAATGTTCAGGTGGTAGTCAAGGAGGGTACTTGAATTGTCACCACCTGGTAGAAAAGTTTTATGGAAAAGACAAGGGTTCGAACTAATATGGGCAGCTACTGAGAAGAGTTCTGTGAGCAGATGTGATGTGCTGAAACTCATTTAACTTGAAGCGTAAGTGTATCTTGTTGTGCCATGTTAGACAAGGGAAGGTTTGGAGGAAGAGTGCTTTGTTTTGCTGTTGATGTTGCTACAGGCTCAGGGCTGTGAACCTGATTAATTCAGTACATTTTATAACTCAAGAAAGCTTGGGGGAAGCCTGCCTGGAGTGGCACTTCTTACTACCCTTAACAGAAGGCTTGGGGTAGCCTGCATGGAGTGACAGTTACTTGCTACAATCCTTAAAAAATATAAATAATAATTTGTAAAAAAAAAACTTGCTAGGCAGACTAAATGGCCCATTTTGGTCCTTATCTCCCATCATTGACTATGTTACTACTATTCTAACCTTACCTTTAGATTTCTAAAGCCCAGATTTTTAAAATTAAAGTTTTTTTGTTGTTTTGGATGTTTCCTGAGAGTAAGACCTTGCTTATACTCAAAGCATGGGTTCATTAATAGGCATCTAAGAGAGAAAGAAGATTGCTCCCTGTCCAGCCTTTGCCTCTAGGCCTGGTCCACTGCACCATCTGCTTGACCATTTTTGTTTTTTGAACCCACAGAAAGACTGGTGCTTAGCTCATAAACAGGCATCAGAAACCTCTCACATTTTATGTGCCCTGTCGGCGGGAGGGGTAATACCGCTTTACCTTTCTTCTGTCTATTTCCATTAAAACTTGTCATCAGGACTGAATATTGTGTGATGCTGGATTATTAATGAAACTAGGTTGTGCCTGTGAAGAAGCTTTGTAAATGATGATGCTCTGAAAAGGTGCAGTGTCTACAGCCGGAGAATGTTTACCAGGCAGAAATAGCCCCAGGATCTCCAGTCAGTCAACATCTTCCTATGACTTACAGGAAGAGTTAACTCTTCTACAAAGTCTCTGCTGTTTTATAAAGATTTTTTCTCTCTCTCTTTTTTTTTTTTTTTTAATCAAAGAGGTAATTGTTTCGGGGTTTTGTGCCATTTCTTAACTCTCAAAGTGGATTACTAGATGGGAGTTGGAGCAGGACCGCAGGCTCTCCTGCGTATTACCAGACAGGGTGCCTCATCAGCAAGCATGGGTTTACCTAGAATCCCCAAATCAGACTCAGATTCTCGAAACGCTATTGGCATGACAGTTTGCACGTGTTGCCAAAGTAGTACACAGAGTGATAAAAGGGCAGAGCATAGGATACGAAGACAAATGAGTTCTGGGTGTGATCGGTATTGACTCTGGCCATGAACAGGGCAGCTTTCCAAACTTCCCGCATGGGCACAAAATCCAAGGGTGCTTTTTTACCCATGAACTTTGCACCACTTCTCTCGGGGAAAGTACAAGCCCGCTTTTCCCTTTGGAAATCGCTGCGGGAAAACATTACCCAAGGCCACTTGCACCAGCTTTCACAGCAAGTCATTTTCTCAGGCAAAACAGCACGCGCTCTTCTGAAACTGCAAACTGTACATTTTGTTTGTTTGATTGATCTGTCATAACCTCGCTGCCAGGATCTCCTCCGCACAGCATGCCTAAAAGTACACATGTGGACCAAAGCATGCATTTTTAGCCTAAATTCAAAAAGTCACTTTACCTGGGTAAAGCAGGATTTTCTTGGATAAATGGCTTTTTGAAAATTGCCTTCGTTCTTCGTCTGCTCTACTGGCAGGATACAACATACTTTGCTGCTCTTTCTCCGAGGGATGAGTTTTAGAAAAGTGCTGCTCATTGTCTTGTGGAACGGCTTGGGTTTTCTCTGTCAGCTTTGGGGCGTGTGTGTAATAGGGATGTGAATCGTTTTTTGACGATTTAAAATATCGTCCGATATATTTTAAATCGTCAAAAATCTTTAGAGGCGATATATAATAGGAATTCCCCCGATTTATCGTCAAAAATCATAAATCGGGGGAAGGGGCTACCCCGGCGCCATTTCTATCAACGCACCCATGGCCCGAGAGTGGAAGATCACACCGGGAACCCCCACTGGACCCCAGGTAATTTAAGACATTTTGGGGGGGTTCGGGAGGGTGGGGGATTTATTTTAAAGGGTCGGGGTGGGTTTTAGGGATGTTTTAGTGTGCCGGTTTTCCCGCCCTCCCCCGATTTACGATTTACACGATATTTAAAAAAACAAAACCGCGACGATCCGATTCCCTCCCCCCCCCAGCCAAAATCGATCATTAAGATGATCGATCACACGATTCACATATCTAGTGTGTATGGCTGATATCTTTCTACTTTCTCAGTACAGAAGGGAATGCATTTGTTTCTATTTCTCCGGTGTTGTACTGCATTCAGAGTCTGTATGCACAGGATGTCTACTTCAATCTTTGTCTCCGTGCCTCGGTTTCTAATTTGCAGTCTGTGTTTGGGGAGGGTCTGTCTGTGTATTGCATGTGCAACAGAAGTGCATGCATATTCTGCTACCGGGTAGATTTTGTCTAAGTTTCTGTAACAGTCCACCTTGCTGTCATTCCAATCTGCACTTCCCAATAGAAGGCCTGTTGGTGTTCTACCATCTGTCAGGTTTGTGGTGCTGCCTTTTCATAGGTAAGTTTGTTATAATCAACAAGGCTCAAAGGAAGTGAAGACTTCAGGTTTTGAGGCAGATACACTGAATGTTTGGTGACAGAGGGGACTTGTTGAGGGCTTTTTCCTATTGGAAGATGAACAAAAATTAGGAATGTGCTTATTTAAATGACCCCTAGGGAAATGTGGGGGTGGTGTTTTTTTGTGTATATGGTGTAATTTCTCTCTCTCTCACACCTACCCCTTTTATACCCTCTCTTCTTCCCACCCCTTTTCCCCTCCCATTTATTCCTCACCCCAGTTCTTCTCCTGCATCTTCCTTTTCTGCCACTTACACTGAGCGAGTGCCCCCTTTATACCTTTCCCCAGTCCTGGACCCGCTTTTTTACCTGCACTGTTTTTTGGTGCTACATCTCTGGCCTCCTACTGGGCTCAGTACTTCTGGATTAGCCACTGGCCTAAAAATGTCCCCCCTTATTTTGTCAGCAGCAGGTACTGGCTGAGATGCTGCCTCCGTGGTAGGGGCTTTCAGCAGCACCGCAATCCAGTAATCCACAGTATCACATCTGGGTTTGTGGCATCTGCTGAAACCATTACCTGCAGGAGGAGTTGATCGAGAGTGTTCCTACTGCACTCTCTTTTTTTGGTCCTCTCTCTCTTCAGGGCTCATGGCAGATGCTTGGAAGCAGCCTGGCCATCCAAACCTAAAACTGTCTCGGTGCTTTCTCTTCTGCATCCCCCGCACCCCCCACCCTCCTCTGATTAAATCCTCTTCTGCTGGCAGAAAGGGGGAGGGAGGCTTGGAAACCCCACCGGCACTACAGCCTTTGCCTTGCTTCCATGCAGATTCTTCTCTTCTGGCAGTGGGCATTTGGAAGTCTGGCCAGCAATGCACTATTTTGCCACCCTGTCACTACCCCATGTCTCACATGAGCCAAACAATGTAAATCTTGATCCAAGCCAATCTGGCTGTGAGCAGGGAAAGTTTGGCAGGCTGGAAAAACATTCTTTGCGGGCCAGTTGTGGTGTGTGTGTGGGCCATAGCTTGGGGACCTCTCATCTATGGGATAAATCAGATGATCTTACAGATGATTTGAATGATCCAGAGGAGGCTATGATTCACATCAAGAGGCAGATAATCAAGAGGATGAGATAGAAGAAGGAAGGAAGGTGATCACATATTAGGAGTAGATACACTTCTTAACGAAAAGGAAAAAAAATATTTTTTTTCAATACCACTTGTCTGTTTTTATTTCATAGAAATATTTTCCAGGTTTATTATGAGAAGCAATGGAGTATTTATTTATTTTTATTTATTTATTAATTTCTATACCGGCTTTCACGACCAAAGGTTGCATCAAGTCGGTTTACATTTAACAAGTCGTGTAATAAACATAGAACTAGGGTAATTGAACTGGTGCAGAAAATAATAGTTACAATGAACAAGGAAATTACCAACTGGGATAGGAGGAGAAAAGAGAAAAGGGACAGGAATATTTGCATAGTAAAACGCATTTACAGTGAATATTTACATAGTAAGCAATAAAGGATCTGTGTCAAGAGGATGTCAAGAGCTAAATGTAGTCAAGGACGGGGAGGGGTATGGGCTGGTGGGGTTTACACTAGGATAGAGGGAAGAGGGAGGTTAGGGGTGACAGATGGTGGTTGAAAGGGAACCTGGATCAATCTGAACTCTGGTAGGCTTTTTTGAAAAGCCAGGTTTTTAGTCTTTTCCTATAAGTAGGTAGGCATGGTTCCTGGCGAAGCTCTGAAGGGATGGAGTTCCATAGGCGCGGTCCTGCTGTGGATAGAGCTCTGTCTTCGAGAGATTTGTGTTGGAATGTTTTGGCTTTTGGAACATGAAGTGATTCTTTGTAGTGTTCTCTAGTTGGTCTGACAGAGGTGTGTTTCTTGAGTGGTATTTGTAGATTTAATGGTGCGAGTTGATGTATGACTTTGAAAATGATGGTTATAGATTTGTACATGATTCTGTAGTGAATGGGAAGCCAATGAAGGGTTTTCAAGATGGGGGTGATGTGGTCGAATTTTCTAGAGTTGGTCAGAACTCTGGCGGCTGTATTCTGCACCATCTGAAGGGGTTTTGTATGAGCGGCAGGGAGACCTAGTAGAATAGAATTACAGTAATCCAGCTTTGAGAAGATTATTGCTTGAAGAATTGTTCTAAAGTCTTGTGAGTGGAACAGTGGTCTGATTCTTTTGAGGATGTATAACTTGTGAAAACAGTCCTTGGTTGTTTGGT
This sequence comes from Rhinatrema bivittatum, assembly GCF_901001135.1. Lineage (NCBI taxonomy): Eukaryota > Metazoa > Chordata > Amphibia > Gymnophiona > Rhinatrematidae > Rhinatrema > Rhinatrema bivittatum. The sequence continues at coordinate 520,596,385 of NC_042616.1, forward strand.
TTATGAATGATTTAAGGTTTAGGCGGTTATCGATGATTGCTCCTAGGTCTCTTACGTGCGAGGTTTGCAGGTTGGCTGGTAGGTTTGTGGTGATGTTGTTGTTTTCGGGTGCTATAATGAGGAATTCTGTTTTTGAGGCATTTAGAATAAGGTTAAGACTGTTGAGGAGGAGTTTGATTTCAGTCAGGCATTTGTTCCAGAATTCTAATGTGTTTATAATGGATTTTTTTATGGGGATTACGATCTGTACGTCGTCTGCGAATAGGAAGTGTTTCAAGTTTAGTTTAGTGAGGAGGTGGCAGAGTGGGAGCAAGTATATATTGAAAAGGGTGGGGGAAAGAGAGGAGCCCTGTGGAACCCCTAGTGAAGATGGATGATACTGAGATTCTTTGTTGTGGATTTTAACCTTATATCCTCTGTTTTCCAGAAAGGTTTTGAACCAGTTCTGTGCAGTGCCCTGCACTCCGATGTTTGCCAATTGGTTTAGTAGAATGTGGTGGTTGACCGTGTCGAATGCCGCCGAAAAGTCAAGTAGAATTAGAAGGTAGGCGTGTCCTTTGTCTAAGCCGGTTAGGAGGAAGTCTGTGAGGGAGAGTAGAAGCGTTTCCGTGCTTGCTGCTCTGCGAAATCCAAATTGGTTGGGGGACAGTATTTGGTGATCCTCAAGGTAGTTGGATAATTGTGTGTTTACTAGTTTCTCCATGACTTTTGCTATGAACGGGAGGTTGGAGATGGGGCGGAAATTACTGGGATCATTGGTGTTAAGGTTTGGTTTTTTGAGTAGAGGTTTGATCGATGCCATTTTGAGGTCCTCTGGGTAGATACCCTGGGCTAGGGAGCAATTAATTATGTCAGCTAGGGTTTTGGAAATAGTGTCTGGGATTAGCAGGAGAATTTTTGTGGGGATTTGGTCGAATGGGTGAGTTGATGGTTTCATTTTCTTCAGAGCCTTTTGAATTTCCACAGTAGAGATGGGATCGAAGTAGTTGAGCGTAGAGTTTTTGTTTGGGTGGAGATATGAGGAATTGAGTGATGGATTATGGTTTGGTGTCAACTGTTTGAGCAGGTCGGAGATTTTTCTATTGAAGTAATGAGCCAGTTCGTCTGCTTTAGTCTGTGCTGTGTCCATAGGGATGTCTGGTGCCAAGGTTTTTGTGAGATTGGAAACGTAGTTGAACAAAGCTTTCGAGTCAAATATGAGGTGGTGAATCTTACTGGAGTAGTAGTCCCTTTTGGATTTCAGTGTACTGTTTTTGTAGAGGTGGAGGGTGCGTTTGTATTCAGCTAGTGATGCAGGTGACGGGGATTTTCTCCATTTTTTTTCCTTCTGTCGTAGAGACTGTTTAAGTTTTCGTAGTTCCTCATTGAACCAAGGTTGCCTCTTTGTTGCCTTGTGTTTAATATGTTTTGTTGTTAGAGGACATAGTGTGTTTGCTATAGATTCAGTTATTTTAGACCAGGATAGTATGGCTGCGTTGGGAGTGGTGGTGTCGATGCTGGATAGATCTGGGGCTAGGCACTTTGCGAGTTGCTCAGAGGGGCATGTTTTTCTGTATAGGAATGATTGAGGTGGGAGGGGGGGTTGGTTATAGGTCGGTTTTGACAATGAGAACGCAGCGGAGATAATAGAATGGTCTGTCCATGGAACTTTGTTGCATTCCGGGTGTTTTGGGAGGTCAATACCGGTGTTAGTAAAGTTTTGAGTTTTGATATCCGAAATTTCGATGTACAAAAAAAATTGCAGGAACGTATCTCCTCCATATATTGAGGGATTGCTTGGTTGTAAAAGAGTCTATGAATAAATGAGAATAGAAACAAGCTTCTTGCATTTTTTAACTTTTTTGCCTGAATCTTATATCCAGTCCAGACATTTAAAGTTATGCTGAAGACATTCCTATTCCAGCAGGCTTTTGATCGTTAGGCACCATACAATGTCTTGTTTTTGTTTTTTTTATTATTATTATTTTAACTTGACTTTTTTAATGTTCTTTTTATATCTTGACTATGATTTTAATAATGTTCTTTTTATTCTATTTATGTATTTTCTAATTGTGTATGTTTGAATTTGTATGTAGTCTTGGGCCTGTGTGTGGGTGATTAATAAAAGCTTAATAAGTGTTATGCGTGCCATCCACGGCAGACCTGCGGCACGGTCCTCTCACTTCTCTGAAATAACTCCAGCTCCTGGTTCCTCGTCTCTGACAGCAGTGGGCTGCCAGCTCCATCCTCGGGCCTCCCCTGGTGCTTCCGGTTCAGCTGCAGTCCCTGGCGTTCCCGGTCCAGCCACCACATTCATTGCTCAATGACGGGTCTCTCCGCGTGGCTCGCGGAGAGACTGTGCTACTCGGCATCGCGTCCCTCCCTAGGAGCGCACGCGCATTCCTAATGCTTAAGTAAGGCCCGCAGCGGGAACTAGGCCGCAGCCCTGGATGATGATGTCAGCGGAGCACCAGTACTTAAGCCCAGGCTCTGCAACCTAGCTTTGCCTTTGCAACAGGTCTCCTTGCTGGTCGAGTACTCGTTGCCTCCTGAGAGATTCGTCTCACTCCCATGTTCCTGCTCCTCGTTGTTCCTGGTTCCTGTCTCCTTGCTCCTTCGTCCCTGCTCTTCACCTTTCCTTGGATTGCCTTCATGGACTTTGACTCTGCTTCGCCTGACCACGTTATTGACTTGCTCCAAGCCCGGGCCTCTGCCTGACAACGCCATTGCCTCTCTCCAGACCCAAACCTCTGCATTGCCTGACTACGCCATTGCCTCTCTCCAGACCTAGACCTCAGCATCGCTTGACTATGTTTGACCTTTTCCATTATCAGACCTCAGCCTTGCTTGGTTCCGCTTCCAGACTGCCACCAGCCCTAACACAAGCCTGTTCCTCAACGCCTCTTCAGCTTACTTCCTGGTCTTGGTCTATTCAGGCTTCGGCCTGCTCTTGCTCGGGTGCCCCCTGTCTGCCTTCGTTCCTTTGGCGTCCGAGTCTCCAGGACACTACCTTGTCCAGTGTAAAACTGTGCCATCTCTTATCTGCTGTCTCTGGGCTGATCTTGATCTCCCCATCGACTACCTACAGAGGCCCACCTAAGACCAGCCGGTCCCGACACCCAAAGGCTCAACCCACAGGGAATGAGGGCTGGTATTGGTGAAGGTCCAGCTGGCCTCTGTTCATCAGCCCACTCTGCCTGCCGATGGTGGGGACTCGGTGCAACAATAAGCAAAAACATGAAAAGTATTTCTTTAGTATTAGCAGAGAAGGAGAAGCATTTTCATAGTTAACTTCCAGAAAGGTAGCTGTGTTAGTCTGAAGTAGCACAAATGACACAAAGACAGGGAAGATGAGGAGATACTGTGTGCTTTGTGTGTGCTGCACAAAGCGGGTTCCAGCAATCAGTACCCTACATGCTGTCCATTAATTACCACACTCCAGGGCTCATGCTGTAGCTAGGAAGAAGAGGCAGCCATGGATGTACATGCTCTCAGAAAGGAGTTCCTATCCGTTTAAGAGTCACTGCTGGTGTTGCTGCAAGGTGCTGAGAGCAGAGCCTATGTGCTAGCCTGGGTGCCAATTTCTGTATCATTCAGGGTTTTTTTTCCATTTTTTTCTTTGAAAACACTGCATGCTATTTTCCGATATCTAAAAAAAGGTTTTCATAAATGGAAAATACCCGATTGCTTCAACAAAAATCCCACCCAAGTGTCTTAGACCTCAGGGGTATTTGGAATCTCCCTGTCCCTCCCCTCCCCCCCTCCCCCATTGCCCCTGGAGGCAGCCAAAGTTCCCCCAGAAAAGGTTATAGTTATGAGAAATCCTGGTCACTGGTCCCATCCCAACCCCTAACCCCTTACTTCTTTTAAAAAGATAGACCCCCCCCCCCCCCCAGAAGTTGGTCCCTCCATCCTCTTACCCTAGCCTTCCCTTCTGCCCCAAAAGACTTTGCCCTGGTGGTCTAGTGTGAGCCCAAAGTGACCCCTATGCATTGGGCCTGGCAGCCTCCATTTTCCATAATAGGGCAAAGGTCCAGCCGGTGCCATTTTAGAAAATGGTATCCTCCAGGTCTAGAGCATAGGGCCCTCACTGGACCACTAGGGCAGATGTAATAAGTCTGGGAGGGTCAACAGGATGGCTAAGGTGGGGGGTGACTCCCAGGGGTCTATTTTTTAACAAAGAGAATGGGTTGGGGCTAGAGCCAGTTACAGGTTTCTCACAACTGTAACCTTTTCTGGGGGAGCTTTGGCCACCTCCGAAGAAGCGTGGGGTTGGGATCCCCATATTGAGATGTTTGTTGGGAGAACTGGCGCACATGATTTGCAAATAATGCGCACTAAAAACAATAGAAAATAAAACACAAAATGTGGGGTTTTTTCATATTGTTTACTTTTTAAAATGACATAAAATGACTTGGACGATGTTGTCGATATTTTCTATGTCGTTTCAAACGAAAGTAAATCCCTATTGGGGAAAATTACCTAATGCACCACAATCGAGGGTAGAGTTTCAAAGATTTAGTCAGGGTGTACATGGGTAAAAACGTGGGTTATATGGGTGGAATGTCTGCATGCGGCAAAGTGGATTTTGAGCCACATTGAGGGCACACATTTCTGCCTATTAAAAGGATGCTTTGGGGGGGGGAAAGTAAACTGGTTGGGGAAGATAAAATGGGGGCTTTAAGCAGAAGGGTAACATTCTGTGGGTAGGTTTTACCTGCAGACTTTGTTGATTTTCAGAGGGAAGAAGTTTCCTTTTAAAATCAGATCAGAAAAATTTACCTGGGGTTAGATATTCATTAATAGATCCAGTGTAGTTGGAGGCCTTTTTATGAAATAAATCTGTATCTGCCAGTGTGGGATATACTTAGCCTGCTAGTTAGGAGGGCCTAACAATGCTTTTTTGTGAATTACTTTATCTTTTGCTTCTTGCACAATCTATCTCTCCTCATGGTGTGGTCTTACAATGATGGATTACCGAGTTTGCTTTTTTTGTTAGCTTTTCACCTATTATTAGGGATGTGAATCGTTTTTTGACGATTTAAAATATCGTCCGATATATTTTAAATCGTCAAAAATCGTTAGAGGCGATATACAATAGGAATTCCCACGATTTATCGTCAAAAATCGTAAATCGGGGGAGGGCGGGAAAACCGGCACACTAAAACAACCCTAAAACCCACCCCGACCCTTTAAAATAAATCCCCCACCCTCCCGAACCCCCCCAAAATGTCTTAAATTACCTGGGGTCCAGTGGGGGGGGTCCCGGTGTGATCTTCCACTCTCGGGCCACGGGTGCGTTAATAGAAATGGCGCCGGCGCCATTTTGGTTCCTGTCCCCCGACGTCACGAGCACAGGAGATCGCTCCCGGACCCCCGCTGGACCCCCAGGGACTTTTGGCCAGCTTGGGGGGGCCTCCTGACCCCCACAAGACTTGCCAAAAGTCCAGCGGGGGTCTGGGAGTGACCTCCTGCACTCGAATCGTATTGCCGTATTGCCGTATTACAAAATGGCGCCGGCCATACGGCCGGCGCCATTTTGCAATACGGCAATATGGCCATACGGCCGGTGCCATTCCCCTCCCCCTTCCCCTGATTTACGATTTACACGATTTAAAAAAAAACAAAACCGCGACGATCCGATTCCCTCCCCCCCAGCCAAAATCGATCGTTAAGACGATCGATCACACGATTCACATCTCTACCTATTATTATATTCTCTTAAAACATCATGTTTTCTTAAACCAAGTACAACCTTGTGATGTAAAAACTGCATTTGAAATGTTAAAAAGAAAGTTAAAAAAAGGAAAAAAAGAAACATTTGCCTGGGGGTTGCAGCTGCTGGTTGGCCAGCTACGTTCTCCAGTGGGTTTTACATGCATTTCTTTTTCACAGTGGAAAATATGCACACAAACCCGACCCTGCCCTGGGAATACATGAATCTAACATGCATGTTGAGGGAAAGGGGACATTTCCCAAGGGGATGTTTAACACACTGCTGTACCCAAACCCACACGAATGGCTTGGAAAATTGCCCTCCCTGCAGGTGCGTTTGGGGGGTGAGTGGGCAAGGAATACAGCTAAAGTTAATTGGATAACTTGTCACAGATATGCAGCAGGACAAGTCTCCTGCTGAACATACTATGCTAAAGATATCCTTGGTACATGTACCTGGATAACTTTTAAACCCTATCCGCCTACATTTTCAGTGTAACTGGTTTGGTTTAAAGTCGTCCAGGTATGTGTAGCCTGATGTTATCTTAATCAACTATATTCAATATATAGCCAGGTAAGTCCAAAAATTTAAAAAAAGCTTTCCACAGAAGCAAGCCCAACCACCCACCCCCTAAAATCTATAAAAATCATGCCTGGCATAGCACCAAATGTCTCACCCCTAACCCCCCTACCTATGCTCCCCAAGCAAATTTAAATAAATTACTGACTATAAGAAGCCACTTACTCTACTCCTCGATTTAGAAAATAACACATGGGCTGTAGATTCCCTCTCCAATCCTCCCACCCCCACTCAAAACCCCAAAAAATGCTCCCGGGAATGCAGTACATTTGTACCGCCTCTGATGGTGCCCACCACTGCTGTCAGATAATACTCTAAACAATGGATGCTGCCAGAAAGGTAGAAATGCACAGCATTCCCAGCAGCCTTGGGATTTGGAGGGGGGGGGGGGGGGTGGTTTCTAGGAGAAGTGGGAGGGTTGAGGTAGGGGCTGCTGGTGGGTGAGTCAGTGGGGGTAAAGAAGGGGCCTGAAGCCCACATGTTATTTTAAAAATCAATGGAGAGAGTAGTTTGGGAGTCTTCTTAAGCTGCTATAGCCCACAACTTATTTTACTTATTTTTGAAGCCTTGGTGGTGGAGGTGGTGGTAGTGGTGGGGGGGTCAGGCCTTATGTCCAACATCTGTTAGGCGTGGTTCGCCGCCATTGTGGCCTGATCATGGTGCCCCGACACCACCAACGCCGCTGCATCCCCCGGCTCCCTAGGCACGCTCGCATGGACTCAATTTAAAGGGCCAACAGTGGGAAAGTTCCCGCCGCCCAGGATGATGATGTCAGGCAAGGCAGGTATAAATACCCTGCCTTGCCACTTCCTCCTCGCCTCAGCAACAGGCCCAGCTCCTGGTGAGTGCGTGTTGTCTGCATCCTGACCCCGCATTCCTGTGATTCTTCTGACTCCTGCTCCGGATCCTGCTTCTGCTCCTACTCTTGCCCTAGTCCTGTTTCAGCTCCTCATCATTCCTGCTCCCTCGGATTGATCTCCTGGCTCTGACCCTGCTCGTTCCATCGTTCCTGCTTGTCCGCTGCCTGCCCTGATCTTCAGCCTGGCTCATAGTTCCTACTCGTCTGCTGCTTGCCCTGATCTTCAGCCTGGTCCATCGTTCCTGCTCGTCCGCTGCCTGCCCTGATCTTCAGCCAGGTCCATCGTTCCTGCTCGTCCGCTGCCTGCCCTGATCTTCAGCCAGGTCCATCGTTCCTGCTCGTCCGCTGCCTGCCCTGATCTTCAGCCAGGTCCATCGTTCCTGCTCGTCCGCTGCCTGCCCTGATCTTCAGCCAGGTCCATCGTTCCTACTCGTCTGCTGCCTGCCCTGATCTTCAGCCTGGTCCATCGTTCCTGCTCGTCTGCTGCCTGCCCTGATCTTCAGCCAGGTCCATCGTTCCTGCTCGTCCGCTGCCTGCCCAGACATTGGCCTGGCCTCTATCTTCTGTAGCCTGCTGCCTGCCTACCCTTGGCACATCCGACCTGTCTTCCGCCTCTCGTCTGAGAGACCCGCGCCTAAGTCCTACTGGCCCTGGCACCCAAGGGCTCAGTCCGCAGGGAACGAGGGCTGATATAGGTGAAGGTCCTGATGAGCTCTTTCTCTCGGAACTGCCTCCCGATGACGGGGACCACCGAAGGCCTCCCCTCGGTGGTAGCAACAACATCGTCTCTGCTCAAGGGTCCACCTTCCTTATAACATCATTTTTACTGGTTTTGGGGTGTGGGGACTGGGCCTGGAATTTTTTTTTATTTTTACTTAATTGCTAATATCTGAATATAACCGTTTAAGGTTAAAGGTATCCTCAGTAGGATGCATCTAATGTTTTGTTTGTTTTTTACAACAGTTACTCTTCCATTTTTCATTCATTTAAAAAAAAAAAAAATATTATTGTTTTGGCCAGCTTATGGAATGAATTAAACAACACAATTGTCTGAGGTTTAAAACCAGGAGAAAGGAGAGACGGCCAGTGTGCTTGGCAGCTGGTGGATCTAGCAGTGGATTGCAGCATTCTGGTTCTGTGTCATTAAACACTGTCCATATATGTGGCTGTGGTGGAGCATGGCGGTTTATAAATATGCAGATGTGCTTAAACCAAACAACTGTCAAGCATTTGCATGCTAATGAAAGTGTTACTGAGCTAAGGAGCGAATAGAGCAGACGGGTTTTATCCTGAGGATCTCAAGAAGACGTCTGCATAATCCAAATGCTGACAAACAGTAGCGTGTTATTGATGTATATTTTCTTTTCTTGTACTGGACACAAGCTTCTGAGGTTTTATTGGGTTTTTTTTGGGGGGGTTGTGTTCTTTTGCAGAGATGCCAAATTCCTTGTCCTCTCTCCTCCTCATTCAAGTCAATCTAAGGACAGAAATGACCACAATTTCTTCTTTCTTTCTTTCTTTTTTTTTTGCTTTGCAAGCAGCAGAACTCATATGGGAGTAATTACAAATTTAATTCGTCTTGATTTAATGACATCCATTGAGAAGTCAGGGCCCGATATGATTTCATCATTATTAAACTCAGCCTGTCAGCCCAAGTAGGATGTCAAATTTTGTTTCTAAGGACCCAAGAGTTTGGTACTATATAAGTTGTTTTCTGTGTGTGTGTGTTTGTTTGTGAACACAGTTGCGCAGAGGTGGGAGACAGGAAGTGTGAATTGCTGTGGATATTATATAGGGGTAGTGGGTAGGAGTGAAAACTTCTGCATGCCTGCCATCCTTGTGCATGAAATCATATGGGCTTGTACACTTGAAATCTGTTGAGAGTTAACCTTGGACCCCTGAAGCTAGATGCATGGCACAAGTCCAAAGCTATTTTTATCAAGTTATTTAGGAGTTTGTATACTAATGGCAGGTTATTTTTGATGTACAAAATGCTAAACTCCTACCTAGGGGATAAAAGCACGCCGTTTACCATGAGCACAAGCACAGAAATTGCCACGCTCGTGCATGCTAAACATGTAAACAGTAGAATAATGACCTAATTGATTTTTAACGTGCTGCTTATTAAAACTGACGTGCAGGTCTAAGTGTGAAGCGATGTTCAGCGGTTTCATTCCAGCAGCAACGGCAAACCAGCATGAGGTAAGAGGCTGTCCTTCTGCCAGCAGTCAGGGAGGTGAGCAAGGGGCCCATACAGAGAGCAGGGGCAGGTTCTTTATGTTGAATCCAGACTGGGGGGGTGAGGGGGGAGTTATATATTACTATGGGAGTGGGAGGGGATATGGTTTCAGATAGTGGATTGGGGCCTGGTGGGGTGGGGTAGGAATAGGGTACCTCTGGGCTAAGCAACCCTGTAATTTGGAGCTATTTAGCAGTGGAGAACATGAAGGGATAATAAGCACAGTGTGCGAGTACTCTCTAACAGGCCGATACAGTAAAGTACACTCAGCTGAGCGCACTGTTTGAGCCGGGATGGATGCGCATCCAAACTCCCCCCCCCCCCCCCTCCGAAACTAATAATGCTCATCACATGCCAATGCATGTTGATGAGGTTATTAGGAATTCACCTGAGATACAGAAAATACTGCTTTTCTGAACATCCTCTGATTTAATATCATAGTGATATTAAGTCGGAGGAACCAAAAGGTTAAATAATTAATAAATAAATAAATTAATAAATTAATAAAAAATGTGCTGTGCGGTCAGGTTAGGAAAACGGATGCTCGTAAACTTGACTGTCTGTTTTCCAAACCCGCTGACAGCCACTTCTCCAGGGCTTCTGCTGCTAAGGAGGCACTAGGGGCGTGCTATTGACCCTAGCTCCTCCTTTTAAGCGTGACCCCTCATTTAAATACGGTATTGCGCGCCCAGGAGAGGTGGCTGGGTGCACATTAGGAAAGCGGGTGCTCAACACTGAGCACCTGTTTTCCTGCAACCTTACTGTATAAGCCTGTAAGAGCTGTGCTTACTTTACTATGGCCCTTTGAGCACTCCCAAGCTTAGCATATGATCCTATTAACAAACTGGGAGCTATTCTTGGACGATTACCTAGGGTAGCCTTCCAATTATAGGGTGCCTTTAGTACATATGCTTCTTAGTCTGTTGGAAATCAAGGAAAACATGAAAAATAAATTGTTCATCTGTTATTATTGCTAGAATTGTTATTAATATCATAATTAGAGTCAAACTCAAAATGGCCAAAATATAGAGAAGGTATGTGGCTTAAAACATCAGGACATGTCTCCTGTGTCCACTGGCAGCAGGCCATTACTAACTGACAAGGCAGTCTCTATGGCAACCTTATTTGCTTAAAGAATATTTTGTTCCAATATTTGTCTCAAATTATGGTTTGTTTTAGTTTATTTTTATTATGTACATAATTTGTTTTACCATTTCTATTTTATTTTCTGCACACTGTAATGTTTTATTGTACATTGCTATGATTTGCCTCAGTAAGAAATAACAATTTATCACGTAAGTAAACTAAAGAAGCAGCAAAAAAATAAACAAATGAAAACCAAATGATTTCTTTTCCTCCTTTGTTTTTTGTGCTAGTGAGTGTTTTATAATAAAAATAATTTATTTTTCCAATGTGCTTTTTGTATAAATGTATTGCCTGCACAGTGGGTTACTCAGCTTTGTCCTGGGCTCTCCAAGGTCAATATTCAAAGGTAGAGCGCTCTCATGTACTCTCTACCTAGCTGCTATCAAGCTAGGGTGAGAGTACATTGTACAAATGTCATCTTTGTGTACCTTTCCTCACTCCAAATCACAACAAAACTTCATTGATGTGTACTGTGCTGTTTGTAACTCTGATTCTGCATGTAAAACTGCCTTCCAAACCCTAGACCCCCCCCCCCCCCCTCCATCAAAATCTCACCTCGAGTTACTAGTTGACCCTCCTACAGCGGTACAAATAGTTTACTAGTATGGGTACTACCATGAAGCGATTATAGTGAGCTAATTATCCGTTAAGCTCACATATCTTCACATATCACATGCACATCTTCTCCTCCCATGGCCCCCAAGGACCCTTTCCTCCTTTCCCTCCCACTTCTCTTTTCCCTTTTGTATAAGTCTCCTTAACACACCCAAGCGTGTTTTCAGTTTAGTTATGTATTTAAATGCTTAATTTTACATGCTCTACCACTGCAAGTACAATTTGTAAGTCTTACTCTCTTATACCTATCCTCACACTTTTGACATATGCTGAATTGTTACTAGTTGTCTATACACGTTTCAATATGTTCGTTATGAATGCGTTTTATGTATGATGTTGGTTACATTGTAAACTGGAGTGAAGACACCCTGCTATACTTCGGTATATAAAATAATCTAAATAAATAAATATCTGCTAAAACTTTATATAACAATAGTGAACCTCCATTAATATAGAATTTCAGCATAATATGGGTACTACCATAGAGGCTGTCTCTCTCTCTATTCCACTCCTCTCTCCTGCACAAAACAGGATTTGCAATAAATATCACAAATCCCAGTTCAGGCATATCACACAGCATAACATCAGGAAAAAAGGTGCAGTTATTTACAGCATTATGACATGCATTATGCTATCACACACAACTTTAAACGCCTCTCATTTTCATAAACTCCTCACCTTTGGATAAATTTTAAAAATTTGCATACGTATTTTGCGATGCGAAAAATAACACATGCGTTAAGCCCTAATGCATTTTGATGAATGACACTGTTAGTTTTTAATTTCCCTCCAGGCTGAACATCAATGTTTTAACTGTGTAAGTCATTAGACAGCTAAAACTTAGCCAAATAAAGAAGAAGCAGGACAGGGGTGTTTTGGAGCATGTACCTTGCTATTGCTGATAGCCAGCACTTGCTGGGTAAAGTTCTCTGGCTAACTCTTGTTGGCAAAAAAGCAGTCCTTTTGTAAGGACTGCTTTTTTGGCGGGGGAGGTGACTGCTCTCCAGTTAGCTGGAGAGCAGTCACCTCCCCCGCCAAAAAAACCCCACAGAAAGCTCAAGCAGCTAAGCAGCCGCAGTGTCTCCCCCTCCTTCCTGCTCCCCTTGCATGAATAAAAGTAGCAGGTGATCAGCCCCCTCCCCCCATCCTGATGCCCTAACATAAATCAAAGTTCCATTTGACAGCTGTTAGGGAAGGGACCAATCAGAGGTCAGTGATGTGAATAAATAAATATTAAATATCAGTGCAGCTCTCAGCTGCACCACCATTCAGTGTTGAAGCCAGTGGGAGAAGGACAAAAACTCTCCCCTTCCTCTGCTGTATTACACTGGCACTTTTTAGGGTTGGGGGTTTGGGTAGGTGAGGAGGTTTGGGATGGGAGGAGGGATTTGGAGAGAGAGAGGGGGAAGGATGGGGGTTGCTTGCTTGCTTGCTACTTTGCTTCATGTAGTGAGATCAGGAGGGAGGACTGCTTTTTATTTGTATCTGTACAGCCCTGCCTTTGTCTAGTGGTACTTTAAAAATAAGCAGCAGTAATAGTATTTATTGCTTGACTGTTGCTGCTTCTTTAATATTTTATATTTCTGTCCCCCTCAAAAAAAAAAAATCACAGTCTGTGTTATACTTTATAGCTGTATTCACTCACAGTAAAATTCTTTAAAAATAACCAAATCCCAAAACACATTCTATTGTAGTCTTCCTTTAAACATTATTTTTGTGGTTCAGTTCAAGTTTCATTTCAGCATCCTTGAATATAATGTAAATAAGTGAAAAAAAAAACTTGCATTCTGTATGCCTGGTTGAAAAAAATCCCAGAAACACTACAGTGGTTAAAAACAGGGAAAGTCAGGCTTGTGTTTTTATCTCATCCATGCCTGATTACCTTCTATGGTTCAGAAAGAACAGCAAAAAGCAGGCTTCGGCTTCCTCAGTAGTAGGAACAGAAACAATTCAGCTCCTTTTATTACAGAGGAAGCAGGACTCACAGAAAAACAAACAATAAGAAAGGGAGTGCAGTGAGAAAATTGCAGTTGTTCCTTTTGAATTAGCCAGGTCTGCAGGGAAGGGAAAAAGGAAGTGACATCAGCACAGATCTCAAGTAATGTAAATCACTCTGAGAAAACCAGAACAGAAGTATTGAAACCAGTGCCAGCCTAGATGTGAGCAATCATCAAGAAATCCCTTCATATCATTTTTATTTCAAAACGAAGCTTTAAAAAAGTTTTAGAAGATAAAGTTGGATGGTGTTTCACAGGAAGCAGTTGGAGCCAATACAAATCTATAGGAGGTCAAGGAGCTGCACCATTTAGCTGGCACCACAAAGTTCCACATGTCGGTAGTTCCCCTGTGACAGGCTAATTTGCACAGATACTGAGGTCAGCTGCAAGAAAGCCTCGTTCTTAGTTTTGTTTTGTTTTTTAAAGGCTATGAAAAAATCAAGGAAGTATGAGTTGACTGTGCTTCATAAAAGTTTAGTACTGTGTTTAACAAATGTTCTAACTGGATGATATTAATTGTCAGACTTCTGCCATCTTAATGAGGTTATAAAGGAGTCCAATAAGAAGTGTTTAAGGATATATTAGCAATATGTAAGCAACCAATTTCCTTTTTGTGACCTCATCCAGGACAGTAATCCTCCTTGTGGAAAAAAAAGCCTCGTGCAAAAGAGACTGGTCTTGTGCAGGGGCAGGGGCTTAAAGTTGGAGCTCTGCCTTGGAATCAGGGAAAATGGAGAAAACCCTGTGTGCTTGAGAATAAATAGTGGGAACAGAGAGAGAAAATCTATCATTTTTAAAGCCTGAGCAAGTCAAAGAGTAGAGGAGACTGTGAAAATAAGAAAATCTACTGTCAAGATAAGGAAGAAGTTTAGACAAAGTTAAAAATAATTAAATGAACAGGAATGCAGAAGTGATTTACAATTTAAAATGTGACTGAGAAAACTGTAGTCAAGATTCCAAGCAGAAGGGAAAAATGAAGTGCATGATTGTGACATTGCTCTGAATCCAGTTAGACCCAGAGTGAAACTTTTCTGCTAGAGGGGACAAAGGGGAAAAAGCTGGACTAAACCAGTAAGTAGTGAATTTACCCCATTTTGCCTTCTATATACTGAGATGTAATTCCACTGAAGAAAAAACAATGTTTAGAGCCAGTGTTACTGTTTGATGAACAGTCAAAAGACATTAACAGGTACAATTTTAACTGTTTTGGTTTCTTTTACCAATCCAGGCAAAAAGCCAGACTTCTAAAGGAGATTCCAAATTCAGAAAAACTCCTTTCTGCACAAGGAAGAAGTGGGACATATTGGAAGAGTGATTGGAAAAATAATTAAAATATTTTGTATTCCCACAGGAAGAAAAAGGACCAGTATTTAATGATATTTGCTTATCCTTTTATTTTATTAGTTAGAATTTCAGTGCATGGTAGGTTCCTGTTGCATACATAATAGGACCACATTGTTAGATTGCCAGAAGATATATGGTGAGGCAGATAGTTTCTCTTTTTGATTTTTTTAAAGTCAGGTCAATAGGTTGTTCCTGCGGTTCTTGGAAGGTGACCAAAGAGAAGAGGACCAGAGCCACAAAGCCAGGTGTGCTTTACTCTCAATCAGCACCACAAGCACCTATTTGGAGCATCAGAGACAATGCACACTGCATCCTACAGCTAAGTTTGCACTCTCATAACAGCCTAGGTCTGGCCAGACACTAGTGATATTCACTCAAAAAGAAAAGAAATATATGGCAGAATTACAGGAAGAAAATTATAGGGATGTGAATCGTTTTAGGACGATTAAAATTATCGTCCGATAATTTTAATATCGTCTTAAACCGTTATGGAACACAATACAATACAGATTCTAACGATTTATCGTTATAAATCGTTAGAATCGTGAGCCGGCACACTAAAACCCCCTAAAACCCACCCCCGACCCTTTAAATTAAATCCCCCACCCTCCCGAACCCCCCCCCCAAATAACTTAAATAACCTGCGGGTCCAGCGGCGGTCCGGAACGGCAGCGGTCCAGAACGGGCTCCTGCTCCTGCATCTTGTCGTCTTCGGCCGGCGCCATTTTCCAAAATGGCGCCGAAAAATGGCGGCGGCCATAGACGAAAAAGATTGGACGGCAGGAGGTCCTTCCGGACCCCCGCTGGACTTTTGGCAAGTCTCGTGGGGGTCAGGAGGCCCCCCACAAGCTGGCCAAAAGTTCCTGGAGGTCCAGCGGGGGTCAGGGAGCGATTTCCCGCCGCGAATCGTTTCGTACGGAAAATGGCGCCGGCAGGAGATCGACTGCAGGAGGTCGTTCAGCGAGGGTTCCGGCGCCTCGCTGAACGACCTCCTGCAGTCGATCTCCTGCCGGCGCCATTTTCCGTACGAAAACGATTCGCGGCGGGAAATCGCTCCCTGACCCCCGCTGGACCTCCAGGAACTTTTGGCCAGCTTGTGGGGGGCCTCCTGACCCCCACGAGACTTGCCAAAAGTCCAGCGGGGGTCCGGAAGGACCTCCTGCCGTCCAATCTTTTTTGTCTATGGCCGCCGCCATTTTTCGGCGCCATTTTGGAAAATGGCGCCGGCCGAAGACGACAAGATGCAGGAGCAGGAGCCCGTTCCGGACCGCTGCCGTTCCGGACCGCCGCTGGACCCGCAGGTTATTTAAGTTATTTGGGGGTGGGGGATTTAATTTAAAGGGTCGGGGGTGGGTTTTAGGGGGTTTTAATGTGCCGGTTTTTTCGATTTTTTCGATTTTTTCGATTTTTTTAACGATTTTTCACGATTTTTTCACGATATTTTACCCCCCCAAACGGCAACAATACGATTCCCTCCCCCTCCCAGCCGAAATCGATCGTTAAGACGATCGAGGACACGATTCACATCCCTAGAAAATTATACTTACATAAGAAAAAATGTTCAAAGATACTGCAAGCTAGAGAGCAGTCCAAAGCATCAAGTTCAGAGAATGCATTGGTGTTAAGTAAAATACAGTATAAAAAAGAAGAGTGGACAATATTGTGACTTGTCTGAATAACTGTTTTGAATGCATCTTGCTTCTTTTGAGAGAGACTTAGAAGGAAATGCTAATTACCATAGTGACTTAGTTGGCAAAGATTGTTCTGATAACTGTTCTGATATCTCAATTGCAAAATATTTAAAGTGAATTGCATTTAGTGCTGGTACACAATAGCTGTTGAACCTGGTTTTAACATCATTGCTAGCTGGTTACATTTTGTTATTTTCATTTCATATTTGTTACCACAATAAAGCATTAAATGTTAAACAATTCTTTCCTACATAATATTTTTTTTACTCCCTGCTTCCCTTCCCAAATTCTGGGATCTCCATTGGCTGGGCAGGATTTCCCATTTCTTTTAAATTACCCAGTCAGGAAAAAGGCAACATGTGGAACCCCTTTAGTTGCAACTTGACTCCAGTACCATTGACCTATCCCCATCACCACTCGGAAACTTGAACTACTGTAGCAGAAGAGAGTCATCATTTCCACCAGTTTAGTTTAGTTTATTGTATTTCTATACCGTCGCATCAGACGTACCTTCACAACGGTTTACAAAGTATAAAACATATAATAAATACAATACATTTATAAAATAGTGATAACTAACTCTGTTAAAAGTATGAAATAAGTTAGTTATTAAAAGCAGTAAAAGTAAAATAGGTCAAATAAAATATAAGATTAAAACAAATACTCAAAAAACAAAACAAACAGCAGACAAACCATATACAGACTCAGCCTAGTGGTGTAACTGGTGTTTCTTATTTGTATCTTACTCCGATCTTCCTTATTTGGTGTTCAATGTTAAAAGCTCATATTCAGTAAAAGCACATTTAAAAAGCCAAGTCTTGAGGTCAGTTTTAAATTGTTTTTTTTCGGTACATAACCTCCAGTTACAGCTAGGAGGCGCTACAATAAGCTGATGAACAAGTTAAATAAAATAGTCTCCTCCCTCCCTTTCCTGCATACTTCACAAATAGGTATGTCTATGTATATTGCATAAGTCTGACCATTTCAGTAGATGGTTATCATGAGATCAATCCAAAGAGGGTTTGGAAGAACTTTCTCCAGTTCCAGATCCTGTTGTTTCTTTATTATATCTTTACTGTTTAATTAAATGTCAAATAGGAAAGGAGGCAGCTTGTCAGGTAAAAGTGTGAAAGCACATTTTACTCCTGACAAAATTATCTTAATTTTATGCATAACAAGTTAGCAAAAAGAATGCAAATTATAATGTGCCAGTCAAAGGAATTCTATTTTTCCATTAATGAGTCATTGGGACATATGTCCATAGAGTTGAATGAGTGCCTGTTTGTTAAAAGTTCTCAGAGGGGAAGTATACATAAATTTTTATGAACTCTAAATGTAAGGGGATAAGATTTATCATTTAATAAAGAGGCAGAGGGATTTGTAATCCTAGCTTAAAATGGTACAAATAATTTGTTTTTCATTTACATGTGCATGGATCTATTTTGAAATGCTGGCAGAGTAATACATATTAGTGCAGATGACCACTTTATAAACTGAAAGGCAGACCCTCCCTGGTGAGTTTGCAGTTAACAGCTGAAGTAAGTTTTGTGAGCCAGCTTGAACAATAGGCCATTTTATCATATGTTAAAATGTTATACTGCAGGAGTTTTCCTGAAATTCACGCCAAAACAATTAAGTGACATTTCATATTTCAAAAAAAAGAAATGTTCAACACTGATCAATGAAAGTTAGGACAGTACATATACTTATAAATTAGGTTATCACCAACTGACTGATTTTTCCTGGCAGTTTGATTGCTCTGTTTTACAGGGCAATAAACATTTCTGACTGATGATATTCAACACACATTGTCAAGAAAGTTGCAAGTATTTATCAGTGAAAAATATATCTGTGCACACAGTAGCTACCACAAGGGAGTGAGAATAAGAACATAAGAACATGCCATACTGGGACAGACCAAGGGTCCATCAAGCCCAGCATCCTGTCTCCAACAATGGCCAATCCAGGCCATATGAACCTGGCAAGTACCCAAAAACTAAGAGGTAGATCTTAAAAAAGTACGCTGGATTTTATAAGATACGCGTGTAGCCGCACATATCTTATAAAATCCGGGGTCGATGCGTGTAAGGCTGCGCAAAATCGGCAGCCTACGCGCGCCGAGCCGCGCAGCCTGCCTCCGTTCCCTCCGAGGCCGCTCCGAAATCGGAGTGGCCTCGGAGGGAACTTTCCTTCCGCGTCCCCCCGCCTTCCCCTTCCTTCCCCTATCTACCTCACCCCCAGCCCTACCTAAATCGCCCCCTACCTTTTGTTGTGCAAGTTACGCCTGCTTTAAGCAGGCGTAACCTGTGCGCGCCGCCTCGGCATCCCCCGGCACAGGCTGCAGTGCCGAGGGACTCGGGACCGCCCTCCCAGCCCGCCCCCGAACCATCGCCATGCCCCCAGACCTGCTCCAGACTGCCCCCTGACCCCCGGACTCGCCCCCAGGACACGCCCTCGGACTGCCAACACACACCCGGACACGCCCCCTTCCGCCCCTTTTACGAAGCCCCGGGACTTACGTGCATCCCGGGGCTTTGCGCCTGCCAGCGGCCTATGCAAAATAGGCGCGCTGGTGCGCGAGTACCCTGCGCATGTAAATCCGGCAGGATTTACGCGCGCAGGGCTTTTAAAATCTAGCCCACAGTCTATTCCATTTTACCGTTGCTAGTAATAGCGGTGGTTATTATCTAAGTCAACTTAATTAATAGCAGGTAATTTTTTATTTATTTATTTTATTTATTTAATTTTATATACCGACAGCCGTTTGCACATCGTGCCGGTTTACAAGTAACTTACAACCATAAGATATATAGGCAGAAGCCTTTACAAATAACAGTATGTAACAACAGTATGTAATAACAGTTGGACTTCTCCTCCAAGAACTTATCCAATCCTTTTTTAGCTATACTAACTGCACTAACCACATCTTCTGGCAACAAATTCCAGAGTTTAATTGTGCGTTGAGGGAAAAAGAACTTTCTCCGATTAGTTTTAAATGTGCCACATGCTAACTTCATGGAGTGCCCCCTAGTCTTTCTATTATCTGAAAGAGTAAAAATCCGATTCACATCTACCCATTCTAGACCTCTCATGATTTTAAACACTTCTATCATATCCCCCCTCAGCCGTCTCTTCTCCAAGCTGAAAAGTCCTAACCTCTTTAGTCTTTCCTCATAGGGGAGCTGTTCCATTCCCTTTATCATTTTGGTCGCCCTTCTCTGTACCTTCTCCATCGCAATTATATCTTTTTTGAGATGCGGCGACCAGAATTCTACACAGTATTCAAGGTGCGGTCTCACCATGGAGCGATACAGAGGCATTATGACATTTTCCGTTTTATTCACCATTCCCTTTCTAATAATTCCCAACATTCTGTTTGCTTTTTTACCTGCCGCAGTACACTGAACTGACGATTTCAATGTGTTATCCACTTTGACACCTAGATCTCTTTCTTGGGTAGTAGCACCTAATATGGAAACTAACATTGTGTAACTATAGCATGGGTTATATTTCCCTATATGCATCACCTTGCACTTATCCACATTAAATTTCATCTGCCATTTTGATGCCCAATTTTCCAGCCTCACAAGGTCTTCCTGCAATTTATCACAATCTGCTTGTGATTTAACTACTCTGAACAATTTTGTATCATCTGCAAATTCGATTACCTCACTTGTCGTATTTCTTTCCAGATCATTTATAAATATATTGAAAAGTAAGGGTCCCAATACAGATCCCTGAGGCACTCCACTGCCCAAACCCTTCCACTGAGAAAATTGTCCATTTAATCCTACTCTCTGTTTCCTGTCTTTTAGCCAGTTTGTAATCCATGAAAGGACATCGCCACCTATCACATGACTTTTTATTTTTCCTAGAAGCCTCTGTACACTACATCTACAGGTTCACCTTTATTAACTCCTTCAAAAAAGTGAGGCAGATTTGTGAGGCAAGACTTACCTTGGGTAGAGCCACTCTGACTTTGTTCCATTAAACCATGTCTTTCTATATGTTCTGTGATTTTGATGTTTAGAATACGTTCCACTATTTTTCCTGGCACTGAAGTCAGGCTAACCAGTCTGTAGTTTCCTGGATCGCCCCTAGAGCCCTTTTTAAATATGGGGGTTGCATTATCTATCCTCTAGTCTTCAGGAACAATGGATGTTTTTAATGACAGGTTACAAATTTTTACTATGTCTGAAATTTCATTTTTTAGTTCCTTCAGAACTCTGGGATGTATACCATCCGGTCCAGGTGATTTACTACTCTTAAGTTTGTCAGTCAGGTCTACCACATCTTCTAGGTAAACCGTGATTTGGTTCAGTCCATCTGAATCATTACCCATGAAAACCTTCTCTAGTACGGGTACCTCCCCAACATCCTCTTCAGTAAACACCAAAGAAAGAAATCAATTAATCTTTCCGCGATGGCCTTATCTTCTCTAAGTGCCCCTTTTGTTGTGGTTTCTGGCCACGAGTGCCGCGACCAGACCCTTACCTCTGCATTCCTGGACCTGTTCCCGCTTTCGTTGGCCTAGTTCCTGGCCTGTTCGGCGGCGTCCTTGCTGGGGCCACGCTGCCGGGAAGCCTTCTGTGGACGCCCTGTCTCTAGGCGCACGCGTGCCACTTGGGCGCTTTTCTAGGCCATTTCCCGCCAGTGGTGACTCCGCCCAATTCCTGACGTCGGACGCCGCGGCCTTAATAAGCCGGCCGTGGCCACCCAGTCTTTGCCTTGCAACGGGCTTACCGGATCCCTGTTGCGCTGTGCCCCGGATCGACCTGTCTTGCTACTCGCTCTGTTCCTGCTGCAGTACCTGCTTGGTTCCTGCTTGCCTGCTACAGTACCTGCCTGGTTCCTGCCTGCCTGCTACAGTACCTGCTTGGTTCCTGTTTACCTGCTACAGTTCCTGCCTGGTTCCAGTACCTGAGTCCTGCTACAGTTCCTGCCTGGATCCAGAACCCGAACCCTGTTACAGTACTGACCTACTGTCTTAGTCTGGTTCCAGTTCCCTTTCCTGATCCACTACCACCTAAGTCCCAGTGGCCGGGCCCCTACGGACTCCTCCCAGGGGGGCTTTGGCTTCCAAGGGTGAAGCCACCTAAGTCCCAGCGGTTGGGCTCCTACGGGCTCCTCCCGGGGGAGTACCAGCTTCCAGGGTGAAGAGCACCTCTCATCCAGCCTGAACATCTGCCTCCCGGCCTACCAGTTACTAGAGACATTGACCATCTTTTCCCAGTCTCCTGCAGTTTGGCCCAAGGGTCCACTAAACTGAGACTACCATAACACCTTTCACCCCTTGATCATCTAACGGTCCAACTGACTCCCTCACAGGCTTTCTGCTTCGGATATATTTAAAAAGTTTTATTACTGTGAGTTTTTGCCTCTATGGCCAACTTCTTTCAAATTCTCTCTTAGCCTGTCTTATCAAAGTCTTACATTAACTTGCCAACGTTATGCATTATCCTATTTTCTTCTGTTGGATCCCTTCTTCCAATTTTTTAATGAAGATCTTTTGGTTAAAATAGTTTCTTTCACCTCCCCTTTTAACCATAACGGTAATTGTTTTGCCTTCTTTCCATCTTTCTTAATGTGTGAAATACATCTGGATTGTGCTTCTAGGATGGTATTTTTTAACAATGACCACGCTTCTTGCACATTTTTTTACTTTTGTAGCTGCTCCTTTCAGTTTTTTTCTAACTATTTTTCTCATTTTATCAAAGTTTCCCTTTTGAAAGTTTAGCAGGAGAGCCGTGGATTTGCTTACTGTCCCCCTTCCAGTCATTAAATCAAATTTGATCACATTATGATCACTATTGCCAAGCGGCCCCACCACCATTACCTCTCTCACCAAATCCTGTTCTCCACTGAGAATTAGATCTAAAATTGCTCCCTCTCTCGTCAGTTCTTGAACCAATTGCTCCATAAAGCTATCATTTATTCCATCCAGGAACTTTATCTCTCTAGCGTGTCCCAATGATACATTTACCCAGTCAATATTGGGGTAATTGAAGTCTCCCATTATTACCGCACTACCAATTTAGTTAGCTTCCCTAATTTCTCTTAGCATTTCACTGTCAGTCTCACCATCTTGACCAGGTGGATGGTAGTATACTTCTATCACTATAGTTTTCCCCGACACACAAGGGATTTCTACCCATAAAGATTCAATTGTGCATTTAGTCTCGTGCAGGATGTTTATCCTGTTGGACTCTATGCCATCCCGGACATAAAGCACCACACCGCTTCCCGGGTGCTCCTCTCTGTCATTGCGATATAATTTGTACCCCGGTATAGCACTGTCCCATTGGTTGTCCTCCTTCCACCATGTCTCTGAGATGCCAATTAAGTCTATGTCATCATTCACTGCTATATATTCTAATTCTCCCATCTTACTTCTTAGACTTCTGGCATTAGCATACAAACATTTCAAAGTTTGTTTTTTGTTTGTATTTTCATTCTGCTTTTAATTGATAGGGATAAGTTAGAATTTTTGAGCTCAGGTGAGTTTTTAGTTACAGGCACTTGGACTACTTTTCTTATTATTGGAACCTCACTGTTAGGATGCCCTAACTCTCCTGTTTCATTAGTATCCTTTGAAGATACCTCTCTCCGAACCATGCACTGCTGAGCGACTGTCGGCTTTCCCCTTTGTTCTAGTTTAAAAGCTGCTCTATCTCCTTTTCAAAGGTTAGTGCCAGCAGTCTGGTTCCAATGAGAGTTAGGAATTATTTTTGTGATTACCCACTAGGGATGTATATTTGTTTGAAATGACATAGACAATGTCAACGACATTTCATTTTCAAAATGAAACGATATAAAAAAACCACAAAATTTTGTCTTTTTCTTCTATCATTTTTAGTGTATACTATTTCTGAATAATGCACATTAGATGGAAACAATGCACACTATCTGGCGCGTGCAAGGGGCTGCACACTACTGCAACTTGCACGCGCTGAGCCCTCGGGAAGACCAGCTGGCTTTCCCCGTTCCCTCCAAGGCCGTTCCAAAATCGGAGCGGCCTTGGAGGGAACTTTCCTTCCCCCCCACCTTCCCCTCCCTTCCCCTACCTGTCCCGCCCCCCAGCCCGAAACCCCCCTTACCTTTGATGTGGAAGTTACGCCTGCCAAGGCCATATGGAGGCCTCTGGCCACTCCCCTGCCCCAGGCCATCCCGCCCCCACCCTCCCATTTTTTCAAGCCCCGGGACTAACACGCATCCCGGGGCTTTACGTGCGCTACCGAGCCTTTTGAAAATAGGCCCAGCGCGCGTAGGGCTTTTGAAATCTGCTCCTAATAGTGTACACTGTTTCCAAAATGTTAAAATACAAAACAGAGGGGAAAACATTAACAACAAAGAAAATGAACCCTCAAATGACACAACATAACGTGAATTGACAGTTTTTGGTCTTTTCACCTGTACCGTCCACAAGTGTTTGGAACTGACGTATTATTAATAGGGTTTCTGATTCTATGGGTTTATAATTGCAAATTAAGTAGTTTATTTTTTAGGCAATTAGGGTTTTTTGGCAGGTACTCAAATAGATGTTTATCAGTGTTTCCATGGCATATATTAAAATGTTTTGACACATTTTTAGGTGGATTCATTTTAATAAAATGTAAACCAATTTATCTTCATATATGTACATGCCTTTTTATTTTAGTTAACATTGCAAAATTCAGGTTCCCAATGTTGTTGAGGAGTAAGTGTGAATAGCTAGGTTACGGGTAACAGAGTGTGTGTGTGTGTAGCAAGGGTGGTGGGTGGGTCAAGGGGGCAGGGGAGTAGCAGGGTGTGTGTGGCTGAGAGGAATGGCAGGGTACGTGTAGTTGAGGCAGTGGGATAGGGTGTGTGTGTGTGTGTGTGTGTGTATTATGGGAGTGGCAGGGGAGTGGCAGGGGGTGTATCTGGCGGGGCAGGGGTGTGTGAGGCTAGGCAGGTGGCTGGTGTGTTGCTGAGCTGATCCTTTCCTATTGTACTTCTCCCCTTCCATCACCTCTCCATCCCATAGCACTCCCGTCTTCCTTCCCCATGGCATACCCTTCTCCCCCACTCCTCTCCATAGCACCTCTTTCCCCTTCCCTATCCTTTCCTTCTCCATAGCACTCCCTTTTTGCTTCCCCTCTCTCTCCCTTCTCAAGAGCACTCTTCTCTACTTCCCACTCCCTTCTTATTGCTTCTATTCTTCAGACAGCAGAACTTGGGGTTCCCACCAGCCTTTGCCTTCAGCATCACATTTTCTTGTGCTTGCTTGCCCAGTTCTTCCTGTGCTTGCAGAACCTGGGCTCCCAGCTGGCCTAGTCCAATGATGCCATCTGGCTGCCGCATCTGCCTCTTTTGGCTGCTGTGAATCAGGATGACATCATTGAAGTACCTCCAAGATAGGTCTATTTTGGCTTTTCTGGCTAAAATGAAAAACCCCAATTTCTCCATCAGGTGTGTTTTATTGGGGATTTTCAATTTTAAAAAGCCTTATTAATTAATACTTATAACACTTTCATTTAGTAAAACAATTTTGGCCATATTTTTAATGGCCCGCGCGCATAAAACTTGGGTTACATGTGTGGCCAGACCTTGTGCGAACTGCTCGCATTTTAAAAGGGGCCCAGCCACGCGTGTAACCCCTGTTATGGGGGCCCGGGCTGGCCACGCATGTAACCCCTGTTATGCACACAAGAGCCGGGCCTAGGCAAAGGGGTGGTCCGGGGGGTGGGGCGGGCTGGGGCTGGAGGTGCCCGGTACAGCAGCGATTTGTCAGTGCATGCAACTTGCTACTGCTCCTTCAGAGGCGCAAAAGGTAATTAAAAAAAAATAGGGGGACCTAGGGTAGGGATAGGGGGCGGGTAAGAGAGGGGAAGGGGAAGGGAGATTAGAGTAGAGAAGTTCCCTCCCAGTCCTCTTCTTAATTGGAGAGGAATGGGAGGGAACTGGGGAAGTCTGACAATGTGTCGCTGCATGATGTTTGCATATATTTGCTCCCCCTTGTGCGCACCGCCTGCAATTTTATAACATAGATGCACCAGACGTGCGCATGTATTTTTTAAAAATCTACCCCTTTATGCATGGAAAAAACATTAACAAATAAAAACAAAAATCCAAAAAATATATATAAGGTGATACCTTTATATTAGGGGTGGGCATTCATTTGCAACAAAATAGGAAATATGGTCAATATTTCCTATTTCGTTACATTTCATGTGTTAATAAAAATGAAAGAAAAAAACCACAAAATTTTGTGTGTTTTTTCTATTTTTTTAAGGTGCAATATTTTAATTTCAAAAACAAAACAAAAACATGTGCAGAACCCGCCCCCAACTCTTCCCCTTAATTAACATAGTCAAGCCCGACCATCTGGCCCACCCGAGCCCATTCTTCCAAGCCCCTCTGATTTCACCATAATGTCCCTAGTTGTCTAGTGGGGGCCCAGGAACAACCTCCCACTCCCAGACCCAGAGGCTGCCATTATTCAAAATGGTGAAAACCACCCTTTGCCCCATTATTCAAAATGGTGTTGGCCAACCCTTTGCTCCTATCATCTGATAAGGGCTGCCTAATGGCACCAATAGCCCCTATTATATGATGGGGCAAAGGGTGGCCCAAACCATTTTGAATAATGGAAGCTGCTGGACCCAGGAGTGGGAGGTCTCCCACTAGACCACCAGGGGCATTGGGGGCGGATTTTCACAGCGCCCTGCTCGCCTAAATCCGCCCAAAACCGGGCGGATTTAGGCGAGCAGGGCCCTGCGCGCCGGTAAGCCTATTTACATAGGCCTACCGGCGCGCGCAGACCCCGGGACTCGCGTACGTCCCGGGGTTTCGGAGGGGGGCGTGTCGGGGGCGTGTCGGGGGGGCGGGCCCTGGTCGACGCGGCGTTTCGGGGGCGTGTCGGCCGCGTTTTGGGGGCGGGTACGGGGCGTGGCTACGGCCCGGGGGCGTGGCCGCGCCCTCCGTACCCGCCCCCAGGTCGCGGCCGGCGCGCAGCAGGCCCGCTGGCGCGCGGGGATTTACGTCTCCCTCCGGGAGGCTTAAATCCCCCGACAACGGTAAGGGGGGGGTGTAGACGGGGCGGGGGGGGGGGGTTAGGTAGGGGAAGGGAGGGTAAGGTGAGTGGGAGGGCAAGGAAAGTTCCCTCCGAGGCCGCTCCGATTTCGGAGCGGCCTTGGAGGGAACGGGGGGAGGCAGCGCGGCCGGCGCGACGCAGGCTATACAAAATCGATAGCCTTGCGCGCGCCGATCCGGGATTTTAGTGGATACGCGCGGCTCCGCGCGTATCTACTAAAATCCAGCGTAACTTTGCTGAGTCTGATGCGCAAGCAAAAGTAGGCTGTTCGCGCGCCTCTTAAAATCTACCCCATTATGTTGAGTCCATGTGGACTTGGGTGGCCCAGCTTTTTGGGGTTGACCATTTTAATTAAGGGGAAGGATTTGGAGAACATTCTGCATACATTTTTTTTTTTCGATAATGAATTGAAAAAAAATATAATGATCTGGGAGGGGACCCAAAATGCCCCCCCCCCCCCCAAATGATAGGGGAAATGATACAAAAGAATTTTGGGGCACCACCCCTACTTTTAATTGGTGTAAATTAATACACTTCTTAAGAACATAAGAACATAAGAAATTGCCATGCTGGGTCAGACAAAGGGTCCATCAAGCCCAGCATCCTATTTCCATTAGAGGCCAAACCAGGCTACATGAACCTGGCAAGTACCCAAACACTAAGAAGATTCCATGCTGCTGATGCCAGTAGTAACAGAGGCCATTCCTTAAGTCAACTTGATTAATAGCAGTTAATGGTCTTCTCCTCCAAGAACATATCCAAACCTTTTTTAAACCCAGCTACACTAACTGCACTAACCACATCCTCTGCCAATAAATTCCAGAGCTTAATTGTGTGCTGAGTGAAAAAAGAATTTTCTCCGATTAGTCTTAAATGTGCTACTTGTTAATTTCATGGAGTGCCCCCTAGTCCTTCTAAAATCTGAAAGTGTGAATAACTGATTCACATCTACTTGTTCAAGATCTCTCATTGACTAACTTTGGAAACTGATACGCTTTCCTCAAGTCAGAATGTCCCCAGGCCCAATTACCTTGTAGGGGATGTTTGGGTCTAGAACTGACTGGTGGTGAGCGAAGGAAAGAGCTTACCCTGCAGTTCCTCTGGATCCCCCATCTTTGGGCCCGATTGATGTTCACTTCCTGCAGATGGCAAAATTGGATGACTCGTCTTTGGAGAAAGAGGCAGCAATGGCTTCAGCTGCCCATTCTCCGGACTCCTTAACAACTCTTTCCCAGATTAACTGCAATCCGCCGGCAAACCTGGCAGCTAACAGAGACCGTGACTTCCTGCTGGTTGGGGCCTCTGCCATTTCAGAGCATGCCCTTACTGAAGCGAGGTCAGGAGACACTGGAATGTTTGAGGGTGCTGCCAGTGGTGGCCCTGTTGAGGGCTTGACCAGTCTTCCTACTGGAGAATTTGAGACGCGGGAGGAACGCCTTCAAACCCCCATATTTAAAAAGGCTCCAGGGGAGATCCGGGAAATTACAGACTGGTTAGCCTGACTTCAGTGCCAGGAAAAATAGTGGAAAGTGTTCTAAAGATCAAAATCACAGAACATATAGAAAGACATGGTTTAATGGAACAAAGTCAGCATGGCTTCACCCAAGGCAAGTCTTGCCTCACATATCTGCTTCACTTTTTTGAAAGAGTTAATAAACATGTGGATAAAGGTGAACCGGTAGATGTAGTGTACTTGGATTTTCAGAAGGCATTTGACAAAGTTCCTCATGAGCGACTTCTAGGAAAAGTAAAAAATCATGGGATAGGTGGCGATGTCCTTTCGTGGATTACAAACTGGCTAAAAGACAGGAAACAGAGAGTAGGATTAAATGGACAATTTTCTCAGTGGAAGGGTTTGGGCAGTGGAGTGCCTCAGGGATCTGTATTGGGACCCTTACTTTTCAATATATTTATAAATGATCTGGAAAGAAATACGACAAGTGAGGTAATCAAATTTGCAGACGATACAAAATTGTTCAGAGTAGTTAAATCACAAGCAGTTTGTACTAAATTGCAGGAAGACCTTGTGAGGCTGGAAAATTGGGCATCTAAATGGCAGATGAAATTTAATGTAGACAAGTGCAAGGTGATGCATATAGGGAAAAATAACCCATGCTATAATTACACAATGTTGGGTTCCATATTAGGTACTACAATCCAAGAAAGAGATCTAGGAGTCATAGTGGATAACACATTGAAATCATCAGTTCAGTGTGCTGCGGCAGTCAAAAAAGCAAACAGAATGTTGGGAATTATTAGAAAGGGAATGGTGAATAAAACGGAAAATGTTATAATGCCTCTGTATTGCTCCATGGTGAGACCGCACCTTGAACATTGTGCATAATTCTGGTCGCCGCATCTCAAAAAAGATATAATTGCGATGGAGAAGGTACAGAGAAGGGCAACCAAAATGATAAAGGGGATGGAACAGCTTCCCTATGAGGAAAGACTAAAGAGGTTAGGACTTTTCAGCTTGGAGAAGAGACGGCTGAGGGGGGTTATGATAGAGGTGTTTGAAATCATGAGAGGTCTAGAACAGCTAGATGTGAATCATTTTTTTACTCTTTCAGATAATAGAAAGACTAGGGGGCACTCCATGAAGTTAGCATGTGGCACATTTAAAACTAATTGGAGAAAATTCTTTTTCACTCAACGCACAATTAAACTCTGGAATTTGTTGCCAGAGGATGTGGTTAGTGCAGTTAGTATAGCTGTGTTTAAAAAAGAATTGGATAAGTTCTTGGAGGAGAAGTCCATTACCTGCTATTAATTAAGTTGACTTAGATAATAACCACTGCTATTACTAGCAACGGTAACAAGGAATAGACTTAGTTTTTGAGAACTTGCCAGGTTCTTATGGCCTGGATTGGCCACTGTTGGAAACAGGATGCTGGGCTTGATGGACCCTTGGTCTGACCTAGTATTGCATGTTCTTATGTTCTTAAACCAGCACTCTTATTCCTCTAAGAGAGATTGAAGTCCCAACTTTGGTAAGAGCTCAAAATATTTCTCTCGAAAATATATAGAACGCTAAAACCAACTTGGGATCTTCT
Source organism: Rhinatrema bivittatum (assembly GCF_901001135.1). Taxonomy (NCBI): domain Eukaryota; kingdom Metazoa; phylum Chordata; class Amphibia; order Gymnophiona; family Rhinatrematidae; genus Rhinatrema; species Rhinatrema bivittatum. Next base: position 520,625,657 of record NC_042616.1, read on the forward strand.
ATTTCCCAACAGTTGAATCCTATTATTCAAAAGATAAATTTGGTAGAGAATAAATATTAAATTGGAACAATCTAAAATTAAAATTCAGGAAGATATAGCAAATTTACAGCAAGGTTCTCAACATGTTACCAAAGTACAAGAATATTGGATTAAGACAGGTTTTCAGGATATCCACAATGAACACGCATGAGAAAGATTTGATTCCAGTGGATGCAGTACATACGGATCTTTCTCATGCGTTTTTCATTGTGGATATCCTGAAAACCTGGCCTGTTTGTGGCTCTCGAGGACTGGAGTTTGCCATCCCTGGATTAAGGAAAATTATTTTTTACAGTTTAAAACTGAAAATGTAGAGAATATAACCCGAAGCAGAAACTTGTGTTTCATAAACTTTCCCAAACTCCCTCAGGAGGGAGTTAAAATTATGTTTAAGAAATATTTAGTTGAATATTTCAAAATTCCTGTCCCTCCTACCACCAAGATCTTGTACCTGCCTCCATTTAGAAGACAGGAACAGGACAAACAAGGCTTGAACATTTTGTCTCCTAACTTGAACATTTCTACTTTATTAGAAACGTTGGATACAGTTTTAGCCCAGCCCGCTACTATGGTGGTTACTTTTGTTTTTGAATCAGATCAGGAATGGGTTGTCCATCTCTTCTTTAAGCACCAATTGCAGCCATTTCTTCAAATGAAAGTTAGAGTCTATCCTGATGTTTCTCATCAGACTCAGAAGAAAAGACGTTAGTTTCTCTTGATGCGTCTAAGAGTATTGCAGATAGGAGCAATATTTACCTTGAAATTTCCATGCAAATGCATAGTTAGATATAAAGATTTAAGTTATATATTTTTTGTTCCATCTCAACTTTCTAATTTCCTATGTGATAAATTACTGCTCCAATCTGATGGTGTTGAGGCTGCTCCTCCTGACTCCCCATTAGTAGGATGATATCCGTCATTAATATAGAACCCACAGTTGTTTAGCTCTATTATTTATTTATTTATTTTTTTTAATATCATGATTTTATTTTCCTTTTCTTTGTAGACATCTAGTGGATCCTGAATAGTGAACTTAATGGAGTTAGTTATAAATACTATATGACTATGTTACTTATTGTTTATATATTCTTTGTACTATGCTCTTTTGCTTCTCAAGATTGTATGTCTTGGAAATTTTTGAAAATTAATAAATAGAGAATTAAAAAAAAAAAAAAAAAGAACTGATTGGTGGACTCTGAAGGACTCCATTGGTCTTGGATACTTGGCATCTCTTGTCTCCATCTAGGGAAGAAGGCGAGGTGGGATTTCCATTCCAGGAAACCTTGTAAAGCAGATGGGACTATAAAGAGGGGTGGCAGTATTTCAATGCACAAGTTTTATTGGATTACATGACTATACATTTCTACAAGATATCAAACAGAACATTTAGCTTCTTGAGGGTACAATGTATGTGATACTTTCAATTTATCACATACATTGTGACCTGAGAAAGGGAATAATTAGCTCCTGAAAGCTAGTCAAGAAATATATTAAATTAGTCCAATTAAAAGGTATCACCTTATATTTATTTATTATTTTATGTATTGACCCATATTTCTGGACATTCAAGTGGACTAATATGGCAGCCGCGCATTGCTTAAAACACTTTGCCATACTAGTGTTTATACACTGAAAAACTGGACATTTGTGTGATGCTTAGTCAATGAGAGAAACAGCATCAGTAGAAATAGTTTTGGAGAGATGACTTCAACACAAGGAGAAGTTATGTGTCTTGAAGAGGAACGTTTCCTAGTTTGTCTTGTTTAGGTTTACATTAAGGAAGCAAAGTTGCATGCAGTGCCTGCAGTGCAGTGTTGGTTGAATTACTAATCCTCCATATTTGGCTGACTACTTTCTGAGAGCATATTGAACACATGTTCTGGTGCTGTTTGAAGGCCCTGTGAGAGGCACGAGTTGATTGAAAGCTCTCTGTTCTACTGAAGTGGGTGGCCAAAGAGCTGGAACTGAACAGCTGCTATAAAGCTGCTGAACTTTGTCATTTATAAATTATTTTGCATGCCATCTGGAGCCCAAATGATGCCACAGTTTATGGAAGCTATATCCGAGGTTCCATTCCAGAACACACTCTGTCAGTATTAGAGAATTATATTAAAGTTTTTAAAGGCCTCTTTGCTCAGTTGGTTTAATGGTTTACACTGAAGCTGTTGGTATTTGTGTGCTTGCTCAAATTACATTCTGTTTCACCTTGATTTCAGCAGTGAATTGCTTTCACCTCAGTTGACATCCAGGAGTCCTTATCCTGCATGCTGAAATCATAAGTTACCTAGAATGTGTGCTGAACGTACTTGTCTCTTACTTCCAGTAATACTTGGATTATGATGTTATGTCAGATAATAAGTGGAGGCCCTTGAAAAATCATGGAATTGATTAGTTGTGTTTTTTTTAATTTCAGCTCTCACAAACTTTTCTATTCCAAAGGCCCAGAAAGGGGGATCTGTAAGCCCCGGCTGACTGTTCTGTGCTCCCATGGAGGGGCTCTCCTAACTCCAATGCTTACATCTGTGTCCTCCTAGAGCATTGATTCCCAGCCTCGCACTCACTCAGTCTTGCTCTTTCTATACTTCCTGTCCTGGGAGGGGATGTTCCTGCTCATGCTGAGCAAGTAATACAGGAACCAGAACCATTTTTATCTAGGGGCAGATGCCCTTGGCCCTGCATAGCAGGGGGGTCCTTTGCATCAGCACACAGGGATCTGCCTCATGACTCATAGAAACATAGAAACATAGAAATGACGGCAGAAGAAAACCAAACGGCCCATCCAGTCTGCCCAGTAAGCTTACTCAGGTAACAGAGAACTGCCCTCTGCTTCCTCTTCCATCCCTCCCCTTCCAGGCAGCTATAGGGAACAGGAGGGGGGGGGGGTGAGTCTGGAGTGGACAGCAGAGAAAAGAAGAATTCCTCTTCTGTCATCATAGTGGTGGTTTTAATTAGTGGTCACTTATTCTATATTTGGTGAGGGTCTGTGTTCTGCCTGGAGGTGCAGCCTAGTACTTAGAGCAGTGGGGTGAGAATCAGGGAAACCACCGTTCAAACCCTGGTAATGTTTCTTATGACCTTCGACAAGTCACTTTACCCTCTATTGCCGATGTAATAAGACATGAGTAAAAATTATGTGCTGACCTTCGGCACTTTCTTTACTTGTGTGTTATAAAATGGTATGCAAATGCATTGGGAGTTAAAGTGTTTTAACTTGGTACTGTGCACAGAAAAATGTGTGCACAAAGGCTCAACATGCATAAAAATAGAATTTATGTGCATAAACCATTTTTGCTGTGCACAAATCCTGTTTTCTGTATATAAAATATAATCTGGTAGATTTTCAAAGACTTGAGCACGCCAAAACTGGGAGACATGCGTGTGATCTGGACCAGCGTGCACCACATGGATTTTTAAAGGCCCACAGCCATAGGCGTATCTCCCAGTCCACACATAAAAGCGTTTTCTGAAAAAGGGGTGGGGAATGGGCGTGGTCTGGGTGGGGCCCTGGTGGGACAGTGCTGCATCATGAAGTCAGCATCTAAGTAGTTATGCGCACAAGCGCGTGCCAGGGTCCACTACCGCATAACTTGACTTCTGTTGTGGATGGCATGTAAGTCGTGTAACAAAGTGGTCATCGGGGTTTTAAGGCTCGGGGCTAATAGGGTAAAAGGGAGGCAAGTTAGCTAGGTGGTTTAGGAAGTCCTCTCTTTTACTGGAGTGAAATGGGAGCAAACTGGTAAAAAGGCCTATTGCGTCGCCGCGCTTACCTACTAAAATTCACCCCACTTATGCGGTCAAAATGACATTCTTGTGCATATGCGCTCATCAATATAAAATGGTACGCACATGTACGCACAGATAGCTGATTTTATAATGCGCGTATAGATGTGCGTATGTTATAAAACTGGCACGTCCATGTGCGCGTGCTGGCTAGCTCGCACATGTGCGCATGCACGCAGGTCTTACATTTTATTTCAGTATATGCACAGAAAACCTGATATGTTCACAGAATAGGTTTTCTCTGCATAAATCTCAAGTACAGGACTCTCGCACCAGTAACTCCAGGTTCAACCCCATAGACTAACAGTGGCCATAGGAATTTTACTTCATCTCAAACCAAGAGCAAAATATTGAGCATTAAGAAGACTTGGGTTAAGCTTATGCAACCTTTTGCATTAGGGGCGGGGGGGGGGGGGAGGGGTAATAGCTGATGCAGTCATTAGCATGAGATTTGCATTAAGGAGCACTAATGTCTTTAATTTTATGTCTGTCTGTTGTTATTACTTCTTATTTATCTTGATAGTCATTGTATTCTTTACTACAATCTGCCTAGGACTACTTGCTTGAATAAGCGGAATAGAAAAGATTTTTAAATAAATATATAAAATAATTAATTTGCATACACATGCTGATAAATGGCTGTGTGCACATTTTTGTGTGTGCTAAATTCCTTGTTAAAGCAGGAATAAAATTCAAGGCAGAAAAACGTCTACACAGCCATTCACTAACATGTGCGTACAGCCTAGTGCACCTTATTACATCAGGCCTTTAGATTGTACGCACAAGGAAATATCTTCTGTACCTGAATTTGTGACTCACTTTAAGCTACCAATGAAAAGATATGAGCTAGATCTAAACAAAACAAAGCAAGGTGAGGTAGTCTGCTAGCAGATATAGTTTCTCTATATGGATTTGTAGCAGTCAGGACTTTTCTGTTTTTGTAGTAGGAGATGAACTGGTGTTCTAGAGACTAATGGAATATTTGCAATGTTGCCTTTTCATAGGTAGGGTTGTTGCTATTTGAGCTGTGGGAATTAGTACTATATATTAGGGATGTGCATTCATTTGCGATGAAATAGGAAATAGCGATGATATTTGCTATTTCGTCGCAGTTCGGGAGCGCAACGAAACGATAAGAAAACCCACGAAATTTTGAGTGGTTTTCTTATTGTACTTCAGGGGGGTGGGGGGGAGAAAGTGCACATAAAAAAACCCAAACCCCAAACACGCCCCAATCCTTCAAATTTAATTAATTGCCACCCCCACCCTTCCGACCCCCCCCCCCCATGACTTACCCGACCCCCCCCCAAGACTTACACAAAGTCCCTGGTGGTCCAGCGGGGTACCGGGAGTGATCTCCCCCTCTCAGGCCGCCGGCTGCCACTAATCAAAATGGCGCCGATGGCCCTTTGCCCTTACCCTGTGACAGGGGCTATCAGTGCCATTGGTTGGCCCCTGTCACATGGTAGGAGCAATGGATGGCCCGCGCCTGTCCACTCCATCCAGGAAACTCTCAGGCCTAGGATCTGCCAGAGGACTTCTCCTAGGCCTGACCATACCCTTTCCTCCGTTAACTCTGCTTGTCTCCATAAGAACAAGAGAACATGCCATACTGGGTCAGACCAAGGGTCCATCAAGCCCAGAATCCTGTCTCCAACAGTGGCTAATCCAGGCCATAAGAGCCTGGCAAGTACCCAAAAACTAAGTCTATTCCATGCTACTGTTGCTAGTAATAGCAGTGGCTATTTTCTAAGTCAACTTAATTAGTAGCAGGTAATGGACTTCTCCTTCAAGAACTTATCCAATCCTTTTATTAACACAGCTACACTAACTGCACTAACCACATCCTCTGACAACGCAGAGTTTAATTGTGCGTTGAGTAAAAAGATCTTTCTCTGATTAGTTTTAAATGTGCCACATGCTAACTTCATGGAGTGCCCCCTAGTCTTTCTATTATCTGAAAGAGTAAATAACCGATTCACATCTACCTGTTCTAGACCTCTCATGATTTTAAACACCTCTATCATATCCCCCTCAGCCGTCTCTTCTCCAAGCTCAAAAGTCCTAACCTCTTTAGTCTTTCCTCATAGGGGAGCTGTTTGAGTTTGAGTTGCGTCTGTGTTTGCTGCACATTTTCAGATTCACTACTACTGATGTTTAGCATTGCCATTTGCAGAATATCATGCAGCAGAGGCAGCAGGTGTCCTTGAATTGCAATGATATGTTGGACAGCATACAAAAGGTGGCCTGAGATGGTAATGTTACCTCATTCAGAAGTAGTCTTTGGGGCAGATTCCATGGTCTGAATCTAAAATCCCTGTTAAACCTGGTTAAGGAGGACCATTCTGTAATCCTGGTGCTGAAAGCCTCAGTTAAACCTCTTTTGTGCTTTTTTAGAATGATAAATGGTTGCATTAATGAGTTTAGTGCTCTGGAGTTGCAAACTGTATGTTGTAAAATAGATTAAAGGCATTCACAAACAGAAAAGTGCCTTTATCAATAGTCAGAACTGAAGACTTAGCTGTAATTATTTACAAATCAATTAATGGACTTTTGCTCAAACACCCTATTAGTCAGAGTTGCTAAGATCCAGCAAATGCCATTGATAAACCTGCCCAGTGAGAGAGAATCAATTATCTTTTTGTCATTCTGACAGAAATGAGCAGGGTATGTGAATTAACCAAAATACAGTGGGAATCAGACCATGGTTTGGAGGATAATCTAGTTCTATTAAATCAAGTTTACCATATGAATCTTTTGTATTTGACATTGATACAATAGCAATTTGTCTAATGTCCTGACAACTGGAATCACAATGACTCCTACTGCAACATTATTTCCATTTAATATTCCTCTATACAGAAATATATTTGAGTTAAATTACTATCTGTGCACATGTACTATGTATTTTCTCCATGCACACAAAATGGGGAAAACCCCTTTACTACATCAGGTTGTAAGCCTAGATATGGCACAGTAAGAGTGTGGAAGGGTGTGTGAGAGGGGTCCAGCTGTGTGATAAAAATATAATTTTACAATTCGCTCACATTATTCTCTGGGAATGTGATTTTATTTGATATCAATTATCACTGGTGAATCATCTAACAAGTCTGAAGAGAATCAAACTCACAGCATTGTGCATGTAGATAATTGTCCTATTGCTGTGTGTGTGTATCTGAATAACTTTAGGACAGGTATTTTTGTCTGACTAGACTTACCCAGTTATCTTTGTCTGCACAGCGCTGATTATCAGCGCTGAGCAGACAAAATGAAGTCACATCCCAGAAACACTTCTAGCACTGCCTCTTTTTTACCCAGGTAAATATTATGTAGTTGACCTGATTACATTTAGATGGAGAAGCAGGAGGAACTAAGCAAATTTTGGGTTTGATCCAGCTAATTCCATGTTTGCTGGCCAAACCCTCTGAAAATTGACTTCCTAAAGCCAATTAGCCAGTCAGAATTCATTAAGGAAAATGTAAACTCTGAAATGCATTTGATCCATCAAATGAAAACAGATGTGAGAAGAGATGTGAGGATCTAAATATTCATACCCTAGAGGACAGAAAAGATAGGGGAGATATGATATAAGTTTTTCAATACTTGAAAGGAATTACAAAAGCACAAGAAACAAATCTTTTCTAAGGAAAAGGAACAAACTAGGGGTCAGGATACGAACTTCCACAGGGGGCAGACTCAGTAGCAACGTCTAGAAATATTTTTCATGGAAAGGATGACGAGTGCATGGAATGCCCTCCTGGAAGAGGTGGTGATGACAAAAATGGAACCAGAATTCAGAAGGACATGGGATAAACACAGAGTATTCCTACTGGCAAGGGAATGGAAATGAAAACCCGAGGTAACCTGGGGTAAATTTTTTGTGCATGGGGGAACCTGCATGGAGCGGCAGCTACAGCTCTGAACAGCAGCAGCAGTTACAACCCTGAACACTCTCCTGGGCCGAATGGATGAGCTAGTTTGGTCTCTCTCTGCCATTATTTATCTTAAGTTACTATGTATTTTGTATGGTGTTAATGTCTAGGGAATTATGGAATCACAATGTGTAAACATTTTTATGTATTTTAAATGCCTCTTACAAATACATTGTAATCCATATTTTATTAGACATTAACAGGATAATTTTAAAAGGAACGCACATCTGCCCATAAACTTTCTTTCTTAACAGTGTGCGGGCAGAGATACATTGCATTTTTAAACTGTGCTCTTAAGTACACAAATATAATTTAAAGGACCGCTCCCACGCGGATTCAGCTAGGGCTTTAGCGGCAAGTGGATTTTAAAACATTCATATGAAAGGGAAAACTAGTTTTTCCAAATAGACCACCAGTTTTTCCCAGTTCATATCAAACTCTTTAAGATTCCTCTGGTTCTTCATCCTGCAAGCCCCTCACTTGATGCCAAACCCTCGAGCAGCGCTAACGGCCCTGAAACTTGAGATCTCCAGATTTGCTCCTCATCAGAACCAGAAGTAAAGTTACGTGAACAACTAGCCGACATGTGCCATGGTGTCGGCTTGTTATTCATTCTGGGGTGGGGCCAAGATCTGTGTGCGTAAGTCTTGGCCCCACCCAGGAGTGCCCATGCCCCGCCCTTCTTCTCTTCTTGAAATGCGCACAGGTATATACGCGTGTACTTCATGGCTTCTTAAAATGTGCGTTACTCGCACAAGGCTCACATGTGCCCATATATGACTGTTCTTTGTGCGAGGAATGCTTTAAAAATTGACCCGGAAGGTGAGTAATTTTGTAACAACCTGCAAAAGAAAGTCAGCAAGCATGTGTGTAAGTTTCACCTATTTTCAATGCAAACACATGTATACTTTGAAAACTACACAGACACACAATTGTATCTGCTAATTTGAGCACATGAAATTTTAAGGAAATTACATGAATACTTTTGAACATCCAAAAGTGTGCATCTAAGTCAAGCCACTCCTGAGCTCTGGGCCTGGGGACCCTCATTCCGGGTACACTATATGTGTACAGTACATATGCAAGTAAGTATTCCCACATATTGGATGGGCAATTTTGTAAAAGGTCCTTTCCCAGGTAAAGCACCCTTTTACCCTTGTAAATGCCTTTGAAAATTACCCTTCCAAAACTATTGTCACAGATACAATGGGCTTTTACAAAATTGCCCGCCTGATATTTGGGTAAACTTGCTTGCATGTGTCCTGTATGAGGAGAGCTCCTAGGTCAACAAGGCTAGAATCTACAAGAATCGCTATGGTTCTCTTGGAATCAAAATAGCCAAGAGAGTATCCCTGGTGAGGGATTGTTTCAGTGTAGTAAGAGAATTCTGATGTCTTCCTGACCAGTCGCAGTCTTGATCCTTTCAAGGAAGCTCTTGAAGGGGTTGAGTTTTGTGGCAAGGATGGTGAAAAACCTACCACAGTAGTTTGCAAGCCCCTACTGACTTCAGCATAGGGAACATATGTTCAAATTTTAGTGGATTTAGTGTGAGATTGTGCTCCTGAAGTCAATGAAAAACAGCTTTAAAATAGCTGTTATATTCTTCAGCCAGGCTGCCATTTACCAGGATAGCATTGCTAACATTTAGGATGCCTATAAGTCCTGAAAGCAGTGGTGTAGCAAGGTGGGGTGAGTGTGTGCAGGGGAGGCCAAGGCCCCCAGACACCAGGCTGTAAGGGGCACCAAGGGGGCAGGGGATCCCATCCCACCCAAAGAAGAGAAGGCTCTACTCCCACCAGGGGCGCCTATCCCGCCTGGCGGCAGAAGAGGGGGAGGCCTGCAGCTGCCAAGGCAGCCCATCATGCCTGGGGGTGGTGAAGAAATCCTGCTGAAGCAAGGCCACAATGGAATCTCATCCCTGTGGTGGCAAAGAAGGTCCCACTGGAAGCCCATTCCTCTGGTGGCAAAGAAGTCCTGCCAAAGTAAGGCTGCAACGGGAACCCATCTCCATGTTAGCAAAGAAGGCCTCGCCAAAGCAAGGCTGCCACAGGAGCCTATCCCCATGGCAGCGAAGAAGAAGGCCCACTGCAGTAAAGCTATGGCAGAAGCCCATCCCTGTGGCAGCCAAAGAGAGGGCCCGCCGAAGCAAGGCCACCATGGGAGCCTATCTCCATGGCGGTGGAAGAAGGAGTTTGGCAATGAGGCCCATTGCATGCATGTGAGAATGCAAGCTTGAGTGTTTGTATGTGTGTGTGTGAGAAGGGAAAACTGGGGATGAAAGAATGGTAGCCTGAGTGTGGGTGTTTGTGTGTGAAAGAATCATGGGAGCCTGAGTGTGGGTGTTTGTGTATCAAATAAACATGGGAGCTTGGGTGTTTTGTATGTGTGTGTGAGAATGGGAGCCTGGGTGTTTGTATGTGAGAATGGGAACTTGTGTATGTGTGGGGAAGAATGGGAGCCTGGGTGTTTGTATGTGAGAATGGGAACTTGTGTATGTGTGGGGAAGAATGGGAGCCTGAGCGTTTTGTGTTTATGTGTGAGAACGGGAACCTGAGTGTGTGAGTGAGAGCTTGTGTGGAAGGCTGTGAGCGAAAGCATGAGCCTTTGTGTGTGTGCGTGCTCGCCGCATCTCAAAAAAGATATAATTGCGATGGAGAAGGTACAGAGAATGGCGACCAAAATGATAAGGGGAATGGAACAGCTCCCCTATGAGGAAAGACTAAAGAGGTTAGGACTTTTCAGCTTGGAGAAGAGACGACTGAGGGGGGATATGATAGAGGTGTTTAAAATCATGAGAGGTCTAGAACGGGTAGATGTGAATCGGTTATTTACTCTTTCAGATAATAGAAAGACTAAGGAGCACTCCATGAAGTTAGCATATGGCACATTTAAAACTAATTGGAGAAAGTTCTTTTTTACTCAGCGCACAATTAAACTCTGGAATTTGTTGCCAGAGGATGTGGTTAGTGCAGTTAGTATAGCTGTGTTTAAAAAAGGATTGGATAAGTTCTTGGAGGAGAAGTCCATTACCTGCTATTAATTAAGTAGACTTAGAAAATAGCCACTGCTATTACTAGCAACGGTAACATGGAATAGACTTATTTTTTCAGTACTTGCCAGGTTCTTATGGCCTGGATTGGCCACTGTTGGAAGCAGAATGCTGGGCTTGATGGACCCTTGGTCTGACCCAGTATGGCATGTTCTTATGTTCTTAGGAAGGGAAGAATATAGGAAAGAGAAGAAACAGAACAAGAAGAGTGACCCTGGAGAAAGAATTAGGAAAAGACTGACAAGGGGAAAGTGGAAAAAAGAGACCGGGAACAACTGATTAGGAAAATAAAAAGATCAGATGACAAAGGTAAAAAAAATATATTTTGAGATTTTATCAATTGGAATATGCCATCTTTGGGTATCTGCATTTCTTATACTTTTATATTTTGCTCTTCAGCGTTCTACTGTTCAGAGTCTGATTTCTCTGGTTTCTATTTCGGTTTTGTTTGCATGTTCCCTTATTTCTGTATTAGATAAAAGTCAGTCTGTGCTCTGCCTGTGTGTGACTGAGGTGCAGTTTCTCTGTAGGAATTTGTGGCAGTCTGGCTTATTCTATTATTCCAGTAGGTGGTGTATTAATGTTCTAGGGCCTAGTATAGTATTTGCATGGCTTTTATTCATAGGGTTACTGTTATTTGAGTCCTGAAAGTCAGTGCTGTTATGATATAGTATGGCCCATTCTAGGGGTTTGTGTTACTTCACAAAATGTTTAGCAGTAGAGGAAGTATTTTTATATTTTTTGCTGAGGTGACTCCAGAATTTAAATATATATTTTTTTCATGTTGGGTTGTAATGTGAACTGTCATAATTTTGCTCTGTATCCAGTCTTATGATTATTGCTATTTTATTGTAGTTATCATGATATAGTTTTCGTGAAGACTAAAACTGTGAAGGATTTCAAAGGAGCATGGGATAAACACCGTGGATCCCTAAAGGCTAGAGGATGGGAATGAATGAAAAGAGGCATGGGAGTAGTGGGCCTGGGGGTAACCTGTACAGAGCAGCAGTTACTACCCTTAACACTGTCTCTGTTTTACTGGAAAGAGGATTCGTGAAAAAATACATTGATATTTGTTTTATCACATGATTCATTGGCTCTGATGTTTATGTGTTTTTTGCTTTTTACTTGATATTCTTGTGTATTTATAAATTGCAATAAATATAAAATAAATGCAGATTAATAAGGGATTTTTAATGTTGGTATGTGCTTGAAATAATAGAGTTACAATATTCTAAAAAGTTTCACTCAAGATGTATATGGGCTGTCATAGACTCCTAATACTAAGGCATTAATTAGCAATAAGAGTACAACTAGTAGGGTTCAGACCTGAATGCCTGCAGCCCATCCTTGTTAACCTTGGGCCCACCAAAAAATTCAATTCTGGCTACGTCACTGGGAGGAGGCTCATGGCTGTTGGGGGAGCACATCTAGTCCGGCGGCAGAGGTAGAGGAGATCTGCTGCCCAACTGAAAGAGAGGGACCGGAGCCAGAGCCCACGCTTGTGTGTGTGTGTGTGTGTGAAGGAATGGGAATAGAGCCAGCATGTGTGTTTGTAGAAGAGAGGAACCGGAGACAGAGCCCACGCTTGTGTGTGTGTGTGTGTGAAGGAATGGGAATAGAGCCAGCATGTGTGTTTGTAGAAGAGAGGGACCGGAGCCAGAGCCCACGCTTGTGTGTGTGTGTGTGTGTGTGAAGGAATGGGAATAGAGCCAGCATGTGTGTTTGTAGAAGAGAGGGACCGGAGCCAGAGCCCACGCTTGTGTGTGTGTGTGTGTGTGAAGGAATGGGAATAGAGCCAGCATGTGTGTTTGTAGAAGAGAGGGAGTGGAGCCAGCATTTGTGTATGTGGAGGAGAAAGAGTATAGAGTTTTCTGGTTGACACCACAGCAATGCATTTAAATATGATTTACATGCTGTTGTGATATTTTTAATTCAAAAGACTGTACTTAAAATGTCCTTTTTCATGTAAAATCTTTTATTATAAATACATAATTTGAAAGTGTGAAGAGGGCCATGGTGGGGGTAAGGCTGGGCACAAATCAGTAAGATTCACTTAGGGTACCTAATATCCTTGCATTGACCCAGATTAGAAAAAGAATACAAATAAAATGTAAAAAAACAAAAAAAAAAACCCAAAACAAAACAGAATGAGGAAGGGCCAGCACAGTAATTGTTAGGGATGTGCAGAAGAGAAAAATGTGTTTCATTTTTGGTTCGTTTTTGAGAGGTTTGTTTTCCCCATGAATGTTGTTTTGTGGATTGCTTGATTTGTTTGATTCGTGTGAAAAAAAATGAATCAAGCAATAATAAAAAAAAATCCCCCCAAGATGGCCAAAAAACAAAACCCAGGTCTCTCTTCCACTCGGAAATATGCTGAGGCCAGTATCCCCCCCTAGCCCCATATCCAGTCCACTGAGAATCTGCTTAAAAGGCCTAGGCTGAAGCCTCAGACTTGCACAGGCCGAGGCTGTGATAGGTCACTGCAGCCTCGACCTACTCAAGGCCAAGACTTCTGTCTAGGCTGAAGCCCGAGCACAGGCCTGATGCTGTGACCTGATCTGGAGGCTGGGTCCTGGTGCCTGGGCTTCAGGCTAGGCGGAGACTAAGCCCAGGCCCAGCACTAAGAGGAGAGGATCACCCTGCTGGTGGCAGAAAGGAATCAGTAAGTTCTGCTTGGAAAATGTTTTAAAAGTATTGGGGAGAAATAAACTATTGGGGTATATTAATTAGTGTGTTTGTGTGCTTGTTTTTTAAATAGTCAGTAAGGCAGCTTATGAACAGAAGTTAGTGTTTGTTTTTTAAATAGTGTTTAGAAACACAAGTTATTGTGTTTGTATCCCAACCCTCCCACCCCTCTCCCACCCACCCTAGCTCATCCTTTAATTTATAGGCAGGTGTCACTCTCACACACATAAAAAATGGTGCAGGCCATCCATTGCCCCTACCATGTGACAGGAGCCGACCAATGGCACCGATAGCCCCTTTCACATGGTAAGGGCAAAGGGCCATCAGCGCCATTTTGATTAGTGGCAACCGACGGCCTGAGAGCGGGAGACGCTCCCGCGACCCCGCTGGACCACCAGGGACATTCGGTAAGTCTTGGGGGGGGGGGGGGGGGGGGGGGTGGGGGAAGTCTTCGGGGGTTGGGAGGGTGGGGTGTTGCAATTAATTAAATTTGAAGGGTTGGGGGTGGGTTTTGGTTTTTTTTTATTTTTTTTAATGTGTCATTTCTCCCCCCCCCCCAAAAAAAAAAAAACAATAAGAAAACCGCACAAACTTTTGTGGGTTTTCTTATCGTTCCATTGCCCCCTGAAACACAACGAAATAGGAAATATCATCTCTATTTCCTATTTTGTCGCAAACGAATGCACATCCCTAAGGCAGTTCCTGTGAAAATTAGATGCAGTTTTGCTATCTTCATTGCCAGTGTAGTGCCCCAGTGTGCTTCAGAAATCAGGACTGAAGCTTGAGTTGAAACTAAACACATTTTTTAGAGACATTGAGCTTACAAACAATGTGGGTGCTGTCCTGCCTCTAACCTCTGACTTCTGGCAGTTTGATGGTGAGGAGGAGTATAAGCATCCAGGGAACTCTCCGGATTTGGCCCAGAGACTTCAGAATTCTGAACGAAATGCTGGGTCTGCGGGTCAACATCCAAAATCTCCGGGTGTGGAGGAAATAGCCTGCTAATCCAAGCCATCCTACTGTACATGATATTGATGCTTTATTTGGAGCTATTTTACAACATTTTCCCAAAAAAGCAGATTGGACGAAATTAAATGTATGTAAAATATCAGACAAGTAGGAACTGGCTGACTATTTAAGGAGATTAACTGATGTATTAATGGCACATTCTGGACTAGCAGATCCTACTAGTGAAGCAAATCAGGCAGCTTTGACAAGTTATTTCTGTATGGGGTTACCCCCAAAAATTAAAGACAAAGTGCTCATTACATGACCACCTGAGAAGCCAGCCAAAGTTTGTGCTATAGCTCAGGCATGCTATGAGCAGATGAATGGTACCAAATCTGCACACCTTGATAAATTGATGGTTCTTCAAATAAATCAATTAGATCACTCATGAGGAAGTTGTGGACAAGCTAGGAGTGAATAGAGAGATAGAAGGAGAGCAAATGGAGGAATGGGAGGCCCTCTAATGAAGAATAAAAAGGAAATCATTTGTTTTTCCTGTCACAAACCTAGATACTTGTACAGAGATTGTCCTGATAATCCAATGCATGTCCTACTTCCACCTTCACCTCATTAGAATCTTTCACCTACTGCTCCTGAGTATATTTCCAATATAGCGGCCATGCCCTATAACACCTAGGAATTTGTGGAGACTGTCAGAGCCCTTATACCTATATCAGAAACTGTACCAGTGCAATTAGGTCCCTTGCATACATCACATGTTTTTCTGCTTTCAGCAGCCTTTCCTATGAATTTGATAGGATGTGATTTATTATGCATTGCACTATAGTTTGCACGCCTAATGGTGTTTTGCTCTCTCTACCAGAACAGAGATTATGTAATGTGAAGCTGCTATAAACACTGCAGAGATTTCTGCTTGTGAAACTTCCACTTTTCCTGAAACTGCTGCCATAAGCTGTATGTAAACTGCAGAAATAGATTTTGATTTTTCAAATATTCCTGAATCCTTATGGGCTGCTGTAGGTAATAGTGATGTTGGATTCTTGCAAATTAATCCAGTACACATACCAGTCAACTCTACAAAGAGGTTGCCTTGGAAACCACAATTTGATCTGAAACTTAAGGCTGTAGAAGATATTCGACCAGTAATTAAAGATTTCTAACCACAAGGTGTTATAATTAAATTGCCATCTGAAGCAGCTATTCCATGTAATTCTCCCATTTTGCCAGTATTAAAACCTTACTCAGAGGAGGTTTGTCCAAGGTTTAAGATATTTAAGTGCCATAGTTTTTTCCAGCAGTCCATGTATACCTAATCCTTACTCCTTATTGTCACACATTCCCCCTGAATCTACCTATTTTACAGTTATAGATTTATACTCCGCCTACTTTGCTATTATTAAATTATTAAATGTCTTGTTTTAGCAGATGTAGTTTTTGTTGGCTATTAAGGCTTAGATTATTTTAATAATCCTATGCTGCTATCGTGAAAACTAATCTTCTGCACTGTGCTTTATTGCAAAAGAAAGCTTACAGTTTAATTTTTAATGATTAGAAAAAATGAAATGGAAATTTACAGTTGCTTGTTGGAGATGTTTAAAATTACCAGGTCCCCCGGCAGTTGCAAGTAGGCTAGGAGGTCTTTTTTTTTTTTCTTGTTGGGATTGTATATCTGACTGTTCCCCTGCTCTCTCCTGCTTCCCCCTCTCACACTAATCCAGGGAAATCTCAGGGTGACCGGAAATCAAAAGTTCCCAGATATGAGTATAAGCAGAACTGAACAAGTAGGAAGTACAAACAAATCATGGCGGGGATTACTGGGACATTACATTGTGAGTGCATTGTAACACCCCAAGTGACTATGCTTGTGAACTAGAATATTGTAATCCTCTGAAGCATACAGCAGAGAAGGACTCTAGTCATTTATTTTCTGGGGAATATTATAAGGTACCACCTAATTTATCCAAATAACTGAATTGCTTTTTGATCAGTCATGACTGTTTTATGACAGAGTGCGTGGATATGTGTGCCTCAGTGTACCTCCTTGCTGCTCAGGGCCTTGGGCAAGCTACAGGAGGTAGGAGCCATGGTTGACGTCCATATCCTGCATCACCTAGGAAGTAGCGGTAACAAAACAGACAGGCAGATTAACCTCCTGTGGTTTTCTGATGGATGCAAGCAATGTACTAGATAGAGATATCCCTGTCTCTGAAGTGAAACTCAAGTAAAGGGGAGAAGAAATTCTGTATGTCTATCAGAGACTTTTCACAAGTAGGCAAATGGGGTACTCCTTGCAATATTTGTCTCGTTGGTACCTGTTGCTTCATTGGCTAGCAGAGGGGTATGCCAGACACGTGGGAAAGAAGGAACATGTGTTGGTAATTGTTACGAGTGCGCCCTCCGGCAGTTGTTAAGGACCGAGGGCTGGGAGGCCTTCGGCTATGGTTATAGGCACAGGGGCACGGTCGTCTCTTAGGCAGGGGATGTGAGCCCTTGGGCCACGGCATGCCCCAGGGAGGAGCCCCAAGACACACCGCAGGAGGTGAGCTGGTGCGAGCATGGGTAACGAGAGCAGGACCAGGCTGAAGCAAGGTCAGGGAACAAGGTCCGACCCTCAACCGAACCTGCATGCCCCAGATAACCAACACAATGTTGATTGACGAATGTTGATTGACGAACAGTCCTTTGACCATTCCAAGCCCTTTCAGACCTGCCGCTGGGTACGGCAATGGGCGGCAGGCCGGACAGATGACAAGGGCAGACAGAGTCCTTAGAACACAGAAGACTTTGGACTGGAATTGAAGCGAGGACATCACAAACGAGGGCTGAAGTGAAGACATCGCAGACGAGGGCTGAAGTGAAGACATCACAGATGAGGCGAGAAGCTGGGAAGGTAGACATTCGCAATGTCTCTCAGGGCACCCTACGCAGTCCACCCGCAGGACTGGTCACGGACCACCCTGTCCCACTGTGCGCCCTACACATCCTGAAGAGACTGGTCATGGACCACGTGGAGAGCGGGACGAGCACAGGAAGGGAATCCAGCCGAGGTGAGACTCCAATGACGGAGCCAGTGTCATCTGGAGAACCACAGGGACTGGCGGGTCAAAAAGACTCGAGAATACAAGAAACGGATCCAGCTGCGAGGAGACTCTGATGACGGAGTGAGTGTCATCCGAAGAGCCATAGGGGCTGGCAGATGAGGAGGACTCGAGAACACAGAAGACAGATCCAGCTGCAGGGAGATTCCAATGTCAGAGCAAGTGTCATCTGGAGGGCCACAGGATCTGGCGGATCCAGGAGAACTTGGAGTGACAAAGGAGGGCAGAACCTCGGAGACATCAGGAAGAGTGAAATGACAGGAAGTGAGACATCAGGGAACAGGACATCAGGGAGCCTGAATGAGGGACCTCAGGAGACGAAGATCAACAGTAAACTAAGGACATCTGGAAGCATGGACGAAGGACGTCAGGAACACAGAGACATCTGAAGACATTTGGATCAGGAACAAGACAACATGAAGCCAGAACATCAGGGAACATAAAGACATCTGGACGAAGAACATCTGGGACATGGAGACGGCTGAAGCCCTGGATGAAGGACATCTGGAACATGGAGATAAAGCCATCAAAAACAAGAGAAGACCAGGGATGACCTGGATCGATAAAGGAGCACCAACGACTGTGAGACTCAATCCGAAGGCAATGAGAGACTGAAGAGGAATCCCTTTTATAGGACTGAAGCAGGAAGTCATCATCAGGAGGAGCTAGTAACACTTCCTATGGCTGGCCCTTTAAATGTTGTGAAGAGGCGCGCACCGGCGCCTAAGGAAAGGCTGAAGCTGAAGAGAGGAATTGCAGCTCCACGGACAGCGGTGCTCTCCTGCACCTCAGTGCAGAGACACGGAACCAGGCAGGCAGGCTTTGGGGCGGCCTCCAGGCTGCATGATGAGGACCCCAAAGATGACGTCGCGGCTCCCTGCCATGAAGGCCAACCCGGGGCAGCTCCAGGCCGCGAAGAGGAGGCGAACAAGCAAGGCCTCCAGGCCGTGGGTCTCGGCGGGGGCTCAGGGTTGCAGCAAGATGGCGCTGGCAGCGGCCCTGCTGCGTGGGACCCGGCGTGGGCATCGGCAGAGGCGGCTGCTCGGCGGAGCCGGTCCTGCCAAGCAGGGCAGGAACCGCTGCGGCCTCCAGGCCACAGGAAACGGGGTCAGCGGCACCCACTGCGGGACTAAGCTCTGCTGGCAGTATTCCCTGCCGCAAAAGGTGAGAGGCCTGCACACAGAGAATAGCTCCGCGGGCAGGAATCGTAACAGTAATGCATTGTGATAAGAAAAATGTACTCACCCAGCTGCCAGCCTTAGCTGTGGTAGACCTCCTCAAACTGTTGAAGAGAGGTAGGATATAGGGTATAGGGATGTGAATCGGGTGCCCCATCGTTTCTGCTATCGGGTTCATGTGGCCACAGGAAAATCTCGGTTTCCTGCGAATCGGCATTTTTTTTTTTAGTGAAAAATCGTTTTTTTGGATTAGTGCATGCAGACTCCCGAGCACGCACTAATGGGGAGTTAGCGCGCACTAACGAAAACCGTAAATTTTTGTTACTTTTTGTTATTTTTTGCTATTTTTGTTAGTGCGCACTAATCGGAAAAATGATTTTTGACGAAAATTCGGGGGAAATGCAATCGTTTCTCATCATTCACAAATTTTTGACGAATTAAGAAATATCGTACGATATTTTAATTAGTCAGAAAAACGATTCACATCCCTAATAGGGTACTTGGCCACCATGTTCTGAATCTTTGTGTGTTCACCACACAATACTTGCATATTCAGAGAATGAATTATGTTTTCTGTTATGATGTCAATGCCAACTTTGAAATCAGTAGCACCTATCATGTTATGCAGGCTAAATATGGCATAGAAACAGCCTCTACAATTCTACTATTAGGTTTTCTGATTTAGAAAAGATGATATAATTCTTAATTCATCTTTTCTTGGCTTGTAGTACTTGGCAGATACATTCGAGAAAGATACATTGCTGCATTCCGCCAGCTACAGCCACAGTGGCTTAAAAAGCCACAGAAGCAATAAAAGGTAGTGAACTCAAGAGCTTAACAAGGCCAGCATGTCAGAGGATCTAGGTTTTCTTCAATTTCCGTATGTAAAGATATTGTGTAATTGCTATATAGCTCAAGCAATACATGTGGATTACTTCTCCCTCCAAAAGGCTAAGCATAGTGTCTGAGAGTTAAGAAATGGGGGATATAATTACCTAAGTGCTCTTTTCTGGTGTACAAGTTTTAGATGCCACTCCCTCAACCCTGATAACTGACCTTCGGCTCTTCCTCTCTCCGCTCTCACATTTGCTCTCTCTGTTCCCCACATTCCTCTTTCCATTCTCTCTCTCTACCTTCCATTGCTCTTCTCTCAAGTTTGCAGCTTCCTGCAAGAGCCATAATTCCTCCATTTTGACTTACAATTGTATCCTGTCTCCTCTGGTCTTTCAAAGCAGTGATATCAGCAGTTAATATAAGCCCTCTAGTTATAGAACACATTTCCCCATTAGCATGTCTGTGTAAAGTATGGATTGTAATGCAGTTTAGTGTTTAGACAGATACTAGATAATGTGCTCATTATCCCTAACTTACATGCTCATTTGCTTATTTAAATAAACAATCACAAATACATTTAGCACAGCCATGCTAAAGGGTTTTGCCATGAAATCTGGCTAAATTCTTGGAGAATAGCACAGACATTTATGTGAATAGTAAGGTATGATTGTATGCATACATGTTAACAGTAAATTAAATTGCCTGAAGGAGAAGGCTGCTGTGGTTTGGGGTGGGAAGAAAGAAAATGAGTAAGAAAGTATATGTATGTAAGAGGGAGAGAAGTGAATGTGAGTAAGCATGTGTGTGAGAGAGTGTGAGATGGAAAGTATGTGAAAATGAGTGGGCAAATATGTGTGAAGGTAAGTGCACCTGTGTGAGAGAGTGTGCATGTGTATGTGTGTGGAAGATGGGAAGACATGATTGTAAATGAGAATATATGTGTCTGTGAGAGTATATATATGGTAGAACGAGAGAAGTGAGAGTGAGTATGTATGTTAGAATACTCAGAGAGAACATGTGAGTGTGTCAGAATGTGTGTGCATATAACTCTTCCCTTAATCCATGAAAATTTCAGGGTGACTGGAAATCAAAAAGTTCCGGATATGTTCAGTAAAGCTCCAAATTACAAAATAAAAGGTCAGTGAGGGTGTAATGCTAGGCCTGCAGCATGGCATTCATGACAGAGGTGAAGAGGCATGGCAGTGACATCAGACAGAAATGGGGTGGAACATATGGCTTTCTTTTTAAGAGGGTGGAAGTTGGCAATTTAGATACCCCTCCTTGATCTTAGATTCCATTCCCCAGATCTTAGAACCTCCCTTTCTTCTTAACTCTATCTTCTCCCCAGATCCTGAAAACCCCCTTTCAAACCCTGATACTGAAGGGGTTCAATTTCGTGACCCCCCTGAAGTACGAACGAACAACTGAACATCCTCCGACTAATCATGCCAGCAGTGAAACGCACAGCCATCTTGAACGTACTAATATTTGCAACGCAAATGATACGTAATGCGTAGTGACGCAGTGGCGCACTAACTTTTAGCGTAGCGTAACGTAACGTAACTCCATTTTGGAATAATACTTTGTATTGTATTAATACGAATGCCGATGTAAAATGTCTAACACGTCAATTAAATGACGAAACAATAGTCTAATCATAAGCTACACCTACTAGAGGACCACGCTAGCTAATGCTTGTTCAGCAATTTGTGAAATGTTTGTTCAGCAAAAACCAGAACGCATGTGTGAAAGATAAGAGTTGTAAAGTGCATAAAAGTTTGCTCCGAAGGGGGCGTGGCATGCAGTTGTACTAAGCCTTTGTCTTAGCTGCATCTTGCTGGCAATAAAAGTCTATCTTTGCGGATCAGTTGTCTGGACCTCCTTACTGACTAAAAAAGAGACGGTAACATTTGGCGAGCCTCAGCCAGGAGGTACCGGG